>NC_079342.1:12746091-13950019 GCF_029582105.1 Oenanthe melanoleuca | reverse complement strand
AGGAACTAATCATCTCATGCACACCTGCGGATAGAAATTTCTCTCCCAGATGCATGTGCTGGGCTATTGGAATGCTTCTGAGAGAACACATAAACAGATTTCAGCTACACTCATTCTTTTGAAAAGTACTTTTTTTTTCCTGTGTGGTACAACATCTGATTTACAGATTTTGACATACCAAGGACCATTACAAACAACTGTTCTTTGTAAAAGTGGCCCACCTGTGGGTTTTGTTTTGTATTTAGTTATAGTACTTATGATTTTTGTCTAACTGCTGGGATAGTACATGTAATTTTTCTGCTCAGAATTTCAGATTCTATTATTTTGGAGAAGATAAAAGGCAAAGCCATATTTGTGCTCCCATTCTTTTCCTTTCAGCAATAGTTAGCATGCTAACAAGTCCAATGAACTCTATGTTCCTCTTGTGAAGATACAATCTGTTAAGTACTCGTCACTCTCTCAGTCAACCAGCACCCAAATTACTTCCTCTGAGTAACTCCCTCCTACCTTATAAGCACTGGCATATTCCAAGTCTTTTTCAACTTAGGAGTGACTGTCTAGGGAAAAGAGTGATTTCTGGTGTCATTTCAGCTACTTGCAAATGAAACCTTAAGAGGTCCCTCTACCACCAGTGATAAGATAAACAATATGACCTTGGAAGCATTTTTATCAAGAGAATCTTGATGGTTAGCTCATGAATACTTAAGATCCAAGTTATTCAGATGAGCTTTTTCAACATTTATTGCTATTTCAGGTCTCTGTTACAAGTGGGACATCCTAGTTTGTTATTCTGTCTTTTTATCTCTCACATGAATAAATTACAGGGTTCTGCTTCTTATCACAGAAAACATTCCACTGATCATCTGGGGAACACAAAATATTTTTTTCAATCTATAAATTATTCTTATAGAAACTCTCATAACTAGCAAGACAGTTGGTTTTGTTTTGAGTTTTGTGTGTGCTTTTTTTGACAGCATTTGTCTAAAATAATCACATGTGGTCTATCAAATTTTAGTTTTGTCATTAGAGCTGTCAGTCTTTCATAAAACATAATTTTAAACACATATGCACACACACAATAAACCCTTTGCAGTGTCTTGGCCAAGGAGTGTGAATGACAAATATACCTGACTGTTCTCCTATGGTGTTTTCTTACTGTTCATTGGCAGAAAAAGTGATTTCATGGTAGAAGGTTGGAAAATGACCTCTTGTAATGATGAAATTTGCATAAATAAATGCTGATTGCACAAAACGAATAATGTGCAGTGAGCATCATCACAATAAGTTGTCTCCTACTGACACAGAGTCTAAGTTAGAAGCGTACAATTATGCAAATCAAACTAATGCCAGTTCCTCATTACTGTCGTGGTGGAGGCAAACACACATCCTCCACAGACAGCTTGATGCTGGGACACAAGCCAAAATGTTTGCTTTTGCTGACACAGCAACTGAGTCAACAAAAATAAGATATAATAGTAATACATCAGAGGAATCCATATCAGGACAGACCTGAAACTTAATGGACTGTGAATCTTTTGTCTGCAGAGAGGCCTTTCACTGGTATTGACCCATAGTACGCCTGCTTCCACTTTTGCCAATTTTATAGAAATAGATTACAGGAGCAATTGCTTTTTGGAGCTGAAATGTCTGCAAAACAGTCTATTAGCTTTTCTTATAGCAGATGAGATGACATTTATAAATACTTAAATAATGCCATGTATCCCACGTTTAAAAACTTCCCAGAATAATTCACAGGCTGCTTGTGGTTGCTTGATCTAATGTTTATTTGAAGTCTTGTTATGACACCACTGGGATTTTCAAACAATGCCACTTTTCTTGTGCCATTTTAAAAATATTCAGACAAAGATATTCTTTTTTTCTTCAAAAAAAAATTGCAGAAGCAATTACCATTACTTTGAGGGACTGAATATAGAAAGGGGTTGATAGCTCCCTTCAGAGTGGTGCTAACCCTTGAGAACATGCACAGCATTGGTACTGTGAGCCACTGAAGAAGAATCTAGTGCTTTATCACTCCAATTTATCGCCCTTCTTTTTCAAGTAATTACTACTTGTTTGAACTCATCTGCATGTTTGCCTTCCATACACATGCTGGCAGGCAATTCAGAAATATCAAGGAAAGACTGAGCTCACAGTTTGAAATTAACCCAATGCACACGCAGTTCCAGTAGAGGAGTTTGATGCTCAAGAAAATTCAGCATTAGGGGACATTTCAGAAATATGATTTTGCTCAAAGGCAAATTGGAAGGTATTCCACTTGACTTCAAACAAACAGAAAAAATATAAAACAAATAAACAAATACCCCAACAACAACATGCAAAACCCCCACTAGAGCCAACAGTCATTTTATAAAACAATTGAATCAGCTAACATCAATTGATATACATTGTATTCTGTGAAAGCAGTCTCTGTGAGCTCTCCTCCTTGGAAGAATCATTCCAAACTACAAAGCATGTAAGCAAATTTACCTTAAATTTCAGCTGCAGATAATCTCCTGAGACAGATCAATTAACCACATATGTAAGAACTGACAGTTCAAAAACTTCTGGAAGTCTTCCTGAGGTACTACCTCTTCATTGCTATTACCACTGTTGCTGCAATAATAGCGCCAGCAACTGAAAAGAAGGTTTAATGGGGACAAAGGAGTCTCTTCCATGTTATTTCAGGGTACTTGTACAGGTTCTCCTACAACAAGAAACAAAACAGGCCCATCCTTTTATACCTCCTCCTTGCTAATTCATGACCACTTCCAGTTAGGCACACTGGGAATGCAGATGAAGCCAGAAGTTTGGCACAGCTCTGCACAGCTGCTTTCTGAGGCAAAGATGCTTTGATCAACAACACTTTTTAAGAAATCAGTTAAGTGAGAGGAGATTGGGATATCTCCTTGCTGATAATTGTTTGGTCACTCCTGAGATGTTCCTCAAATCAGAGAAATTACACACTGACCTTTAAAAATACTGTTGGTTTGTTTTGGGAATATCAAAATGCATTCAATGATAGGTATTTAAGAAAAAATCTGATGAAAGGAGGACAGCTTTGAGAAGAAAAATAGAGACTATTTTAAAGTGTCTTCATGCATCATGCTTCTCTGAACTCACTCAAAATGAGCACTGAGCTGTATTATCCAACTATGACTAAGGACAGGTTTTCTCCAGAGCAAATTATTTTTAGCAAGATGATTCATCATACATTTATTGCTCTGTTACTGATGCCTCATTTTATGGTTGCAATTCCAGGAAAGCAGAGCTATAAGTGAAAACATATAAACATCCAGTTCCTCAGCCTTTCTTCAGCTGTGAGTCCACACTTTAATGGGTTTCATCTCAAATTGAGAGGTAAAACATAGAGGGCAAAGTCCAAGGTAAAAATTGGTGCTAAACTTGTGTAAAAATTGAAACTTGGTTTGATGAGAGACAATATTATACAAATTAGCAACAGAGTTTTATCGTAGTAGGTGTCTCTCTGTGTTCCCTGTCAATCATTTCTCTAACTGTTGACAATTTCAAGAAACTAACAAGGAATTTCCAAGTGATTTTTTGAATATTTCATGAAGCCAGGTTGCTAAGCATGTATTCTATGAAGGAACCAATATTAAAGAAAACCTTCATATACATCCTAATTTCAGGAAAAGCTTCAAAGTTAATTCTACATTTTTCTGACCCTAAGGGCAACCAAAGAGCTGCAGAAGAGCAGCCTTCATAGGCTGTTCCTGCAGTCCTGGGCAGATGCAGTCTGTGGTGCACCCAGCAATCTGCTCCTGCCAGCACCTGGCCTCACACACCCACAAAGATTTCTCTCCTATTCAGATCAAAAAGTGGCCCCAGGATATTTCTTTATTCTGTTGGACAGCTTCATAGGAGCAATTTTATTATGGCAATTTCCACTTGTTCTCAGAAGTTTTGAAGTTCCTCACAGAGCCCATACTTTTCTTTATTTTATGCTGTCAGTTTAAAACTGTCAAATTTTACCTTGGCTTATAATAAAGTTTATAATAGAGCACGCATACTGCAATTTTCTCTTGTTACAGTATGGACATGTCATCACTCCCATCTACTGCCTCTTTCTCACAGCAACTTCTACTCTCCCCTTTCAAATCTATTTTCCTCAATTCAATGGCATTGAAGGGCCAGGAGGATCTCAAAATAAAGATATTTGGGCAGTAAAGTTGGAGAAAAACTAAAGCTGGAGAGAAACTAAAAGGAAACTTGGGTTTACTTAACAGGAAAGTAGCATTTATAAGGCTTCTGTGGATGCTGTATGCTTTCTGTCCCCCAAAAAATGTTTTCTGACATCTCAAGCTTATAACAGACATGTACATCTAGCTGACCTTTATCTTGCTTGTGTCATATTGATCTATCAGTGAATCCATAATAAAAGATAGCAGTCTGGAACAATAAAAAGTAACAGCCATTGAGATGGATAGCTGCAGCTAAAGTGTAGTTTCATCAAGACACTTAGTGCAAAGAACTGTAGATTCGTGCCAGGGAAGACATAAGTAACCCCTTCAAAGCTCAATGCTGGAAACACCCTGTACACAGATGACCTGCCTTCAGAATATATGTTTCAGTATTGATTTCCATAGTTCCAGAACAACAGGAAAAGCCAAATGAAAGTTTCTTTGCAGAATACTAAAAGTAATTTACGTTCTTCTTTTGATTCCATCTCTGTATTTTGCTTTATGGTTCACAGTACAAGTGCTTATTTTAAAAATTCATTCCTGACTCAAAAAGAAAGCACAGAGTTGAAGATCTTTGGGAGTACAGAGCAAGAAATGAGCCACAAAATGAAATGAAACAAAACAAAAATGCATTAGGTTTTAGTGGTAAGTCATAACACAACAAAGTTTGTATTTTAAACATAGACACACTTGTTGTTCTGGTAACTTAGCAACATGAAAAGCAAAATAAGTTGTGAAGATACTCTTATTACAACATGATAACACTGGCTTCTTATGACCTATGTTCCTAGAGTCTACCTAAAACAGTTTTCTTATGTTCTAATAAAATCATGATTTTAAGATTTTTCAGGGTTATGTCCAAAGGGTTTATCTAAATGTTATAAATACTAACACCCCTCTCATTCAGATCTATGCTTCCAGGACCATATTTCTAGTTTGAGCACAGAGTCTTCCTTCTCTCTTTAAAAATGGGAAAAATAATGGAAGGGGCACAGCA
This sequence comes from Oenanthe melanoleuca, assembly GCF_029582105.1. Taxonomy (NCBI): domain Eukaryota; kingdom Metazoa; phylum Chordata; class Aves; order Passeriformes; family Muscicapidae; genus Oenanthe; species Oenanthe melanoleuca. The sequence goes on along the minus strand of NC_079342.1, from coordinate 13,944,823 downwards.
GTTACTCACTGTGAAATGCCTACAGGAGTCAGAAGGTCCTGCCTGCCTCTGCCTCTCCACCAGGAAGATACTGAAGCTTTGTGTTGGACAAAGGCAATCATGTAATGGGACTTGGGAATTAAATCCCTGCTGCCTGGTAAACACACTTTTATTCAGAGCTATTATTTCAGGCTATCTCAAGAGTCAGGCAAATACAACTTAATTTCTTATAGTTGCTTTATAGTTTCAAATATTCCTTCATTCTCATGATACTTACTTTATTTGTATTTAATTGTACTTGCAGTGCTCTGGGGTTTTTAATTTTTTTTTATATAAAATGTTAAGACAATCTTTGTATGTCACCAGCTAGAACAATAGTATCTCATGCCATGACAGCAGTCCAGTCTCCCTTAAATGCTTACAATTACCCCAAGAGCTGAGACTGTATACACAAGCTGGTGTTTCTTCTGCCCATTACCAGACGCCTGATTTGTTGCAATAACTGAGCCAGTTTTATTTTATAGCCAATAGACTGGCTGCCACCTCTTAGCAGAAAGGTGACTTTTCAAAAGACAACATCTGAGTTCTCAAAAGATTGTTCAGTGTGTTCAGTTTTTGAACCTGCCATCAGCTTTTGCCACGTCAACCTTATAGAACAAACTAAAAACAGAAGAGTGAGCGTGCAAGTTCTCTTGAAGCTGGTAAGGGACAGCATTAATGAAAAATTGTGTTCGAAGGTAAAACAAATGGGGGATTTTCCCTCAGTTCCTGCTTACAATGGCAGAGGATTGTATGTGAAGCTCCTTGTAGCCTTCACAAGCTAACATTTTTACAGCTCTTCTTTTTCTGATGGCTTAGGCAGTCTTTAGAACTCAGAAACACTCAAACCCATTACTCCCACTTCTGCACACCACTGAGATCTACAAAAACCTTCAGAAGATGTTGATAGAAACTGGAACTCAACATTTTCACAAATCCAGCTGAGAAACTAGTTATGGCCCACCACACTCTTCTCATACACCTCTTCCTGCTGACAGCTTCTCACTTCTCTGCTCCTCGACTCCTCCTTCCCTTCTGTCTCTGCCCTTCCAGCTGGCCCATGAATCAAGGGCCATCAGCTGATGCCATGGGCTAGCCCCCACAGCCACAGAGCCTGATTAAATGCCAGAGCTGGCCCTGCACCTGGGCACTGCTGAAGCTGCCCTGCAGTGCTGGAGCCTCGCTCCCAGCTCACTGCCCCTCCTGTCATCCTTCCTCTCACTGCCATGCAGGGAGCCAAAGCAGCTCAACAAGTAATACACCGAACTATACAAAGTTCTCTGGCATTAGAGTAAGCTGCCTCAGCTCCCTGAGGGATTCAGAGGAGCTGAGGAAAGAGGCAAGGCCACATGCAGTGGGGGAGAGCAGGACCTGTCAGTGCCAGCACTGTTACACTGCCTCTGCCAGCAGTTGTGTCTAATAATACTTCACTGGGGAATTTGTTTCCTCTTTTTCAGACTTGATAAAAAGCTCCAATAAAACCTATTAATTCTCCTTAGAACTTTTATTTCTCTGGAGTACACCAGAACAATTTTCCTTTTCTAATAGCGCACAATTTGGAGATTTAGCCATTACAATAAATTCAGCATCTGAGAGCAGGATGAGAGTAAGCCCAAAAGCCTCTTGGAGTGATTTTTGAATTTATAGACTTTGATGGCAAGCTGGGATGTTACCTTACCATCCAGTGAAATCTATACTGATGAGGACAGTGGCCTCATAGCAACCATTTAAAAAACCAATTCATAGATTTGTGCCAAACTAAATTCATATTATCAATAAAAAGAAAGAATACAGTCTTAGAAGAAAAGCATTTTCACAAAATGGCGCCTCCCCAATGATCCTTCAGCCTTTACCCACACAAGAGATTTACTGAATACTTTCCAGAGCTAATCCAGGAATTCAATAACTAATGGATACTAAAAATCATGGACTCAATAAAGACATTAGTTTTATGGCCCATTACAGTCCTCTCACTGTACATCCTACTGCTCTCTCTCCACGCACTGGTGCTAAATCGCAGTTTCTGTCTCCACTCCACAGGAATTCTCTCCAGCTAACACTCATCCATACAAAACCCCCTTTCTCTCGAGTTGTCAAATCAATTAACATAATTAAGTTACACTAAAACAATTCTTTCTGTCATTAGCTGGGAGTATACTGCTTCTACAGTCATACTTCCACAGCTACTTTAATTTAGTCAAAAGAAATGGTGTACTGGATGGAGATTTTTCATATTTTTTCTCTTCCTCCACAATTTCTTCTCTTTCTAATTGTACCACAATGTTCAGCTGCACTGGATAAAAGCTCCAGGAGAAGATGAGACTGTTCTCAACAGCCCTGCCTGCCTGGGGAAAAGATGTAGAAACCAGACCACTGGTCAGACCAGTCAGAGAGCACCCTGAGCCAGGGAAGGGAAAGGAAGCTGAAAGCAGCCAAAGCAGTGACCAAAGCAGCACTGCAGCTCTCCCACTGCACTTGGAATGCTGAGGACATCACAGCACACACCCCTCTCCTCGGAGGCTTTCCCCACTGCACTGGCTCAGAAATAAATGACACAAGTGCCCACAGACTTGGATACTTGAAGTAATGTCTTCTCTCCAAATGACAGACTTTCCTAGATTTCCATGAAAGTTTATTTTTCGTATCTACTCAATTTGAATTACAAGTTGTTATATATCCAATTTGCTCTCTACAGTGCCTCTCAATTAAACAATTGTCCTGATTATGACATTAACTCTCCAGTATGTTTGCCACCAAACTAAGCTGGCCATGGTCCTTCAATGTAAAAACCCAGAAACCTTTTTTAAACAAATGTATCATGAAAGGTCCGTGCAAAGTGTTTAAGGTATCACATACACACATGGTTGAAACATACACAAAAAGTTTTAAGAGGCAGAAAGGGAAAGGGAAGAGAGTGGAATTTTAAGACAAGAATTTAATTAGAAATTAGCTTTTCTAATTAAATAGTGATTGGCTGAAAACATAATTTCTGGAGGCACAGCCCTAAAGGTGATGAAATCATGTCCAAAGCATATCAAATCATAATATATTGGCAAAATCTGTGTCTAATCACTAAGGCTGGACTACTACCTTAACATTCAGATAAATCTTCCAAAGGTCAACATGTATTTTGCAAAAAGACTTGCTACAAAACTTCTAATAAATACTGAAAGATCACACACAGGATCACACACAGGATCACTACATTGGACGAGACCTTTAAGATCATTGAGTCCAACCTATACCCTAACACCTCAACTAAACCATGACACTGAGTGTAACAGCCAATCTTTTTTTAAACACAGAGCAAAAATGCATAAATTTAATTGTCATCAAAAAGAAAATCTCTTCGTTGAAAGAAAATGTCTGACTGATGTATATACTGGTGTCACTGTGACTGCAGAGCAACTAAGGAAATGGTTGCTGTTGCCTACTCCCACTTTTGTGAATAATTACATAAACATTTAATTTTTAGCATTTTATTTGTGACAGATGTACCACTGACTTTTGAGCTCAGCATATCAACAGAGATAACAATCTTTTCAAGAATAGGGACTAAAAGGCTGGGGTTTTTTTAAATTATAGTACAGCTACAAAAGAAAGAGTACTAAAGTAGCAAGATATGCACAAAAACACACTACTGGAAATCCAATCTTTTGGTGATAAAAAATTGTTAATGTCTTTCTTTCTCAGAATACTTCTCCTCTTGGGAGGAAGCAGAGGCCACAGAACAAAACATTTTGCATTTTACAGCTACTTAGGGACAGAGCATTTTATCCACTGTTCACTGCTTTCTCAGGCATCAAACACAAGTATACCTACAGCATTTTCAAATAGAAATTAGAAACAGTTTTTTCAACTTGCAAGTCTGGGAAGAGCATTGCCTAAGACTAGTTAAAAATTATTCACAATATAGTCAAAATATTGTTGCCATGAGAATTAGCATCAACCAAGCTTTAAAGCTAGACTTGGTGCCACTCCACTTAAAAATATTACTTTATTTGTCTAAAAACCTCAAATATCCAAGCATATCTATCAACATCTACACCCATCATACTCTCAGAATATTACTGGGAACACTGAATTCTTGACAGCAACACTTTTTTAAGAAAATATGTTACACCCTTCATCATCATCCTCACTGCTGGGATGTGTCTCAGATGATGCATCAAAATCAAATGAGCTAGTTAAATTATTTAAAATTTAAAGCAGAATTTAAAATTTAGGAGAAAGAAAGAGACCAAGAACTACAAGTTCTGCTCAAAGCACTGAACATGCATATTTGCATGGTGTGTAATTCTTTGTTATTTAAATAAATTCCTTGCTGGCCTAGCACACTGAAGAGGTGGTGCTTTCACTGGCATAATTAAAGCTGTTATTAATGAAAGAAGCTTTACATGATGTACAAAGTCCAAGCTGGGATCCTGAGATGGAAGGAAGAAGGAAACAGAGACAGAGAGAATAACAATACTAGGGTTTTTTTCCTTCAAAATAAAATTGATCATGTAAGTATGTTTTGTTTTAACTGCCCTAGTAATCAAAATGTAGACTAAAGGACAATAACACAAACTATTAGAAAAATAATATCTCAGCCCTGTACTGACTCTTCCTCCCTCAGTCCCTCCACTCCCCTCTCTACCAGCTCTCACAGTCACCTGAATCCTTCTTCCTGACTCATATGATCAGTTAGTCAGTTTTCATTAAACTAACTTCTTTTTGCTATTCCCATGGTCCATTACTTTCTGCCTGGTTCCTGTGAAGTAATGATGAGTCAGTAGGGAAAGAGGAAATAAGCAATCAAAATTAGAACTGCAGGCACATGATGAGCATCATTAAGAGCTCACTTCTTCCTCTTGCTCTCCTGACAACTCCGTTACTTTCTCTTGTTCTAATTTCACTGCATAATCAAGACAACACATATTTAGTTAGCACTGTAGTCCTGAAGATCCCTGATTCTATTTATTTCAGTCCTTCTCAGAATTCATGTCTATATCATCTGTTTCCCCACGCATTTTCCCAACCATCCCATTGTGATGAAGGCAGAAACGGGTGAAAGCAATCTCTATCTCTTCTACAGTTGTTTCATATGCATAAGGAAGAATTAAAGATTACTTATGCTAGAGCAAGGCCACAAGAAGGAGCCTGACCTCCCTCCATTAATAATATTCATTTAATACTCTCAATTCTAGGAGCTGAGACATTACCTAGCAGTCTGTGCTCCAGAAATTGAATGTATTTAACAAGTGTGACATAGTGCTGTGATTGCCATGGAGCAGAGACTGAAACCTAGAGCTTCCTCTCTTCCTGGCAACCTCCAGGTAACAGAGCCGTGATCTCCTAGGCTCCCTTTTATTCAGTCAGCCTTTTAACCCCCTTTTGTGGTTTTGTTGGGTTGTTTCAGAGTTTGGGGGTTTTTACTTACTGTAACAGCCTTACTAGATATGCACCTCTGGAATAGTGTGCAGTCTAAAAGTGTCAAGTTACAGGTATGAAAAAAATCAGATTCACACCCTGCACGTGTGCATTAACCAGTGATATATTATTTAAATGGGAATAAGGGACCATCCTAAAAAGCAAAATGCACGATTAAAGATAAGCATAGTCATATATCTTAAAGCCAATATTCCAAGCTGTGATAACTATGTTAAAAGAAGTGTTTGATACATATCCAGCCTTAATCAATTCTCTTATTGGTTCCTTTACATGAGTTCTTGTTCCCTCTGCAACCCTTTAGGATGTGTCTGACTCTGCAGTAATACAGAATTTGTACTTTCTTAGAAGAATCTAGCTAAGGGGATCTAAATGGTTTATTGCATTTCAGCTAGAGTGTTTTACTGCTGTCTCTTCATTGGTCTGCCTATACTTAATTCATTTGTGGTTTTATTGGTATTTTATAATCTGTACTTCTGGACATCACTATATCACATGAAAGATGTTGAAGTCCTTGCCTCAATGAAATTATTGCAAATTCCACTTAAGAAACTTGAAACAATAGCTGAGCAATTATGTCTAAAGGACAAACAAAGATTGTAAGGAAAATAAACTTAAATTTGAGCTGCAGATTTTAGTTCCACAATTTAATACTATAACTGGAGTGCAGTGTTTTCTTGATTTATAACAGTATAGGAAAGACAAGATATCATCTTATAAAGGTCTTTTGGGGCAATACTTTTAGGACCTGAAAGCACTTCAGGATTTTACCTCATTAACATCCATTCTAAACAGAAGATCTTGGCAGTACGTCATAAAAAGGAAATTACCTGTACTTGCTTGTGTGTCTGTTTTTCAAAACAGCCTGACAGCTGCAGAGAGAATGCTGATCCATTTGACACACTGCATATTCAGTTGGTCAGCTAAATATTTGAACCATGAAACACTGATGTCTGTTAAAAGAAGCAAGTGCTTCAAATTAATCAGCTGAAATTTGAAATATCGTACTTTATAGTATTAACACTTTATAAATAACAGCCATTATTTCTAGTCAATTCTTCCATGCAAATAGAAAATGTCATTAGCCATGTTTTGGCCGGGTTCTTTGTCTAATTTCTACAGCTAAGGTGGCAAAAAGGTTATTACAAGTAATAGCAAATTTAAAGTTTTATTAGCAGTAAACTGCAGAAGCTAATGGTGATGCCAACACTAGATAAAATCATTGTCACAGTTAATTTTGAACTCTTTATTTCAAACTTAATAATAGGAAACTCAATGGAGAGGATATTACACGGCCCATATCACTCATGAGTGCCGCAGGCCTGAGTAACTTGTTATTTTGCTCATGAGTGAAATAAAATGCAGATTACACTGCCTGCTATCAGGGGCACTGCTTTAATTGAGGGTGCATGCATGGTGATGAAGCAGTACAAGTAGGTTTCATTTTCTCAAATGCTAGAGGAATGATCTTGGTAGTTCTAACTTGTCAAATCACCTCTCCACTACTATTGTATTTTTAAAGTTCTTTCTTAGATCTTAAAGAATGGTTAGGTATGGTTTTCACTTTTGTCAGGGATTATGTGAAGCTGCTCCTGTAACATCCTGGTGCCTGTAAACTTCTGCTGTTCATTTGCTACACAAGGAGAAAACAATGGGGTACTTGTATCTTAGTCAATCATGTATGCCAGACAGCACAAACTACTTCACCCTGAGACATCCTCACAAACAGAAATAAATAATACAAGATATATTCCTCCCCCTTACCTTAGTTTTATTCAGAAAATATGTGTTTCCAAGAAGTCATAGCACATTAAAATTTTTATTCTTTTTCTAAAGTAGATTTCTTTTCTCTTCAACCGTTTATTGTTCTACTGCACTGAAAGCCACAAATCATAAGGTTCCCTATCTGGATTTTGGATTTTTTTTTTCATAATTATCTGAAAGCTAGCTTTTCATTTTTATATCCTGTACTACTAGTTAGGAATGTCGGTCTTCTAATCAGATTACATTTTTTCCCAACACTTGCTAAACCTTGCAACTTCTTTTCTTCAGCCAAAACTAACCAGGTAGTTACAAACCAATTACACAGTAGCCACTGAAATCAACAGAACGATTTTTACTGATCTTAGAAGGATTTAGGTGAGGTCTTTAAATAAAAAAGGGCTGTGAATTTCCCTTTTATTTATGAATGTGTAATAGAAGAAAATGTTCTACACCTTTTAATCAACCATAGTCAGGGCTATCACTGTTGCACTTCTAGGCAGTTGTGGACAGCACTCTTGCAAGATTGCTGAAGATGTATTTATCAGCTTTCATTATCAAGCTGCATACCCAGCACAGAAGTAACAAGAGGTAAAAGCAGAATTATGACAATAGATAACTGTAAGCACAATGCATTTCCACATAAGATGCTCAGACAAGCTTTTTTTTTCAGTAGTACTACTGCTAGATCAGTGTGGTGTTCAGCTGAAGCTGATTTAGTCAGCCAGAAAAGAGACAATAGCTGCAATTGTAACATTGCATTGCTCAGTGTGGAGATATTGTGAGGGATCATTTCTGATGTGCTGAGAGTGAAAAATGAAGTGCTGAGCTAAGGAGTTGGTTTTTTTAGTTTCAGAGTTTCTACTCAAATTATTTCTCTAGTGCAACCAACAGGAGAATTCAGTGATCAAATCTCACACAATACCAATGGTGTAATAGCTACTTCCTACATCTCTGGGAGCCTATGTTAAACCACTAAGTAATTAAGTGATAGCTAAATTAGTACTAAAATTACAATTCAGATTTCTCCTGAAATAACTACTATAAAACTATTTTTACTGAGGAGATTATTTAAAGCCCTGTACTAAAGAGACCATGTAGGATTTTCTACAACCCAGCACATGTGCATTGACCCAGGATGACCATCAGCCCTCTAATATTTCGAATGGAACAAAGAACCATCTTTTGTAGCCATACCATGATGACTGTCTCACAAATGCCTCAGCCAGGATGGATCTATGCTCATAATTCTGTCTTTCCTAAAGAATACTCTTTCTCTCCCCATGATGAGTAGGAGGACAAAAAAAGTGGCTCCTTATCAAAATGTCTTTCTTCTAAAAGGAGACAAGACATTGACACACTGGAAATCAAAATATTTCCACCTTCAAAAAGGGACAGAACAGAGTTTAAGAGGTTATCACAGTTTCATCTTCTTAAATTAAGAAGAGAGAATTTAGTAGAAAAAATTTAATCCATTGTTAAGAGTTCATTTTACTTTTCTTTGGTGACATGCTTTTCTTTGGTGACATGTACTTTTCTTTGGTGACAGGGACTTCATGCTTGCAGTGTTTAATTTCTCTTGGGACCTATTGTAGACTTCAAAAGATAAAAGAAACCTATTGTTCCATAAACCACTGAACAACATAAAATTGTATTGTAGTATAAGTTTCTTTGACAGGTTGACCTCATGAAGAGATTTTAGCTATTTTTCATTTTCCTTACCGTGGTTTTGGTGAATTAGGCTAGGATATTGATTTTTGTGGCGACACTGAAATCATAATGGCTTTTAATTTCAAAGATGCCTTTTTGTCTTATTGTATGACTGCTTCTGAAGAGTTACACGAGAATTTAAGCCTTACTACCTTAAACTTTACATCTGCTTCCCACTTTCAGGCTTAATAAAGCCTTTCAATTTGCTTTCTTTTTTTTTAATCTCACCTAAACATGTGCTCAAGCAGAGGGCTGCAGATCATTTCCTCTTCTGACAAGTTCTGACTTGATTCAAAGCACTTGCCATATGCATCCATTCAGCACCAAACACACTGTCCCCAGCTTTCACCAACAGGTTCAGAGTCTTGGTCATCAAAATACACATGAAATGCTTAACAGAATTTTCCAACCATCTTTGATCTGTATGCAGCTCAGAACATGGATTACAGGAGGGAACCAAAAACACAAAATATTATCAAGGAAGGATTTAGAAATGCAATGGGAAAAAATTCTGGGGGTAATATTCAAGCACGCTGATTTCTCTGCCAGCATTAAAAGCTAAAGCAGGTGTTTATTTTGGTTTTTTTCAGAGTTCCTCAAAGTAGTTCATACTTCAATTCATAAACTTGAAAACCCTAAATTGAATTGAGAGGATAATTCCAACTAGACATGAAAATACTATATGGCATTCACCAAACTTTTCCACTTCTTTTTCAGAAATATTTGCTTATTTTGCATTATTTTTATCATAATAACGTAGCACAAATTTTTGAAATGCTAAACATTGTGGTTTTTCAAGGACCATATGCTAACTGGAAAAAATTTTAAAAACACAGGACATCTAAGAAAAGAAAAAGAAACCAGCAAAACCAATCAACCAAAACCTGGTAAATCACTGGTAAAATCACTGAAATTCTTTTTCTGACAAGAATATATCTGTTCTCAAAAATTCAGGCAGTGACTTTACCTCTATCCATAAATGAATGGAATGATTATTAACAACAAAATGCTCACAGAGGTCTTCAAGTTGGGAGTAAAAGAAGTGAAAAAGACATCAATTTTTCTTATGTCAATTGTATTTAAATGCAAATAAAATCCAGATAAATATAGTTATTATTTGGTTGTGGGTTTTTTATTATTATTATTGCTATACAATATCTGTAAGCAATGAATTAAGATAGAGATATGCTCAAAATTTTAACTAATTTTGGACTGGAAACATTTTTCTCATATCTTTCTATTCAGATCACAAACAAAAAAAAGAGATAATTAAAATACTAGCATTGCTTATATTAAAAGTTAATTTGTTGAAGGTGCCTGCCTTATATTTAACTTTTAAGTACAAATTTTTCCTGGTGGACATTTATTAAATATTTTAATCAATTCAAAGAGATAAAAAGAGAGAGATCCTTTTTCTGTAGTTATATAGAAATACTATAAAATAGATTTCACAACCGTTTCTTCAATCAATGCCTAATTTATTGACTATAGTGAATATTTTATGCCATTTAAAACAGGGGAATATCTTTAAATGTTTATGCCTGTATCTCAGTGAAGTTCAATGTGTATTATGATAACTTTTTTTGCCTGAGGTACTTCCATTGCATAGGAAAAGAAAGTTTATTTTTATTTTATCACTATAGTTCTTCTGTATATTTTTGCATTAATATTAAACATAACTGTCCCAGTTTTCTCTCTACTATTTTCTACTTGCCAATTTCAGACTAATAAGGTAGGATTTGGGGACCGCTAGAGGCTTGTATGAGCAGTCTACTGAATTTTAAGTCAAGTTAGTCATATGAATCTTAATTATCATGTGTAGGAAACTGATACCTCCCTAAGAAATCCCTTGCTACAGAAACAAAAAGGAAAAGTCAAAAGAAAATTTTTCCATTCACAGATCATGAAAGCTTTTCAGTTCTTGACAGCAAGCATTTTGCTATTTACTGCCTTAAGTTACTTAGATGTGCTTTGAGCAAAATAAATATACCCTTCAAAAAATAAAAACAAAATAAACAAAACAAAAAAAAAAGCATAAACAAAATATTTCAAAAATAAAGAATCATTATCACGTCCATTTTTCAGTTGGGAAACTGGGGCAGAAAGTTTAAGGGATCTCAGTAACAATGCAAATGTGCAGGAACAGAACTGAACCCTAAATCCCACATCTCACAGTTAAATTTGGTCCATGCTTATATATATGGCCAAAACATGCCTGAATTTCAGGGGAAAGATCTAAGTTTGCAATGAAACACAGTGGTTTGGTTTAATCTCCAACGTCAATGAACAATTAACTGCAACTCTTTAAAATAAGATGTTCACAGATTCTGGGAACATGTGGCATTCATATACTTTACAGAATCTTGTGTTACAGGGTTAAGCAGCAGCTGAGAGAAATGGCCAGGTTGTCTGTGCTCTCACAAACAATCTTTGTGGGCATTAATTTGTTGCAGTAATGCCCAGTATTAGACATCTAAGTTTTTATATTCCATTAGAATACCTTTTGCATTATAAAAGTATACGATTTTATTCTCTACAAACCAAATAGTTTCTGGGTTTTCAAGACACTGTGCCTTCATAGCAATAGGCACTGCTGAATTTCAGCCTCTCTCAGACTTAAAAGTATCTACTTTATTCAGCCATCAGCCCCTGGCTAACATTCGTGGATTGGAATCCTAACAAGTAAGAAGCTGATCTTGCTATCCAGTCTGGTCATTATCATATCCTTTGTCAAGAGCCAAGAAATCACTGATTCATGCTCTGATTTTCAGGCAGGATTGGTTCCACTCAGACATCAATGATGTCCAATTCTGTGGCAGTTTCAATCACAGCTATCCATCTAATATCCAGCAAAAAAAAAGAAAAAAAAAAGGGTTCTGCTACTAACACAGTCTTTAAGTGCTGCTCTCTGCAAGGTGTCCAGACCTGGATTCATCTTCAAGTGACTCTCATTTGTGCTCAAATACAGCAGTTGACCTCTTGGCAGTGAAATATCAAGGAGTCAGCATAAACGATGCTCAGACACTCACTTAGTGGAAACTCAAATCATTTGTCATGATGGTGCAGTCCCTGTGCCTTGCTGCAAGTTCCAAATGGTCCAAGGTCAAGAGTCATCTCCCCTCAACCCATTCCAAAGGGTGCCTTCAATTATCTTTGATGCATGACTTTGCTCCTCCTCAGATCTGAGCTAGATGCCATTTAAATTTATCATGCCTCTTTTTCAAAAATAAGTTCACTGTCTTTAAACTTCTAAGGGTATTAGTCCACTATCATTTAAATCACTGGCTTTTTTTTTACAGTTTTGTCTGTTTTCAGTTTTCTATTGCAATTTTTGACTACCAAAATTGAATACCTAATTATTATAATCCCTCACTCTAACCTGTCAAAGACACTATCATTTCTGCATCCTCAGCTTTTTTCTGTCTTCCATTTGCAAGTCTGGAAATACACTGCCTTGAAGTTTAGATAAACTATGTATTTTCAAGTATGGTGTGAGCAGTATTAACTGCATACAAAAATTGTAGATAAGCAAGGGAATCTCAAGAAAAAGATCATTCAAAGAAAGCAATAAAATCAAACACCTAATTTTTTCATCTGCTGACTTTAGCAATATTAGGTAATGTGAAAGTGTCTTATTAAAAATTCAGCGTTTGACCAATACACCTTTTCCACCCTTTTTTTTCCCTTCTAACTAAGGTAAATTTCAATGTGAACTTTAGCCACTCCTCCCATTTTCTCCCCCTCTCAAAAAAATGATCATTGAGTAAGGGAAAGCAACTCCTATGCCCAGTGACCATTTACGTGGTAGGACAGACTCAGGAGGACTAATAGCAGTGAAATTTAATTAGGACCTGTCAATCTCAGCTGGATATAAATGCTAAAAAGTCATGACTTAAGAGCCAGTGCAAAGCCAATACCTAAAGAAGAGATTGTACCAGGACATCATATTGTCAGATATCCTAAAGAAGTCTGAAGAATATGCTGCTACAACATGAAGTATTTGGTCTTCATGAGGAGAGCAGAGTTTGCTGTCTTAAGCTGGGAAGTAGAGGAGGAATTGACTCTTAGCTGTTTACCTTAACTGGACCAAAAAACCAGGAATGCCAAATTAGCAATGGTAGCTCATGCAAAAAGGAATACACAACCAACCTCCAATGAATAGAAAGAGTATATGCAAATATTGGTGGCCAACTTGAAGAGCAAGTTCCTGGTCTTTGGGAAACACAAATTCAGACACATCTGAGCTATTAATCTGCATATTTAGACAACGGGCATTAAAGCTATTGCTACTGCATGGAAAGATACGCCTGCACAATATTCCAGAGAAGGCTGCTACTAAAAAATGCCAAATACCATGCTCTGTTAAAAAGTGTTATTAGATTGCTTTAAGCAGTGTCATTGGAGCTACTTCTTGGCTCCTCCAATTGAAGTCAGGATAGGTGAGGAGTAAAAGGCAGTTTTAAGATTATGGATTGAGTCACAGAATAGCCAATAAACCTTTGGGATCGTTACGGAATGGAAAAATTATGGATATGAGAAGAAGAGAGACTGAGTAAGACTTAGCCTGTCCCTCTGACTTCAAAAGCTGAAGCCCAGAGTGCATTGACAAATACATATTTTTTCCTCTCTCCACAGATATCCTTTTCTAATGACCATGGTATATCACAGAGACTCTCCCCATCATTCTGCTTTATGGGAGACTGGAGACCAGCACAACTTGATTCCACTTCTCAGTTCCTGTGCACTCTACTATGCAGGAGCACAACATTAAGTTTAGTTTCACCCAAAAGTAAACTTAGTACAAATAAAAATCCTCTGAGTGTTTCAGTCCCCTTTTAAGTACTCAGTTTTAAAAAGGCTATAGATTTCTCCAGGCATAATATATAGAGTACTGTATTTTCACTACAAAATTCAGTTATACCAACAATGAGATACTTTTAAAAAGCTTTAGAAACAAAAAATTTATCCTCTCTTCATACGAAAGTTATATTCTTACACAGCAATAGAGATGCATAAAATTTAACTGGTAAATATGAATTTTCAAGGATTCATTTCCAACTTCTCTAGGTTTACTTACTCCCAACATGGATTTCTTCCCAATATCTCATTTCAATGCTATAAAAATTGTTCTCTTTCTATATTTTTTCACAGAACACTATCACATATTTTGTCCAGTAGGCTTTTCAGAAAGTAAAGCAAACAAATAAACAAACAAACAAATCACAAACACCTCAACACCTCCTTTCTGCAAACACTAAAAAGTCGTGTAAGCCATTTTGTTAATGCTAAGTGTTCCTGTAGTTCAGTCTTCCTGAATTCATTTTATATACCTCAGGCACAATTATTAGAAGAATCAAAGTCATCCAGAAAGCACAGTTTGAACCTCATGATTTTGATTCCAAAACACAGGCCCTACTGCATGCTTTCATTTTGCAGGCAAACATAATAGCAAATCCTTCATCCTCTGCACTCAAAATCTCTCCTAGCTGAGAGCTGGACCTTGTGCTGCCTTTTCAGCCAATTGATACTTTCGTTAATTTTCCTTAAGTCTTCTTTTCCACACACAGAACACACAGTCATAAACTTCCTGCCTCAAATTCATATTTTTAGTGTTTTTTGAAGCAGTGCCCAACACACTGTCCTGGATGGACCTCAGAAAATACCATGGTTTTCTCAAAAGAAAATGTATTCTAAATTGTGCAAACAAGTACCTCCCAAATATGATTTCCTGACTATATAAGAGTAGAAAGTGAACTGACTGAAAGATATCCCCTACACCAAATCAGTGTTTCTGCTAGTACTAGGCTTTTTTAGTAGAAATTATAGAATAGGGATATTGAACTATATTCTGAAGAGTATTGTAGCTGTGAAATGTTTTGTGATGATCAGAGCAATTGCATCAAAATAGAAAAAAAATTGTAAAATTTGAGAGGGTTTTTGTGTATAGAGAAACTCTGGATGAAATACTAAAAATCTATACACTGAAGAAGTAGCTCATAAAATGAAATAAACTTCTCTCAGAATAGCTGGGACTCAGCACAGTGGAATTGAACTTGATGTCTCTGATGATTATTTCTCCTAAAGAGTACCTGTATATCTTGACTAGAGGTTTGAAATAGTAATTTATATTATTTTTTTAATTTTCTTTGAAGTGTTTTAATAAAAATGAGATAAAAATACTGTTTTACAAATAATGAAGAAGAACAAATGATACTCAGGCAGGGCTTGCCTTTATTTCAAATGCAGGTATTATCAAGACAACAAAATTTTCTTACAAATGTTGGAACACTTACAAGTTGCAAAATCTTATTTGGGTCTGCACATTCTGCACAGTAGCATTCTGTGGATTTATTTCAAGACCTTTTGCACAGACTAAAAAATATTTGTATTGGCAGACTTCATTATTCAAGTGACAATGGACATTCCTTTGTGGAATTGTATATTTCAAGATCCAAATGTTAGCACTAACTATAACATTAGATAGCAAAAAGTAAAGTTTTTGTACAAAAGCAGATGTTTCCCAAAGATAAAACTTCACCTAAATACAATTGTGTCATTTCCACACAATTTGAAGGTTAAGTGGAAACTGTTTTCAACATCTTTAGCAAGAATTGCTCCTCCACATTTTTCCTCTCCCTGAATGTAACTCATATCATAACCTAATATAAATTGTAAATCATGCAGTTTCCGACAGAACTATGATGAATACACATTCGAATAAAAGAAAAAAGTGGTGTAGCAATATAGTCCTTGGAATTTAACACTCAGAAGGTCAGAAGGTCACATATGTTAAGTTTCTTATTTATATCCCTATTAAAGCTCTGATCTGTGGGAAGCAGGATAGAAGCAATATGACTCATTTTACAAATAAAGAATGTATTGTTGTTGTACTGTATATGTTTTGTTTCTGGGCATTTAATGATAACAGTATATGAACTGCAGGTGACTATAATAAGTGGAAAAAAGATCTTCATCAGGAGACATAAATATTTGTGCCTACTACTTCTCTGGTAAGTGCTTCATTAAAAGTGTAAAAAAATATATATTTTATGGATGAGTCATGAAAATTAATACTCTTCATAATTTTTCCTGGCTTCTATATACCTCTGGGCTGGCCAGATATTTTGGCTGCATTTCTGTTGAACAAGCAGCATATAAAGAAGTAAGAATAAGGATTTTATTTACATCATATTCTTCAATTCAAAATAGTGGGCTATTCTACTAATAGACTAATGCAGGAGATTTGAAATCAATGTGGCAAGAATTTATTCACTAGATAAGTCTTCTCCATAAAGTTCAGTGAAAATTATGTCATGGCTTAGTATTTGTCCCAACTAATTTGACCTGTGATATTAATAATTTTCTGCTGTATATCACATAGATATATAAAAAAATTACATACTGACAGTTTTGCTTCAGCAAGGTATTAATCTCCATTCCAATAATTTTTCTTTGAGAAATAATAAAATAACACATGTTCTTAATGATCCAGAGATTATGCAATAAAAACAAACAATGGTAGAGAACATGAAAAGATAGAAAAATGATAAAGTGTTGAGCATTTAGAAAAACAAACCAAACTAACTAAAAGCCAAAACAAAATCAAAAACACTGGACTCTGTTTAATGAGTGCAAATTGTTTGGGAATTTGGGGGTTAGTTGTTTTGGTGTTGGACTATTTTGAGGCAAGTGTTCTGGCCTAGGATACTAAAAGAGTCACTATCCATAGATACCTACACTAACTTGTCATGGCCAAAACTCTTTCCAAAATTGTTGTGGGTTTTTTTAATTATTGGCAATGGATGCTGAGGAAGTGGGTTTTTTCCTCACAGTTTCATACCCTAGCTGTTAATGTGCTTGGATGTTTTTGATAGGACAGGATTACCTGGGTTATGGCTTCTTCTTTTTGGTATAAATATATTCCCTTTGAGCATATTCCTTTTTAGTTGCAATAAAAAGTGTGAGTCTTATTGTTTGTTTGTTTTCTTTAGGAGAAGCAGCTGGAAAGTCATAATTATGTTCACTTCCCACATTGGCAAAAACAAGCTTCATATTTCATGCATTTTAAATTATCTATAAGGACAGACTAAACCACTTCCACCTTGAGGCTTACAAGTCTCCCAGTATCTAAATCATATTGCTATTAAAAAGGGGATATGTTTCATTTTTAATTATATTGAGAATAGCTAATAAATCAGTTTACAATATGTTACATAAGTAAAAGTACAGTATCACTGGAAATAGATGGCACTATAATACTATCAGCTCCAATATTTTCATAAATTCAAACTTGAAACACAGCAAAGTTGATGACTGCTCTCTGGACATCAGGAGCCAGTTAGTGGTACCTCAGTGAAAAAATTATCTTTGAGGAAAGTAAAAGAGAGTGGAAGAAGGAGAGGTTGAAAGGAAAAATAATGTTATCAGAGACCCTGGAGGGACAAAAATGCTGTAAAAGCTTCATTGCTCACATTTTTTGTACATCATATACCTCCTTACACCTTCTGTTTGTCTTGCCCACATAAAACACTGTCTTGGAGCAGGGCTCATCTCTTGACAGAGTACCTAATAAAAGTTTGTGGCCTGCCTATTCTTTTATCAAGAGCCAATAAGCAAACATCAGTATCGAAACAAAATGCCGCCACCCTTTTGACCTAAGCATCTATGCAAAATTCAGGCACTGAGTCCTTGTTTCTCTCAAGAGGAGGAAATGATGATGGAGTCCAGAATTTCTTCAGTGCAATCTGCAGTAAATTGCATGTTAAAGCCCAATTTTCCTGAACACAACAGGAATCGAGCAGCAGGAGACAGCTTCCTTGCTCACAGCTTTCCTTTTTAGCAAGTAGTTTACGTAAAACTCTGCTTTCAGTATAACTGCTTCTTTGGTTATAGAGCTATCCTGTTCCTTTCCTGTGCTCTCCTGGAGCATGCCTGCCCTTCTCCTTGCATGCCCTGACACCCAGTTAAAGCCAAAATCCTTTCTCAGACTCTGTGTTTTACTGTGTTTAACTCTATCTTGCAGCCCGCTAAGAAACTGCTCCAGCAGAATAATGAACAGCACTATACATTAACTGAATTTTTAGGGGTTGTTTCAATATTTTCAGCTATCTCTAAACACAGATGCTTTTAACTGTTCCCTTATTCTCCCTTGAATAGGAGGGAGTTGTTATATTTAGCAGCTGCACCTATGTTTCTTCTTGTCCCTAACACAACCATCACAATACCACCCCAGTATTTCATTCTTTGATGAACATTAGTGTATAGCCTTTATATATTTGCTTTACAAAGAAGAGTACATGTAGAATACTCCATTTATACTCATTTTCATAAGTGGAACAATCTTTCAAAAATGACAGGGGTTTTTTCTTCTCATTTTTTTTCTGCATGCCATTAGCATATACAGAGAAGCTCAAAGCATTTTCTGAATAACTAGAAATGGCTTAGAACAGATCACTTCTTACATAGAATAGTTCCACAATCTGTCCAACAAATTCTTTTTTTAATTTGTCAGGAAGTAAACTGTCACCCTATATCCTACCAGATTTACACAGCTACTCTGGAGTCTCTCCAGATCACCACCCTCCTGGACTTTCATGCTACACACTGAGCCCCACATCTCAACTGTGAGCTGCTCTCACTTGACAGACAGGCCTTATCCCTCCAGGTAAAGAGTTTCTAAATTTAGAAACTCAAACAATGGAAAAGCAACAGTGTCTGGTGTGAATCCATGATCTTGCAAAAAGAAGCTAATCTTGTTTAAAATCCAACCTACATGTGGAAGCCAGCCAAAAATACTATAAATCAAGGTTCTTCACTTTTATGGGGCTTTCAGAAAAGTCAAAATGGAGCAACATTATTTATATTTTATGGGAAGATGTACTTAATGTTTATAAATTCATTTTGATAATAACTGAATAATGCACTGATAGATGTCTCTCCTAATGTACATTAGAAGAATTATCACCTACTATATAAGAAACCTTTAACATTTCCATGTTGATCAGTCTTTGTTATTTAATAAAAGTTTTCAAAACCTTAATAAAACTGTTCTTCTTAAATGTGTTAACAACCCACGAATGTCAGAAAAGTACTTTCTCTTTGAGCTTTGAGAACAACATATTAGAAATGGCATCTTCGGTTTTTGGCTTGTAGAAGTTCTCAAGAGAATGGTTTTGTAGCCACCTACATAATATAGCAGGTTTTGGCAGCAGCAGTTTTAAGAAATCTGTTACAAAAGGGAGTGTCCATGCTGATGATATTTTTTACTTCTAACAACCATGTCAAGTCTCTGAGCTCTGTGTGCTCTCACTTTTCTATGGCAAGGGTCCCATGGGCTGGCAAGTCAGGAAGTTGGTAAGAACTACAACTTCAGAGATACATCTAGGACCTAGAGAGAGGCTGCAGAGTGCTAAAAGCAGCCAACTCTAAAGCTTGACTGAGAAGCTGCAGCTCTGCAGGCTGAGACAGTAAATAAATAACTAACGCCTGCCTTTGCAGACCATGCTCCAAGCTGGGCACGTGGCACCAGCTCTGGCCCAGCAGACAGCCCTGCCTTCTGGCTGCTCATTAACTGCAATAAAAGAGGAAACTGAAAGATCTAAGTTTCATATAAAGTATAGGAAATACAAGACATTTATTGTGACCTCAGTGGTGTTGATGTCTTTAAACGACCAGCAAGGACACCTATGGGAGTGCTATTAATAGTACAGTGAAATAAGGATTTTGAAAAAGGATGTTTAAATGCTTTTTTTAAAATATGAGAAATTTGAAAGACTTTCAGTATTATAAATTCCTTTCTACTATGCTACACTGCATATGTGGCACTACTGTGGAATGCATGGTGTTACCAAATAGAAAATGAAAACTACAAACAAAACCCACAATGGCAGAGATACTAAACTTAATCTCATTGCTTGATTATTTTTTTAAAGAAAAAAGAGCATAAAGCTCACAGATTTTGAATTGAAAATATATAAAGTAAGACAAAAAGAGATGCTTCTGTCAGAACTGGAAACCAGATAGAGAGCTTGGTCAGAACATGTATAATCTCTGCTGTCATAACAAAAACTAATGGTGACAAGCAATCTATACCAGAAAAGAAACATGCTGAAATGCATGCTGCAAATATATGTCAAGAAGGATACAAACGAATTGCAATTTTAAAAAGAGGACAAAATCTCTGCAAAACAGTCCAAATTGTCTCTGTGCTAGGAGTGACCCTTTCTACATCTTCTAGCAGATCTGACAGCTCCAGTTGCCAGGATAATACATCTAGCATAAGGAAGGATTTTCAAAATCATAGTAATAATCTTTTCACAGCTATCAACACCCACGGAATTCACTCTTTGACATCCACACAGACAAACATAAAGGAAATAGGATTTCCTTTTAAGTTAAATGGCAATATCCCCAGTTATGACTGATTCCATGTTAAAACCATGTTAAGACAAATTGTGAGAGCATTATAAGGTACTCAAAACTAAAGAAAAATTAAGCTTGTTCTGTAATTTGAAAAATCTTATCCACAATTTATCTTCTGGGAAACACAAACTGATATTGTTTCCATGTCAATTCCTAAGAGCTCTGAACCCAAAAGTTTTGAGATGTCTAAAGCAGGAAATGGTTTAATTCTCTGTACAAATACCAACTCTTGGTTTCTGTATACCTTTCATTATAGTAATTACTATTGGTATGATGACTTGACTTCCTCTGACAAATATATAGTACACCTTCCTACATGGACGTCCATACATTCATAACAGTTCTGTTGTTATCATGGTCTTAAAGCATATTTTGAGACTTCAAACAAAATCCTAAAACCTGTGTTATATTTACAGTCTGTCTATCACTCCCAACAAGAACTTGGTTTCAGCAGCTCATTACTTACACACAAACAAAATATTACTTCTCTCAGGCAAGCAGTCACAAGAATCATTCAACAGCATGGAAATGAATGTACTATTCACAAAATTAGCAACATTTTACTACAGTTTTGTTTTTAAAGTAGACATAATTTCTTCAAAATGGTACTAGTCCATTTCTAAGACAAAATTCACTGTTCTGTGTTCATAATCTGCTTGTAAGACAACAGTCATTAATTAAAAAGAAACCCAGCCAACCAAAATAAAACAAGAACCAGCAAAAAACCCTAAAGTTCTGTTGTTATCTAAAGTCTGAATTTTTTTTGGTCTTCACTATCACTTGTACTGTAAATCCAGATGTACCTTCAGACACACATAAAGCCAGCTTATTTTCAGTAAGGCTCCTTTTTAAGACCATGCCTTTGTATCATGATTTCTAGTGTTCCCAGACTAGTAAGTACAACAGGAAGAAGAAATTCCTTCACAACACAAAGGGCTCAGAAATCTGAGAACTCCATAACAAGAAGAAAACCAGCAAACCATGGATTGCTACTTTAGTGAAGACTTGTCTGAAAAAAACAGAACTAAACTTAACTAAACAAACTCTCCTCAGGAACTAATCATTTTGGTAGATAACATTAGTTGTGTTTTGGCACACTAAGCTGGAAAAGCCTTCCAGCAACATGCTAACACAGTGGAGACATGGTGCCACTCATTTTGGCCAAGACAGGCTTATTTTCATTATTCTGCTTAGACTAGACTTGACACGAGGAAAGAGACACGAGGGAAGCTGCATGATTACCAAGACAGCCTTGAATACTTCTGGAGTGTGTGATTCCTCTCTCTGTGCCAGAGGAAATTTCTGATTAAAGACAAATTATCTTATGACAATGGAGTATTTCTAGTACAAAGACTCTTGACGACAGTCTGCAACTATTAAGCAGACATTATCAGGCACATTAGGAGTCTGAAGGGATATTCTGCTACCTTTGGAGAACTAAGAAGATCCCAAAAAAGCTCAACATTTTGCTTATGATTAAATATGAAATAGCCTTCCAAGAACATTAATTATCATAAAGCAAGAAACAAATAAACACAAGTCTCTAAAAGAGGCATTTAAGTGATTATCATGTAGACCTTAAAACTGCTTAACATGAGATTATTCTATTTCAAATTCAATTAATATACAGGCCCCTTCAAAATTTAGACTTCCAAAAACCCTAAGCTATGCAACATCTACCACACCATAAACTCCTTCCAATTTCAGTAGATGATTTGCTGATCTATCACAATTTCTTAACCAGCAAAGAATAATTTCAAATCATGGATCTTGAATGCTGTTTTCAAGAACCTACATAGTGGATATGATCACCAAGCTGGTTTTTGTACAAGTAAATCTGGATAGATTAAGATCTAATTGCTTCATACCTACCACCATTCCATTAAACCACATATGAGTGGCAAGGATGACACAAAAAAGACAAGGGAAGTAACAGAAGCTTAGAGACACAAAAAATTTTCTCTATAAACACCAGGAAAGGCTTGACAGCAGTGCCAGTATGCACTGACCACACAGTTACAAGTGGATAAACTGAAGAAGTTGGGGTATTTTTTTCTTTCAGGGATGTCCTAAGTTCTCCCATGAGAACTCCAAGTTCTTTGATGGTTTCTGTAACCGGGTACAAGGCTATACACCCTTGAACTGTAACATGTACATGCAGAGTGCTGCAATTGAAAGGAGCATAACTGTGGGCAAAAAATAAAAGCTGTGAGCATTCTTTCTCAACTAAATATAGGAAGTAAAATTTAATTAAATATAAGTTTCATAACTTGCATGGAAACAAGTATGCAGTATTCACCTCGAAGAACCTGTAACAAACCTTTCTGGCACAGTATCCTGCACAAATCCTTTATCATGTCATATGCATATCTCTGCCTGTATTTCCACAGCATGCTCTTGCTAGTCTTAAAAAACAATGCTTATGACAGAAGTATACAGAAACTAAAAATTATTTTAGAAAATTAAAATCTCATCTATTCAGAGATTCTTTAAATGAAATAGAATTCTGAATTCTTCCTCTCTTTTGGGAGTGTTCCCTGACGATTTAGACAAAAAACCTAGCATAGAAATTATAAAACTGAAGCAAAATTGCACTACATTTCCTTTCACAATAACTATAATTGAGGTAGTGCAAGAGTAACTAGCATTAGGCTTTTCTATAAATTAAAATACTCTGAGGGAATAAGTCACAAAATACTACAGGCTCTTTCTGCAGAAAAAGGAACCTCTTTATACAAGAACATAGAATAAGAAATGCATAGATACAGCCCAGAAAGATTAAGATATTAAACTAAATTTAAACCTAACAGAAGAAACATCAATGGGATAAAACCATATGAAAATTAATTTTGTCACAGTAATTTATGATGGGAAAAGACAGCAGTGATTATTTCAATGTATTTCTCTGAAATAACAGAGCTCCCTGAAGACACAGGAAGGACAGATGCAGATATCTTTTTATTCTCCTTTTGTATCTTTCTGACCATGTCTGCTTTCCAGAAACAGATATAAACACAAGAGATATGGACAAGGTGAAGGCAGCATACACACATAGCAAGGTAACTCTGAGTTCATCGTGCTTTTGGATCCCCAATGACTGCATTACCTGAACTTATATGATAGCAGGATATGAAGGGAATAGAAGGTCATAAAGCTAAAGTGACAGATTCATCTGGTAAAACAGAGATGATCATAGATCACTGGCCATCAGACAAAAAACATTCACACCAGCTTTCAGCTGAACTTACAAGAAATATCTGAATTTTGAGAACTTTGTCTGCAAAATGATACTATATCCTAGAGATCTGCTTAGAATAAATCACATTAGAAATCTAAAAGAGTGACCACCGAGCAGAATCTGGGCAACTTCAAAAACGAAAGGAAGTACTAATTAGGTGACCAAAAACTGAGAAATTACTGTTAAGAGTAAAATGTAGATACCATTAAATCTAACCACCTTGATGTATGTTACAGACATCAGACTAAAGGATTTAAAAGTAATTCAGACTTTAATATCTGCACTCAGATATGAATGTTCAAATAATGTCAAGTACTTTCATTTAGAAACTAAGATAAAAAGGAACCCACTTGCACAGAGGGTACTTGAGAGTGGCTTACAGATCACACACACTCACAGTGAGCTGCTCTCATGAATGTGTTTACAGAGCACACACTAGAAGAGAGTTTATAGAAACAAAGATTTTAGATCCAAATTTAAAAATATGTTTATTGTTATTCAAAGCTAAGTTATTCGTTACTTACCAACATATTAGCTCAGACAATATTCTCTCTCTTCCTCTGGGTTTTCTCTAATCTTATCTGGATTTCTTTCTCTGTATTTCTGAGTAATCAAAAGTTATAAGCTTGATATCTCTTGAGTAAAAAGCATCCCTAGTGTTCTTGATGTTTCATTTGTATATATTTTTTCTTTTAGTAAGTCTCTAAGCAAAGGATAAAAGAAAAAAAAAGGAATAAGATTATTTCAATCAGAATGAATCACCAATTTGATTTTTTCCAATGTATTAAGCAAACATACATCTTAAGACACCAATTGATCCAAGTTAGTGTTAATAAAAATATACCAAAATTCAGCGTTAAGCATTCCTTCAGTAGATGCACAAATTCAGGACTGTGGCAATGAAGCAAAATTCAAATGCATTTACATCATCTTTCAAAAAGGAAAATAATTCAAAACACTTAATTTAAATTATATACCAAAAGAAACTTAATGTATCCACAATACATTCATAAATAGAATTGCTTAGGAATTTTCTAAAGTGAAGAGGGAAGTGTGTCAAAATTTTAAGTGTTTTCAGAAATATCACCAATTGAACAAACTTTCATGAGTGCACTGGCAGAGTACCCACCAGGGCTGGGCTGGCTCCTGGCTGGGACCCAGGCTCCTGCAGCCCTTGCCACCCATACCAAGTGAGGTTTTCTAAGGATCAGGGGACTGAAAGTCCTGAGAGCCCTACAGGAAAGTGCCAAAACCTTGAAGAGGAGCTAAGCTGAAGCATCAGAGACTCCAGACAGAACATCATGGAATCAGGAGCCTGGGCAGCAGGATATGCCAGCCCCAACACCAGCACAGCTCTTCCTGCACCTGAAGTGATGCAGAGTGAGGCCCCAAGAGCCTCAGCTGAATTCATTGCTGTCAGAGCTTTCACATTTCATGCACCAGTCCTGGGAGCCTTGGCTTTCCAGCTGTGCTGGTAACCCAGGCTGCACAGGCACGGAAATTCACTGGGAAATTTCTTTACAACAGGAATGCCTTTTTATGAGTTATGCTTAGAAAGATAAGTCATATCTTTGAATACATCCTGACTCCATAGCATGGTCTAAGTGTATTGGTACTTATTTAAACTACCAATCTCAGGAATTGTTAAGCAACATAACTGCAGTGCCACTAGCTGACAGTGCAGTTAGTTACCATCTTCCTGGATTCAATTTATTCTGCTGCATGTCCATGAAGTGGTTGACTGCTCTAATACTGACTTGACCACATAACTGCTTCTTCGGCTGGGTTTCTCTCTCTTGCTAATTAGCAAAGTGTAGCTAAACCAAGAATACATCATGCTTGCCAATAAAGGCAAAACCTTGTGAGGCTATGCTTTTTTTTTCTTGACAGAATAAAAATACAGATGGAAAAAGCATGGAATTTTCAGACAGGTGTGAGGGGAAATGAATGGTAGCTGCATTGTTTAGTGCAGAGAAAATATATATGATGTGTCAACACATGGCAAAGTGTGAAGAATGTACGCCTGCATGTATAAAAAAATATATGTATTCACAGTATTAAGCAATCTGCAGTTACAGTGGCTATTGTAGTATCTGTTAAATTCATAAGAAAATCCACAGTTGCTGTAAGGTTTGGTTACATTTTAACTTCAAATTAGTCTGTAAAGATACTTCTTCCAATCCTTCCTTATTTATTGTAAAGAAGGAACCATAAACATATGGTTATGTTCTGTGGGACCACTGCTAATGCCCTAAGTACTTCTGGTTTTCCAGCTAACCAATTTACACCTCTTGCTTAGGACATTAGTCTATTAGTCATTAGTGAAATTAGTCTTCATGAGTGAGAAAAATAACAGGCATGGAGAAATTCCCTAAAAATTCCATTAATTAGTCTATGGAAAAAGAATGTCATTGCACAGTAGCAAATAGAATTTCCCATTTAACCCATACTACTTCTGTATATTTTCTAAAAATCATACATTTAAATCATTATAGCAATATAAAAATTGATATCTAGTTCTGATAGGAAAGTTAGGAGTATTATAGTAGTGTCTGGGATTTAAGATACTTTTATTATTTTAGGCAGGTAAGGTTTGGGGGTTGGTTCTGTTTCACTGAGTTGTTTTGTTTGCTCTTCCACTTTATTATTTCCTAGGACCCTAAAAGTGTTACTGCTTGACAGAGACACTTGGTTCTGGGCACTTGCTTTCTCTCATTATCTCTGAAGAGAAAAAAAAATACCTCTTTTGTTCCCCTTATCGCTTCACTACCTTATCCAAATATTCATTTCTCTTTTAAGAAGGAAAAGACAACTGAAATCATGCAGAAACTATGCCTTACATATTAAGAAAAACATTATCATTCAGGCAAAGTGCTAAGTACTCAGATAATAAAACTGAATAATTCTGTTTCTAGGGTTTTCTGTTTCATGTTTTTTCACTTTCAGCTTAACTTGAGCAATTTAAGACAGACTTTTGTTACATAAAAGAAACATTTTCTGCACAAAACTTTGGGATTATATTACAAATAATTTATTTGCATTCAATTGTGATGTTTTTATACAGCATCATTAGCAAAAAATAAAATAAATGGTGACATTTCAGATGGTGTGAACCAACAGAGCTCTTTTGACTTCTATGGAGTTCTGCCAATTTCCACATTGGCTGACAGTTTGGACTTGAAACTTACGCCATAAAATCAGAAAGAAATAAATTTCAAATTCTCTCTCCCTAAATAATGAAATCCCAAAGAAAGAAAAAACCTTTTATCCAGACAATTTTAAAGGAATGTGATAAATTATATCTACTTGCCAGTTACTTCATCTGATACATTACTGACAAGGTATTGATGTCAGAGGTGAAAAATGTGTATTGCAATAAAAGCAACAAGGCTTTTTGGTTTGAGAAATAACTTTTTAAACTTGATTATTTGATTAATTTTTCCTTTCCTCTTGTTCATAACGAAGTGAAAATTCTACATGCCCATGAAACACACACAATTGTTTTCTTTCCTCATCCCTGTCCATATGGTATGACAAGCTTGGATCCAAAACATTTTCTCATGAGTGAGGGTAAATGCCTGATCATTACTTTGAGCATATGGTAGCATTTTTTATTGTTCTTCTATTTATAAGTACTTTTAGCACTTATTAAATTATATAGAACAAATATCCAGTCTTGTTCATATATGGAGTGATCAGGCATTCTATGTGCTCTGCTTTGCCAAACTGCACAGGTATAGCAATCAATAGAGTGACCCACAGCAAATGCATTTGTTAATTGTTCAAAATGAAGTGTACTGTACAGTCTTAATTCCTTATTCAATTTTAAAACAGAAAATAAAGTAATTTTGATCTCCAGGTCTAAAATATTTAAATACTTCAATATTTCAAGCAAATACTGTATCTGTCTTCAATGCATGATATGCACAATAATTCTCCATCAGCTCTGCTCTGTGTCATTTATCTTCTCCTGAGTTCATCACCTTTCACAGGAAAGAACCTGGCCCAAGAATACTGAACCTTGGTGTGGTAAAGGTGCAAGTGATCAAAAGGTACCAAAACAACAAGCTGCATCCTACAGTACAATGAAAAAATAGCAAAGAAAACCGTATCCATAAGCCAGCAAGTCCAAGTTGTTTTTCATTTTAAAAAGTGTATCAAGACTCCTCTTCAAGGGTTCTCTAGCCAAACTGATAGACAAATAACTTTGAGGCTTTTTGTAAAGGCTCTGAGATGATTCAGTGTAAACTTCAAATCAAGTGACATTTGTTAAATGCAAGTGACAGAAGCATCAAATGATAATCTGGAAGGATGACAATCAGGATTACTGCACATCAGTAATAATGAGGCACCTGCTTTAGCAGGAAAAGACTCCTTGGTTTTGGTACAGTCAATATAAACATGCCCCTTGGAGTCTGTCGTTTTCTGTCAGCTGGCAGTAAAAGGAACCTGGGCCACAGCTTAGCCAGCTGAATTAGGTGGATCACATTGATTGTGTGAATTTTCCTTTAACATACAAAAATGTATAGATTTTAATTTAAAGAACAGCTGCCTATTTTTTTAGAAATCAGGCGGAAGGCGAGAAAAAATAGTTAATGGCAATGGCTTGGGAAAAGTCATTTTGATGCTGCAGGCAAAATTGTCAGCTCATCTAAAGCAACATAGCACTTTTTCAGAGAGCTCTGCAGACTTGTGAAAGCCCAGAATCTGGCTACATACACAGCCAGGGAATGCTATGATTAACAGCTAATCTGGGAAGATAGTTATCTGGAAGAAGTGCCTGTAGAGAGGGTAGATCCACTTTAGGTAAATTCTAAATTGTTCATCTTTAAGATAAATGAGTTCAACATTTCTAGCACTGTAGACCAGGGAGTGGTTTTGGGGCTGTATTTCCATGTCACTTTTCTAGATATGTTCAAAGTGCAAATTCATTCACAAGAATGGCTTTTGCTTTATGGATTTCATGGGCTGCCATTCTATATTTACATCTAAGCAAACAATGCTGCAAAAGAAAAAATTTTATAGGTTCAATCACACACAAAGAAAAGCATCAGAACCTGTAAATAAATAAAAATGGGGATACATCCACGCTTTTATCTTTGCAGAACTGGTGTAAGTACTGTGCATCAAAATTCAAAGGTAAAAATGGTCTGTACAGGCAAACTTCACCAGAGAAAGACAAAATCTGTACAAGTAAAATTTATTATTCAGGTATAATGAGGGAACACAATGCACTTACTCCCCTCTCCCAGATCCTCATCAGCTTTTCACAACAATGCAATAGCATGAAATCAAACTTAGTCACCTAGAAGCTTATTTCCCACCCCTAATTCCCATCTTTTTTCTTAAGTTAAATTCATGTCTTTGGGAAGTATATTTCCATACCTAAGGAACAACAATTTCAGGATAAGTAACAAAGATTTTGTTAAACATATCCAATCAGAGCAGAAAGAAAATTAGCTAGATCTTTGAAATAATGTTTTAAAACAAATAAAACCAGTTAATTTTTCCAAAGGCCCACAGCAATATCAGGGTAGCTGTCATCAAGAAGAGTCAGAAGGCTGTAAGAAAGTAAATGCACCTTCTGGCTGTGAAGATTGCCAGTCCCTAAGGAAGCCACGACTCCAAAATTATTTGTATTTGAGAAAGAAACCCTTTTTTATTATTATCTTTCATTAAAACAGCAATGTATCATCACAACATAACTTTACAAGTCTTTAGAGTAGTAATTTATTTTACTGAATCTCAGAAGGAAAAAACCTCCAGTAGCAAGACAAGTTTTACAGGGTGAATTTCTCAAGAGCTTAGTTCACTGGTTTGATATCTGCAAGCCAGAGCTATTTAGGTTTACACTCAGTGTCTGACAAGTTGAAGATTTTATTGCATTCAGAAACTGGCAGAGTACATACTGAGAAAAATGTGCAAGAGGCAAGTGGAGAGTGTGTTGGCAGATTCTTAGTTCATTTAAGGTTACAAGAACAAAGCACTTAGACATCTCAGTCAACTATGCAGAACTCCTTACTTTCAATTTGGGCAAGTATTAGGAATGACCAAATGTAACAGGCTTAAGAAATAATTTTTTTTGTTTTTAAGTATGGGCTTTTTTCTCATCCTGTTTTGCTTTAAATCTCCATTTCTTGCTATAGTTAACTGCAGTTCTATACATAAATGCTAAATATACAAATAATCTTACTATTAGGTAATTATGTTAACCCCATTAGGCCTGGCAAGGAAAGGAAGGGAAATTGTTGTATATAATTTTCTTAAATTATAAACAATTGCTATTATTTCTAAAACAATACCTGAACATTTTGATTTTTGCAAAGATTTGTGCAGTATTTTGACAAAGACAAGTTCCTTCTTAAGTTTTGTGGGAATTTTTTCTTGTAAGCAGGCCAAAATATACCATACAAATATTGCCCTTCTTTGGTACAGAACTCCAGCAACACATCTTGGACAGATCCCGGGAACACAGAGGAGCATGAAAATTAAAAGTAATGAGGGTGGGGGGGAAGGAAACATTCCAAACTTTTCAAGCTTCAAGAAATGTTAAGTTTGGGTCCAGTTCAAGTTTTTGGTGAAGATTTAACTCAGTTTTTATTTTCTTCAAAATGCCTGAGCACCCTCAGGGAGTATTCTCTTCCTAGAGAGCTCTTGGAAAAGCATGTTTTTTCACTGACAAAAGGATCAGCAAATGAACCTTGATGCCAAAAGCTGGAAGTTAAACCAGTTATTGTGGCAAATCTCATTCCCATGTTTGCTCCTCAAAAAGGCTTTTTTTCTTTACAAGGATTTTAAGAGATTATGCAGAACTTGTATATTAAGTGATCCCTCATATTTCCAAATGAAAATGACACTTTTCTATTATACTGCATGCAATGAAGCAAAAACTACTTCTCTATGCTTTAGTTTCAAAGACTCTTACACACTGAAGTTGTTCCTTTAAAACAGATTTTCTAAAGACATTTACAGCTAGAAATGTGCAGCTGATTCAAAACATCAAGAAAAGGAACAGAGGAGGAAGGAGGATCTCTGAATAATTTAAAGCAGCCTCCTCATTCAAAAGTCATTCTCTTTTTAATCTCTCACACTTTGTAGCCAGAGACTTTATGCTGGGTTCTGGCAGAAAGTCAGGAAACAATATATCTGCAGCTTTAGAACAGGATGAAAAGAAACAACAAAAGGACAGGAGACCCACTACATGTTGAACCTCTACACAAAGTTTGTTTTCCAGATATTTGTCCGTTTCCACAGGTAGAATTCACTGCTTGAGGGCAGAATATCTCTCTACCACATGCCCTCTACCTACACAGGGCATGAGTATGCATGCACATGCATGTGCATGAGGACACACAATCTGTTGTGCTAGAACAGATGTCTTTGATTAACCATTGATATTTGTGTTATTTTTCATAATGAGTTCTACTGGAACAAAAAACTGAATGAAAATAAATTATCTGCATCATTAACAAAGACAACAATTAATAAACTACTGAGCCAGGCCAAAATTTCCCTATCCAGAATTTATGAAAACAGACTTTTCTCTAACAAATTCTAATACTTCCTCTTTTTTCCATAATCACTTTTCAAAAGTCCAGAATGGCCCATTTTAGGGGATCTCTTAATGAATCCAATAAGAGAGGCCACTTGTCTTGAAGGAGTACTTCACAAAGATCCCTGGAAGAATCAGATAATATGGAGAAGGAAAATTTCCCAGAAACTGTCAATTTGGAAGAGGAATATAGAAAACTTATCCAGTATTAGCAGTGCATTAAATTATTGACTGTTTCAACCCTTAAATCCAAAATTATTCTCAAATCTTGGCACACTATTTACCATTTACAAAGGACTTTTTTGTGCTCCCCTGCTTCCCTCTCAATTTTCCTCTTCTTCCATGATATTTTTAAAGAAAATTCATATGAAAAAATGCAATATCACAACCACAAATTCTTTTGCTTTGAATTAGCACTTAGAACACAGCAACACCCCATCAACATTACGCTTCTGAGAGACCACCAACATTCATGAACCAGAGTGTAACAATTACTAACACCTTCAGTAATTGTTATGGAATTCTGTTTCAATGCAGAAATTATCAGATAATTATTTCCCAAGGAACCTGAAATTTTATTCTCTAAACTGATGCAAAAGATTTTTAAGAATACACTTGTGTGGCCTCTATCTTCCACCAAAGCTTTCAAATAACTTTGGTAAATGGCTAACTGTGAAGTTTTAAGCACACAGGTCACTTCTGACTGTCACTGGTTATGACAACTAAAGACACCTCCACAAATAAACATAATCAATGTGAGTGAAAAACTGGATTTCAAATCTGTCCCAGTGTCATTCATGTTGTACAGTTATGCCACAGGAAAGAAACCAAGAAATTCAAAACACGAAGGAGATAGATAGCTGTAGAAAAAAAAACAAAGTATGGCAGCTACAAGCATTTCACAGGTCTGTGGTTGCTAAGCACGTACCTGAGCCTAAGCACTGCAGCATAAGGAGATAACAAAGGAGAAAAACAAGCTTGCAACCTGACAAGCCTGCCTTTAAAAATAAAGTAACTCTGATTGTATCCTTTCACAGCACTATGCTGTTCTCTGAGCTACCCATTTTCTTAGGCACACATGTACGTTTTTAACCTGAATATTCACAGCAAACAAATCTTTACAAACCAATATAGAAAAGTCCATTACAGTCAGACAACACATTCTCCTGAAGTCATGGCAGTCTCTAACCCAGCCAAGACTGACTTGGAGCACTCTCCAACCACACTCCAGTGGAATTCCCACTGACCAACATGGCAAGCCAGGAAGCCAGATGTAAGAATTGGGAGAACAGTTTAACTGCACATAGTGCCTGCTATTTGTCACTGCATGGACATTGGAAAAATAAAGTCAACTAGGGTTATGTAGTCTCAAAAAAATTCTACTTGAATTGAAAATACATTGTTATGTAAACACTTTCTCATCCTCATGCATTTTAAGAGGGAGACAGTGACTGTGTATGGTAAATCTATCAACAAAGAGGAAAAGAAGGAATAAAAAGCCTTGTGTGAGAAACAATCTTCAGTGATGACTCAATTGCTGTATCAAATTTGGAAAAAAATGTAGTATTTTAAGGTGGCTCACTCAATAAAAAGCCAAAAAAGTATTATAATGACAAGAATAAAGATTACAAATTTTCATTCAATATATAATGGAAAACATTGTATAGAACATAAAAATGCTTCCATTAAGCTCTTAGTGCCTACCCTTAAATCTAATATAAAGCTGAAATTTATCATCACATTCTCAGTAATTAGTAGCTCAGTTTGGGAAAGGAAACTGATAGCAATTGCAACAACGTAGGCATCAAATATCCAAAGTATCTTGCTGATGCCATTTTTTCTACTATTTTATACGAACTTAATGATACCAAATAACAACAAAAACTTCTTGAAATTGTTTAAATAGCAAACTAGCAAACCTTTGACGTTGAATTAGTACAACTAAAACAAACAAATCAACACCCTGCTATGTGTAGTGTAAGCAGTTACACGCATGCCATTTCCATAATTGGGGAATAGTTTTAATCTTGCAAAACATTTTCTTTCATGGTAAACTTGATAAAAGTTTAACATACTAAAGTTTTAA
This sequence comes from Oenanthe melanoleuca, assembly GCF_029582105.1. Lineage (NCBI taxonomy): Eukaryota > Metazoa > Chordata > Aves > Passeriformes > Muscicapidae > Oenanthe > Oenanthe melanoleuca. Next base: position 13,911,607 of record NC_079342.1, on the reverse strand, counting down.
CAGCACAGAAAATTCAGGGACAGCAGAATGTGGGCTGCATTAATTACTATGAAGCATGGTACAGCTACAAAAAAATACTAACAGAGGAGGTCGTGTGGTAGCCAGTAATGGTCAAAGAGGGACAGATAGAACTCTCAATTTCAGCTGAAACTTTCAAAAACAAGTTACCTCCAAAGCTGCATGAAACAGGGAGATATCCTGATCCAAGGGTAATTTTGCCTGGGTGAGGCTCATTCACTGTTCCTGAATGTGTTCATCCCTTTAAAATTCCTCTGTGCTGAGAGTAGTTGAGGACTGTCTTTTTTTAATTCTCTGAAAAGCAATAAGAAACAAAATAAAACCACAAGTTGAAACAACTTGAGTTTTCAGGGGATTTTGTGAACACTTGAAATCTGAAACTGAATAAAAGACTAGAAACAGTTCCAAGAGGTTTTGCATTGTACATATCCTTCCCAAAGTAGTTCCAAACACTAGAGTGGTGCATAGTCAGGCCCATAGCTAGGAAATGAAACAGAAGTAGTTCTTAAACACTTACACAGAGAGTTTGCCCAGTAAGACATACTCTACTACACAAATTCTTAGGCCTTACACTCAATAATACAATAAAAAATAATAGGTCCTTCACTTTTAGCCATACTTAACTAGACAACTCTATGTCCTGTTCTTCTTAAAGCACATAATTGGCTTTTCAGACCCCATCTTTTTTGTCAAAATCTAGTTAAAGATTTTTATAAATAGAGCATTAAGTTGTTAACTGTAAACAAATCCACTGAATTTCAAAATACCTGTATAGCAAAAATTCAGAAACATTAGTTAGTAATTTTCTATTTCTACTTAAATGATCATGGTTTTATATTAAAAAAAATGTAGAATCAAGTGACACTCCTGTAACAGTACGAAGTTTGTCTTTTAAGCAAATTAATATCCATCTCACATTGTGGATTCTCCTCCTCACAAAACATTTAGTCATATAACAATATTAGTCATAAATTTAAGAGCTTAGAAATTACAAATTCTTTATGTAAATCTCCCAAACTATTAGAAGTATGCAGGATGAAAGGGAACTTTATATATTTCTATTTTATGCTGAAAACTCACAAGTACTAAACAAATCAAAGTGCATATTCACAAGAAAATAATTTATGAATTTTATATCTTGTTCCTTTGATTAAATCTCTAAGTGACTTTTCCAACCACTGGTAGAATTCCTGAAAATACTCAAGGAACTTCTGCTGGAAATACCACTAGACTTTTCAATGCTGATTTGCTGAAATTACAAAATGAAGTATTTTCTGTATAATACTCTTTCTCCCCACATACCACTTTTGTGTATAGATGATATTTATTATTAATATTGTTATAAACATCCATTTCTAAGGTGTATTAGAAAGGCAGCTTGAGAAACAGATCCAAACACAGCTGATCATATAACACAGATGCAAAGGAAATCTTTAGTTTTGTGCCCTCTTCTGGAAACACTACCCATCTACCCCTGTCAGACAGAAAAAATCAGAATGTCCTGTGAAATCCCTCTTCATGCTCTCTATGGAGACAAGCCTCTTCCTGCCAAAGACAGGCTACTATTTCTAAACATTCTCACACTACATTATAGGACAGCAGGTGAAATTTACCTAAATTTCATGTACATGTGTCTTTGAGACCGGGATCCATCAGCAAGATGTCAGCTCTGCCCCTCAGTTAATGCATCAGCTGCCCATTATCAGGAAGGCTGTACAGATTACTCAGAGAGGAAATAAGAACAGTGAATTAATCCCACTTTGCAGTGGTGAAAATCGCTGTGTGTGAGCATGACAAAGGAGTACGTGATCCAGGACTGGAATGTCACAGAGTAAACATCCAGGACGAATATCTGTTTTCTATTACACCACTTTGAATAGTATTATTGCCAAAGGCATTTCAGTTTTGTCCAGTAACTTTTATATTGAGCAGAATAATTTATGTTTTGTTCAACATTTTCCCAAGAAAGCATCTGATCGTGATTTGAACACATGAAGCACACAGAGATACCATTCCACTTAGTAAGTTTTCATGGTACAGTAAGTGCCATTTAACATTTGTCTCATTTCAACTGCCAGTCCATCATTCTAACTGCACCTTTACAATGTTCTACTTTTTTCTGCACAGTGAGTGCCTTCTAAATTTCTATTTTTTTTTAAATTATACACATTAGACTTTCTACATCTCTCATCATAGACATTCTCTTCATTATTGGTATAATCTTGGTAGTTCTGTATCATCATTTACCCTTATACATCTTTTAAGTGATTTCAAAAGAGTATAGTCTTCTAATGCCATTTTACAGAGATTAAAAAACATCTGTATTTCCAGCTTGTATTTTTATGGATGGCACAAGCCTCCTTATCATAGCTCTGATCTAGGGTTCACAATCAGGCGCTCACCTACAGTAACAACCTCCTTCACCAGAAGCCCCAGTTTTCAGATCACCATTCTCCATTCTCTCACCTTGTTCCTAACTAGAAACAGCATCAGTTGGGAGTAATTTGCAATAGCAAATTACACAAGAGATTCCAGGTCTTTCCCAGTTTGCCAGTCCTTTAGCCATTATGCACTACATCAACATTTGTAGCACTGAGATAGAAACATGGCTTGTGGTTTGTTCCACTGTAAACTTATTCCACCATTCTAACTGCCCAATTTAAATACAGGAAAACTTGTCTATAAGCATAGTCAGATGGTCTTACTAGTAAAATCATAGCAAAGCCATGTGAAATTAGTCATCAAGTCTGCAAATAAAGTAGAGGCAGAAGTGAACTCTCATTTTTTATTTTTAACTACCAGGTGAGGAACACAAACACCTATTGGTTTTGTGGTTCTTTGGCATAGTCACATTAATAAAATTCTTTAATTTGGGAGTCCACCAGGTTTTCCTTCAGTACGTGGTATACATTGCTCATTTTGACAGAGTATTTGTTTCACATTTGCTTTTGAACACATAATAATCACTTCTTCCTCTGTGTTCTACTTTTGTAAATAAAGTAGAAAAAGCATTTTTGCTTGACTTAAAGAGAAGTCTTTCTCAGTAAATTTCTTTAGGCACATATAAGAAAATAGCAACACTCCTGTCAATGTCCTGAGTTTCTGTTATATGCAGATTATTTTGTTTCTTAAACTAAATGTATGAAATATAATATGTAATTAAAACACCTGTAACAATAACTTAACTTTGCAATTCCTTTCTGAAGTAGTTAGGGTAAAATTTAAAAAAAAAAAAATGAGGGATATCAAAGCCAGAGTAATTTTTAAATTCTAGTTCATTTAAATAAAAAGCAAATGAAGAGATACAGAAATTTACTCCATTTATATTTCCACAAAATATGTTTGCTAACAAAAAAATTTAGTACAAAATATGTTTTTCAATGGCTAGAAATACTGCAATTTCACCAGAGGGTTAAGTCAGTCAATGTATGTGTTCCCAAAGGGTCAATCTGCCACCCCTACCTTTCCTGCCTCTTGCCTTGTATAAGCTCCACGGCATATGGCCATGACATCAGTACAATCATCTGAAAATTATTTTCCCTTCTTTTTGGCACAGTAACTTCTCTGAGAGATCAGTAGGTAGTGATGTAGCCCACTCAGCAATAATGTGACCAATGCAGCAAATGCAGGGGAGCAGCAGGAGCATCTAGCTTAGAAAATAAGTGATTACCCCTTGGCAGTGTGGTCTCTGATCAATAGGTAAGCTAAAGCTTATTGGGACACTGCATTTGTGGAGAAGGAAAAAAAAAATCTTTCTTTTCAAAGAGAACAACAGAAGTATCCCCTGAATAACAAAAATGCAGGTGAGCTTCAAAAAGAAAGATTAATTTTATTTAAACACCCTAGTGTACTCCAAATGAATGCATCTATAAAAATGAATACATTTCACCATAAAGAATTTCCTTCATGCAATGCACTGTATAAGTAAGATATGAAGAAAGATGTACTCACTTTAACTAAAAACATAATCCACATTCACATAATGCTGTTGCTGTCCCATGGTCACCACTCAGCAGTGTCATCCCACATGACAGCCAGCTTCAGTGCCTACAAGACAAAAGCAATACTGACTTCTAGCCTCAATGCATTATCAAAACCATATGCTTTACCTTCATCCAAAACATCTCCTTCAGCTGTCTGTGTTTCCTCTAAACCCTATGAACAAACATATTCTATCCCTGAGTCTCACAAGAAAAGCAAAAAAGCTCTATGCTTGCCCCAGACAATGTCAGGACATATGGATAGAATCTTTACTCTTAGAACAAAAATGTAAAGTCCCTCACTCATATGTATCACAAATTAATAATTCGTGTTCAGTCTTGTTCATCAAAATAGCCCAAGGCTACTTTTGCATCAACTTTGTCTAAGAAAACAAAATAAACAAAGGCCATAATGAAAACTCAATACATATCACAGTCTAATTAACTCGTTTCTTCAAACAAAAAAAGTGAGATAAAAACCCCAGCACAATACATAAGCAAGTATTCAAAGAACACATCTCCCCTGAAGAGAGCCACAGCACATTCATGAGTCCAAAGGTGACATGTGCCCTTTCCGCAGTAAAACTATCCCTCCCTGATCTAAAACACCTGGTTGTCACAAAAGGTACTGAAATTTAGACATAAAATTATAAAATATGTAAGAACTGCATAAAGATCAAACTTGGAAATCAGTCTTCCCCAGACTCTACTTGCCTCTAAAGAGTAACTCACCAAATAGCATCAGAAATGGATAAACAGAGTGGAGGATCAAAGCAGAGAATTAGTATGTGAGTGTTGGGCAACTACAAGATCATAGCAGATCTGACAGGAAGTCTACAAAGTCCTAAGTAAAATACCAAAAAAAAAAAAAAAAAAAAAAATTCCAACATGGTGTGTTCTGAACAGCTGCTCTAGCTTCCTTGAGAAAAACTTCATTTATTTCATTTTTAATGCCTGTGCTGGAAGTGAAAATTACCTCAGCAAATGGTGAATAAACTGGTGCAATGAAAGGCAAGCCTGTGCGTTTCAGATCTTCCTGTAAAATGTCTAGCTTGGAAATCCAGCATGAAACTGTCTCTGATGCAAGCAAAATATGTCAAGCCTAATCTTGTCACATTGTCAACATGCACAAACCATATCTTGCTCAAATTTACACGGCTAATTTTATTATTTCTTCTGTAAGGAGCCTACACAATATGCTTGTTGCAGAACATGAGTCTATGCCTGTATAGAGTAAGAAACACAGGTTGTGTAACAGCTAAAACAAACTGAGCTGCAATGGTAGAGAAAAAAAAAAGCCTATTAAATTTAATAGGCAAAATTATTAACTACATAGTCAATAAATAATAAATAATAAATAATAAATAATAAATAATAAATAATAAATAATAAATAATAAATAATAAATAATAAATAATAAATAATAAATAATAAATAATAAATAATAAATAATAAATAATAGTAGGTTGGCATTACAAGAAATCAGAATAGTTAAAAAGTGACATAGCATAGCTGATTAATTTTCACTTATGTACAACACTACAGTCATGCTGGATCATTTTTTGACTTAAAGAATTCAGTGAAAAATTATTTTCTTCATTGTGAAGTTTTCATTTCTTAAGAAATTTTCTTTCCCCCAAAAGGTGACTTACTTTCAAGAGACTTTTGCCTCTTAGAGCTTCAGTTATGTTTTCACCAAATTTAGTTATGTGACATCACATAGCTCACTCAGATGTTTTAAAGGACTACAGGAAAGCACTGCTAAGAAAAGTGCAGAGGAAAATATAGTTAATTTCTGGAATTCATTGAATGTGAAAGACCTCATTTATGAATATCAGACAGCATGAAATAGTACCCAAGATACAATACTGCAATATAAATGACAAATAAGTTCATGATAAATTCAAGATAAATATCGACCAGATAATTCTTCTTCAGCTATAAGACTGCAAATAACATAATATTAGACATCAGAATGCTTTTGTGTCACTGTCTTTGGTGACATGAAAGCAGAAAACAGCAAAGAATAAGTGCAGTGTGGCATCTTACAACTGAGTCATCAATTTCAAAATTACTCAAATTATCACTGCACTAAAATAAAAAAAAAAGAGAAAGCTAAGATATTACAAAATTGTTAGAAAAGGTTTGTACAGAGCACACAGTTAATGAAATGTGGCACTTCCAGCATGCAGCTGAGGTCATTAATAGCATTAGCTGATATTTGCAAGTTGGTAGGGCTCGTAATAAGATCTGGTGTTAAATTTGCCCAAACTGCCACTGCAAAAACAAATAATTCTTCCTAGCAAAACATCTTCAGATGGGTACAGTCCAAAAGAGTGTCATTATTTATCAGTTACAATGAAAGAACATCAGATGATGTGCATTCTGGCAGATTTGCATCCCAGAGACCATACAGTTCAGTTCAAATGCATACTCTTTCAATAGTTACCTATTTATTACACTAAAATCTTTGTTACACTGAAAGTTACCTACTTATTTGCAATTTCTGTGCAGATATGTAAACTCAGGAATAACCTTCCTGAATACATGTGAATTCAAAAATATCACAAATATTAGCAACTTGATATTGTCAGACAAAAAGAAAATATTTCTTCAGCTCCTGTTTTGCCCCCAAGATACAACTTTTTAATGATATTAAGAGTCTTTGATTGTTTCAGAAAGTTAATATAAATCATGGGATACATATTACGTTATTATTACAGTACAATGTTGGATGAAAATCCATATCCAAAGTTCAGTTACTGATGTGAGACATCCTCATCTTAGACATAAACACTTGAATCCCTTTCACAATTTCTGGGAATTACAGTCTTGGGAAAAAGCTCAACCCTACAATAGTGTCATGTAACATAGCAAATACAGTAAGAGGAGACATTTACTGAGACACTGATTAGCAGAAAGTTGCATGATTTTTTCTTACTTTACCAGAATAATACAGTTATTAAGGTTAAAAGTCATCAACAGATTGTGGTGTGAGCAATACAAAATGGGCATTAGGGCCACCTTATACATACAATTTTCCCAGAAGCTGTAACCTATAAAGCCTGTAAATCATTATTCAAAGCCAGAACATGTAGGTTACAACATACAATTAGATCAATGTGCCTACAACACTCTTACATTAAAGTTATTCCCAAACAGCTCAAGATTCCTTGGGTTTCAAGCTAAAAGTAGGATGCAAGTGAAAAGAACTATCATCAGTTTAAGGAAAATCCAATTGCTGACACTACTTAAATAACCATTCCCATCCTGAGCTACATATAAATATGTGAACTGAAAGAAAAGTTGCATCTAATTACAGGATTTTATTGAAATTTTTATCATCTGGAATCCATATGGGTCACAATGTCTTAATAAACAATAACACATTCTGTTTTGGTTTACTGAAAATTAACAGGGCATTTGGGAAAATGTTCTTATTGTAAAAGCCTGTTTTGCATTTGTTTGGCAATACTAGAGCTATCTAAGTGGAAAACAAGAGAACCTCTTTCTTTTTTTCCCTCTGTTGTTGATATTAGGAGAAAACAATACAGCTGGTAACATTAATGATACCCTATATCCTCAACAAAGATGAAAGAGGTCAAACCAAGTTGTAATGGGCTTAAGCACATGAAACAGCCACACTGGATTGATTAGCTCAGTATCCAGACATGGCAAACCCATTTTTTTAAACAATATTCCATGCTATAGTCCAATAGGTCTGCAAAGTTTCAGGGCTTTGCATAAGGCAGTTTCTTTAATGCAGTCAGCCCTAAAGCAGAATGCAATGAAGGGCTGTTCCTGTTTTTTCCTGCCAGACTTGGAGGGGAACAGGGAGAGGGGAAAGCAGACTGGATCATAAAGCATCTATCACAGCACCACACTGTCTACTCTGTTGTGGGCATACTGGAAGCAACCTTATTATATAGCCCTGTTTTCAGAGATACACAATTAGAACTCCATTATAATAACATCTTCTTGGCAAAAATATAGCAAACAAGCCCTTTCCAAAAGGGATTTATATTTTAATTAGAGAAAAATCAGTTCAGCTGTCTTTTTGGAGAGTCAGAAGGGCTGGCTAAGGAAGACAAACAAAACCAGATTTTTTGTGGTTTCTGTAGTTCTTTTGTTCTTCTTGTGGAATCAGTACCATGTCAATGTAATAACCATCTTGTAATAAGATCTATACCAAGAAATGAGGACTTCATTTGACAACTGATCAACACTGTCTTTAAACATAGTTAACATTATTCCTCTGTAACTCTGTAATCCAGATCCCTGTCTTTCATCTCTTATATTTAATAAAAATAACAAATAAAAACTATGTATTCCTAGAACATATATTTTTAGTTTCCTTGGTCCTTTTAGGATGCTCATTCATACCTTTTCCCACCAGTGTTCTGTCAATCATAGCATTGCAGATGCTAAAAGACATGAAGTCTCAGTAACCCTTTCCTTTAAAATCACACAATTCCTCAGCCCCATGTCATTACAGTACAGCTGATTGCACAATTGACCAATGAACCAGAGGATAACTGAAGAAAAAAGTGATTTATAACATGTAGTGGTCTAAAAGGACAATGGCAGAATTTTTCTTACATTGAAACTAACTTGACTCAGTTCTGTTTATGAGACACTTCCCCTTATCCTGCAAGAGAAATTGGCAGCTAGTTGGATTTAGGAGCTTCAGATAAATACTACCTTGTATTCAGGACACAAAATAGGACAAGAAAAATACAGGGAATGCAGCATTCATTTTGATGTTGTTTTACCATGACTTATGCCATGTCTAGAACACACTCTGTGCTGTACATCCACCTCATGTCCATCTATTTAGAGACCTTTTCTGAGACTGTTAAGAACATCATGAAGGCACCTAAGAAAACTACTGACATTACACTGTTCAATTTGTAGCTTTCAAAAGGGCTCCTCTTCCAAAGGCCACACGGATAGAAAGTCCATTAATCTTCAACATGGGGAAACTCCAAGATAAGGAAAGGTTTTCAACAGAAACTTTTCAACAGCTATGAATTTTCACCACTCTTTTTAAAAATACTTCTTTAATGTCCTCCTGCAAAACAGCAATTTATCAAAGAATTACCTTCTCTTTCAGAGAAGGCAATATGCAAAGAAAAAAGGCAGTGAGAGTGACAAAAAAGGAAATTTTCTTACAAATTATGAACAAAGTTTAATTGATAAATAGAGGAAAACCATTATTGACATTTAAGAAAATAACATAATGCAGCTTCTCAGAAGTCCAACCACCATAACCTGGGTTCTGTGTTCACTGCTGGTAATTTGAAAGAAAAGGTGGGAAGAAAGATGATATGCATTGTAATTCTCTTCAGTAACACAGAAGTAAGAGGAAAAACAAGACAATAAAAACCCTTGTAGCCAAGTACTAAGGAAAAGCTCCACCTTACTTTATTTACAAACTAGGTTAGTATATTCACAGCAAAAGCTGACAAATTACAGTTAAAACTTTCAAAAATAAATGTTCATTAAAAAGTTTTAAGCTGGAGGAGTTTCTTTAATCCTTTTGTCATTTGAGCAATATGTGATCAAATGCATTTCATTTTCCCATTCCTCAAACTTTAAGTAAATATGTGGGCTTAGAAAAGAAATTCATGTAATTCATAGCAGGACAGAAAGTAGTACTTGTTACAGAAAATAATTAAGGCTAGAGTATTAGAGGTGGGAATGAGGGGCACAGAGCCTGATTTTCTAAACAATGACATGATTAATTTTTTTCAGACTAGAAAAAAATTCCCCAAACCATTCCTCTCTATGCATCCATATGTGCCAACTTTTCATAGCATTCATTATTTTTATTGGCCAGCATGTTTCCCATCTACTTAAGAATAAGCAGAGGGGAGCTAATGGATCTGTTTGCTCTGCTTTGGCGCTGTTCTTTCTCCAGCCCACCTGAGCAATGCCACCAGGACTGTCCTGTTTCCCACAGGGGCTGAGGAGAGACCCTCTAGTGAGCCAGCGGCTGCTGGGCGTCCGTCCAGCTGCCCTTGGCACTCAGGCTTTTAATGGCCCTGGGCCTCCCCTCTGCTGCCCATGGACCAAGACACTGATTTGACCCAGCTGCAGAGCTGCCCCTGCCTGTCCACAGAGCCTGTACGCCAGCACCCCCTTGACCTGGGACCTGTCTCATCCGCACGCACCTGCCCCACAATCCTGGAGCTGTGCCCAGCCCCGCCTGCCCAGCTGAGGCCCAGCTGACCTGGCCTGCAGAAGGGCTCCCCGCCTTGCCTGCAGGCCTGCCTCATCACCGTGAACTGGCTGGTTCTCCTTGGGCTGTCCCTGCCCTGCTCCCTGGCTGGGCTGGGGCACTGATCCCGGCTGCCAGGCCCCAGAGCCCCGGTGCTCCCGGCCCGGGTCCGTGAGGCAGCTCCGGAGCAGCCAGGGCCGGCTCCATGGGCGCAGCGCGGCCTCCGCCACAGCCCAGCACCAGCAATACCCGGCACGGACAGGACTCATGTCCACCAAGACAGCTGGGAGTCCTTCTCTCCACTCAAACATGACAGGAAGAGTGGCTTTCAGTGGTTTGAGACCCCCTGACCAGAAAAGAAAACACTAGGACAGGCTGAACTTCCTTGGAGAAGCACCAGCAGCCCCAAGCAGTTCTGCCTAGCTGTGTACCTACTTTAAAAAGCTCCTCCATGTGAATATGAATGGGATTTACCTCACCTGCACCTGCAAATTGTGCACACTCTTTCTTCTCAACAGGTGGGCAGAGGTGAGACAATAATAAATAATGAAATAATGTGGCACCAGAACTAGTAATGAGACAGCTATGTCTGGGTGTACTTGGCTCCTTTTGTTCTGGTAATTATTTCACTTTTCAATTGCAGGCGTCCTTGTGTGCTCTCAAGTAGGCTCCAATTCTACTTCTCCCACACCAACAATATACATCCTGTTTTGACTATTGCACATAATGTTTCAGAAAACCAGCACTACACAAAAGACTGTAGGAGTATCAATGGAACAAGAAGAAATCCCAGGCTGGAAGGGCATAGCAGAGCATGCACCACCAACAGGGTATTAAACCTGTAAGTTACTGATACATAAATGACAGATCAGATGTGTAAGACCTGGAAGAAAAGGGAAGAAAGGTATATTAGGACAGTATTTAGGGAGTAATCCCATACTGCACTTCTCAGCAGATCTGAGACTGTTCCCATTCCACAATCCCCATTCCACTGTTCCCATCCAGTGCAAAACTTTAACTGTCAAAACCTTTCAACTGATGAAAATCCTACAGATTTGTGGAAGAGACCATCCAACTACAGTTACATGAAAAAGTAACCAGGGAGGAGAGTGTCTAAAAGCAAGCCCAAAAAAAGTTTTTAAGAATTAATCTGAATATCACAAACAGCTATCGGAGCATAGTGAGAGCAAAAAACCCCAACACACCAGCAGGAAAACTCAACTGGAACTTCAGCAGAAGCAATTTCAGCTAAAGAAAAAGAGCTGGTCCCCAAGATGGAAGAGACCCAAAATGAAACAAGTTTGGACTACTGAACAGGAGCTCATGGCAAGAGTTCTAAACATGATGCTCAGTGAGTTTGGATATGTAACTTAGGACAGAAACAGCAGGATAATTGGGAATGTAGAAGGGGGTTCACGTATCGAGCACAAGAGAACGGGCTGCCCCTACTTAATGACAAGGAATAATCCAAAATAAAACAAGAAGATTGAGCAAGACTGAGGCAAGAGAGATCAGATGGTAAGCCTGAATGCAATCTATGGCAGGAATAAGTTCTAAAAATTAATGAATAAATTAAAAACAGAGAAATCTCAAAATTACCAGTAAGGTGGGAAAAAAAAATGCTGCAGAAATATTTCATGTGTGCTTTCAGCATAAAATATACAGACTGGTTACAGCTAGAATATTAAAAAAATAAGCATCATGTCAACTATAATTAAATGGCAATAAAGGTAACAATAGGCAAAGGGATAATAAATCTGAAAAACAGCAAAAAGAGGAAGATAAAATTTCTTTTTAATTAAAATGGATTCATAGTATCACCAACTAACTTGCTCTCTTAAACTTTACCAGCCATGCAATAATAAACTGCAATACCAATAGATCTCTACTGTGCTTCAAGACTTTACTCTTCCTGCTCACCATTACACCCTGGGAGAGATCTTGAAACAAACCATTATAGCTGAAGTATTTAGCCATGTTTTCCTTTAAGCCTCCCTTTTTGACTTAAAAAAACCTCCTTCACCTAAATTCTAATGTAATCAGAATGTCTACTACAGGCACGTATTGTCCTTCGCTGCTGAACAGGCCTGAATGTTTTCTCACTTTCAGCTTTCGCAGATTTGTTCTTCCTTCTTATTTTCTCCCTGAAGCAACATTAGCATTGTTTTCATTTCCTAGCCAGCCCACTCTTGAATTCTCAACACCTCCTTCTCAGGCAACACCTCACACTGTTGCCTTCTGCAACACTGCAGCAATAACCTATTTTCCTCCTTGGCAAAAGAAACACTGGAGCTCTCTGGAGTACACTGATTCACAAATTTGCCCTGTGAATGACTTCCTGAGGTTCTAATTATGTATGTTGAAAAAAGTCATTGAAATCATGGACCTGTGGGTTTTCTCCCAGAGAAAACCAGACCACTCACTTTTCACCCCACAGGAAAACCCCCATGAAATCCCAAAATACTTTTTTTTTTTTTTTTTTTTTTGGCCTTCATTGGTTGGTTGATTGGTTTTGTTTCTGCTGCTACAGAGATAGTTTAGGCTGTTTGGCTAATACAGCTGAAAATTAAGATGAGAATTCAGCTGAATTGAGACTGACAATTTTCATGAGTATTTTCAAAACAATCACAGAGAAACATTAGGACATTGAGGTGCATATTCTGCATCAAAAGACAAACAGAAGGATAAATATGACTCATTTTGCAAGGAAAAATGTTAACCTTTTTTTCTTCAATAAAATTAATTCCTGTCACTGCATGGAAGCAAGGTTATATGAACACTCGAAGACTCAAGAGCTAAAACTGTTACCAGGAGTTATAATAAAGAAGAAAATTTTAAAGTAAACAAGCTACAATACACCCAGTCCTGTTGGAAAAATACTGCAACACCAGTTAATCTCCTGAATTATTCTCCTCTCCCTGAGAATAATGCAAATAGCAAAACCAGGCAGTTTCACACAGAAAAGCAGCCATGGCAGGTGAATCTAAAGTTACTGCACAAGACCAATTTTTTTTTCTCAGCATCACCAAGGAAAACACAGGTTAAACTCATGCCTGCTCATGCAACACCTTTAGTAGTCTTGTGGCTTACTCCATTTTTCTCTGTAAGCAGAGCAGATTTTCTGGTCCCAGACACTGGTAGGGATCCTGCTTCATGCTATGAGAAGCTGGTAGGCCAAAGACAAAGTTTTCAAACAGTTCCTGGACAAAGTGCATTTCTTAGCTGCTCCTAAAGCCTTTGGAACCTCTGATTAATCTTCTTTGAGCAAAAATGCAGTCAGCACTTGTACCTCAAGGGCAACAAACTCTGTTAATCCACTCTTTCAAGAGACCTATTATAGCTTGAAATCTCAAATCACAGACCTTCTTCCTGAATGGCTCACATTACTTTCAGCCTTTCAGGATCTAAGGGTGTGGCTTGGGGACCAATTTAAATTGATCTAACTGTGAACTGCTGCCAGACAGACAATCCTGTATCTGTACCTATCAGGCTATGCAATAAGTTAGTATTAACTGAGCATCTCTTATTTTTTGGAATAATTAGTAGTCAGATCATTTCATAGTCGAAACTATGGCATGACAACAAAGAGAATGGCACCAAAGAAGAGGCAGAAATGTGCAACTTAGCACATGCAGCCCAGACTTGAATCTGCTTGAACTTCCTATCAAACAGGACCCTACAGAGGGTACCAGGGAGGATTATTAATATGAGATGGAACAAAAGATACTATAAACACAAAAATCTGTGTCTCCTTCCCCAAGGATCCTTAATGATTTCATAGGAGCTTTCAGCAAAATGATAGTACAATGAGCTGACAGTGCAGAACTGGCTTTCATTATATGCTTCTTATGTCAGTATGCAAAATGCCTTTAGAATCTCTCTTCCATGACAGCCCTGAGAGAACCTCTGTCCACAGAACACAGTCACACTACAAATCACAGCAAATGGTACCCAAAAGTTCTGCTGTCCAGAATCTGTTTTGTGGGTTTCTCTATTTATTTGGACATACCAACTTCTTTTTAGTTCATATAACTTTTTTTTTCTTATTTTACCATGAAACAGAGTCAAGACAGTAAAGATCTTTAGTCTGTTTTCTACTTGGAACCAAGTAAGACAAAAATAATAGGAAAGCTTTTGAATTACCTCTTCTCTAAACTTTTCTTCAAGTTTATATAATGTTCTCATTGTCTATAAGGAATGAATAAATGAGAGAATATATGTGTCTGCTTTATGCATAACTTGATCACGGTTATCTAACTAGCAATTATGTGAAAATGAAACTTATCCATATTTTATACTATTTATTTAGTATATTACTAGGACTTTTTTTCCCTAATGCAGGCAAATGATTCCAGAAACCATTGCATATGGAATGAACACATTGCCTGACAACTCATCAAATAAAAACAAGTAATAAAGCTCCAAGAGTTTAGTTAAATTTAATTTACAACTAAGCAAAACAGTGTTTATTGGAACAAAAAAGGTCATTAGTGTCTTACTAGGAAGCAATTAATATAACAGATCAAAGCCATTCATCAAATCACAAAACAGATGCTAAGCTTTACTGTAAGAGATTTAGAAGCAGTTGTGTATGTAACAGTAGAAGTCCACAAACTATGCTGTACCTTCTGTGACCACAGAGAAGTTGCTGAAAAACAAGGTTTATCACATACTAGATCTAACTGTGATTCTCCAGCTCCCAATGTGTTCATTTTACTCATCTGGAGACTCTACGTGAAAGCATTGAAGCAACTGAGATGCAGTGTCTCTATTTTTAAGGTTAAAATTATTTTAACCCAATGAAAATAGTTATCATGCTCTTGGCAAACCATTCAATCCTCAACACTGAGTTCAGTTTTAGCAGTACAGTGAAAATCTCAACTGCCACTAGAAAATAGGAATAGGAAAAGAGAAATTTTCAGCAGTTTGAACAATTAACCTGTACTTTATATCCTCTCTTCAGCAGGGTGCTGAACTGAATCACTCCTGGCCTCCTAAACTTCTGGTACACCAACACTCTCTACTAATTTTAAATTAGTAATGAAAAATAGTTTCATAAAAAGGCAGGGAAATATGGATATGAAAATCCTGTATGTAATTAGTTTCTTTGTTTCATAAAGGAGTTGCAATCCGTTGTTTAAAATCAGTGATAATTAATTTATATTCTCGTGTCACAAATTTAGGAAATGTGTTTGTAAAATCAATATTCTTGTGTCACAAATTTAGAAAATGTGTTTGTAAAATCTTAAAATCTCTGATTAGAATAACATAGACACTCCATATATGTACATCCATGTCAGACTGCAAACCCTTTTTTTTTTAATATATGTAGCTCAACCATTGTCTTCTTGCCACCAAATTTGTTTAGAAATTACAGAAATTACAGCCCAAGCTGAACTAAGTCAGAATTGGAACCAGAACTGAGTTGCTATGAATTAGCCCCAGCTCAGTGTGACAGAAGTAGAGCTGCCCAGATGCCTGTGTAGTTTCATTTGGTTTGGGTTTTTTGGGAGGGGAGCAATTTCCAGCCCAATTGCCCTGATACAGCTCAGGCTCAGCTAAGGTCCTGCTAACAAATCTTTATGAAGAAATTTCTGAATGGGTCGGTAGGTATCAGGCCAAATCAGACAGATAGGTCAGAAGGAGATTTGATTCATACAAAGCCTCTCAAGGCTTGTTTTACACTACTGGTTCTCTCTTGATTCTTCAATTATCCAGTGTATCCTAGACCCCACTACCATGGATAAGAGGGTTGACTGACTAAATGGAGTAAGAGACTCCAATGAAGCAGTTATTACACTTGGAGAAAATATTTCCTCTTAGTCTTTGATCAGCACACAGCCAAAAGCAATTTAATGGACTGTCCCTGCATTTATCATGTTAAGTATAAATATTACTACTGGTCATAATGTTAAGTGATAGCAACTGTCACTTCTACCCTTAGGGCAGCTCCTCTGCCTGTACCAACAACCAGCTCAAGACCCTCTCCATGATGATTCCCTGCTGTTTTTCACCAATTCTTAAAAATGAATTGGGAATTTGTTGAAGAATGCCCTTAAGCACATCAAGTGGGGATTCTCATTAACAAATAACAAAGGCAAATGCCATATGCTCCACAAGCAGCTTTTAACCAAGCTCAGGATTACTAAGAGAAAAGAGTAGAAGCTAATTCCAAACATCACCAGTGTTTCTCCTCAGTTTTCTCTGAGCAATCATCATCTATATTTGAACCCTGTATAAATGAGATTGACCAACTGGGCTACACACACAATGTAATCGAAGGACACCTGACCCAGTCATGGATATCTGTGGGAATTAGCTTGCACATCAAAAGAAATCTAAACATGACACTAAATTCCATATAAGATATTGTATTCTATTTCTTAGAAAATTCAATTAGACTATGCTAAGCTGAGTGCTGTCACAGACAAGCCACTTATGGTATCCAGCCTGGCTTGTTTCAAATTAACTTGGGTATCTGTATACTAAATTGTGCTGTGTAGCTAGATGAACAGGTATTATAGTTCAACTGTTATCAGTGTAATGAGATATTAAGCTTTTACATCACAGGTTCTCAAGAACCTAATTAATAATAGTCACAGTTTTTTAATTTCATTTTGTAACAGTAGGAATTAATTTTGGTATGCATTAATGTAATCCATAGGTAGTAGATATCTTTACCAGTGTATCTTGTTACCTATGAAAGGAGAAGGGGATACAACAGAAGAAGAAACACCTTGCAGTAACCCAGCTTGGGTAATGATCCACTAGAATGAAAGGCAGTGGTGAAGGGAGATGCTAAAATCAGCCACATAATTCCTCTGTACGGAATCTACCTTGACATTTTACCCCAACACTTCACCTCAAGATATGTTTTTAGCCCACTGACATTGTTCATATGAATCGTGTAACCAGCGGATTCAATAATGGTAATAAAAGATGGATTAAGAAGAACAAAATTTGTGTTGTTCTTCTAGAAATGTTACCATATTTCTAGTTTCTTAAGGAATTTGGTGTTTTCTGGATGCATCAGAATCGTCTGAATAACTTTCTTATTTCTGTAGGAGTTCAGTCCATTTGCTTATTGGCTGCTATCTTGCATTTCAACTTACTGATTGACAGAGCAACTAGAATATACAAGCAGAAAAATCAATAATATCCAGAACCTCGAGACAGACCGCTGCCACTCTTAGAAGTAACTGGTTTACTGGTTGCTGATCAGAAAAATAAAACTAACCAGCCATGAATAGAAACAATGTAAAGAGAGATGCAATATTTCTTTGCATGAAAGGGTTTTTATATTAGACCCCTGTGTTTAAATTCTTCTGTATTTTTCTCTAAGGGCAGACTGGGGAAAGGATGAATGGAAAAAAAGTGGAAGGAAAGGGAAAAGAAAATTATTTTTAAAGCTGTGCAGATTTGTGTGCTCTTGTTTTTCTATCACCATGCTAACCTTCACCCCTCCTTAAGCTATAGTGATTCTGTATGTAAATTTATTCTTTACCATAACACTTTACCTGTTCCTGAATGAGTGACACTCCTGTAGCATCCAGGCTTACTACTTATAGATATAGCATTTTACTGCTAATACATTCTGTCACACTCTGCCTTCTAGTTTTACGGTCCTCTAATTGCAGTCTGCGGGCCATCAGTGTTTTCTGCCACTGCAGCTGGAGGTCAGCTGCAAGAGACCTCTACCTACTAAGACCTCCTGCTGAGTCACTGGTTATTAAGGTAATGGAACTTTAGTATAGAAATAACATAGAAGTAACATAATGAATAGCTTTCATGGAGGAAAGACTACTTCTCTCACTCAAATGCATCTTCCTTAATAATGGTTCTCAAATGTGTGCTCCTTACTTCCTCTTAACTAAAAAAAGAAAAAAAAAACCAAAACAAAACTGTAGTGCTTCATTGAGAACAAAAATTCCTTTTTTTAACAAATATCAAAATAAAATGGTAGATGAAGAAACACCTTTTAATTTTCTGATATAAACATATTCTCTACAGGTCAGTATTTAGACAACTTATTTCCTCTTGAGACCTCTCAACAGTTCTATTTTATCCCTTTATAAGTTAAAATAAGCAGTGACCTTGATATAAATAAAATATTATACTTATGGTTATTTAACATGTATAGTGATGAACAAAAGGGACCAGGAACTAGGGACATTTTAGTGCTTAGATAGAATAAACAACTCTGCTAAACTAGACCAGCATTTCTAACTTCACTCTGATAAAGCCCATGGAAGGAAAACCGTCTATGTATAGCAAAGAGGAAATTGAATTTGGTGAGCAAATAGCTGGCAAATAAACCTTTTGTAGAGCCCTGTTATTCAAATAAAATTACAACTGTGTTGGCTTGGAATTTTCTAATTGAATCTTGGGAGTTTTCCCACCATGGAATACTAATTAATTAAACCCAAAAGAATATACAGTCAGTTCTAAGAAATCTACTGCTATAAAATTTTTTTTGACAATTTCCCATTTCAGCTCTTTCACAATGAAAAGTTTTTGGTCTCTTCAGTTGACAAGAACTTTGTGTTTTTAAATAGATACTCTTATATTAAAACTGAGATATGTGTAAAATTCTTTAATATTAAAAAAAAATCTACAGGAAAACAAAGTACTCTATTAAAATTTATCAAGATTTTGAATTTGTATTTTTTTTTTTCAATTCAATGCCTTGACTAAAATATTGCCCCAGAAAAAAAAAAAAAGTTTCTTTACTTGTCTGACTTTTAAAATTCATGGGTAATATCTCTGGAGGAGATGATTCTGGTCCTCCACTGCACTCTGGAGAGACCCCACCTGGAGGAATGTCTTCAGCTCTGGGGTCCTCAGCACAGGAAGAATGTTGATCTGCTGATGCAAGACCAGAGAAGTCCACAAAATTGATCAGAGAGCTGGAGAGCCTTTGCTATGAGGAAAGGCTGGAAGGGTCAGGGTTGTTCAGCCTGGACAAGTAGAAGACTCCACATGACTTTGCAGCACCCTCCAATACAGGAAGAAAGCCCACAAAAGAGAAGGGACTATTTACAAGGGCAAGGACAAGAGGGAATGGCTTTAAACTAAAAGAGAATTGGTTAAGATTAGATATTAGGAAGAATTCTTTTCTGTGAGGGTGGTAAGGCACTGGAACAGGTTGCCCAGAAAACTTGTAGATGTCCATCTCTGGAAGTGCTCAAGGCTGGGTTGGATGGGGCTTAGAATGTGGTCTAGTGGAGGATGACCCTGCCCATGGCGGAGTGCTGGGACAAGATGATCTTTCAGGTCTCTTTCAACCCAAACAGTTCTATGATTCTATCTTCTAAGATAACTCTGTTAAGTTATTTAAATATTTGCACACTGGCACAAATTCACTCCTGGAGCCACAACCATTTTATGAAACAGCTGAATCTGCCCCATCACTGCTTCTGGCAAACTGACCTGTCCTTACTGCAGTAGAGGTTAGTTTTAGCCAACTTCACCTTTAATGAAAGGAATTATTTCTATAAATAGGCACAATGTTTTGTGGAAGAATTCTTAGTGGGTTTTGATTAAATATTATCTTCTTCTAAATCTGCAAACACCAGCTTCTTCTTCTACTAAATGCTGTGTTTCCTTTTTGTTTGGTTCAGATGGACATTCTTTATTTAGTGTCTTTGACCATAGGAAGATCACACAGATCAGCTGAAGACAAACAGGCTGTTTCCACCACAGTCACTGATTAAAATATGACAATTCTTATGCCTGAAAGAGTAAAATCTTCAGCATATTTGTAGAAATTCATGGTATGAGTTGCTTTTACCACACTCAAGTAACAATTACTTGTTTTACTTAGTTCTATGCTCATCAAAACCATCAGTTTAGCTACAGCATCACTAGAGCTCAGCACTAATCCATACATCTCTGACACATGCATGGTTACCTCCTCAAATTCCAATAGAGTTATGTTGCTTACAGTGAATAATCATTTTATCTTAAATTACTTTTTATTTTAGTGGCACTTAATGCAGCTGCATACCTGTACATTGTGGTGTCAGTGCTGGATTTAGACAACAATCCATCACAGTTAAGATCTAGTTTGGAAGTTTCAAGGGTCTGAGATGTCTTACCAGGAAGTGAGAGCCCAAGTGTCTGTATTTGCATTAAAAAAACACCAAACCACACTTCTTGAAAAGAAGAAGAAGGTGGACACTTCCAAATTTCTATCTAAATTTCATATTTAAAGAAAGAAAATGTATTTTTATAACCTTTACTAAAATACCCACTAGTCTTTCTTTGTGACAGCCCATCTTTTCGGAGAATGTAAACTTGTCTGCATCAGGAGGGTCTAAATGCATATTTTGTTCAGCATTTAAAGAAAAAAAAAACATTTACTTATTTGAGTATGATAAGCTGAAAAATTAGATGTTCAAAATCACTTGAAGTAGTAATAGTTGCTTTCTGAAGACTGCTAAATATTAACCTACAGTCATATCAAAATACTGATGATCCTGTCAATAGACCTTTAAGAAAATTATATACTGGCTGCTCATTCTAAATTTTTTCTATATTATTCAACAATACATACCATCATATTGACCAAGAGTTGAATACAATAAGTAAAAATTATCTAGAGATTGAAATTCACAAGACTATGGAATATAGTGTGGTTGAAACCATTTTTTAAATCTGAAGATTCATTAAATCATTTCTATGATAACTGCTAAGAGTTAAAAATATTGCATTAGATGCCAAAAAATCCATAATCAAGGAAAAATTAATCAACATTAGTGGAAAAAGATTTACAGGGAAAGTAAAAGCATGTGTAAAAATAAATAATTAAAGTAAAAAAGGGAACATTGATAGCAATTAATATAAATTAAGAGTCAGGAGATTGCTAGCATGCTTGAGGCTAATGTCAATGAGAAATCAATGGCCAACACAATTAAGGACAATAAGGATTTTTCAAAGTACATTAGCAACAAAATGCATTCTAACAGCAGTATTAGTACAGTAATAGATTAATACAGTAGAAAGCCCATTAAAAAACCAACAGTACAGAATGGCTCACAAACTAGTTTCATTCTGAATTTGGGAGAATTCCAATACAATTCAATACTGCCAAGAAAATATACTACCAACCAGAAGTGATTTAGGGAAGTAATACTGAGTAGCTACCACACTAAGATTTCTTTTCAGATCAGCAAAAATAGAAAACTCTGATCCAAGAGCTGGAGAAAAGCTTATTTTTTTGCTGGTAGCTCATGAAATTCAGGGAACTTCCTAAAGAAAACTATTAAAAATAATGGAGTACTTTTAACTTTAAAAGCTGTGGTATGACTTGATGGAGTGAGTGGATATGACCTCAGACACAGGCACAGGTCATGTTAGAGCTGCTTGTGTGTCACTTTAAATAAAGATTTAGAAAAGATCAGTAGAATATTCAAAATTTATTAGCTGACCAAAATACAACTGCAAGTGGACAATCCATTGTAGATGTGCTCTGAGCTCCTACAGAGACCAAATTTTGATTATATTAGAATTATTTAGCATTTTTATCAGTCCCCATAGGAAAACATAGACTCTTTACCTATCAAGCTGACAAGCAAAGAGGATTTTGGCACAAGTTGCTAATAAAGAGAAGAGCTCAGATCACTGTAGTGAACAGGGCACAAATTATATTAATTTCAACATGGTCAAACGTAGGGTATTAAACCTAGGAACAAATAATTATAGGATATCTCTGCCTACTTCTGTTGAGTAGGCAGAGGTTCAACACAATGCCCAGCTGGAAGCTGAGAGGTAAATCCTAATTTTAAATCAATTGCTGATTTCTACTGCCAGGTAAAAGAAAATAGGGTACAGTCCTCTACCAGTGATGGTGGATTCTCCACTTCTATAACTAGTCAAATCACAGCTGGACAATTTAAGGCACAGAGTTTACTCACAATGAAAATTAACTTAGGGAACATTTATGCTGTGCTGTCAGCTTACATATAATCCTCTTCCAAGAGCAAGGTGCAGCCATGAGCAGGAAGACTCCTTGCTATTCCTGGGCATACAGCCAACTCAATGGTTTTGATAGGATATAAATGGTTTGCAGCTCACAACACTGGGCCAGCATTTCCAGTGTCAGTTTTACTTATAGCCTTGCCACATTCATTAAACAAAGTCACAGAATATGTCCAGCACAAGGAAAAAGGACAGAAGAACTGAATGTTAGCCAACGTCATTCTGAAAGTTTCTTTCCAAACAGCTGCAATCTTGTCACCAAGGGAAAAATTCTGCCCTCTACACTGGCTCTTCCCTGAAACAGGGGTCCCAGAAAAAATGTCTCTAAAAACAAACAAGAGCCAGTGGTTTATACACACTCACCCAGAACCCAAACATCTGTGTACTACGAGTACTGACAGATGTGAATGAGGATTGCTGCAGATACAATGCTCATACATGAAAACCCACTACTGCCTTAATGCTTACAGGGCTTCTTGGAAGTAAATTTGTTATTTGGCAAGATCTCTTGCCATCTGAAATCCAAATGACTTATAAGCTAGTCAGTAGAAAACTCTGAAATATTTAAACATGCTAAAATCTGAATGGTGACACATTCAGTAGTGTGGAGTAGCGAAAGAACAGCCTTGTATGGGGTAGAACAATAGCTGCCCTTTTCCTCTGTACAACAGCAGTGTTAGACTTTGCTCTGCCAACAGCTTTGAAAAGTATAAATTGACATCTACCCCACTGTAATTCTTAAGTATATTCTGAGGTTCACAACTGGAAAGTTCATTAACTGATTGAGGAACACAAATTTCTTTGTCTTACAAGGCGATGTTATTCAGTAAAAGGCAGTCTTCAGGATAAAAACACTCTCTTAATGACACACATTTCAGACCTGTTGCTCCCAGTGCACTCTGGGGACAATCAGATGGTAGCCCACAGAACCAAAGTATTCTGTGTTAAACAAGAGTCATCAGATAAGCTTCTTAACACTAGTTTTCTGTTTCCCACATAATCATGAAGGATGCTTAATCCAAACCTTTTTTTAAAGAGCAGCCATCACTTCAGCCACTTACCCTTCAAACTCTGTTTAGCACCTTGACATTAGACTACATCTATGGGTATGTGCCAATCAGAATTACAACATGGGAATGAATAAATTATAAACTAAATATTTAGAATCCTTATTACTGTAATTATCACTGTAATTCTTTTAAAATATATGAAAAACAAAACAAATGAAAAAATCCAAAAATGAAAACAAAAACAAAAACAACCCAGTAAGAGCTGAAAGAGTAATAAAGATTAGGTTTCACAGCCATATTCACAAACCTTACATAATAAGTAGAAGTAAGGCAACAGAATATATAAAAATTCGAGAAAAAAAAACATTCTAAATCCTCACTGAAAGAGGAAAAGGGCAAATAAGAAATATCCTACTACAGCATATTTGTACCTGCCACTAATCTTTCATCCATCTTGAATTCTTCTTGACCTCTTCAAACAGCATGACATTTTTGCCATTAACTGCAACAGATTTTGTTCAGCTATAGAAAGGTAGAAACCTCCAGCAAAAGGCTTTCCAAGCATTCTCCTTCCTTAAACAAGCCTAAAGGATTATTCAAAACTATTGTACTATCCTCACTGGCTATGGTAACAAAACATTTAATTCCCCACAGTTGTCAAACAACATGTTTAAGACTCATGCAAGCAACAAATGTTAAAAAGAGTTCTTTTCCAACAAAAGGGAAAGCTCAGCTGTGAAGATCTTTGAAGGAAATGCTGCACCTCAGTGCTACTATCTTTGATCTGTGATTGGTACCTCTAACAGAGGTACACTTGACACTTTAAATATTGATGAGATATTTGCTGAGCTGCCATTAAAAGCCAAGGCTTCACTTTCTAGTGAAAGAGAAACACAAGCTTCAAAGACTCTGTAGAGGTCCTGATCTCAAGAGCCTTTAAAGAAGCTGAAAGTATATCAAACCAAGGGAAGGGGGATCACCCTATCTTGGTTTGATATGCCATAACACCACTTGTTATACACAATGGTTTGAAAGTATTATAAAGTATGAAGACTCTTTTGTAGTTACCATTCCCCTACCTGGGTGCTGGAAAAGAAAACCTTCCTCATCTTATGAAGGTAATACACATTAACAGATAGTGGATATACTACAAATAACTTTGTATGGTTTTGTTCTTTGAAGGTGTGGATAACTCTGATTTAAGGTTTACTATTTCTGAGACACAGGAAAAAATACATCTGAATAATTCTGACAGATTAAAGTTCAGCTCAGTATCCAGGCTACTTTGTGTCTGAAACAGCCAGTATAAGGGGAAGTTTCACCATCAAATGCATCAACTCAGTCTATACAGATGAAGTAAAATTGTTTGTCAGGGGCCAATAAAGCATTCAGCTAAGTTTTCTTAGCTGTTCCACTGTGATTTCAACCATATGTCTATCCAAGCTTCATTATTATTAGAGTAACTGTCAGGAAAGGCATGCTACATACAGAAAGAACTATCAAGGATAATGAACAAAACTTAAATACCAGCTAACTTTTTGTTACATTGATGTAGACAGTGGCCTTATTAGATTAAGAAAGCACACAGAAGAACTTTGGTCCAACTGCCTTAGAGTCTGTAAGTCTCTCATAAGAAGTCAGGTGTGAAACACTGCCCAAAATCTTACTGCTGCTGGACTTCCTTATTGCTGGCCAGGGAAGCCAAAGGGCTACAAGGTTTACCATTGCTATTCAGCATTCTGATCAGGCAACCAGTAAGAAGGGTGAATTTGGGGCCACTGTCCCTGCATGTAAGCTGGGCAAGGTAGAACTAGCAAACAAGGCTGCTGAGAGAGGAGAAGGCTAATCCAGCTTATTTCTTCACAGTGTAAGGGAAATATGGGTGATCTGTAACTCTGCTTTATGAGATTATTGCAAGGTGCTCGTTCAGCATGCATGATTTTCTTTAAAAAGTGAACAGAGAGCAAGTCTCTTTCAACATAAAAGACAAAGCTGCAATCAAAAAGTGCAACTCTTTGGTTTTTGAGTTAGGTACAGTAAGGAAAAAATTAAAAAACCAAAACAAAAAACCCAACATTTCAAAGCCAGTTGAAATATTGTGAATACTTCTCTAAGCATTGCAAAATACATTTGGTCAGGAGACAGTTCCATTTTCAACACTGAGAAAAAGGCAGTAAAAATTTCATATTACTCCCAAAGTTTATTTTCAAATATTGTTTTTTCTATCTTGATTTTAAAAGAGAAAAAAAAATCAGAGCATTGGCAGACAGTTAACTTAGAGACTTGTCACTTCATTTTTTTACTATAACTTTGGGAAAAGAATTATGGAATAAATTCTGAAAATAAGATATATCTGAGCAATCACAGATGGTTTTCCAAAGACTTCCATCCAATACCCTGCATGTAAGCCCAGGCATTATGTGTGCTCCTGCCGGCAGCAATTTGCCCAAGTGCTTATGCATATCACTGCTGTATATTGTAGTCATGTCAGAACAATAAATCATAAATAAAAACACTGGCTTCACTGGCATGTGCTAAAGGATAGAAGTATGAAAATTAAATCTTCTTTTTGACTGCCATTAAATTAGAGGTGAACTGAGCAGAAAAGCTTGAGTGCAATTAATAACTGACTTGAAGATTAAATGAAGACTACAACTTATTTAAAATCATACTGAAGAAGAGACAATAATATTATCTGCCTTTGATATCATAGTGCTATAACAAGTTAGCTGAAAGAGCCACTATAGTTAATTTCTCTGCAGAATGCGAGAAAAAAATTATTTAGTACAATTAGAACAATATATTATGAATCTTTGCACATTTAGAAGTGAAGCTTGTTATTCTGTTTGTACATCCATTTTATCCCTAAAAGCCTTTACTTTAAAAATACTGCAATTTAAAAGATGTGCATATATAGAGCATATTCCCATTTAGAAATGGAAACAAAGATATGTGTTATTATAGAGATCTGCCAAGATATGTTGCATATGTTTTCTTCACAATGTAAACCCTGCATTTTACTCTGTGTCACCCAGAAAATGGCTACTAACAATAAAAGTTTCAATAGAAGAATTTTAGTATTTTTGAAAGGGCATTCATACAATTAGCTTTTCAATTCCAATTGCGTTAATTAAACCAAAAAGTCTAGGTGCCAGATCCTTGCAGAGAAGTGGGCAAAATTCACTTTTACATACTAATCTTATCAGCCAATCTTTTTTCTACAGAAGACCATGCATTTTGGTAAAGAGCTGAAGTTTAAAAAAAAAAAAATCACACCCTCTACGCTGAAGAACTAACTTCATTAACTCTGCTTAGTGGAGATTTAAAAATTTGGTCTCATGAAATGGATATCAGCCATTAGGTGAATATTAGACAATATGTGCTCAGCAGTACTCCAATCTAATAGCTGCCCCAGCTGAATCAGTATAATGCTTCCTTTTCACTGTGTTATCTCTTCAGTAATATTACATTATTATGGCCAGATCATCAAAGAGTAGAAACTGGCAGAGCACTATTGATTTCAGGAGAGCTATACTAACTTGCACCAGCTGAGATTCTGGCTTTCTTAACACAAATGTATTGTAAACTTAAAACCATAGCTAGAATTGCATGGATCAGCTAGCTGTAGACATTATAAAAAGTACCAGAACAATGTAAAGAAATACATATGATGAGGCTTACAGAGAAAAACAGACAAAGCAGACCAGGAATTTGTTGTTTTAAATACAGGGGCCATAGTTGGAATGGCTGAATGCTATTTCAGATTGCTCAAAAATATTATCTTCAGATAAAAAGACTGATGTTATTCAAAGTCACATTCACCTGCAGCAACAAATTACAAAGCAAGCAGCAAGCACCATTGATGCAGATCATTCAAACAATAAAGACAACTAAAACTACCTGAATGCCATTCAAATACAGAGAATAAGCATCAATTCTGTTGATACAGAACAATTTCAATACAGACATTCAAAAGAAAAGTTGCAAACATTTTTTTAAAGAAAACTGTACACCATGCAATTTCAGAAGACGTCTCCATTTCCATACTAATTTTGAGTGATTTGGTGGAACTGGCATTTGCAATGCCATTCAGACTGTATAAAGCACTCAAACCCTTACTGAAATAAGCCATATTGTGCAGCTTCCTCTGTGATCTAGCACCTTTGCCCACCTTAATACTGAGTTCTGCAGGAATTTCTCTTGTGCTCTAAATTGAAAACTCATATGCATCAACAAATTAATGCACAAATTCTGTCACTACTGCTGAGCCTTTAAAATATAAATAAACTCTCAGAAGTTGGTGGGCCCATTTCCACTGATTTCTCAAATGCTGGATATCTCATTTTAAGTTTCATTCTCGTACTCATCACAGATTTTGTTACAAAATACTCTTTACTGAAAAACATGAGATTCGTGTTTTGATATTACACCATGATAACTGTTTTGAAAATGTGCTATATACACAAATAGCAGTAGTTATGAAAAACTTATTATTTTGGGTCTCCAGTCTCACATCAGAAATATCCAAATCACATAATCCTGGGTGACAGGAGGATTCTTAACAGCCTTTTGCAACTTCCCTTGTACAGGTAAAATAGCAGAACATATTTTATACAGCTGTTAATATCACACATGTCAAGAGCAGCAGGTGAGGCAAGAGACTAAAAGATGAATCAGAGCCACAGTAGCCACATGGCAAAAGCATGGCCAGAACTTTACAAGGTTTGCTTTTAAAAAGGTACAATATTATACTGGGAATATTAAACTGCTCCTGGTTTCTGTGTTAATTTAAGCTCTACTTTTGGAAGCATAGGGAACAGACACATATGGACTTACACCAACATAAAGTAACAACCCCAGAAAGCCCAGAAGCCAGCACAAATAATATTCCTTCATCTTTCTACACAGACATCAGAAGAATTTGGCATCAATTCACATCACCAAAAAGTTCAGCTCCATAGTTAGTACTTCTAGTGGGAAGGAAGCAAACAAAGACTACAGTTATATAACAGAAATTCACACAGAACTGGGAAGGGGAAACAAATGAAAATCTTACCTAATTTATTGTGAATAAAAGCAAATAGATAGAAAATAAGTATTAAACATATATGTATGTATGTATGTATAAAATATATAAAAACACTTTTAAGCATCCCATTACATTTTGGACAAAACTAGTATATGGGGAGCACTGTGTGGTTATATGGTGATATAAAGTGAGAACTGTCTAATGGTATATCATATTATATATTCCAAATATATTAAATACAGTTGATCATTAAAGCCACTGTGTGAAAATATTTCAAGCACCTTCCCTTTTTACTTATTTTTAGGTAACATATCCTTTGTCCTCTGCTAAATAAAATATTTTTCAATAAATGTATTTTTACTTGTTTGTGTAAAGTACCTGTGAAATTAAGGATCTCATTAGCAAAACTGAGTCACAGAAGCTGTAGTTTGACCTCAGCTGAAGCAGGAGTCCTCTATTGGTTGTGTGGACCACTCCACTACTTATGACTCAGTCTATTCAGAAATAGAAGCTGGAAAAAAAGTGAAAAATTAAAAGTTTTAAAGGCTGCGTGATCTGTCCTCCTGCTCCACAAGATGCTATGGAATTTATTGAATTGGTTCAAATAGATCTACACAACACAAGTATGAGCATTACTCAGGCACAGTAAAAACTGAGAAAATTCATGATGGTATAAATAATGTGCTTATGCAAGCATCCAAGCAGTCCTACTGCACTTATTTTGTATTGCCGGTGAGAAAAAATATTTTATTTCTTTCTGCACCCCAGCTAAAGAGAAACTAATTTTCTAAATTCTTTTGGAAGAAAATGAATATGAATAATTTGACATTATTTTAAAAATGCTGATTGAAAAGACACTAAAATGAAGTGTTCAGAAGCTCTGCATACTGGTTTTCAAACACAGAGTAAATATTTTTCTAATATTATTGTGTAGGGTGTTGCAGCTACTTTATATAAATTTTATTGCTTGATTGAAATATTATAATTATCAATTACTTCAACTTAAGTGATATTTATAGGGTCCAACATTTCTGCAGATTAATTTTTCACCTTTTTTATTAACTACAAAGGCTAGTAATTAAAAATTGAAATAGAAGGCAATGAATGTCTACACAGATACCTAAATAATTAATTCAAACTTCTAATATTTTTTTTTCTCTGCTAAATTTTCCTTTTTGGTGCTACTGCATTGTTTCTTATGCAGACAATTCCCCAGACATTTAAACCACAGCTAGCATGACTTTTCACTTGGTCATGTTCCTACAAGTACTGTGGAGAGTTTTTCTCTTCATTATTAAATTCTATAATACACTACATGAAAAAAAAAAAAAGAGGTGGGTGTGAAGGGGAGTTAGTGTCTCTACATGTTCCATTTGATCTTCTATAGCAGAAGATTGCAAAGGTGTAGCTCTCTTTGGGACCTTGCTCAGAGTTATCAAGATACTACACAGTGAAGGAGCACACATGAAGGCTGGCTGGTCAGCACTCAACAGCAAATGCATTAAACTATATGACAAAATATATGATTTCCAATTCAGCAGCCACCAGATGCTGATAAAGGAATGGAAGATCTCCCTAAATCCCATCTGATATTGGCTGGTTTAAACTTTGAATGTACTTTTTAACATACAGGGCCAAGGTCTATGGTAAAACTGTACAGAAGAAATTAATATTGCAAGGGGATGGCAAGATGCAGAGAGGAAGGAGCCTCTGCTTTTTGCCAATAAATGGGGCAGCACAGGAGAAAGCACTTCTGTCCTCCCTCTCAAAAGAGCTATTTCAGGTTTTTTATTGCTTTCAGTAATAAACTTCTCATTTGGTGCTTAAAAGGTTATTTTTTGTATGACACTAAATATCACCTTCCCAGCCTGTTATGAATCAAATCAATAAATATACAACCAAGACTGGAGATGACATAGAGCTAATAGGTCACTGACAGCGTGCTCCTTTGCTGATGCAAGATTGCTCCCTGCAGTCTTCCAGCCCTTCAATTTACTTTGAAGAGTCTTCAGAAACTGAGCCCTGGCCTCTTCAGTAAGCAATTCTGGTCTCACAGAGACCTAAGCTACAGGAAGGAATTCTTACTGCTATGATAACATCTTTACAGATGCTAAACCCCATTTAGATTGACCCATTTAGAAACTGACCTGTTAAGGACAGGCACTGTCCCTAACTCTACACATGCTCCCTGCCCAGCACAACCTTGTTTAGGGTCTCTAGCAGATGCTGTAATTCGGGTAATTCACTTGACTGGGAGTTCAAGATCATAGCAAAACTCACTTGGGTTGTACTTCCTCTGGGATGTTTATTATTGCAATTATTACTGTCTTCCAGCTTAACCTCTCCCCCTGATTTCCCAGTTTACTCTCAGCTGGCTTGTTTTATGCTGTCCCTTCACCCTGAAATTTCAATTTACTGTTTTAGTTGAAATCATACTGGTTTATTTTATTATCATAGCATGTGGGAGTCAAAATGAGGCATGAGGGCCACTTAAGACCCAGAAAGACTCCCCTAAAAGAAACAAGTGAGGGATGTGAGCCCATGAGACTAATTTTTAACCAGATTTTTAAACAGCTGTTTGCTTTCCATCTCAGGAGAAACAGGGAGAAGTTCCCAAGGAGACAGAGAGGCAGCAGATATGGTCCTGCTACCCTATAGTGAATAGGAAAGGTAGATGGCCTTCCATTTCCTCTAAGATAAGAGATCTATTATTAAATTCTGTGTCTCTGACACTTATCATGCATGGTAGGGGCTAGGACCAACTGTGCCAATGTGTCCTCATCTTGCAGAATGGCCATATCTTAACAGACATACAGGTCAGTTTGGTTTTGCAGTTTTCTGGTTTGTATTTGCTGGGGTTTATTTATCTTTTTCTTAAGGCAAGGAACATTTCAGCACAAACAAAGATGTTTTTCAAATATCCCTAAGAAAGGGTTTGTTATTATTTTACTCAGGTATATTAGGCTCAGTATTTCTAACCCTGGCTGTTTATTCCTTCCTTTAAATAAATATAGATCTGTATGGAAAAGAGGAGATGAAGTCAACTGGTTTAAATGTTTCTCATTTCCATGCAGCATATACAGTATGATAAGCAGTTAAAGCTAAAAGTAATATTTGGTATGTCAACATCTCTTTCACTGCCAAATACCTTAAAGTCCAACAAAACAAGAAAATTTAAATGGGTTCCAAGATGTAAATATATTGGGACAAGGTCAAACAAGGTGGCAAATATTTGTGTGTACTACACATTTCCACCCGATGAAAAACAAACAAGTGTGGATTTTTATTTTTTTGTCAATGCAGTTGTAAAGGGCAAATGTGGAAATCCATTCTATGCACAAATATTTCTAGCATTAAAAAAATCGATGTTTCTTTAACCACTATTCCAAGGCTCCTTTACAGTTAGGTCAATACCTACTGATGTGCTGACCTACCTAATCTGATGTCTTGTCCACCTCCAAAATGAAGACAGGCAAGGCTTTATGCAGTGTTTTAGTTCTCAGATTCTGGGAAAGATCTATACCCCATTGAAGTTCACAATAGTAACAGCACCTTCAATAGCAGGGTGAATATTGACATGCTTAAAGAGAAACTCTTGTGTACACCAATATATCACTGTGAGGGACTGCATTAAGTCCAAAAAAACTCAGACCATACCCTTTTTTAACAACATAGCAAAAACTCTGTATCTAAGATATCTAGTACAAGTGCAGACATCCAACAAAGAAAACTAGTCAGCACCTGTTGTGTGATCTATGGTTCAAAGAGGTATTTATTCAGAAGACATAAAACAAAACTCCAGATTCATGGTTCATTGGTAAAACTACACTGCAACAAATACAATTCTTGCCTGAGGTAGGACAAAGCTGAGCCCCATAATCTTTTGAGGCATAACAGCTTCTATATGATAAATGCTTAATTTATAAACTGGTGGAAAAAATATTAATGAAATAAGAATGTTCAGAATGCCCATAGCCATACAGTCTTCAACTATGATCCTACAGGTCATGAAGCTAAACCAGAGGAGTTTAGGTCAGTGTTTGAATTAAACACCTCCAGAAGAAAGCAGGAGTTGCAGAAGTGACTCTGTTCATACTCAAGATATTTGCTTCATATTCACAATAAGTTAACCACTCCTGAGTTAACCCTTCTTCAATTAATTAATCAAGTTACACAACACAGCAAACTTTAAAAAAATTGGTTTTTTAAAAAAATTTTATAATCAAAAGCTGCAGAATTAGATTAGATTATTCATTTATTAGAGGAACTAATGTACCAGAAGAAAAAAAATATTATTTTATGAGCTGCCAAATTTTGCTTACTATAGCTGTTTTGTTTACTCCCTTTCAGTTGGTTAAGTCAAAAGAAAATTATTAGAACTTTCAACACAAAGGTTTCATGCTAGATCAAACTCAAGATAGAGTTAATACTCAGATAGTAAATGGAGTCTGCATTCAAGGACAGCAAGCTTTAAGCAATGAGGCAGTATTTCTAAACAGAATGCTAAACAAAGTCAAAGATGCCTTGATGTAATCCTCACCAACACTGTATAGGTAAAAATTACACACTGCATGTTATGCTAAGCCTTTCAATCTGTATCAAAGCAGAGATGGAATAGTCTGCTGAACAAGTTCTCTAATGTGTTTCAATGAAAGCCAAATCAAAGCCATGGGGCAGCTTATGGAGCCCTTTCCTAATGCCTAGCAGACACCAAAAACTCCATAAATCTTTGCTGAACCAGAACCACCTGCTGGCCTGCATGTCCTTCCTCTCTGCTCCTGGGACATGGTAACCAGTAACACCCACTTGTGGCTGGTAAGAAAGCCTGCCAGGAGCAAAGAGAGGAGGCACACTGAAACAGCTGGCTTTACTCATCCACCCCAAAAGGCACCCCCAAGTCTGGCACCTTTCAGCTGAAGGGCAGTAATGCCACCAGCAGCTGCACTCTCCAGAAATCTGTGCCTGGACAGAGTGGGTTAACAAGCTCAGCTTGTCTGGCCATACCCCATTGCTCAAGCTAAACACAAAATCCCATTTACTAATTGCCAAAGGAAGAAGAAAACCCTCAGTGTGAATGATCTGACAGCAATTACATTTAATTTTAAAACACAGCAAAAGACCACACATGTTGAGAGAAACAAATTTCAGGTAATGTGGATTTACTGTAGCCAACTCATAAACCACAACCAGACTAAACCCCCATAGAATGCAACAGAACTAGACCCAGCTAAACTACATGTGTCATGCTTAATAATTTAGCAAAAATTGGTAATTCATTTCTCAATAGTGACTGTGGTAAATATTGGCAAGGTGTCCAAGATAGATTTATGTGATACAGTTTTACTTTGGCACAAAAAAGAAACTGAGTTCTGCTGCATCATTCTGCATACAGTACAACCCAGATTCTAAACTGCTTCTGGATGATCAAAATACCACATTCTTACTGCTGCTGCATAATTCTAAACACAAACCAACAGTGCCTTTTATAGGTCCATATATTCCATATTTATTCCAATTTAAAAGTCCATTAATAGCTGACTTCCCTGCATTTATAGGAAGATTAATAAATTGTCCTTGATACTACCCTGACAGGAGAAGCTCTTATTTTTTTCAGACAATCTCTTTACAAGTACTATCCTGTAGAAAGTGAAGTTGCAAGTACATTTGTCCGGAAATAATGTGATGGCAGCTTCACTTAAAATAGTATCTTTTTCTTGGATTCATTTTACTATTTCTAGTTGGAAGAGTCCTCCTCTGCAGAGGGCAGAGAACTTTAAATTCGGTCAATACATGTGCACCATTTGGAATCAATATCTATAGAAGATATATTAACCTTCACTTGAAAAATGCCAGTAAATAGAGCCAATTATCAAATTAATTTTTCTTTTATATTCATGAAATAGGAATAGTCATTGTCAATATAAGCAATCCATTAAGTGAATGACTAGTAGCTGAAAAGATTTAATCTTTAGAGCATAGGAAATCTATAAAAGCTGCAAAGTCAACAATATATGCTGTCCACAGAAATCCATTATTTTTAGGGAGACAGCTATTCCACAAAATTGCAGCCTCATACGAGCATTCTAGTTCAATTTATTAATTAATGAAGTCGAGCTTGAGATGTTTATGATGTCCCTAAACTGCATTCTAAAATGGGATACAAAGAAGCAAGCCACAAAAAGAATAACCCCTAGTTTTTAAACGGCTAATATATAGTGCATAAATTTCTGGGGGATGTGACGGGGGGTCAGTGGCATTCCCTAATGATCTAAAGATCATTAGTCTTGCTTCTCTGAGTGTGTTGTGACAAAGATGTTGGGTGATGACAATAGTGCTGGTGCCGGTACTGAGAGAGAGACTCCAAGCTACAGGAGATACAGCTGGTGTTCCTCACCCTCTCAACACTCTTGTCCTAAATCTACCAGTGTAGAAGCCTCTCTACAAAGGACTTTACTCATTTCTCTGGCTTAGTGGAGTACTTTTCAAAATTTTACCTATCCTGAAGAGAGAGAAAGGAATGAGATTTTTCATTCAGTTTCTGTAAGTAATCAGCTGTCAAGTGCTACTGATTCCACTACACCAAATGCAACTGAGCAGCATTTACCCAGCACTATAAAAAGTTGTGGTTCTCAAAGAAGATGCTTCATATATGCTCACAGCTTTAAATAGTTTTACAGCTCTCTTCACTATAAAAGAGCTGCAGTGCTGCTTACTAGAGGAGTCTTTAGAGTGACTGAAGCATGAAGACTGGGCTCTTGCATTATAATGAGTTATTCTGTACCAGCAATAACAGCTAAATGTAAGTCACCCATGAGCCTGAGGACAAAGGGTGGGTAAAGACAAACTCTTCTCTTCTGCACAGTGCTAAACAAAACTCCTTCTGGGAAAACAGCCAGTATTTCCCATTGTGCCTACCTGCAGTAAGGACTCACATTTTTGAGGTGCTGAGCAAGAACAGCAGCCTGTGAGCCACCAAGCACAAAAGGTGCTTAGCACCTTGGAAAATAAAGACCTAGCCTGCATTTAACAAGTGCAGAGTGCCTGCAGTTCCTATTGGTTTTACTGGGAAAACCCTTATGAAACCATAATATCAGAAGTTTAAAAAAAGGGAAAGGATGTACCCTGTCCCTCCTCAGGTGCACCTAAATATGCACCATGTACTCACACATCAGTCATGGAATGATTTGCTCAGACCCTAAGGAAAATCTACTGCCCAAGACTGCAATATTATGCTCAAATTTCCAAAGATCACACATATTTCCTATCAAAATCTGGGATCAGTGACAAGGATATTTCTTTTGAAATCACCATTATGATTATAACAATGTCCTATAAAACATATTTTACTTTTTGTTTACTTTGAATACTGTGTTTTCTAGCCTAGGTGTTGACAAGGTTATTTTTCAGAAATCTCCACTGTGAGCCAGACAACACTGTGACTGGTTTCTAGAAACAGTCACAGGAAATAAGTGTATAATATCCTAAGTAGGTAAATGCCTGATACCAGTTTCTAGAGAAATAGCCTTGTCCTCACACCTGGACCTAAGCACTATCACAGGTGAATTAGATTTGAAAGTAAACATTCATAATTAGAGAGAAAAAGATGTGAAAGCTGATCACTATTTCTCATCTTGGGGTTTTGACAGAACAGAGCAAGGCTCAGATTGCAGACATTTGCACACAAAATGGTTCTACAAATACTACACACGTTTTGATGTCGCACCTTTAGGAAAAGCAACTTTCCCATTTCATGCAATTGACTAAATTTTAGTTCATAAATTTAATCAGACTGTGTGAACAGCCTTTTCCAAGACTCCTGTATCTTGTGTTACTTTGGGTTGTACTGTGCAGCAGATCACAGTAAATGTTTATCTGAGAAATGGCTATAATTGTATTTTAGTTGTTGAGATACTGTACAGTACCAAGTCATTACTTAATAAGTAAATTCCATTTTTCCTCACAAATCAGCTGAATGCAAACTTTCATCTTGCTATTTTCCTAACAGATTTTTGTGTAAATTGCTGCATCATCAATTTGAGTTCCACATACATGACCTTCATACAGGATTGTTTAAGATAACAAAGGAGCATTCAGAGACCCTGCTGCACTGGAGCTGTTTGCCTTCATAGGTAGAAGACAGATACAAACTGATGAGATACATTCAATTCAGCTCTTACTAACATGTAAGAAGGAAGAAAAATGTGACCAAAACAAAAAGTCATCAGA
Source organism: Oenanthe melanoleuca (assembly GCF_029582105.1). Lineage (NCBI taxonomy): Eukaryota > Metazoa > Chordata > Aves > Passeriformes > Muscicapidae > Oenanthe > Oenanthe melanoleuca. The sequence goes on along the minus strand of NC_079342.1, from coordinate 13,875,145 downwards.
AAGTTATCAGAAGCACCTAAAATTTCAGTGCTGAATGTGTATGACTAATGCCTTGAAAGGAAAATGGAATAGGATCTCCTTTCTCACTGCAGAGGTAATTGAACATAGCATGTGAAAAGAGACACTGTGATAGCGATTATTAACTCTGTACTTTAAAAGCTGCAAAAAATAACACAACAGCCTCATTCTATTTGTGTCAAAGACAAATGTTTGAGCTATTTCGTGTTGTTTGACCCACTCTGGCATACATATATTGACACAGATCATAGCAAAAGCTGTATTAGGCCTGTGGGAATTATAGCTTCCTTCCTGAGGCTTATAACCATCTTTGATGTGGCCAGAATTTTCTCTTTATAAAAAGTGCTGCATAAGTAGAATGGGCCTATTTTACACAGAATTGGATCAGCAAGATGGCTCCTTCCCAGTAATGCCAACATCATGTTTATTTTGTGAACCATAACTGCATAAATACTGAAAATGCCAGAAGTATCATGAAGTGAAACATAACATTTAAGCACAACGATCTGTATAAACATAATATATCAAATACAAGTTTTTATAAGAATTAGGGCTTGAAAAATTCCAACTTGTACCTTTTTTTAGCTATGTTGAGGACAACCCATTGAAGTGTCCCAGTGGTACTGTTGTGGCCTCTACAAACAACACAGGTTGAAGTCTGAGAGCTGATTTGGCACTGCAAGACTCCAGAGTTGGCTCAAATCTACCAGGGAGCACAGGCCTGGAAGAGCTGCCCCAGGTCCTACTCCACCTTTGTTCTGGCTCCAGCAGCATCTCTGCCTCAGTCCTTCTGCAGATATTGATATTTTCTTTTTACATTCACTGTAGAAAGAGAATCACCTTATAAGCCAAAGTTCTTCAATATTTGGACTGACATTGTCCTGGGAATAATTAAGCTATATCTGATAGAAAACTACAATAAAAAAATTTCCTCTGTGCTCCATATCCCAGCTTCTTACCACTACTGGTATCAGGTGTTTTACAATTCAACAGCTACAGCAAATAATTTGTATGTGCTCATTCACCAAGTTAAAATGTTTTAACATAGTATACTCACAAATGCATTACATTTTCTCAAAAATGTTTTAGGCATGGCTGATTTGCCTAATAGTATGATTTTAATAGTATTCATTACATGGGGAACCACACACTTTCTGTTTGCTGTGTCCTGCTGGGAACATACAGCTGAGCCCTGGTAACTCACCATCTGCACACACTTGGAAAATGTGAAATAACATGTAGTGTCTTCTACAATTTTCCAGATAGCTTCTCAAAAAAATTAGCATACTGCAGTCCAAGATGTCTTACCTTGCAGTTGTTAGGAGAGCTCACATAGCTCCTGCTGCTCAGCTGGCACGTAGCAATTTGTGGACATGAGGTATCTTGGGATTATTCCCACACTATAACTTTGTTCTGTGAGTGTACTTGTCTGCTAAACATTACCAGATCTCTACTTTGATAAATATTACTCCATGATTTAATTTTAAATAAATTGCCCTTTTTAGACAATTAATCACTTTCTAAGTGCAAGTTCCACAGGCTGTTCAGCTTTCAAGAAATGCTCACCCCTCAAATCCAAAAAGTCTGTGGTGGAAGACCAAACACACACTCAATGAAGGCTGTTCCTCAGGAACAGAGCTGAAATACCCATCATTTCTACCCACAGAAATGCAAGTATCAGGATTCAGCTCTCTCAGCAGACATATCTCGTGGTAATGAGTTCACAAGTTGGCCTTTAATGCCTGCATTTATTTTCAGTACCTTGAGTACTCCTTTCCTAGAGACTGACAGACTGCAGACTCACAAGGCAAAAATTGCCAGTGAAAATTTCAGTAACTCTTGCCAAACCAGTCTCTCATCTAGTACACACTACTCCTGGCTTCCTCTTGCTAAATTGCTCTGCAGAAAGTCTTCAAGCCAACAGAATGATTCCTTCCCATTGCTTCATGGAATCAATGCTGCCATAAAAAAGAATGTAGGTTACAGTTACATTGATTGCAATGATAAAAATATTAATATCTTTACTCAACCTTATTAATCAGGCTAAGCAACATTTTAGGGCAATAAAAGCTATCTCTAAAGACTAAGAAAAAAAATAATGGTTTTTACTCCCAGCACTATTTATTTCTATAAATACCAAATAACCAGCACTTCACACAAGATGTCATGCTCAAGGAGAAGAGTGCAAGAAAGCTGATGTGGAAGGGTTGCAGCACCACTCTTTGCCAGTGACTCTACTTAATGCAATGTACAACATAGCATCAAGCCCAAAGCCTGCCAAAACTTAAATGCTAAACAGCAAGAGCACATCCATGTGAATAAAATTGTAACACAGAAGTTGAAATTCAGTGAGTGTCTTGGAGGCTGGATGAAGGTTTTTTTTCTATGGGCAGCCTTATAATTAACATCCAGAAACTGATTCATGTTCTCCCTAATTCATTGACGCAGAAAAGGGATGAATGTAATGTTTTTAACCACTATTAAAAATATTTGCATTTTACATAGTCAGTTTTCCATGCTCCAATCATTCAGCGTGAAAAAGAAATAAAAACAGTTAGAATGGGATGAGGTTTTTTCTTTTATGGCTGGTACATTCTCAGATATTCATGGAGAAATTTAGATCTGCACTATCAGTATTCTGACAGTGTTCTCACACATGATGTCCCTCTTCCTGAATATGACAAGCATTGTGACACAGAGTACAGGATCAGAAAAAAATTTAAAATAAAAATCAGAGAGAGCAGAACCTACTTATTTGTTTTACTATTTATTTAAAAGATGTTTTCTTAACTAAATCCAGGAAGGAAAGCAGAACTCCAAACAGATACAGATTATATTAAACTTCTCCAGGAAAAAAATTCCCTTTGCTCCTGCAGAAACATACCAAGTACAATGTTTTTGACTTTTAAGCTTCCTAGTCACTGACCATCAAATTTTTAAAATGCTGACTTCTGAGGTGAGGGCTCATAACCTTGTTGACAGCTTTTGGACCTGTGCTTAGACTTTTCTGAATCTATCACCTTATTTACATTGGCTTTTCACCTATCTCCACAATTTGCTTTCTCAGCTATATGGGGCACTTACCTCTGCAAGAAAATCAAATGGGAGTTATCTCTGTTTCACAAACTATTCAGGAAATAAAATCATTTTATATACCTTGCAGTTAAGAAACCTGTGGCAGAGGTTAAGGACAAATTTCTCAAAGCATGCTCTCCTAGTTCTGAGATTCCAGGAGACAAGAGCAAGCAGTTCTGCCTGTTCAAATGAGTGATGTCTGTAGTTGAAATTAAAAGTTCTCTATCACTTCAAGTTGGCTTCACAAAAACAGAACTGCAAAATGAGAGACCATTAACACTATATAATTTACTTTCTCTCACAGACTTAACAAGGTTGCTCAGGTAAAGGTCAAGAATGAAAACCTGAATCTCAGATGTTCATTTTTATGTCGTTTTACACCAAACAATCACGCCAACAACAGAAGAAAGCATCCACAGAAGTGCCTGCAGCAGAATGTAGGGCTTACATAGAGAGTCCCTTTCAGAACTGCAAAGCTGCTGGACACAGGCAGTGTGAGACACGTGGCTGGGCTGCTTCCTTTGGTGATTCCACTGGGCAGAAGGGCTGGCAATAGAGACCCAAACCCCAGAGAGATGCTTCGGCTTGTGCTAAGATCCAGCACCCCCTTTTGTCAGAATAAAGCTTTTTAGAGTATGTGATGGCAGCTTTCTTCTGACCCAGTTCCTGAGTGACATTTAACTTCACAGGGACATGTAACTCAAAACCATAACTCAACCCTCTTGCTTTTTTTCATTTTAGGCAAAAACTAAATTACAATAAAAATGCAAACCTTATTCCTCTCTCTGCTCCACTCCAGTAGGTAACAGAACTTAAAAGTCAAGAGAAAGGGTTACAAATCTTTTTTCTTTGCTTTGCAAAGCTTAAAATCCTCTAGAAATTCCCTAATTTCTTTTTTCTCCTCTATTTAAGCCATACACTTTTTGCATGCCAGATGGGTTTTCCCCAAGCTCTCACACCACTATGAAAACTGCTGCATTGTTTGTTAATTTATCACTGTATTAAAATATAATAGGTGAACCATAGCTAGATAAAATGAATTACAGGTATACCTCCCATACATTCTGTACATCATGCTAAGCAAAAGCTGTGTTGTGTTAACTGTCAAGCTGAGAAATAGCTGACATTTGTTATTTTAATTGTTTACTTTGCTGAAATAAGCTTATATGAGGAGCTATGACTTTTATTAAATCTTCACTACAGCACTATTTTCACAGATTGGGAGGCAAAAACTAATTTTCAAAACTGCTTTGCCCTACAAGGTCACCACCAACAGCTTGAAAGCACATGTCAAGGAGACATCTGCTTCAGAAATACCACTCTATGTTAAATGTGCATCATTTAGAAACTTTAAGATACTTTTCATTTTTAAAAATGCTTATTCAGTAATTATGTTGTTTTTAACTGGTGTTTATTAGGAAAGAATTTTACCCCCTGTGGATTGTTCTACCATTACATAACAGCTCCCCTGAATTAGACCTCAGCATTTGCCTTAGAAATCCCAGTAAAGCATATCCATGGATGAATTCACAGACAAGCTGCCACTGATCTAAATCATTGCACAATTACACAGTAAGTTTATATATTTTCTTTGCCCAAGTGTTTTGAAGTCATTGAAGAGCCTAGAAAATTTCTCATTTCTCTTTTCTTTGAAATGAAAAATCTTGTTCTCAGTTAATTAATTTTTTTCCATTTCAAACCAATGCAACTATGCTTGGCAAAAGAGAAAAATTCTTGATACATTGCCCTCATGTTTCTCTGGCTGCAGTTCTCAAGTTAACAGTTTCCCAGTCTGTACTATCACTGACTTCAGAAGTGCTTCATGTGTAAAGAAGACACAATGTTCTGGACAGACAGACCTTTTCTTCATCTTCTCTTCCTGTTTCTTCACCTACTTTTAAAACCGTAGCAGTTTTTGTTTTCTTTCGCATGGATGTTTAAGGATCAGTGCATCAATTAATTTCTGTGAATTATATTTCACTTTATTGAAGTCTAGCCTTTCAATTAATAAAACTTGTGCTCTCAGGACTGATCTCTTGCTTCACATTTATGGAAAGATTCCCATTGACTTGGAGCTCTGAATGCTAGAAATAAAAAGCCCAAATGTTTATGATTACACAGTGTAACAACTCGCTCTGCCTCCACTCTCAAGTGATTAAAGTTTCACTGTTAAGAATAAAATAGATTTTTTTTATTTGTTAAAACATACATATTAGGCTTTGAATTTTATAAAATGGAAAGCTCAGCTTATCTACATAGACTTTTTTTTTTTTTTTAGAAGGGATGATTTTTAATTTTTTTGGCTGTTCAAAGTATAGTAGTAAAATTGCTGTATCCAACTTTGGTCTTAAGGATCCAAGAGCAGAACAGGTTAGGGAGAGAAAGAAAATTAGACCAATACTGGAGAAACAGAGTGGTTTGGGGCTAAAAAACATTCACGGGGGCAAATACATAAAAGAAAGGCATACAGATTTGCTTGAACATAGATTTCCTTACAGACATGCCAAGGATTGTGTCTTTCATCCTTTCCTTCCCGGGCCATGAATTCTGCTGAGCCTGTGTTCTCATTTCCAGGGTCCTCAGGATCCTACACTGACCCAATGGGTCTGTTCAGCAGCTGTCAGTAGCCAGGACTGGGACACTTTTTATGTCTGTTTATAGTTTCTAATTAACTTTCAAATTCTTCTAAGTAATACACCTTCCAATGAACCGGATTTTTCAGCAGGTATTAACCAATTCCCATTTTGGGGGGAATTCTGGGTTTAAGGAAAAAGCCAGATGGTGCAAAATGCCTGCCTGACCCGTAGCTGCACGGCTCCAGGATGTTTCTGCGGCATCCCCCTTGCACACGCCCGTGGATGAGCTGCAGTGGTGACAGGTCTGACTCTGTTTCTGCAGGAGTCAGCTCTGCTCTCCTGCCTCAGGCCTGAACCTGCTGCAGCTGAGTCGAATATTTGCTGAGCCCAAGGCTGGAACCTGCTGCTGCTGCTTCATCTTTTATTTGATAACCACCTGATGCCACCTGTCTACCTCACCTCATACAGCAATTGGGACCGGAACGTCTCCACAGAAAACTGGAAATATATGTTTATAACGCCACTGATACTTCCTTGTGGAACTGAAGGAGCACAAAAATGCTTCCATCAAAGCTCAAATGGAACAACTTCCAATTCAAGTATCTCTGGAAAAGTTGAGATCAGATTTCCAACATATTAGGACTCATTCAGCTGAGTTAGATACACCCCAGGGACAAGCAAGCCATAGGATTTCCTTCCAGACAAAATTGTGGAACGGTTTCATAATTTCCCATTAAAATCTTATTTATCAAATGTAGTTATTGTGTGGCAGCAGTGCAACGAAAGGAACTTCAGAAGAAGGTGGGATCAAGACTAAAGACTTGCTGAATCCCATCAAACCATCTATCCTGACCCTATCTCCACAAAACTGGGATGCACCAAAGAAAGATTGCATCTCTGTTAAATTGGCCAGCCCAAGGAGCTTGAAGGAATAATTGTGCAATTCATTTTCCTATTAAATTCCCATAATCTACATTCTACTCTTTTCCACAAATACCACATATTATAATATAAATTATTTTCTTAATAAGAAGTCAGAATTCTTTTGTATTAAAAATGTCGAACTGTTTTATTTAGATGTCTATGTTAAACTAAAATTATATCCCAACTTACATGGAAACACTGTATTGTTGTCTATATTCATATATAGTGTGAAAATAAAATGGAAACTATAGATAAAATGAAAGTTTCTGTGATTTGTATTAACTATAGATCTAAATTTGGAATCTGGAATAGGGTTTAAATAAATGAAAGGATCAAAAGAACTTTATCATGTAGGGAAATAGTTACTCCAGTCTTTTAACTTTGGTCACTGAACATATTTATTGCCATATGTCAACAACAGAACAAGATTATATCAAGAATTTTTATAAGGTATATAAAGATATTTATTGAAGGTGTGTCATTTTGTATCTTTTGGAAGTTCATTTTCAGTTCCCCGCATTTTATAAAAATTCAAGCTATACATCACTGGTTAGTAATAACCCCAAATGCTGGGAAACAGATGATACAAACCAGCACTAAAGGAAAAGATAAGTCTAACAGCAGACAATTCTGACTTATTTTTTCATAAATGCTATGTGTTTCCTAATAGGATTAAAGGCAATATACAACATATAACCTTTTTAGTATAAAAAGGCAATCATCTTTTAAGCTTTTCTCAGAGATAACAGAGGGGTAAGAAGCAAGTATATAGATACAAACTCGGTGCTTACAAGATAATATTCAAACTGAAGCAGGGGAAACAAGCAGCTGTTGAATGGTTAATCTCACGTATTTTTAAAGAAAAAATATTTACTGGGGTTTTATTTCTCCACTTCTATCATTAATAATGTAACTCTTTGTTTACATATTCCTTATGAGTGACCTGGGCTTTATTCTCCTTCCCATCTCCTCTTCACCCTAAGCTTTTTAAAGCTCATTTGTTTTGAAAAATAATTAAAAATTTAAAAAAATATATAAAAGACACGTAATATTAGGATCTTTTATGGCTGAGAACTATTAGGATGAAATGTAAGAGATATTAAACATAGGAAAGTTGTTAAAAATGTGCTAACACAAGTGAAATCCAAAAAAAAATACAGTGTGTGAGAAGCATATAAAATTTTTCTATACATGTCCTTCAAAAAAGTTTAATACATAGTCAGGTCACATTATTGCACATCAAATTCTCTAGGTCTCTAGCTGCCAGTAGCAATTATCTGTAAGAGAACATATTTTCCCTCGTGACTAGCTACCGGGAATTTTTGACTATACCTAAGCATAGCCTTGAGCAAAACTCCTACAGGGCATATTTGGAAGAGAGTATTTCATTTGGATGAAATATTAAGATTCCTGTGCAATATGTCTATCTATATATTTATACATCTGTTTCAACATATTGATCTGTTTATCAGTTTGCTTTAATTACAAGAAATCGTTGTATTAAAATGTAAATAGTTGTGGGTCTATGCAGTGCTGTGCAGAGTTTTGAGAGCGGTGCTCTGTTTCCTGAGGCTGCTGTCTGTACCAGCACATGCCCAGCAGTGGCTGCCACCCCTCAGGGCTGCTGGGGAGCACCCCAGGGCTGGCTGCAGCCCTCACCCCAAACTGGTGGCAATGGGATGTGCCAGTGCTGTTATGGTGTGGCTGAAGGTCAGGTGGGGAAGGGAGGAGTCACCGCGGACCAGGAACACATTCCACCGCTACAGAGGGAATACAAAGTCGTATAATTGATTATCTTTAAATATGGATGAGGCAATCCAGCTTGCTAGAGGATTTTAAACAGTGCCTGCTGTGATGGTTTACAAACCTTTAGGTGATAGAGTACCGAGTTTGTTACCACAGGTTTTCAAACAAGTTCCCAGTTTCAGGGTGCTTAGATAGACAGGAAATTAAAATTTTGCAATTGGGTGATAATGGTCCAACCCACAGTATACAAGAAACACAGTGCAAATGTGAAGTAGAGTTAATAATGTATGAGTTTAATTTAATTTCTGTCCTGTAAACACAGATGTAACCCCTGCCTTCAAATGAAATTATGTTGGTTTCATTCTGATATGAACTGGGTCGCAACACTACATTAACTACAAGAATGATTACTTGGTGTCATACTACACCCTCTGAAGTCTACAATAATCTTTTCATTGATTTCTAGGCAGTCAGATCAAATCTTTTACATTTATGCATTATGCATGTGTATTTATTGCATAACCACACTTAAAGGTGTGACAATATAGGGGTAAGAATTAACAGATTATTATTGAAACAGACAGAGAGAAAGAACTTTATCAGTGGGTTAGGGATTAAAAAAAAATCTAACAGCAATAGACAATCACTAATTTTCATCAACACAGTAGTTGAATAAATACAAGAGCAAACACAGCAAAGATTCCAAAAGCTTTTACATGCACTTCTATTACTGCAAAAGAAAACAAACATTACATCTTTGACAAATGGCTTATTCTATGAGTCTTTATGGACCTGGTAGAACTATTTTCAAATGACCATGAAATATATATAAAAGCAAAATAACATAAATTTTCATCTGTCCTGTTAATAATACACTCAGAATCTTAAATTGTATTCTTCCTTCCTGGATTTTTCCAGATCTATCCTATTTATCTGATTGGATTTCTGTCCCATCGTTCCACATATTAGAGCTAATTAGTACCCCCTGATGAGAAACAGTCCACCGATGGAAAAAGCAGTTGGATAAGATCTACATTAACAAATGTAGTTCATTTAATATCATTTGTACTGCTGCATTATTAATAATACATAATTACTCTGTGCAGGCTGCAAAGGGGAAGAATAAAATCATTCATTAATTTCTTGGCCTTTACAAAAGGAGTGGTATATTTGCCACGGGCTGAAAAAAAAGGTATTGGACTTACAGAATATCATTCATCAGTTTTGCATGTCACACTAAAATATCAACTCTTTTTTCGTATGGAAGGTACTGATCTACTTAAACGAGATCCTTACCCTAGCCCAAGATATGATGTGCCATTGAGCCACTGGAATCCTCAGTTGTTATTCTGAAAGCAACTGAACAAAGCAGCAGGACAGCAACTATCTGAAAGCTGAGATTTCCAGACAGCTACTGAAGCTGGTTTTCAATGCATACAGATTCCAGAATTTCCCATTACCTACACGTGGCTATATTTATTGCACAATCAATTACTTCTCTACTAATCAATCTAATATTTTTTTTTTTTTACATGTGTAAGTTACTCCAGACTTTGAACACTGCAGGAAGCAAATACAGAACTGCTTTAATTTTACCCAAAGTCCAAATCAGTACAATAACACTTTACACCACTTACAGAGCAATGTGGATCCTGCTAAATTGCAGGCTGAAATTACCTTTTAGGATATAGGACAAATTCATCCAACCATGCATCAAAATCTGTTGTTCTCAGTCCAGTAATAGTGTCAGTGTCGCTGCACATGTTCTGCATACAGAACCTGTGTTTTGGGGGGTTGGTTTGACCCTTGCAAGACTGTTACCAAACATACCAAGCTAACCTGGCTAATGACCCCTTCTAGAACTCTCATGTTCTTTAGAAAGAGAGAGGGCGTCCATGCTAAAACCCAGAATTATGTTTCTTTCTTTTTCCTGGGAGCAAGAGTCTGATTGCACTAATGCTGTGAGTAATGCACATGCCCACATTTATCCGAGCAGGAAGGGTCTCTAAAGCAGTTTCCCCCTGAGCAGGAGTGGGAGGTACAAGGCAGGGACACACAAAGCATCTGATTCTTCTTCCAATCAGATTTTGGGTGACAATCAGACTTGCTTTCAGAAGTGCTTAGCTCACCTCTGGCAGTACCTCAGAAATTTTGGAGAGTATTCCTAGTACTTTCTACATACTTCCTAAAATAGATTTTGATTTAAAGAGTCAATTCAGCTGTGTCAAACTGCTTTAAAAAATCCAGAAATAGAACAGTAAAATGAATGCATGAGACAGAAGTTTGGGAATCTCGGGAAACTTCCAGATACAAGAAAGACTGAATAAAGAGTCAAGAAGCCAGAGCTGAGCTCATCTTGAAGACAGAGGGAAAGAAGCTCATTTTATAGGAATTTAATTACCATACCTTCATAACAGAGCATGTGGGAAGGGGCCCAGCACAATTAAATGTGATCAGTAGGTAAATAACAAAGCACAGTGAATAACTGCTTGTCCCCTCAGTTAACCACAGAAAATAACAAGTCATTGAGTCTCACTCCTGTAACTGAGGGGATAATTCACGTTGAAATTCTTAAATGTTACAGCTTCTTTGGTGGAATATTTAGAAATTCACTTCCAAGCAAAACACTACAGTGAAACTGTTTCTTAAAGGAATGACCAAACAGTGAGCACAAGGTCACCTGAAACTGTTGGTATCATTTGATACAAGCCTGAGGAAAAATACCCCACTAGTATTTATTCTAGCAGAAGAATGTGTGGGGGTCATGCTTTACCCTGAGAAATCAGGGCACTGTCCTCAGGTCCCCAGTCAGAAATGAGACATGCAGGAACAAAGAACATATAGCAACAGCAAGGACTCACATCCATCTGGACCCAGTAAAAGTTGCACAGTGGAAATTATACTGTTTAGAGGCAAAGTCAGCAGCCTTCTGTCTGACAGTGCTGAGGAGGGAAAATTAACCCACCTTCTGGAGGCACTGCTGACCCTTGAGCCACCTGCATCCTTTTCAAGCGTCCCACATCACCTCTCTCAAAAAAAACAAAACAAAATCCTCTCACTCACCTAACAATGATATCCAGCAACACAAATGCACAAGAAACTAAAACATCCTGTTAAAGGACATAAAGAAATACTTAAAAAGATGAAATTAAGTAAAGCAGGGTAATAGAAACTAACTAAAAGTTTGAAGTATAACATGTATTCCAGAGAGATTTGAAGTGTTTGACATCACATTCTTCTTTTGGTTGACTTCTCCAGCAACTTATTTTAATCCTTCAAAGTGTGAACAATCCTAAAGATTTCAAGTAAATATTAATCATTTTAAAGAAAACAATCTTAATTAACATGTGATCAAACAGGACTTCTAGGATTGCTCAGATTACCATGTACTTTGTAATGGCCATTTATTTTTTCTAAGAAGTAAAATATTAAGACATTTCTTGTGTGGTTTTTCACAAAAATCTATACAGTGTGTCTATAGCTCCATTTTAACGTAATGAAATAATTTGTTCTTAAATCTTTATACTAAGAATACTCTATATGCAAAGACTGCAAATTGTGATTTATTTGAATGCCTTTATCTCACCAATATAACAAATGAAAAAGTTATATTTTCCTAAATAATGTAGGAAATGTTTTTGTGATGCATGTTTCAACTTTAATTTTGAGAAGTCATAAGATGTCATAAAACCCCAAGTATTTTCTCAAAATTTATTAAATTCAGTATACTATATATGTTCAATATAAATAATATATATTTAAATCCATGAAAACAATATACTCATATATAAATAATACAATTCTAAAGGACCAGAACAGACTTCTAATCCATTTTAAGTTATACAACACAACTGAATTCAAGGTTAACAGCGATTTTACCCTAAATCATATTTGCTGCCAACAAGTCCTAGTTTCCCTGTATTTACTAGGGGATGCTGTACTGAAGATATATCACAATATAAAATAGATGTTAACAAATAGAAAAAGCCAGGAAACAAGACAGCTAACATAAAATGGGAAAACCCACAGACAACAACAGACATTAACTTGACAATCAGTCCACATGCCTGCAATATATCTGTCCCATAACTAATCCATCAGGATTCACTGGTTCAAGAAAAAGCTTTGAGAAGAGGGGCCAGACAGTACCATCATCAATATAAGTTGCTTGCTCACAACCTCATTGGAAAAACCAACAAACAAAACAAATCTCTAACACAGCTGGGTATTTTTCACCATATTCTTTCAAGGGTTGGAGACCTTTATTCAGCTTAACCCACTCATTGTAAATGATGATCACAAATTCTAGGAGAGAGGAAGCTCATGGGTATAAACTTAAGAAGCTGAATGTATCCTATTCTTATCTACTTGATTAAATTTTCCAGAAGAATATTCAAAGGCTTAAACTGAAATTATTATCTACTCCCTAATGATTGGAAATTCTTTGGAAGAAATTCAGAGCAAGGAGGAAAAATGGGGGAAAAAAAGAAGTTGCCCTAATCCAGGAGTGTTTTCCACCTCCCTTATTCAAGAAAAATGGAAAGAGCAAGTCAGAAGACATTCAGCAATTTGACATTTTCTCATGCTGTTCATGCTAGGCTAGGCTGGATGGCTTGTGGGTTTTTTAAAGATTTCTACAAACTTAAGATTCAGGTGAGTTGGGTGCAACTCAGGAACACAGATCGCATTGTAGCTTAGGATTCAAAAGCTCTTGACAAAATGGGTATGTCTGTTTCTGCAAATTGTAAACACCCAGAGCTTGACAAAGGCAGCTCTAATAAATACTGAAAAAAAAATCCATCAATGAGTAACATTTTTCACACTTTTCCTTCAGGTAGGGCTGGGCTTTTGACTACATCCCTCCTCACTGCTCAGCCTTTGCTTGATGTCAAAAGACAGAGAGCCCACAGTCGTTGCCAGCACATCTATGCTGATCAGATTTGGGGGATCTGTGCTGACCTCTCAGTAGTGATTGCACTACACCCTGTGTGCCAGCTAATGACTCTCCCCACTAAGCAAGTGTAATTTGTTTCCTTCATTGCAACTGCTGTAGCAATGTACACCAGCAGTAACACACTGCTGAAGACACTGCAGGGAGCAATGTAGCAAAATGTCTTACATGGATGTGGATAACACGGATTTGCTGAGCCCACAGAGCTGGTCTCTGAGCTATCATCTATAAGCCCCTGTAACAAGTTTCTTCATTCTCCCTTCACTGAGGTACAACTAATTCCTGCATTTGTTGACTGAAAATGCTTTACACCTGAGTTTTTGTTTTTCTAAAAAACAAAAGGAAGAAAAGCAATGCAAGACCTAAAATTGCATTAATTAACCTACGTCGCATAACCCAAACTGCAAAGCATTCACGTCATAAAGCCAAATCTTTGGAAGTACATTTAGTAATATTTGTTTGTTTGTTTTTAATTCATGCATTATCCAACTGGGATAACAGTATTTTAATGCCTTTGAAGTTGAAACAAATTTTTCACTCAAAATTTTTAAAGCTGTAAATTTTCAATTTTTTTTTTTTTAAATGTTTAGTATCTGAAACATAACTGAGCCTTGGTCAATCCATTCTCCCTTCCTGCCCACCCATGGAGGGGCAGTGTTCCATGCTGTGCCTGCCTCCAGCAGCTCTGCACTGCCCCTTCCCTGGGAGCAGCCAGCACCCTTCTGACTGAGCCTTCAGACCTGGAGCCTCTAATTCTAAACCATCACACTGCAATATCATTTCAACTGGCAAACTACTGCAAAAAATATTTAAAATGAAGGAATTTTAAAGAGGGAGGGCAAAAAAAAAAAATCACTAAAGCTTGCGTTTAATGAAAATATTTCAACGAGTGAAGCCTAACAGTGCAATATTATGTCTAATATTGGTGGCATCTCAGAAATCTTGTTAAAAACTAGAGAGCAGGCTTTGTTTGAACTTTGTTGCCCTTATATTAGATTCCTTTCTTAGAATTAATTTATTTCCTTGTAGTTCTCATTATGTTTTTATTGCATTCATGGAATAGTGCAGCATTTCTCTAACTAATTTAACACCTGTAAATTCCCACAGCTGCTAATGAAAGACTGTGTAGACTACCAGATAAATTCCTAATTCATATTTCAAAGGTTGCAAGTTCAAATCCTATTAAGGTTGTACTTATTAATGTTTCTATTAACTCTTTTCCATTTCTGAAGTTAGAGATTGAATTAATACTGTCAGTTTTTGAAAAGAAGGAAAACACATCTTCTCCAAAATGTCACACAAAGTGGAGATGAAGCAGGAGGAAGAGACAAACTTAGGACAATTCAGATACAATCTATGCTTTTCAAAGTGATGTTCATTCTTGCAATTAAAATGAAAAGCAATGAAATACACATCATGAATCCTTCAAGAAACAGTGAAAATCCAGTTTTTTCCATATAGTGGAACTATACAGACTAAAGCTTTGGCTTCCATTCCTGTCTTTCAAACATACTTTTCTTTACACTTATCATTTATCTCCCACCACCTCAGTTTATTTATCTCTAAAATGGATGCAATGTTGACTGGCCTCCTAGTTAAGTAATCCTTAATCCTTTGGACATCCATAACTACTTCCATTAGAATTTTAAAGCCAATAAATTAAATGCATCTCCAAAGAGATTTTGTCAGATTTAATTCATTAGTTACGAGAATCTTAATGGATCAGCTATAGAAGTTCAAAGGATTAATTATAGCTAAAAAACAAGCACTTAGAAAACTATTTAGCTATATCAAAAAAGAATATATCACTGGAAATAACCCTGCCCAAAGAGACCAGGAGTGAAGCAGGCTCTAATATTGCCCATGACTGACATAACTTTAAATGCAGCAGCATTCTGGAACAATGGTCTAATTTATGCTGTTACAGATCTACATCTGGTATCAGAAAACATTATGCAAAAGGTTTGAGGGTTTTTGTTTTTTTAAATATATTGTTTTGCATATTAGATAACATCTAAGAAGCTGTATTTTGTGCAGCCATTAAAGAAAATTATTTGACTGGTGTTCAAATACACAATACTTGATTAGCAACCAGTACACAAAATTCTCTTCTCATTTCTTGAGTAGTAATTGCTTTTTATAAAAAATGCATCATTTTCTCAGAGTAACATCCTATTCTCCTCTTGTATTTTCAATTTACAAGTATTCACTGAACTATAATGTTGACATTCAAATCATAAGGCTAAAAAAAGTTTAGTTTAGTTTGCTTCTCAATTTATTCTTATTTATCTGATAGCATATATTTCCAATTATGCAAAACATTCTATTGAAATTTAAAAGAATTCATTTGGAGCCACAAGTCTATTTCTACAATATACATGGCTTCAAAAATCCCACCAAAAAAAATCCACGAGAAACACACAGGAATTTTTGAGTCAACCTGAAAAATTAGTTTAATCTGTTTGAGAAAAAGTGAATATATATATATCTATATCAGAAACACCATTCTGGTAATTTTAAATGAAAATTGCTCTCTTATTTGGCTTTCTCCAAACAAGTGTAAAACTGCTCAGACACACTGAGCTCCAGTTCTCTGGCAAAAGTACCTATTTTTCCCATGTATACCCTGAAAGCAGGAGTCACCAAAACTCCTGAGGTGTGCAGTCTCTGGTGGAAAGGCTTGTGTGCAGGACACCCCAAGTGACAGTAAGCTCCTGTCCTGGTTCACAAGGGTCACTGAACGAGGGCAGAAACTTTTCAACCAACTTCTTTCATTAATTTGAGCACTGCTTTACACTGTGCCTCATGTTTGGGCCACAGTTATACCCTTAGCCAAATAACAGATGCAGACTCTATCTTCCCTGACAGAATTTGCTTTCAAAAAGACTGACTGACAAGTTCCTATTTGTTCTTTTTCTGGGGAAAAAATAGTATTTTCATATATATAACTGAGGGTCATGCTCTTGGTATTTTCAGAGCTCTAAAAGCTCCAGAGACATAAGGGAGAGAGAGCTGACTTCTTACCATTGATCACAAACTCCATCACAAGGAGAAAGATTGAGACCTTGATGTAGGCTGTCAAGATTTATACCAAGGAGGGCTGTCTTCAAAAGAAGGCTGTGGATAAATAAAAGCCAGATAACAGGCTCTTCAGACTGAGCTTTAGAATCAGGGTGCATGGGCTGAGGAGCCCCATCAATACTATTTCTGCAATACTGCCTGCCAAGAAAACTAGGGAGGCTCTGAAAAATGAGTGAGCAGGGGATGGGAGAGTTTATTTATCCATATGGTAACAACATTCAGACAGCTCCTAGTAACATACAAGATGTAGTAATGTACTTGAGAGGAAATAATTTTAAAATATATTGTCTCCAAATTCTTATGATTCATACTAGCTAATACAATCCTCCGGGCCAAATACCACAGTCCCTCCTCAGCTCTCATTCAAGGAAAATCTGCTCAAAATCAATAGGAGTTTGCTTTATAAGGGAAAAAAAGTGAAAACTAAGGATAAAATAGGGCTATCATTCACAGTACACATGAAAATCATTGTGGTTGTTCAAACATGCAGAGAATAAATCATAATAAAGAGATGCTGTACCACTGATGACCTAGTTTTCAAAATCTGTACACAGTTAGTAATGGAACTGAACACAAACTTCAGCACACAAGAAAAGCCAAAGTCTATCACCTGGCTGACAGTTTTCACTTCTGAATGCCATGGTCTGTTCAGAAACTGTCAGCCCCCTACATTGCACAACCTTTCTTGTTCACACAATTATGGATGAGTATTTTGAGAAAAGACTACATGCTATTAGGATGGGAAACATTCTACTTTTCTTATGATGTTTCTGCATAAAAATAACAGTCTTATAAATTTTTTTACTTTACCTTTTAATAACACAGTCTGGGATTTATTTTGGAAGATTTGAGTGCTTCAGAATAATTTCTCTCTCACAAAAAAAAACATTACTATGACAAATATTTAGCTATTATTTAGGTCATGTTTAATTCATTTCACTAAGTAAAAATGTTATTAGTACCGACGCTTATGAAAATAAGTAGGATTGTTTTATTATTTGAAATTATATAATGAAATTTTGCAAACAAATATTAAATGGACAAAGATATTTCGCAAAATATGTAACTCTAAAGACAAATTATTATTTATTCCTTTCTTACTTTTTTTAAAGGAGGCAGAAAACTCTGCTTATTATCAAAGATGGTGATGCAACTTTCAGGGTTTGCTACATTTAATCATCTTTGTTGTGAAGAGTAAACCAATGGTTCCCCATATTTCAGCCAGTCCTACATTTCTCTCATTAAATTTTCCAATTTATTATTCATTTTAACTTATTACTCTCACTGTTACCAAGGTCCTGTTTTAGACTATAAAACACATGCATTATACAATAAAGCAAATATGCCCAAATTTTAGTAGTATAATTAGTGTACAATTTCTTTTCCTCTTCAGTTATACTCTTTCATTCTGTATTCATACTCTTCACTCCATCATCATTTTCTGCTCACACACACCACTGCAAACCCCTCCCCACCCAATCACTTTCATGCTTTTAATTTGCTTATGCTCTCAGTTTCTCCTACCAGGTCTTTCTTTCAATCTGTTTCATGATACTTAAGGCTCTCCTTTCCTCTCTCTTCTCCCATCTCTTTTCCTCTCTGCTTTTTATTCCTAACTGTCTTTACATCTCCATTATTGTATTCAACATGACACATTTAGGAATTTACCTCTTCTCCTTATCTTTCTGTCAAGATACCTGTTCTCTGCCCTGCTGTAAAATTTCTCCTGGATGTTTCATGACGCCAAAGCATGATTTCTCATCAGCTTCTTTACTGACACATTGCTTCCTCTGCTGTGCAGCAGAGCAGGCTGTGTGTGCATGATGGGGTGTGCATTGCAGCAGATTGCAAGGATGGGGGTGTTGATTGCATCAGTGTGTGTGTGTGTGCATGCTCATGTGTGTGCTCACATATTGGTGCCAGTTACCAGCTATACTAGACCCTAGGAATCACTGCAACTAGAACTTAACCACTATTAAATTCCACTTCCAAGCTATGATGCAAAAATATTTTGCCTAAAGCAAATTGAAGCAGATGCAGAAGTTTACTATGAAATAGGAAATGCTTCCACCTTATTACCTTCGAATCTTTTAGAGAGTCTGAACCAAACTAGAACATGTGGACAGTACAAGTGACAGGATGATTATATTTTTAAGTGTAAAAAAAAAAATTAGAATTGCTGAGTCTCGTGATACAATGTCCAAAGGAATGAGGGAGCTGCTACCAAACTGCAGAGAGCAAAGAAGTAGCAGGCAAGAGCACAGGGAGCAGGAATCCATGGGAATGATGCAGACTCTGGATAAGATAAGAGAAAGGAAAAAGAAGTCCAGGTGAGGCAAGGACAGGCATGCAAATGTTGAAATCACCTGAACCTGAGTAAATTTCTAAACTGAAGAGCCCCATGAGTACATGTTCTCTTAAGATAAACAAAATGTGTTTTAAATATTTAACTCTTTCCTGGAACCAGAAACTGAGGTATGAGCACACATATAGAATTTTATTGGATATTTCTAATACATACATATGAAAAAAGGTTTGTTTCCTGAGGTTAACTGTAATGAGACAAGAATCTTAAGTGTCATTTTATAGATTCCTGAAACTCCTTTAGGATTCAAACAACACTCAAACCACTTCATTTTTACAAAATTACTGACGTATCTGTTTTTAAGAAGGCAACCTTCAATGTAATTTCTTCACAGTGAAGCACTATGACTGAGGACACTATGCCTGCTGCTAACCTCTCTCCTCCAAATTTTGCTGTTGCCTGTATTTCCTTGTCCACCTGCTGTTTTTCAGCACAGATTGGTAACCCAAAGGTCACTCTAATCTGCATTTATCCAGCCAACTGCATTGCATGACCAATAAGGGAGGCACCTGAGTGATAGTGCACCTCTTAAAGAAGCACCTGGATGGTTCTCTGCATGTGGAAGAGGCAGCACTCCCCACCCATTAAAACTAACAGCATACAGAAAAATCCTTAAAAAGAAAATCACGTCTAAACCCAGTAGTACACTGTTAACCACTTGCCATGTCTAATGCTGAATTGTCATCCCTGTGCTCTCTAAGAGCTTGACAAGGCAAGTTCACCTCCCAAAGAATCTTGATCTGAAAAGAAATTAAACATTCACCATTTGAGCCCTCCAAGATTTGGAGGACAAAGGTCTATAGCAGGCAAACAGATTAAAGGGATAAGAACAGTTTTACAATTAAGATACACTCAAGTGTGCTGATTTTAATCTAATGCCCCAAATACAGAAAAATTGTTTCAACTCCCACATCTCGTTTAGAAACATACTTCTCTCTTTTCTTTTTCTCTGTCTCCTTTCTTTCAAGGAAGAAGTAATTTCTTCTTCAAAAAGAATTAATGACACTCACTGATGACACATTTCAAGACAAGTAAGTGCAATAACAGGAATTAAATACAGGACATTGGCAGAATAATGCCAGGAACCGGAATAATTTCATTAATCATCTCACACTTACCTACCCACTCAGTTCTATAATTTGGAACTTCAAGCTAAGCTTTCTATATTGAAATAACAGGTCTTTGTTTAGAAAAGAAAATATACATACATATAAAAGCAAATCAAACCTCTTACAATATATATATATATATATATATATATATATATATATATATATATATATATATATATATATATGTATATATATGTATATATATATGTATGTATGTGTATATATATATATATATATAATGGCAGGTTTTTTGTTACTATGGCTATGTTGTTGGCTATATTCCATTTAGTCTGTCACCTTCCTTCAGTTTCACAGGTATATAACTGTAACTACATTTTCATCAATACCTCATTTACTTTGAAAATAATACCATCTGGATAGGAAATTATTTTTTGTTTCTTATCCTCCTTCGTTGCAATAATGAAATATCTCCAAAATTATTGTTAGATGTGTTTCTTTTTTGAAATGCCATCCTTGCACAGAGCACCCTGACAACCAGAGACAAAAAAAGAATAATCTTCCAGAAGTCACATTTCTCAATCAGCACAAGCTTACAATTTTAACAGTGCCATCAGTCTGATGGACATGGAAGTGATTCTGTATTTCATAAGGTTTTAGAACTACTGTCAGCCAGGATTTATGTCACATCCATACAAAACTACTAGAAATATATTTTTTTTCTTCTGTTTTGTGTAATATATTTGCTATCTCTACTGAGCAGCATATAAGGAAGAGACTTGCAACTAACAGAACACTAACATGTTCAGTATGGGGAAAATCAGGCAGAAAAGCATATTTTTGTCATTTTCAGAAGTAAGGGGTCATCTAACTTCACCTGCCAGTTTTGCCTGTTTTGTCAGAGCTGAACAGAACAGTCCAGGCCACTCAAATGGGCTTCCTTGTTTCTTCAAGCCATCAGCAAAGTGTCACAGTTCAAGCAGCTGCAAAGGACACGGTGCAAGGAGCACACACTGCAGGAGCTGCAATCACTCAGTGATGTCCCTGCCACGGCCACCAGAAACTGCAGTGGCTCAAGGCCAGACAGCTGGCACATGCAAAAGATGGAAACATCACATCAACAACTCCCACGTACTGGGTGAAATGAGTCTTGTCATCTTGATGCATTTATCCACTGTGTGCATTTTCAAAGTTAGTGCTACCAAGAGATGAGTGGCTGTAAACACTCTATGAAATGTAGGAGTCAATATAAATAGTGGTTAATGACTAGATCAAGATGAGAGTTGTTACTATTTTGGTGGAGGTCCTGGCCCTTTCTGAAACTTCTCTTGCACACTCTTTGCCTCTGCAAGGGATTGCTCCCCTAAGCACTGTAAACAGTAGGCAGAAAACAGCAGAATTTCTGGAGACAGCAACAGAAAACTCTGAGTTACATGATCAAATTTCTACATCATTCCTGCCTGTCCAGGACTTTGACCATAGTGCATTTACCCATGACTGGTCTCTATGATGATCAGTGTCTTCCCTCTTCATGCACATTACTTATTTAGACTACACAGAATAAATTGCAGGACGATACACTGTAACATACAATCATATCAAAATTAGTATTGAAAAAGCCCTATTTTTTTCTATAAATAATTAATGGAACTAGTATAACAGAAGAACTTTCCCTATAAAATGCTTCAAGTGGAAAAGATCCCTTGTGTTTTGTTTATCAGAGGAGTGATAGCTGACTGGTGAAAATTCCTTTCATACTTAGGAAGTACCAAAAAATATATTTTTCCCTGAAATCAGTGTTTGGATTGCCTGCAGGAAAAAATAATGTGTGTGCCCAATGCAGTTCTTTACAGTTGCCTGCAGAGTACTAAATGTGCACTTTTTTTATTAATGGAAGTGAAGGAAGGGTTTTTTCCTTCATCTTGTTCTTACCTAACTTATTGCCATTAACCTTGCAGATAATAAGTCTTCCATCTTCTTCTTTAATGACAAAAATGAAATAAACTCAAGCCACTTCAGCACTGCTTTGAAACTCTCCCTTCTGATGTGCCATCAAAGCAGTCCTGAACAGGCTTTAAAATGAGATGGTTAAATGAGCTGCAGTTCTGCCACACTCCCTCCTCCCACCTGTTGAATCCCATGACCTAGAAGTGAAGAAGCCACCTGCATCCCTCCTGCCAGCTCAAACTGCTCCATGTGATTACGGCAGCTGTATGAGGGGTGCTACAGAGGGATGCAGAATCACAGAAAATATTACTGAGGCAATGGCAATACTAAGTAAAATTCCAAAAAGAGAGCTCTGTAAGTGGGGGGAAGCCAACTGCTTCCTGGACAGCCAGAACTACCTCCCTCAATGCACTCCACTGTAACTGACATGCCACAGCTAGAGCCTTGACCTGGTAGCATTTCATTTTATTAAACTATCACTGTTCCTAAACTCAGCCAGAATGATCCTGGATCTGTAATTTTTCCTCCACTCAAAAGCGTGCTGCTGTTTTGGAAAACATCCCAGTCTCCAAGAAGATTATGAGAAATATCATTCCATTAATACTGTTCCTTAGGAGTTAATTTCATCTCTATGTAAGTCTATAAAAGAGTTCTTGCATGGAGGGCAATAGAGTTGAACTAAAGCTGTGCAAAATGTACAAAGAGCCACATGACACTATATAAAACTCACCAGGTCTAAGGAGTGCACTAATAATTTGAACCAGCAGGGCTTTGCTCTAAATTTTATTGAGCCAGAAAACCTTTCATTAAAATCAGAAATGTAATTTTGGTCACTATCTGGAATTGTACACATTTCTGGAAGCTAATTATTTCTCTTTTTCCTCCCCTTCTCCCCCTTCCAGGAGGAATGCTGTGCCTGTTACACAAAGCCATGGGTATAAGTTTCATGGTTAGGTTTCTGGAAGGATAATTGGCTCCATGTGACCAACATGAAACCTGCTACAGCTAAGCAGAGAGCCTCTCTGTACCTGACTTACATAATTCTGAATTACAAAAGTAAGAGTTCTAAAATAAACTTTTTTAAGCACTAGCACCTTGAGTTGCTGTGACTCACCCAGAGAGATGCTGCTCTTGGTGAGCACATCAGTCCTGTGGCTGTGCTGTCAAGGGATCATTCTCAGCTCCTGTCCCCTGGCAAAGCCATTATGTTCTTACAAATCCCTGCTAGATCCCACACAGTTACGTTACCTGTTTGTGCAGCCAGGGAGAAGGAAGTAAATCAGTGTTAACTCTTTACCTGGGCAAAAAAAAAAAAAAAAAAATAGAATACGGATTCAAATTTGAATGTATATGTATAATGTACATGAATGTGAATGTATAATGCATTCCTTCCATGACCGAGCCACTGTCACATTCATGTCTCAAGTCTACAGTAAATGCAATGGCAGCCAGCTAGGAAATGCTGGTTTGTTCATTAACTCTTTTGTTAATAATTCTATCTAAAAGTGTCTAGGTATAACATGCACTTTCCACTCTCCTGATCACACATGCAGTAGAAGCAACTTAACACCCAAAAACTTTTACAGGTATGCAAGTTCCAGATCCACACATTCTGATGGAAAAAATATAATTTGGATACACAGTGTATTTGGGGGGAACTAGAGCTTCTTCATCAGTCTTCAATATATATATGTCTTGTTTCTATAGCACTTACACAACCAGAGGTATAAAATAACAGCAGAAGAAGCAATTTCTTATATATAAAAAAATAAATAAATAAAAGTGGAAATTTCTCCTTAGGAAGAGAAGAATTTTCACAGAAACAGTAACCAGACCAGATAAAGTGTGAAAGTTGGGGGGGAGCTTGGCATATTCTCAACACTGTAATTCTTATTTAAGTTGTCACAGACAAAATTGCAAGACTTCTTCTGTTTAAGTATGTCGAACTAAAATTTTTAATAATAATTGATTCTTTTAGACAAAATAGGATCAAAGATTTGAAAACACTAGAATTTATTTTAGTGATTAAAAAATAAAAAATAATTTAATTTAATGAGGGCAATCAGAGAGCAAAAATGTGCAAGATTTGAAAGAAAAAAGACATTAAAATTTAGCAAGAACTGGATGACCTTAATAAATGAAGTAGCAAGCAAGAGGTGAAATTGGAGAATAAGATGTTATTAAACTAAAAGCATGGAAAATAATAATTAAAAATGACCATAACCAACAGATGACCCTTAGTAAAGTCAAACAAGCATGCTGTGCTGCAAAGCTGTGGTGTGATGTACTTTCAATAGTATCAAATGTATCAGAGTAAGGTTTGCCTAAAAAAAAAATTTGGAAGTTTGTTGGCAAATACAAATAATGACCTTTATCAATCTCAGCCTAACAGTAAATACATAGCATTCTGTTTTGCCTCCTGAATATTTGGAAGTAGTTGACATTAAAATTTAGTTTGCTTATCTTAAGGGTAGAGCATTCAGCATCTGTTTAAAATCATAAAACTGTACTGGTAAACATTTTGTGATCAAAAAACCCCAATCATCCTGTATTGTGAAAATGATCCTGAGATCTACCAATGAGGAATACCTAATTAAAGAGATTAATTACATTCTCATCTTTTTTAGCATATGGAAGTTACTTTTTCCCCACAGATACCAAAAAATATTGAACTAACTTAATTTTTTGGTCATTGCCAGTGTTTCTCTTTCTCTTTTTCCTTTTTTTTAATGAAGTCTTCCTTTAACCTGAACAACTGTTCACAGTCACCTTCTGAAATTGGACATTGCTCATCTGTTTACCCAAACATCTCTGAGACATCAAAAAAGCAAGGTTGAGAGCCAGGCCCAAAGAGCATATGGGTTAATCATCATTATTTCTACCCCTTCACCATCCAGAAGCAGGTTTTTACTGTAAGTCACTGAAAACAAACTCCACAATGTCTTCTTTCCTTCTACCCACATTTTCATTTCAAGCATCAGCTCACAAAAACATTTTGCAGAGGGAAAAAAAATAAAAACCAACTTTTCCTGGAGCTTTTTTTCCAGTTGATTGCTACTTCTTGGCACCAATTATAAGCAACTGCTTCACAGCTGAACCAAAGCAGCACTGTCAGCAAAATCACAGGCTCTCCATTTGCAAGCAATCAGAGAGACTCGGTGCAAAGGGGCAAAGGTGAGACAGACACCAGCCTAATAGGCCAAGGAGGAATATGGCCCTTGTCTTGCTCAGCCCAGGCAGCCTGGCTGGTCAGAATGTAAACCTCTGTAAACAATTTCACTGCCTGTCTGATAAAGAACTGCAAACTCAGTAGGGAGCACAAAACCGCTGGGACAAGGGGGACTACAGACCCTGCCACCAAAGCCAGAGTTAAAAATAAAAGCATAGAATGAACTCACTGCCCAGCTGGAGTGAGGCATCTCTGGTCATTGGTCAATAGTGACAGAGGTAACAGACAACAAAGACCACATTCAATGCCTCTTCTTAATGACAGGAGACATCAAACAGCTGTCTGCACAAGCAACCTTGAGGGAATTCACAGTCTGGCTCAGTTTCATGCTTCACACCCTGATTCCTAGCTCTGGTTCTTGATCCTGCTTCCTACCTGCTGAGCCATGGTTCCTCTTATATTTTCTTTATTCTATCCTCCCTGTGCTACAGCTTGTCCCTGGCTGGCCTGCTTGGCCAAATCCAGCACTGTCCACAGGCTGCTGCCTTGCTGCTTGGAGTCCTTGGCAGTCTGTCTCAGACCAAAACAAATCCCTCAACCCTGAAATGATGCATTATTTAATTACTGTGGGTCCTCAGTCATGACCCCAGAGTTGATTTGTTAATCTGTCATCAGCCTGGTCTATCTCAGAAGCACAGCCATCAGGTGATGCAGGGTATGGTTCTTCAGCTCAGAATTTCTTTGAACTCCACTAGAAGTCAGCACAACAGCACAGGGGTCTCTTCACATCTCTACTCTTTGCCAGTTTCAGCAGTCAGCCTGATTAGGTTTAACTCAGCCTTCTGGAGAGTGCTCGGTCATGCATGGTCATGTTTAACTAATAAGTACCACAGAAGGTGAACAAAGAAGCGTGATAAAAACAGAGATGCATAGCACAGAAAGCAGCTCTGATCACTTTGGTACCACACCCTGCAAGCTGCTGGTGAGTGCTATGGCTTTAACAGTAATTTTGGGTACAGTTGGGTGGCTTTTTGCATTGATCACTACAGAAGTGTCTGATTTTACCATTAAGTAATTTTCCTGCTGATCTAGCAGTAGTATTAGTGGGTACTGAAGTAGATTACATTAACCTAGCTCTCTGTATTCATAATGAAGTTCTATATGATCTATCTTAGTAAAAGGTGAAAAACAGTAATCAGCACACCAAGACAGAGCACAAGCATGAAATCTGCCTAGAGCAGCAGGCTGGTACAGGCAACAGTCAGAGGCTCAATTGAGAAACCCCTTCTGTTCCCACAGGAGCCCAGGTCTCCTCCAAGCTGGCTCTGCAATCGTAGGGCACAGGCATGCTGAAAAAATGTTATAACTCTCATGTTATAAGGAGCTGACAGAGCAGAATAAAAAAGTCATGGCCAGATGTGAGGTGAACACCCATTTCTGGGGAAGGATCAGCACACCATACAACCAAGAAACTTTGAAACCATTTGTGGAAAAACAATAATCAGAGCACAGAATGGATTTTATGAACAAGAAATCAATTCACTGTCAGTAAACTCAAACTACAGTACCACAGCTGGATGAGTTGCCTATCCTTGAACGACTAAGGACCACAACATCCTTTCTGGCATTAGAGCCAGCCTGCTCCACAATCCTTCATCTCTAGGTTAATACTGTTATCTGTGGGTGCATATACAGGTCAAAAGTCCAATAGCTGGTGAAAGCCTTTTTCTCCCTCACTTTCTGCCTATACACTGGCCTTGCTGACTTTCCTTGCTTGCTCTGCTATATACAGTACTAGCTGTGAACTGCTGTAAACAGTAGAACTCCTTCCACACACACACAAGTAACCCCTTCTTCATTTCCCTGTTTTACACTCCAGCAGATGTAAAAGCCACTTGCACTACTCCCCCAGTTTGTATGTACATAATTTTTTTACACTCCTGCCCCAAAGTTAACCAGGAAACTTACCTAAAGCCTATCAAAGAATTTTGTCCACTGACCAATCCAGAAACAGAAATTCAGGGATGGTGAGCAGGGAAAAGCAGAATTGAAGCACTACGTCATGCAGGAAATCACAGAAGAGACACAGAATATTCTGGGAATCACACTTCTTGTGAGGGTAGTAATTTGTAGTGGACACTCCTTCACCCTCTCTAAGGCAGTTGTATTAAATTATTGCAATGGTTTTTTGTTCTACAACTCATCATAAGAATTGCATTTGAAATACTTTTTAAACATTTATATCATTTGACAAAGAAAATTTCCATTAATGCAGAAGTCATAAGCTCTACTGAAAGTGATGTTCTCTTTCACGGGTCCTTATTTTTCAAAAACATGGAAAACTACATAACAACCAAACTAACAAACAGTATTTCATCACTTTTCTTTCACTTTCAATAATTCAGAGCCCTAATATTTACTCTATTACCTGTGCAGCATAAATATTAATGACATGCAACTACAAACTTTGAGTACATTCTGACTAGATCAACAACAGAGAACTCTTGCCCTTGGCCTAAAGACAAAAATTGCCACTGTGATTAATAACAAAAGTGACAAAACCTTGTAAGTGCAATCAAGAAACATATTATTCTAGAGAAACAATTCACTACTTCCTAAATGCACTTCACAAAGGCTTGAGATGTGTTTTTAAAAACATCAGAAAACCCACCCTGAAATTATTGTATTGCATGGAAGCTTTTGCAATCTTTTGACTGCATTTCAATGTTCCAAAAGCTCTATGTCTCGTATTTAACAGGTTTTCCATTTTGCATGTTTAACGTTACAATGCACTAATAAAAATAGCAAAATTAAGTCCCAGTTTCCCTGAATGATTAATTTCAACATACTTTCAGAGGAAAGAAAGTTTAACTCTTATTTAAGGGGGTAGAATGGAATGCACTCTGCTGCCAGACTACTCACCTATACAAAAATAAGCAGGGACCTTTCCCCCAGTTTTTCCTGAATGCAAAGCAGTTTTCATTTATGATTTCATAGAATTAATAGACTCAAGGTTAGAAAATTCTGATGACACAAATCTGTTAACACACTGAAAAGGTTCTTGCATTTTCCTAATGCTACTATTTACTAATAATGCTTTATCTGAACCCCCCTTAATGCACAGAAGTCTGTTCAGCCACTTGATGAGCCAAGGTTAGCATTCCCACTGTGCTGACACAAAAGGAAGTAATGAAAGTAAGAATCTGCAACTCAGTGTTCTTTAAAGAGTCAATAGTATCTGGTGAGAGATTGTCACTCTACACTTTGTGTAGGCAAAGACAATCTGGACTCCTGGATTCTGAACTAATATTTATTCTACTTAGTACAGAGAGCTCCTCCCCTCTCCCCCCCATACCCCCCACTCAATTTTCTCCGTTTACTTCAGGAACAAAATGGGCACTTATCTTTTTTTTCTGCCCATTCCCTTGGGAAGCAATAAATCTTGAAATGCATTTCTGACATCTTGACAACTACTGACACTATTAACTGGGGGCTGCCTGAGATGGGCAGAATCCTATCATCTCTCTCATCCACAGTCATCAGGAAGAGCTCAAAAACCAAATCAGATATTTAGTAGCAGATGACTGAAGTGTAGTGTTTTGGCAACCTTCACCAGCCTTTGTTCCTCAATTCTGTCCAGCTTTTCTCCGTGTTTGGCTTACTGACCAAAGTCCAAAATGTGAGGGCTACAATATGCCCAGTTAGCATGCAAATGAGAAGATCAAAAGCAGCCCTCCTTTTTATGAGCACACAAGCACTCTCTTAGTCAACAACCATATACATCCCACTTCTGGTTTTGCCACTGGGAATATGAGATCTAGATCAGATTCAAAGGACAGGAGAGAGAAAATTAGTGGTATGTCATTTCCACCCATTTTAGCAGAGTTAGCCACAAGCTGTGGCATAGGCAATAAATTATATACTATGAAATTTCAAAGAACCACAAACAATCAACATGGGATTCCAGTGTTTGTTTGTTTCTTTACTTTGGCCTTTATTTAATTGCTACTCTGGGTATAAAACAATTTTCATGGATTGCTCAACCATATGGAGGCAAACATATCTGGACCCAGGTCCAGGTATGAGATGTCAGGTAGAGAAAGTCTTGTGCTCTGGACATATAGAGAGGAACTCACTGTGAGCAGAGAGAAAGAGCTAACCAGTGCCGTCCTCTAATGTCACTTAGCATACAGACTTAAAACCTAGCAACTCAGATGTGACCAAGAGGAACTACTGTACCACAAGGACAAGACTTTTGTCTTTACTTCCCTGTAATTTATAAATTGTCCATAACAATGCACCCTTCTGGTTCTCTCATTTTTAGTTCTCCCCTGATATCCATCAAATCTGCACTTAGTTATCTTCAGGATCAGTGTTTGATAGCTTTTCTAATAATGTCACTGCAACCCTGATCCTTTTTTTCACAAGGACTGTTTTTTGGTTTGTTTTTTTTTTGCTTCATTATGAATACTGTCTCTCTATTGCTAGAGTGACTGTTTTTCCTCTCTTTAACAAAGAGGAAATAGATTAGAGTGATTCAGTTTAAAGGGACCTACAGTGATGATGTAGTTGCACTGCCTGGTCAGTTCAAGGCTGACCAAAAGTTAAAGTATGGTAGTACAGGCATTGTTCAATTGTCTCTTAAACCCTGACAGGCTTGGGCCATCCACCACCTCTCTAGGAAGCCTGCTCCAGGGTTTGTCTACCCTCTCTGTAGAGAAATGCTTCCTAATGTCCCATCTAAATCTTTCCTTGTGCAACTCTGAACCATTCCCACACATCCTATCACTGGATAGTAGGGACAAGAGATCTACTATGGGGAGAAGACCACAGCTTGGAAAAAGTGAAGAAAAGCATTAGAAAATGCAAGATGTACAGTAATCAACCATGGAGGAATAATAAAAGGTTTAGGTGTTTGGATCCATACTTAAAGAGAATGATACACAAAAGTATTTCTACTGAAAAACTAGAAACTTAGTGTTACCTTAATCTTATCATAAAGCAGGATGGATAGTTCAACATCTTCCACAAAAGAGCCAAGAAAAAGAGGCCTTAGCTTAGTTTACCATTTAGTGAATATCTGAATAAGTAAGAGGATCAGATCATTAGGGGAGGAATAAGGACAGTTTCTATTGAACCACCCAAGGCTATTTAATTATTTATAACCTCCTTGATTACTTGTGAGAGGGGTCAAATCACTTTTGTAACACATGATTTTTTTATATCATTTTTCAGCGGGTGAGGTAAATGATTATGGCTTTTTCCCTCTAGCTCCAGATGGGCTATAGTTGTTAATGTCTGTTATGTTAATAGAGTATGCAATATTAAGGAATATAAGATATTTATAACAAGTTATAACAGAGCTATGACCCAAACAAATCAGATATAAAATTTTAATGAATTGGTCCCTCAGTCTATTAATTTAGTTGTAGGGTAGAAAGCTAGCAAACATATTTTCTCTCTCAGGCACTACAACTGGAGAAAAACATTAGCCAGGGTCAAACTCTGTTGCATGCTACTAAAAGAAAAGAGTACGTTTGAAAGTGAGATAGAGTTTAATTTCAGGAAGATTTCTTAGTAACATCACTAATTAGAAACAAAAAGTAGAACTACATTTTCCACAAGTTTTTTCTTTATGTCATACAATGTTGACAATATACATATATAAAAGCCAAGAATTTAAAAACCTAGAAAAGATCCTTGATGGATTTACCATTACTTATAATGAAGTAATGTATGCACAGTTACAATGTTTTCAGTTTCTTCTGGAAACCAAAGAATATATTTTTGCATATGTTATATATACATATATAAACACTTACTGGGTTATTGATCCTAAGGAAGATTGGGATACATTCTTCACAAATTCCTCCAGATTTAAAAACTGCTTAGAAAATATACCATGTTTTATTCTAGAAAAAATACATTCAACTTCTGTAGAATTTTTCTACAGCATTTTTATAAAGGTCTTCTTGAAAACACATAAAGAAATTAATAGTAATTTTAAAATACATTATACAGATCATATTTTAAACCCTAATATATTTTCTGATTCAACCTCTTAAGGAAAGTTTTGTTTGAGGTTTTTTTAAGAGTTGACTTGCTACTTTATGTCCAGGAATATGTAATAGTTACACACAAAATCAGGTACCTAACAAATATCAGCCCAACTACATGGCTTGTAGTTACCTAATTCTCCAATCCAGATGTTTCATGTTGCTCCTTTCTCTCCATTTCCTGCACTTTTATAATCAAATTTCTCATTCATCTTTACCTGACTCAATTACTCTTCAGGATAATCTGCCCATACTTATCTATATACCCACTTAATTAATAGCACTGCCATTGCATTATGACTTTCAGAAATGTTACATTGGAAAGTGTTGGAGGTTATTTAATTACACAGCATTAACCATTCCTTCCCATGATAAATATATTCCTGTGCACCCCCATGCCCACATAAACAAACATAGAGAATTTAATTCTCTCTTTTTGCGGGCCCTTGATCACAAAAATCAGTGCTGCTCAACCAAAATCACACTGACCCTGACCTCTCCAGTTCAGTCCAGCCACTGAAGTGGTGTCAGGACAGCATCACAGCAGGTCTGAGTGACAAACCTGCAGCACCCTGCTGCTTCTGGCATCCCAGTGGCTTCAGGAACAGCTCTCCACGGCTGCCAGGGCACAACGTGGCTGGCACCCACCTCCAAGGGCTCACACAGGCTCTACAGCTGTACAGAACAAAAGCTGTGAAAGCAAAACCTCACCCAGAGAGCTGGGCCTCAGTTTGCCTTGCTGCTTTGGCTGCTTTTTCACAGAAACCATGCTCATTTTGCAGGGAACACTGCCAGAATGTCACATCCAGACCAAAATGGCTTTCACCTTTTCTTCATGATATTCTAGAAACACAGCACATTATACTTTATAGCCTAATATATTTGTTGTCCTTTGTGATTCTTGGCTGTCTCTGGGATTTTTATTTTTTTTTAATGTTTCAATTGCCAAATAAACCATTAAAAGCTCCAATAAAAATGAATATTAATGTACTAATAATGCATACTCCTCTACACTGCAGAATAACTTACTTTTACTACAGTTCTGCTTTGTAGAGGGTGCAATAAAAACAGCATCTTGGCATTTTATATTCACATTCTTTCAATTATTTTAATACCATTAATTAAGTTTTAAGTTTACAAGTTAAGTGTTGCTTACTTTTCTGCTTGCCAACATGCAAATACAACATCAAATTTAAGAGTGAAGCTAGGTCATCTTCTGCCTCATGAACCCCAGCCAACAGAAGCTGAATCTCTCAGCTCTTTGCTAAATGTAATCTGTGGAAATTCGCAGAGCATTTCCCATCTGGGAACACTATGCTAGAGATTTCTGTTTGGAGAAAACTCGAAGGCAGGGGGAAACTCCTAACATCTACTTTTTTACTTAGTCAGAAATGTCTTAAATAGATATCATGCTTTACAAGATTTGAAAGCCTTGTGACTGCTTTCTGTGAAATAATTGCTTATTGATATCTCTGTGTTCTGTCTCCCATTTCTCTTCAGATATTTCCCCAAGAACACAAAGGATCGATCCCCAGTGTAATCAAGTTAAAATCTGAGAAATGCTCGGAAACAATCTCTCAGTCACTCAACATGGAGAATGTTCTTTGGGCTGGGGGATACAACTATTCGTATATGAACCTTATAATGACAATTTATGAAGTTTTTCCACCATAATATTTGGAAAAGTATGAGAACAAGGGGAATTTCCAGCAAACTGTCAGTCAAGCTTGCTGCCTGGATGCACCACCTCTAACCACTACCTTGGTGAAAGTTTAATTCAGGATGCCAGGACCCAGACAGCTACAAAGAGATGAAAAGGGAAGAGAGAACCAGAAACTAAGAAACATGGCAGGGGTCAGGCTCATGTTTTAAAAACTGCTACATAACAAAGAAGGCTTCTTTGCAGAAGCTTCTGGCAGCAGCCACAACATAGAAGCATAACATGACCAGCAAGGAGAATATTCCCCTCTACTCAGCACACTCACTGTTCCGTGGCACACTTAACTCAGCTGCTTCCAAAGAGGGAGCAAGAAGTAAAAAGTTAGCCTTAAAATACTCAGGAGAAATGATGAAAATATGCTCCTCATGACAAAACCTTGGCCCACAATGAGGATAAAGTGATAACATTACACACCCCATGTCACATGCAGGAAATTTTAAAGTATCTTCTAAAATCAATTTCCCTCTTAAAAATACCATAAAATTCAAAACACTGCCTATATTTCACAAACAGTTTACTGCAAACACAAGTATTTTTTATCAGCTTACACAGTTTACATTCTTCACTACTCTGAGGCAAGACATTTAGCAAGGAAAAATTAATTTTGTGAATGATGAAACAACAAAAACAACTAGTTGCATTAAAAATCTCATTAAAATTTTTATACTGTCATGAAGTAGCAGAAAGGGAAAACATCTGGATGACAATTTAATTTATCTGCTCCTTTCTATCCATTATCTCAGGGCCTTTGAAATCTACTATAAAGTTCATCCCTGGACATTAAGTATTATAACAGTCATTTTGCTGAGAGGTAAGCTGGGATACAGAGATATTTTTTATGTCTCAAGTCTCTTTAAAAAAAAAAGGAAAAAAGTCAAGAAAAAAAGCAGAATGAAATCAACAGCTTCTATTCTTTTAGCTATCCCACCATTCTCTCCCTCAGCTTTATCTGAACTAAACAAAAAGGTATTTGACATTGTCCTCACCAAGTTACAAAATGATACACACAGAGCTACTCCTGCCATCCCTTGTTCTCTTCCCAGTCAAACAAGTACTAGACCTGCCACCACTAAGTATATAAAGGCTGCATGATCTGTACTGCTTTCAACAACCAGAAAATCTTCCCACTGAGAAGATCCTTCCAAATTACAATAATCTTTTTTCTTTTATTTTTTTGTAAGTACTGCCAAAGACAGCTAGTATATCTTCAGATCTGCAACCACCTCTGCATGACAGCACACACAAATACTTCTCACATGTGAAAGCAACTACCCACATGCACAAAGCTAAGACACACTATAAGCTCTACATAAAGAAATAAATAATTTTTTGTTGTTTATTATGTTAGTAAAACACATAAGAACTTCAAGACTGTTCATAATGCCTGCAGGTTTGGTTCTCAGGGAACACAAACAAAAAATGGTCAAGGAATTCTGTTTATATAAAATTTTTAGTATAGGCACAAAAAATTTCAAACCTGTTTTTGATAAAATGCTTCACATTGCTAACAATTACATGAAAACTAATTAAATGTTCCCATATTAGGCATGAAAACCTAGAAAAGCACATCTGTACTCTTACAACCATTTAATAGACCAAACACTAGTCAGTGCTTCAGCAAATGGAAAAAAGGAAATCACTAACCTGCACTGATCAGAAGCTGGGAGCCACAGTGGCTGCCCAGAATGCCAAATCCCACTGACACTGCCTTTCCTCCACCATCCCAACTCAGGGATAACCCTGATCACTCGGCCTGTAAACTTCCCCTCTCTGTGACTGCTGGGGTATGGAATACGGAGATAAAAATTAAAATACCCTTTTCTCTTTTTCTCCACTCAGCACTGCCACTCACGTAATCACTATCTGCTAGACTTAGGTTTAATCCTAATTATGAGCAAACAAACAGTTATAATCTCAAAAGGCAATTTTAACATATTAATGCCTATTAGTTCAACAGAGTACATTCTCTTGTCTAAAAAAAAAAAAAAAAAAAAAAAAAAAAAAAAAAGCCTAAAGACTATGGGATTTCTTAACACCTATTTTTCACACTTTACAGGAAAAGAGTATAATGCTACAGAATATTTAGCTTTAAAAAGTTATTTTCTGGAAAAATGACATTTAATCAGCAGGGGAAAGAATTTAGAATCTGTATGGCACCTGTTTCAAATAACTATTATTTGCACCAATACAACAGATTTCTTTATTTTACCTTGATAAAGTAATCTAAACCTTTCTGACCTGTATACTGTTAAATTTTGATTAAAGCATTACAGCTAGAACTTTTAGTTCAGATATGCTGAAGATGGTGAGGCTCATTTTCAATTTTCCACTTATCAAAAAGCTTGGTAGAGTTAAATAGTGCTGGATAGAAATTTAGCCTGGAAGCAAGTCACAGAAACATGGCCTTGCTTGTGTACAGTCTACTACAGTGCATGTATACAGTATGGCTCTTGTATTTAGAGATCATCATTAAGTTTTATGAGCAGGACAAGTCTGCTAAAAAGGTGGGGTTTTTTTCTTTAAGAAAAAAGACACATTTTCCTTTTAAGCAGGTTGCTTTGCTCATTTTTTTATACAGCCTTGCAGCCCATCATGATGGTACTGCATGATTAAATACAAAGTGATAGTTCTCATTTCTCTTGTTTACAGTGACAATGCCATTTTTTTAAAAACAGTTGACTTGTGCTTTACATCACTCCTTTCTTAGCTCATCTTGCTCCTCTAGGTTACACTAGCCATTCATCAGCCTGAATTGCATGCAAAAATAGTCCTAAAGTCATCTGATTTTCTATATTCTCATCCTTTCCCAGCTTCCACCACAAAACATGGGAAGTTATTATTTTAAATATTAAGGTGGAAGAATGGGAGGGAAAAAATGGGCTCAATTCTGGTTCTAACTAAATCTTTCACTCTTCTTACACTGTAAGTGAATCTTCAAATATTTTAAGGTATTTGTTTACAAGTGGCTTGTATATGTATGTTAGAAAATAAACAAGAAGTTAAACATTCTCTGAAGTGATAGGTGCTGTACTTCCATCCAAAACCTATGTCTGTGTCCTGTGTTAGCCCTGAAAAGAGTGATCTCTGTACTCTGACCCTTGCTGGCCACTGGAGCCCTCCAAACCTCCCAACGGGGCAGATGCCAGCAGTCAGACTGGAGAGCCCAGCCGCCCCTCTCAGGCAGCCACAGCCACAGCCACAGCCACAGCCAAGCCATCATCTTCCCCATCAAACAAAACAAACCCTTTTGAAGCCACATCCATCTTAATAACCATTACTGAATGAAAAGCTGCTTCCAACCCTCTGAGCTCTCTGAAAGCAGGTCATAAAATGTTCCAACTGCCTACTGATGCCTCACTGCTCCCTTGCTGATGAGCTATTGGACACCCACCCTGTTAACCCACATGATTTCACGTTTCTACAGAGCTGGTTTTAGTTTCGAGATGCCCAGCCTTTTCCTCCTAAAGTCTGTCATTACAAAAGGGGGTTTTTAATGTATTTTGTGCCAGGTGTTACAAAGGTAAAATATTTCAGGCAGCACCATGACTAAAATTAAGAAAATACTGAGAATATACACCATGGATTCCAGTCAGGCTAGTTTGCAAGAGACAGAACATGTTTACAAAAATCAGCAATGTCTAACAGAAATAAAAATATCTTTTCCACAAGTGTTAATAAATGATGCATATTTCCTCTGTCAGCAAGCTGTATTTTCTCCTTTTAAACTTTTATAACATTCAAAAAGATATCTAAAATGTAACTCAAGTCAGAATAAATGATGGGCCAAGGAAAATAATGACTATAGGCAATATGGTGACTTGAAGCTCATCACAGAGATGACTGCCTAAATGCAATATTTTAAAATTCAAGTGTTCTGTAACTGTTACATATTTTTCACACTTTCAACAGCATAAATTTTTAATGTGTTTAGCAATTCTGTAGGAATCAGAAAAATATAATTGAAGGTTATTGGATAAGTTAATTTGCATCAGAATAACTACAGATTTTCATAGATTTTGCATTGTCAGTTTTTTTCCAACAACAATATTCTAAATTTTTGGTAACATTAGTGAAAACCAAACCACACATGTAGGAGTGTGAAATAAAGGATGTGGGAGTAAAGGATGGATCAGACTATCTCTTGTTGAGTCCATATAGCCTCTACAGATGCACTTACCAACTATATAATGATCTTAATGGTGCCTGCATTTGCTTAATTATATTTCTCTTCTAAGGATATACACGTGGAAATAAAAATATATTAAACTTGTTTCTTGATTTTTCAGAGATATAACAGTTACATTAATATTGACCATATTTAGAAGGGGAAAAAAAAAAAAAACACCAAAAAGTTATTTTTATTTGTTGCTCTTAAGGAAACTTGGAGTCAAGATCAAAGGGCACTTTGATTTGTTTGAAAGTTGTAAATGATCCATTTCCAGATTTCATAAAGTTAGTGTGCAATCTGTGAGCACTTGTGCCATAATGGAGAGGGAAGGCTCTTCAGCTTCACATGTCAATGCTGTAAACATGTAAGTCTGGAAAACATTTTCCAAGCAGGCAGCCATGTGTAAAATTTACAGAACCTGTCATGAAAGAACTGCAGCTGCAGAAGTGCAAACTTCTCACTGCATCTTGAAGATTCCAGATGGGGGGATGTGAGAGATATTTTTTTCCACCATGGAGGGTTCCAGCTGGATTGAGTTGTTGGTGCCATCAATTTTTAAAGCAACACTTCACCAAATAATGAAACACTGATTATCCAATCACAAACAACAGAACAGAGGAATCTCTTTAAAAATAAAATAGAAAAAAATCTGAAGCTAATTACACCAGTATGTGAAAGACTGTGGGCTAATTTATGACCATTTTGCAACATGTCCAGATGTCACTGTGCTGAGACCACCAAAGCTACATTACATTAAACCAAACCAAAAAAAAATAAAAAATAAAAAAAAGCAAGGAAAAATACCAGTTCAGAATGAAACAGCAATCCAGACATGCTATTGAAAAGCAAAGGGTACAAACCTGAGGTTTGAACTATATAAATCTAGTATATATTATTATTGTGTAAGAGAATACATACAAACATGTATGTATGAAATTAGAGAGAATGTATACACACAATCCCCCTTAGGCCCCAAATCACACTCCTTTACAGTCCTTCTATGGGGTCTTAGGTGGAATAAAACTCTGAGCTCCTCTTCACCCAACTGCTTTCACCATTGCAGAGAAATGGGAGAAGCCATGTTCCTCCCTTCCAAACAATGCAGCCTCTGCCACCCCCAGCACGTGTGAGAGGACACCACCATCAGTTGCTGCAATTAGACACAAAGGAGAATTCAGGAAGAGTGGAGAGGAGTGATAAGCACATCCCACCCATTTTAGTGCACACTAACTGCTCATCTTTTCCAGCTCATCTTCTTTGAAGATGCCAGGAAATAAAGACCAATATGCAAAAAAAGCCTTTGTTGATGCCTATAGCATCATTGTACCAAACTACCCAGCAAAGCTCAGTGCAGTAGGAAGTTATGAATTAAGAGTTAATTTCCAGTTGAGATAAACTATCACAGCCACAACGTTGTTTTACGTAAGTGAGAATGTTGCTGCAAAAACACCAAGCACTATTAAACCACATAGATAAAAAGATACAATTGTCAAAGTTAAATCTGTGACCTCCCTACAATGATTCAGAAAAGGGTTGGTCTTTTGATTTAAGTTCATCCCTTGACACTGAAGCCAATTGTGGGAGATCATCTGTGCCAACCATCCTTTAAAATCTCCACAGAACTATGCGGTATTTGCTTTCTATTTATAGATGTGCTAAAAACTTCTTAATATGTACTTAAAAATGACATGTATAAGCTATCAGATGGCACACAAAACAATGACAATTTGATGAATATAGAAATCAATGCAACTATTTCTAACACCACTGGTATGTAATATTTGTGATATGCAATATTCTGGTATAATAATATACACTATTTCAAAATGAAATCTGCACTTAAATGCCAATATCCTCTCCTTCTGGCTTCTCACTTTATGACACTAACATAGGATCTCATTCACCAAGCCAATTGAAATTTTAATAAAAGAAAGCTGGAGTTTCTAATAAACTCCCGCAGCGAGCGGATAATACTAAACATCTTTAGCAGCATGCTGTTTTTTATTATTATTTTAGCTGTATATTAATATGCTAGTATTTGTAAACTCTCTAGTGTCACCAGATTTATTTCAAAAGGCTTCTCTGCATTATTCTTTTGTGAAAAGTGTGTGTGACAATGAAATATTAATTTCAGTGGGTCTTTACTATACAGATGAATAAACTGAAGAAGAAAATACATCTTACCTTAAAAAGGACACATTTAATATTACTTATTTGCCATTTGGGAAGATGGTATATTGAATTTTCTTGTTGAGGGTATAATTTTAACAGGAAGACTGGCAGAGTTCACTGTGTGAATTATTATCAATTATGATACAGATAAACACACATGCTTTGTCCTGCCTCAGTGCTGCATGCACTGCCAGGTGAAATGTGCACAGGACACAGTGTCCAAGCACTGGCCAGGACCCACAATTGCTCCCAGCCAGCAGCAGGCCAGGTAGTTTAAAGAAAAATTGCTTTAAGCATTTTTTCAGACCTCATCAGCTTTACTTGCAGCCCTACAAATGCTTCCATCCACAGAGAGCAGTGGAAGGCATCACAGCCCAGACCCAAGGTTTTGCTTTCCATCCTGTCAACAAAGAGCTTTTCCTATGGGATTCAGGCTACTGGTGTGCTCAGTCTCCTTTCCTGTCCCACGGGCTTCCAGGAGTTTAATGCCACTGGCATTAGTGGTTGCAAGAGACCCCCTAAAGCCTTTGAAATTGATCCCAAAATGGCTCTTTGTCCGCAGAAAACATAGGGTAAGACATCTAGGAATCAAATTCTCTTTTCTTTGGAGCACAAAAGTCTGTCTACAGTGCTTAATTCAAGCAGGTTGCCTCAAGTATTTGTGTAGCAAATCAATTAGCAGCATGTTTAACAACATATATATATAAAACCTTGTAATTTTCATAGATATTGAATTTAGCTTTCAGATGCTGAAAATGCACATATGCAACTTTCTTATCTCATTCCAGGATAATAGCTGTAATTTTCAATGACAAAAAAAATTAGTTATTTGATTCCTAAACTGCCTGTACACTACCATTAATTCATTATCTCTTTCATTTTATTAGTTATGTTCTCAAACTCTACAGTGCACAAACATTAATTTGAACAGTCACCTACCCTTAAAATGCCAAAGTTTGTATTAATTTTGGCACCGTTTAAAAAAATGCATTCATTGGCTTGCAAATGAAATGTATTCATGGCAAAATTTCCTCCCATACGCTGAAACAGCTCATCATTAACATTCAAGGAATGTGAACACAGGCTTCTTAGAAAACCATTAAAATATAAGGCAGCTTTCAGCCTATTTTAAGAATTTCAGAGAAATTTTGCATTCTCTTTCCCATGATGCCATGGTGATGTCAGGCTGCATTTCAAATAAAATGACAATGAAATAATTTCAATTCCATGCAATGTGCAAAAAAAAAAAAAAAAAGTCAATTTTTCTCTTGGCAAACTGAAGTCTGAAGTAATTAAGCACTGCTGTGTGGGTGGCAGCTTCTTCTCTGAAGTCAGCCTGAGATAATTACCATGTTAAAGTCAAAACATCATGTGCTGTGCTGATAGATAGATGGATGGAGAGATTGGGCATCTATTAAATGATCCATTTTGTTATGCTCCCTGGGAAATGTGCCATTGATGCCAATTAAAAATATATATTCCAAGTGAATATTTCTTAGTGAAAAAACTTCTATTCAGTAAATTGAATGTATTATTTACTGATCATGAAGTACTTAAAGACATAAAAAAATCTGGACAGACAAAATCTGGAAAGAGAAGTTTATGAAGTTTACAAGCCCCACATTACCCAATTGTTACAGTCATAAAATGTGCTCTGTAACCCCACTTTTAACAAAGATACTAAGCTATTTCCCCTTCAACATAAAATCCCTAAATAAGGTGGAAACACAACAGATAAAATAATCTAAGACTCCTAAATTCACATATATTCTATTGAATTAAAAAGGTCTCTTTCAGTAATAATAATAAACTCTCAGCATATATTTATAATTAAATGTCTTCAAATCTACAGTTTTGGTGTCAGAAAAGTAAATGGACCAAAACTAAGGCACACTAGCAATGATTAATCGGTTCTGTTTGTTGAGATGCCCCACAGAGAGGCTTAGTGTGATACAAACACCAAGAGAATTCCATATGTAACGAGTTTTACACACATATTACCAACACTATCTTCAGTGCCTACTCCTGTCACTCCAGTGAAATGTTTCCACTATTAGGAAGTGAAGGAAATTCTTCCTCTAAAATTTAAAGGGAGCAGTTTTTATGCATCGGATTTGGATTTCATTTGCAGGGACTTCAGAGCACATCTGCCTGTACCAATACCAATTTAGGTGCTACTGGAACACATTTGTGTCATGCTTTAATAACCAAGGGCTAAAGGCAAGGATTTGCTATCAGAAACATTACAAAAAGAGATGACTTTCCATTCTACCTACTCTGCAGGTTATGTTTGATCTCATTTAAATGCTTTGAATAAGATTTACTCTTCACTGTTGCTATGATAAAGGTCACAGAACTGAAACTGTGCCTTTTTAAAACTAAGGATAGGAATTTCTGAGACTCTGAAGAGTCTTTTTTTCATGTTCACCAAACATAAATGAATGTCATTAAAAAATTGTGCATTAATAATAAAATGCTAATAAGTTTTCTCAGCAAGAAATAAAAACAACCAATATTTTATCTCTAATATTAGATGTAGGTCTTGCTCTGAAGCACCTTACTCAAGGTACTCAGACTCCAGAGAGGCCAGCATTTGAGTAAGCCCAGTATTCGTGTTAGTGTTGACAGAAAACTCTGACAGACAATCTTAAGACCTTTCTGTTTAACAGATTTAAGCTAAAATCCTAGGCTGAGTGAAGCTTTAAAATTATCCTGAGAAAAGTTTAAGAATCTGTAAGAGCTCAGTCTCACAGCAACTATAATCCAAATATATGATTTGCAACTGCAGAATTTATTCAGAGTTTGCATTGTATTTTCAACAGACAATTTTCAATACCAGCATAATTCAATTTTTAATGTGTAAAATACATGTAGCTTTCATCATACTAACATGCACATGTCTTTCCTAGCTCTTAGGAGATATTAAACACAATGGCACAGAGCTATGAGAATTAAAAAGAATCTACATGTCACAAAAAAAGGGGGGAAATGGTTCTGTACAATAGTATAAGGGGAGGGATATCACAGACTTATCAAAATTTCTCTCATTCTACATGGAACAGCAGTCTTGACATCAAATCTCTAGAAAATAAACCTGTAGCACACTATAAATGCAAGCACAGATATTATCCAGTTCTTTTCAAAGTAATGCTCCCCCATCTCTTTTGAACCCTGGTGTCACATCCCCCCTGCCTGTCTCCCAGCTGGGGCTATGCAGGGACTGGGATGTGGGAGAGCAGGGAGTGCACAGACAACTCCACACTCAGGTGTGCAGGACTCACCAGGAAGAAGCCAGGTTTGCAAAGCCTTCCCAGAGCAGTGTACAGTGAGATCTGGACAGTTCTAAATCAGAGAACTACTTGCTCTCTTAAACAGGCTCATTTTGTTTTTCTTTATTTTTTTCAATAATCACAGCTATTCATCAGTTACTTGAAGTGCTATACTCTCATATGGTTTTAGAACAAATGTAGTATGTATTTGGTAAATCATCACCATAACTGATATGAGAAGCTTTACAGTGCCTGCACAAGTCTTCATTCCTACAGCATGCTGCCACTGAAATGTCTTTTTGAATGCAGAAACATTTTCAGTTTGCAGAGAAGGACACCAAGGCTCAAAGAAATAGGATAATTTGTCAACTGTTGCAAAAGAAAAATCAGTCCATGGAACTGGCATACAGCAGAAGTGTCCTAAATACCAACATCCACGACCTCTTGCAACCTTAGGTCAGGGTTCCTTCCCTCATTTATCCACCTGACACCCCTCAACAGTCACACCAGCTAAGTGAACATCTCAGCAGATCCAAAGATCTCTGTGAGTGTTGCAGAGAACACAGGCATGTGACTTCCTCAGATGCCACAGACACAATTTTACTTTATTCTGTCTTACAGTGCAACACCTTTTTGCAGATGATTACTTCACAAAGCAGAGAATTCTCCAAAAACCCAGCAATTAATTTCAACCATGAGAGTGGCAATTGTGACAAGAAACAGGGTACCAGGTACTAACTTGCCTCTAGCACATATTTAACCATTTCAGTGTTGAACAGCAGATGAGAAAAGCAAGGCAACATATGTTGAATATCTGGGCTGAAGACTGAAGAAATTCTCCTGCAAACTAAAGCAGAAGACCAAGAGCACAACATGCATGGCAAGAAAAATTGAGAACTTCAACTGAATGTACTTTTACAATAACCAACACAGTACTTTAGTAATTCTATTTGTAATAGCAACACTACAGGTGCTCATGAGAGTGTTACTTTGTTATGCTACTTGCAATTATGTTTTGTTGTAACCCATAAATCTGTCAAAACAAAGAAAGCAATTAGGAATTTCCACATGAACAGGCAGGGCTGCTCCTTCCCACACAAATGGCGCAAGTAAACACCTTAACTCATGTGCCTGGTGGGAATTAGGCACCGAAACCTCCTCCTGCCTACTCTTGCCAAGTTTTGTGCTGCTCCATGTGTAACACTTTTATGCCAATTATCAAATGAATGGATTTGCAGTTAAAAATAATCTGCATATTAACGAGGAACTTTAATACAGAATAAGCAATAAGAGACGTACCAAAAAAAAAAGAAGAAAAAAAAAAAGAGGGAGGAACATATACATATTGTGGGAAATCTAAGGGC
Organism: Oenanthe melanoleuca; assembly: GCF_029582105.1. NCBI lineage: Eukaryota > Metazoa > Chordata > Aves > Passeriformes > Muscicapidae > Oenanthe > Oenanthe melanoleuca. Next base: position 13,831,474 of record NC_079342.1, on the reverse strand, counting down.
AAGAGGTAGCTGGGAGGAAAAAATCTTGAGGGGATGTGAGGTACAGTCAAAGGTCTGTCACCACCACCACCCCTCTCATGGACAAAGTTCCTGTTTGTCCTTGGTGTCAGCAGCTGCTTCTTCTCCCCTTGCAGCTTTCAGGGGAGCAGCCAGAGGAAGAGCAGCGAGAAGTGGCCATATGGCTCCCAGCACACCAGGCATCAGTGAGCTCCCGATGGCAAGCTGCAGGGATAGCAAAGTGGCCAGCTCCTGGCTTCTCTGCCACAGAGACAGAATGCAATTTTCTGGCAGCCCAGCTGCAGGAACAGAAAAGTGATTTTTTTTGCTATTGACAAAAAATAATACATATGAAAACGTGTGCAAATTTTAAAAACCTGACAGCCTGGGAGTGGGGAAGGCAAGAGGCTTGAAAGCAGAAAGAGATGGGGTACAGAAGTAAACAGGAAAATGTTGTTTTGCATCCATTTTCAAGGTCTTTTTGAAAATTGCTGTTATCAGAGAGAAATACACAGCCAGGTAGAATGGGTAGCTTCATGCAGTTTTAGAAAGGTCCATATCAGTTCAGACAGTCAAATTTTTCATTTTAAAACATTTTAATAGTTAAAAACTGGACTCCACACAATTCTATTTCCTACAATTAGCAGTTAAAAATCTCAATTAAAAAAGCATTTCATTTTGATGACTATAATTTAGCTGCTCCCTTTCCATAAATAAGGTAAGTGCTCAGAAATGTTTAGAAGTACTGTTATCTTTTGTATAGTACAAGGCACAATGTTTGTATTCTTGAAGACAGAGTGACATCTAAAGGGATTTTGAAATACTCAAATCTTGCACACAGAATCCAAACTGACAAAGTCAAGGGCATGTCATATTTTTGAAAACTGATGAGTTTTCAGGTTTGCTGTGGTTGATTGTCCCAAGTAACCATGAAAAGAGGATCAAATTCCAATTTTAATGACATGCCTCAGGGTGCCCTCAGGACAACTGCCATTTTTATCTTAGATTCTGCAGGTCCTCAGTGAACAAAAGAGGGAAATCAGCTTTGAATGGATTCCTTGCACTGTTGTCAAAAGTAATCCAACTGCTCTAAATATCTATATCCTAAAATATTTTCTTACAGCAGTTCTTACTAACCTGAAGTATTAAGAGAGCAGAATATGTAAATGGCATTTTTAGCTCCAATTCTCCAAGCAGATATCATGTTCCCTAACCAATAGGTATTATAACTAGAGTCTTTCATAACTGGAACCTCTCTCCAATACACTCCACACAAACAAAGAAAAATCAAAATAAGGTATCTATGTCTAGTTTTGGGAGCCAGGGTGGTATTTTCATGCATACAAATACTTCTAACATATGTTAGAAATATTCCCTAAATTATATCATTCTGTATATATTACTGAACATAAAAATCAATTTAGGATAAAAAAAATCAACATTAGTTTATAACATCAAAGACAACAGAGCAGCAGAAATGCAACGCCTACATGTGGTAACAGTGAGTTAGGTACCTTTACAATGGGCCTTTATTTCATTCTCCTGTTAAGTATCTTCCTGAACTCACTAACAGGGACAAAAAAAAAAATCCTACATTAAAAACATATTTTTCCCTCTTGAGCTGAAATCATAGTAAACTCTCATGAATTTATTTCTAAGAACTTGTCCCAATGAACTACTTAAATAGCAGACTTAGCAGCAAAGCACTGGCAAGCTCTCTGGCTAAAAAGAATTTACCTCAGCTTTGAAGACATGTATCTACTAAAGGAGAAAAAAACACGAGTATTTAATCAGCAAAAAAAATGGTCACAGCAAACTTATGTTAAGACAACAGCACAGAAAACAGCTCTGGAAACCTGTTCAAAAGAATTTACTGTGTATCAGCTGTAGGAAAGTAGGCTCTTCTGCCTTAATCATGCAATCACAAAATTGATTTAGTTTTCTGGTTTGTTGTTTGATTTTTTTTTAAAAAAGCTCAGTCATGCTAAACTTTACTACAATAAACTGTAGTATTCCCCTTTCAAGTCAGAAGTAGTTGGCAAGGCTAATGTAAAACAAAAAGTGGAACCTGAGGCACTCAGACAATAAATAATGACAGATCCTTTCAGCAAATCTTAATCAAGGAGATTAAAGCAACATGTAACTCTAGATGCATGTTAATAAAACAAGTGGTGAAAAATATTAAATGGAACATACAGAAAGATACCTATCTCTGTGCTTCAATTAATCTTTGTGAACACTGTCTTTTTTCTTTCTCCCCCAGCACTTTCAAACATATTGTAACTGTGACTTAATTTTTTGATGATTTTCAAAAGAAGAGTTCACATAAAGAGGAACAATTGAGTTTTTATTTTAAATAATTCCTTAATCCAGTAAAATTTTTTGGTATATATTTGAAATGGCCTGTGGTTTGTGCTGGTTTTGGGCCCAGTTCAGATCCTGACCAACTTCCCAGGGTGATCCAGGTTCTCACCCCATCTGCTACAATACTGATAAGAATTCCCAGACACACAGACAGGGCTGTAAAGGCTTGAAGAGAGAACAGAATTAGAATGGTCTTTATTAGACCATGGATCAGTGTGTCTATGGCTGCACAGAAATTCATTTGCACTATATCTACAATGCACTTTGAACTTTTCCTTCGTTTGGCAAAGCACATCAAGCCTGATTTAACAATTCTCTTTGTGGCTTTGCTTTTCTGTCTACAGCTTCATATATTTACAAAAGGACAGATGCAGGAAGACTTCTGATAGAGTATAAAAAATAACTATCACTATACATGCTTGTATACAATCAATGAAAATTGTATAATAGAAAGAATAAGTTATAAAAATCTCTCTGCATATTAAAGTCATGACAATGTCAGCTGCTAGCATTTTATAAGTCATGGTCATTTATAGCACTAAGGAAAAATACAAACATTCTGCATTAAGAAAGCAAGAATTTAGCTCTCCAAGTAATATTGTGAAAGTAAAAGTTGAAGTAAAGCTGAATGAGAACTGTTACAAACTGCTTACAAGTAGCACACACTGCACAATTCACCTGCTGTCATTACTGTCATACTGACATGGCATTTCTATTTAGAAGTATTCCAAGTTAATAATATTCACAAGCAAAACAAACTAGTTCTGTTTGTTTGGCAGCAGCAAACTGGAGTCTTGATACAGAACTGAACTGCACCAGGAGAGGTCCTCTCCAGATCACCTCCTTTGAACACCTCAACATGGAATTAGAAGAAAGCAAGGAACAGAAAGGAGAGCAACGCAGATTTGCTTCAACTCAGCGGCAGGGAAGGGGTTCCTGGCTTCCCTGTAGGTCACACAGCTTCTTCTTGAGTCCACAAAAGGTAACACAGGGCTCGTCTGATGGAGAAAAAGAAACAGACCCGTGGGCAATGCAAAATGCAAACCTACACAGACTGAGAATATTTTTTCCAGCTCAGAACTTCAGTTTGGAAGATTTATATCTTCATTTTTTCTTTGACTGTTCTTTCTCTATTAAAATTTAAAGGAATTAAGTTGCTATGGAGTACATCAACTGGTGTTCCTGTTTTGACTATTATGAGGATGTCTGTAGAAATGTATCCACCTCTAATTCATTGCAATTACTGAATTCTGATATGTAAAAAATTAGCCATGGGATTTTTTATCAAACATTCTTTAACCAAATGTGGGGTTTATTCATTTAATATATTATATATGGATATATTTATCAATGCTTTTGTAAAGGGTAAGGAGTCTAAGAAAATAATATATTCAGTTCACAGCAGAATGAGTCCCAGATGCAAAATCTCCAATATTCAGCTATTGTTGCTACAGCTTATGCACATATCAGTTTCAGAAGAAGTTCAAATAACAAAACAATTGATCAGGCAACAAAGGAACATAGAAAATAAGACAACAGCAAAAATTAATTAAGTATATACCTGAGAACATCTCTTGTGTGCATGGAAGCAAACTTCATTTTTTTGTGAACGTCCAGTTATGTCCTCTGGGCATTCTGATGCCAAAATACCCCCTTCCCCAGTTTTTCTAGATAAATATTCACATTATAAATTACCTAGAGCCAGGAGGAACTACTCGGTTCCTCCCAGCTACACATCCCTGAGTCAGGATGTGCAGAGAGTAGGCAACAAGGACAGGCATGCAAAATCCTTATACTTAAGAAATATTCGAAGAAATGAGACAGAAATAGACACTCTTTGCTCAGTCTCCCTCTCCTTCTGCTCAATATGTGCTTGTGTTCCTGGAGAAAAGAGAAAAAGCAGACAGAGGGGACTCACACATTCAATCCACGCTTCAAACAGCCAGAGCATTCCTTCCCTCAGCATGCTCCTGCCCTGTTCTTCTGGAGGGACACCCCTTCACTCAGAGCCAGGAGCAAGACACAGAGAAGGACAATGTTCAGCTCTTGTCAGAGCCACAGGCCCTCTTCCTAAATATCCAAGATATTTTTACCTCTCATCTTGGTGCTTAGTTAAATAAGCAGATCTATCAGGAAGGACTCTGGGAAATCCATAACAGAACACCATACCACAAATGATAAATGATGGTCATCTTGGAAGCTCTGAAAGCCAGAGACATCCCAGTTAGACAAAGAACCTCTCTAACACAGGTGAGAAAGCTGCTATGTTTCCCCCCAGTTCTGTGTGGAGCTCAGTTCAGTTATCCCACGTCAAATACAAAAAACAATGTAAATTTAAAACCAAGCTACACTCCAACAATTTTAGTTTAACAATAATGCATTAAAAGGGTATTTTAGAAAAATTCAAATTTATCAGTATCACTTACTTGGAATTATATTAAATTTGAAGTATAAGATAGATGCTTCTAATTTCTCAATTAAATATAAGAAGTAGTGATTCAGTGATGACAGTGATTTACATAAGACTTTTTTTTCCAGAATTTCATGCAGCTCTCTTTATAGCAGGCTTGGTAACTCTGATGTTTACAGATCAAGAGAAAAGTTAACCAAAACCAGCTATTCAAATATTCCTAATCCTAAAGCTTGTTTTAAATTACATATGTAATGTAATGTTTCAATTCACATGCTCACTCATTGAAAACTGAGATCTCAATACATTCTTCTGGCATTTCATCCTATCCAAGAAAATGACATGAACACAGTTCCTTAGGAACTTTCCTCAGTATAGGAAGTACAGTGGCAAGGACCTCCTAGATTATTTAGTGATTGTTGTAACACTGTACAGATATGTGCACATAACAACAATGGCACATGATGGGGAGAACCTTTTCATTTCCAGTTTAAATGCAGGCCATTCATATCTGCTGGTATTTCAACACTGCCCTTCAAGTTCCATAACTTCTTTCTTTTGTCATAAAATTGGCTCTCCACTATCCTTAGCACTCCAGAAGAATTCTCTCACCTATCCTATGCTGAATTTAGCATTCTTGAATAGGGCTGATCAACAATGTACAATAGTTTTCATATTATCTTTCCTACTGGAAATGCAACAATGCAATATCTGATGACTACTATGACCACAGTTATCCCTGCAACCGATTCACATATCTGTCATTTTCTTTTCCTTTTTTCACTTTTTCTATAATCTCTTTATTTTAAAGCCCTTCAATATTGAAGCAAACAATCTGATGTCAAAAGAAGAGTATTTTATATCAGAATACTGAACTCTAGGCCAGGGCTCCTTTTTTCTGCATGGAGAGGTAAGGAAAAAAATCAATGACCAAATGAAAGACGCTTTTAACTGGGGGCAGGGGGGGGGAACAAAACAAAACAAAAATACAAATCAAACAAAAAAAAACTATTCACAATATTGTATTAGAAACCTTGGCATTACCATTAAGAGGTTAGCTAAGAAATTATTTTTAATATCAGCCGTTTCCAATGCACAGATTTCACTATATATAGGGCAGTCCTAGAATGACTGGGTTGCTTTGTCAATGCTTTTCTTTCAGAAGGCAACTCATATATTCAGAATTACAGTATCCTTCAGCCCAAAATCCTCATATTAACTACTTGCTAGTAAATAGAGCCTTTCTGTATTAATAAAGGATATTTCTATTCACTGCCCACACCTACTTGCATGCATTATTGCAGCAGTTTTTGTCTCTTCTGAAAAATATATCAATAGGAAAACTCCAAAGCTCATCTCCCCCACCCTCCAATCTCTTTCACAGTGTTAAGAATTGAGAAAATTGCTTTATGTAAAAAGACTGGAGTATTCAGTCTTGTTGAGAAAAACAGAACATAGATAAAAGTTCATCTAACATAAAAAAGAAGGATAGTCAAGACAAAGTGTGCTTTGCGAACAGCAAGCCTCAGTGACCCTCTGAATGGGGAATGGTCCTTTCTGAGGTTGGAAGGCATCTTTTTACACTGTGGGTGATCCAGGATTAATCTCAAGCAAAGTAGTAATGATTACAAATTACAGACCAATTTCTATCTTGCCTGCTGTGACAAAGATTACTGAAAAATTGGTTCACTCACCAATGATGAGCTGTCCAACATTGTGCACACTAAAATTACACAGAACCACCATCCAGATTTTTGGCCCCTGATGGAATTCAAATGGCCCTAGAAACATGACTGGTAGTTTCTTCTGCACATGGATCAACATCCACATTTCTGGCCCTGTGGTCATGAATTCAAAAGCCTTGTAGAATTTTTCCTTTCTTTTTAGTTTTATTTTTTCCTGGCTTTTTAACAGTATACTGTAGCAATGAAATGATAGTTAACGTGCTCAAACTGTGGGACTAGTCCTCAACAGGTGCCTCCATTAGCTTTTTCACAATGCTCAGGTGGGTCTGGGAGAAACAAAACAAAGAATGTTTCACTTCATGCTTAAATTCATTTCAGAGTGTAACTCATGGCAATTAGGTCTATTCATAGAACCCCATAATGGTACCAGTTGTTTTTGACGGTTGTATTATGCATCAAAAGAGATGAATAGTATTTCCTCCAAGGAGAGGACAGATTACATATTATAAAGAGCAGAAATTGACACAAATACTGAGGAAGCAGGTCAGTGTGGTCTGAAATGGTGAGCCAATAGTGGGATGGGGATGCAGCCTGGGGGTGAACACATCTTTGCCAAAAACAGCCTCTTCTAATTGAGAATTTTAAAGCATTTTAAGAAGAGCAATAAGGCATTATTCTCTCCAGTTTATGAATAAGGAAACTGAAGAATGGTAAGGCAGCTTTCTCAATGTCACACAATAAGATGTAAAAAGGGAAGAAGCAGACCCCAGGTCTCTTGATCACAAAATCTCTCCATTTCATTTAATGAACTTGCCTCCCAGATGCAGAGAGATATTATAGTGCCTTAGGGCAAATCCAGATTTTCATAACTAAGCAGAATGTGAATCACAATGGATAAGGAATTGCATCCTAAGTAAAACTCTTACTTAAGATATAAAAATGCAAAAATGTTCTTTGAAACGTCAAAGAGTTTGGAAAAAGACCTTTGTTCAACAAAGGAGAGTTTTCCTTCCTGCCTCACCCTCTACAAACTCAGTGTATACGTACAAAATGAGCTACCAATTTGGGTACTTGAAATTTTATAAATTATGGAAGATGCAGGAAACTGGGAGCATGGGAAAATCTGAGGCAGGGGGAAGTAGAAATAAAAGGGCATTTCCAACATTTGTGCAACTAGAAACATCTTCAAGAATGGCACAGCAGGCTGGGCAGGTGAGCCCTAACATGGAAATACATGGGAGGAAGTTGGAAAAACTTGCAGGACAATTTCCAATCCATGTTTCATGGGTAGCCCTGTACTTGCAAAAGGCATCAGTACCGTTAATAGTCAAGAGATACCAAGGCAAGAATGAGCACAAGGGAGAGCAGAAGGCAAAACATGATGCTATCCAAGCACAGCACTTATTCAGCACTGCCATCAGCAGACCTGCAAAGACCGGGAAAATACTGCTCTAATTTCATTTGGCCCACTCTAAGATTTGAAGGAAAGAGAAATACAGCTTTATTTAATGTTCTAAACTGCTCTCTATGTATGAGGAGATTGGACAGCCATGGCAGTTTGTGTTCAATTTGCACATTATGTTTATGTGAGCTTACATCTTTTTAATGCAGCATGGTTACACTTACAGCAGTTTGCAGCTTCCCCGGGAAACCATTGGAAATGGGACCTGTGCCCAACTGTTTTTATCCCAGTTAAGTAAATAAATGAAATATGCTAATTAGCACCCTATTAGTTCACAGCAGGGAGTAATCCAGGGTACTTTTATTGGAAATTACTCTGTCATTCAGGAAGCTGCTCTGTAACAGAATGCAAACTGGCCCAATTTCCTCTTTTTACCAACGGTAGATGTCATCCAAATAATGGAGACACCACTAAGCACAATCTGTAGGACACAGTGTTGCTGCATGAAACCTCCTTTCAGTCTCCCAAGAGTCTGGCCTAAAGATATGCTGGCAAATCCCTCAATCCCTCACTAGAGATGCTGTCTGCATTTAGATTGAGGGGTTGCTTTGTCAAGCACGCTTTTAAGCACACAGTTTATTTTCCTCCCTACAACCGGCATTTCAAATATTGCTCCAGAATACTTTCTGAACTTATCACAAATCCATATTAATGTTGATTTTTTTTTTTTTTTTTTTGTCTCATTTGCCAGAAATACTGAGGCTGGGACACACCAGAGGTACATCTCCACAGAACAGGTAAAATGTGGCATTAAAAAAAAGTCATAAATTCCAAACTCAGTATTCTCATACTGCAAGAAAGAAAAATAATGTTTTCACATAATTTGTATTAAAAAAAAAGTTTAAGTGGATTTAATTATGGATATTTTACCTCTTCGCTAACAAAGTAGAGTTACCAACCTGGTTAGTGCAGATCTTTAAAATCAGCCTGGCAACAAGATGACGTTGGAAATAATGCAGGCACCAAGGAAAAAAAGCTTAACAAAAAAGCAGCATGTTTTCCAATCCAGTCTTTCAGAAACACCCATTTTCGAAGAGCTTTGGGGCTTTTGGGGATTAGACACTGACACATCTGTCAGGTTGCCAGTAAGCATGTCAAAAATCTCCATCATGGTTTGAGTTATGCAATGAAGCTTACTTATGTTATAGAGATACCAGTAGCACACCTTTCTTTTGTTATCAAATTTATATGAAAAGTTACAGGGATTACCTTGGATTTTCTGCCTGCCATTTAAACCAGAGAGTGACTTCAGTTTTTATTCTGCTGAACAACAAGGCAGTTTCAAGTGAGTTCCCCGTAAAAATTCTAGGTCTTCCTTCTGAAAAGGCCTACATTCAAGTATTACCATATTGCATAGATTTAAGGCCTCAAAATACTTTTTTTTTTTTTTTTTTAATATTAAGACTGTCACGATTTACGACAAGCAATTTTGGTTTTATTTAAGAAGTTGAATCCTTCAATTGACATAGGATCTAATTTTGTTTTGTATAAAATTACAGTCTTAATTCATTAATAAAGTTGTCCTGCTCATGTTCACTACAGATCCTGCCACAGTTATTTAATCCTGATATCCATTTACGCCATAATTGCAGCACTTATATACATGAATGCTAGCCACTGGAACCAGTACTTTAAATTTCAAAGGGTCAATTTTAAAGTTGGGAAATTCAAATTAAGAAAAGGAAAGCAACAAGACCTTGAGTAGCACACCACAGTCCTCTGGCATTTCAGATCTACACTAATTACCTTTTCAAAAGGGAATTTTTCTAACGTAAAGAGATGACCACACTATTGAGTGGCTAATGTAATATGGGTCTCCTGCCTTCAGTTTAGCAGTGCCAGTTAGGTCACCCAAGGATCAGGTCTTGCTTATGCATTCAGGAAGGATAGTTTTGCTCTGTATGCTTGGAATCCCTGACACAATATGGGATCCTCTTCTTTAATATCTAATAATATTGTGTGTTGTGTATCCAGGACTGTTCAGAAACATACCCAGTGGGTTTGTTCAAGATACATTTATTTTATTTTTATTTTTCCTTTACAACTGAAATGCTAGGGTCTTCACTGAAAACTAAAGAGGCAACATCAGTGACTTGCAGTATGATGTGACTGGACTCAAAGGACTATTTATAGATCTGTAGAGAATATGTAATATACATTTCTCTTTTGGGAACAACCCTTTTTATCATTAGAATATGTGCTTTCCCTTATGCAGAATAAGACCCTGGGATTTTTCAATACAGAACAAAAGCTCAGAGCCCCTGCAATGTGACACAAAAGAGGGAGGTATTTAGGCAAATGGAGCAGTTAAGATAACTGCAGCCCTCACTGCACTGCTCCTGCACACAGCTGCACAAATACCCAGGGAGGAAGCCCTGACACAGAACCTGCTGGTGCTAAACTGTGGAGTACCCTGTAAATACCCTCACTCCACATCTGAACTCGGAGCAGATCCGAGCCCATCTGTTCCTTCACTACTGGCAAATGTTCACCAGGGGAAGACTAAAAAGCTACATGTGTCTCACCAGTAGCTGATATCATTGACTCAGCATCAGAAAATACCAGAACATCCCCGAAGAAGTCAGGAGCACTGAAACACTGCACTGCCGGCGAGGAGACACCACGGTCAGTTTAGCATTTATCTGCTCCAGTAATTGTGGAACGCATAGTTGAGTATGTCTGCTTCATACATTTATTTAACCTGTTGAAAAGTCATGCAGAGAGGAGAATGAGCTCTGAATGCTTTTACACATTTACAGTTGCTGGGAAAAACATTTGCCTTTAAATCCACATGTTCAATATATCCATCTCACTTTGAGTCTGGCTTTCTGAGAGGAAAATTCACAGCCTGGCATTGGAGATGAAAAAACTGAGAGAAAAATCCCTATTGACACATTAAATTAGACATGTTTGCAGGGCCGCCAGAGACAGCAATTACTCTGCTGCAGCTTCTGTGGACAGATTACAGCAGAAAACACTGACTGCTACCAGGTAATTCTACCTGCTAATTACTCGGGAAGACACAGGTACTAAACTGACCTGAATGTTTTCACGGGTCCTGGGACCCATTAAAGGAAAGAACTTTAAAAAGCCGCATAGTGATGCTGACAGGAACTCTGGAGCTGTTGAAAATCCATCAAAAATATTCTTGCAGAATAATGATTAGAGTTCCAGTCAGCCCCAATCTGCACAGGCATTCACATTTCTCAGCAGTTGAAACAAAAAAGAAGTGCTTTAATGGGGTGGTGATTTTTTTTTTCTCCTGCCATATATATATATATATATATTATTTATTTATTTATTTTTTTCCAATTCTGACGAAAAAGTGCCCGCAGCCCCTGTCCCCGGTGTGTGAGGGCAGCGAGGCACTGCCGGCCCAGCCGAGCGCTGCTGGGGCGCCGCCGTCCCGGGGCTGCTCGGGCCCCGCAGGCGGAACGCGCCGCGGGCCGGGCCCGGGAGAGGCCCGCACCGGGACCGACAGCACCGACGGTTCCGGGAAGGACAGGACCGACGGGACCCCGCACCGGGACCGACGGACACGGGACCCCGCACCGGGACCGACGGACACGGGCCCCTCAGGGACAGGGCCCCTGGCGCCCCCTGGCGGCCCCGGGCGCCGCTGCCCCGCTCCGAGGAGCTGCCGGAAGCGGCCGCGCTCCGGCGGGAACTCGCCATGTCCGTCTGCAGTCGCCGTGCGGGAAGGGAAGAGGGCAGCTCGCTGTCAGCAGCGCTGCACGGTGCTCCAGAGGGGAGCACAGTGAGCCGCAGACGGCAGCGCTGCTCTGCCCCACCCGTCCTTCTCTCGTCCTCAGCGCAAAGCGCGGCAGAAGCTCAAAGCTGATGCTGAGCCCCTGATGCGTGTCCAACACGCACCCCCAGCACAAACCAAGGCAGCAGGGAGCTGACACTGGTGGCTCTGCCCCTGAGAATGGCCCGGAGTGCCTGGTCCCGGCAGCATGGGCGTCCCCAGCGGCATGGCGAGCTCCGGCACAGCTTCAGAGCCGCCAGGCCTTGGCAGCGCCGAGGGCAGGAGCTGCAGCCCCAGCGCCGCCCAGAAGGGCTCTGGATAAGGGAGGAGAAGCAGATTGTCACATCTGGACAGCCACCTCTTCAAAGACCTGCAGTTTTTTCAGTGCCGTGCTGAGACAATACCTACAAAGGTCAGAAATGGGAGCGCAAGTCACCAATAGCTTTCTCCTGCAGCCCTGCTACCAAAGAATCCTCTGGTCAGAAAAACCTGCCTTTGACGGCTGTTTGCCAAAAGAATTATTAACCACAGAATGTCCAAAAAGACCCCCAGACCAAGGTGAAAGCGTCTTTCCATATTAAAAAAAGGTTCTGCATGCAGTTACCAAGGAAGAAAAAAGCACGCAGAAAGAATAAGGAAGCTTTCTGTAAATAAACCTGCATCTACCACCACTTTCCAGCCAGCACACTTACCCATGGGGGACTGGGGTTGTCCAGTGTCAGGCAATAAATAGGGTATCCTGAGGTATCCCGGTCAGATGCACATAGCAAACGTTAGAGAGTCACTGTCAAGTTCAGATTTATAAGCAGCATTTCTTTCAGTGTCTTCTAAAGTACAAAGGTAAGTGGAAAATTTTGTCAGAGCTCCAATACACTGGCAAAGCCCAGATAATCCAGGACCCAGAAAATGTGCATTTCACATCTAAAAATTCAAATCTTCTATGACAAAGACAACCTGCCATTTGCCATTCTGTAAGAATTTGGGTATAATTAACTACTGCTAGAGATGCAAGGAAAGATGTGTTATTTCCTGTGAGGAAAAAAGGGTGACTTAGAGGTTTTTAATATTATAGTTATTGCTTTTCAGAAAGTCTCCTCAGGAAACATCAGAAAATCCCTTCTCTCCAAGTAGACAAGCCTAAAATTACAGATTCATTAAATCAGTGTGTGAGTAAGAAGTTTCTTCATATAGTATCACTATGTTTAAAACAGAAAAAACTCAGCCTCCTTTCATCTGGTGAGGCTGAGCAATCTGTAACAAAAAGAGAATATATAAACAAAGCACACTGCTCCCTGGCACAGTCTTTGCTGTCAAAACTTGCTCCTGTCCAGGGTCCATTTCCCAATCCTACCTACATGTAAACTACCACCATCCCAAACTGTTATTTCAGGGTTGCATTAAACACATCAGGATTTACTTATTTAGTGAGCAGTGATGCCACCAGCCTTTCAGTTTGACACCAAAAACATCTGATCAAGGCTCTGCTACAGAATTTAATCCACTAGGCAGCTGCCTAACATGTGAAAATATTCTCTATGAGTGTTATGACACTTCTGAACAAAGCTATTCTCTTTACTATAGCCAACAAAGAATCCATTAATCTTTTTTTGAGATTACAGCATACATGAAATTATTAAGAACAGTGCAGCAGGAACACTAAATAAACAAGTTGAGAATTATGATATATATAGTTTAGGTCAACCTGGTTATCATCTAGTGTGTGTAACAAAACAAAGTATGGAGTAAACACTTCCATAAATACTTTGAACTGCACTAATCTGTCTATTCCATCAGACTAATCTTAATTTATCTGAGCCAGTAAACCAACAAAAAATGTGAGCTGCTCTCATTTACCCACACATAATATCCCTTCACATTGTCTGTGACCACCAAAACTCTTGGCCACATTTAACCACATTTTGGTAAACATTATCATTAGGAATGGGGTGTTTTTCTCCTCCAGACTTTGCTTCTGTTCTGTAAAATGAGCAGCTATTATCAACATGTGATTTCTCCAGCTAGAAAGGGAACCAGGTGTCAGGACTCAGTGGAAGTTGATAATTATGTATGTCTAGAGATTCTCTGGTTTAGTGGATTTTTCTAGCTCCAGAGCCAGCACACAACTCCTGATAACAAGGCACAAAGGTAGCAGCTGCCCTCTGGCTCTGTACTTCTGTGGAGATGCAAACCACTTGATGACAGCTTTGTTAAAGCTGGATTTTTAGATTCTTGCCTATGACTATACCTTGCTTCAGCAAGGTCCTTAGATCTGTATGCTGCTTTAAACAGGACAACAGTCTCACCAGAAACAAAGATCTCAGGGCCTTGAAGTTAAACCTACACTCAAAGCCTTGCTCGGTGGCTGCTGCTCCTCACGGTGCTCTGGATGCCAGAGCAGCTGCTGCAGAGGTGCTCAGGGCTGCACAGGGGCACCTGCACAGGGCTGCACATGCAGTGAGCTGGTGTCACACTGCAGATATGCTGAGGAAACAGGAGGATTCTCTTGCTGCATCTGTGAGCACAGGACAGGCAGATTTGTTTCCCTAAGAGTTGCACCAAGTTCCAGCAGTGATCTGTAAGAGAATTGTTTTGCTTCTAGGCTCCATTGCTGGTACATAATCGGCAGATAATACTTGCATAACATTTCACCAACTTGTGGAATATTGCAAACATTAATATCCATAGAGCACAATGAGCAGGAGACTAAGAAAACTTACTAATGCTACTCTAAGACCACCCCCAGTGGCTCATTAGCAATTGACTTTACAGTTATACATGCAATTTTCCACATGGGCCACCTCCTAGGGAAAACAGATGGTGAGAAAGAACCTTCTCTCCCCTTACCACCATCCCTGCAAAGAAGTAACTTCTCTATTTTGACAGGTATTTTCCCACGATTAACGTTTAACTCCACAAAAAGAAAAAAGTATTGGTGTGTCTTGGGCAAATAAACAGCTATACCCAGGAGAAACTAACACTTTCAAAACAAAAGGGGTATTTCTATATTTGAAAAATTACATATTTATTCTTGCTTTTCTATTATTATTGTCCTTTCAGGAAGCTTGCAAATGTTAGAGACAGTTGGTTAGTGCTTCAAATGGACGGTAACACATTTCTGTACAGTAGATAACAAATGAAATTATCTTTTATATCTCTCATTGGTTCACATATTTCTTGGCTGTACTAATTTCATTCTTGCAGATGTCCAGGAATGCAAGAGAATTAAAATGCATAGCTAGTTCCAGCAGCACAATTCTGCTTCTGACACAGCTCAAATAAAACTGTGTCATATATAAATATTTTACCAAGCCCATGGATAATTTCTGTTCCACATCATGGCAGTGGTCCTAATGTCAGGGAGGGCAAGTAAGGCTCATGGACCTCTTTTCACTATGCAATAATATTTATCTGTGAGGTAAAACCACATCTGAATCACTGAGCCTTACTTTCACCTGACACATATTAATTTAGATAAAGTCGCAGAGACAATGCTTCCTTCTTCAACCTTGACACAAAATATTCGAAAAAGATGTTAAAAAGAGGGACCATCTTCTTCTGAAAGACAGAAACGTTTTTCACCAGTCAAACATGTCTAATATTTCTTTGTGCTGTAACTGACTTAAATGTATTTTTTAAAAGACGAAGACTTGGATATTTTATTTGCAAAAGCTATTGCAGTTTTCAGCAATTAACTGCTGATGCTTTGAATGGAAAAGGATGCAAGAGGACCATCACAGGTCTGACACTCTAGAAACCCTCTGCCTCTAGCAGCAAAAGCTCATACACTAATGAACTGGATAGCTCTTCAATAACAGCTGATTTATATAAACTACAATGGTTTCTACTGAGTTAAATGTATTTATAACACATTGTGAGATATAAATATGCAGCAGGAGGGGACCCCATGCTTTGCATGTCTTTTGATCAGGCACTGTGTTTATTGTCACTCATTTTAAAATCAAATGCCAAAGTAGAAGGGACTTCAATCACAGTAACCCTATCTCATGGTGGTTTCAGAGAGCACCCTCCAGCAAAATGCCTAATTAGCAGCATTTTCTGAAGATTTGGGGCACCCAACTTGAGACAATCTGTGTCTGATTTCCAGAGATGCTGAACATTCATAGCTCATGTTGGATCAGAAACAGCACAAGGTAGCTCAGCCTGAAGGGCAGAGATGCTTCACAAGACCAGACATACAAGACACAGGATGGGTGGTCACTTCATTCTGAACACACACCCAGCAGCACAGAAAACATCACATGTTGCCTGATTCCATCAGCATAAAATTAAGCTTTTTAACAGACAAGCAAAATTAAAAAGCTCTGGTTCATATTTGAATAGCTGTTTTGAAGACTGTGACATCTGTTGTCAAGTTGAGCACAAGCAGCATCTCATATACAGACTCTCTTATCTTGGTATGTAGTCTCTATATTGTAAGTTGTTCTTAATTTCTATGTCTTTGGCTCAGATTTTGTATAGAATTGTGATTTTGCAAATATGAGGTACATACAGAAACTACTTGCATTTATTCCTTATAGCAAGAATGAAATTCAAGAAATTTAGATATTTACCTAATTGCCTCAATAATAATATTAGAATTAAAAGGATAGAGGAAAAGACTCTCCAATGCCTCCAGGACTAAAAATACGTTTCCTTTTTTTTTTCTTTTTGGAGGAGAAAAAGAATAAGCAAGATGTAAAGACAGCTAAAATGGACTACAGAACAAAACCAGTCACATTTCATCTACTCAGAATGTCACACAACACATAGAATATTTATATCACCAAAATTTCTAAATTTAGAAAAGTCAGAGAAAAAAATTCTTGGTTTAGGGAATTGGAAACTTGTTCTTGGCAAGAGAGTAATATTTGGGTTTGGAAAATCTAATGAATGGTATTTTTGCTTTATGGCTTCTTTTACAGCTGCTGGTTATGTATCTGATGTGACTGTCATTGACAGAAAGATATTGCATTGATTTTTATTGAGGGCAACACGTATCTAAAGGCTGACCTAAAAAAACTCATCATGTTTGCAAAGATTTGAATTCACATTTGAATTTAAATGCTTTCAATTACTGAACCACATTTTTACTTTTTTGCCTACAAGGTGATGTGGGGACAATGATAACATAGACCCACCGAGGGACCTGCAGACACCAAACCCTCTAATGGTGGTCTCCAACTGAGAATTGGGCTGTTTCAGATATGTGCTCATGGGAAAGTGAAACAACCTTCAAAATTCAGATAAATGTTTCTAAAGCTATTGCTTATCTAGCAGAGTTACTGCTTTGCAGACACACACTTCCAATCCATGGAAGCATGTGGACACTGAAATACCAGAAGGGATAGTTCTCTATTCCCTTGAGCATAAACTAGCCCAGTTGAAAATTTTAGCTCATTGTGGCTTACAGGTTTCATTGCTCCAGTGAGTAACTGGCAGTGTGTTACTCCACAAATTATTAAAACCCTGTGTGCCCATTGCAATATGCTGTTACCAGGTAAGGCCTTTTACTCCCTCTAGAAGGGGCTCAGGAAGGGTAAGCAGCACTGCATTCTCCAATAAATAAATCTGAAAAAAAAAGCCAAGCTGCCAGCAGACAGAGGTGTTAATCTCCTCCACTCCAGAATTATGAAGAAGGCAATACAGCCTGTAAATTGTGCAGGCAGCCCAAGAAGCTCGGTTCAGTGTCACTCCATACCACTGATGTGGTCATGGTGTGACTTATTAACAGTCTGTGGGAATCCTGGGGAGGAGGATCAAGGTGAGGGGATGACTTGTCCATGGAATTCACAGTCTAGAGGCATCTGGCAGCTTTTCATTCCCTATATTACACACATACTTTATAAACATTCCTGCCCAGCCACAAGGGATTTTCTCATGAGCTGCCAACTATTTGTTTTAGGTTGATTCTTGCTTAGAGGGCAAGAGATTAGAGGGAGCACTCATTTCAAAGGGCTGCTTTAGCACAGCCACAGAGATGTTAAAGTAAAAAGTCAAGGTCATGGGGAGAAAATAAGGATCTCCAGTCAGGAATCTCAAACAGACAAAAACAAATGTGATCTCCAGAAATCTACAGCAGTCCCTACAAATATGCCTCTCTACTTATGGCTGCATCATTCTTTGGAATAATTCTTCAAACGGACTTCAACTTGACACGTTCTTGCCTTGAAAAATGTTTTCCTGTACTATTACCCTACTAAAATGAAAAGTATCATGTTGCTCCACAATTTCAGAGGAGCAATGTCAGACCTTGGGCAGAATCTTCAGGTTTAGAGTCAATAGAAGTGCAGACTGTCAAATTCTGCTGCAGCAGGTCTGTTCTGGGGTAGCAACAGGCTAGAGAACTGATCCACAGAGGTACCTGGGGTCCACTAGAGAGGAAGCCCAAACAATGGGATGATACTTGCTGTTCAGTCTCATAAAGACTAGACACAGTCAATTCTATTTGGAGGAAGCAAAATATTTTCTATGTTATTACAATTTGTAAAATGAGCACTTAGATTTCATTAACATTAACAGCTATGTTCTGAAAGAAATCAAATAATGTACAGTATCACCCTCCATGTTGCACAGATCCAGGAATTATGAAGAGGCAGAAAAATCCAGTCTGCATCGCTGGGAAAATTTATAAAAAATTCAGAAGCATTTAATAATTTACACAGTTGGACCACTGACCTTAAAAGTTGTGTTAAAAAATTAAGAACCTCAAAGAAAAGCTATTCAAAAATACTGACTACACTTAACATAGATTATTGGTTCCCCAAAAGCATTAAATGAGAGTGAATTTAATAACAAATTACGTATGAACACAATTACATGCATAAGTAAGTGTGATCGGATCTGAGAACTTCAGAGCAGAGCTATGCAGCATCAGGCTGAGGCAGTGAGTGAATGTGGCACCTATGGAAAAAGCCTCTCTGAGGCACTAACAGTTCTCATCTGTGCTCAGCTGCTGCCTGGCACAATACCGAGGACATTTGCAGCCTGGCAAAATATTTATTGTGAAACTCATCTGAATTTAGATTTCATTGCAAATGAGACAACAATGCCTTTCTCTACCATACCTCATCTATGAAAAATTATCTTTAAATGTCAGATCATTCCTTCCATCTTATTACTCCTAATCTATTCATCACACAGGCCACAGTAAAACAACAATCTGAACAATGATTTAAGAAACACAGCTATAATATGAAATCTGGTGTGCTGTACAAAAGGATGTGCTTATCAAGTGTCTCTAATATGGCATTCAGTGGAATAAGTGTTAACATCCTACCTGAAGAAAACTCAAAACTCAGTTAAGAATGACGAATATATTCTTCACATCTCATTAAAACTATTATAGGGATTTATTGGTACAGAATATCAGTAATTTGGTCAGTTGGCCAGTGATTAATCCCTAGATATACACTCTGTGAACCACTTCAAGATTCACTGTGAAGAAATAAGTACACACTGCAGAAATAACAAGCCCTTCACTTGAGAGGAACTTTTTGGGTTTCAATTAAAAAAAATAAGAGAAAGAGAGAGAAAGCAATGTGAACTTGCATGTATGAGAAGTGCATCTTTGATTGCCAGGTGTTGAAATATCTTGCTCAATTTCCCTTGACTTAGGAAGTGCTCTCTGATCTCAAAATTGTTGATGCTAAAAAAAAAAAAACACCAGAGCATTGTCTTAAAAGAGCAAAGCAGACAGTACTATAAAAAAAATGAGCTGGGAAAGCTCTTAAACCTTTTACATAATAGAACCTCTCACTGCACTGAGGAAGATTCCCTCAAGGCCCAGTGTAGCTCTTTTATTTTGGTTTAAACAGGCAAACACCACAGCATCAATTAAAAAGGCCACTTATTTACTAAGCATTCAAAGTCTACAGCAGTTAAGAGGATTAATTGTCTTCATGCATATGAAATTTAAACATAGGAGATTAAAGACAAACCAACCTGGTCACACACAACTAACTTCAATTAACCTATCTGCACCCCCTAAGCATTTTTGTTAATAAGCACAGACCACTGGTCCCAATTCTGATGCTGATCTTGTCACAAGTTTTCTCCATGTGAACTGAGAGAGAAGCGCTGTCAGAACACAAGGAAAGAATGGAAAAGAAAAAGAACAAAACTCTTGGAATAAACTGTAAAACAGCAGCTGCAAGAATATGCCAGCTGGACCACAGTGGAAAACATACATGGAGATCTCCTTAGCCACATTCCAAAACTACTGGCTTTTAAGCATCCAAACACTGGAAGCAACTTTACTGTAATCTAAAATCTGAAAACAGCTCTGACTGCAATTGATGGGACAGGAAATGTTACAAGCTATAGCTGCTCCATTCATTTCAACGACATTATAGTGCTGAAGTGATTTATATCTATCACATTAAACATCTCCTAATGGCGACTACAGCCATTTTATCCTTAGATAATTAAATTAATAACAGTCAAACTTCAGCTCTGCCTGGTTACAAAGCTGTGTTCTTTCTGACCTTCACCACATAAGAGGCTGCAGCAGTACTAAGTCTTGAATAGTACACACTTGGCAATATTGGCTTTCAGTATTAGAATCAAGTCCCATTCTTTTAGTGACACCTTTTTTACAACAAAATACTATCTTGAAATTTTCCTGGATTGTACTAATTGCAGTCATTGCGATAGACCAATGGCTGGGAGGGTGGGAGAGGGAGGAAAAGTTAAAGACTCTTGTTAAAAACTGTCAGTGTTGCAGCCACTGAGTTTATTTATCCAGAATGTACAAGACTTGTCCACAACAAATACAAGAAATTTCATTTAAGCGTATGAACAACCTATTTTTCTGGCCCTGTAAGGACCATTGAATGCTGGAACACATTGCTCAGACAGACTGCAGTGTTTCCATCCTCGAGGATGTTCAAAACCAGCTGGACACAGCTTTGAGCAACCTGTTCTAGCTGACCCTGTTCTGAGCAGGAGGGTTGCACCTCAGAATCCAGTCTAGCCCAATTGCCCTCTGATTCTGCAGCAGCTGTTATAATAGTGGTACCCACTGCTTCTGGTCTATGTGAACATGTTCATTCCGCCGAATGAACGAACTCCCTCTCCACAAAGTCAGAAATTTCTGTAACTCATCCATGGTATGGACGTTTCCCTGCTGCCTATCTTCTGATACTTCTGATCTCAAACCACACCATCACTTTGAGCAGCCCCTCCAAAAGTGTCAATATACAAGTCCCACAATCAGCACAAGATGTCATGGATTTTTCAGTTTATCTGGGTTTTTTTTAACAGTGGATACCACTGACAGCTGTCACACTGTGTGCCTTTCAGTGAACAGCAGGCAAAGTATATGGCAATTAGGTGACAAAGAAGAGTCACATAGCAAAACTGAACCTAGGATCTCTAGTTTTTCTGATTAATATTTCACTAGAAGGGATCTAAAGATAATACCAGTTTTAACCACCAGTTTCATTTGCAAAAGTGTCTATTCAGACAGATAATTTTCCTTCTAGCCCTTTGTAGGTAATTGCCTCAGCCAGCTGCAAAGAATTGTGAGTTTTACTCCTTCTGAATTGCCAGCAAAATTATTGTCTAATTTCACTCATTTCTAACCCATTACACCTGCACAAGCCCATGTGCTCTTCATAGAAGCAAGCAACATCAGAATTTGGCCTGATGTGCTGTGATGGCACATAAAGCTCATCCCACAGAAATTGTGCAGAGCTGCCAGTTCAGAAGAAATATCTGGCTGTCACAACTCCCTTCCCCTGAAGCCAGGGCTTTCCTCCTGCACTCCCTTCCTACTAACTCTCTATCTAACTCTAAGTACCTGAAGGAACCCATAGCTCTAGATTAGGAACACTACTTGTTTTTTCATCCAGTTAGAGTAACATCCCTCTTTTAAATAAACTGTAATTGGAGCAGGACTATATCTCTTTCTCCTCTACATAGCTGCTCTAATGTCTGGTCTCAAGTGCACCACTTCGGCCATGGGAACAATTAATTCACTGGTAAAAAAGTGAGGAGTTTCAGTGTAAGAAATTTTATGTATTCTCTCCTGCAACATTTCATGGCTAGACATATGACTTCATGATTTCTGGGCATTCAAATTTTGGATGTAGAAAGATAACAGTGAATCTAATTGATGACAGATGGACCATGACACATTTCAACAGTTTCTCAGTGACTGTAACCTTTCTGCTAATAAATAAATGCAGTAAACCTGTGAAAGTTCTTTAAAATTGAAATGGTTAAATATCCAGGGAAATATAGACTTGAGGCAGAGAAGAACAATATGTACCTCTTGCCTGTAATTTCCCTAAATATATAGGCAGGACCAGTGAGTTTCTTGTCCCATTTTTAAAGGAACAGAATGATATATCATCTGAAATCATCTTCAAATCATCTAGTGTAGGTTCCCTGGTTTGTGTTTCCTTCTTGAAGGCTCCTTCATTAAAGCATCATATATGGCAACATCTGGAAGTGCTGTAACATGATTCTAGAATCAGGGAACAGGTTTATTGTTTGGGATTTTTTAAAAGTAGAGCTTCAACAATGTAGCAAACACTTCACAAAAAAATAAACAGTACTCATTTACAGTAACTCTCTCCTATTTGCAAGTAGAATACATTTGGTATAAATACCACTTAGCAGAGTCAAAAAATCAGGAACCAGAACCTTTTTTTTTTTTAAATCATGTTGTGATTCTTTTTTTCAAAATTGAAACTCAGTCATAGAAGTAAGGCCTTATGTGGTTCATAAACTATATCAAAAGGTATATCAAAATTAAGAGGACAGAATATTAGAAACTGTTGTGTGATAGCTACACAGGAAAAAATACAATTATTAACTTAATAATAGCTTTCCCTAACAACTAAGTATTTTAGATAGAAACAGTCTGACATTGTACACAGTCATGTTTCATGAAACTCAGGCCAGTTGCAACAGTTGGGCAGTCATCAAGCAAAACCGGCTGGTTTTGAATAAAGATCCAAATAGAAACAGCAGATTAAATCAGAACTGTTATGTGGAAATCTGACACCTTAGTGCCCCTCTGTAGCTGCCCTTGCAAAGCCATTTCACCCTTGGCTGCAGTGCCTGCACCAGCACCAGCAGTACCCAAACACCTTCTGAATGTTCCCCTGCCGTGCACAGGCTGGTGATGCCCTTTGATTTACAGCTGGGGAGGAAGGGTGCACAGAAATGAAGGGCT
The DNA here is from genome assembly GCF_029582105.1 of Oenanthe melanoleuca. Classification (NCBI taxonomy): domain Eukaryota; kingdom Metazoa; phylum Chordata; class Aves; order Passeriformes; family Muscicapidae; genus Oenanthe; species Oenanthe melanoleuca. The sequence goes on along the minus strand of NC_079342.1, from coordinate 13,808,626 downwards.
TATCCACAAAAACAATTTGCACAGCTCATTCTGGGCTGGCACAGGGCTCTTAGTGCAACAGCAGCACCCGTGGGAGGCTTCCAGCAGCCAGGGATGGGACACAGGGAAAGAGCCAGGCTGAGAGCTCAGCTGGCTGATCCATCCACAGACAGCTGATCACCATCAGCCAGAAACAGAGAGCTAAGCTCTGTGCTCCACCTGCAAAAGCCCACCACTGCTTAATCAGGGGAAAAAAAACCCATCGACAAATCTAAAATACCTCAAGCTTGATTGAGCATTCAAACCATCAAGGTGAGACATGACCAAAAACCCCAATCGGTCAAAATATTGCTAAGTAGGAAGTGTTTCTTTCTTGTTGAAACTCCTCTGCTTGATATAAATAAAATGTATAATGAGAAAGGATAATATCCTAGGTACTGTAGATGATATCCTCCTAAGATACCAGAGACTCAAATTTTGATTTATACTGCAAGGTAAAAAACAAAAATAAATTAAAAATAACAATATTAAAAAAAAGTTCTCTCTATGCAAGTATTCTGGTCACATCTCAGCACACCAGAGTTCCTCTGCTTTTGGTTTCAGCTGCTTTTTGCATGAACAGCATTCAGCTGCTGCCTGCTCAAAAAAGTATCTCTGCAATTCAACATTGCTGATCTTGTTGCAGAGCTCTAATTTCAAACAAACCATTGGCTGTGAGGTATCAATAGCAGGTTGAGGTAGCAAGGGCAGGATGATTTTAAATGAGTCACTGCCACTTAAAAGGAAGATCAAATGCCTAACAGCTTACATAGCTGTTAAGTACATGTGAGATTCTGAGCCCAAATTATCATTCAAAATTCGCAAAGAAATTCTGAGCCTCCAAAAAAAAATCAAAGCACTTTATTAACAACCTGTTATTTTAGCATATTCCATACACAAACAGAAGGCATATCTGTAACTCTAGCAAGACCATAGAACTGAGCAGACCCCTCACCTTGTTATCTACTGCTGGACTGAAGTCTACAGTGTTCCCTTAACCAGTTAACTGATAGAGTGTTCCCAGCAATAGAAAAAGTATTAGCCTTGAAGACACATCAGCTAGGTCAAACTGATCAAAATAATTGCCTAAGGACAGACTGCAGTGGTTTTATAAGGGCTCTCCAGGCTGGCTCTATACTCCCCAGTAACACTTAGTTTGTTTCAGAGGGATTAGGACAGTACCAAAAGGACAGGTATTACAGAGGAAACAACCAATTCTGGAATGAAATGGTTCCATGAAAAGATAAATCTTTGCTCTTGAAAACCCTCACTATTCAACAGACAGTAAAATTAACATCAAACCAACCAACTGAGGTTTTCTTTCATTCAGCCGGTTGGGAAAAAAAAAAAAAAAAAAAAAAAAAAGAAAAAAAAAAAGCAACCCAGTTTCTCTTCTTTCATATTCCCCATTCTATAAAGACCCAAACAATCAAATCAAACAAGTTACTGTCAGGCTTGCCAAGGCATTTATACTGTATCACTGATTTCCCAAAGAGTGCCTGTCAACACTGAAACAAGGGTCTGAAATCCACTATCCAATCTCATCAGTACAGCAGAAATACACATGCTGTAGCATGCTGTAGATCAAGCCCAAATGTTGAAGTGTTCATTTCAATCATCAACATTTCCTCAATATACATACAGTAATTAAAAACAAACAAAAACCATAGAAAGATGATAATTTGACAATTGTCAATTCTCTGCAAGAAAAGCAGAGGAAGCCTGACTCCATAAGAAGGGATGTGCAATGCCTGGAGGCTATCCTTAGACAGTACTGTATTCTACATGAAAAAAACCCTCTTGTCCATAATGCAGCATGTGCCACTTAAAATCCTTTTTTTTTGACTTTGCATTTCTCATTTGCTAGACTGGCAGAACCATTTTAACCTAGAAGTCTGGGTGTGTAATCTTCATTTCTTGTCTGTCCTCTTCTGTTTTTATCTTGCATTCTATGTGTATACAGCTGGTATATAAAGAACCTTAGCATGAAAAAAACTAAAAATCACTCAGAAATCCTCACTGTAAAAGAAATCACTGCATTACAGGATTAATCTGTCAAAAAACATTTTTTTAAGCTGCAAAAAATATAGAAACTGGCCATGTGTAAAGTCAAGGTTAGCTGCTGAATTCATGAAAAAGACAGAAAGGTTGGTGTCATCAAACAAGATGATTAGTTTCTCAGTCCCAGAGTATCATCTCACAAATCTTTGATAACCTCATCTGGTGAGATAACTCAAGTCGGTTCACATTTCAAAGATAAAGTCCTAAATAATTGCCTTAGCAAAAGTAATGAGCATTATAAAACCCAGAAAACTGCAATTTTATTGAAACAAATATGAAAAATATTTTTGAAATAAATTCTAGCTGTTCTTATATATTCTAAAGCATCTTTTTTTTACCTATTCGAGACCACATTGCATTTTTCCTGATGTCAAAATCCCAAACATTCAGATTTTCTTCTAAACATTTGCTTCTTTTCAGTACGAGTTCAAATCCAACACCCATGTAATAGGACACAATACTATTTTTTTAGATTATGTAGAACACAAATTTATGGAAAATGGTGCATTAGGCACAGGTATTCTAATGCTGATTACCCAAACCCCAGTTATCTAGAATTCCTGGTAGCTGAAAAAAGGTTGTATGCTGCTGTACCTAACTATCAGGGGAACTTATTTAACATGATTAACTGAAACCCTGATCCTCTGAATTCATGTTCACTCTGACATTTGGATTATTAAAGCTGTAACTGCTCTGGAGAAAAAAAAAAAAAAAAAAAAAGGCTAAAATGAGCTAAGAGGCAAAGACTTTTCTAATGACTTTGTTATTTTAAAAAGAATGCCAGGTGATTACCCAGGCAAGAGGCAGCCAGAGTCCCCAAGGTGGAATGGCCTCTGGTGACTCGGACACGACGCTGAAGGCACAGCAAGGCCCGAGGTACAAGAGTTACAGTAATGTGATTACACGGCTGCACAGTTCAGGAATGTGAAAATCCTGATGGTTCAGTTGCAAGTCTGCTGGTCATTTTGTGTGTGTAATTATTATTGATTTACTTCTTGACAGAATCTCAGTGAAAGCACTAAAAAAAAAAAATCCAGGTGTAAATGTAGGTTTTAAATAGTATTTTCATTTGGCATTAATTGTTTTAATGGTATTTTTTATTCTGCTAAGATATAATTTTTTTTCTCTTGACTTCAAGTTATCAGATACTGTGCTTTAGCAAAATGAAGCGATCAAGTGTGGAATGGGCACTGAAGGCAAAGACTCAATAAAAGAGCAGCATGCTTTTCAATCTGGCCTTTTAAAACATCCACTATCAGAGGGCTTTGGAGGTTTAAGGGATTAGATACCATGACACATCTGTCAGATTATTATGTAAGAAAACTCTCCTGCTGTTTTCTGTGGGGAGAATGTCTGCTGTGGAATATTTTTTTTTTTTTTTAAATTACAAACAAAAAGACACAAAAAAGGGCAATATTTAATTTACTTCATAATGTTTTTTCATGGAAAAAAAAAATAGGAGATAACTTATTTTTCCTGGCCTAAAACCAAATTATATTTAGCACTCTGACTGCAGCTTCTATCTGAATATGGATTAGCAGAATGCACATGCTTTTACTGTTCACAACAGAGATTATGCAAAGATATCAGGATTTGTAGGTTGGCCTAACTTAGCAATAATTTCCAGAGCCAGGAATCACTGACAGCATGCAAAGAATTGCAATGAAATGTGAAGTGATAAATCATGTTACATTCCAATTACATGCTTAAAAGCACTTTAAATGACTGCTAAATTTAGGAAGCTTTTCTATCTAAAACAAAAGCCAAAATAATTTTATGGAAAATACCCAATATCATCCTACCTCTCTCATGCTTTGTTTGGGTAACACAATTACATCTCGTCAGTGGTGTGGCAGCAGTGTCCACATCCTGCTGCTGAGGGCACTGCAGAGCATCAACCAATCTCCAAATTCACATCACACATGGCTGGAAAGCTGCAGCTTCATTAAAATTATTATGAGAAGCAGAAGTCTGAAGCCATCATTCACCACCAGTTGGATACTACAGATTTAAACAATTATTTTAAGTTTCGTATTGGTCCATTCTGCTCTTCAAGTTCTGCAATTCCCATGCCCCTGCTGAGTTCTTTTAGACATCTCGCCCTTACAGCAGGGGATCAGATGATGCAGGGCTGTTTAGGTGGTAAGAGCTACAGCACTGTGCTACACAAACAAGTCACAGAGGCAAACACAGCAAGAGCTGAATTGGATGTTTCTCCCATTCCAATAAATTCTCTCTCCAGCACCTGAAATCTACCTTTGCCAGGAATTCCATTACCAACTGCACATATCATTTTAGATTCTGCTTTGCATAGACAGATGAACAGAAAATAGTTGTCAATAGATAGAAACTAGAGTGAGGCAAACTAAAAGTAATCAAAATCCTGGAACACCACTACAGATTATGATCAGGGGAACAGATAGTTGTTTTTTCAAATAGACATACGCATATATATAGAGACATATATAAAACGTTTTTCCCAAAGTTGACCTTCACAGGAGCACAGTGTGACCATAAAAAGGAATCCTTGCTCAAGGATCAATCCTAACTGGTTTTTTATACTGACATTATCACAATTTGGAGCTACAGGGTTCCAGTCTCCAGCACTAACCCATTACTCTCAGAGGGTGCAGGTCAAAGCAAGAAACTCCTGTGCAACAGCACAGAGTGTGCTAGGGCACTTCCTGAGCACAGGAAGCTCTCAGCACTGACACACTCATTTGCTTAGCATTTCAAAAACATCATCCCATTTACAGAGGGGTCTTGTTTCTTCTCGTTTCCCCTATACCTTCTGTGAGTGGGAATCTAAAGGAAGGGTCTTCTTGGCCACACAAACTCATTTCACCAAAATTTCCCCGAGTTTATAATCTATAACTGGCAGTTTCATTGTTTCACTCTTGACATTTCTGTAAACCAGAGCATCCTGAGCAGAAGGTTTGCAACGACCAAGAAGCAGAGCAACAAGAGCCATGAAAATACACACTTCACTCTAAATAAGAATGGTTCAGTCACGATGTCACAGACTATACTGATGAATATATAACTTGTTAGTAAAGGACAATCACCTTTTGTTCACAGAAACTGTACAAATTTAGTCTGGAAGCATTGAGTCATTTTATCTCTGTGTGTACTACTGACTTTCATACTGAAATCAGTCTAATTCACATTGATAACTTAAATACATAATAACTTAAATAATAACTTAAATAAGTTAAATACTTAAAATACCTGATGGTATGATTATGTACATACATAGACAGCTACTATAGTGAGTTTTTAAAAAAACCAGTTCATTAACAACATTTTTCACAATAAAATAGTTTCTAGGAAACTGTGTGCCAAAATGTAGATTCAGAAATCCATGAGGGTCGCTCATTTAGATGTCTCTTGTGCAAACGCTCTTCCCTCAGCTGGGTTCCCTAGCCTTACTTTATAACCCATGATGAATCTCATTAAATCTGGAAAGAGGGAATACTTTTTCCTCATATTGTAAATCAGAATTAGGAAAGGGAGTTTTCTAAAACTAAGTAATCCATAAGGTTGCAAAGCAGCATTCCTAAATTCGGCTTTTTAAACTATGCCAACACCTCTCATTTGGACAGAATCACTGTACCCTCACTCTATAGAAAACTAGCCAAAATTTACCTTTACAACAGGAGTTTCAAAAATGCTCTGTTTCAGAGATGCAAATCCTAAGGCTTGAAAGCTTCAGCAGCCCCAGAATTACTAGTCTATACTTCTTTCAAATTATTATTTAGTCTGAAAATATTTGGGAAAAGGATGATACCTTGGCTCATAGTCAGAAAAACAGTCTTTATTGAACAATCTAGTCTTCCAGAAATCTGGATTTAATTATTTTGAGCAAAATTTATGTGTACATGCATGTAGATCTGTAGAGATATATGCATTTTGTCTTATTTACATGCAGTCCTTACTTATTTAGACTTTAGGCAGCTCATGCAGACATCTCTTCTAGAGGCACTGAAAAACAGGTTCAATCCAATGTTTATAATCAGCTGGCAAAGAGATGTAAGCGTGGCTCTTCAGGGGCAGAGTCTGCCTGGCACACACAGGGTCACTCTCTGTGCACAGAGGTCTCAGATGAAGAGCTGCTTATTCCAACAGACACAACACAACAAACAAACGTGGGCTCAAAGCCTCCGGCACAGCCAAATCTTGCTGCATCTTTGCTCAGCTCTCCAGAGCCCAATACACTCTCACTCCCACACCAAGCATCTATTGGAGCTTCCCTTTTGCTCTTCTCAGGGAACTCCCACAGAATACTGAAGTCTGAAATTAACTATTTATTTATCTTTAAGCAAAAGTAAAAATAGGGTCACATACATTCAAAAATCCAGGCTAGAGTAGACTACAATTTCCTTTCCAGTGACACACACACCTAACACTTCCTGGCTCCAGCAAGCTTTTCATGGAAGGTTTCTCCTAAAAAAAGCCATCATTTGCATTGCCTCTGGCCACATTTAAATTCAAACACACTCCTATTTCACATACATCTCATATTTTATTTCTGCTACTTCACATCAGCCACATTCCTAATAACCATGATGGGATGATGGTTTGTTACAGCAATTTTTCAGGATTTTTTTTCCTCTTTTCCTGTACTCTGACTCTCTCCATCCTGCCAAAAGCCTGAAGATGTCATTCAGCTGAGTTTTTGCTGGACCCTCCTAAGTGAATCCTAGTAAAGAACTTTGGACTACAGGTCCCGTTCAAGAGTCTTTGTGGAGTTCAGGACGTGCCTGAGGCCACCTGTGTTGTTGAGTCGTGGGTGGCCACTGGCACAAGCTGCACTTTGGAACTCCAAACACTTTTGGAACCCTATCACTGCCTGAGGAGCCCAGGGTAGAGAACATCCTCCCAAACACGGGTCTACCGTGTGCAGCCAGTGTTACTATACTGAAGAAATGTCTATTACTGGGACATTGGAAGTGACCAGAAAGTTACAGACCTTAGTCTCTAGTGGCTTAACTTGGATCTCTTTTAATTCAACCTCTGAACTAACAAGGAAAAAGAAATCAAATTATTCTTTCTCTCCTACACACAAGAAAGAGGGAGGAGAAAACTTCCCTTCTCAGCCTGGTACAGGAGAGACTTTGTTGCTCATGTCTCCCTTTCCTTTTCCCACTGCAGTAAGACCTCCCCTCATTTCAGCCTGCAAAGATCCAGGTCTAGCACTGCTCCAAACAAGGTCACAGGACTGTGCCCCAAACACCTTGATGCCAGCCAAGGCCCACAGGATACACCAATGCACAGACAATGCAAACAACCCCCAAACCCAAGTTACAAGAAATGACACAGCTAGGTTTTGGACACTCCAGGTGAGTGCTTCCAAAAACAGACTTGTGCATTACAAAGTCCTTGTTCTTGTATCTTGAGGATCATTTATCTTTAGTTTTGCTTTAAAAAAAAATTCTCAGCTACTAACACAAGATGGACATAATAGTAGAAAAGGGACTTCAAGGAACTTCCAAACAATTACCAAAATTGCATTTTGTAGCTTTAGGGCTAGAATCTGAATATTAAAAATTCTACACACTCAGGACAATGACAAATACCAATGCAAAAAAAAAAAAAGCTCATTTCCAGGCCTACAAGTGCTTTTTTCCCAAGTCAATCAAACATGTAGTTGATCTCATGCCAAAGCATTTAATAAAACTAAAAACGTTAAGTATATTTTAATGACTTTAGTCAAAGAAAATTCATGAATATAAATTCTGCTGTTGAAAAAAGTTTCCTACAGGAAAGAAAAGCAGCAATGTTTCAATAAATGTCTAAGCATCTTTCCTGAATGCAATCATAATGAATGAGGAAACATATTGTACATAAACATCTGAAAGACAAAAATATGATCCATAAAAAATACATCATCAATAACTATAAACCTAAATAATGATTGCATCACATTTATCACATTCAGAGGCAGGTAAAATACACACTAAAACAGAGGGCAATATGTTCCTGCTTACTCTGTAAAATGGCCCCTTGCCTGAAGCACATACAGTGTGCCTATGTTGCTCTCTTTTGGTGAATGTGCTGTACTGACACAAATTTCTCTGTGCAAAAATTCCAGCTTTAAAAAAATATTTATTCAACTCTAATTCCAAAACTGATCTTACAGATAAACTTTAGCTTCTGATTTTAATCCTATTAAAATGCTGATTTATTTTTCATCATTATTACATTTGAGAAAATAATGTAAAAAATTAGCTGCTCTTGTCCTTGCCTCCTCACAAGGCTTATACACCACAGGCTATTTTACCAAAGTGACTTAAATACTTTAAAATACCTTATCTACATGCACAGAAATATTAATCAAAAATCTGTATGTTGAAAGGGAAGAATAGTTTTGGAAAAAGTATTGTGGTAAATTGTTTTGGTTTTTTAACATGGCAATGGCAGCTGTAGTTTACTGCACTGGAGGTTAAGGAAGGAGAAGCAAAAGCCAGCAAACAGTAAAGCATTCACTGAAAAATTCAGTGTAAATACAGTTGTTTGTCTGCAGTGGCAGAATAAACAGGATATGAAAATTAAAGCAAATGGATTTGTTCACTTCATGCTTGTTGAGAGACTCACAGTTCACAGAGCAGAGACCTTGCATAGCATCACATCACAGTCCTTCCACTTTCTGTACTCTCCTGCATCTCGCCCTCAGTGAGCCTTCCTACCCTCCCCATCCTCCCAGTTTAAATTTTTTCTTAGCCAACACCTTCTCACCAGTGATCTCTAGATCCTTGTTTCCCTTGTCCTATTTTGTCTCCTCTGAGTTGCCTGTTTGCTTGTACATATGTTGTGCTATAAAATGTTTAATAGTAATCCCTGTCCTTTCCACCTGGGCTGCACAGAACTGCAGTAATAATGTTTATAACCAATTCTGTGTGGTAGTTACACAGAGCCCAGTAACCTTCAGGCTATTTCTCATTCAGGAGAAATAATCTAAATTAAAGAGATTAATCCTTAGGGTACACATGGACTTAAGGTACTAAAGGAGGGCAAATACTTTGCTCCATTTTTTTTTGTGAAAAAGTCTAATCAACAAAGGACAGTCTCTTAATTTAAGTACCTAAAATGAAGCTTTCAAACCAATGTGCATAAAAATAACCAAAAATAACTCCTCATTAACATGAGAAAAATTTTATTGGCTCTCCTTGATTTTAAACCCACACATAGATTTTGCATAAGTATAAAAAGAATAGCTACTAAAGGACATAGTGATATTTAGAAAAATCTTATCTTTTAACATATTTCAGAAAACTATTAATTCCACTTGATCCAGATGCACCCACCTAATTCTGTAAATCAAAGAAATCACATATGGAAGTGTGAGAGTTAAATCAATAAGAGTTTCTGAACATCTTTAAAACTTCCCTAAAAATCTGTGGGGAAGCCTGTGAAGTTAAATTGCTGCATCCATAAAAAGAACAGAGTAATAGCAGGAGAACTGTTGTGACCATACCATTTGATTAGTATTCCCACTACAGCTGCTGCCCCAGGAGAAACTAGAAGTTTTACCTAATGCAGATACCATGATGAGTGAAATTTTAAACTAATTATTACATATAAATAGGGAAGAGAGAGATTAATGGAGCCATACTTCAGTCAAATGATTCTGCCAAAGTCATGAATGGTAAGAACATAAACTGAATAATTCATAAACAGCAACACACCTCTGGAGCAGAAACTGTAGTAGCTGTTTTGACTAATGGCCCAAACATGTATCTTTGCAACATACAACAGGATCAAAACAATAGTGTAATTCAGGGGACAGGATACCAGATAAGCTGAAATAATGGAAACTGGTCTCAAGGGGAGTAGAATGATTGTAAAATGATAGAATCATCAAGGCTGGAAAATACCTCTGTGATCAAGTCCAAGCACTGCCAAATCCACAACTAAACCATATTTCTAAGGGTCTCATCTACATTTTTTTTAATACTTCCATAGATGATGATTCCACCACTTCCCTGGGTAGCCTGCCATAATGACCATCCTTTCAGAGAAGAAATCTTTCCTAATATCCATTCTAAATATCCTCTGGTGCAATTTGAGGCTGTCTCCTCTTTTCACCTGGCAGGAGAGACTTACCTACTGCTCTCTCCAATTAGCTGTCCTTTCAGGTGATCAGAGAGAGCAATAAGTTCCCTCCTGAGCCTCTTTTTCTCCAGGCTAAACACTCCCAAAACAATAGATTTGAAGAGTTATGGGAGAGTCCTAAGAAATTATCTGCTACAGCACTTCTCAGCCCCCTCCACCCTCTCAACCCTAGCATCAGACTGCTGCCACTTCAGAGTACCTCAGGGCAAAACCAAGGAGATAACCTGGGCTCAGCACAAGGATGAACCTTGTGGATAAATATTTGATATCTACACTGCCTGGTCATGTGTTTTCTCAGGGTGCCCTTGCAATTTGTTATACAGCCATAATTCTTTGTTTCTCACTTTAACACTGCTTGCCAGCACCTCGATGGAGGCCTATGCAATCACTTGAAGCTAGGCAGAGAACAGTGCTGTTCAAAAGGAAAAGTGTATGAATTCCCACAATCTAATGCAGAACAAGTTATTTTTTTTATTTCTGCTGTCCTCAGATAGTGACGTATGACTTGTAAGATAAATTCCAACACAAGGAAGCACATTTTAAAACCACACTGCAATGTGTAAGGACTCATTTTCAAACACTTGAGACAAGTTTAGGTCTAACAACTGCTAATATGGCAGAGTCTCAGTGACGTCCAGTCATCCTGCCCAGAGTTTTTCAAATTCCTTGCTCCACTGAGTACCACCCACTGCTCTATCTCTCTAGAAACCAGTCCCAACAAACTGCAAGGCAATATTCTACACACCTCCATTAATTGTCTCTTGATCCCCACCCCATACAGCTCACCACCCTGCATGTCCTCCTTTTCTGCCATCCTGCAAGCCAGCTGTAGAGAGCAGAAAAGACTCTGTACTCTCTTCCAGGCTGGAGTTCTCTGCAGCTGGGGTGTGCAGCCTGTTACATCCATGACCCTTCACAGCTCAGACCAGGCAATTCCTGCTGCTGATCTGAACACCTTAACTGGAATGATTTCACTTACAGCTGAGCCCAAATATGAAGAGAAGGCAGAAGTTTTCTGGTTACAGTCCCTTGACACAGTTGATATACCTGAGAGCAACTTTCTACCAATGAGGCTTTAAGGGTCATACCCATTATTTTGCCTTTTAATTAAGAGCTTACAGAATAAATGCAAAATTAAACACCAAATGCCAATAATCCATAGGAAGTGGGCAAAAAACATTTTGAAATACTAAGCTTTAAAGATTCAATTAAGAATAGAAATAAATAAATAGCCAATCAGGGTTTTTGCAATTATTCTAACTTTGATCTTTAAAACCTCCAAGTTGATTTGTATTCTATTGCTACAGAAATCAAATCATTTTTACAGTTGATAAACACTCAAGTTTGCTAGGTAATTAAATCCTTTTTAGATTTTTTCCCTCTCTTTCAATTTTAATGGAGCAAAAGTTTAAGCTTTTAATAGCAAAGTGGAGCAGCATTATATAATTCTTTTAGTTGATGTTCTTAATTGCAATTACTGGTTTGAACTAGAGAACTCCTTTGGGGGCAGCTCAAGAAGGGCTTTTCTTCCTTAACTAGAGCAGTAATTAGAAAATACTTGGCTTCTCTATACCTCTGATAATCTATCTTTTTCTCTTCCAAACAACTGCAAGTTTCCTATATCACTAAGATGACATGAACTAGGTTTGCAAGTTAATCCCCAGATTATGTGTGACATACTTAGTTCATACAAGTCACACATTACTGACATTTCAGACTCCTGAATAACACTAATATTTGATGCTGCATTATAAGATACTAAAAATGGAATTTTCATGTGAGGCACGCAACACAAAAAATATAAGAAAAGCAAACTGCTTTTAAAAAGGAGAAAACTTAAGGAAAGAACCTTTGATTTGCATTTTTGTAGATATGTCTGACAACATCTGATTGCACAAATGCTGCTGGTCCTCATATTCCACCTGATAAAATCACACAAGATGATAATTTTAAAAAAACAAACCAAACGCCAAACCACTTACTTGACACTGATTTGTAGAAAACTACTGCTATCTTAAGAATTTATTCTCAGCTACATAGAGGTATGCTCATTTGCATTATTTGATTAAAGAGTGTTAACAGGAATTAAATCTTCCAGAAGAAAAATTTCCCAGAAAAAAAAATAACTACCAGTACAAAAAGTCCAGGATAATTATTACTAGACTTCTCTCTCACTTGGCCTTGGCAACAAGAAAATGTTAAGTTGGGAGAAAATAGTTAAAAATCATCATTGGTAGCACTAAAGTAATTCCTTCACTGCCATTGCACCAGGAACCTCAGGCCTTTATGCTGAGGGGCTTGCAGTTGGAACTGGATTATTTCACCAGTGTTTAGAACAAGCAAAACCTGCAGGCTGAGAGAGCCCTCCCTGCTCTGAGAGCATCGCTGCTTTTTGCAAGCTTTTTCAACGCAAACTTACAAAACTAAAATACAGAGAGAGCCCAGTGTCAGAGGAGGGGGAGGAAGAGGCTCCTGTGGCAGACACAGGCGCTGCAGTTGGAGATGCTGGTTCAGTGGCACAGGTGACACTGCAGGTGCCTGCTGAGGACGGGAGGCGAGGCAGAGCTCAGCGCTGGCAGTGTGAACACAGTCCCTGCTGCGCCTCCGGATCTGTCCCGGGGTCCTTTGCTGGCAGATTTACACATGGAGTTCCTGAACCAGAAATAATCTCAACACTCGGTAGTCTACACCATAGAAGTTTGAAATACAAGTATTGCATTTTTTTTTTAATCTTGAAACTGAAAGCTTTTATTTAGAAAATAAGGTCCTCTATGTCCTTCTGATAAGCTTCCGAAGGAGACAGTGGACTGTGGGGGATTTTTTAAAGAACAATCGATGGGGTATAATGATATAAGGTAGTCAGACGACACTGCACCACTTAGTTTAAAATTATATGTAGCTTTAAGTGAAACCATCTGTTCTGCCATGGCTAAATTATTTACCATAACAGCAAATAATTTCCACAAGGGTGGGCAGAAGGAAAACTTTTAATGTGGAACCTTAACCGGGATTTTTTCTCACCGTATCCCCTTACTACTTATACCCTTTTAGGGCTCCAATCTACCTCACGACTGTCACCCTCAGCCTGGCAAGGCGGTGCTTCGCAGCGAGTGCTGACATCCCTGCGGCGGCGCTCAGCAGAGCTGCGTGACAGGAGCTGGAGCGGCCGTGCTGAGAGGCACAGCAGCAAGGGCGGGCAGGGGTCGCTTCCCTGCGCTCCCCTGCCCTTCATGACGCTGCTGATAAATCCTGGCAGGGGCTGGCACGGAGGGGACCGACTGCTGTGCGGCCACCTGAGCCTCCTGGCACGCTGGGGGGACTCGGGCACCCTGTCAGACACCCTTCCAGCCAGGCACGGGCTGCGCTTCACCCTGCGGGGCTAAAAGCCCCAGCGAGTACTTGGGGCCATACACAGCAGCCTTAACTGCATTATTTTACAGCATAAAGCTATAGCACCCGTGTGGAAAGGAGGGCAATACTTAACAGTTTTCCTTTCTGCAAAAACGTTGCCTTTTGTTTTAAAGAAGAAATGAGGATATGTTAAAAACATCAAAAATGCATCTGCCTTGATTCCCCACAAGCAGAGTATTCTGTTCCATATACGTAAATGGCAAAATTACCCCCATTTCCTTAAGAGTCCTAAAGTGCTACAGGTATTTACACACTAACAAAGACTCTTCTGTGTTAACAAGAGATTTCAATAATGTAGGGAACTGCACAAAGGTGGCTGGCAGAGAACAAAGAACACAGATGCAGAGTAACAACTAACACATGGGAATTTTACCACATACAGAAAAAATTACAAATGATTTTTAGCAAATGCTGAAGTGAAAGATTTTCCAGCAAGAATGCCATTTAACAGCAAATTGTTTCCTCCTGAAAATGGATTCCCATTGTAACAGCTTCAAGTTAACTGTTTTAACAATGCATGCCAAGCTAACTTGCAAATAATTCATATTTGCTAACACCTGAATTAGATGCTATAACTGTCAATGCAATTCAGTCTTTTCACAGAATCGATTAGGTTGGAAAAGACCTCCAAGATCAAGTCCAAACTATAACCAAACACCACCATGTCAACTAGAGCAAGTACCATATCTAGCCTTTTCTTAAACACCTCCTGGGATGCTGACTCCACCACCTCCCTGGGTAGTCCATTGCAATGTCTAATCATTTCTCTGAAGAAATTCCCACAGATGTCCAAGCTGAGACAACCAGCCTGAGACTATGTACTCTGGTTCTGTTACCTGTTTCGTGGGAGACCAGTCTGACCCTACATCCTCCTTTCAGGGAGCTGCAAAGAGGGATAAGGTCACCCCTGAGCCCCCCATTCTCCAAGCTAAACAACCCCAGCTCCTTAAGCTATTCCTCACAGGATTTACCCTCCTGACCCTTCACCAGCCCTGCTGCCCTGCACTGCACACCCTGCAGCACCTCCATGTCCTCCCTGCACTGAGGGGCCCAGAACTGGACACAGCACTTGAAGTGCCTCACCAGTGCCAAGTACTCTGGGCATATTTTTAGTATTTTCACTTGAATATGCAGGGAAAGTCATCAACCATGAACTTAAGGTTTTATACCTAAAAGTGAGTTTGTTCTAGAACTCCTAGACCAGATAAGGAACCTTTCAGATGTAATTTTAAAAACTGAGTAATTTGTTTACTTTTCAGTTCAGAGTATCAAGCATATAGAGACTAATTTTCCTATAATAAGACATTCTTTCTAGGCACAACCATAGCCCAAGGCCAAGGTCTACAAATAGGTGTCCTTATGATGGACTTCAAGAAACATTTCCTCCAACATCATTTAAATAATGGTTTCAAAAAGGTCTTTTCCTTGCTCTGGACCTCAGATAACACGTGGAGCCTTTGTAATTTATAATAATTGGTATTTCCGAGCCCATCTCCACGCTGCTCCCGCACAGCCCTGCCGGGTCCGGCCCCGCTCCCGGCTGATCAACTGTGAAAGCCGTGTCGGGGGAATAAAAGCAAAACAGGGCGATATTCCTGACTAAGCAGCAGCGGGGATTCCGGCGGTGCCGCTGCTGAAAAGCGAGGAGCTCGGCGGGGCTGCCCTCAGGGCATCGGGCGTGTGCAGGTGCTGGGATACACCGCTACAGAACCCACTGCCTGGTTCAGTCGCGTCTCAACCGGCTAAGGATC
Organism: Oenanthe melanoleuca; assembly: GCF_029582105.1. NCBI lineage: Eukaryota > Metazoa > Chordata > Aves > Passeriformes > Muscicapidae > Oenanthe > Oenanthe melanoleuca. The sequence continues at coordinate 13,793,273 of NC_079342.1, read as the reverse complement.
ACCGCTGGTAACACTATCAGCGCTCCTTTGCTTCCCACCACAGGCCCGGGTCCGTCGCGCTGTCGGACTCTGCGCTCGCTGCTCCCCAAATCCTGCACGGCACGGCCGGGCTGAGGCGGGCGGAGCCGCTGCCGACAGGCTGCAGGTGCTGCCTCCAATTGAGACTTACCAGGAGCGCTGGGCTGACCGCAAAGGGGAAAGGGACAACTGCTCCCACCTATGGCACCGCCTGGAGCTGGGCTGCAGGTGCAGCCCGTGATGGACCCGCAGAGCACACACTGGTTCTGAGGAGTGCAGCCAAGCGAAGCATGATGTTTATTGAAGGTATTGATTCACACATTATTAGGAACACGTGACCACTTTAGGAAAGGTTATCAGAAATACAAATACATTAAGTCATGTCAGATGTAAGCCACCATCTGGTCCGCTTTTGTAGATGCTAAATGTATTTTTTTTTTTAGATTTGTCCATAGGTATGGTTAGTAGCCCTCTTTCTTTGGGCAGAGTATTCTGTACAGACTGACCTGGCCCAGCACTGGTATTCGAAAATAGAAATCATAGTGAAGTTTCAAAAAAAAAAAAAAAAGAAGACATGTGAACCTCCTATCCTAAAGCTCTGTTTAAGTCTGGCAAGCTAAGCTGGAAGCTGATCTTATGGCAAAAAGTAGAATACAATGGAAGCCTCCTCCAAGAAGAGAAAATTTACAGCTTTTATTAAGTGTTACAGATAACCAGAATATGCTTTAATAGTCACTGTATGGACCAAAAGAGATATACAATTAATGTGAACATACTTTATTACTGAACTAGTATTACCACAAAAATTAAAAAGACTTTACCAGGCCAAAAGACTGCTTTGATCTGGTAATCTCAAGAGGGTTTTTTATTTGTTTACAAACATTCTTGTTATATATTCTGCAATTCTAGAGCTGAGGCACTACAGCACAGGCATCAAAAATCTCAGTCAAATTCCCAGTTTTTATATATCCCAGGACTAAAACTTCTTTAAAAATCATTCCCATATAACTTCAATCTCAATCTCTTAAGCCTCTTAAATTTTTTCTAAATTGCTGGATATCAAAAAACACTAACGTATTCGCTCCTGAGGATAATTAGCCCCCAAATTATTTTTAAAGTATACCTGAAATACATTGATAATTTACAAACATGTTTCAGGGTTAAATGATTCATAAGTGCATGAGTCTTTGGTAAATAATATCTACTCTCTTCTTTACTCAGTTAAAAAACTTAATTATTTTTAAATCTAGATTAACTGATTTGTTTAATAATGCTTTCTCTAATGAATAAGGCTCACATGGCACAATGCTGAGTGGGATGAATGGCTGTATGTATCAAAACCTGAAAGATGTTTCAGGCTAAAAATCCTGTCAATTCTAGGTTCCTGCTCTGGCTCATTTTGGTTTTGTGCTGTTCAGCCAGTCTCAGGAATCTAGATCTGAATGAGAACTTTCTGATTAATAAGATTTCCAACATTTAAAGATGTCAGCAATCTAGAATATACTGTCCATTGCAAAGATACATTCTACAGTAGGTACTGGATTGCATGCTAAAAACTACAACAAACCAATTAATTTAAGTTTGAAATAATACATTACAGCTGCAGTATTTCCTACAAATGTCTGCTTTACCACTTATGCAGTGTAACAGAAAAACTATGCACTATGCATGCGTGTGGAGCTGAGGATGACTGCTTGCTCCCAAAGGAAACCTAAAGGCACAGGATATAGGTAATGTGAATGAAAACCTGGAAATAAACATTGGCTTCCATTTTATTATGAGAATCCAATTAGGAAGTGAATGCCTAAACTGATATTTTACTGTTTGTGTACCAGATGCCTTTGCTTTGGCTAAAAGATACTATATCATGTCCTTTAAGAAAAACAGCAGTATTAAATAGATCTTGTCATTTCAGAGGAGAAATAAAAAATATGTCTGCTTTAGGTTTGGCTTACAGAGTTTTGGGGATTATTTTAAACATGTCCAAGAACTGATCAGATTATTTTTTATAATTGTTACTGTTTTACTGTTCTACTAGAGTTTTTTAATTATCTGTTTTGTTAAAGGATAAATTACACTTGAGACAATAAATAATATAATTTACAATAAATAATTTTCAAGTCAAAGAGTTGTACTTACAAAATAATATAATACTGTAATAGAATCTTCAAGAACAATTCCATTTTATATATTCTGCAGCAAAAATAACATTTCTAGTAGGAAGGAATTACTTATAAACCTAGCAAGATCTACACATTCACATGTGTGTGTAAACAACTTAACAAGGTTTATTATGTTCCCAGAAAAGCTATGCTTTTAGAGTATGTTTTCAGCTAAATTTTATTTTAATATGATGGTAGGAAATATATAACAGTGCTTATGTTTAGCTCCATCACAAGTTAAAAAAAAAAGAAATTGAGTGCTATTATTTACAAACAGCAATTTTCCTTTTACTTCACAAGTGACTGTATTTGTGTGTGAGCAAAATGTTAGGGCGAGGCATTCCAGATGAACTGCAGCTAAGTTTGGATGAGGATGATTTCAGGATGAACAGGGTAGGTCTTGGCAATAAATACCTAGAAAGGATATGAAAAATACAGCAAAGTTTACAGACAAAGAAACATTCAAGAGCAAAAGAATTAGTTGTTAAGGTGCCAGACTTTATAATTGCTGTGTGCAGGAAACTCAGTACAGTAAATGCTATTTATGAAACACAGAGGGCAATAGGCAAAAACTAACTCAGAAAATGAATATAAACACTGTTGTAAGAGGATCAAAAACCTTTCCAGTCCTTTATGTTTCAAGCCGTGAAATAAGTAAACAATGGAATCCTGTGTAAACAACAGAATCCTGTTTAATTTAAACCGGGCAAAAATTGCAGATGACATTAACCATTTTTAAAAAAGCTGGATCATAAAAAAAAAACTGATTAGAGTCCAAAAGAGATTTTCAGCTTTGGTTTCCAGCTCTAATCCTCTAAGAATAGACATGTTATCATCATTACTCTAGTAAAGGAAGAAATGATCCTACAACCTAGTAATTCACATCAGTGACTATTTACCTTTTAAATACAGGAAATTCTATAGCTTTTATTTCATCTAATAATACAAACAGTCTTTTATCATATTGCCTAATATTAATTGTTAAATATTTTCATGCTGTAATTACCTAAAAGTTAATTGTGAAGTCAATTAAGTGTGCAAAAATAACATCCATACTAAATCAGAATTTCACAATTAATTATGTCAATGTTGGGATGGATTAACACAACACATTGTATAAATTATTGCTTAAAAATTGTTGTGCAGTTCTAGTGAATCATGCTAATTAAAAAGACTGGTCAGACTGATCTCATGGATACAAACAGGGGCACTGTGTCAAGGGGAGACAATCTATATAAGAAAGTGTAGACATGTGCTTTGTTTAAGCTTGAGAAAAACCTTATCACCAAAATATTTTTTAAAGAATTTGTGAAAAAGTCTGATTTGGAATGGATTGGTGGTGATGACAGTTCACTGTGTCACCAGACCGAACTTACCTTTGCGTGAAGATACAGTAAAAAACTCTCATACTTCCCAGAGAATATGCCATGACCAATAAGGTCATTTAGGAAGCTGTAAGGACCTAGTGGTAGATTTTTTTTATTTTTTTTTTATTTTGTAACACAGGTTAATTTATGACTTTTTACATAGTTTGATTTCAGCTAATTATTTTAAGAGACTTTAGTATAATTTTTGACCAGTCCTATTGTTTTATTTAGTTAGTGTATTACCAGTTAAGAGAATTGAAAAACAATTTGAGAAGTTATTAAAGAACTCTGTGGTAGTTTTCATTATCTTTTTATCTCTCCCTGTACAAATAAACTTTCCCAGCTAAAGAGCTCTCTATCTGTAAACTGTGAAAGCTTTAGTTTCACAAACTTTCATTTCTTAAACACAAACAAAATGAAAAATTGGTTTGTGCTCAGAAAAAACAAAGTTCTTCAAATTAGATTTTATAAAGTCTTGAAAAAAATTACATCTCATACATTTATTACATTATACTCTAATATTTTCCCATTTCTAGAAAAGTAGTTCATTACCCTTACAATTGTAGGCCATAACGGACAAAAGAATTTATTTCTATATGTGTCTTTTATTTCATAAATTAAGAATATCTTGGTTAAATGGCATATTGCTGTATTCATTTCTAGATGAAATACTTATGGAGACTAATATAAAAACTGTAACTTTAATCAATCAGAATTGTCCTGACAGTCCATTACTGATATTTAGGATATAGAGGGCTTAGGTTCCTCTAAGCCTATGAAATTTATGAATAACTTCCATTCAACATCCAAAGAAATACAGAAACTGGAGATGAGAAAGTTCTCTTGGACCATCTCTTTCATTGCATTCCAAATGCAAGCCTGTTAGCTGAGTACATTAGAGTAATCTGATCAGTTTGAATAGTTTGTGGTTGGTCATGATGTAAAATTTTCTGCAGTATTAACAGTAAAGGCAATAAAAACACTGAGATTTTCTAGTCTTAGTTAATCCAAATGGCTTTACCATACTCCTGCTATAACTCAGTAAATGTTAATATTGAATATGACTGGTTTGTGGCTAACATACTTCTACTTTTGCTGTGATCAAACAAATTTAGTTTCTGACTGGCTTTAAATTATGTTAGAGTGTCTTAAGATCCACATGTCAATAATGCATAGGTCCAGTGTATCAAATGACTAATCTGAAATATATCAAGTAAACAATTAAATCATAAAACAAGTTTAACAGATTATCTATCAAAAATTTGTTTTTCACATAATACTTAACTCACAAAGCCCTTCTATGTAACAATATATGTAAGATATTTTATATAAACAAAGCATTTGTAATTTTATATACACAATAATTAAAATGGGATAGAATTTGGATCCTAAGTAATTTAAAACTGACATTTAATTCTCTATCTATGACTGTTTAATTCCAAATTGTTGACTGCCACAGTTGGAGCATTCTCAGTAATCCCTATACTGATAATATTATAACCCCTGTTGTACCCAGTTGGGGAACTAAACCAGCCAATGGAGAATCAGGTAAGTGCCAAATAATTCTTTTACTATATGATGCTGTTTTGCAAGGTTTGAAAATATATTTATGCTCCACAAGATGGAATAACAAAACTTTTGATCCATAGGTTTTGGAAATCAACTTTGCAAAACTGTGCAATACAGTAAATGAGATGGCACTTACCTGACCCTTGGCTGGAGCTGTGCCCCTATAGCATCCCACTGCGAATGTGAAGCCAGAAGTATCTGACATGTTAGGGTACCTCTAGGAATGCAAATCTGGAAACACTGACTTTGAGGGATCTGAGAAGGGGAAGAAAGGAGATTTTCAGTTCACTTTATGGAAAGCCTTTGCTGCAGCTGGTTTGGCAGTAGGCAGTCAAGAGTTTAATAAGTGTACTTTCCCACAAGATGTGTATGTCAAGTTTTCTTTTGGTAGCACTTCATGACTGGGGTAGTGAGATTAGAATGACTGAAAATCAGGATCAAGGGAAATGTTGGGGAGTTTGCTGGGGTTTTTTTTCTTAATTACAGAGGAAACCAAACTTAAAAGTATAGTGGTAGCAATCTGGACTAAAACCTGTTCCAGTACTATCCTTTATATGTATAATTCAGGAGGAAAATATTCAAATTTATACCTTGTATCATCCCAGTGGTGGCTCATCCCAGTTGGGGATCCTCTTGAATCTGATGACTGTTTGTAAACCACCAGCAGGCAGTATTTACAAAGCTGTACTATTCGTTGGCAACACTGGAGCTGCTCAGGAGTCACTGCCTCTGAGCCTTTACTGAATATGGTTTCCCAAGAGCTCCTATTACAGAAAAACAGACAAATTCATGGTCTCTGACACAAACTGCAATCTAGGAGATTTACTGCTTTGTATCGGACCTAACAACAGAGGAACAAGAGAAAAAGCACAACCTGGCATGTGTACAGGAAAGGTTTATACTATTTAACACAAATACTGGCAGATGCTGAGTCCAAAACACAAAGAAGTTAATCTTTATATGAGAAATGTCCACCACCATTTTTCACTTGGTTTGTTCCCTGAAGTGTTTACAGAGCCATTACTTAGGTTTAGCATATAAAGACTTACTGTCACAAAACTGTATACTTGTCTTACAAAAAGAATAACACAAAACACTTATTCTTTTTAACCACCTGAATGAAATTATTATATTAAAGGAATTAATAAAAGTAATACTCAGATCCCTCTTCTTCTTCTTATCCATTTTCTTGGGAAACAATTAACAAGGGTAATGTGCAAGTTCTCCACATATGATAAATGACTATATAGGAACAACATATTGACTTGATTCCTTGGTACATACAATATCCAGCAGCAAATGTAGTTCATTTTCAATACATCTCTTAGAACACTTTATGCAAACTAATAAAGCCCCCTCCCATTCTTTATATATTTTACATACTAACAGAGAAAATGTCATTTTTGTATGCAATATATTTCATATTGTATTCTTATTTTATGAATAAATTGGTGGGTGGGAGGAATTGTTTAATGCCCTCGATACGATCCCCCAAATCTATATTTCTACCAATGTCTTTGATTTCAGGAATGTAGATTCTGAAGTGTAGGTTATTGAACTTATTTATATGTCCAGATCTTTTCTTCACTGTAGAAAACTTGCATTTGCTACCCAAACCAAAAACACCTGCTTACATGGACATTTCATACTCTGCATATACTTAACTTTCTACCAGTATGGGAAACAGTGAATGTAATCAAGCACAGAAATTTGAAGTGTTTATTAGTAAATCACAGAAGTGACATTGCATCTGGAGTGAGATGTCAGCTGCACTTCTGACTGAACTCTCCTTATAAGTCTGGAGCACAAACAGATACAATGATTTCTGTTGATGGCAAGTCCACCTTTCACTCAGTGGTCTGGCCTTAAAATCATGCACTATCCAGTAAAAGAGTTCACTTAAGGCTGAAATATTTTGACTATTAGATTTTTTTCCTTAGATTATTACATTTGTAAATACATTACTAAATGTTTGATTCCATTTCTGAAAAGGTTGGCCTTGCTTGCCAAATAGACTTAATTCCACTATATATCTTAAGGTGCTTTTAAAATAAGTCAAATGTATTACATCATTCTTGTGAATGAAAATGAGCAACAAAGTATGCCAGCATTGATTGTGATTGTGAAGTTACGAAGAAGAAGAAGATTCAGCTTACCCTGAATTACAGAAACAGTTCCATAGGCCTTGACCATGGCTCCAAAGTAAGCGATTAAATACACGGTTAAAAAGCCGGTAGAGATGTAAATTTTCAATGTCTGGAGCTTTCCAGACATGGTGTAGAACTGCACGGACACTTGTCCTGACTATATCCAAAACCTAGGAAAGAACATTCCAAGTAAATCAAAGACATTTTGCAAAACCAAAACCCCACAGATGGCTGATGCCATCCAGACAGCTATCCCTATACATATGACTGCATACATTCCTACAGAGATCTGGGAGTTCATTTCTGTTCATTAGCATTTATCAGCAAACTTTTATTATGTGTTCTTTCTGTTAGTAACATTTTGCAAAGCCAAATCAAAGTAGTTTATTTTTATTACCGAAAAGTTAATTTCTTTTTTTTTTTTTCCAGTCTTTTCAATACTAGCTTGTTTAAATGACAGAACGGGTAAAAAGAAACAAAATGAATACAATTAAAGACGACAAGCAACTTAATTAACCAAGTATTGTATATCTTCTTTATACACTCCCTTGTAAAATACCATCTATTTTATAAAGAACTAAAATGTCCTGAAAAACTACAGACTGCCTTTGGTTTAATGTCCATTTAAGCTCAGTGTTACACTGGATCAAACCATATTAGTGTACCTGGCAGGAGACAGTGTAGTGAAATCAGTGAGAAGATAATCAGCAAGATATTTAAAATAGAAACATTTATAGACACACCATGGATTTATTACATGCAGACTACATTTAAATGCAAGAGCATAAAGGCTGAGCTGCATTCAGTTCAGTGCTACACAGCTGCACATCCAACTTTACCAGAGTCCTGGACACCTTTGTACATCCCACTGAACTGGGGCATACAAGGAGGGTGGGATTCATCTTGCCTGCTTTTAAATATCTGGATGTTCTCTTAACTCAGCCCTCTCTGTTCCCTTCATAATCCCTGGAGAGAATCAGACTCCAGAGTGTCTTGGATTCTGTCTATTTAGATACTATCAATAAGCCTAAGAACAGTTTTGTGACCAAAGTAGTATGTAGGTCCCATATTGACGCTCTGAGCAATGTAAAATCTGTCCTACAAAAAAAACCTACAGTGCACATAAACTATCAACAAAAAAGCCAGTTAAATCAATGAAATTTCCTTTAAAGGAAACACCCTCTCTGCCTCTTTTGCATAACAGCATCTTCCAAAAAACCAATCTGACTCAAGTGGGTGGTAAACAGATGGAGGTAATTGCTAATTTGGTATAAGATTTTATAAATTATAAGGTACAATGCTTTTCCTGGAAACTTTCAGATATGTAGGACAAACTGATTCACATGGTGAACTGTGGTTCTCAAAAGGTGAAAGAGATTTAGTAGAACAGTAAAGTATGGAAGAATGGTGTGGAATTGCAATTTTTAGGTCCTACATAAAAAACTGTTGTTTATAAATTGTCTGACAAGGAAGGAAACAAAGCTTAAAAAACCAAAATGCTTGCAATAGCACAAGGAAGCTGTGTAGTATGCCTAATGGGCAGAAAATCTATAGATACCCAATAATGACAGGCTTGATGAAATACGGGGTTTTCCCATGCTATTTAAACTGTTTTTGAAGACCTGGGATTAGTCTGCATGCACAGGTCTTGCAGTAATTCCATGCACATAATAACCCAAAGTAATGCACCACTGTCCTCTCCGTTGGGAATCTTTATGAATGCAGGTGTCTAACACATTAAAACCCACACCCATGGCCTCCTCCCCCCAAAAGAGTCAGATAGAAAGAGTAAGATATTAAAAGCTAAGGGTGCTTATCTTTTTTAGTGACAGCAGGAGCTAAACCCAGGTTTTGGACTGTCCCCTGCCTGTAGAACAGGCCCAGACTTTCAGATGCTCCCTTAGCAGCATTAGCCTTCATGCTTCTGCTTCTCAAGCCCTTTTCCTTGTGTCTCACCTGTCCAAGGCATTCCCACAGACACGGCCAGTATCTGTGGTCAAACACACAACTGAAACAACTCAGCCCTTAAAAAACATAAGGATCAGCCCTACACTTCTTTGCAATGTTACACCAACTAATAATATCTCCCTGTGTGAAAAAGAACCATTCCATCCTGCACAGACTCTCTCACTAGTCCAAAACACATAAGCTAAGAACAACAATGCCAGTGTAGAGCTTTTTCTTTTACTGTAGTACCTAGAGTTGGAGAAAACTAAGAACTGAACATCTTAGAGCAAATCACAGACTGCCAGGTACTCTGGGGAAAAAAATCTCTCTTGCTGTTTTTACTGTGCTGATATTGCCAAAATGCGAGAGCAGAAAATGTGCCGGTTAATTGTCCTTAATTTGCAAACATGGCAAAAAAATCATCCCTTTAAGACAAGAGACAAGGCCTTGCACAAGGGCTGGAACTTCATGAAATCTAGATTTCATTTTTCTAAGTTAATTTCCCTACCTTGCCTTCATTGTTCTGTTTAACTTACATCATTTACTTTAACAAAACAAATTATCTAGGTATAACAGAACAAGATGCTATGAAAGGGCATATTCAAAACCTTCTGGTAACCATCAAAACACTTTTAAAGAAATTACGTAAAGTGATGCTACATGAAGCAATCATAAGTCCTCCCATACAAAAATCTCTTTTTAGTGAAAGTCTTAGAGGTTAAATTTCTTTTTAACATGAATTGATTTAATTGGTTTACTCTCAACTTACTTCTGAATGCCTCCTGTACCCACGCTGTAATGCCAGAATATTACACACTAAGAATAAAAGAGTAAGTTTAATTTTTCTATATCATGTTGAGTAAGTGTTAAGCTAATACAGCTGTCAGGGGTGAACATTGTGAAATATAGTACATTGCCCAGGTATTTTCTTCTTGTGTGTTAGAATTTCCCAGTAAGTAAGAGTAAAGAGGACTGAGATTATGTTTTGTATTTCACAGAGTAGCAAAAGGTACCTTTGAGACAGATTCCTTACTTGCATAAATATTCTCCACCTTGCTCATTTCTCCTTCACCCACCTCATTGGAATATAAAACATACTTCTTTCAAATCAACAAAAGACATTTGGCAGTCCTCAGCTGCAATGTCATTGTCAAAGTTAATCCGTTTTTATAAACTACCCTTCTAAGAATAACTATCTGATTGCTTGAAGGGATTGAGGTTAAAAGCAGTTAAAAAAAAGGCAAATCATTTCCAGTGCAAGCAAAGATGAAGGGCTCACTAGTGCTTCAGGAATTATAAGTCTCCTAAAGTTGTAAAAGATGTCCTCACAAGAAGAGCAAAAAGTCCACATTTCTGATTGTGCAATTTTTGCAAGTAACAACATGGCACATCAATCTCTGTCATCCTGACTTTGTACATGTGCCCTTGGTGTAACATGACTGCCAGTCAAATAAAGGGCAGAACCACCCTCTGTTGGAGGCTTTCTGAAATAACGCTTAAAGGAGAAAATTCTTTGCTTGGTAGGTCCATTTTTTATTCAACATGATCTGTTCTAACATTGTGGGTCAAAGCCAAGTACAGTATCACTACCTCTAATGGAGTTTTAATATGCCTGGTCTGAAACTGCTGACTGGTGAAGCCCTTATCAATCACACCGGCCGAGTGAATACCCTTCTAAGAATGTTAGCTAGAACTTAGGTATTTAAGCACTAATCATTTATTTGTTTTCTTTGTTTTCAGCAGACTAATTTTTTGAGAAATTGATTTTTAAATTATAATCCAGAAAAATCATGCTTCTCCAAACAAAATGTCCTGTAATAGAATTAATGCATTTCTATGTTAGTAGCATTAGCCAGTATTTTGGCATCTCAAGTCACTCCCAGTGAACACCAGTAGAAACACTGCTATGCATCTAATTCAGATGATCTTCTGAAAATGAATTATGCCACTTACTTTTCGTTGCTTTGCTGAATCCAGTTTTACCAACCAATAGGATGACACTTTTGTTTTATGATACTTCCAATTATCCATAATCTGCGGTCATTGTAAAACACAAGATAAAAAATACACATGAAAACAACTGAAAGCTGTTCTTTCATTTTACAAGCACTCCTAACCCTTAAAAATGGGAGCATCTTAAAGAGTGCCGTGAGAAGTTTTTGCTAAAAAAAAATAACAAAATATTTGCAATTTTATGTGGGGCAACATTTTTGAAGATCTGTGTGATGCTTCAGTTTAATACTACTTTCTTTTCTACCTGATTCTCACAGTCATATACTACAAAGCAGAAAGTTGTCTTGACTGACTCCGCTCAGATTTTTTGAGAGTAGTTAAGTTCAATAATGTATAACTGCTTATCTATTTAAATAGTGAGGGATTTTGCTGCATATGGGACATTAGACATACCTGGAAATCATCCTTTCTGTTAATAACCATATATAAACTACAACACTCTGCTTTCACAAAATAAACGATACCAAAATAGCTCAAGATGCGAACATACATTTTTATTCCCATTTTGTTATTTCATCTTTCTACTCTACTCCAGACCTTCAGCGAGGTCTGTCTCACCCGCACTCATTTTCCCACCAGGAACTGGCTGTGGCCAGCCGAGCTGTGGGAGCTGTGCCAGGGAGGGTCGGGGCTCGCCGGCGGGCGCAGGGTGAGGAGCGCTCGCAGCCCCGCACAGAGCTCACACTCACAGCATCGGGGACCACGTTTAACTGAAGCTCTGCCTCTGGAAACACCAGCCTGCTGGCTGTGAATACTGCCTTCCACCATCACCAAGTCAACCATCATTACAGAACAATTCCTACCCACTCCAATGTAGCTGCAGAGATTACTAGAAACATAATCAACATTCTGGAAGCTCTCAGAGCTCAGGACATTTCTGGCCAGATAATAAATCAGATGAATTTTAACACATCAGGGACTGTGCTCACTACATCAGAGCACAGGTGTTAATTTGAATCCTTTCATTTTTCTTCTAAACTGAGAAGAGAACATCTATCTTTATTTTCTCTTTTCCATCCTGTTAGCTTCTTTGCATTAAATATTTACAAGGTTTTAGACAGCATGCAATTTCTGTTTATACATATAAATATTAAGTATTGGGGTTTAATTGACCTTTAGTTTGGCATTTTTTCACACGTCTTGATACTAAACTACAAGGCTCAGGACAACATTAGATGTGAGAAAGGCTAATTTAATAGACTACAAGAGCCAAAAAGCACATGACTGGTGCCCTTTATGACCCTCAAACCTCCATTCTGCCTGCAGCACACCATTCTGAGTTCTCTAGTACGCCTGCTTGAGAGCAAGTTAAACAGTTCAGGATCTGTTTTAATATCAGATGAAATATGAATTGTGACATTCTTCATGGCTTACTTAGTTTGAACTTTCTCTACAGTGAAAAACTGAATTTTCCTAACCCTCCTGATTATTTCTCATATATTTTATAAGGACAGAGGAATGTTTTCAGTGCTGCTCTTTTAAGGTCAGAAAGCATGCAAAGTTCCAAGCTTCCAAATTCTTTTGAGTTATCCTGAGTTCTGGAAGTTTTAGGGCCACAGGAACTAATGAATCATAGATTGAGCTTTTTACTTTCCTTCATTTCAGTAGCCTAAACAGTGTCTAGCCTGTTTTTCTTTCTTATTTATAGATACTTACATCTTCTATAATTAATTCAGATTCTTCATTTGTTTTTCCTGGGAACTTGACTCTCAAGTCATTCATAAGGAGAAGAGTCTCTTTTGTCAAAGCAACTTCTTGCTCTTTTGTTTTCTGTTGCAGCAAAGACTCACTCTAAAAGCCAGCATGAAGCAGAGGAAGACATTTCAAGCATGCCATTAAATCACATTACAAAGATGTTTGCTTGACAAAAAAAAATTCTAGAGTGACATAAAATATATTATTAAAGTGCACAGATGTATTATCTAATACAGAACTAATATATATCACATACATTAATGCATCACCATTACTTAGCGTTGTCAAGAAATCCAAGAAAAACAGCTTAAATATAAGTTTGTTTGAAATAAAATAAACAAACATATATTCCATATTTATGATGCCCACAATTTAATGTATAAATTTGAAACTGAGATAACAGACTTTGAATTTAAATTCAACATAATGAAAAATATTATTAGTCATAAACAGCAGTTTTTCAGTTCCTCACTTCAACAATTTTTATTGCCATAAACTGGCAATGTATCACAGGGCCAAGATTTCAGGAAGAATTAAAAAGGACACTTTTCTCCTACTTTAGTCAATAATGGGTCTGACAGTGTCCTCAGTTGTTCAGAGTTTTGTTCAAAGTATTGGTGCTTTTCACACCAACACTGATCTGAACCCCTGCAGTGTCTGCAGAAGACCATCTTGGGAGGATTTGGGGTGTTCTTTAAAACAAAACACACTAGTTAGCAGTGTTTCTGATCCTCTTTCTTTACTTTCACATACTTTTGCATTTTCACATTTGCAAGACCAAGTCAGCTTAATTTTAATGTTTTTCAAGACTGAAATTCAAAATTTTTAGGCACTTCTAATCTTTGTATCCTGCCACAACTACAATACTAAAGGATATTTTTATTTAAGTGAGTGATAAATATTTTCAAGTACAAAAAATACTTTGGTATTTGATCCATGTTAATGTAGCTGAAATAATAAGATAGCAAATATTTCCAAATCCACTTTTGTTTACAACTCCTATAAGAATATGTCTGCAATTCCCAACTGTAAATGATTTATTTTAAATTTTGTTTCCCTACGTTTAAAACATTCAGATCTCAGCAGACTCCAAAAATGGCAGTGTACTGCTCTTTTCTTGCCCAAAGGATAGATAAACTAACACTTTATCATGCACAATTATTTCTTCTTAGTAAGTCACAGTTTATCAATTTTAATGTTATTCTAGCAGTAATATATATTATATTATTCTTAGTTGCAAAAATAATTATGAACAGAGTTCCATTCAGAATACAGTGCTGAATTATAAGTGGTTCTTATCCATTCTGTAAGTAATTTTATTCACATCATTTTTAGGAAGCATGACCTAAGCTCTATCACCCAAAGTAATTGTTCTGCACATCAAGATCATTTCTGTGGTGGAGCGTTCTCAATGAAAAAGAGAGTATGATTTCTTACTAATGTTAATTTAAGTGAGTAGCCCATTTTTAACATCAGATGGTAAGAGACTGCTTTTAATCTTTCAGTAATTTGTATTTGATATAAAGTTAATGTGAATAGAAAAATCCATATTAGCCCTGTCTCATTAAACTCTCAGAGTACATCATGATGATAAAAGGGTACTTTTTAAACTTGAGATAGCTTATGCGATAAAAAATACCTTTAACACATTGTTGTGAAGACACAATCTTAATGTCTTTCCAATTCTATTTGCTGACTTTAAAGATGGAAAACCATGTTAAGGAGTATTTTACAAGATGTCAGCACACAATTTTAAAAGGATTCTTTTTCATCATTTAGACGAAGCCTCACAGCCAAAACAGACAATGAGCGTTCTACCAGATAAAAATGAAGATTAGAGATAGTAAATACTATGAGGCAAGTTAATTAGCATTACAAAAGGATTTCTCACTATCAAAGCTCACCACAATACAGAGAGGCAGCAAATATGGGTTAAAAGTGCCAATTTGTTTTGCCCCATCTCCGCACAAATTATTTGGGTGATGAAATATGTAGGTGAGGCAGCAAAGCACGAATGGAAACGCTCTGGCACCAGCAGGGAGTGCAATGCTGAATGAGGCTGGGGATTGAGCCCTGCAAACACTGCCTAGGGAAAAGTGAATATGGGCTCCAACACACCAACACAAAAGAAGAAATGCTTGGAGCATGAAGGAGATACCAAATAGGATGACAATCTGCTAACAAAATGAAAAAATATACATGGTCCAGAGGTATACTCTGAAAGTACAACTAATCATACAAATTCTAAACAATTAAAAGTGTTTAATCTGATCTATTAATTATTTGGGCCAGTTGCTTGACTGTCTCAAGTAGAGGGTTCAAATTAAAGATATTATATCTTCTTTTTTAAAAAAGAGAATGGCTTCTGAGTCAGTTACTGCAGTGGCAAATCCTGCAGACCACAAGCACTGTATAAATTTTCAGTAGTTCACTTTGGAAGTAGAGCTCTGCTGCAGTGGTATCACATATGCAAAAGAGGCCCAGTAGATTGAAGATTAATCTCACCTTCTTCTACAATGGACAACCATACAAAGACTTACTAATGTTTTATTCTGGCACAATATATTTACCCTTGGACTATACAAAGGGTTTGAAATCTGGATGTATTTTTGTTATTATAAAGATTTTGCAGATAGGTACAACCTTACCTCAGAACCAGCAGCCCCCAAACAAATCACAGAAAAATTTTAAGAGTGGTAATGATCCTTTCTATCTTCAAAAGCCTATTTAGGAGTGAAGGTCTCCCATTCACAAAGTGAAGGTTTCCCATTCTCTTAAAATTTCAATTTCCACAAAATATAACATCTGTATTGCTGCACCATGAACACTGAGACATCCCAGCTGGCACTCATCTCATATCACATACAGGTCTGGAGATCTTACATGCTTGAGTATCTCTCAAAATAATCTTGACTGTACTACCTCAAGTTTTCTGATGTTGCAAAAATTACTAATAAATTTATTGAGTTTTAGAGAAAAATGGAACATATTTGAATGCACTTGCTGTGTTAACTCACCCCTGAAGAGTTCAAGGTGGCTGTCTGAGAGAATCTGGCTGAAGATGGGCTACGACTTAGAGAGTGAGACCTGTTCACTGGGGATGTTCTCTGCATTTGGAGAGATGCTTTGGCTGACAAGGGGCGCTGCTCAGCTCCCTGGGACTGCATAGTGAGAATGGAGATGGAACGAGGGCAGCTCACAGAACGCCTCATTGGGCCTGCAGATGATGTGGGGGACGAATATGATGGAGACTTTACGTTTTTAGTTGAAGGTTTGCAGTTCATTCTACCTGCAGACAGATCAAATGAATGATGTTGTTATTTTCTAAACACCCATTTCTCAGCTTTTGTAACTAAAAACACATATGATCAATGTGTGCACAGATGTTGTACTACAATGTGTGTTGACTAACAACTATATATGTAGAAGTCAGTCGTGTCAGATCCCCTAACAATACAGAATTTACATACTTATAGGAACATTTATTTCTTCCTTATATTCAGCTTTAATCAGGCAGACTCCAATCCCCTAGAACACACATGAGATTTATGAGGGAGGGCATGTGTTCTTTAGGTCAAAATGTATGTGACTTCTGTGTGTGGTTTCTTGACTATAAGATATAGAAACAGGAGACAAATTTTGCTCAATGGATCCCATATTTGTAGATTCAGTATTTCCAATTTGCTACAGCATAGTTACACCATTTTTTAATTTAGTTTGCAGCTAAATAAATGCTATGAAAAATAAAATTTTAGAAGCACCATTATACATATGCAACTACATTATAAAATTCTTTGAGACAATACACCTCTAAAACAAAAGATAACATGGTAAATCTATTAATTTAGAAAATTTTAAAATTTAAAGAAAATGAAACAAGCAAACCAGTTGACACAATCTAAAAGACTGAAGAATTTAATATAATTTATTGTCAATGCCAGACTTCCTTGGAAAAGTAATCATTTAACTTGCCTGATCGTTCCAAAGATTTGTATTTATTTTCTTCAAGATCATATGAAACTTTTTTCTCTTTTTTCTCATTGTGATCTTCCTTTTCAGTTTCTTCTCCCGATTCTGACAAACTGCTATCACTGTCACAGCTACTGTCACTGCTGTGGTTCTTAGGTTTCCTTAAGGATTGTGCACTTTCTGGCATTGAACACAAGGGCTAAAAAATAAAAAAAAAGAAACACCCAAAAAATTTAATTGAATCCCAGAGAAACAGCTGGCTATCACACTAGGTCCCTGGTTCAGGCAGGTTCAGGCAGGATTTGCACAGCTATAAACCCTCCCAAATTAGACTGGAAGTTTGTCCTAAATTTTAGGAAAATTGCTTAAATATTTAATTAAATTCATTTCACTGTAGTTCTAATCTCTGTCACATGAAGAGGAGCATAATATAGTAAGAGTGGGAGGGAATTATTTTAAGTATGAATTGCACTAACAAACATACTGAATTATGGTTTGAAATCATAAATCAATTGATACAGAATACCATTTACAATCAGTTCAGGTTTCTTTTATTTGCAATAACTGAAGCTACAGCTTAACAATGATCAACATGAAGTAGAAAAATACATCAGGGAACTTTGGCTGTTTTACTTTCCAAAAGAAAGTGATTAAACCACATCCTGCAGAGAGCAGAAACTAAAGAATATACAGCAAGCTGTGCTGGGGGTTCTTGGTGCCTCATATGCACACGGGATTCAGTGTCATTAGCTAATTAATCCTGTTATTACCAAGGATACTGCAAGACAAAAACCGAAAAGTTGGAGACACAGAAACTGATCCAAGAACAGAAACTACAATTGAAAATTTTTTGTCTTCCATCTTCCATCTGTCAGACACAAAAAATGCAGTATCTTCTATCAGATCTGTTATCCTAAGTAGGCTTATGTGGTCACCTTTTTTTCCTACACACTTTCTTTTCAGTAACTCTCAGCTATAAGAAGCTATGCTGATGGCCTCATCTACCAAATGGATTGCAGTTAAAGCTCAGATTGAAAAAAAAAAAAAATCATAATTTCTGGACATATTTTGAATCAAGTGAAAAAGAACTCTCAGGAAGAATTTAAATTTTCCTAATGTCTTAGCATAATGCAATGCACCTGGATTTATTATGAGGCTAACAGGAAAAAATTCAAAACCTCCTGTTGCTGCAAGATACACTCTATAACTAAACAGATGCTACTTAAACTCCTATTCCAGACAAGGAAGGGAAGGGAATTCTGCCACTAACTAATAGTCTGCTTATGCCATCCCAAGCTGTTAGACCAAATAAGAAGTTAGAAAAGAATACTGCATTGAGGAGAGCCCTGACAATTGTTGTTGCACAAAGAATAGGTTGATATGTATCTGTCTGCCAAAGGGATAAAAGTAAGGTGCCTCAGCACATACCACTTTATTAAAAATAGCTCTTCTTATCGTGAAATGCTGTGTATGATGGAGACATATTGATCAGACATTCCTGAGGAGTTACACAAGGTATAACAAACATTTTCAGTCACAGCTCACAGGGGCTTTAAGACAGATCTTATCCCACTTATCACATGCATGTTCCTCACACATTCTACAGTAAACAATATCAATTAACAAAGAAGAATAAAAAGAAAGACCAAAGAAAGTATGAAAAGCAATGATAAAAAACAGCTGAATCTGAGTATAAACTGATCTCTTAAAAAGATATCTGATTGCCTAGCACATCCAATCACCTTGATTTTACTCTTACACTAACCCAATTTTTCTGTGATTAAACTCATCTGATCTTATACCAAAATAATTAAAATTAATTTCCAATTTCCTCTACAATATCTGTTATTTTAAATCCTTAGTCCATTGTCCTGCACACATGGGTAACCCTGACAGTGTGTAGGCATCAGGAGCCCTCTAGAGGCTATAAATAAACTGGACATTTCCAGAATGCACTTCTCTACGCAAAACACAGTGAAATTTTGAGTGCAGGAAAAAATGCCTTCATTCTCTGAAAATATTGATTTCTTTTTTCTGCACTGTGTTCATAATCATGTTCAAATAAAATAAGGCTGAAATTCATAGCAAATATGGAATAATTTACACACAAAGCTTGCTTTTATTTATATCTACACAGCCCTCAACCTCTCCTATGTATGGATATATATGTGGAAATGTAGATGTTTCTATATGTTTCTATATATGGAGCAGCATGAGGAGGAACACAGCTCTCTCACCTAACTAGTCCAGGTGTTTTGTTAGTTTTCTGAGTCCTGACTGATGGGTTCTTGCCCAAGGAAGTGTGCAACCCAAGGCACTGCATCTAACCAATGAGGACCTTCTGTCAGCAGGGCAACCACTGAATTTAAGGGGGGACAGACTCCATGACCTTCTCAAAGAACCTTTCATGCTGGGTTACATGACGTGAAAAGTACCAGTACTCTGGTTGCTTTGTTTTGGTTTTTTTTTCTTTTAGATCCTGCATACATAACCAAATAGTTCTTTATTTGTAGGATTTATAGTTACAAGATGAGATTTACAGCTGGATTATTCTCTTACCTGACAGATTGACAAGCAATAGTACTTTCTACTGCCTGCCTCCCTCACCAAATTTCTCTATAGATATATATTTAGACATTACATATCTCACAGAACCCTCTTTACAAAGAGGTGCCCAATCAAATGAAGATGATTGGCCATATACACCTTAACCCCTACTGGAAAGAAGTGATGATCTTTTGGAAAAAGATAACAGGACCATCTGCATGGGCATCTGTGTTTCAAAGGGAGCACACAGGACATTATGTAACCAGGGAAATCTGTGCTTACATGGCTTCATTGTCAGCAAGGCTTAAATGATTGAGAAATGTATCAGATAAAAACCATTTGCCTGCTATAAAAGAAGACCATGGCATATAGTCCTAGTCATAAATTAATCAAAATTCATCTTAAAACTAATTAAGAGAGGTTTCTCAGTTGGGGCTTAGTATCCTATTAAATGTTCAGCCTCCAGCCTGGGGATGCTTTGTGAGCAAGGAGTGTAGAGGTAGAACAGAACAAGTCAGTGTGCATACAGGCAACCAGACAGATGCTTTCCAAGGGCTGCTGGGAAAAGGCAGGCTTCTGGAAAAAGGGAAAAATGTGACTGAGATGGTAAACTTGAGTAACTGACCCCATGCTAAAGAACTGAAAACAAAACTTCAAGGAAAATGATCTCTGTAACAACATGGACTGAGTGTACTGCTAGCATGGACTGGGTTTTTTTCTCTTGTTTAAATGAATCCACTGCTGTTAAAGCACGAGCTCACAAAATCCCCATATTTTAATGAGGTCCCTGCAAATCTATCTTAATACCAGATTGGGCATGTAGATCCTCTTTCCAGAATGCATGCCTGTAATAAGATGTAGCTCTTTGGATTCTTGCACATATTTAAAGTACTTCTTCAAGCTCAGAACAATTTTCAGCATTCATTTTGTGCAAATATATCCACAGATTTGTACACCATGTCATCAGAAACATAAAATGCTGTAAAAAAATTTACATGCATCCATAAACAAATCCATCAAAGCTCAGAACAGAGATGTAGGCTCTTCTAAGCAGACTTGACCTAAAATGTTTACAGGATATAAAAAACATACTTATTTCAGCCAAGCCCAAACTATTTATCTTTACTGGCTTAGAGATAAGTTTATTTAAGGCAAAGACTCACATGAACTATGCACACAAGCAGAAAACATTAAGCTAAAAATAATACACATTCTCATTAAAAGCAGATTTTGGATACAAAATGGTTTCCAAGATATACTGTAAAACCCTCTTAGCAAGCAAGCGAGCTACAGATATATCAAAATTATAATTAATTCTTTGACTTTCCATAGTGCCTTTCATTCTGTGATCTCAAAAATCCTAATTTTGGCACTAACAAATTAGAGATGAAGGCATTCTTATGAGAACCACTATTGATATAAAAATCTTTTCACACACTGAAATCAACCCCTCATACAACAGTTGTTGCCATGCATGGCAATTTCTCCAAATGGCTCAGGGAGGGAAAAAAGGATCACATATGCCCTTAAAAATTTACTGGGATTTAGTTAGACAAATGGTAGTGATACCTCTGTTCATACTTTAAAAAAAAAAAATTAAAAAGGTTAATGGCAGTCTGAGGAAAAAAATTTCCAGCAGGATCAGCTAACTAAATTCCCCACTTCAAATTCTCAGAAAACCTGTCTATAGAGTGAAATAAAAAATTGGTATCTAGAAGTCAAATACCTTAGGTCCTCGTTGCCTGGTGCATTTTCCCATTAGCTTTTCATCATCTATTTCACACTGCTCCAGAAGATCCAAAATGTCCTCCTCCTAGAAATGGGAATTTCATTACTATTAATTCAAAGCAGGACATATCCTGTCCTTCAAAAATTCAAGCAGAAAGTGGTAGAAATTTGAAACTACTCTGATTACTAATGCTGAAATAGGCCTATGAATTCTCCCACAGGAGGAAATAGAAATATTTCCTTTCATGTGTGCATCTCTCCTTGTAAGCAACATGAAAATGAAGTTTAAAATCAAGTCCTAACACATTTTATTTTTCTTAAATCTGAAGAAATGATTGAACAAAGATTCCTGTAAAACTGCTGGATGAGGCCAACTACAAAGATGCAAAATTATTTCTCAGATTCCAAACTACATCATATTAGCTTGTTATTACTATAGCTGCTTTCCTACTTCCTCTGACTAAATAAGTAGGCAAATCAGGTAAAATTTTTGGATGCTTTAAATCCTTAAACTAGTGGAGCTGATTTTAGGATATGTCTTGTTCCAGTCATTACAAGTGAATGAATAGGCAGGGAACATTACTAGAGGAAGAAGGAGGCAATCACCAGCTCAAAAGCAGTTTCTGCCAAGCTCTGGTTTGGCCAGGGGTAAGGCTGAGGATCAGGGATATGGTAAAGTAGCTTAAAGCCATCAAGCCTGTCTCCACCCTGGCTCCACTGCAGTTCATCCAGATTCAAGGATCTGGCCCACAAGCTGCACAAAGAATAATAATAGGATCATGGAACATTGTCAACTGCTATTTATTAGCCATCATACATGATTATAGTGAAACTAATCCACGAGGTCATGAATTCAAAGATAACACCTAAAGCCAGTACTCAGTGTACTTCAGTACCTTCATTCTTTTTAAGGGGTTATTCATTTCCCGCTGAAGTGAAGCTGCTCTTCCAGCAAGAAACGTCTGGAAAGCAGTGGCTAACAAACTCTCATACTTTTCAAGTAATGTCTTATCATCAGGAGGGTAAATTCGTCTGAAAAAGAAAAAGATAGAAGCTGAGGTATTCATCACACAAAAGTAATGTCAATAACACACAATCTCTTTTTTAACATGTACGCATCCCATCTATAATAATCATATATAATATCAAATCATAAAACATATACTCTGAACACTGTTTTCTAAACCTACTTTTAATTCACAGAACACATTCATGTTTAAACCAGCAACTAGCCAGTCAAAAGAAATGCCATATAAATCATTCCACAGGAATACCAACAGTCAGTTTTGCAGTGCTCAGAAATTTCAGTGGGTGTGAGTGATGCATACAGGTGTGAATAATTAATGAAATATTAACAAAATATTGTATGTCAAATTCAGAGTCACAAGATAATTTGTATTAGCAATAAAAGGACACAAAACAATTTGTATTAGCAACCAAAGGACAAAAAACAGTGAAAATTGAACAATCACTTTGATCGTATGGACAGGATATGAATTAAAGATCGAATATGTACTGCAGTTGAATGCTAAATCCTCCAAAAAATTAACAGGAAGAAATAGGTGCTATTAGAAAGAAGAAAAAAAAAGGTACATGGATACATATGGTGACTGATTTTCCATTAAAGCAGCTATGCCATTATTCACAAATCACAGGTAAGGAAATTATGACAATATCAGAAGCAGGACTTGGTGATTTATTCATGTTCAACAAGCCACAATGGGCTTTGAAGAAAACCACATCAATCCATCCGTCACGAATACCTGAAACATAGCCAGAAATATGGATAAGATGGAAGACTAATTTTTAGTCTATTGTAAGGAGTAACCTTACAATATTGCACTATGCAAAGCATGGACATCATTTGTACAGTGCATGGCATTATGTGACTTTTATGTATTTGTGAGACTTTTCTGAACTTTTAACAAATTCTTTTTTCTTCTCGTTCTTCCTTTTCAGATGTTTTCTCCTTGAAAAAGTATCTATCATGAGGATTTTGTTACAATGAAAAAAAGGATGATTTGATACCATTAGTCTCAGAGCAGTTGTAGAACAACTGTTTGCATTAAACATCTAAAGGAGATTTAAGTTCTAATTTAGTTTCAGTCAACACCTTTTAATGGTGTTGATTCTACTGCAGAAAAAGCGCTTTAAAGAAAGGGTAATATTCTTAATGTATTTAGAAACAGACTGCCAGCTAAAGATCATTTCAAAGCTATGTACATTCTTTCCAATTCCACGTGATTTCACAAGGGCTCGAAAGTGTGGCTCCTACTCAGCTGCCCCAAGACTCCTACTGGAGCCTGCTGTGCTTGCAGACAGACATAGACTAGGCCAATTCCTGAGCTGATACTCACAAATTAAAACCAAACCTCCTGAGTTTGAGGTTACTCTGGATTTTTATTCAGAGTGCAATATTAATCCATTCAGCAATACTAGCTTCCAAAATTTCCACGATTCTATGTCAATGCCTGACACAAGCTAGTCCTGCTTTACAGAGGAATATAACATAGATAAAATACTGCACAACATTCAGATAAAATTCCTCTTCCTCTCTAGCCAAAATTACTTTCCTTCTCATGTTCTGCTAATCCTTCAGCCTTTTCTCAAAGACATGATAATAATACACAAAGCTGTTCTGCCTTTTTAAAAGTGCAGATTCCTCATAAAGGGACACTTTTGTTTTTCCTGAGGGAAAAAAAATGTATTTTTACTGATTTACATTAACCCAAAAACTAAATAAAGAGAACATGTGTCTGATTTTGAGTCAAAAACTGAATAAGCAACTTAAAATGTGATCTGTTAATGAGCTAGATGTTTAAGTTAGCAAAAAGAAAAATGTGTTAAAGCATCATAGTGCCTCTCTTTCTTTTAGTAGCATGAAAATAACCACTTTATCAGTTCATTGTACATCTATATGGTTTTTTTACTTACTAGTTCAGCTCCACACATCAAGAAAATATGAAATTGAAAGTTACAAAGAAAGACTCTTTGTAAGCCAAATGTTACATCATCAAAAATGCGAATTTCACAGAAACATCTATCTGTTTAAATGAAAATTTTACTGGGAATTATGGAACATCTGTTCAAAAAAAGGCAGCAATGAAGAACAGTGATAAAGACATTCTGACTAGTTCACAATAAAATATGTGAACTCAGACCTCTCACACCCTGGATGAATGTTGTAAAGAGTGGGCAAATATTCCCATCATCTCTTTCTAGCCATACTCTTCTCCCTTTCACCAACTATTCCTAGGCCATGCTTTCACTTCCCAATGAAGCAAATATCAAGAAATAATAATAAAAACATCACACTTTTTTTTTTTTTTTTTTTTGTTTTCTGGTCAATGCCTGTTGTAACTGACAATGTAAAGCTCTCTTTTGAACATACTTTACCAAGGAATCTGAAGGTACTTACAGTTCAGCCTACCGAGATTCAGAATCAAAGTGCAAAAATACAAATAAAGTACTTCAAATGTCACTCTATTCAAAATTATAGAAGCACCCAGAATGTTTCTGAATTTTTGGCAAGCCTCAGAGATAAAATTCAAATATGATATTTTTACAGGGGAATGTTCATTCTGCACCCCCTGTCACCAAGATAAGAATGCTCATATGTGATTAGAGAAAGCATCCGCAACAACAATCATGATTCTTGGTACATTGAATGTGAACAACCATGTCTTTCAAGCAAGTGTCTTGCACAAGCAGAAGGGTGTTTGATGTCATATAAATTCCTAAGTGCATGGAAAAAATTGGAATCAAGAAAAGAACAGTCTGAAAAAAGACACCTGATGTACATGTATATATTTTCTATAAATGCCTACAGATTTTTGGCAGAAAATATCATCTACCACAAATATTTGTTTCCACTGTTCCTAAAGAATATACTGAATACTTCCTACTAATACAGTCAAAAACATTCACCTGTAGTTCCCCATGTGTTTATTTTCATGCTCCTCTTTGGAAATCTGTTTACGTACTTGTGCAAGTCTTTCCTTCTACAAATCAAGAAAGTAAGACAATTAAAACAAAAGAGAGTATATACCATGAGCAAGAAACAGCACTTTTTTTCCCTTCCTACCAGTTCTTGTTTTCTCCTTTCCAGTGTGTGGCGCTGCTTCTCCCAGTCTGAGGAACCTGGCAAGAGTTTTTTCACTGAACCTTGGCCATACAGTCTTTTTTGGGCCTCAGCCTTCTGTTGGGCTAAATTTCTTCTTTTATCACTTGTCCTGAAACACAGATATTAAGAAATGTCAATTCAATGCAGCCAAAACGAGATGCATTTCATATCAAGTACATAACCTGTATTTTCCAGTCAGTCATGTGTTTATCATAGAATATTAGAATTGAAACATTTATTAAGTTTTTTTCAGTATTAACTTTCATGGCTACAATATTTTCACACTTTAAGGGATACTGTATAGACTCTGTGCTGTAATTTAATGTACAAACATGGCTGTATCTATTTTCATGGGGTGTAGATTTTTCAATATATTTCAGCTACAAAGTTTTCCTCTAGAGGGGTGTGGCTTTTGACTGAATGCAACACTATTACTCAAGGAAATTTCCTTTATGGCCACATACCCATGACTGAACCTATAGACCAACTTCAAGAAGTGCTTGAAAAATTTTTACAAAGAAGTACAAAAATTACTATTACCATTCATATTTTGCAAGCATAGATGCACGAAGAAAAATTAAATTTAGGTTAATTTCTACAGAAACACTGACAGCAAGATAAACATTTACATTTTGAAAATAAGAAGGCAGAAAAAAATTTTTTCATTTTCTTTGAGTCCAATTCAATTTAAAAAAAAAAAAAAATCAAAGCAACAGAAATAGAGCTGGACTGAAGAAAAATGGACAAAGTACCGTATGTTGAGAAGCTTTAATGCATTTAGCAGAACACCTTTTTTTACATCATAGTCTATTTTCTGATCTGTTCCAAAGCTTGGTGCACGATTAATCTGAAAAAAAAATGAGACACAGAAGACTCAGGAATGTTCAGGTTCATTGGGAACACACCTATTGTAACAGGCTTTGTAGAAATGGCTCTTTCAAACACAGCAGAGATTAAGAGAATACATGTTGAGAAGTTCTTTTCCTTTCCATTTGTATATATATTTTTAAATAGAGTACTGAGTGTAACAGATACTAGGAGCTGGGAAATGTGCCCTTTCAGTCACCAGGTGATGCAGATATTTACAGTGAATACCATTCAAGTCCTGCCACTGTGAATCCAGACTAATCTACTCTTGGTTGCTGCCACCAGAAAATTTACCACATTTACCACACAAAGTGCTGTTAAAGACATTATAACAGATGATGTGCCATGCTATGGTGGTCCAGCACAGCAAGAGTCACACTCTTTCCTAGTTTCCAGTCTGAAAGAAACTCTAAATACTACTCTAAAAAGTAACAACTATACAAGGACAGAAAGAGGCTCTAATCATGCTCTTCTTAAGCATGTTTAAATAATTTTTCAGACACACTTGACAGCAACACATAGAGATCTAAGTTATTAAATCGGTACATAGTGCAAAAACATAAGGTAATTAACAGTGTCAGTAACAAAAAGCTTATAAACTGAGCATAAGAGATTAAAAATGGTACCATAAATATAGAGAAACAAGGAAAATGCAACTGGGAATCTCAAGTGAGACCAAATCATACACTTAGTCAGAAGCCTCAACCAGCCATCTTATAACCCTGACAAGTTTTGGACTCTCTGCAGAACCTGTTTTTGGGAAGTTTTGAGGAGGAATAATGATTTATGAACTCTTTCCAGGCTGGTAGAAAAATTTATATTTGAGTAATGGGTGCTAATGACAAGCAGGAATCTCACCTTGATAATGAATGAGCAGTGCTGGTTGCAGAAGGGACAGATAAAAAAGAGCTTGTGCCCCACACAAATCAGAAGCGGGATACAGTTTGCATGTCCAAAGCAGAGGGCAAAAGCAGTTTACTTTGTTTTAGCACTCTAAATATATTATATGAGCATTTTAGAGCCTCTACTGCTGTGGGACAGAACTGTTTTGGCTGCTGTGCCACCCAGTGTCCTGTTGCTGTGTTCTAGCTGCCCCATCACCTACACTCAAAACTGACAGGTACCTTTTGGCTTTGGGAACCAGATCCTTCACTGCTCTTGCAAACAGACTGGCAAAGTGAGCACAGAGATCTGATGTTGAAAGAAAAATCTTGAAATCAGAAATAGTAAAAAGATTTATGCATGTTCTTTTTTGGAAGACTTTAATCCAAAAATTTAATTGACCAACATCTTTAGACTGACCTGTTCATCTACTATCATATCACAAAGAAGACAGTAAACACAGTTGCTGACTAATCTCTAAGACTGTGGCATGGTAATCTTGATAAGTTACTAGTGATATGCCACAATAGGTATCCATAATTACTGGTTACCAAACCATTGTCTGTGCATCTGTCAGCCAGGAGATGATTATTTAGAATTCAGTGACCTGAGAACCAGGACATGCACAACTAGGTTGTGTTAATATAACTTCAGTAATTGTATCAGCAAGGCACATCTTGAAGATTGTTGTCAAAAACAGGGTCGTATGAGGGACCCCAGAAGTACAAACAAGTGATGATTGCATAGACCTTGAGAATCCAGACACTGACACCAGTGGTCAAATTGTGTTAACTGCAGGAATGCAACCTTGTAAACAAGATGATACTGGCTCTAGAGGTAACAAAGAAAGCACATAGCATGATTCCAGGAAATGTAAAAGACTTCTGTAAAACTTGGAGACAATGTGGAGTTGCTGGCCAGTAAATGAACAGTCAGTAAGCAGATCGTGTCAGCAAACAAAGAAAAATAACCCAAAGTGAAATAAAGAGCAAAGAAGAAGCAAAACTTTGCCATCAACAGTGTGTTCTTTCTGGTGAAGAACATAAGACACTGAAAACTTGGTATAGCCACCTAGTCATCTGGTGGCCTTTGGATGTCCAGGGGTACAGACAGGACAAGCATAACACAAGAGAAACAAGTAGATGCCAGAAAGTTTGTGTATGTGAACTTTAAGTACTTCATTAATTGGAATTAGCAATAACTAATGGTTTAAGATGTTCACATTAATTTCACCTGGATTGATAACAAAGTTTTGAACGGATTTTGCTAGCTCAATAACACTAAGTAATAAATTTCTGAATGTGTATGTAAGGTTTTTTTTGCTTTGCCTACATAAATCACAAGGAAAGTTAGGTACCCTGCACTTGAGGAAGTTACTAAAAGGCTATCTTTTTCTCCAATTATCACAACTTTATGATCCTAACTGAATATAATGAAAGTGAACAAGACTGGAGTCCATCCAAGAACTTAAACTGTACGATTTTTATTTTTTTACATAAAATAAACTAACTTGGAAATTTTGATCAAAAAGTAAAACCGGATTTCCAGGGAATTGAAGGGAGATCTAGGTCGTTGTTAATACTCAGAAAGGATGGAGGCTGCACAGATCCTTGCCAGAAACATTTGGTGCCACAAGATGGCAATCATGCATTTCCCAGAACCCGCACTACGGTAGAAGGTTCCGGAAGTTCAGTAGCATCAAGGAGCAGGGGAGCTACAATGCATCAAAGCAATACAAACAAAAGTCAACTCAGGAAAGCAGAGTCATTATAATATGTTGCACAATTTATTTCTTTTAATAGTTTGTTACGCTATCTTTATAGCAGAAAAGCTGCATGAGGCATGGAAACATGAAACTAATCATCCTAATCCTATTTTGGCAATTTTCCCATAACACTGGGAACATTCAGGGCTTGTGATTAGGACTTGTTACCACTGTTAGAAAGAATGATTCACTCCCCTAAGGGGGTTTTCGCAAGAGGGAAATGGTGGAAAGAGATAAGAGTGGAAATCTGTAGAAGAAGCAGAAGTGTTTTAGAAAAAAACAATTATCTATATATGTGCACATATATATACACGGACTGTATACACTATGTATAGTCTATGTATATACACTGCAGATCTGACCTTTACTACACTACATGCATACAGTGTGCATACATCTACACACTCTGTTGGAAGTGCTGCAAAAAAGCATGAACAAGCAAGGTTAAAAAACAGTAAATGAGTATGCAAAATGAATAAGTTTCAAAGTTTGAAATCTCTGTTAGTTTTCATAAATGTGTCACAAAACAAGTTGAAAGACATATGTATCAGCAAAAGCACAAAAGGAAATACTTTTGCTTTAAAAAAAATAGTAACTAGGTACACAATTCCAAGTCCTGAAGTATTCTCCAGCAAGTCAAAATACCAGAGGAGCACTTACTACTTTACTCCCTCATAAACAAAGAGTCTGGGATTGTATGACTCAATCCCCCCAAAATCTCCATACCTCATGAAAACATCAGAGCAGACAGAGAGGTGTCCTTCAGAATGGACTCCCTGTGCTGGCTGACTCACCACCTCTCACAGAATTGGTCTGTCAGCATTTGCTACAAGGCTGAATGAAATGTTTCACAGATCCTTCAGTCTGCTCTTAAATAACTACACACATTTACAAGCAAGCTACAGGCAACCTATAGATGATAATCTGGAAGTGCAGTGCTAAGTCAAAGGGACAGCAAGCTTCACTGGACAAAAACAGAGGATACTGATGTAGTACAGAATAAGTTCATGTCATGCGCTGCTTTTGGCGAGAACATCAAAGCCACCAAATATGTCATGCCTGCATGGCAACAGTGGAGGAATTTTATTTTCCTAATTAAAATTATAATGAACCCCTGAGAGAAATAAGCATGAAAAAACAACTGTTGACAGTATTAATGGCCTGCAAATGAGGTTATAATTCAGTAAATTAATTGTATACATTTTGTTCATCAGTAGCAAAATCATATTCATGACTTGCTGTCAATAGAGAGATTTTGAATACCATTTACTTTTTTCCCCAAGCTGCACAACCTCCCAACCGGTTAACAGAAAGAAATAAGACCATCTAAAAAAAGACAAGTGAATTTCCTCTATGTTATTAATAGAGCAATATAAAAGACACAACAGAAAAACCTCAAACATTTGAAAATGTGTTTAAACACCACTCAATTTAACTGTACCACTAACAAACATATATTTCTAGTCCCACCATACCAATTGTTTGCAGAATTTCCCGTATATCAAATTAATTTTCTCTTCTTATGGCAGTGCTTTTAAACAGCACAGGAGAGGAAAAGAACAGATATCCCCAAAAAGGAGAAGATTAAGAGTACACATTCACAAAAGTTACCAGAGCCATATTACATAGCCATACCTATTAAGGAAATCTATGTAGCTTGCTACAATCAATTCCCACTAAAACTTTTCCATTAAACTTTCAAAAATATCTTAAATGCAACATTGGTCTAAGAAAACAATTACCTTTTTTTCAGTATCAAAAATCACTTCAAGGTGATCACTGGACTTCTGTACAGATGCTGTAGAAAAGCACCATTTATGTACTCAACAACAGTGCATGGATTTTCTTTGCAAGTTTTCTTACTCAGACATGGATTCAGCTGAGGCTTAGTTAACTTTACCCCTAAAAATTTACTTTACATCTGTATAAAGAAGCTTACCTCTAGGAGCCATGGTTTTAGTTTTCTGTCCAGCAGAATATCAAATCCCAGGACTTCAAAGCAGACACTGTCACTTCCTGGTGCTTGCCCCGGCCTGCACATGCGATAAGCGTGAAGAACATGCGGCTCTGCAACTATCAGAGTCTTCACCACCAGCTCCTACAGGGATTTGTTTCAGAAAAATTCATCAGGAGAGAAAACACCAGCATATACTGAGCTACAGTATTTCATGCTTTAATATTTTAAATTTCATTTGCATATCTACTAGGAAAAAAAGAAATAGTCCATAATAAACAAACTATTCCTATGTAGTACCACGTATAAATTTATATAGTTTTAGAATAAATTGTTATACTTCCCATGGTACATGCAAACTTTGAGACTTGCAATAATTTAAATAATAAAAGCAAAGTAACAAAGTAGCCAATATTTATCCCTTAGTATAGTATAGCCAATAGTACAGCATAGCCTGCATCTATTTCATTTTGCAATATAATTTTTTTAAGTGTTCTCAGAATCATACAGTTTTAAGCTCTAAAAATCTTAAGCCTATTCCTCATCTAAAGACACCTGTAACACGACCACTTCAATGGTGCTTGATTAAGTCCATAGATATATGCAACACTGACTACAATTTTGTAAATATTCACACATAAAATTCACTTTATACTCTAGAATAGTCTCCAAGAATTTAAATTGCATGATTCCTTTGTACCATATTACTTATGTGAATAACTGTTTGAAAGGACTTTTGATCCTCAGAAAAATGCTAACATTAAATTTTTAATCAAACTATGAATTTAGTTTTTTAAAATACATAATAATAATTTATAGTATGTCCTTTGCGACATCCATTGCTGAGAATTTGGATTATTAAAGTTTCAAAAATAATTCTGAATTGCAGTAAAGCAGATGGTAGAAGCAAGTAATTATCTAAAAATACACAAAATAAAGAAAAGTGCTTTAGTCTATCTTACTGAAATATCACTCCAGAATTTGGAGACATCAAGGTTATTTGTTTCTAGAAACTCAGTAAACCATTTTATGGAGCGTTTGCTTCCTTTGTCTTCTGTTTCATCCCGTTCAAAGCGTTCATTATGTTTATTGACAGAGTAGTTAGTCAGATGCATATACAATTGACTCTTAAAAAAAAAGGAAGAAAAGACATTTTAAAAACTTTTTAAAAATTCTAAAATAATAAATTCAAAATCATGTAAAGAAAAATTGACATTAAACCAATAATGACATAATCAAAGAGCTCATATTTGCAAATAACACTATGTGCAGATTTAGTGCTTCTAAACATTAGTGATTCTGGGAAATTTCATGACTGAATGCTCTCTAGCCTTCTTACAACAAAACCTGGCCTTCTACTTAAGCCACATTCAGTGAACTGATTTCCCACTCCACATCTGGTTAGATAATATAATATATCTGCCATTTTTACAGGTCTGCACATAAACAACTACCTAAAACAGTAAAGAGCAATTACCATAACTTAGAGAAGGATTGCATTCCACATGAAGCAAACAATAAAGATGGTATTTTGAAGTGCTACTTTGAAAGTGCTAAAAATCACTCTGGCATCTGCTTTATAGACAATCCCACATTTCAGTTTTCACTGTAGCTTATTTATGAAGTGTTCTCATGATAGTGATACTTTAAAATATCTTTTACATATAAACTCATCTGTCATGCTGATATCTGCCAAAATTGCTCATTTTTAACTGGCTGGTAGCCATACATCAGAGGGAGGTAAATTTCAAAACATACGTTACATAAATGACTGAGTGCCACAGTTCCTTCATGGAGCAAAATGTCACCAGCAAGGGACTCACGTTATCAGTTGAATTCAAAGAAAGCATTCCCTTTCCAAGGCCAATTTATAAATCATGATCTGTACATTTACATTATCTTAGAGAAATTCATTCAGCTTTTCAGTTACACCATGGTGATGCCTGTCCTCATCACAGTGACAGTTCTCTGTCATGTTTGATTACATATATGACAGTAGATGATATTCTAAGGTGACCACAAGCCTTCTGGTCCAATTCATCTTTAATAGATAACACAAGCCTTCTGCTATCATTTATCTCACTACACTTCCTTATCTTTAAAAAACTTAAGGAAATGACTAAAACAAATCAATTTAATTGCAAGCTAGTTAACAGTATATTGTAGTAGTACTAGAAGCAATGAATTTTTCCTATGGCTTCATTACTCCTTTAAAAATCATTCTGAAATCTTGTTATTTTGAGTCATTTTTCCACGAAATTAAAATTATTTCAGACAAAAGTAATTATTTGTCAGACTACCAAAAAAAAAGCATTTGTGCATCTGAACTGATAGTCCAAAGTTATTTGGAACAATGTCACTGTGGAAAAATGTCATCCAAAGAATAATGTCATTAGTGACAAGCAGGTTGTTTCACACAATAGACAACCTCCAACATGAGCAGTTCTGAGAACACAGAAACAACTGCCTGCTCTGTTTATCCGCTCAGAGCATATTTCTGTGCTGCTAATGCCGAGATTAGAAGCAATACACAAATATTAAAAGCAAACTATTCCAAATATAGTACTGGAACCCTTCCAAATACAGCATTTGTACTGAGCTTCAAAGTGTACCTGTGTTTTTAAAAGGCACACCAAGAAATAGTCACAATTTTAAGTTTCACACAGGCAAAAAGGCTCTATGGTGTTTTCTGTTACATAATTCCATGGAAGCTGCTCCAAAAGGAATGGAATACAGAGGGAGGTATACAAACCTTATCTACTAATACCTTCCAATGCTGCAAATCAACTTCTTTCTTAGACATCTGCATTTTGGTCTGAGCCAAAAGAGAAGGGTTTGCATTCCCCAAGAGGGCAACACGATATACAGTGGAACAAGAAGAGGAAATTGTGCAAAATCTTTAGTATGACCCTTACCATTTCTTGGTTTTCTCTATGTTTATAGGCAGCACTACTGAATCACCCTAAAGCTGCCAAGTACATACTCCTGTCCCTGCTGAAGCAGTCACTGGCAAACTGCAGCAGCAGCAGGAGATTCCCTCATGTTCAAGGACTGCAGTGACCACTGGTCCCTTGCAGTGCTGGTTCTCTCCTTTCTGCCTTAGTTCCCAACACAATGGCTGAAACCTGGCAGGACCCACAGCAAAGGCTCCAAACTTCACAGATGCTAAGCAATGATCTAGCAGAAGATAAACTTTATTACCACCTGCCAGCCCTGCCTCAGTCTCAGATGAACATAAAAGCAATGTGCCTATTCTTGAAGTGATTTTATTTTCTTTATTTTTTGGGTTGATATATTTTGCTTTCCTCCTTTTTCCTCTTTTCCTTTTAGAATATATTTAAACTATTTAGCATACATACATGTCATATAAAATCTTTATATATAAGCAAGATGTGGCTATATTTATGATTTTGATAGAAAAACATGTGTTAAGTATCTTTGACATAAAATTTTTTTCTCTTCAATGACAATGCAGAAGTTTTTCCAGATGAACTCAAGTCCCAGTTTATTTAATTTTACCACCTGCAAACACTACACAGGTTAAAGTCTACACCATAAGCAATAAATTGGAATGAATTCCAACTTACCAAATTTGAGTCACTGGGGGGGTGATACTTTTCCGTGCCCATTCTCACCAGTCCATCATGATATAAAAATATTTTTAATGGATCACAGGAGGTTACAAGAATATACACACGTAAATCAAACTTGTAGCCTTCCATAAGAAATGGTTTGTCAAGATATTCCTGAACAATTAAGTGATCCTGAGCTTGTAACTTTTCTCCATTTCTTATTAAAGAGATCCTGGTAAAAACAAAAGTTATTTTAAAACTTGGACATTACTTTTTTAAATAGATTATCGTGGTCATCCAGCCAAATAGTGAGGCTAAAGTCTACCTAGAGAAAGAGACTAAGATATCTGATTTTTAGGGCAGAAAAAAAGTTCCATTACCTTACAAGGCTTTTGGTAGCCTGTCCTTTATTGAGATTCACTAGATGAAAAAAGGGCAACGAGCCATTTCAAAGTAACTTTCTGCTTGCTTTGATTCAACAATTTGTAATAATGGGTTTGCTCCACACTTAGAAATTGTTTGGCAGAACGACCAGTCTCCAGATTAGTCCCCATGCAGCTCTAAAAATAGACTTCCAGTCTTTGTCACAACTTCTGCCTGAAGTACAGGCTGCAAAGAACTTTCAGTGCTAACCTTAGGTGATGAAGTTTGCAAAGCAAAACTGTATGACTGAGGATGGCATAGATTAAGCTCAGAATTTCTGTATTTCCAGTGTCCTCACACCAGAATGAAAAAAGGTCTATATATGAACTATGAACTTCCATTCTCTAACTACATAGACTTTTAAATAGCTGGAAAAGCTACTATTTTCAGTATACAATTATAAACCTAAAATTCCAAGAACCTTAATGCTACCTTAATCTTATTCTCTGTTATCACACATTTCAGAGGTTTGGTGCTGAATACTCCTAATAGGGTAAAGTACTTTGCAGAAATTTCTCTCAACTATGCTGGTACCTTTCCCTTTAGCTTCTCTTTGCCCTTATCAAGAGGACTGAAAAATAAGGAAATTGAAAAGTTTGGGGGACTTACTTTTATAATAATTCTGACATATGCTGAAAAACTAAGAGCTTTACTATATTGTAGAACTCAAATTGATATTAAAAGCAATAAAAGCTAAAACCAAAATATTAAAAAAAAACAAAAAATGCAATTGCAGTATTTATCTCACTGGATTTTTAAAATGCAGCCCTGTCACAAACAAAACTACAACAGCCTCTTCAATGGTGTGCCCTGCTTCCAAGAGGGCAAATCCAGCCATATCCCCAACAGCATCTCCTCTGCCTCTCCTACACCTTGTGGCTGCTCTCAAACACCTTTCAGTTTCTCTGACTGGCTGGGGTGTTTGGGCTGGTTTAAAAGCTGTTAAAGATCCTGACTTCCCACATGACATCCCTGCAGCCTCCAGCTACCAAAATGCTGCAATTTAGGCCAAATACAATCTCACCCTATAAATCTAAGCACAGCAGAAAAATTCACAATAAAATAACTGTTCTTAACAATTATTTATTTAAGGCTTGTGAAGCCTTCACCCAATACACTGACTTTCCCACAATATTCTTACTAATACACAGCTTCTGTCAATGTTGTAAGTAGCCCTGGATTTCTCCTCTAACAGGTAAGAAGACTGAAGTTAACTCACAACTCACCCATGTCCCATTGCACCATTAGCTGGTTTGACTATGAAAGTTTTCTGTCTACGTTTCTTCTTCAATTCTTTTACATAGTTCTGAAATTGTGTGTATTCTGAAGGAAAGATCCATGTTCGAGGAATGAAACTGTACTCCTGAGGCTGACTCTTGATCATTCTGCAAGAAAAGGGTAATTGACTTAAAATCTTTTGACTACTTTGATGTTTCAATTCTCAATATTAAATGGCACTTATGACAATTTGACAAATTTTTTAGCAAAATTCTGTAATATTAAAGCAAGCTTTCACATTTCTTTAAGAATAGCTAGAGGTCTGTTACATATTCAAATGAGTGTGAATATGTTATATTCAAAATCAGACTACCTTGAGCATTTTTGCTTATATGCTTATTATGTTACTGGCTTCCATCTCATTTCTTGGCCTCCATCTCGCTCCTGTTACAATTTTTGGCCAGTTACTCAGATGATTTAATGCTATTCCTATTCTTAGAAATATTGAACTTATAATAAACCATGGATATTTTGGGGGGGGTGGGTGGGTGGTGGTGGTATTTGGGAAGTATTTTAATTTTCATATTGACAGGTGTCTGAGAAGGTATGAGGATCAACAGGCACAAAAAAGAGGAGTTGGGATATTTGGGGTTTCTTCTTGGGTGCAAAAAAGACTGAATTTAAAATTAAAATGGAAGCAGTTAAGGAAGAGTTTTTTGTTCTTTTTGAAAGAATTTTAAAAGTAAAGAATTGTAGTAAATAGACTTGGACACAGGCCAAGCAACTCGTTCATTTCCTATGTAGGACAAATGACACAAGCTTTGATTAGTGTTTGGTCCTAGCATATTGGGATTAAGACTCTAAGAGCACCTAATTTAATCAAAAGAAAGCAAAGACATTCTAAATA
Organism: Oenanthe melanoleuca; assembly: GCF_029582105.1. Classification (NCBI taxonomy): domain Eukaryota; kingdom Metazoa; phylum Chordata; class Aves; order Passeriformes; family Muscicapidae; genus Oenanthe; species Oenanthe melanoleuca. Next base: position 13,756,400 of record NC_079342.1, on the reverse strand, counting down.
AGACCAAGCAGGGAGGGAATAAAGGTGAAGGCATGGAACAGAAGAACTAAAATAAAAACAGGGAATCAAACTGAATCTGGGGAAAGAATGCAGCAAAGTCCTGGCCTCCCTGCTTTAATAGCTGTGGCAGCTGAGGTAGTGAATGTATCTCATTCAATATCTCTGTTGTCTGTGAAGAAAAACGGAAGAGGAAGAATGGTAATGAATTCAGGTAGCGGAAGTTTCCATGACCCAGAGCTGTGTATGTGGCAGACAGGAAGATGCACCCACAGCACTCTGCTGGTATGGCTGAGGTACACAGGGGTTGCTTTAATGCTGGTTAGCAGCCAAGGTATAGCAGCAATGGGGACATGGTACTATGCACATGGTGTCATAGCTCCCAACAGCATAAATTTAGTCTTTTCTAAGTTATATACTGGTGCAGCAAGCTTGTTTCAGGTACTCATAGCACCTGAAGCTTCCTTCACACAAGAACCTCACACTAAATTATTTCAGGTAACTCACAACTACTCTGTAGCATAGAGTGCACACATCTAAAATACAAATATCCACAGACCAACAGAAAGGAATTGGAAGTTTAAAACGAAAATAACTGATACAGGAAGTTCCCCAACTTTGGTATTTTTTTTTCTTTAATGCTACTATGGTGAAGTTTAATACTTTTTACTTAAATACAGATTTAGGTATATTTCTCCTTTTTTATTGAGAACTAATAGCATCAGCATAACTAACATGTAAAAGAGGTAATATCATTTCCATTTTTCATTTCTACTATGAGGTTACATAATACTCTTGGGCAGATAGTTTTTCTTTAAGTGGCTAAAATAATAATGGAAAAAACAAAGCTGTCAGCCACATGTGTAGGGCTAGGACTGTAGCCAAGCCCTACTGGTATAATGGATATGCTGTCACCAAACTGTGTAGCCAACTACCCAACAAACACTCTGCAGAAACCACAATAGCTACAGCAGTACTGCATGAGCTTCAGTGCTTCTGCAGCTTCATTGTAACTATTATTCTTACAAATCCAGTTCAATGAAAGCCACTAAATATTCAGGAAAACTTTTTGAAAACAGAAGTAGATATTATAATTCTAGATTCATTTATATTGTTAAACTACTCTTCATCTGCTCTGTCTTTACAAATGTTATTACTTTGCCAACTGAGTGTCTTATCTAGGCAGAAATTATCCTATTTTTAGGCGAAAAGCAATTTCTGTGTTAGTTTAAATCTCTCTCCAGATTATTTATCATATGCATCCTGTTACATGCTAGAGACTTGTTGTTTAACTTACTCAGGGTTTCAATACACACGCTTTCTACTCATTGAATAAAGCTTCAAGATATTCCTGATATTATTTTATGACTGAAAGTATATCAGTTCCATATGTCTTTTCTTTTTAATGCATAACTGGGTGGACTACAAACACTCAATATTATGAAGTGGAATGCTTCAGCATTGTTTATAGGTTCTGGGGCTCACTAAAACTTTCAAAAAAAGAATTCAGCTCTGTTCTTTCCCTGCAGGGCCCTATTCAGAAAGGGCTTAGGAACATCATTAAGTAGCCTGTGGAATCAAGGCCTATTCCATTACAATAGCCCTATTTTTCAGCACATGGGCTGTCCACTACTATGAGTAACCACTTTTTCACTGTGCTGCTCTATCCTTCAGCCTTTGCTGTCCTTATCAGGAGGTCTGAGAAACAAACAGCAAATTATTGTTCTTCTGAGTACTATTTTAGCTCAACAAATATGGCCAGACTGTGCTCTTGATCTCAGAGTGCTTTCTGTACAAAAGAATCAATGGTGTTGAAGAAAACATAGCTTACTAAAGGAACAACCTTCAGTCTAACAATGCAGATTCCACTGCCTAAATTTCAAAATCCTCTGACTTTTCACCTATAAAAAGTTAGTGGGTAGGTATGCATGAGAATGATTCTTGGCCCACGATCAATTCATGAACCTTTTAAATACAATCAACAAAGGTGTGGAAAAAACAGTATCACATAGATGGATCTGTGCTCCTTCCCACTCAACCTGTGCACCTTCTCCCCCATTTACTAAATTCATTTTGCCACAGGATAAGCCACACTCATCCTTCACAAGAGAAGCTCTCATCTAAGAGACCCCTACAATGGTCTCTTAGGCACTTCTGTTGTTACTTTTTTCTTTTTCGTGTTCTGATTATTATCCTTGAAAATTATGCTCATGCCAGCCTTTTTTTCCTCAATTACATTCCTCTTTCCATCTGTTCCATTATTTATTGTGTTCCTACACTTTCTTTGCTGAGTTGTCTTCTTTCATACTACATGTTACTTATTATGCTGCTCCCTTCCACCTTTCTGCATGTGAAAACCACATTGTCCTGTGATTCAGAATGCCTGGGTATTGCCTGCAAAAAGAATTCCTGAAGTATTTTCCTCTCAAAGTAAGGTTGATCTGTTCTTTCACTTCATTCCCAACAATTTGCATAAAATGGAAGGGTGAAATCAATACAACAACAAACATGGAAGAAAAAAGTTTACTCTCTACCAAGTCTACCAATTCTCAATATAGTTTCATTATCCCTCAATAATAGTAATCAGTAGAATCAGTAATGGGAATAGAAAAGATAGCACACAGCAGTAAACAAGACAAGAGAATCAGGGTTTCTGCACATTCAAATTTTAAGATAGAACAAGAGCCGTAGGAAACAAAATTCAGCATTCTACAGATGAGAGCCTGCTCAACCATGTATCTCAACTGACTTATGATTTTAACAGCAGTCTCAAGGCATATCGATTTTTATAAAAATATAAATAAATTCACTGAGTTGTGAGGCCAGTATTGAGACAAAAAATACAGCTAAGCCCTGCTCTATCTACTGATATTAAGTGAAGTCACAACATAGATGTTCAACCCAGAGTTATAGTGTAAGAGAAATTATTCCCATCTTAACTATATGAACAATCTCAGCATTGAGTAACTTCACACTGTTTTGAACTCAGAATTCAGTAGGTTGAGAGAGGTATCATCCGACTGTATTTGAAAGAATGTGTGCATGATAACAAGAGTCTTTTGTCCATTTTCCATATTTTTTTAAAAAGATCACAGAACTGCAATAATACACAGGGATACCACTGTGTACCAGGCTGACTGACTGTTTCCAAGACCTCTCCAAACAGCTGCCTCCATGTGCTATCTCTTACTTTCAGTCTGACAGGGGCAGTGAAAGTGCCTGTGAAGCACCATGGACACAGAGGAGCTCTGGTCCACACGCAGGACATGGAGACACCACAACAATGCACACAATATTTGCATTATAATAGTTGCATACATTCTACATGTTATGTGTTCTAGTTACAAAACAGAAAAGGAAAATGAAATTGAAAGAGAAAGCAAGAGGAGACATCACATTAATACATTTGTGTGAAAACAAATTCAGTTCTGTTAGTAGTTAAGTTGTGTAAGTCAGGTTGAGGGCCAAAAGATTAACTCTATGAATAATTGCTCTACAAACTAATTTAGATTAAAATAAAATATTGACATATATTTACCCTCAAATCTTTCCTTAAACCAGACTATCAGATAATTATTTAGTAATGTTTTCTTATAATTCTTACTCACAGATTCTCAGCTAGGATAATTCCTCAGAACCCAGTTATTCCACTAGAGTGAGGAGAATTTGTAATTAGACAAATGAGCCTCACCAACTAATTTCTTATATAAACAGTAAGACCCTTCACATATTTTAAATTTGATACACACAAAAATATAGCTAATAATTATTTTAAACAAGTACAATCACAGAATTGGTCAGGTTGGAAGGGACCTCAGTGGGTCCTCTAGTCCAGCCTCCCAGATGAAGCAGGGTTGTCCTAAAGCACATTGCACAGAATAGACCAGATGCACTATCCAGCCAGATATAGGTTTCTTTTTCTACTTTTCTACTATTATGAGATACATACATAAGTGTAGTATGTGTTAGTTTTATTTTACAGTAATTCAAGACTCACCTACATTCTGCAATGTTTAGACAGAGATGTGAACCCACATAATATTCCACTGAAGTCAATTGGAGTAATATAGTAGCCCAATCCAGGACCAAAAAGTTATTAAAGTACTTTTAAAATTATTCTTGGTCCTCACTTAGTTTCTTAGTTAAAAAAAGACAAGCCTCAAAAGCAATAGTTCTCTATATTATTGCATTAAATACTGCAGCTGGAAAACTTCTTAATATTAAAAGAAATATTACTTAGTCATGTTTCTTGCCAGAAAATCTTTTCTGCATATCTCTCCCATTCCTGGAAAATGGTTGATTCTCTGAGGAAGTAGAAAAAAGAAGAAAATTAATTGACATTTTTTAGTTTTTCTGGCATGCCTAATTACAACCATTTAAAACATTCAACTGCATGATCAGGCAAACAAAAGTAGTGTTACATCTAATTACTTAATATAGTACCTTACACCATACTACGTATTCTTAGCAATGCTAAAGATACTGCAAGTTGTATTCTCTTCCATCAGTATAAGTGCCATTGATTTAATTTCATACATGAGATTATCATACTTTTATTCACAAAACTATCTAGAAATAAAGAATGCAAACACAAGGTAATGGCAAAAAACCAAAATATTTATTCACAGGACTGTGGAGAGAGCTCTGGCTGTTAACTTACTGCTTCAAAGCTTATGAGAAACTTATAAATGATATTTTGTATCTTCTTTAAACTGATCATTCCCACATAAAACTGGCAGAAAAAAGCATTAAAGAACAGCCCCAAATATTTACACACTAGATTCCAAGTGGTGAGAACAAATAATTCTGGAAAAGAGACTAGGATTTTAAGCTAGGCAGTGGTACACCCTTAATGCAGCCTGGTGGGTTGTGGTTTGTGTGGGTTTTTTTTCCCCTCCACAGAAATGGAACTGAGCAGTTACTGACAATTACTGAACATTTCAGAGTGAAGCAGTTTATTGAAACATGTCAAAAATCTAAACTGCCCTGTACCTGATAGTTCCGCAGCTCAGCGATCTTCTCTTGCTGCACAGCACAATCGCTCCAGATAAGATTTGCTGTCTCATCCTCATCCCGTGTTTTCACAAAGCCCATTTCTTGTATCACTACTCGCACTATGGAGAAATCACACACTTAGGGACCACCCTGAATCTCTAAAATAGATTCACTTTCAACATTTAAAAAATCAATTAAGATTTTAAACACTTCCAATATAGAAACCTTTGTCTGAGAACAACATTAGAATGGCAAGCTATTTATCTTGCAATATTTCCATCATCCTGTTGCAAACCTGCTACTACAACGTTACAGCACGTTATAGTGAGGCAGGAATCAGCACAACCACTGATGGGAACTGCAAAGAGATTCAAGGTGTTCCCCACTCATGCAGCAAAAATCCTCTGGTACAGCAGTTAGATTTAATCTTGGTTACGCCGTAAGGTAATCTTGAAACAGTGATGACTATAAGTGTCACTGCAGATAGGGGCAATAATGCTTCCTTAGACAAGGTACAGTGTTGCAAAAGCAAATGCATGCATTATTTTAATTAAAAAAAAAAAAAAAAAAAAAAAAAAAAAAGAAGAAGAAGACTGATTATGTGCCATGTATAACTCTGATTCTAGGAAAAAAGATTTTAGTACCAAACATTAAAATACAAAACATTACGAAGCCTCTGTATTAGAGTATTTAACATTGAATTTACACTGCTCAACTTTCAAGGCTTTAAGTAAACGTCCAAACCCATACATAACACATATTTAGAAGGTTCTTCCACAGCCTTCTTGATTGCCTAAGTTTTTACATTTCAAGGTAACAAGTGGGAATTAATATGAGTAACAAATGGGGATTAATAGATGCACAATATCAAAAGCTAGGAATTAAATGTTACAAGAAAAGCCCAGGTTTCTTACAAAAGAAACTCCTTCAGAAATGTCTCAGTCAGCTTGATGCAAAGTCCATTAATTCACTCCACTAATCAGTAACTCTCTCAAATCAAAGGCTATTAGGATGAAAACAAAATATGCAGCTTCCTACCAATTTCATATTTTGTGCCAGCAATATTGGCAGTGATGACTCCATTCTTCTTCTTCTTCTTCCTGACTTTTCTTTGAATTGTCCCCTTATAGGGTAATTCTGAACTCAAAGTCAGAGGAGCAGTTCCATGGTTATCTTTGAAAAACAATATTGTAACAATCAACATTTTTATATCTCAAATAATATATACAAATTAACTAAAAGTACAAACAGTACTCCATCACAATTTATAGGTACAAGCATACTGAATAATTCATAGGGTATATTAAAAATCCAAGACTAGCATACCTCCCTCATTAGGAAAGGATGGCATTATAATCTAGGATAGTGCAGAAGTAGAGTTCAAATTCTGTTCCAAGTTCTCAGTAAATGGTGAAACTGTCTAAGCCAAATTACTTAAAACTCCAGTCATGCCATTTCAGTCTCTGGTTGTAGAAAATATTAGCTCTGGAATAGATAGATACTTGTGTTAAAAAAATGTAAGAGAGACTTTGTCATAGACAAATCCTGAAAAAAAGTACACAGCAAGAAACTAAATATGAAAACACTTTTAATTGCATGTACAAAAAATTGTTTATTTTAGAAGATTGATCAAGCTATTGTAAATACAAAACTTTGTTCATTGAAGTTCAATTATTTTCTTTCTGGAAAAATAATTTTGCAGTGTTAATTTTCAAAATGAAATTATATTACTCTTTTTCTGATTTTCATTTGGGTAAGGGACTTTTTGGAGATGAAAAGAGAAAACACTGAACTCAATCAGTACTGCAACTTTCTATCTCCACAAAGCTCAATGAATAAAGAGTCATTTTAAACTACATTTTGAGTAGAAAATTAAAATCAGACATACTGTGTGATAGGTTTTCAGTACCAAATGGGAAATTACTGAAATCACACTAATAACCTGTTTCTATTTTTCACTCTTCAGTGTTTTTTAAAGCAATTGTTCAATAACCATGTGGTAACATGGCTGCAGTTTCATGACCACTTCATGACACAACAGAAGTAATTTGAAGATATTTTGCGTTGGCAAACATATAAATTTTCAGCTTTTAAAGTGAGCATTTATTTACATAAAATTATATTTTTTACATCTTTGGTCACACAAGATTCCTTTTTCTTATTTTTTTCCCTCATGAATACAGCACTACATGAAAAATCCCACTTATTAAAAAGTTTTTTAGGTCCAGCTTAAGCACATAAGAACAATGGGTTAAAATATTAAGAAAAAAACCTTGGGAATATATCTCTTCTAAACACACTGCTACATTACTTTGGGCATGCAGCACTGTTATACCAAAGTCTGCAAGGAAATAAATGCTGTCTTTGGCCAGCTGCCACAAACAAATCTAGAAGTTTTCAAAACATATATAATGTTACTGATCTTTAAAAGCTTTCATTTCTTTTCTGTAGTTATATGTGTAGCTAAAGTTCCTCACACTTTAGGTCAGTTTATATTGCTGCTTTTGGTAATTGCAAGACTTATTTAAAATAGCTCTCTAGAGAGCACAAGGGATTTCTTCTACTATAAATAGCAGAAAATTACAGCAAAGTCAAATTCAGCCATGACTTACGATGCAAAATATATGTGGTCATAAGACTGGACAAGATATGCATTAAAAAAATTACTAAAACATTAAAATCCACATTTTTTCTTTTTCTGTGTATGTACACACAGCAGAGGAGAAGAGATGTAAGTATGCTCTGGACAAGTCACCCACATTTTAAGAAAATATGTTTAAAAAAATAGATATTTTGTGCTGCAAGATCTAACTTCCTTTCAAGACAGACATTTACCCTTAACAGCCCAGTAATGAAAAAGGATAAAAAGAACAGATTATGGTTCTTTTATGACTGTCACAAATGTACCAGGAGTCAAATTCTGCTTTGTAACAAGACAAATCTCCCTCATGCCCACTTAGTGCCCCTGTGTATTTATCTTCAAAGCCCTGGAGATGTTTTATACACAGATACAATGTCAGACAGCACAAGCAGTAACCCAGCCATTTTGAAGTTTAAATGTTTGGGATGACATTATCTGAGAAGGTGGCCTGAAAGTCCTTGGGCCCACTGGCATACTAAAATTAGACACAGAGATGGGAAAGCAAAGCATTCGTCCTCCTTAAAACCGCTGAGAAGGAAAAGCAGTGCTGGGCACAGTGACTCACTGGCTACTGCGTGTTATGGGTTTCTCAGGCTAAGAATACCACCAGAGTACAAGACACGTTTAGTTCCTGGGAATAATACTGAAGTACGTCTGTTAGCCAATTAAGGACTTCTATGAATGTACAAAAATGCCTGGCAGTTGTTTCTTTGCTGTACTGAGTAAAAACTTTTAATAAATTTGGAAGAATGTTAGGAGGACTAACACTGCCCTGAGAGAAACGCCAGCCCCTTACTTGCACAGCATGATTTACAAGCTGTGATATGCTAATAAAAAACGAGCAGCTCACAGAACTTTCATTCATCTTACAATCACAGAAAATTACCTGCCCAAAGTTACTATAACACACTGTATTCTGAAGGTGGACCATAAAATTCTAAACTGCACCACACTGCTGAATTACTGCTTTTCTTTAGATAGACACTATTCTTTTCTTCTCAAAAGAATACTCTTCAGGGTCTAAATAGAATGTACCAACACTCAAGGTCTGTGACCAGTCAATTTTTAAGCACACATACATGAGTTGATGGTAAAGATTTATGGCCACCTTTAGAGTATTCTAAGGACAATTAGTAGTTCAGCCATATGGAAAACAAAGTAATGGGACTGTATTCTATACTCAAACTTACTTTAGGATTTTAACTTTTCAAAAGCACCATTTCAGACCATTAAATATTTGTATTCTGACCTAAGCTTTTATGTAATAATTCAAAATTGTTTTACAACTGCTTGACTTCTCTTTACTAGCCCAGGTTCAACCAATCATTTAATTGAATACCAAAGCACTAGCAGTTCTAAACCATTAGTTTTCCAAAATATTTTATATAGGATGCAGCCTTTCCCTTTGATCCTTTGCAAAGGGCAAACACGGTCCAGTGAAATGGGACAGTCTCACTTCACTTCCCACCATTGCAAGTGACAGATGACAGACACTGCATCTCATCTGGAGGGTACATTACCCAGAATAGTGAGCTGCTGCTGTGAATTGTAGGCTGATCCATGGGGGCAGTAGACTTCCCCCTGTTTAGACCCTCCTGCTTTGTGCATCCCCAGTACAGTAGCACGAGACGTTCCAATTCTGCAATAAGAAAACCTAACAGCACTCTGCTGAGGAAGCTGCCATCTTCCCAGGTAAACTGCATTTGTTCCTCTAACTGCCCTTAGATGACAAACCCTCTAACCAGAGGAATGGATAACTTGGCAGAGACAGAAATACATCTCCCAGAGCAATACACGAAGGGGAGGGGGCTGGAAGGAGGAGAGCGCACTGGGACAGCACTGACAGGAAACGTGGCAGTGCACAGGCCTGGCAGCCACAAACTCCTACACATCTTTTTTAATTCTATACTGCAGAAATCATCCCAAAATTACTTCATTCTCTGACCCAAGTCTTCCCCAGGCACCTTCTTCTAGCTCACATCTGATTTGTCATTATTGCCAAGCCCTACTCTCAGGTCAGAGCACAGCTGAAGGAAAAGACTTTGCAGCGCAAACTGCTCTGCAGGCAGCCTCTGCCAGTCACAGGCCAAAGCTGATGGCAGGACTCACCAGATCATGTACAGTAACAGCAGCAGCATTGTCAGGTTATGATTACATCTAATTCTGAGTCAGTTCTCACACCTGTGACAAGTTTTTGCTTATAAAACAAGCATAACCTTTAACCCACGTTCAGCTACAATAATGCAGAGGCATATCTCACTCGTAATCTACCTGAGAGACCTGTTTCTAAGAGACTGCTTTTAATAACATAGAAGAAAGCATTCTATTTTCAAACTGGAACTTTTGGAGCAAGTCAGCTGTCAGAAATCTCTGAGTTCACACTCAGGGAGAAAAGGATTGCAGTTCCTCCTGCATATACCATTTCCCTCCTGAAATCCTGATACACATCAATTGGTGAAGGTTTGTTGCTCAGCCATACAGATTCAAGGGTAGCTGAACAAAAATGGTCAACATATAAATGGAGCTATATTTGTGAAGAAGAAATAAATGCATCTTCTTCATGTTAGCACATTCTTATATAAACAAGCACTTTGACTAGAAGTGCTCTATAGAGGAAAAAAACTGAGATGTAATCTTTACAGCTGCCTGGCAAAGGTGTGAGAGTGACAGTAGGAGAGATACATTGCACACCATCCTGTCCTAGAAAGGCAAAAAAAAAAAAAAAAAAAAAAAACTAAAAAAGGATCTTTTTTCCTCCAGGGACAGAAGAGGCAGGATGCTCTTGCTGGAGAAGGAAGTGTTGCACAAGAACAGAGAACACAGCAGATGCTCAAGTCCATTTAAAGGAACAGTCTGAGCAAGATATGAGAGTGCCTAGGTAAAGAGCAGGAAACAGTGGAAAGAAGTGGGTTTCATAGTCAACAGAATGATTCTCTGACAAGTTGTAAGATATTCTAGATATTCAAAAATTCAAAGTATTTTATGCTGTTACAAAAATTAAGTGAATCATAGTAAGTTAGTAAATTGCCCTGAAAATATTATTCTGGCCTAGATTATATGCAGGTATTTTTTAACAAATCCCTCTCTAATTTCCTTGGTTATTTTCTCTAGATTACTCACAAGTGACCTCTGCCTCTCATGAACCTTCACTTCATGTCTTGATGCAGTCTGGAAAGTTTTTAATCTCTAAATAGTAATTTTTTTGTCATTAGACCCCACTCCCTTTTTTTTCCCCTAAACAGTAAGCATCCCAGAAAACGGCTTAATTAATCAGATCAAAATAGAGCAGGGAAAGTCAAATTCAAACCAAAAGTAAGGTACTGTAATTTGAGAATCTCTTCCAAACAACTCAAGTCAATGAGATTCTTCAACCTAGTTTGATCACACCAGTAACTATGAAAGCACGACTGTGCACTCTAAGAAAAAGAGACTTGATTGGATATGCACATTTGAAATTATTTAATTTGATATATTTAATTGTTCAAAATGGTAGAATCACTTGCTACAAAATACTCCATGTTCCACACAACACTCAGTGTACTGTTTGTAATGAGAATTTCCTTCCTTCTCAGCAATTGTGACACTGCTTCTTCCCAGTTTGAAAAGCTCCATGGGTTACATATTGTACATGTGCTTAACATTATATACATGAACAAAAAACAAGACTTCAGATCTTAATCCACGGCACATATGACAAGACCTCTCAAAGACAGCTAACATCCTACCAAGGTACAAAAATGGATTGCCAGGGTAATTTCCTGAATTCCTTGGGTACAGATAAGTACTCACTCATCAACAGTGGAACATTTTAGAACAGATTTTCAAACCAGCAGACTGCTTTCCTCTGAGCCCATTAGTGCAATTTACTCAGTGCTGTCACAAGCGTTTGGAAATACAGAGGAGCTGGAAGGAAACCCACAAAGCTCCTGACATAAGGAGCTTTTACAGTGAAATGGAGACACACTGGAGATACAGTTACAGAACTGGGCAGGTGACCACGGGGATGGAAGGACACTGCTGCAATCCCCACTCTTCACTTGGCTGGAAAATTAAATTAACAAAAACTTCACAGAAACAGGAAAAATAAAGATGTGAACATAGTCTTCAGAGCATTGACCTAGCAAACATCTGAGTTCTGGGTTTGATTTTCAATCTATCATTTAAGTCAATTACCCTTAGATCTTAGAGTGTGGAAGTCTAGACACACTGTAGTGAGGGGTATGCTATTGATTACAGTTATGCAAACCTATAATCTACTGTTGTTCTGGAATTAGGATATAAAATGCAGATTCAAAATGAGATTAAGAAATCAACAAAAATTATAATAGAGAAAAATTCCTTTTAGTACCATGCTCAACAAGATAATAACAATTTTCAGTAATGAAACTGCAGAACTAAAAGCCTCCCACCCCATCCTGATTTTTTTAATATATGGCCTTATAAAATGTATGTTGAAGTGTTCCTGCTACAACAAGCATAGCGACCAGTTTTATTGCTACATGTGCAAAGAACAATTTGGGGGCAAGTTCTCACTCTTACAGAAATTCTATATGCAAAAAGTAATCTTTATTTTGAGGCTTGATATGCCAAAGTGATTGTTTTTAAAAGGCTATCTGTCAGCTGTCTTAAAATTGCATGTGATTAGGGCTTGTTTCAAAATATTCTGAAGTCAAACAAAGTCCATTAATTTAAACATCCTTCATTCCAACCATCAAAGAGATGAGACATTTATACAGCAGTTCTTTCAGATAAACAGAATGTACAGAGTTCCCAGATATTTGATTTGCTAAATGTATAGATACAAGCTACAAAGGAATACAAACAGCATAATTTACACAACTTTTTTCAAATCATGCTATTTCGTAATACAATTCTCTGAACTAATTTATCTGAATGGACAGCATTTCCAAAGCTTCTAACACTTCCCTAAACCACCAAACCAACCAAGCAAGCCAAGCTATAGTATGTTATCCTAAATGGCTGGAGGCTGGCCAGGAGATGACCCTGCAGGGCCAGCTCCAAGGCTCAGCAACACACAGTGGCACAGAGCCCCAGGAGCTTTGCAGTGTTAGCTCAGGGGAGATTTTACTTTGGTCTTCTCCCGACCTTGCACTTCACAGCTTTAGATTGAAAATTTTCATTGTTTAGTTCCACAAAATTTCTATGAAATGAGAACTACAGAGTGCCTGATTCAGAAAACAGGAAATAGATTAGAAGATGTTAAAATGTTGGAAGTTTCACATCACAGTTTCACAGGCATTAATCACTTCCTACTCACAAAATACAGTGATCACAATTGAGCATAGAAGGAATTTTTTTATTTTCAGGGTTGTCTTGAAATAATATTGCTTCTTTTTGTATCCATCCATTTTTCGAAATGAAACTTCAAGTCACTGGCCAAATTTAAATCCATGTCAAATCTTTCAAATCTGAAGATTGATTTTCTGTTTAAAAAATGACCTCCAAAGTGTCTTTCATAGCAGAGCACACAATGTGACTATCTGTTAGCTCATTCTCACCCTTCAAAAGCCCTTTCTAATGTGATAACATATTTCAGACTGTTAGCAAATTGAGTACTATAGAGTTTCATAGTTATGGTTTAAATATTGAACGAGGGCCATCAAAGAAAATGAGACCAAATTAGAAAACTACGGTAAAAGGTCAACAGTTGAATCTTTTACTTGTTCAGTAAAACATAAAAAATATATTATTTGACAAGGAAAGAGAAAAGAATTTGCATGACTTACAAATCAATAATTCAAAAATAAAATGCTGTGAACTTTAAATAAACATTAATTAGCATTGAAAATGGCAAGGGGAAATATTGATGAAATAGTTCAAACACGCAAATGTAACAATGCTTTTATACACTAAAACCTAAATTTCAGAAAATACATATCTCTGTCACTTGCTGCTAAAAAAATAGCAGCTTTCATGTTCTATTCTCTGCCAGCAAAAAGCAGAGACAATGCACAGATCTTGTACTACTTCTTCACCACTTCACAAAGTGTCAACACCATAAATCTGTCATCAGGACATTTCACTAACTCTGGAACATAAAGTATTCGTATCCCCTGATCACAGTAAGTTCCACTGAATACTGCTGAATGGAAGCCAAACTCTATTTATTATAGAACCATTATATACAATAATTTTTATATTATATATATATATTTGAAAGGGTTTTATATAAATATATTATGCTACATACAACCATTCCACCTTCATTCAAAACAGCATTGGCGTGCTGTAGGCATTTCTAGCCTAGAAACACACACACAAATAGAGCATCATCCACCCCAGCTCTGCAAGCGACAGCTGAGTGGCTGCATATCCATGGCCACAGGAGGGCTGGACCCCTGTCACCTCACAGAATCACAGAATCTTTGGATTGGAAGAGACCTTCAAGATCATTGAGTCCAACCTGTGCCCTAACACCTCAACTAGACCATGGCACCGAGTGCCACATCCAGTCTTTTTTTAAACACATGCAGGGATGGTGACTCCACCACCTCCCCAGGCAAACAATTCCCCAGCCTATAATGTTGCAGGGGGTTACTGTGGCCAAAATGTAGGATGCAGCACTTGGATTTATTAAACTTCATCCTACTGGACTCTGCCCATCCATCCAACTATTCCAGCTCTCTCTGCAGAGCCCTCCTACCTTCCAACAGATCGACACATGCTCCCAGCTTAGTGTCGTCTGCAAATTTACTAATGGAAGACTTAATACCCTCATCCATGTCATCAATACAAATATTGAACAGGACTGGCCCCAGCATAGACCCCTGAGGAATATCACTGGTGACTGATCCCCTGCTGGATGCAGCACTGTTCACCACCACTCTCTGGGCCTGGCCATCCAGCCAGTTCTTAACCCAGCAAAGAGGGCTCCTGTCCAAGTCACGGGCTGCCAGCTTTTCAGGGAATGCTGTGAGAGACAAAGGCCTTGCCAAAGTCCAGGTGCACAACATCCACAGCCTTTCCCTCGTCCAGCAGGCGGGTCACCTGGTCATTAAAGTAGACCAGGTTGGTCAAACACAACCTACCCCTCCTAAACCCATGCTAGCTGGGTCTGATACCCTGGCCATCCTGTAAGTGCTGTGTGATGGCACTCAGTATAAACTGTTCCATTACCTTACTGGGTACAGAGGTCAGGCTAACTGGCCTATAAATGAAGCATTCCCTTGAACCAAACAGCACAAGGACATCTGTTTGCTATGTGTTTAGGACCGAGTGCAGGAAGCCACACTCACTGATGGACTGACACACACTAAGGGCCAACACTGTGGTGAGACAGCCATGGCCTCGAATAAATGAAACAGCTATGATAATGTTCCATAATTATTCTGTGTTATAATAATATGGAGGGGTGACATTAACATTGTGGGTTTGATAGGAAGAAAGGTAAACAAGAGAGAGATAGAAGAGGCATTTGAGTTGTGGCACCCGTGGGAGCATCTCTGCTCTGCTTTTGATTTTGCAGTGTGCAATCCATGCTCTTCATTACAGCATGTCAGCACACACCAACAGCCATCTCTGGGTGCTTTAAATTGTGTACACCACACACTAACCACTGCTCCTTTCTTTTTCTATCATTCACTTCTCAAAAGATTACTTTCTCTAGTAAGTGCTAGAGGCCTTAGGGATCTACAAGATAGGACAATTTAACATTTTACATATATCAGCAGAGCTGTCTTAGCATAAAAAGCACTAATCCTTTAACGAATCTGATATGTTTGCAGTGATTCATTATATTATAAATAGACCCTGGGGAGAGATTTGCTAAGGATCTTTGGGAAGAAAAAAATGAGAAAAAGATATCTTTAGACCGCTCCCCTTCACACATCAAATTCTCCCTCCCTTGCTTCAAGCTGGCAGCATTGGCTTAGTGTGAAAACAACCTCAAGCTCGGGAACACAAGAACACAAATATGGCTAAATTAATTTCTACATAGTTCTGTGCATCACAAGAGCCACACCTCAGCCTTGTGTTGGTCTGCCTCAATTCATCCCATATTTTACAAGCCTGCGATTCATAGATTCATTTCAGCATCACTAGACATGGGCTGCAATCCTCACACACGGCCCACGACAACTCTGATTGAAGATTACATCATCCTAATTCACATGCTGCCACACAACATTGTTTTCTAGTTTAACAACAAGGATGACACTCCCACAGCAGTCTGAAATTTAAATTGGCAGACATTAGCCTGTAGTTCCAGCATCCAATGTGCAAATGTTAAGACAATCATAAGGTCTTGAATAAATCACCAAAAAAGAAGTTTCTTGCAATCACAAGAAATATTTATTTAAAGGCTTCTTGGCCATGAAAGTACAAGAAAAGTGCTCCTACATGAACACCAAATTCTTTATCAGATTATCCTGACACTTTCAACTATGAAATCATTTGCTCAGCTCCACTGGCAATACTTGTATGCTTGTATGAGTGTTGGTAGACCTCTAACATTTTAATGACATCTACTCTGTAAAGAAAAAGTGACAGTCAGAAATATTCACACTTTGCCTACAATATCACTGAGACTAGTGCAGCCAACACTCAGTGCTAGTAAGAGTTTGCAAACAGCTGATAAAGGAACCAGAAACCCCAGCAGCTATAAAACATTTCACAAAAACATGCTTTCCTCCCCACGGCTTAGTACTTGGAGCTCAGTGGGATATCACTGATTTGAAAACATTTTTGCACATGAAAACAGGAGAACATCAAGCAGTTTCAAAAGGATGTGAGCCTTCAGAAACTTCTTTAAATGAATTGACCCGATTTATAGAAATTGCCTTAAAAGGCTGGATTGGCTCCAAACCCTCTGTGTCACACTATTTTATCCATTATGGAGGATCTAAATAAAGTGACTGTCCTCATCAGTAGTGAGATGAGACTCCATTATCCTACTACAGGAATATTTTGTGCAAATACTGCTCACCTGTAGAGAAATACCACATGTAGTCACAAAGTCTAGAAAAATAATGTCTTAAATACTGTTCCTATATTGAATACTTTGAATACCCAAAATAAGAGAGAAAAGTGAAGTGCACCAGACTTTATACACACTGCTTTAATTTTTACTTAAAACATGAGAATAGCCTACAAAAAGTAATTTCCTGGGATTTGCTTGAACTCATAGGATCAGGATAATGTACTTTCTAAATGATAAGTACAGCATTACTGAGGTAACCCTGTAATATTCAGTAGTTTATTTACTGAGTAATCATGCACCATCTCTGAGCTGCAGAGACCATACTGAAAACAGCACCAGAGCTTTTTAATGTAGTTTAAAATAATTCCAAAATCTGAAGAAATAACTGCCCTAAGGATGACTACTTCCTCCATTGCTTTAATCACAGTAGAAGCAGTGTTCCAAGTTTGGAACAATCACAGTTAGTCCTGTCCTCATCCTTCTTGGTCAAGTCCCAAAAAGCTACACTTAAAAGTAAGTGTTTCTGGCATGTGTGTTTAACCTTTTCTCTTCCTTTTTTTTTTTTTTTTAATTAAAAAAAATAGAAAGTGTTGGTTAAGATTAAGAGCTAACAGCTACACTTGAAAAGTATTCTGAAATAGAAGTCCCCACCCAGAGGCTACAGCAGTGGGATATTCCATTCATTTAGCAAGGCTCAATTTTATTTTCCATTGCTTTAATCTTGTATTTCTTAAAGGTGAATTTAAAATGAAAAAGAAATGCATAAACTTACATAGTCAAATGCATGCTGGCTGCAAAGCTAACTGCTTTTCAAATATTCAAAATAAACAAATACATTAATTTCTTATTATGTTATAGCAACATACATCATTGCCAGCCAAAATAAAACATGACTGGGAACTGAGCCATGTATTTTTTTTAATCATATTATCCTAGGCAGAAAATTTTGAAGTTTATTCTTTTGTGCTTCTGACTCTCTCAGACGTATCATACCCTTCACACTATAGAAGAATATTTGTAGACAAGAGAGTAGCATATTTACCTTGTAACCACAGATAAGGAAAAAAGTAAAAGCCAAACTGAGTCAAAGACATTTTTAAATCCAAAAGGTATGGAAAAGTTTCATGCAAAGTGTCAATACAAATGAGAATGGAGGAGATAACAACTGACATACCAAATAGAAAAAAAATAAAAATAAACTGGCATTCATAGTTGGCTATTAAAGCAGGACTGTGAATATTACTTCACAAATATAAAACTTCTTCCCAATTTTTCTAGTTCCTTTGATTGCTCAAAGGAAGAAAAAGCTTTCTTCAGGAAATTTCCCAGTTCCATCATTCTGAAGATACATACAAAAATTACAATTTTTTCCCAAGTCTATAACCATACAAGATTTTCTCTGTCACCCAGTGAAGTAAATATAGATATTTTTATTGACTTCTGTGGACTTTATATCATGATGTTTCAGTTCCAGGACAGACCTGCTGATGACACAATTTAGTTTTGATTATAATTAAGACTCTAC
This sequence comes from Oenanthe melanoleuca, assembly GCF_029582105.1. NCBI lineage: Eukaryota > Metazoa > Chordata > Aves > Passeriformes > Muscicapidae > Oenanthe > Oenanthe melanoleuca. Next base: position 13,738,304 of record NC_079342.1, on the reverse strand, counting down.
TCTCATCCATGTCAAAACTAGAGTCCATTTAAATCAAACTTACATCACAGTAGAAATTACAGCTCGAACTTACTGAGTTGCCTCCAAATTTCTCTCTTTCTTGATAAAGATTACAAGCTTCAAGTATCACTTTCAGAATTTCTTGGGTGTCTAGAGGCAGGACTTGATAGTCCACAGCCCATGCAGGATTCACATGTTTAGAAACAGGGATTACTGTGCAGGCAATCTATAGATACACTGCCACAGAAAATGCTTCATGCTGCTCTTCACAAGCACATTTTGTCCAACTAACTGTTCACAATTTACTCCATTCAGTAGGTGCTTCTGAATCTAGTTCTCTATTATAAGGAAAGATAAACTGCAAGCTCAAGGATGGATCAGAAAAAGAATAAAAAATAAAGAAACAAGAATCCTGCAAAAAGAATTCATTGCAAAACATATGTGGTGGACAGAATGCATGAGCATTCAAACTGAAGGCAATGGATTTCAATTAACATAGTCTGCAGTAGAGAGTCATAGTGAAAAAATACACAAACAAAATATCACAAACAAACAAATAAAACCTTTGCAGCATCATGTGGCAGGCTGATATATCAAATTCTTCTGCATACAATTACCAAGAGTGCAAAACATTTATTTATCATGCATTTAGCTGACAAAATTACATACTGCAGAATACAGTCATACCAGGACCTCCTACTGATATAGAAACAGATTTAAAATAATTCTGCAGTAGAAGCAGCAAAATGAAATCACTTACCGTTAGTGTTGCATTGCTGAAACTATCTGAAGAGTCAGCCCTCTGGAAACAGGTTTTTCCATCAATAATTGACAGCTGATACAGTTTCAGACTGTAATACACCAGGGAAAGACCGGCTGCAGCAGCAGCTCCTTCCCACTTAGCCTATCTCTAGCACTTTTTAGATCTCTTTCTTAACCCTTTCTAGGTATTTTCTCCCTGTGTTTTGGGCGGCAAGACAAAGGCATGATATAAGAAAACAATGCATCGTTTCCCACTTTACTTAGTGATAAGAGTCGTGGGAAGAAAGTCAGTAGGATTTAGTCATAATAGTAAGCTAACAAGAAGTAAAATCTAAAAACAGAAAATGACTCAGTGACCGGGAAGAGATATAACAGGGATATGAGCTACTGTAACCAGGACAATGGTTTCTCCAAACATAGAATTAAGAGGTCAAGATCACAATAACAAGACACTAGTATAGAAGAAGGCTAAATAAGTTAATAATTTGCAATAAGAAAAAAGATTCTCCTTTTTCTCTTCCTTTCTTCTCTTCCAGGCTTGGACCAATGAGACCTCAGCTTTGAAATCAAACCTATCTGGTGTCAGTGAAGCCAGGATTACAATCTTATATATCAATTTTTAAACCAAATGAAATACTAAGTGCAGGAATGGAAAGAGAAAAGGTACATCCTTTACTGAAATAGCTGTTTCTATAGTATTCTGAAACCATTCATATTCCTCAAACGAGGTTGTTTTCTTTCACAATGTCAATTTATCCCAATAAGAAATTGTTTTCTGACATCACTTCAAAAGATGGCCTTTCTTTGTCATGCTATTCTTTTACATTAAGAAAAGATTGCTCTGATTTGACAGCTAAGTACATTTTAATGGACTTTGTGGACCACAAAATATATCTGACAATAAAAGGTTTGGAAAGTTTCTTTGTTCAAATGGATTACTCTTCCCCCACAGAAAAAACATAAACAAACAAAAGCCACCAAAAATGAACAATCATGGAAGAAAATCGGAGATATCAAGTGCACTCCACTATTTTACATTAGTTTTATAGGAGTCAGGCCCATCAGATGTGCCAGACATGACTGACTGCACCACTACTGCCATACCTATCCTACAAGGATGCCTTAATTCTGAGCTTTCATATTATCCAGATTCTGTACTGCAGTAGTATGTAACTCTGAACTTCATATGAAGTGATAGCAAGTGCTCTCCACAGTTTAGTTAGACAAAACAATCCTTTTCCAGACCAAAAAGTGTAAACAACAGTGAATTGAAGAGAGCAATCTGGGAGGATGGGACTTCATAAGCTGGAGCTGTAACTGGACAATTAACCCCAAGGTGTAAATGGACCAAAATTTATAAAAGTGTGAAACGTGTGACCGTCGTTCATCTTGGGTGTAGCCACGGCCAGGCTCTTGTACTGCCCAAGGTGTGTCCTTTGAAGGTCTTTTAATAAATACCTACTTTATTCCTCTAACACTGTCTAGCCTCTATTCTAGGTAGCCTCTCAAGGTACCAGATGAAATATTATTGACAGATTCTAGTGAGATGGGAAAGGATAAATTGTTAGTAGTCCTACTAGCCCAAATGTCAGCCTTTGGAAATCAAGTGCAGGTAGAATGCAGCTGGGGAGCAGAAGGTGCAAAGGCTACAATGTATGTAAAAGACTTTTCCCCTCACTTCCTACCCTCTTAGTTTGCAAATGACAGGAGCACAAGCTCTCTCTGAACAACAGAGAATATCTCTCTTGCTTGCCCATTCAAGAGAAGGATTAAGGCCTCTTTTTCAGTCATGATTGGCCAGGTACATCTTCCAAAATTGAAGAATTGACTTCAAGGACTTCAAAACAGTAGGAAATTATAGGAGGAAACAGTGTGGCCAACTGAGATGCAATTTCATGCAGGACAATAGAACAGGGAGTGAAATCTGGGCATCTTTCCTGAAGCCTCTTCCCACAGATTACTTTTCCCCATGGCTCCTCATATTGTCTTGGTTCCAGGTGTCTTACATGCAGCTCCTGCAGAGACTCAGCTTAAACTATAGTATTAATCTACTATCCTCAAACAACTGGAACCGTATTATGCATGCATATCCCATGAATGAGAATTTTTATCAATCAAATAAATGGTATGTTGACTATCTGTGTCAGACCTTCCCAAACACATGTACACAAGAATATATTTTTTTTTATTTTCATTACTAATAAATTTTATCTCATTTTCTCACAAAATATCCAACACTTGATTCCTATATGTGTTTGTATTCCTGAATGTTGCTTTTGGCAAAAAGGCCACAATGTCCTTTCAATTTTCTCTTCATACCTAGAGGCAACAGAACAAAGTAATATATAGGCTTTTTTAATTGACTGCTCGGGGTCATTAACAGCATGATTTCTCAACTGGTATCCAGACTTTCAAATCTAACCCTGCATTGTTCCCTTACTTGTATTTTATTTCTGCACTTGTGGATGCTGCTCTGGGTCAATATCTGTCACTGTCTAAGCTGAGTTGCCAGCTAAGAAGCATGACGCCACTCGTTCCCTTCCCCACCACCTCAATCTCCCAGCATGGTGAGAGAATCTGGATTAAAGAAAGAAAAGTCAAGGGTTGAGAAAAAGACAGTTTAACAGGGAAAGCAAGAGCTGCATGTACAGGAAAAGCAAACAAGGAATTCATGAACCACTTCCCATGGGCAGGCAAGCATTCAGCCATCCCCAGGAAACCACCATCACGAGCAGTTCTTTGGGAAGACAAAAGATATCGCTCCCAACATTCCCCCCTTTCTCCTTCTTCACCCCTCTTTATTTGCCAAGCATGATGTCATATGCTATGGGAACCCCCTTTGGCGGGTTGAGATCTGCTGTCCCAGCTGTGCCCCCTCTCAATTTCCCATGCATCCCCAGTCTCCTTGCCAGCACAGCAGTACAAGAAACAGAAAAGGCCTTGGCTCTATGTAAACCCTGATCAGCAATAACAAAAACATCTCTTATCAACACAGTTTTCAGCACAAATGCAAAATGTAGCCCCAAACTATGTACTGTGAAGAAAATTAACATTTCCCCAGCCAAAACCAGCACGATATCCTACAAGATTCCCAACTCTATGAATTTGAAACAAATTTGGCTTGAAACAGCACTGATTCCTGTATCTCCACACTTTATTTTATTCACTGGATATCTCCTTTCCATCCTCAGAAACATTATTTTCAGTAAATGCTCCCATTTTTTAAGTGGCACAAAATGTACCAAACTCATGTTCTCAGATCATTCCTGCTCATTTTCAGGAAAAAACCCTTTTTATTCAAATTAATGCCTAATTGTTAATGCTCACTAGTAATTCATAGTCTTTCAAAGGCTTCAAGTTGACATAAAAAGTTAAGATTATATTATATCCCTCTAAAAACCCCACGAAATAAAATGTAATTCAAAGGGTAGTTTTTCCTGGGTGAGTAAATTGCACATCTTTGAGATTTCTTTCACCAATAATTAACATGAAGTGCATTTGCATGTCTCTCCCACCTTCCGCACCACCAAGATAAGTTTGGAAGAATAAAACACTATTACAAATTCACAGAAATTTCATGTTCAGTGAACACTAAACACTTGACAACCACCCACAAATGCAGAGAAAGCACAGTCTTCTATTTCATAGCTCTATTCTATATTCTTCAAGAAAAATTCATTCTGAGCAAGCAGCTAAGAGTGATTTCCCCATCAAATCTCACAATATTCTGTCCTGTCAGTGCACTTGTTTTTAGTGGTCATAATCAGTATCAAGATCTTTGCCTCTCCACCTGCAACAATTCAGTATTAAGCATCTGATTTCATTTTCTCATTCTATACTCCAGTGCTTCCACTGCACCCTATAGGGATATAACTGTGCTGGTTTTCAAGTGCTAAAAATAAAACAAACACATGTCAACCCAAGGACAAAGTTGAAAGGAAACATACTTTAATGTAACCAAAGAAGAATATATTTAGCATTTTGCTACTAAGCAAGGATTAAAATAAACATGTCAACACATCACTGTTTCTAACTGTGAAACCCACTCTCTACCCAACTCTTTCTGCAGCATTTATTATATATGAAAAGTGGATATAGTCTTCATTTCTTTCTTCTGAAGAGTGACTGTTAGTACTCTGTTACTACTGCTGGCCAAAAAGGGCTCCTGAACTGCAGTGTAAAGTACTTACATCCTCTTAGGTAGTCAGTTTTTCTATCAACTAACAGTAATGTAGCCATCTAAGGTGCATTTGGACAGTGGTGCTTATGAAACCTCAATTTGGAATCCTTCCAAAACCAAATACAAGCTTAAGTGGGAAGTGGCATGACAGTCCACTCCAGAAAGTGAAAAAGTGATCCCCAAATCAGAATGTTTTCTTTTGTCTTTCTTTCATAATTATTGTTAATTAGGGCTCTCTGTAAAGCAGTACTGTCCCTCTGTCCTGAGAAATGAATGCTCATAAAAACCCCATGTGATTATATTTTTTAATATTGCCTTTGAAACAATGTGGATCTATATTTTAACATTTTCAACTATCTGAACTTTAATTTTTAACACTAGGAAAACAAATAGTACAATTGTATACAGAGGTTTTCATTCTGGAGATCCTGTATTCTGATTAAAGCTGATATTGAAAGCAAGAATCATTATGTCTGCTTTACTTAACCTTTCAAAACACAAAGCCAAAAATTTATTCTAATACCTTAGAGCTTGTTTCCTGGCATATGGAATTCAAGGCAGAGCAAAAACGATGGTAAATTAATTTAAATTAATGTGGTAAAATTGTCAAACTATATTGTATAGTATATTGTATTGTATAACCCCTACAGAACCTGTAAGTTCTGGCCTTCACTGCCATGAACAAGAGGATTCAGTAGAAGAGGGCACTACGGAATCTCCTGGCATGAAAGATTCTGGCTCCAAGGAGTTGCAACTCTGGAACAGGAACATCTGCCCTAATCCCCACCAGGTTCAAAGGCTGACTCCTTCAGAATGTCACCTTTTTTTCTCACATATCCATTCAATTGCAAATGATTCTTTCACCCATCAGTGTAGCAGGCATAAACACATTCCATTCTAAATTTAAAAATACATTAGTATTTTAAATATTAATGTTAAAAAGGTTCACTGGTTCTGGTAAACTTTCCAGGAAGCTCATAACGTCTGCAAAAGGAGTAGTTGCAAAGTAGCATTCTGGCAGGGCTTTAGGTAAGTATTAATGGAGCTCTAAAGAGCTCCTTGTGCTTAATAAGGGCCATTTGACTTCCATCAGTAGGATTCAAATGGCCCCAATTAACTTCTAGGTATGTAGAAAATAAAAATTAATAGAGGGCTAAGTATTCTGAAGTTCACAAGGGAAAAACAAAATCCAGCTAATATGCTCCGATATGAATGCTGTGGTACTTGCGGTGAAATTTCTTCATTTTCACAGTTTGTATGCACCTTTCCAAAGAAAATGAACTCCCTCTTTTAGGCAAAACCAAACTATTCTTTTCCCACTCACATCATTGTAGTCACTGTGTCAACTATGGATGATGGAAATACCTCATCAAAAAGAAAAAGACTGGCAAGCATTCATCTCTTTTGTCAGGGACTGATACAAGGCCTATTAAAAAAATTCAGTGTCTTCATTACTCACGATTGCCCCAAAAGCCACAACACTTCAAGGCACTAATAACACTTGGAATTTTCTTAAGATTTGTGAAAGCATATAGGAGTGAGAATTAGCATTGATTTCTACAAGATATCTTTACACTGATGAAATCGTAGCACAAAATATAAAAAACATTAGTAACTGATATAAAAAAATTATCTTGCAACATGCAGCCATGGGCAGTTTTTAAGACAGGTGTGGCCGTCATAGGCCCAGGGAGAATCTTAAAGGATTTTTCCAGTCTGGCTTTCCCAGGCTCGGCTGGGTTTTTTCCCAAGCTAGAGCCTCTTTCTCTACTGTAAACATAAGAGAAAGAATTCTAACAAAGATAAACACCTGCTGGATCCGTGAGAAAGCCTGGGACAAGAGGTGTCTCTTCTCTGACCAATGATCTGTCTGTATTTTGTTTTTCACAAACTGTCTTATTTACTGCAATGGCTTCTTTCAATAAATTGCTCTTTCTTGTTCTTTCTTACACCATGCAAGAGAGTGCCTTGTTACTGTGTCCTTTTGCTCCTCTGTAGCCCATATACAGTAACAGACAGGAGCTTTGCAAAAGTAGATGCACGGTAGCTTGGAAGATGTCATCCATTTGTCTATTTCAGACATTCACATTTCATTTCAATTTCTTCTTTCCTAAGGATTTACATACTTAGATCAATGTGTTCTCAATTAGTATGAGACATCTGCAAGTAACTAGTAAATGCAAAAATAATCCTTAACACAACATTAAAATACAGGCAAGAAAAAAAAAGAAAAAAAAGTTCAGAACATCAGAAAATGTGGATGTCCAAGAAATCTTCCATATGTATCCTACAGAGACTTTTAAAATGTATAATAAATATCCATGGATAGAGATTCAAAATCAAGCAATCATACTTTGGTCATTCTTGATGTTGACAATTCAGAGATAGCACATTCAGCAGTCAGCATTAGTCTGCCACATTTCACCTTCGAAATTCTATTTATGACTTTCATAACCAACATACAGCAATAGAAACATCTTAGAGAAAAATCCTAACTATACAAAAAACTGCAAGATGGCTTTGTCTCTAACTGCTTCTTGATCATTTAATCTCCCAGTTCTTCAGACTTGTCCACAACTAAATGTATGCTGCCAATTTACCACTATTGGCTTTGGAAGAACACGGGAACAAATTTTATTTTGATTGCAGACTTGAGCCTCAGATTACTAAAATGACTGTTAGATTACTGGAATAATTACCTAATAACTGCTGACAGGCTTGATCTCTTGGCCTCTTCTAACACTCCCAAAGTGCTGGGCAGATCCCTTTGGAAATATGTGGAATGTATCCAAACCATCAGAAATCTAGAATAGGGGCATTTTTCTAAAAAAAAAATAAAAAAATAAAAGTTGACAACTATTTTTCTAGACTTTCTTGCATAAACCTGCAGAAAACATATTTTGTCATTACAGAAGAAGTCACATATTCTGTATTAAATAGCTCACGTAGTTTTCTGAAGCTTAGTAACATTTTTCTCCAGAGAATCTTGCTTCAGAAGTAATAGCACCATATGTCATCACAGATATTATATTTACTCACCACAGAGGAAAATCCCTGGCATAATACCTGCTTCTCTAATTTTTATTTTTTTTTGTTTGAACTATCATTGACACTTGTCTTATTTCTACTAAAACCCTCATTGCAGCACTTAAATCAGGGGTAAAAGCTACAGATGCCAAGTCACTGTATATTTTGAGATACTCTGCAGTATTTGGGGGACACAGAAAAGTACTTTTAATCATTCATGTGTGGAAAGAACTAGCAGGATTTCTCTGAATAATATTTAGATAGGTACTAACACTGGTTAATTAATGAGGGATTTAGACTGAAAAGTATACTGAACAAGGGGTGGGTGGGATATGTGTGTTTGGTTGGTTTAGAGGGGGTTTAAGAAGGAATAAAATCTAATTTTGGTACTCAAACTGCAAATACATAAGAAAGGCACAAGAGCTATCAATATTGAGACCTTAAGTCAGTTTCACAGAGTTCAGCAGTACGTTCAAATTTCAGCATCCATTGCTTTTCCCTTTGGTTACAATTATGTGTGGTTTCAGCAGTAGAAATTCAAAAAGATCCCACAGATTATGAGCTTCCAGCTAAGCACAGAAAGCACAGGAAGATATTTGACTTGCATCTCCAGAGATTTAACTTGTTCTACATTTCAGCCTCCGCTGGGTACCACTGCCAAAAGACGATCCCATTTTAACCTTAACGGGCTCTGAAGAGACCTGGCCGTACATGCGATACGACCCGCACGGACGATGGGCTTCGCATGCAAAAACTGGGGGGAGGGGGGCGAGAAGAGAAAATTAATACCTTTAATCCTGAAATGCCTCCTGGTTCCCTAGCGCTCACACTGCGACACGCGCAGTCATCCTCCCTCCCCGCGCGAGGGCTGCCCGCTGCATTGAGGAAACTTCCCGAGGGGCCGCTGCCCGCGCTCCGCCGCACCTGCCCGGGCCCGGCCGGACAGCGCTGCTCCCGTGCCCCGCACCGGCGCCGGGGCTGCCGGCGCTTCCCCGCGCTCCCGCCCCGCAGCATCGCCCCGAGCCGGCGGCACATCCCGCTGCGCAGCCCCCGGCCGGGACGCGGCTTCCCCTCCCGCCTGCGATGCTGAATCACGGCGGGCCGCCGCTCCGCCGCCTGTCCCCAGGGGTGGCAGCGCGTCCCCCGCCGCCGCAGGAGGAGGAGGAGGTGTCGCGCCCCGCCGGCCCCTCACCCTGACCTCACCTGCCGGGGCGCGGGCGGGCGGTCCAGGAGCGCTCCGGTGCTCGCGGGCGGCGCGTGCGGCGCCTCACGGGCGGCGCGATCCCGGGCGGGGCGATCCCGGGCGGCAGCATCCGCGCCGGGCACGGGCGGGAGGAGGAGCGGGAGGTTACGGCGGGGAGCCGGGACAAACCATTCCCTGCGAGGGGGCACCGGCGGCGGCCGGGCGGCCGGGCGGGGCGGGGAGCGCGGGCCCTCCCACACAGGTACGTGCGAGAATTGCGCCCGAGGGGCGGCGAGCGGCGTCCGCGGAGAGGGACGGGCGGCGCCGCGGGCGGCGGCAGCGCTGCCGGTCCGCCGGTGCCCCCCGCGCTCGCGGTGGAGCGGCCCGCGCTGTCTCGCTGCCCGAGGACGCGAGCGGACCCGGCGGCCACGCGGGCAGCGCCCGGAGCGGCCAGCGGCGGCCGGGAGGAGCGGGCCGGGCCGAGCGGGGCCGCGCCGCCCTCAGGGCCGGATGCGGCCGGGTCCCTTCGGCCCCTCCGAGCCGCGGGACCCGGGGCCGGTGCCGGGAAGCGCCTTAGGAGCCCTGCGGAGCGCTCCCCGGCCGAGGAGCCCCGCGGGCGTCCTGAGCGCGCCCCGCCGTGAGGCGCGGGGGGCGCCCCGAGCGCCCGCGGGCCCGGGCGGGTTGAGGCGCCCGCGGGCCCGGGGCTGCCGGCGGTTCGCTGCGCCTGCCCGAGCCACGAATCCCTGCCCGCGGCTCCAAACTGCTTTTTTCCTCTTCCCCTTTGGACCCGTAGCCAAATGTTTTCCTCCTGTGTGCACAAACGCTGTTTGCCGCTCTGAAGGAGCCATTTCGGGCTTTTCTTGAAATACTTTGCATCCTCACATAAAGGCACGTGACCTTATCAGACAAATGCAATGAAGATTGGAAAAATAGAGAAACGCTTGCCAAATATTTATTTTAGGAATTTATCAAACGAATAAAAAGTTTCACAAAAAAAGAATTCTTACAGAATAAATAATAAAAGCCCAACTGAAATTTAGTCAATTATCTCAGCAGACTATGTAGCATCCTCTGTGTTCATCAAGGTTAGGAGCCCAATTGACAAGTGCAAATCACCACGGCGTTTGATTTTGTCTGCATTATGTTTGCCGTGGAGCTAGCTGTAATCTTTTATTGACTTCTTCTGGTATATTAATTAATTATCATACTTTGTTCATACATGCTTACATCACACATTCCTCACTAGCACATACCTTTAATATCAATTCCAGTCTATTCTGCACAATCTCTTGGCTAAAATAAGGCCTTCTGTGAGAATGCCTCCAACTACCGTTTTTAAGGCACTTAATAAATCTATTCAGTAGGCTTAGTTTCAAGTTTTCTATTTCTTGGTCAGAAAGAACTGAAACGAAGTTGACAATGTTAAATGAAAGGATAATGGAAATTTAATTGCAACTTGATAAGCATTAAGGTTTTTTTCTCTATTTTAACATCTTTTGAGGTAAGCTGATACTTTAATAGGAACAGATTGTAGGCTTCTTGCAAACGCTAAAATGATTGCTAAGGACAGAAAACCACATGAGAAATCCTTTAGGAAATCCTAGAGAGATAACAGACTGTTTTCTCATGTGTGGTATCAATTTGTAGCTTGTAAAGTTGAAGAATTTACTTTTTACAGACATGGTATTTTTACATTGGGTTGGATGACAGATTATATTGTGATTTTTATTGATATGCAGAAAGTATGATTTATTTGCCACTAAAACTTTTGTTGGGCTTGTCAAAAAAAAAAAAAAAAAAGAAAGAAAGCAGAAATAATTTCTGGCCACAAACGTAATCTGATAGAAGCTCCCATGCTTGTTTGCGTGGATAAGTGTTCATAGTGACAGGTCTAAATTTTAGTGGTAGAAAGCCTATGCTAAAGCAGTGGGATCTAAGCTTGTCCCCATGCAAACAGTCATTATTCTCCCAGCTGTGCCAAAGCTGTGTTCCAGGGTGCTCCTGGGGAAAGGTTTGATTCTCTTTCCGTTAGTCATTTGGAATGCTGCCACTGACTGCAGATGAAACCATTTACAAGGCTGACATGCACTGGATGTTATCTCTGGGTCAAAGCTTGGGTTGGGCCTATAGCAGACCCTGCCTGCTTTGTTTTAGCAGTGTGTCCACATTCCATAGCCCAAACCAGGCTGCACCCCAAGCGATGTGCACACCTCTGCTGAGCTAAGTGCGTCATAGATTGGGAAGAGCAGCAAACCACAAGCAGGAGTTTGTGATGACAGATTCCACCCAGCTGTTGCTTTATAATTCACAGGCAAACCTGAAGTTTGGGAATAGACTTGTGGCCTGCTTGGCTCCTGGAGGATTTTAGGAAAAGCCTTCTCTTCCAGATGCAGCCAATGCTTCCTTTTTTCAGAGGGTTGGTACCAATGGGAGAGCACAACCCGTGACACATCCTCCCAGCAAAGGCCAGAGCCTCACAGCAAAAACGCTTTTTCTCCTCTCCATTCCTGGGAGGCAGGAGGCATTAATCTCTTCCTGAATGTGCTTTTAGTTGTTGTTTCCCAGAAGCAGATCAGATTTACTTTTTTTAATGCGATCTGCATTGTGAATCACTCTGAGAGTAAATGGTACTTGCTACCTCCATGTTGAAACGTTAGAGCTAACAAAATGTAGTAAGGAACCAAAGCAGGGTATTAAATACACAGATGCTTAATTAGGAGCATTAAATAGAGTTATATTTTTAATATGGAGCTAGTTTAAATACTGAATATTGATGCACTCGAGAACAGATGTGCCTAGATAATTATTGTAAATAGAACTAGTAATAAAAATACCTTTTATATGGCATGAAGATTATCTTATGAATTTCATAAATGAACAAACAGGAAAGAGAAAACCAGAGATCAAGAAGAATATGCTTTCTCAGAAAACTACATATTTCTAAGAATTTTCTTATGTTTTTCCAGTTTTTCCATACAGAAGTTCTGGATTCATTTATGAATTTTAATTGTTACAGTTGAATAATGGTGAGTGCAATCAGATCAGTTCTATTTTCAAGAGAAAGATTGATGATTTATTTGAACACAGTTCCTATTTCACCCTTCCTGTTACTACAAACATATTCCCTGAATAATTATAAGCACTGTAATTCTGTATATATAATCCATCTCCAAGTCAGTAAATACAATGTCCTCAAATTACAAAGAGGATAATTAAATTCTCTAAAGAACACTGGTATTTGAACAAAGTCACAAAATAAACTTGGAAATGCAGATCTATTTCTCCTGCTTACTCAACCACCAGCTTACAGAGCTGCAGTAGGATGTACAGTCTGATGTCGTCCAGAAAACTTGAAGTTGCATTTTACCTCTGCTGTTGAAACAGGCTTTATCATTGTGCTACTGTTGTACTGGCAAATGCCAAAAAGAGCTTCAAAATATTAAATGTGAAAATCATGAAGTTCAAAAGCTTTGAAACAGAATCAGCATACAGATTTATAATAGGAATAATAGCTATTCCTACTAGCTAATAGCTATAAAATAGTGTGTTTTCTTCTGTTTGCACAACACTCAGAATATATTTACTAAGTAAATAATTACACATTTCTAAACAGGTGCATTTTCCCACTTGCTATAAAAGCCATGTCCAAACATAATCTGTGCTGTCATAAACTATCCATTTCCTAGTGTCAGCCTAGGAGACATTTCCAATGAAGAAATAAGGTTCAGCTCAACTTCCATCCCTATACTTTATATTCCCTTAGGATTCTTGCTAGAATACTCAGGTCATACATAATTTTTGCTTCAAAAAGCACGACCCATTTCTTTTATAAGCCATCTGCTCAGTGTGTTAGCAAAAACAGTACAACAGCTTCCCATCAGCTCCAACACCTGCTAACAGGGGATGGTGTTTCAGGCAGATATTGCCAGCCTGCCACAGCTTCTTATCTCCTCTCTCTCTTAATCTTCAGAGTACTGTCTGGGATTATCTCCTGGAAATCAAATGCCCAGCAAGATGGCTTGTTAGTTTTTTATGTATCAGCAAACATGTACTTGATTGAGTTCATTAGTGCTGTAAACATCTTTTATTATATAGATCAATGTGAATTTACAAGCTGTAGCAGTATGATATTGACATAATGTAGCATTTAATGTACAATAACTTTTTATAGTCCTCATCACTCCAAACACTCAGTACTGATGTAAGCAGATACCATAACACCAAGGCTATCCACAGACTACAGTCAATTATCCTCAAACTTAATGAGGTTCCTTTGGTTCAGGCATAATTTTGAATAGCTTTAAGACAGGAGAGCTTCTATTTTTAACCACACAAAATATCATTTTGTAGCATCTGTATCTGTTTAGTAATCGAAGCTTGGAGGTTCTTCTTCAAGTATCTTCAAGTTTCCATCTGCTGTCTGCCTCTGTTTAAGAAAGGAAGTTCCAGAATTTCAGCAGTTTGAAGAAACATTTCCTTTTGTTGAGCAGCCATGAAGAACAAAATTATTCTACTGTATGAAGGCTGTAAGATCAAATGAAGCATAAGTTGAAGGAAAGTGGAAAGTTATATCTGTGAGTCAACTAAGTTACTATGGTCATCCAGTTTTTGTAAGTATTCACAAACTGGGGCAAGTTCATACAATGCTACTAAATACTTACGCTATTGCTGGCATGCAAGGCCAAGTAGAAAGAGGGGTGTGGGCTGTTTCTCCTTTGCAGTTGGACATAGTAATGAAATTATTATTTTAAGCCATGTGGTCAAATAGTGAGCATGAGACTTCCATCCCAGCAAAGTTGTGCTTTTTCCCATGCCTGTCCTTTGTGTAAAAGGTGTACAAGTTCTCAGTATCTGTTCAATCCATACTTTACCAGGTGTAAGTGGAAATTCATCCACACAGGTTTGTTGAAATAAGTCTGAAGTGATTGGTTCATTGCTTTAATGTATTTAATGTGACAACTACTGGGTATTATATTACTATCACCATAACGATTTTTATAATAGGTAATTGGTATCTAAATTCTACAGCTTAAAGAAGTTTTACATCTTTTGAAGACGTTGATTCAATTTACAGAAAAGTCTGCATTTATTTTCATTATTATGGTCTCCTTATGCTTTTTTAATTTAAATTTTGCCTGGGAGGAAAAGAAGATGCTAGAATTTGTTTGGATAGGGTAATACACCTCCTAAACAAAACTTTTATTCACTTTATTATCAACATGTACCTAATTTACTTCACATTTTGTAAACTGCCTGAAATATGAGCTCTGGAGCCCCTGGCTGAAGGAAGTGCCCAAGTCCACCGAGGTCCCATTGACATGCTCAATATATTGGATATCAGAGTGTGATAAGATTTAGCATATTTAATATTTATTAATGTATGCCTTTCAATATTTCTTAACATGTAGTAGGATTTTCATACAGTACCTTCAGAATCTGTGTTCTGCAGAGCATTCCTGTAGTAGAGATACCAAGTAAAACCATTTCCAAATTATTTGTTCTAGACACAATTTCATTACAGTAGCTAAACTACAGAAAATTTAATATCAAAGAATCGTAATACTTTTCATATGAAAAGGACTATTGAAGAGTTGATTTTTGCTTAAATAGAATAAAACTGTATGCAGACGATGAATATGAAATTTGGATTACATTAGTATGCACTATTGAAATACTGAAATATTTCAGTTCCTTAATATTTCTACACACAGATTTCTCAAAAATACCCCTAGGTTAGATGAGAACCTATGCTATGTGCAGCAGTCTCAGTCTTCTGAAAATTAGATGAACCTTTAAGGATTCAGATTTATGTTATAAAGATGCAACATATCAGGAGGCAGCAATAGCAGGGCTCCTTGCTAAGAGAACAGGAGCTAAGAGAGCTCCCACAACCCAAGAGAGCAGCCCCAGCCCTAAACAAGGCAGACCCAAAGTGGACAAAGCCAACCAAGAATCGTATCCTAAGGCACTATCACAGTGACAAGGCAGATGCAAGGTCAGGCCAGGAAGTCAGTCAGTAGACAAGGATAAGGTCCAGCAGTTACCAGGCAGAGCCATAACAAAACCAGGAGTGAATCCAAGCTGAGGAGCTGCCTGAGCCACAGCCATGTCGTGGCTGTACAAGTGATCAGCACTCCTCCAGTGTCACTAGAGGAAGAGCTGTGAACTCAGGGCTGACCTTCAATAGAGCTCCTGAGCCCATCTGTGTGGGGAGATCCCAGCTGAAGCTTCTCTGCACCTTTAACATATGTGCCCTGACACAACAGGATTTAGAGGAACCTGGAATTTAGTTTATTTATTTTATTTGAAATTCTGTAGTGGAGATTGTAGGACTTTTGCTTTTGTGTTATCTTTCACAAAGAACTTTGGTACAGTATATCTCATATTAACTTAACCAATATTTATCTGGATAGGCATATGAAATTTAATTCAGAGTGTAGAAGGAACTTCCCTGTTCAGCAATAGAATTTTGTTTGCCCTTGCAATCAAATGCTGCTTGCTATTTACAACAAGAATTTCTGGTTCTGGAGAAGGTAAACAACGTAAGGGTTAATTTGCAGGACAGCTAAGAATACTCTGACATAGGTAACATTTTCTACAGGCTGAATAATATCTATTGGCTCTTATTCTGTGACATTTAGTGACTGAAAACTTGCTTCTATTGTGTAGCACTCACCAACAGGAGCTATTAACAAAGATTATAAAATAAACGAATGTGTGGAGTGAGAACTTGTGGAAGCACACTATGAACTGTTCTCACCGAGAGAATGCAAATTTCCATGCACAGAATAACTCATGTCTTAAAACCTGTTGTACTCCTCTTTAAGATAATGAGTAGGATGCAAATGTAGAAAAGATAGCCTGATATTAACCTTCATGTCTTTAAAGCATAGTTGCTTCTGTTAAAAATAAGCATTTTGCCACCAATGATCCAGAGCAGACAGTGGCAGATTATGGGTTTGCTACAATCCAAGTCCTATCCTACTCCTATGTCAGACTAAAAGTCTGCTGCAATACAGTAAGTAGAAGAGAAAGAACATGTCACATTTTATAAAAAGTGCAGTGGACTCAGCAGCTCCATGAAAATTTGATGTTACCATTCAAAGGTCCAGCCACAGTTACAGAGGATTAAAATTGTCATTCAGTTTAATTATTCTGCATTTTACCCTGTTTTGACTCAGATGCATTTTCTGATTACTTTATTCTCATTTTAAAGACTATGTAAGGACTTAAGATTGTGTGAATTTGTATTACATAAACAATAATTGCTTTATATTCCTTTTCCTCTCAGAAAAATGATGGCAAGGATGACTTTCACAGGATTCAACCAAAAGTACTAAATAACTTCATATTAAATCTTGAGATCCAGTTAGCCTAATAAAACTACTACTTCAGATGTTTTTCATCATTTAATTGCAAACTCAAAGATTTTACATATGAAATTATACAAGTTTTTCATGGCTAAAGTTTAAGAGGAGTATTTTTACATTGAGTAAAAGTTATAGAGCTATCATGTTAACACAGACTAAATGGAGATTTTCATCTTAAACATTAGAGATGTAAAATGGAGTTCAAAGCTAATTAGTTGTTCATCTATGACCAAGTTCACCTGTCTACGTATCTCCCATGGACAACCATTATTTTATATATAGCAGGAGGGATATATAGGAATAATATAATATTTTTAAATTATAATACTAAATCTGGAAAATAAGTAATTTAATAACTTTATGTTACTACTTTTTAACAATAAGATACAGCAGTAATAATAATAATTTTCTGAAACAACTTGTTGTATTGAAACACTAGCTGGGGAAAAAAAAAAAGAGTTCTGAATTATCCGGGACACAGAACTGCCAGATTGTTTTCTTGTTTTGGGGTTTTTTTTGGATTTTTTTTTCATTATTTCTTCAGAAATCTGTGTAAGATAGATCCTGCTGTTTTGTATAAGTAAGAAAAAGCTCTGAAATATTTATCAGCTAACAAATATTTATATATTTATCATGTTTAATGGCAACACATATTGCAAATGGTAACTTTTGCACCATTATTTGAATTTCACTAGTACTTTTAATTGCTTTCTATTAGGCTTTTCACCTTTCTAAAGCTATCACCTCGAAATGAAAAAAAAATACTACTATAAAAAAATCATATTATCAAAAAAGTAAGTGGAGTTGTCACTTTTGTATAGTCAAAGTATTCTTTCTCATATTCTTCTTTCATTACATATAAATATTTAATCAGTATATATTTATGTCACAGCAGAAAGCAATATAGAAAACAAGAAAAAAACCTGCTGCCAGAAAACGTTTATTTTTTCCATATATCATAAATTAAAACAGACTATAAGAGCATGAAGCATTGCAAAACAAGTCTGTGAAAAAAATCTCTGTCTGTTCATATAGGTAAGGCTACACTGGATCTGCCTGTCCCCAGATGACCTCACTTTTCCTCAAGGTCCCCAGCTTTTTGAAGACCACATGTTGTTCCACTGATGTTTACAGGGGTTGTCTAGGCAACCAGATAAAACAGAGATTTAAAGGGGCCTGCCCTGTCTGTGCTGTGGACTCCAAACTCACATCAAGGAAAGGAGCCCTGCCTGTGGAGAAACACAGCCTGGGGTAGGAGAATCCTCCAAATTTTAGCAAATCCTTTCCTACAACCACTTGTAGCAGCAAAACAAAAGGCTACTACAATTATACTTTACACAGACATGATGAGTTTTGATACAGACTATGAGCTGTAATTTTTTTTACTATAATAGATAATATTAACATAATTTACATTTCCTTATGATCTCATTGGATTTTTATGTCCAAGAAGTGATAGTGACAACATTATTGAGTGACTATTTCAATTATGATAGAAAACAGAGACCCCATTCAAAATGAGTCCCCCATTGTGATGCAGCTGTACAAACATATATTAAAAGACTGTGTCTGGACCAGAAATCTGCACATTACTCCACTCAGAGTCAGGGAAAAGACAGCAGCACACATGGAGCACACACAGGCAGAGATGAATCTGGACAGTATGTGTATTGCCAAGATTGTAAAAAATCACAGTTTCTCCAAATTAAAGCAACACTTTTTCTCTCCAAATGAGAAAGGTTACCATCTCCTGTTATCTTTCTTAAACTACTATATAGCTTATTTTCCTGTTGCATGAGGCACGCTCTACAATTCTTCCATAATTATTTTATCTGTTCCCCTCTCTCCTGCATATGTATGTGCTCCAATTCTCCTAGCTGCATTTCCTTCTCTCTGCCATTTTCAAACATTCTCTTCTGACCTGCAGCCCAGCCTTTCTCTTACCTCCTTCCTTGAAATCCCAGCTGCCATGGAAATCCTGCTCTCCAACACCACTGAAACTTTCAGAAGCCTTTTACACCTAACTGTATAACCCTAAAATTTGTGGATGAAAAAGCGCTCTATAAATGGTAAGTATTGGTATTGATTGTGTTATTAATATTTGCATGTTAAAAGATCAATATACAAACCATTTAGCTCCCCCTTCAAACAGGCAGTGAGCTGAAAAAAAAATATTCCTCCCTTGTCATTTAGAGGGGAAATGAAGGAGAGCAATTGCAACCTGGATTTAGCATTTCCAAGAAATTACAGGAAGCAGTATTTTACCCAAGAACCATTTCTAACATGTCTTTTGTGCCTATTCAATATGCTATCCTATACTAACTTTGAGGAATGGATATGGTCAATTATACTCTTTTCAACAGATTGATGCAATGTTGCTGCAGAAATGAAAAAGAGGATGCAAGAGAAGTATTTTCTTTGAGATAGCTTATGAAAAATATCAGGCACAAAACTAGAAAACACACCTAGATCCAGTGTTGCAGGAAACATCCTGATGTCACTGATGGTAAAATTTAATTTGAGTATGAAGAAATCAAGATTTCATTTGAGACTCCAGAAAAAATAGTTTGTCATCAGCAATGGTTTTTATGGCCTTTTCCCCTGCTTATGTGTGCTCAGGGGATCAGAAATCTGTTTTGTCTTCTCAGTAATGATGAGGAAAGGCCCTGACTGATTTAGATATGCCTTCATTTTTGTTCAACACTATCAGTGAAAATTAAGATCTAATGTAAGGAATATTTGGAGGAGGCAAGGGATGCCAAACACCACCAAACTGTGCTGCTGAATTCCATTGGTTTTGTGAACTCTTACAAAATAACAATTCTGGTCATAAATCTGCAGTAGAGTGAAGGGAAAGAGCAAGTAAATGGAATAGGGTGGCAAAGAAAATGAATGGAGGCCAAAAGGGACAGAAAAGAGGGAAAAGCAAAGTGTGACACTAAAGGCATATAAAGCCTTTGGAAAATAGAAAATAATGTATTTGGGAGGAATAGAAATATAATATTTTTTTAGCAGTATAAAGCAAAACTAGAAGGAACAAAAAATATCTGATTAAATCACAAGACAACTTTTACTGTGATAAAGTAGATGGAAAGGAAGATTTCTGAGGAGAAATATTAAAGGACAAGCTTTGCTATCCTCTGAGTTAAAATGTTGCACTTGAGCATAAGAAATAAATGCAGGTGTTACCTCCAAGACAGTCAGATTTCTATACATTCTCTCTGAGAGACCTTGATTGATTCATTTTACCTGAAATTATATGAAAGGAATCACAGTATTGGAAATGAGAAATGCTTGAGGATAATTTTTATATGTAGACATTTATTGGTTAATATATTACTTGGGGATGCATCTGCTCTTTGCACAAAAAGAATGGCGTTCTTTCTAGTAAATGTGATGGCTAAAATTTTATATTTATAAAAAATTTATATTGACATTTGCATTACAACCACTTGAAATAACCACTTCTTCTTTGTGCTAATGAGAATTAATAAGTTCTTCTTGGCATGCACTGTAGATATTTCTCCTTTTAGCTTTGTGAATCAAAAACAAACCAAAATAAATCTAATAATAATAAATAAACTTTATAAGCTATTTTTGGCTGCTTTTTTCATATGCAAAGTGGCTTTTACTCTTTTTCTCTTGCTTGGATTTTTTTCAATAGATTCACACCTATGAATATGATACTATATTTGGTTTTTCATAATTAAAGGTTACTGGTCTAAATATTCTTTTAGACATTTTGCTTTCTGGCTTGTAAGTGAAAGAAAAAAAGCACTGCAGGCACCTGACTGAAGAACATCTACTGACACCCTCTGAGTTTGGAATGACCACTCATTCATAGTACTAGCAATAAAAATTCAAAAAATCAAAAAATTAAAAAAAAAAAAATTAAAGACACTGAGAAGAAATTGAAGAAATTGAAGTATTTAAAGGCTCGAACTCTGCAAATACCAGAAACGACTGGAAAAGAAGGCAAGAACACTAGAACACTTCAGTGTACATCTGGAAGCAGTACATGTTATTTAAAAGCAAGTCTATCAGAAGGAGGTTTTCCTTCTGAAAATAGCAAGTGCTGATGCATTTGGCATATTTAACACTTCTCAGGAATCCAAGAAAAGGAGGATATTCATGAAACTGTTGAAAAAAAAATGAGGAGTATTGCATTCTAAATAAAAATGAAGCATATTAAAGTTATATGCTTTGGTCCTAAATGTTTAAAAGTATTTTCTACTTTATAAGATTGGGGTGACAACTTTACCTGCTAGAAGTGTACGATAAAGCATGGCATTACCCTACCATAGGGTAAGATCTATTGAAGATTTGTAGATATAAAAAAACAATTTAAACCCTTCCAACTTTAAAAAGCCACTGGTTTTCAACAGAAAGTGGAGCAAGTAATACAGAAATAGACTCCTGGGAGGAGCAGACTCCAGATGAGGCAACTTAGAATGTGCCAAGAAACTAGTACTTGAATAAGTGTTAGACTGGACAGTGCTTAGGAACTTTAGATATTGCCAAGAGCTGAAAATACCATAAGACAAAGATATCAGAGGCAGAAAAACACTCAGAGCTTGAATTCCTGAACAAGGAATAACAACACAAATAAGGCAGATGGAAGACACTGCATTAAACAAAAGCTTGTATTAATTTGTCTTCACATGCCAGGGGTTTGAACTATGAAGAAACTGCATGTTGTTGCCTTGGATGACCATTTTCTTTAGAATAAAAACACTTGCAGCAAAAGGTGATGGGTGCAGATGAAATAATAAACATAAGAGCAAATGGGACATATTACCTTCAGTTAGGCCTACATATATGCACAGCTCCTAGTTTTTCTAGGAACTGTGCTGGAACTCTGAGATAAAAACAGCAGGTTTTAGAAAAATAAAGGGGTAAAAATACTGGTTTATTAAAGTGATTTTTTTTGTTGTTGTTTAAAAAAATGTGCTTCTAGAAATAAAAAATAAACCAGGAAAACCATATTAGACTGTTTTCCTATTTTTAGATGGCACTACTAAAGATATTGCAGCAGAAGAGCTGATTATGCATTAAGAACCTCTTTAGCTAGATGTCTTTAACCAATACAGTGATATGTGAGAGCAGGACACAATTTACAGGACATACATTTGAGCAGAATACAGTGAAGCTGAGATTTAAATGTGAGACTACTAGTTCTCATCATTCCTCACTTATTGCCTGCAGAGTATGTAGGAAAGCTTGCTGAACTCCTTGAACTTTCCCAGCTAGAATTAAAATGACCTTCAGATAACCTAGCATATTTCACTTCCAAAGTGAGTTAGGCTAAACTGAATTAAGGCCATTTTTAATTCTGAAGAAAAATAGATACTGAGGCATTTGATATAGCTTAGTCTGCTTTAAATTAATAGCTGTAATTAACTCGGAGATCTCTGTAGAAAAGACCTAAGAAGATAAATTTAAAATACCACTATTTTTGTTTTTTGTTTTTAATCTTCCTAATTCAGTGGAAGGTTATTCAGAGTCTTAATATACAGTAAGAACAAACAATAATATTGCTCACCTCTCAATTATGGTAAACATGCAAACAATTAAGTCAACTACCCTGAAAGTAGTTTACTATATGGTTTTTTAAACAGCTATGCATTTCTGACTACACAAGTAGTATTTCTATTCAAATCTATGGGAGTAAACTAGAATCTAATGTCAGAGAAGTATACCATCAACACTAACTTATGTTTCCTTCCTGCTATAGTTCACTTGCAGCAGTATGAATATGTTGCTAAACTATTAAAAATACAAGAAAAAAAGTGTAATTTTTTGTTTGCTTTCCTCTACTCAATATGTACAACATCAGCTTTTCAGAAGTGTAGCAAATAAGCAAATAAAGATAATATAAAGTATCTTACAAGGAATTTTTTCAAATGAGCTGATGGCAGCCAGATACCCTCAAAACGATCACAAAGCCAGTTACAGAGACGTCAGTAAGAATTTTCCGTAACAGTAATTAGCAATTTCTTCTGAATCATAAATTTACAGGAGTATCTTCTACAAATATGGAATAATCTCCAGAACAATTATAAGCAACTGAAAAAAGTGCTGCATGGTTCATAGCAAGAGACTACGCCCACTGCCAAATGATCATAGAAGATAAAGGCCAAGAACTGAGCAGCTGGACTTGCCCATTAAGGCAGTCTGTAGCTTATCTCTGAAAAAAACATGTCAGTTCTGCAGGACATTGACCTCAACACAGCACCTGTCACCTCCTGTGGCAAATTAATATGTGGCCAACATACACAGAAAATTTCAAATCAAATGCTCTCTTGTAGGGAGCAATACTGACAGAAAAATCATAGAACCTGTTTTGTTAAATTTGGTCTAAAACATCAGAAAAAAACCCCACCTTGCAACTTTATGGCTCTTGAGAGGCTTATGGTGAACTGTAGGTAAAAATCAATAAGGAAATATATAAACTCTTTACTCCTATGTTTACATGGGATTTTTTTGACCAGTGGGTTTTTTGGGAAATATTTGGGAAACATCTAATGGCAAGAAAGAAAGAAAGGGTGGCAGTGGTGAAGTATTGGCTGCTGGTGTAAACTTCCTTTGGAGCTTTTTGCTTTAAGTCTAGCTAGTCACACTGAAGGAGGCTCAGGCTGCCCTTAGTTAAGAGTCCTTCCAAATTAAAATGTCCCTCAAAATTGTAACGTCCATGATGTGCCAAACACTTTCCTGAGGCTTCAGATTCTGTTTGGATTCCCAATTGAAGGGCATCAAAGAACATTTTTCAGGAGACATGGCAGAGCAAGTCCTTGGCCAAGTTGCTTTCGTTTCATAATGGATTCAGGGGCTGGCAATCTCAGATATTGTAGAAACATGATGTAAGTCCTTTCACTTCTCTCTGAGTGGGTGGGTCTTCAACTGGAATTAATTTGGCATCAGTAGATTAAGCCTTCCCTGCAGAAGGATGTAGTTTATTGCTGTTTGTATAGCTAGTACAGGGAGCAGGGGAAATTGCTGTACTCCTGCTTTCATCCTTTCCCTTCACACATCTACATGACATAATTGATATATTCTTGGCAGGTCTGAAATTATGCTGCAGTGATGAATATTCCTGTTTCTGGGTCAGAAGCTGTAAAATTTGGAAAATATCTTCCATATTCACAAAGAAATGCATATGCTTCTTGGCACGTTAGCAACCTGCTAGGAAAGCATCCCACACTGGCAGAACAGGGGTTAGCTGAGAGCAGGAAATATGCCAGTAGTCTGGAACAACCCAAAAGGAAAACAAGGAGTTAAATGCCAAATATATCATTCTGTTTAGCAGAGAGAAGGAGGCTGCCAGGGGCATTCAAAGATGCAGGGATGTGGGATTTTGGGAAGAGCAGTCTAATTTGCTATTCAAACCCTGCAGTTTAGAGGCACTGCTGCAATGCTAAGGCAGGCTGGCCACAGAAAGAGAATCCCAACTAAGGCAGGTACATATTCATAACCCAAGCAGAGCCCACACCCTCAGGGTGAGGATGATCAGGATGGATGGGCTAAACCATCAATCAGTAGCCAACCCCTTGCACTGCAGGCACATCTCAAACGCGAGAGAAGAAAATGAAGACGCATAATGATTTAAATTTAGTGACTTGTTTCAAATGTGAATTGAAAACAACTGCTGTAGTTGTTACAGAATTGCCACTATCTCATCTAGAAATCAGAATGACTATGGAGTGAAAGGATATGTGGCTCCAGAAGTAATTACCATATGAACAGGTGATTTCTACTAAAAACACCTGAGAGTCTAGATAAAAATTTATCTTTTTTTGTCCTGAAATGACCCTCTCATTTTCAATTCTAAGTCTATGTACAGTAAAATATGTGAGTTTCATGAGTATCAGACTATATGTCTGATACAGAGCTTTAGGCTTTATCATAGTGAAGGACTGGTCTTGCTAGGATATTCCTCATTGATAGTTGCCAACAAACGTGTAAAATAACGGATGAAAACCTGCTGAGAGTCATTGAAACAATATAATCAAATCCATACAGTTCTAAAACGGCTGAGTTGGCTTTCTTAGAGTATATTTTTGAAAATCTCATATAGATCAGCAAAACAAATGAAATTTGAATTTTTAGATTGGGCCTTTAGTGAAATACTTTAACATACACAAACAGGAAATTGTTCATATTTGCATGACTATTTTTTAACGATTTGTGTTGAAAGAAAGAAGACAAACTACTTGTATATAAGCAATGATATGAGGCATTTCAGGGTAAAAAGATTTTATATAAGAAAATTAAGGAAACTAAGGATTAGGACTGGAATACAAGTTGACAGTCTGAATGCTAAGAGATTGCATGCACATAGTATCTATAAACATTGGTATGTTTTGCAATTAATCAATGACCATTAAATTGTTAATATAGCATAAGACGTGTGAAAGTGAATATAAATGTCCAACCCTAACTCCTTATTTCTGTTATCTTCACCTACATGTGTA
This sequence comes from Oenanthe melanoleuca, assembly GCF_029582105.1. Taxonomy (NCBI): domain Eukaryota; kingdom Metazoa; phylum Chordata; class Aves; order Passeriformes; family Muscicapidae; genus Oenanthe; species Oenanthe melanoleuca. The sequence goes on along the minus strand of NC_079342.1, from coordinate 13,713,311 downwards.
ATGCTAGGACCATGGCTATGGTTCATTTAATGTTTCACACCACTGTTGAATTATATTTGTTAGATTTCTGATAAAGAGAGTGTTTGGGTAAAAACATTTATGCAAATCCATCAGTGCTGCATGTGCATTAATACCATGTGATTATTTGAGAACCAGTGTCATTGCATTGGTGTGCACACACACACAAACATATATATATGGTGCTGGACATGTATATGTAGGATTCTGCTGGAGTGCATGCAATGACCAGCAGATCCTTGTCCACCAAGACCCAAAGGGCAATAATGACTCTTGGACCTTGGTGGATTCCCACATATGCAGCCTTTGCAGCATAATTTGCTAGCGAAGGGATGAGATGTACCAGGAATATGCTAAAGATGCTGCAGCATATCTCATTTGTTAGCGATACCACTGCTGTCTTCTCAAGGATATCAAAATGCCTGTCAGCACCTGGATGAAAATCAGCTGACTCAGACTCTATCTGGCCAAAATGAAAATTCTGATGGCTGGAACAGGGAAAACATTTAAAACTGCGATAAGATCTTTGCCTGAGATGTCATCTTCAGATATTTATTTAAATACTATAGCACCTCAGAGTTCTATTTTTTGTCATTGTATGAATAATTGAGACAACAGATGGCAAAACTACCCTCTCCTTTTCTCATGCTTAAGTTCTCTTCCTGGTGCAGATCTGGCCATTGCAATCTACATGCCGTTCCTTGGCAGGGTGAATTACTGATAACTTGCTGAACCTCTTTTTAAGTGCATAAAGAATGCACGGATTCCAGCTTTGGCAAAATGAGACAGCCCTCTTCAATAGTAGCTGCCTCACTGCCCCCAATGGTTTGCAGGTTATTTCCTCACAATGTTTGAGTCTTGTTTCTGATCTTCAAAGCAACAGAGACCTGGCTTCCTCAGAGACAGCTTCTTTAATCATAGAAACAGAGGTACTCCACTGAAGAAAGCGGTATCACACAGATCAGGATAATGCAAGGGAAATGGTAAAGAAAATAAGAAGAAAGTCCCTTAAACTGAAAAGTTCATTGATCAAACCTGAATCTACAAAACATCAAGATAATTCAGGTAAGTGTTCCCAAAACTTTGCAGCCATATAATCCAGGCAGCATGTACAACTGTCAAGGTAGATCACACACTGCTGAGATCTGCCCGGTGTTCCCATACAATCTACTCCACTGTACAGGCTCAGGAAACTGGAAGTATCTACTTTAATATGCATTAGTGTATGTGTATAAAATCCTGTATTATAGTAAGGTAATTCAGTATTAGGCTGTGACAGCATGTGCTTCACCAGCAGACAGCCCACGGTGCTGGGAGAGTATATTGATAGCTCCTGTGAAGGGTGGTAGCCAGAACAATTCCTTTAGCCTTGGGGAAAGAATGCTGCTAAAAGAGGCTGGGTATCACATACATTGTCCTGGCAGAACATATGCAGTTTGTGATCCATAAGATTAGCACTTCTGCTCTCCACTCTCTCCACTTTAAAGCACATAAAATAGAGCCTATTTTTTTTTTGATAAGCATTTCCTTCCAGAGCTAAAACACTCCAAGTGTTTCACATGATAAATATATAAGGAGAGCTATCATCAACTTGAAAGTCACAATACCACTTGAAAATGTGTAGCTGTAGCTATTTATGATGGGTGGCAGCAAAAGGGGGGGAGGAAGAAAAAAAACCTCTTTCCTGGCAGCTCGCTTACTTTCTTTTTTTTTTTTTTTCTATAGTCTGGTGAGCGGTGTAAAAACAGTCACTGAACAGGCGGCAAGTGCGAGTTTCCTCCCGTCGGCCGCCGGGGTGCAGGCCCGGGCGGGTGTCCTCGGGGATGCTCAGGGGCGCGGGGCGGGCGCAGCCGCAGGGCCGCGGCCCGCGCGGCCTCCCGGGGTCACCTTGGGCACGGCGGCGGCCTCGCCCCCGCTGCGGCCGCTGCCCCGCGGGCGGGCCGGGCCGCGCCTGCCCTGCGGCGGCGGGGGCGCTCGGGGGCCGCCGCCCGCCAGGCCGGGGTGCGGAGGCTGCCGAGACCCTGCGTGCCAAGGCCGCGGGCGCCCGCCGCCCGCGCCCCCCCGGGCCGCTGCCGGGCGGGGGGCGCCGCCCGGGCTCCCGCAGCCCCTGCCCCGGGCCAGCCCCCGCCCGAGGCGGCGGCAGCGGCCCGGCCATGGTCGGCTGCGCCCCCGCGGGCGGCGCAGCGGGAGGAGGCGCCGCCCCGGCCGTCATTTCCGCCGAGTGCGGGGCGGGGGAGGGGGCAGAGCGCTCGCCTCCTCCTCCGCGGCGGCCGGAGACACAGAGACCCAGAGCGGGGCCAGGGCAGCTCCGCCGCCGCTGCCGCCGCCGCGCCCGCGGGCCGCGCCGCCCCGCCAGCCGAGCCCGGCCCGGCCCCCGCCCGGCATCCCTCCCGCCCCCCGCCCCGGCCCGGCCATGGGGAACGCAGCCACCGCCAAGAAGGGCAACGAGATCGAGAGCGGTGAGTGAGGGGGACGCGCCGCCGCCGCCTCCGCCCGGCTCCGCTCCCGGAGGAGGGCCCGGGGCCGGGCCTGGCGCGCCTGCCCCGCGCCGCCGCCGCCGCAGGCCCCGCGGCCTCGGGCCGAGCCCCCCGCCCCTACAGGCCCGGCCGCGGCCTGCGCGGCGCCGCGGGGAGCTCGCCCGACGCCGGCCCCGCCGCGGGGCTCGGCGGGCTCTCGGGAAACCAGCGGGACAAACCCGCCCGCGGCGCCGGGCCGAGGCCGCCGGCGGGCCGCGCGTGCGGCTGTCCCGCAGCAGGTGTCCGTCCCCGGTGGAGGAGGAGCCGGCGGCGGGGCCGCGGTGTCGGCGGGCAGGTGTCGGCGCCTCCGCCAGCCTCCATCCTCGCCCCGGCCCGCTCGCTTTCCCCACCCCCGAACACACCCTGCCGGCGGGGGAGGCCGCCCGCCCGCCGCGCTCCGTCTGCGGCGGGAGGGTTTTCATCCCGCTGCGGGAAATGTAGGTCAGAAACTCCCGTGCTCGCCCGAATCGTGCAGCCCCCGTGACCCCGCGGCCGTGCCCGCGCCCCGCGGTGCAGCCCCGGCCCCGCGGCGTGTTTACATCGCTCGGGAGTGCGCGGGGAGAGCCCTCGGTACTGCGTTGCTCTCCTGAGCCCTGGGTAAAATGGAAGACAAAAGCATTGATCTGAACTCGTCATGGCAGGGAGCTTTCTGCTGGTGTTTCTGTTCATTTGTTTGCTTTGTTTTTGTTGTTTTGTTGTTTTTTTTTTTCACTCTCTGAGTATTTCAGCATAACTTTCAACAATATAAAGCCGATCCAGTTTTTGGGAAGAAAACCCTAGACTTTTTTTTTTTTTTTTTTTTTTTTTTTCATGTTGACTTACTTCGTTTCTAGTGAAAAACTTTGGGTGTGTTTGTGATGGGTGAGAGTAAAGACAAGACATAGTGAGCAGGCAGTTGTGCAAGCTCAGTGTTGTGACAACAATACCCTTTGTTACTGGAAAATCCTGGGGCATTAAAATGGAAAACAACGTCGAAGTTGAGGGGTTTGTTTTAGTTTGTTGTTTGTTTGTGCTTTTAGTTTGATTATTTTTGTATATTTACTATTGAGGTCTGGGGTAGAACTGGGTAACCCGATTTGCATAGGCCAGGTCCTGCCCACACAGCATTCCTCCGGCTTCCCAGGGATCTGCAGTGGGTGCTTCCAGCTGTGGGAGCACAGGCTCTGCCTGACCTACCCAGTGCTGATTGTTGGCTTCACCTTTCAGTTCTTGTGTCTTAGCTCACTATTATTTTAGACTTCACAATCCATATCTGTTATGGGTATTTGACCATTCTTGTTTAATGGTTTTATTTTTTAGTTGAGTGTATTAATTTTGATTTTAGCCTAATTATAAAGATAAGTATGGAGATGGTGGATTGCTTGAAGTACTTCAAATGACAAAACACTCCATTTTGTACTTTATGGTAACTGTGCTGCTATTAGTTTATGCAATTAAATAACAATACTACACGTAATATTTACTTCCATTTTAATGAATTCTCATATGACAAAATACAGTAATTTTTTAGGTTGTGGAAAGAGTTTCCTTCAGACCTTTCTCTTTCCCTTTGTTAGTTTAAAAATTAATTCTGCTAGAGCCATCAAGCTCAGATGTTTAATTACTCAGTATATTTAGCAGCAAAAAGCTCTGTAATGATACAACTCCTGTAACTAGGAGAAAAAATTGGTAATCATTGACATACTGCTGGGAAAGACCAGGATTCACTCACCATGGAAGACTGATAATATATCAATACTATGCAACTAATTATTTATTAGAAACAATGTTTGGTTTACTGTCAGTAAATGATAATTGTTATATATATATATTCATATGTATTTATTCATATTTATTTGGCAACTAAAGAAACATGAAATGTGATGGAGCTTTTATATTTCTGAATTATTTATTTACGTTGTTGAACCAGTTTTCTAGTTTTGCCTGTTAAGTGTCCTCAGTAGCATGCATTTCAGACTACAGGACAGAGAAAATGAAGCTGAAGGGGTAGCAGAGGAATATCCAGCTTTGAATTCTAAAGGTGATGTTACGCCCCCGATCCATGCATGGAGCTTATGGAACTGTGTGGATCAAGGGCATGCTAAGGTCCCTGGAAGAACAATGAGGGTAACGCAGCTTTCCCTGATAACTGTACTTACTAGTTCGTGAAGTGTAATTTGAGACCTCTTGTACTGTCTATGTTCAGCACAGAAAATGCTGTTCACCCAACTATGGCCCTTATATCCTTCTCATTTATTGTAGCTTTCCATTTATAGTCAAGTATCTTTAGTACTTGTTACTTCACTTGGGCAATGAAGTGAAATACAACCGTGAGTATGTGAACACCAGTAGTAGATGAGGGCAAATGTTTTGTAGTATTTCTGGGCTGAAGTTGCAGGTGAATGAAATCGGAGTGGTGGTGGTTTCTTAAGCTTGGCCGCCACAAGAGTGAATTGGGCTTGTGTAGCAGGGAGGGCAAGATACATTGTGTATACAGAAGATGGAAAGGAAAGCTTCAGTGTAGCTGAAGGGGCCTGTTAGGGGTTTATTTCTATGGCCTGTTCCAGGCTGTCCTAATGTGCATTGGATTTTGACTTGGAGGACCAAAACTAAAAGTTGTTCTTTGGTAATGAGAAGCTTCAGGGTTCTGGCTCAGTTTAAAACTTTATTTGTTTTAAATGCTTTCATGGTTTTTCTCAGGGCACAGCAACCTACAAATTCTGAGGGCCTTTTAGAATAGTAAATGAGTATCTTTCATTTGAAGTCTGGAGAGGCACAATTATCAGTTGCCATAAAAGTTACTCTGATTCCTCATCCTAATATTAATTTCATTATTCTCTTCGTTATTTTGGGGTTTTTTTTTTTCAGCTGCTGAATTTACAGTAGTTGAGAACTTTTGCAACCTAGAAGTTAAAAATATCAACATGTAGTAAATTGTTTTTTAAAAAAGGCCACAGGCAGTCATCCTTCACTTGTTGTGATTAATGTAGAAAAATATTATCTTTATTGTTATACATTATCTTGGAATAATTTTTGAAGGTAGCATGAAACATGACTATAGCACATCTGAGGTTTAAAAAAAGTCACATAACTTTTTAATTCACCAAATAAATCTGTTACTTTCAAAGTAATTATTAATTTTATATGAAACAGGAATGTTTTAACTTTATTAGAACTACTTTCTAAACTAGAATGAATGTCAGCCCTGCAAAACTATATAGTTTGCAGAAAGTTTTGTGTGTTTTACTTCAGATAACCCAATAATACAGTTTTTAAAAGTAATTATGATGTATGTCTCCGAATTATTTGCCCTATTAGATATGCAAAGGAATGTCTAATGGAATGTCATACATGACAGCAGGAGGTTTGGCTATAAATTAATAGTAATCCCACTTGGTGGTTTTTTTGTGGTTTTTGTTGGGTTAATTTGTTTCTTTCATTGTGCATTCCCCTGTTCCCCCACAGATTCAAGAGTACTTAGGTGTGATGTTGTCTTTTAGTGTATAACCACCAAACTGGATGAGAAACCAGCTGATTAGAATACATTCTTTAGGGACTGGAATATTTGAAAACTTTCTCGTCTTCCAGTAGATCCTGATGACGTGGGCTTGGCTTTTGAATTTTATTTGCTGGGATTCAGATGGTCTTTGCTGCTTTTTGTGTGGCAGCAAATTGCTCTTAAAATGTATTTTGAAAGGATACTACGTGATTTTCAAAGCATAATTCTGTATGTGTATCTTCTTACCTGGTAGCCAGATCTCTGGTTCTATTAATCCAGCATGATTTTATTAACTTTAACTTCTGTGGTCTTTAAATAGCCAAGTACAGCATGTGTGATGTGTATTCTGCATGTGAGTTTTATGTTCATTCACTCCCCCTTCTCCTTAAAGTGTTCCCTACTGTATCTTCAGTATGACAGAGTACCCATTACAGTCAATTCTTTGCATTTTAATTCTTCTAATTATTCTTTAAGTAGTGCTCCTTTGAAGTGTGCTTGACAGGAAGATGCAGCCCTCTACTTTTTCCAGCAAATTTTTATCTCCTCTGGGTACATTTCTTGAAAACGGAGGGGTTTTTTCCATATTTTTTGTGTGTATTCACTGCTGGGTCATTCTGTTGTATTTTCTTGCTGAAGACCAAAAGAGACCACAGGTGCAGAAATAAGACTAGATGAGGCAAGGCTCTATCTCTGCTGACCTTGGTAAGATTAAAACTGGTGAAGTAGAGGTGAAAAGCTCTGTATCTATTGTATCCCCAGGTACCTGATTCCCTATCACTTTTCCAGAGACATTTGCTTGAGTGTTTTTGACCAGAGTGTAGTGTTATTAAGCAGAGAGTGTCTTTTTTCTTTTGCTCATTAAGTTTAGCTCTCCAGTTTTGAAATGTGTAGCTATTTGGAGCATTGTCCCTGGATCAGAACATCAACTAAAATATGCATTGTATAAAGAGTAATTAACCATATATATTGGAGTTATGCTGGAATGGTCTGCATGAATAACATCTCTAAACTATGTATGTAAAGCTTCTTTCCCACTATGTTGAGTTTGTACCATCTATTAATGAGGTAGGTTTCAGAAATAAGAAAATAATAAATAGTTATAATTACTTGCTGAAGAAATATCTAGAAATCCCTCTGCTGTAATAGCCAATGTAAGGCTGCCAGTGTGCATCATGTGAAGAGAGGCACCATCTGAAAATTCTGCTTTAATTAAAAACAAAATGCTTATTCACAGCTTGGACTGGCAAAGAGAGAGGTTATCACTCATTAAAGATAACCACACGGTAGCATAACAAAAGGTCAGAAGGGCCTCCAAGTGATAAATAGGTTTGTATTTAGCTGTTGTGGTTAGGCCTTTATTACAGACTCAAACTACTTTAAAGACCAAGTATTTTAAATTACTTGACATTCCCTCCTTGCTGGGTTTGTTTAGTATTTGTTCATCTACCCATCCACATTTGTACAAGTGATGTAATGAAAACTAATATCTTGAATAATGCTGGGATTTCTCATTCTTTCAAGTCACTTTGTTCCTTAGCCTAATTAAGGCTATGCTGTGCTGCAAAAATGAAGCCTGTTACTGGTTCATGCAGCAGAATGTAAGGATGCAGCAGTGCAGGTAACAGTGTGGAGTGGAAGGCTCTGCACCTCTTCATGCCTGACTGGCAGGGAGTCTTCTCTAGATAGTGAAAGTTGTTCTGGAGCTGGCACATCCCTCCTTTGGACAGAGCTCCTTTAGAAAGGCTGTCAGATTTTGTATTTAGCCTGCATCCTTTCATTTAGACTTGTTTGTCCAGATGCTTTTTTTTTTTCTAAACTACAGTGGTTGGTTTAATAAAGAATATTGTTTCTGCTATACAGCAGGTGAGTTCCAGATCAGATCTGAGTAGACTGGTTTGTTTTGTTTTCTTTAATCAGTGCTTCTAGCATTTAAGCTTGCAGAGTTTTCAATGTTAGGAACCTTGAGTCAGTGGGGGTTTTCCTTATAAACTTGTGAAATATAGGGCTAGAACTTGGTAAAAAAAGTCTACCCTGCAGTGCTGCTCTCAAGCTTTGATTCAGGTGCAAAGTGCTATTTCATAAGCATTCCTTACATTTGCAGTTCTGCTTTTCTATCCTGTCACTTGTTTTCCTGCCTCTATACCCTCAAGTGTGCTGGAGTAACTATTTGAGACAACAAGGTGAACTGAATTTCAGATTGATATAGGTTAAAAATAACCCTACAGAAGAGGGAAAGCAGAAAGGACTTTAGTTAACCTGGATTTGGCTTCCTGATCCAGTTCACTGCAGCCACACAAGCAGTTGTACCAGTGCAGGTGGGATGTGGCACAGAGAAAAGAGTGGATAGCAGGCACTAAATAGGAGGAGCTGTCTGACCTACTGCTGGTGCCAAAAGGAGAGCTGTGGTTTCAGGCTGTGCTGCAAGTATTTTCCTACCATAAGCAGTTTCTCTGCTGTGAGGTAGAAATGCTTCCTGGGAAATGGGAAAGAGGACAAAGTAGCACTGGAGCTCTGAGGAGGTAAGTGAAGGGAGGAAAATATTGTCTTGGAGTTGCAAAACTAGAAGATAAAGTAACTTTGTTTCCTTTTTTTTTTTTTTTTTTTTTCTTCCCTGTCAATGACACACATTTTATTTCTTTGTGTTATCCTGATGTTCAGGAGGGCTAGTCATGAGCTAGGACCCTATTTTGTTTGTACAAACACAACATAATTTGTTCTCTGAAACCACAAAAATAAGGTGAATACTGATAGAAAATGAAAGTGAGACTCTTAGTTTGGGTTGCAGGAGAATTGGGATCCAGCAGTTGGGAGGGTGTGCTGTGCAGGGAGCTGGAGGGGGATGCTGCCCTGCCGGTGGTGTTGGGATCAGCAGTGCTAAACAGGAGTCTCTTCAGGGCTTGCTTGAGCCTCTCCTTGGCATCCCCCTCGCTGTTTCTTCCGCACCCCACAGAATCACATCCGCTCAGAGTAAGGTTTCACAAAACAGCTGAGCCCATCTGGTGACTTGCACTGTTGAAAAATCAGGTTTTATTTCTAGACCCTTCACAGGTCATAATTCAAATGTTTTTCCAATCCATTGCTAAGGTCTTTTACATAGGCTGAAAACAAGGCAGGTTTTATCTCTTTGGGTTATCCATAATTATTTTTGCACACCAAATCAATTCACTGAGGTGTCAGATGGCAAAAGACAGATTCAAAGGAAGCACTGAAAGCACCATTGGCAATGAAATGCTCAGGTGGCAAGAAAAAGGAGTCTATACTTTTTAGCATTGAGCTCTTTAAGACCTCACTCTGCTAACTTCTTGAAAAAATTACTATAAACTACTACTTTCTCATCTGCATTTGTTTATATAAGAGATTACTTCAAGACTTCAAGGTTTTGGTGAGAGATGTTAGCACCTAGCAATTGGACATCTAGAACTACATGAAGGTAGAGAAAAATAGAGGAAAACATTGCTTGTTTCTATCTCTACACTTGTCATATGGATCTTTAAGACAATAGTATTTTAGAAGGGGATTGTTTTATTCTGGTTTTTTTTTTTTTTTTTTTTTTTTTTTTTCATTTTGTATTTGTTTGTTTGGTTTGTTGGTTTTTTTTTTTTTTTTCCAATTTGCTATTCAGAGTAAGAAATGTAACAAAGTTTTTATTTCTTCCCTTAAATTACTTTCTGCTTTTCTCTGCCCAGAAGGAAAAGGTGTTTGCTGGCTTCTGATGGAGTGAGTTCTGTTACAAATTCCTTGTTATACATGTAGTAAGGGTTAGGCTAACTTAGCATTATACTATGCAGTAAAGGTGTGGAAACACTTTGGTATTTGTTTTGTGAAGGTTTTTAATGCTACAGCTTTTGTGACTTCATAATAAACAAACAGCTTCTCTACTCTGGGCTGTCATCTTTCTGTAGTTTTGAGCGAAAAAAATGAGGATTTTGGAAATACTTTACAGTAAATCAGGGAGGTATATAAATATGCTCTGCATGTAAGAGCTAAGTGGGTGTCCAGATTCTGTGAAAGCAAAAATCTATTCTATGACACAGCTGATCTTTACCAGAGAAAGCCTGATGGGCACTTTGAGCTAAATCCTCCCCTTAGGGAGGATAGAGAGGTGCTGTTCTACTTGCACTGACCTTTTTCTTTAGAGAGATACAGTATTTCTGTGATAGACTAATACTAAAGTAGCAAGGTATCTTACCTGTGTGCCCATTAAAATGTTGCTAGGTGAGTGAATATCTAAACTGTTTGGTGATTTATAAATGTAGCTGTTAGTTTGTTATTCCTCTGCCTCTGGTTAACTTGTATACTTTTGCTAAAATACTGTAATATTTGAACAGAGGACGTCGGGTACTTTTTGTTTCTTTTACTTTTCTCAGGTTAATCTGCTTCCAGGAAATATGAACTCATTAACATACTGCACTTGCTGCTAGCACTTGTCTGTAAACCCACAGACATCCACAGCTGCCACGTGGCTCAATAAATTAAAACAAAGGAAAGTGCATTTTTGGCAAGAAGATGGAAACCTGAAAGATAGAAAAGACTGTTACTTTGCCTGTGCCTAGAATCAGTTTGCTTTTCCCTTTCACAAAATGACATAATTAAGGGTGTATGTACTCTGCTACTTCAGTAGTTGCATTGTTATAGTAATTAAGGTTAGTTTTGATTACTGTAACATTAGGCAGTTTGAAATTCTTTGTCTTGTAGCAAGCAGCAGTAATAGTTTTATTGTGTATGTAAATTCTGATTGTTAAGCATATGATAATCTAGCCTTACTTTGCACAGGGTGAAATTGTGATTTAACTGCACCAATGTCTATCATTAAGATAAAGTTTTTAATGCAAATTACCTATATTCAAGCATTCTATTAACTGATCCATAGATTAATGTGGAGGATGGAGGTTTCAATCAGGGCTTCTCATTGAAAAACAGGGTAGGTGGATAGAGAGAGAGGAAGAGCATTATACAGGTAAAGTCATGCCAAGCCCATTGAAAGTTCATGGTGTTTTCCTCTAACAGGTATAATGAAAGGAGATGTTTTCACTAACTTGTTGAGGACTGTTTTATATTGGGTGGTTTTGAAAAATTCAGTGCCTCAGTTGTATGTTTGTTCCTTGTGAAAACTTGTGTAGTGAGAAGCACATTCTGCAGCTCCCAGCTCTGGTCCTCTGCTTTGGGAACTATGGATTAAGCATTCTAAAGCAGTAGAGTGCAACAGTGTTCAAGCTGGATTCTCTCCCTTGCTGAAAAATCTACATTGTAGTGGTATGTGTTTACATGAACTGAACTTCAGAGAGAAATTAGGTGCTAAATCTTTTAGCTTAATATAATGGCTTGTATGAATATCAAATTGCAAGACAAGCAAGTTTTGAAATTTGTTTTTGTACAACAACTTCATGGGAGGTGGAATTGCCTGGGAGATAGAGGGTGTGTAGTGCTTTGTAGTGGTTCTCAGGGTGTTTCCTAGTTCTTTTGCAAATCGGCAATTTTTTCTTTAAATTTCTTGAGGGTGAATGATGAAATGCAAAACTGACACTAAAAAACTAGGCTGTTTTTTGCACAGATTGCACTAATACCGAAGAAAGTTCATTTTCTATCTAAATTTGGACTGTTGTTGTGGCATGCTTTTTTCCCCAAAAGATTGCTCTTTTGATACTACCTTCCTCATTAACCAGCTGTTCATTTAATATTCAAATGCAGAACTTATTTCATTTGCGTAATTTAGGATTTTTATATTGAACTCCAAGGTAGGACATTCTTGAACTTAATGTGCTCAGAGTTTGAATTTTTTCCATTTCAGTTAGCAATTGTTTTTAAACAACACTTACTACCATGTGTTGGTCATGAACATCAAACACCTTGCATCTCAGGTGAACACTCCTGAAGAGGTTGGTAAGGATGGAATGATGTTCATGTGAAGAATTACTATGTAATTGCTATGTAAGTGACATCTCTTATCTAGAATAGCTAGAGGGCATGATCTGTAAAACTGTGTGGCATGGGGAGTGAGGAATGTCCTACACTTGCTTTTTTTCTTGCTTTTTTTTAAGGAGCTGCTTTGAGCCATTGCTTCTATTGGCTTTTTCCTTAGGAACAGATACCAGTTTATTCCTAATAAAACATTAGAACTCTCCTTGAGAATGAGAAACTACAGAAAATGAGGATGGAGAAAAAACAGGCAACAACTGGTAAAAGAAGGGATGTGAGTTGAGAAATGTAAAAACAGGTAGCCAAAGGGAGCTCTGAATAGAATATGGTTTGGGTCTATATCCACATACTCCCATCCCTGAAAAGGCAGCTGATGAATGCTGACCACAGATGCTCTGTCTGAGGAGGTCAAAATACCACAAGTGTTGGGACATCCTGAAAAGCTTCTTCTACCTGGTTCCAGCTTGGTCAGAGCAATAGTGTCTCTGATGAAGAGACACTGCATCATGTGGAGCCTTAGAGGGGAAATGTATAATTGTAAAGGTGAGCCAAGAGCGTCTTAGTAAGAAGTTTTGGAGAAGCTGAAGTAGAGGTTGCCATTAATCCCACTTGGGCCATGGCATGCATGTGTTCCACCTTATTCCAGAGGGAGAGAGTTAGCTTTCAGGACCCCAGGCTGAGCATTATGGATGTGCTCATATCTTTAATGCATTTTTCTTGGCTGGGCTCTGGATTTAGCCCAAAGTACAAGCTGATCCACCTGGCATCATGCCTCTTCTGATGGTAGGAGATCCTGTCCCCTGCTGTCTAGGCAGGGCAAATGGTGAGAAAGTGAAGCATGAGGCCATAATGGAATTTTCCAAGAAGAGGTGTGAAGATGAACAGGATGCCATGAAGCCTACTGAAATACTGCATGGGGAAGACTTATATCTCACAGGACAATCTTCTGCTGGGGTTACTCTTGCCTCATTCTTGTAGTTGAGTTCAGCTCCTGCTGCAGAGGCAGAGAGGACACCCCTGATTCCTTCATACCAGATGCCCAAAGGTACATTCTGTGGCTTTGTTGTGTACTTGTCACCTTGAATAGTTTGAGCCAGTTCTTGTGGGGTTTTTGGAAGTTGTTGGTTTTTTCATTTGGGCTGGGTTTGGCTTTGGGGGGGTTTGTTTGTTTGTTTTTTTGGTTTTTTTTTGGTGTTTTTGTTTTTGTGTGTTCCTTTTTTGGGGTTTTTGGTGGGTTTGGGTTTTTTTTGGTTTTTTTTTTTGCTTTCAGGACCAGAAAAGGTATTAGTTGTTCACTTCAGAAGAGTTGAGATTTTTTTGTTAGTGTTGGTTTTTGGGTTTTGTTTTCTGTTTTCTGTTTTTAAGTAGATGCTTGGAACTATGCCATTTATTAAAGAAAAACATTTGCAAAGTAATTGACAGCAGAAATATTGAGCATAATTTGGCCAAACAACTGGTTCTTTTCAACTATAAGACAGTGTTGTATGATGATTTAGTTGAATTTTCAAACCAGTTATAGGCCCCATTACTTGTTACTGTTACTTTGGAATGTTTTCAGGCCCTCTTTCAGAAACAATTTTATGGTGTCTGCTGGGCAAGAGTCTTCAGAGTAGAACCTGATTTTTGCTGGTATGATATTTTTGAAAAAACCCAAAACATGTTTGTACTGTTTCTAGCTTGAGGTTTGAGGCTATAATTATGAACAATTCTTCAACTTGCTGCTTATGGAGTACTTACATGACCAATTTTCTTTGGCAGTAAAGCTGACTTGAAAAATGCCTGCCCTTATCACCCCTGCTGCTCTGCTCATAGCTGCAATTCACTGCTCCTCCTGTGCTGATACAGCTGTTCAAGGACTGTAGACTCTGTGCCTCACCACAATGGTTAAGACCCTTGCTCCCACCTGGTGCTGCTGTTTTAACCCTTTATTTCATGGACCTATCTTTAAACACTGCCCCACCTTGTGTTGGGCTGATGTAAAAAGGAGGGATCCAAAGCAAGGGGGAAATGGTGTTGCAAGTGGCTTTTGCCATTGAGGAGAAAACACACGTTTCACTAAAGAGAAGAAGAAAATGCTACTGTTGCATCATGTCTGTCATCTTTTAGATATGCTAACATGAGATGGTTTTTATTTTGAGGGACTCTTTGGAGCCTTCCCTTGATCCAGAGTTGCTGCTGACTGATTGTAGTGCTATGCATCACCACACCATTTTCAAATACTATCTGCAAGAGTTGTCCCATTTTTTGCTTACAACTGAGACTAAAATAGTGTTTGTATCATTTTAGTTCTGTTAAATGTGATTATCCTCGTGGTTGTCAGCACAATTTATTTTGACAAAGGTATCAAAAAGATCACCAGCCTTCCTCTTCATATTTTAATTGCTCCAGAATGTACTCAAATATTTGTTAGGATAAATAAAACTGGAAGATGACTAAAACATACACACTCCTTTTAGATACAGCATGTGAGTAGGGAGTAGCAGGAAGAAGAAGAGATGTACAGAACTGTGCAAAAGCAAAATGAGAGATGTCAAAGAAGACTCTGATAGCAAAGTTAGGTTAAATGGTGTGGTAAAGCTAGAGGTGTAAGCATTGGAAATTTAGTATGGTCTTTGGCAGGAAAAATGAAGGCATCTCCTGAATTTATCTTTTCTGCAGTTGAACTGAATTCTTGCACTTAGTGGTGAAAATACTGATTTTCTGCAGGATGTATTTTTCATTTAAAGTAAAAATAAAGTTCATAGCCTTACCGTCCCTTCTTTCAAAAATAACTTGTGGTAGTTCTGCCTTTCTTTGTGTGAAAATAATTCCAAACAGAAAATAGTAGTTGGCTGGTTTTCCACAGTTCTATTCACAACACTGTAATTTTCTCCACCAACTAAATTGACTCATTCATTTCCACTAATACATACAAACTTACTTGTTCTACTGCCAGTCTTGTTGTTAAGAGGACTAACCCAAGACACAGTGTCTGAGAATACAGATCAGTAGATGGAAAGCATGAAAGTGCAATCCTTTCACATGCAGTCTCCCTTTGGACTTTGACACAATCTTTTCACCAAGAGAACTGTCAGTCACTAGAATAATCCCCCAAGGGAAGTGGTGGACTCCCTAACAGTAGGACACTTAAGGTTCAGCTGGACAGGGTGCTGGACCATCTTGTCTAGGGCATGCTTTTGTCAAGAAAGGTTGGACCAGATGAGCCTTGAGGTCACTTCCAACGTGAGGTTCTATGATTTTCTGACATATTACAGAGAAGCTGTGTAGCAGAGCAAGTCTGTTGAGTTTGAGATTGTTTGGTACTTGTGCAGCACTAGAGCGGGGGGGGTTTGTAGAAAGTGCCTGCAAGCTGGGAAGGAGACAACAGGTACATTTTTAAGAAATAAAGCTGGAGTGAGAATTTTGATTCTTCTCAAATGGACTGAACAAGGTTGGATAGTCTCAAGAAGGCAAGAGTTATATGAAAAACATTTTTGATTTCTTCTTGAATGCACATTTAATACTGAAAAGGAGACATTTAGTGAAGAAGGAAGATGTGAGAAAATTAAGGAATGGTATTATTGGTTCCTGTTAATTATTTTCTAATGATACAGCATCAGCTAGTGCATTATAGCATAAGAGTGTTTTTCCTCTTCCAAAATACAGAAGTACATTAGTTTTGTGTGTTTTTAAAAAAATAGGAATTGTTGACATGTCTGTTGATGTTACTCCTCTTTGGGACACTTCTTTCCCTGCTGATAAGAGCCCAATGGACCTTTATTGCATTCCAAGGATATGATGAAATGCTAGATCTCCCTATTTGTGATTGCATCAAGAACTATTCAATGAAAGGTAGCATTAAATTTTTTCTGATGTTTCATCACATGGCAGAGGGTATTCTCTCATGAAAGATTAAACTGCAGATGCTGCTGACATCTGTTATTGTTTGGGAGGTCCTCGTTTCTTTGTGTAGTTGGAGGATGGTAATCTGAATCAGAATTACTTTCCTGCTGCAGCAGCATCAACTTTGCAGTATCCTATGAGACCATATGTAACCACAACAATACCAGTATTTCATTTTTATAGATGTACTTACTGGAATGGTTTTGTGGTCCAAACACAGAGTAATTGTCACAACATTGGATCATTTAGAACTGAACTAAGACGACTGCAGTGTGAAGTACCAAAATACTTCACTTAGACATCATTGCTGTTTAAAAAGTACTTCCAGCTAATTGTTCTGTTCAAGTACTTCTTCATTGGTGATAGTATTTAAGAAGGGAAGGCAAAATTAGAACAGTTTTGAAAGATTACCTACAAGCAGATATAAATCTGGTCCTTGAAATTTTTACAATTTAAGGAGGCAAAAATGTAGTCCTAACAGCAACCTAATATTTATAGATGCTTTATACTGAAATCTGCATACTTAATATATAGATGGAATTCATTTAACTGAAGGAAGAAAAGCTCTGAACAAGGACAGGAAGAAATTTTTCCTACCATCACTACTTAATGATTTTTCAGGTTGCAGAAAGTGAGGAGAAGGATAACAGTTTTAATACAACAAATATAATTATGCTTTAGGCAAGATCATTGTTTGTAAACATTTTACTGTATTTTGACAGAGATGATGTTGGTGAGAGATTCATTGGAACTGAAGTTAGGAAAATGGGAATAAATGGTAGTTAATATATTGACAGTTGCATCTTAAAGCATTCATGTGTTAGTAGTTTAAAATAAAATGTATAAATATTCTGTGGACATTGTATGTGACATACTACAGAAAAGCAGGTATCAGGTATCAGTTGATGTTTTTACTGGTAAAGGCACAAAATATTGGAGATGATGGCTAGCTCTTGTTCCATTCCCATCTTAATCACCTATTTTGAGAAGGTGGCCAAAATAAGAGGCCTATTTCAAGAGAAGGTCTTTTAATGTATTGTGGGGAGCTTTTTTAAGCAAAATTTGATTCATTTATATAAAAGGAAATAAAATGTATCTGAAATATTTATCCTCTTAGAATTTTTTTTTATTTTTCCATTTAAATCTCAGAACGTGTGGGTCATACTGCTATTCCAAATAGCATTAATTTTGATCTGAAGATAATGATATGTATGCAAGCTCCTTTTAAATAGGCCATAAATCATTTGCAGTCTATGGGGGTGGTGTGAGAGTAGTATTATGAATTGGATGTCCAGTTAGGGGTAAAAAAATTTGGACATTTATATTCAAAATTGATTTTTTTAAAATTAAACCATTTATAGGTAAGGGATCTGCTTCACTTTTCTTGTTCTACTGGCACATACTAGTATGGTGCAATTAACATTTTTTCTTACATCAATGAATGTTTTAACTTCAACAAGAGCATTTTTAAGAAGACTTTCATTTTAAGGAACTGAAAAGCTTTTTAAAGTGAAATCTTATATTTTGATTCTCTGTTAAACAATGCAAGTATAGCATTTTCATTAATTCAAGCTACATGTTTGCAGTATTACTTTTTGATATATTAACAAAGAGAATCTAGCTTAGGAGCAAATGAATTTATGAGGATCAAGACAGTTTGTCTTAATTCAGTGTTTCTATTTTAGTACATGAAACAACATAAAAGATGTATCTTCTTTGCAGTTGAGTATTTTCTTCAAGTTCTTTCCATTGAGTGATTTTAATGACAAGCACTGTTAGGACTCTCACTAAAAGGAAATACTTTCTTGCCAACGAGTGTTTATACATCATCTGTCTTCTGTTTTGTCTTTTGTCTTCTGAAGTCTGGTATAGAAAGTATTGTGGGCTGGTAAGAGTATCGTTCTTAGTGAACTTTACCCCTCAAATCCTGCACCTGTTCAGGTAATACTTAAAAAAGAGAAAGGTTGTTGAAACAAGGTGCCATGGGGTGTTTTTTAACACCTTGTATTTCAAGTTTTTTTTTATCTCATGTTACAGGATAAGTAATAGGGTTGTTTTAAATAGTAAACAATGATGACTGTTGCAGGTTAAAAACTATGTATTTTAATATTTTTAACTGCTCAATATTAGTTAAATTTTGCTTTGCCTAGAAGTATAGGTTACATTATTTCAGTGTTGTTTTCAGTATCTTACTTCGCTTGGTAAGAGTAGAATTATTCAAACACTTCTTATGCCGTCTGTTCTTATTATCACATTTGTGGTATTATGGGCTGGGTAAATTTCTAGTGAAAATGAAGGCTGGAAATGCAACTTTCCTATTCTTGGCAAATAAACCAAAAAGTCCACCAAAACCAGCCAAATTGATGTTTTCAAAATAAAAAAACTGACAGCTCACCAGTGGAATACTTCAGGAAGGAGAACCTGTGTACCTGTATATCATTGGGAAGATGAATTTGTATTGTTTCTGAGGGAAGTCAAACACACAGCAAGAATGCCCCAGAGAGAGAGTTTGAGCAAATAGTGGAAGACAGCCTGTGAAAAACATAGCAAGGCATTTTTTGACTGAGCCTGGCTTAACAAGCCTTTTTATGGACTTCTCATATTCATTTCTTTAGATAGATAGAATTTTATACATTCTTTATAAATACCCAGGGTTGAATCAAGATAATCTGCAGAGAGCAGCATTTCACTTATTTCTGTTCATGTGATGAGTGGATGATGGAAATAGGTAACCTGCTCAGGTCAAGGAGGGTGTCAGTGTGTATTTGTGTGAGGAGCATGGGTTTGGTTGTTTTTTCTTGACTAGCAGAGCTGTAATGATATGTACTGTCCAAAGGTTCTATGGCTGTATTACCTAGTTCTTTGCCTTCATTTTATGGCTTAATGTTTCTATCAACAGGCCAAGATGTGACTTTTCAGGTGATGCATAATTTTCCTTTGCTGGGCAGTTAAAAATCAGTATATGCTTTCTCTATAGAAACAGCTTCTCAGAGTTTGTGATCACACACCACCTGTGCCACTTTATTTTGCAAAACTGATGCTCTCTTGCTGCTAAGAAAGTTTGTAATTCTTGTGTAAATTTAAAAGCTTTAAAAAATCTAGCAAAACTATTCCAGTTCTGTCAGGCCTCTATTATGCATAATAGAGAGTCATCTTAAAATGATTTTTTATAGTTTTTAGCTCTTATACCAATTGAAGGATTCCTTGCTCAGGCAAATTAAAATCAGTCTCATGATGGAGAGGGCAAGGGTTGTATTAAGGAATTGAATTTATTTCCCTCATTTCTATGTATAGTTCTTAGGAGTCCTATTGAAATTCTTTCAGATGTAATTAACATACACACACAGCCCCTCTCTGTTTTTTCATTACACCTTTTTCCCAAGCTGTCTTTCCATGTGGATCTGTTTCAGACAGATTAGTTTTATGTCTCCATTATGGTTTTGTTCAAATTGGAGATTTTACAATAGTGCATGCACACATTGCTTTAAATTATTTTTTGTTGAAGTTCTATATGAAAGTTATTTGATTTGTTACTATAAGTTAAGCAGTATGGTGGTACAGAATAAAATAAAGTCTCATTTTCTTCCCTGCTTGTTTTCTTCCTGTTCTAATAGTTTTTATTTCTTCTTTGTGAAATAAGCACCCAAATACCATTTCATTATTGTGGGGGTAAAAAAGCAGCAGTACCTACAGCTGAAAATCATCTGCTTTAAGTAACTTGTCACACAGCAAGGATAGTGTCTACTCTTCAAAGATGGTAAAGGCTGCTTCATCCTGCTTCTAGAGTTCTGTAGATTTTTCCAAAAGAGCTCAACCAATACATTTCCTTCACTGCCCCATCCTGAGTGAGTGCCAGGATAGTTCCATACATTCTGCAGGTGGTACCAGTCTGTGGAAAAATGAATACAGGCCTGTATCTGTTGTTACAAACACTGTGTAAACAAGAGCCGTGCAGACGGTGTTAAAAGAATTCTAATTCTGACTTTTTTAATCCCGTTGAATGCCAAAATGTGAAATATAAATAATGTCTTTAAAATACAGTTTTCTGTTTGAATTAAGTTATCTAGATAAGTACTTGTTTATACAGTATGATTTGTAAATGTCTTCCCATGAAAAGACAGTAAATTTTACTAGTCAGTTATTGTCGTTATTCACAAATATTCATAATTAGTATGACAATAGGCTGCTACTTTATCCAGTATCACTTGAATTCCTGATTATTGTTTTTAGAATGTACAATAAAGTGAAGAGGTAATGTGGTAGCTTTTTCAGTGACATAGTTTGTAGCTTGTATATTTTTATGTTCAAGTTAGAGGAATTTATTAAAAATTTTGGGAAGAAATCAGAATGTATAAATATTATATCAAGTTTAAGAAAGACTATTTGGGATCATAAGAAGGGAATAGGTACTGTGATAAGCCTTTGCCCTCTGGAACTCTTAGGGAGTTCTCTTAACTCAGAAATACTTCTAAAAATCTAATTAGAAGCCCACCCATCAGTGTTTTGTATGAATAACAGAAATGTGTCATGCTCTGTTATCACAGTATGAAAATTGTTTGTAGATACTATTCAGCTCTTATCCGAGGTCAAATTGCAGTATTTGTTGACCTTCCTACTTATGCTTGATGCACTGAAAATCTGGGCTGTTAAACTTGGGAGTCATATGATTGTCTAAATCCTTACTTCTCTTTCGCGATGTTCCAGAAAAACAAGGCAATGCAATCAGGCTTAACAGTCCTATTGCTTTTAACCATTTCTGAGTTTCTCTTAGGGAAAGTGTAGCTTTTGGGAAAATAATTTGCTTTTAAAATTAGTTGGCACTGTTAAGCACCTTTCATCTGTAAACTGGCAAATAACTGCAAATATTTATTTTACAGTTAACTCTTTAGAAGTCCTGGGTATACAGCAATACAGTGAAGTGGCATCTTATAATTACCCTAGGCTTGTAGTAACGCTTCTGGTAACTTAAAATAACGTGTATCTTCATTTTTGGTCAGTCATACATTTCAATTGGCAGTCATTTACAGAGAGAAAACTATACCTTATTTTATGGCAATTAGTATATCAATTTACTTCACGTTCTCAAAGTGCTTATTAATTTTAGCTCAAAATAGATCAAATGTACCACATGTGACTGCTGTATCATAATACTACATTTCTATTTTTAAACCTAAATGGACTCTGGGAAAGTACTTTGCAAACTTTTGGCTTCTATTGCAGAGCAGGTTTCCCATGTGTTCCTGGGTGAAGTGCCTCCTAATGGGGTCCTGGAATAACTCTTCATCTTTCTGGCCATGTTTCAAGCTTTTATATTTGTTAATTTAAAAACCCTGAAATAAAGTCAGGTGAATTGTGTAAATTCTTCTTCAAAGTGAGCAAGCTTGGGAGACTTCATCTTCTTCATTTCAGTCCTGAAAATGTTCAGGTACTACAAGGGAAAATGTTTATGCTGGAAGTCATGAGCTCAGAATCATATTAATGGTATTTTGTTTTGAAAATGCTTTCTCTGTGAACTTATATTCAACATCAAAGAAAAAATGTTTGTTTCCTTGTAAGTGACAGGCTTTTCAGGACTTATTAATCTCTTATTAAAAATAAGTCTCGTATTAAAGATATGTCAACTATTGGAAAGCAAACACTTGAACTTTCTTACTCTGCAGGTATGGAGTCGTGGCTCAAAAGTTACGTTTAGGCTAATATTTATTTTGTAATGGCCAATTGGGATCTCTTTATCCCAACTGCACGTGGTCCAAGTTAAATGTTAGGACTTCTCTATCAGTATCTCACCTCACCAAATCATCAAAGTCATGAAAATAGATAGAATCGCCAAGGCAATGAAGAATTTTAGTCATTTCTAGGTTGAAGGCAGCTGTAGAAAGCAACAGATGAGTCTTAGGAGAGCAGGTAAAATGTTACTAAACTGTTGGTTCCATGGCTCTCAGAGCATGAAGTGGTGTTGTACACTGATTGTAGTTGGGCTTTTGAGCAGAAATGTGTGTAATTGCTGCCTGTACTAATTCAGTCTGAGGGTTACGAAGACAAAAATACCAATGACAAGCAGCAAGTTTTTAACAATATATCATAGAGGAATATTAATTATTTTTGCAGTGTGAGCTGCATCATAATTTGGGATCCAAGAGAGTACCCTTAGGTGACAAACACTGACAAATGCAATTCACGATAAACTTTGGATGCTTTGATTGCTTAGCGGGTGAGCCAAGGAGCAGAAGTGCTTTTCTGAAGTCGCTTTTCGTGCTGCAGTCCTGGCTCTGGCTGAAGAGATAGCACCCCAAGGTCTTTTTTAAATTTCATATGAAGACATCAACTTATTAATGATGCTGCAGTCACTAAGTTATACAGCTTAAATGACTTAATCAGTATCTGTAGCAACATCAGGTAAAAATGAAGGATAGCAAAACAAAATCTAGCAAACAATAGTATATGAGGAGTTCATTTTCTTAGCATGCCGAAAGTGTGTCTGTAGTTTGGTACTCAGTTCCTAAGTCAGTTATAGCCAAGTTATAAGCTGCTAAAATACTGAAGAATATTAAAGTGGGTGTTTCATCTTTCCTTTATGCCCAGTTGGCAGTGGGTAACTAAATTAAGCTTTCATTTCAGTTTGAGAACTGAAAAGAGTTGAGATAATAAGATGGTGTTAAATCAGTTTTTGGCCTTTGACTTTCTAAAATGAATGTCTAAAACAGAATTAAGGGTGAAGTTGTATGGAGACATGGAGTATTGTCCTTTAAGTTTAAATGACTGGAAAATTGAGGCAGCAATGGGTTAGGCTGTTTTCTTCATGTACAGTGATAGGCCAGACCTTTTTATCTAGAAAAAATTTGCCTACAATACACTCTTAGAGGCTTGCATTGTAGAACTTTTTTTTTTTTAATAGCATGAGAGAACAGAACTCTTCTAGTTGTTGGATACTGCTGGTGAAGATGCCTTTTCTTGCTCTTTAACTTACCCTGAAGCTCAGGTTTTGCCTTCACTCACCATAGTGGTTTCAGATGCAGAGCCCTCGCTGTCCATCCTTAGCTCCTTGTTTCAGTTTTACCTCTTCCTTGTGCCAGCTCCCTAATGCAGTCTTGCATCAGTTCTCAAATCTTTGCCTGTTAGCCCTTCCTCTGCATTTTTTTTTTTTATTTTTTGCCTTTCCTCCCCCAGTTCTGTTGCGAAATTCTCATTTTTGACCGAGTGTTGGTGACATTTTGGTGTATTCTAATATTATTATGTTCCCCATGCTTGTGTCATAGTTGTTCCTGAAGTGGACACTTACTGGCAGAGAAAATAATATTTTAATTTTAAGCTGTGTTTTAATGGCTCACTAATTGCTTGTAAACAAAGAAGCAAGCCTAATTTCCTTTATCTTTCATATTTCAACCTGATTTAGCAATAATTAAAGTTGCTGGTATAAATATGTCTTGAAAAAACTATTTCACTCAGGATGTTTTCTTAGGAGGCCTTAATTTGGGGTTTATTAGATTTAGGACAAAAAAATCAGACTTTATTAAAAGTGTCTTTTTTATGTGTACTTATAATTCTCTTAATTTTTAATATGCCAGCCAATTTATGCTGTCAAAAGTGTGATGTTAATCCATCATCTTGTCTGATGCAAAAAAAAATTAGCAACAGTGTTTGAACTTGAGGATGCCAATTTAATAATGAAACATCAAAATAAGTCTTATTTTTTCATTTAAACAAAAACCAGTCAATTTTATTTGAAATTGTTTCCATGTGTATGGCTGAGTTTTCTGTTGAATTTCAGGCTACCAATTATTTTTAGACTACGTAAATTAATGAGAACAGATGGAATGTATGATTAGAAATTTTGGCATATTGAGCAGTCAGGCTGAACTGAAAAATACTTGAATGTATAATATGTAGAACAAAATTGTATCAAAGGGCTGTTTGCAAACCAGAGGTGCAAAAGAATTCTGTGAAGAAAGGGAGAGAGCATCTGAGCTCAGCCTCCACAGCACACTGCATAGAACATGAGTAAGGCTGTGTCCAGTTGTGTGTCTGGTAATTGAATCTCTAATGTGTGTTCACTCCTTTAGGGGTGTGAAACAAATCATTTCAACAAAAACTGTCTAAATGAGAGGAAGAAGGAGGGAAAGGTTTTCAAAATACTGTGTTATACATATTTACATATATATATATATATTTTCTTGTAATGATGTTCATATATGATGTTAGGAAATTAAAATATTTACCTAGAGACATTAATTGCATTTTTAAAAGTGTTGAGAAGAATTTGTCTTTGTAGAAAAGGAGAAGAGTTAAAGGTTCATTCTGAGTTTGCCTCCCTTCTGTTTTCATACCTATTCTAGGTGACTGCATGCATTTTGTTATCAGGCTTGTTAGTTGTGGTTTTGTTTGCAGTTCTCTTGAAAGTATGCTTTTCTTATATGTATTCCTTGAGCTGGTTGCTTTAAGTAGAGCAAAATTTGTACCCAGAATATCAGCCTTTCTTTCCTGTTTCTTAGAGTGAGTATATATGTACCCATATTTCCTTAGAGCAAGGAAGGAAGATAAACTTGGTGTTTCAATATGAATGGCAATGAGGCTGCAAATTTTTCAGCAAAGCATAAATGCATTGTTAGCTTGCACAGCTTTACATTAAAATCGTGTATCAGCAGTGTTTTCCAAAATTGCAATAGTACTTTGCCTTATTTGGCTGATAAGCTGATATTTTCTTCTGGAAGTGTCAATTTTGCAGAGACAAAGGAATGCAAATGTCATATGTTACCTAATAATAATATGTAAGCACTCATTTTCACTTCAGATAAGTATTCATTTAGGCATCTTTTTTTTCTTCTTCTTTTTTTTTTTTTTTTTTTTTTTTTTTATTTCTTGTAGTTTAAGTATTGGGCTTTTTTTTTTTTTATTGTATTAGAAAGGTGAGTTGAGGGCTCAGTTACTGCAATTACTTAGTTCATTATTTTGATACTTCACTTAAATGAGATGCCATGTGTTTCCTTCCACCCACCCTCCCTAGAGTGGAGGAAGGTGGATCTTATAGTGGAAATAAGTTTAGAAAAATTGCCCAATGTAGTGCAACTGTTACCTCATTTTGGCAGTTGGCAATTTTCTTGGGCAGATTTTAACTTGAGAGGAATTGGATGAAAACCAGAACCTTCCCACATGCCATGTGACTCCCAGAAATAACAATTCTGTATTGAGCTTGTTAGGAAGAGCTATGAGCATCTGAGACTGGCTCACAGTGAAACATGTTTGTTCTTCCAGGAGGAAGAAATGAAGCCTCTGGCTAGTTACAAACTTTTAAACATTTTTTCTTCTCAAAATGGTTCAAGTAAATTAAGATAAAAACTCAAGAGATATCTTCCAGCTCTGCTAAATTAGAGAGATTTTTTTTTTTTTTTCCCAGAAATAAGAAGGTCCCGTACAATGCTATCATGACATAGACTTCATCCATGCAAAATAGGAATATTCAAAATATTTTCTTTATTTTGGAGTAATCATGATTAGGATGGCCTATCCTATGATGTGACCACTGCCAGATGAAAGATTCCCACTAGAAGGAAGGCCCCAGATGGTGAACCCTGTTTGGCAAATGGTCTGCTCTCCCTGTGTGCAGTCTGCAGTGGAGGTGTGTGCTGAAGCACACCATGGTACAGAAGAGTCACACTATTCTTGTTCAGGGGGGTATGGGGTTGATTGTCACTGCTCTGAGAAGATGCTTTTAGTGGTAATTCACAGCATGAAATACAGTGTTTTTCAAAATGCATATTTAATTACTCTTTGCTCTTATTTCTCTTTAGAGAAAATTAAAGGTAAATACAGTTTACCATTAAAACTAATGGATGTTCTTGTATCTAATTAAAAAGTAGCTTCAAGATGATTTACTGTGGTTTGCCTGTCAGTTTAAAGTTTGTATTACACTTAATTCAAAATTATTTCTTTATTGGACTTAAATAGTGTTACTGTGGAAAAGTTTATTCTTTGTGAAATCTAATGGAGTGAGCTCTATTACAAGTAGCCAGCATAAGGAAAACCTGTCTCTTAGAAAATTCTTGCTTTTTAAACAAAATGCAGTATTGTTAAACTTCTCAGAATAAAAATGTTATGTATTATCAAGCACTCATTTTGCACTAAAAATAAGAAAAAAATGTTATGTTCAGCACAGCTTGTAACTTATCTATAAGCTAGTGAAGGAATCACTAGTTTCTTTTGATCCTTTTTATAAAAAGATCTTTGATCGTGCTGCTTTGAAAGGGAAAATACAATTGAAAGGTTGAGGATGCAATATTAAGGAATTATATCTTGGCTGACATTCATATTGCATGTGGAGCTGGCATGCCACGTGGATTGTTTGACTTTGTTCAGAGAATTACAAATATTAATATATTTTATCCACAAAGAAGAAGAAAAGAAACACTATGTATTTAATCTTATAGTGTTTCTTTCCTGGGAAGTGCTTTCTGCTTTTGTGCTTTTAAACAAACATTAAAACAAAGTAAATGTAGTTGTAGTCAAGTATTTATCTCATTCTTTGTAAATGGAAGAGTGAAAGATATCTTTTCTACCTGTTTAAGCTTTAGTTGTTTTGGCTTTTGTTGTAAAGTAAAAGTTGAGAATGCCACAAGGTAACGTAGACTGAGAAGCAAAGTACTTGTTACTTACTGATAAACACATTTCACAGATAGCCAAAGTCAAATATTTAATTTTAAGATTTTTTTTACTTGGTAAATTATGTCTGTTATATGCAAATGTAAATACTATTTAAGAATATATTCAGACTAATAATAAATAAATTCACCTTATGTGAAATAAACTTGATGTAAATTAAAATTTTTAGATTAAAACCTATCAAAAATAGGGAAAAAAGTACAATCTGTGAACTTTGTTGCTGCCTCACTAGGTAAAATAGCCAGTAATTAGAAGGTTAGTGTGTGAATTATTTCCCCTCTAAAAAATCTGAGATATTTGGTTGTGTTTATACAACACATTACAAATGAATGACTGAGTACTTCTGAAATTTTCTGTTATGTATTTCAGTTTTTGTACCTCATGCTTTGTTTAATCTTAAACCAGCAGATGGCATTTGTTACTCCATTTAAGTGCAGACTAACATATATTTTGTGAACATGGTGTAATTAACTTCAGTATGTAGAGAAATGTTGTTTTCTGAGCTGTGCTTCTGATGCCTTTGCAGTCAGGCAAGTTCCTGTAGTTGAGATTCCGCTTACTTAGCACGAGGCGTGTTGGGCAAGCTGCAGAATGCCCTTGTACACATTCTGTAGCCTCTTGTCCTGTGGCAGCAGCATCCTCTCTACTTTTCAGGGTTTAATGCCCGTGTTCCACTCTTAACTGCTCTGGTGGACAGCGAGTGCTTCACTTGTTCCTCTGTTTTGTGGGTATCTGAAGCTGAGCACACTGGTAGGAGTGGAGGGACAGGACCCTCTAGGGCAGCCTGTGGACTGGTGAGGCACTGGAATACCGGGGCTCTGCAGCACATGGCCAAATGTTTTGTACTTCAGACTGTGCTTTATGAAAGTCATTACTGTATTCTGATTTGCACTCTGTACTCCTTCAGTCTATGAAAAAGCACTATCCTTTCCAATAGAGTTACTTTGGATTTGCTTTCTTTCTTATTTGGATATTTTTCTAATTGAACCTAAATGTCATATAGACGAGAAACGCTTCAGTTTTGGAGGAAAACAAAGGAATGAATTTAAAATACTTAGCTCAAGATGGAGTCATTTGATTTGGGTTATTTTTTCCCCTCAGAAGTGTGCTGGTGATTTAAAATGCAGATTGGCTTCCTGACAATGTTACTAAAATGTGTCTGGTACTCCAGTGTTTAGCATTCTGGTCTTTTACTGTACAGTACAGGTATGATACTGCAGTGTAGCTGCTAATATAGTGAATAATTTTTGCCTACAGGACTTCAGTTTAGGTGAACATTTTTCTGCTGTCCTTTCTCTTGCTTCCTCCCATCATCCTATGTCAAAAATTATCTGTAAATATGACTCCAGACCTCTCAGGGTTAATAATAATTTGTTATGTGCGGTACTCTGATTCAGGATACATAATGCTTAATGTGCCCTAGGAAGGGCTTTTCATACCTAAGTGTGCCTCATATGGGACAGTTCCTTACAAGTTCCTTTAGCTAAGTAGCTAAACCAAGGAAGGATAGACCAAACTTGTAGATTTTAGAAAAAGTAGAGTTCCTCTACCCTTCCTGTAACCAAGTTCCTCTCTGCAGCAGCTTCACGCCTACAGGAGCCTTTATGGTTCCTGTGAGAGCCAGATTTTCAGCATCCTTGTTCTGATGCAGAACGGCCAGAATGGAAGCAGGGAGCTTCTCCTTAAGCCCAGTCAGATACTGAGCAAAATGTCTGTTATCATTATTCTAATTCAAGAATTTCATCTTTCTCATTTTGGATCAATAACCCATTAATGCTCAATATTAATCAACAGTAGTAATTAGTTTGATGTAAATTAAGTGGACCAAGACCTTTATTTGCCATTAGGTTTTTCAGAGAGGCAGAGCAACTGAGTTAATGCTAAATTGCTTCACAATTAAAGATTGGATTTTAATTTTAAAAGTCCATACTCTTATATGTTTTCCCTAGACCTTATTGGTTCAAAAGCAAAAACAGTTTACTCCTGGCAGACTACATAACAAAAACCACTTACATAGTACTTTCTCTTTTGCTGCAAAATAACAGAGTTTGTATGAAACTTCTGATTGGCTGTCACATATCTTAAATTGTGCTAGCAAGTAAATACAGAGGGTTATTTGAGCAGTGTGTGATTTGGAAGGGCATGGACACCAAGCAGATTTCATCAGTACTTTCAGAACTCGTGCTTATGTGGAAGCAGCTGTTTCAAAGATGGTTCCTGCTTAATCTTTGTTTTATTATGGAGCAATTGTGTAATTTTTATTCACATTCTGCCACATTCTTGCAGTCTGAGCTGTCATATTGGCAAGCATTAGTGAGCACAGCACCTTGAAGGAAGCTGTGAGACAAGCAGAGTGATATCTTGAGAGAAATCCAGTTGTCTTTGGCAAATTGGACAGTTTTGTGCCTTTTGTACTGAGAGAGTTCTCTGTCCCCTTCTTGTCAGTGCTAGATTTGGGACTGTAACTACAAGGTATTTGATTTCCAAAAGGCCAGATAATGTGTTGGTAGAAATGAGGAAACTTGATCCGCTGCCATGGTATGTGTCCGCAGAAAATCACAACATCTTAGATGATGAATTTGTCAAATTTTGACAAGAGAACTGATGGGAAAAGTAAGAACTTTCAGCTTACATATGAAAAGTCTGATGCTGAATTTGATATTTTTCTTTCTTTTTTTTCTCCAAGTTCTTACTTATTTTTTTATTCATTTTGTATCATCATGGTTAACAAGTAAACAATGCTTTTTGACCATGTGAGCTTAAATTAATGCTTCCTGATGAGAGCTGAAGGTATTAAATGTGTGCTGCAGTTAAACTGGTGTACAGTAGATGCCAGTAGAGACCTATGGAGCCAAAATAGAAATATGACCAGTGTTTCCATAGCAACAACTTCCTCCTGGCAGTCCTATTTATAGCAGTGCTGCAGTCCCAGCCTCAGTGCAGCTCTCGGAGGGACTCTCTAGGAAGGGTTAACCTTGTTAGAAAAAATGTACGCATAGAGGCACACTAAAACTGTATGGGTTTGCTTGCTTGTGTTTCATTCAACAATGAACTTACTGATTGTGTTTATTTTCTTTATGTTCATTTTGAAAAGTCGTTGTTTCAAAATAGAGAGCCATAAAAGCTGTAAGCTGTGAGCAAATAGTGCTCCTCCTTCCGTGTGTTCAAGAAGAAATGCAGCCCAGTGGAATATAGTGCTGGATGTACAGTGAAAATCAAAAACACATCTGCTTTTCCAAGAGCCTTTTTCTGTCTCTCTTTCTACCCATAATTCCTTCTGAAATATGCATGCCTGGCAAGACTCAAAATGGATTGTGTTCAATTACATAATTTGGGATGAAAATGTAGGGGGGGGATTTAAATTACAGAAGGGTTATCTGTATACTTTGTTTTATGTTCTTTTCTCTCAAGGTTTATATAACAACTAGAAAAATAATACGCATATTGCCTAAGGCTTATAGCACAGACACTCTAGGTTTTTTAGTGTATATATATATATATAGTGTAAAAAATTTGAGAGTCATTAAATGCTTATAAACTTTTTTGCTAATTCAAAATTAGACCCTTAAATTGTTTTCTTTTTATGAAATGTGTTGGCTGCGTCTTTCAACTTACAAATACGTGTGGTTGATAAGAGACCAGCAAAATTTGGCAAGATCCGCAAGCTCTTAAAAATGGAGGATCCCTCACTAACACTTTGTATCAAGTAATTGCTCATTCCTTTTGTAATAAATAATAAATGCTGAAGTTGGATTTTTATTTTTCGTTCTTGAAATAACTGATGCATAAAGAAGAAAATGTGTTTCATCAAGTCATCAATTTTTAAAGCAGATAAATAAACTTTCTTTAACCTCTAAGAAAAAAAAAGTTCTTTATTAGTCATTTATAAGGTTTGTTTAAGTTATTTTTTCCATTGATTGCAAAAAAAATTACACAGAAAATGTTGCAGTATGTCTCTTTAATACAGATACAGGCCTCCTGTGGGAAAAAAGGAAATATTTCAATTTAAAATAATATGTTTAATATTTAAAATATGATAGAAAATATGTTTTTATTTAGAGAAATAGAACGTGAAACCAGAAAAATGATGTTTAAAAATTTTGGATTAAAACCTATATTTTATTTAGCTGTAGGTGATCTGAAATTTATTTTGTATCGTAAACCCATTTTTCTGGGTCCTTTCAAGGAATAGATTTAATTGGCTTTAAAACTCTTGATTGAAAGATTCTCAGGGTTAACCTTTATTAAACACTAGAGAATGGTGTTATTTGTACAGTCTTGCTTTGCCTGAATATAGAAAAACACATTATCCTTTAAAAATATTTAAAACGATTTCCAAGTAAAGTTACAGCACATGGTAACATGCTGTTACTCAACCATCTGGGTCCTTTGAGGAGAGGAGTGTTCTTTCTTTCTTAATCCTTCATTTTTAAGCCTTGACTGGTAGAGTTTCTTCTTAGAAATTGAGAAATATTGTTTTAACAGATTGTTAAAAATAAATTCTCCATGTAGCTACCTGGTAGATTCTTTTTCAGCAGGGAGCTGGAAGGTCTGTGGCTGGGTTATAGTGTGTGTGTTGTAACATGCCACAGGACATCGGCCCCTGGGAAATCTGCCCAAGGTTGTAGGTTGGCCATCAGGAAAAGTATAAATGACTTTGTTGCTTTTATCAGCTTAGAGAACCTCTGTGTTAGCCCTTGTCCTTGCTTATCATCATGATGTTGCTTTTTGTAAAATTGTGAGAGAGATTTTACTGAACTACTATTTATCAAAATACTGGAATTTGCACATGCAATGTTCAAATTCAGAGTTGAATGTCTTACTGCTCTGAGTTTTTGTGTTTTAAAATTTTGCCAAGATTTGATGGTCAGAAGATAGCAAAAATAAAATTTTTGTCTAAAGGAAATTAACATTTCAGTGTTGGCTTTGGCTTTAAGAAATTGGAACTTCTTTATCTCTTACAGAACAAAAATTTCAAATTCTTTCTTGTGTTCTGTTGTTCCTATATAGCATATAATTTACTTGATGTAATAATTAATTGGAAGATGAGTGTGTCAATAGGATGCAAGATTAAGTAAAAGGAAATAGGAAGTTCCACCTTTAAAAATCGTGGACTTAATTTGAAGACATTGAAAACCATGTGAGATGTGGGTTTGCATGGTAGCTTTTTGTATTGTCATTGGACAATGCCAATCAATGCCAAGAATTTCCTAGATTAGGAAAGTGTATTACTGTCTGTTAAAATGTGACCAGCACTTTCTTTTCATGTTTTACGTGTGCAGAATTTCTCTAACTGTCTGCACTGGCTGTAGTTCACAGAATTCTGGCAAATTCAGATTTTCTCTTAGGATTTCTTCTAAGAATTCCTTTTTGGTAACATGTTTTCTCTTGAACCACTTACTTCTGTGATGTCAAAGTATGAGTATTTATGATGCTTATTTTTGGCCCCTGCCTCAAGTGTCCGGGTTAGACATTTGGGTGCACTAAGAGCTCTGAATTTTGGTGGGGTGGAGTTGCTTTGTGGCAGTTTCCACATCTCTCCACGGACTTGGCATAGCTGGCAGACTATAACTTTTGTGATGTGAGTTTTGTAAATTACTGTCTTTCAGATCAGGGAAACAAAATGATTTAGTTGAAGATAAGACCACAGTAATGTGAAGGCTCAGAACCATGGGAGAGCAGAGAGACAGTAAAGCACGCCATCATATCAGGTAGCTTTCTTTACTGGAGAAAACAGCCAAGGTTAGAGAGAATATGAGTCTCTTGGAAAGATTCCTTCAATGCCCCAAGATTTGCAGTGAGTTACAGGGGGAGTCTGTACAATTCCAGAGAGGCTCTTCAGCTCCGTAAAGATTACCATGCAGGGAATGAGCTTGATGTTGTCCTAAATATTTTTTATATTGTTGTGTTGGGAGGTGGATGGCCTTACTCTGTTTTAAAGTGTTTGGTAATACATCCCCTCCACCTATTTGTGACCTCTGGTAAGGCAAACATTCTTATGGTCTTCACTACCTACCTGTTTCTGGCAGCAGAGCCTTGAGCCAGTGGGATGTTGTGGATGTCATAATTGGTCTTGGAACTGAGCAGGTGAAAAGCTGGAAGGCATGAGGTGGCATCAAGGGAAGCTTGCAGCACCAGATCTTGATGGAAGAGCAGTTTGGTCACTACCCAGATAACTGATGCTCACCAAAATTAGCAGATGGCTGTGCAGAATGTAGGCATTTAGTCAGTTGGTTCCAAATTTTAAGCAGGGGCTGGAGAAAGAAGTTACATTTCCAGAGAATCTGGAGCCTGCAAGCACAGGGCACTCCTGGGCTTTGTGTAGAATCTAGAAATGTAACGGATTGTGCTGAGACCAATCACAAGTGTAGCAGTGCCCATGAGGAAGAATGTAGCCAAATTTGTAAAATCTGCCTGCTGGCGTTTTTATTGTTTTATCATTGTCATGGGCAGTTTGTCAGCATGAGGGTTTTTCCCTGTGGCACAGGGCTGTTATGAAATGGTTATATTATGTCCAAGGGTGGGTATCTGCTGACATTTGAAAACTATGCAATGAGAAGTATGGTGGTGAAAAATGAGAGGTATGTCTTTATCACGTGTTGACTGTAAGACAGGAGACAGATTGTGGAAAAGATATTTCAGTCTTTCTTAAGACTCACCTGAAGTTTTAAGAAGCCACATTTTAGATGTGGAGAAATGTATGTGTTTCTGTTTTCACAAAAACTAATATTTAGTATTACCCATTGTAAGCATGAAAAATTACATAATTTGAAAATAATTATAATGTTAAATACAGCTTTCAGTTTATTTTCCTTATATTTTGTGTCATTAAAAGTTACACTTTTTAGACTTACTCCACAGTTGAAAATACGAAGATTTCTTGTGAAAGAATGAAATCTTACCAGCAAAAAGTTAAATTGTTTGGTTCAATTGCAGAGTAAGTAGAACCCAGTTTGAAAAAGTACAGTTGAGTTTAAATGTGCAATAGAATTCAACTTCTTAACTGACTTTATCCATAAGGGAGGAAAATAATGCGGGTTTTTTTTTTTTTCCTCCAGTAATGAAATAAGTTTATTCAGTAGTGTTTGCCAGTAACTTCCTTGCTTAGGGAGTTGTTTAGTTGAAAGCATGAGATTACTAATGATTAGATTCCAGCTGGTTATGTTTGCTGTGATGATATAGTACTCCATCTTAGTAACAGGGGAGGAACTGCAGAATAGTTACTTTTGGTTTTTTCACGTGTGGTTGTGGTAAATTAAAAAAATTCCTATCTACTTTTTGATCTTTATTTCTGAACAGGTTGTTTGTAGTACTGTAACATAAAATGCATACTTAAATATAAAGTCTAATGCATTAAAAAGCTATGAGAATACATAGTAAAGAAATTACTGCTTGTTTTTTTTTAAAAAAACAAAACTTTTCAATTTACATGAAAAGAGACCTTTCAAAAAGCAGTACATCATAGAGCTTTCCTTAACAGGAAGTAGAAGAGAGTCGTGGTTAGCAAACACTGCAGGCAGGAAGCTCGACACATGCGTATCTCCTGGTGGCGCTGGCTTGTCCAGCTCCCAGAGATGCTTTCTGTGTTGCTTTTGTGAGAGTCGCTGGTGTGTGTAGATGGCGGGGCACAAGGAGGTCCCTTGCAGCCAGGGCACGGGGACAGCCACGGCGCTGCAGAGACTGGAAGGGTTCGCTAACCGCCTCTTCCATAGGCACTCCAAGAATGGTGCGCATGAGCAGAAAGCGGCTCTGGAAAATGAGAGCCAACAGTGCTCTGAGTTCACTGTCAAGTGGGACGAAACAAGTAAGTGTGGGGAGGGGTTTGTTTCTCTCATAGGTATTCACTTTCAGTTTGCCTGGTGAATGAAGTGTGAACACTGATGTGTAGTTGGTTACCTAGATGTATTAACGGGAAGAAGAGCATATTGCATCAGATGGGGAGATGGGGGGTCCTTCATGGACTGCTGGCTTGCAGGAGAATTTATCCTGCGTTCCTTTTTCTTTCAAAGCACAGTTGACTTGTTTTGACAAGCCCTCACCCCAGTTCTTACTTCTAAATTACTTATTTAATTTTCAAATTAAATCAGGGAGGTCAGCAGAAATGGAAGACTCCAACTAAAGACTAGAATGTTTAAACTTCAAAATAGGCAGACATTGCTGCGCAGAATAAAATTCTAATTAAAGGGACTTTCATCATTCATAGTTTTAGTTTAAGGGATATGTGCATCAGAGATGTTCTATATAGTGATAAACAATATAAAATTGTTTTTGATTTTAACTATTACGTATTAACTTAGTGTGGGAATGCTGATTAGCTTTTATTTCTTAATTAGTGAAGAGTTTACAGTATTATTTGTGTGGATTAAAAGTTGTCATGGTTGTATTTTGTGTAATAAAAGAGATTTTTAAAAATTCACAATCTAAATAAATTGACATTTGATTTTTTTAATTTTAAAGCTGTGTAGTATTTTGCAAAGCAATTCTTGTCTCTCGTTAAATACCCGTTTTAAAATGTTACAATATGGTAATTTATGATAATTTTGTTCCAAATTTCAGATTCATTGATGGATTTGAGATAGCACAATTATTTCAGTTGAAGATAGGCCATGTTGGAAATGCTTAGCATCACAGTGTTACCATGAAGAAAACCAGTATCTATATTTCTTACTTGAAATTTAAAATATTATATGAGTAGTGAATCTATTCTCAGAGGATAAGCAGTAAACATGGAAACAAAAAGGTGTTAATGCCGTGATCTAAAATAGATAAAATCTAGGTCTCCCAAATGAGACAGAAAAGAATTGACTCGTTTTGTTGGGAAGATAAATGATGAAAGTGCATAAATTCTGAGCTTTCACTTCTCCAGAATATTTTCAGCTTGGTAAAAATAGGCGCATACTTGTGTTTATGTAGAAGCTCTTTTTTATGTAAATAGCTGTTTGAAAAAAATAACACTGAAGCATTTTTTGTTTATATAACATGAAGAAAAAAAAATGTTAATGACCTACTGACACTCACATATTGTGACCTGTTTGTGTACAAGTCTCTGCTTTTTCCCTGTCTTCGTAAGGCAGGCTTCCTAGTGTGACATGTTTGATGAGGAAATGGACTGTCGTGTCTCTTGATAAACATGGTGAAAATGGCTGTTCTGTGAATGCTATTTTAAGTCGTAATTAAGCAGAGCAGTTTTCTGAGCTGAAGTTGCTGAGCTGGTAACTGAATGGTGGCTTTGGTGAATATGTAGCTTTGGTTTTTGGATGAAGTTGTGAGTCTTTATTCTGGAACTCTACTTTCAATCCCTAGATTATTTAAAAACATTAGTAATATAAATTACTGTATGTACCCATGAACTGGGTCCACATTTAAAGGTTCTCATTTTGCTACCACTGTAGCCAGAGTGATAGAGAAGAAAAGGAGTACAGTGGAGGATGTATTTCTGTCTACTCCTGACTCCTAATTAGATCTTCAGAAACATACATCATCTGTGAAAATAGCAAAACATGAAAGAGAAGCAAGGTGTTTGGGTTTTTTTTTTTAATTTATTTTTGGTTTGTTTGTGGGTCATTTTGTTTTGTTGTTGGGGTTTATTATATCCAAAGTGCAATGTCGTAGAATTGCCTAGAGTCACTTAATTTAGCTTGTAGATCAATTTCACAGAAAATTTAATGAATAAGCAGTGTTGTAGAAACATGCTAGTGTTTGTCTTGGAAGGATATTTGAATATTCTTAACTATTCTGCCAGTATCACTGCAACTTAGAAACATTACTGTAAAGTTTTAGGTGAAGCTACTTAGCAGACAGCATGAATTACTCTTGAAGTTCAAGGCAAAAACATTCTAATTTAAAAATTGGAAAGTGGCTTCTCAGAAGTTGTTTGTTTGAGGCTTCAGGTAGAATCCATTTGAAAAGGAAGTTAAGGTATTTATATCTTCTGCTGTAGTGAAATACAATAGCAGGTCTGTTTCTTTTATTTTACAAGTGGTTTCTGATGAAGCTCTGGGTTTGCTGAAGTGGAAGGATTCTGCTGAAACCCTGGGTTTGCTGCTTGTTTGGGTGGACTTTGGGTTGTCAGTCGCTGTTGTCGGTGCTGTGGTTTGAGTAAATTGCTGTGTGGTCTATGGCATTAGGGGATTTTCAGTGCTTGAGTTTGAAGCTTAACATCTTTGCTTTATTATTTGGTGTATAAAGCATATAATTTCTCCAGCTTGACTTGGATACTTGGTTGATGCATCAAATTAATGTGTTTTGTAATATCTTCAGAGTCCAGTAGGACAGAGGTGACTAAGGGCACCACAGGCCTCGAAAGCTGTTTTAAAAAGCTGACTGAGCATACACGTGATGGTACAGCCTGGACTGGTAACCAGGTCAGTTGTGCTGCACTGCCCAAGGGTGAAAGGAACATGATGGGAGCCATCAGAACGATGCATTTCATTCTTTGTTTAGAAGTCTTGACTGTGACCACTTGCAACTATATGGAACCTACATTTTTATTTTTGCTTTGTTTTCTTAGTTGCTTGTTGCTCTTTGAGAAATTGAAATGTAAAAGGAAAGGAAAATGAGGCTGCTTGGTTTTGAATGTAGAGGCAGTAAGATCAGTGTGTCTTACATTCTTGAACCAATAAAAGTGTTTTCCAAATCTGCATAAGAATATCAAAAACTTAGATACCTGAAATGGTCAGGAGAGGCACCATTAGTGCATCTACCATCTTCATAAGTCCCTAAATTGAAAGTGAATGGGTGATGAACAGCCAAAAGAATTTGGTCTCTGATTCAAAATAATATGCTTCCAAATACAGTAGAATGATTTATCTAGGTTTAGCTGAATAGTTACTTGTTTATGTGTGTGTAGAGAGAGAAAAATGCATGTGAAATATGAAATAATGTACAGAGCATACTGTATGAATTGCTTAAAGCTTTAGAATAACTACTAGTTGGGTACAAGTCAACAGATAATTCTGGTCTAAGGTTGCCATGGAAACAACCAGTGCTTGATATAATTGAGAACATCTTAAACCCTCCTGGTGTTTGCATGCTTTTTTCCCCTGCCATTTTGAGTTGCTTTAGACATGAATAGGTAGCATTGGTCAGAGCAGTAGTAGTTAATGAGCAAAACCAAATACCCGTGTCCTGAATATTAATTTTGATATTCTACTGGTATCTTGTGCTTCATAGTTTTTTGCATCACAAGGAGCTCATAAGGAAGAGCTGCTCTCTGGATTCTGTGTGCTCTCTTTCTGGGTAGTGTGTAAGTGTAATTAGAGATTGAAGCTCTGATTTGGTAGAGATTAACATATTTCATCAACTGTTGGATTAATATTTGGAGCAATATGTTTCTGAAAACTATCTCTTCAGCATGAATGGTAAGTCTTTTCTATTCCCTTTTGACACGTTTTTTTGTTCCGTCTTCACGATCAGGGAAAATCTACCAGGTTTCCCTTTCTTGTCTGCAGAGCTGCATCGACTGCTGATTTCTTTGTTTTTGTAATCGACTCTCTGTGGGTTTCTATGTAAAACTGTTAGCCTTATTAAAGATTTGCAATTTTTTGTTAAACAGTTTGCTTTGCATGACTGGTATTTAGTGGTTTAAATTTTATTTTAAAGCTTCCTTTTAGAAATACCGGATTTGGGCAATTTTGTGATTGAATATATACATGTCTGTTCACCTAATTTTCTGTGTTACTCATAATAAATTATTTTCTGTGAATTGATGCAAATGAGAGAAGCCTTCTGAAATTGTGATCATCACCTAAAGATTCTAAACAGGCTTTTGTTGTTTTTCATCTGAACCAGCTTATTCTGCTATGATTTTTAGTCTTCTAAATGCTGGGATGGCAGAATAGTTGAGGTCATTCATGGAAGTAAGGGAGGGGAGTCTCATATGAATTGAGATACTGTGATAAATCTAGTAAACTTATTAGGCAGGTATTTACTTTCCAAAACCACTGTGGCTAATATTCAAAGGTACTTTGAATATAATGGAGTTATGAAGTGCTATATTCTTACTTGTAATAGTATTGAAAGTTGTTTTTTTAGTATGTAGACTCTGTAAATTTATTTTCTTGGAAAAATATATCCTTTGAAAATTGTTTGCAAAAAGCCCAAATATGCTAGTTTCTGAAATGATGCCTTTTTGTTTCAAACAGATCATCTGGAGCTTTAGAAAATGGCTTAAGACAGATTTTTTTGAAAAGAAAGAGCAGTTAATCATGTATGTGGAGTTTGTGTGCATGTGTGTCTATGTGGTTTTGCTTAATACTACAAATTTAAAGGACTGTTTTAACAAAGATTTCACTTGTGTACATGGCATGAGATAAAGACTGGGAGGAGTTATCCCACTTCCTTATCTAATATCAGCTTGTCTATACTTATCTCATACAAATGTGTTGAGGTCATCTTCCCCAGAATGGAAAATGTGGCTGTCATTTCCTTGGTGTACGAAGTACAAATGTCAAAACTGATACAGTTATTAAGGTAGTGTTTCAGTACTTGGTACCTACGTGATGGAGATCTGTGGTGCATCATTCGTGGCTCTTTGAGTAAACCTAAATGCAGGCTGTCCCTGAAAGGGGTGTCCCAGCCCCTGGCGTGTGCTCCCCACATCCCCGCAGGGATGCTGGCAGGTGGGAGCACAGCATGGACCTGGTGGGGACTTGATGTGGCCAGCCAGGCCCAGGCCAGCCTGCACTTGCCCCGCAGGGACACGATGACATCGCGACATCCTGCCACCACCTGCCCCTGCTCAGCCTCTGGGGAAGTGGGGGAAGCGACAGCCTCCCTGCATTTCCTCCGTGTCACGCGGCCGCCTGTCTGCTCCTGGAGAGGTCTCTGCTGGGGTCACAAAGTCTCCACTTCTCACCACTTGTTAGCAGGCTGGGTTTTCCATCACATTTTCCTCTTCTTCTATGACAGTTAGGTCATAGCCTCCACAGGAATTGAGATTTGTTGAAATCAGCTCTGTGAATTCTGAGTTTTGGGTGATTTTTGTTTGGATATTCTCTTATGGTTGAGTCAAAGCCATAAATTTAACACAAGCTAGGGGAGAAAGAGGTTACAGTTGTTTGTAACCTTAACAATTATGTTGGTTTTTTGTTTGGTGGTGTGAGTTTTTTAGGGGTTGGTGTTTCTTTTAGGGTTGGGAATTTTTTCTGTTCCCCTGTGGATTTATTCTGCAATTTGCATCTGTAGAATTTATTCATCTTGACATGCAGGCTCCCAGTTCCATTAAAAAATAGAAATAAATAGCTACAACTTTTAACAGGTGTCGATTCCTAATCAAAAATGCCTATAAATGAGTCTAATTTCAACAAGGGAGGGGTGACTCTCCTGCTCCATCAAGATTAAGTCTTTGCTGTAAACATTTCCCTATTTGAAC
This sequence comes from Oenanthe melanoleuca, assembly GCF_029582105.1. Classification (NCBI taxonomy): domain Eukaryota; kingdom Metazoa; phylum Chordata; class Aves; order Passeriformes; family Muscicapidae; genus Oenanthe; species Oenanthe melanoleuca. The sequence goes on along the minus strand of NC_079342.1, from coordinate 13,673,476 downwards.
CACTTATGCTTTTCAATGCATTTTTGTGGCTGGCTTCACTGCAGCAGTGTTACATTACACCCTGTCAGCGGATAAAATCAGATGCTTTCCTTGTGAAAGCTGGCCAAGATGCAAGCGAAACCTTGATGAAAAAAATATGTATTCTCTTCAATTGCAAGTACAAGTGGCTAATTTTTCTTTCCCCTTTATTTTTTGGGGTTTTTTCTCTCCCCAAAAAAGGTCTGAGTATATGATTAGATTTTTTTTTCTTCTAGAAGGACTCAAAGGAAAAGCTGTTTTTCTATTTCATTGGACTTGGACTTTTGTTTTGAACAGCTTGAGCAGATAAAACTGTAAGGTCAAGTAACTAATAGCCCCAGCTCCCAGGAGTGAAACGTATAATCTGCTAAATCTTCTGTTTCTCTAAGAATAGACTTAATATTCTGAAGTGTCATTAATTACATGATTGGGCTACTACTTTCCAATACTGCAAATAGAGGTAATTGCTAGTAGAGACATTTGCACTCAAAAGACAGTTACCAGATGTGGATGGAGACAGATGGAGCAGTACATGGAAAGGGCATGAGCCATGCTCATTGCTGAAATATTGTCCAGTTTTCTGCACACTGGAGCATAGGCATGTGTAAGGAGTGAAGGGAGGCAGTAAAAATACAATGGTTATGTGCACTGAGAACATTTCTAACAGCAAGGGACAGCAACCAGCAGCTGATTATTCCCACTGCTCAAAAGATTGTAAAAAATGGAAGAATGCCATGGAATTTCCGGGTGCCAGAACCGTACATCTTCCTATGTGTGTCTCTTGGGACTAATGCTTCTTTTCAAAAATTCCCCTGTTACCCATTAGCCTGTGACAGCAAACTAGGGCAATTTCTTGAGTTGGGTTCATGTTTTGTTCCAGTTCTTGTACAAAATATTTGAAAAAGGCAACACAAAAGCTGCTGCACTGACATAATTCTTAAAATGCATCCACAAAGTGAACAGTCTCACAGTGCTTGTTTTGGGGCAGAAGCAAAAAATGAGATTAACAGAATCAAGGTTTCTTCCAAAGGAAAGGGTATTTGGTATGTTGTAATCTTGAACTCTGGCTTACTCTAGTCCCCATTACATTACTTACGCGTATTTTTTTTACCAGAAAGATTTGGGGTTTGCCCTTGTTTTTAGTTAACATCTCAAATAGTTTATATATTTGTTGCTGGTTCTCTGGGAGGTTCTGTTAGTCCTGCTGTTGTAGGCCAAAGTTCACAGGAGTTTCCTAGCTTTAATTGTGAAGATTCTTACAGGCAGTTTTGTAACTTGCACAATGTTTTTGGTGTTTTTCGCTGTTCGTTTTTAGTTGCTGACACACACCCCAACCCATTAAGAATTAATGTGGTTTAATTTTTTTAGCTTTTTTTTTTCCAGGTTTTGCCAGTTCTGTGCAAGTTTTATGCATACCTTTATGCCAAATAAGTGCTGAATTTACCCAGTTTCTCTCTAAAATCTCATTCTTTATCAGAATGGATAATAAACATTCTTACCTACTTTCTGCTTGCCTTAATCCTGAGACGAACAAAAACTTGTTATTCGCCCGATGTGTTGAATTGTGAAATGTGTTTATTTACATAAGACTTCCTTATTCAGGAAGCCAGCCTCTGCTATTTAAGGGTATAAATGAACCTCTCCTGCTTGGCTGGTTACTGCAGGCAACCCTTTCCTGTAAATATTGAAAGCATGTTCTGCAGGAGATATGTCAGTGCAGCAATGTGTCAGAAGCTCAGATCTTGTGAGGAGATGCAGAACTATTTTGCTGATTTACCCTGACAGCTGTGAAGATGTCTTGCTGATCCCAAAGTATCTATATGAGAATTTTTGTGGTGTTTTAATAATGCAAGGGCTGGGACAAGGTAGCTTATGGGAAGTGGACTTAGATGTGAGTGCACATCGACCAAGATTGGTGCATCTATTAATTTTATGCCTTGTATAAAATATTTGAAAAAAAAGAAAAAGCAACAAAATAGTTGTTCTTACAAAGTAACTTGTTAAATGCATCCATACAGTGAACAGCCCCTGAAGTTGTTTGGTTTGGAGTATAGGGAAGAAGTTAGTTTAGTAAAACTTCTTAAGGTTACTTCTAAAAGGAAAGGGTATTTGTGCATGAATGTGTGTGGTATTATTCCCTGCTTGCAGGGAATTCATTAGTACACAGATAAGATCAACTACCTGCAGATTTATGCTCACTGTTGCTAATAATCTAGCCATAAAGCCTGGTCTCAGGGATAGCTGCATGGCAGTATGTTATCCTTTGTAGTCACTGAACTCCTACAAAGAGGAAATGTGGGGGTGTGGAGAGGGAAGGGGGTGCTGACCAGTTGGCCAGAATCTTATGGTGCAGAGAGCTTAACTAGAGGGAATCTGCAGCAGATGCTGAAAACATTTTTCTTGGTAAGTGGTTTTGACTGGAAGACGAAAATATGATTAATTTGTGTATTTGAATTAACTACTAGAATTTGCTAAAAATCTTTGCTCAAAAATGTGATACATTTACAAGATACTTTATAGTAGTGCCCTAGAAAATATTGTTCTTGGAATCCATTCTTAAATTGTATTCTTTTTTTTTTTCTCTCTGCACATGGTAACCATGGAAATATATGCACTGCAGAAACAAAAGATATTTGAATTTCCACAATTGTCACACAGTTTTCAGTTTTCTCTTTTGTTTTTTAATACCTGCTGTATTTCACACAGGTCTTTTACACTCCAGGTCCTGTGGTAGTTGTAACATTGTAGATTATTTGCTGGATAAAGTTCAGCCACAACTATAGATGATGGTACTGCACAGATGCAGCTTAATTCCTGATTGCTTACAAAGTACCTCAGTGTATGAGAATTGACTGTATTACATGTTAAGATTCCTCACATAGATTTTTATTTGTGTATGGGTTCATTTTTCAAGTGGCAAGCGTTATATACTGCAATTGAAAGTAATGGTATTAAACAGATAATTCAGTAGCTCTAAATTTTAAGATAATAGAATTATTCAATACAATAATTGAAAACCAATAACTTAAAATTAGAATTATTTCTCAGAAGCCTTTTCAGCCGTCCAGTGTAGTGAGTTTGTGGTCTTGTCACTAGCACAAGCTGGTACCCTTTCAGAAAAGGAGCAGTTCTGCCCCCTGTATTTGCCCATTTCTACCCCATTTCCCCTTCCCTCACCTTGGGAGAAGCATCCATGAGTAGAAGAGAAGAGGGAGCTGCTTCTCTGGTCACTCCCTGCCTTCTGCCCATTATTTTTTAATCAGAGCTGGCTCCCTGACCTGAATTGGCAGTCAGACACAAGAATGCTCTTGCTGTTTCAAGGAAGGTCATTACAGAAATGCAGGAGTGAGTGACTATGGGAGGATGGGACTGGTGTGGGGATTTTTGAGCTCATAGTGAACACTGAACTGTAGCCTAACAAACTAAACTGCTTGGACCTTTAAGCCTCAAATCACATGGATTGTTGCAAGAGTGGAAGCACATTTACGAATGTAAATTCAATTAATACTTCAAGGGCAGGAAGAAGGTATGAGTGAGTCTCTTTTCCTTAAGCCAAAGCCTAGTTTTAACATATTCCAGAACTACTTGGACTGCCAGTTCTAACGGATCCATTTAGAGAATTGAAACAAAATCCCCAACTCTAATCAATCAGCAGAAGGTTGCTAATAGCACTTTAATTTGAAAGGGAAACTTGGTAAGAAAGAGAAGTGGCAGCCTGAAGGACCAGAATACCTAAAAGTGGGATGGAACAGCTCTTGGCCACCAGGAATCTGCAGGAGGCTTTGTCACATCGTAATCATGGATGCTCAGATGAAGATATTCTGCTTGTCAGCATTGAGCAAGTCTTACATATTATTATTAATTTAGGATTTGAATAATAGATCCTAGGTTAGATCATAACTTCTGGTTGGATGATATGGGCTTTTGGCATTTATCTTCTGTTGAGAGAGAAATCACTTATTAAAGTATGTGTTTGAAAATTTTTATGAACATTGGGTCTGGGTTCTCTTCTTTAGGCTAAGAGAGCAGAGTTTTATCTCATATATCTATTCTTTTGTGGAAAATAATTCAACTGGGACGTGTATGCATGTGCTAGTACAAGATTTGATTGTGTTTGTGACTGAAAAACTTTACTGCTTTGCATTATACATTTGACCTTGCTGATTTACATTATACTTTGGGGGGGGGGGAGGAAGGGTTTAAACAGAATTTCGGGTATTCATATCCTAAGTGACTCTGTTATTTGGATTTGGTTCTGTCATCCCAGAGTGGCCCCTGTTGTATTTTTTTTTGGTTGTTTTTTTTTTTTTTTTTTGGCATTTGCAGGGTTTATCACCTTTGAAGTAGTACTTTGGTATTTCAGAAAAGATCAAGGGAGAAGGACTGCACACTGGATTTGGAAATGAAATTAATTATATTATCTGTAACAAAAATAGAAGGAAGTCAGTCTGAATGTGGCGGTTGTGTGCAGTAGAGTATCTACTGCTCAGAATTCAGCAAAGATCAGTGTCATTTCTGATGGCTGAAAGCCTGGCTCCTGTTCTGGTGTCTTAATCTGTCACGTCTCTTGTGCAGGCTGTTGCTGTGTAACCAGCCAAGTAAAGAGGTGAACTGGGTTCTTTACAGAGCTCTTAACTGTTTTAACTTTGCTTTTATAAAATTCACAAAATCCTATTTAGCTCAAAACATTAAAATCATGGGCAGGATTAAAATAAGATGTTGCCTGTGTTCCAAAATTGAGTTGTAATGGATAAAAGCAATTTGTATTTTACAATTGCTGCATGTTTTAAATTAACTCCTGAATGTGCTCTTACAAAGATCAGATTCTAGTGCCTTCTTGTAGTTTTTAGGCATGACAGCCTTAACTGGTCTTAATTTAATGTTTATCCTGTTTGTCTCCTTTTTCTATGCCTCTCTCTTTCCACTTCTTTCCCGTTCTTTCCAGTATTCCACAGAAAGGTTTACAGTGTACAGTTAAATATTTAGCACTTCCATTTTAAGAGCAAGCTTATATTCAGTTAATAATTCTTACGTGATCGTATATCTACTAAGAACTATCTGGTTTTGTATTTTGGCAAATGGGCTCTTTCAGAACTGCTCCATGTCTTTGGCACTTTGTTTCTGCGGAGTGTTAGATTTTGGTTGTTTGGTTTGGTTTTTTTAACTGAAGGAAGGTTCTTACTCATTTCAGCCAGTAAGTTGGTTTGCTCTGCATCACCTGTTTTTATCATAATTAGTGTTTAAAGAGAAATATTAAGTCAAAAGCTTGCTCTCAAAGTCAAAACCTTGATAAATGAGATATTCAGTTGATGCAGTTCATTGATCTAGGCTTGGCAGAAATAAGACAGACTCTTTTCTGGTCAGGTCTTCATGAGAGGGCCCGTGGCTGTGCTCACTGCAGTGTTCAGACAAGATGGACTTGCCCTCAACCAGGCTTATATCACTTGGGCTTTTTCACCCACCATTTCATATTGTGAGAAACAAAATGTTTAGATTGTGTTGGCAGTCTGTTTCAATTATACCATTTTAGTTTGTGCTTTGAAGTGTTTTCCAGCTATTAAATTGTTAAATGGTGCTCACACTGCTTCCTCTTAGCTGTGTTCATTTTGAAACACTGGCCTTATTTTGAGCCTTTTTTTTATTATTCCTGCTAATCTAAAGAGAAATTTTAAAAAATTGAGATGACAGGTTAATGGTGTAAGAATGGGACTTAGAACCGGAATCAGAAGCTTCTCACTTGCATCTGAAATAACAGTACCATAACCACAGGATTCACTGAGGTATCTATATACATCTATATCTATATACATCTTGATAAAGTTTAAGGCTATAAATACACTTTTTATAAAAATGAAATATACATTTACCAGAATCTCTTCATACATATTCATTTTTCCTTTAAATGATTTAATTAAATAGCCCATTTAACTCCAGACTTCAAATTATTATATTACAGTTTTGGAACAAAATTTGAATTGTATTTTGATAAAGGGCATTTTAAATACCAGACAGAGATTGGCATTTAGTGCAGCAGATGGGGGTTTGTAGTGGTGCCCAGTGTTTAGTCTTAATCAGTTTAGTTCTTGCTTTCTTGCCGTGAATCCTAGCCAAATACTTTTTTTTTTTTTTTTCCCTTACCAAAAAAAATTTTAAAAAATCCTGGCTTGCTGGCTCTTGTGGGAGATGTGATTGAGAATAACAAATACTGTGCATGTGGGAGGTGGGAGAAAGGCAGAGTAACTCATGGTAACTCTCAGGACTGCTCCATCTGTGACCCCTTTCCTTCTGCTGTCATTGCAATCTTGCAACTGAGAGGTCCTCACCCTCTTGATTTTTTTTTTTCAGGAACTTTCTTCTGATTCACTTACCCTTGAACTGTGTTTTAGGTCAAAGTACTTGTTACAGTAATAATACTCTTAGTTAACAATTTTTTATAAGCATGTTAACTTTTTATAGGAAAGTTGATCAATAAAGCAATCAAACATATTGTGAACTGTGTGAATATACTAATAGAGAATGATCTCCTCTTGTTTGGGGCTGGCCTCAGGGGTGTTTCAGTGTTGCATGTAGCACAAGATTTTTAATTTGTTTGCGTTTTGTTGGTTTGTTTGCTTGGGTTTTCTTTAATTCTTCCTATGCTGGCATTACCTGGGAACCTTTGGATCTTGGGTTCCTCTTCCCTTAGAACAGTGTTCCAGCAGACTTTCCTGCTTATCCTCATGTTGCCTTGGTTTCAAGTACAGCTCTGCACAAGCCACCTGTGTTATGCAAGGGAGTAGCTGAGATCTTGTGTTGTAGTGGTTGTAGCACTGCTTCTGACCAAGGGAACCGAAGCAGGTGGAAGTTATAAAACTTCAAGTCATTCAGTTGTGGTCCTTGGCCATTATTCCATTTCTTCCCACCTTCTGAATCTCACCAGATTTCCTGCTTTGGGTGTTTGCACTGCATAGAACCTGCCTCTCCTGCCAACACTTGCTCGTGCTGGTCACAAAGGGCTGGCTTTGTGCTGTGTTTGTGCTTGCTTAATCCCTGGCAGCTGGTGGGTGCATCCTCTCCAGTTCCAATTGGTGTCCCTTCCTCCCATGTTCAGTCGTTTCTGCTCTGGTCCTTGTTGTGCTGGTGCTGTCACCTGTGCTTTGTTGTCTTCTTCCAGTATTTCCTTTCTTGGGCAACAGCTTCTCCTGCTTTGGTTTCAGCCTCCTGTGCTCCAGCTTCTACTCTACCAGTAAACCCAGTCTGAGTGGCATCTGTTGCTGGTCTCCTTGCCCCACTCTTATCTTCGCTTAGCCATAAACAAGTGATCCTTGCTCTCCAATGTTTATGGGAACCTGTATATCCACATCCTTGATTCCTTTTTTCTGATAGTCTTACAAAATTAAATCATACTCATATGGTGTCCATACTAGATCCCTCTGTCCATTCCACTTTGCATACAGTAACTTCAGCTGTGCAGCTTAGACTTCTCAAGTTGCTGTTACTGGTTAACAGGATTGAAATCTGATTGAGTTTTTTTTTTTTTTTGAGACTGCTTGCCACTTCTGTGCTATCTACCACATGCCATGCAATTCACACATGCTGTCTTCTGGAACAAAGTGCTAAGTAGTGGGAAGATCACCCGATTACAGGTTTTATTGTGATCCAGCATGCTGTGATGAAGATAGATACACTATTGTTAGCAACAGTTCCGTGGATGTGTATGTCTTGGAATAGATTAATTATTAAAGATGCCAACTTGATCTCCTGAAGTTTTCTAAGCTGTGCTTATTTCTGTGATGCATCATCTTTTTTTCATACTGATTTTAGCTGCCTTTGGTGATTTTTTTTCTTTCTTTGCTCAAACATTCTGTGATTTAGCATGAGTCATTCTGTCTGTGTGGGAAAGGACTGGTTTATTACAGGGTCTGTTCTTGAGTGGGGAGGGGAAAGGGTGGAATGTATTTGTGTTTTCTATGTGTTTGTTGTGGAAATGCATAAAACTTTTTTTTCTTCTTCTCTTTCTTTCCTCTCTTCATCATCTCATCTGTGTGGGTGAATGTTCCTGCAAACCCTTGGGGAACCTATAGAGACGTTTGGTATGCTCATTCCTTCATTAGTGCCCAAAGTCACAGATGCTAGGTATAGATTAGACTAGAAAAGCAAACAAGAGCCACATCATCACAATATAAGGTGGCTAAAAATGTGCACTTGAGGAAAACCTCTAAGTCATCATCTATTACACCTATTTGTTTGCATCAGTAAGACCAATAGCCACTGCCACCCAGTTGGTGTAAATTTTGATTCTGCACTTGAAAGTAAAAATTAAATGTGTTCTCCTGTAGCAAGAGCTGCTGTTTTGTGCTTAAGAGATAATTTTCAAAAGTTCAAATTCCAAGTCATGTTTTGAGAAATTACTGAAGTGCATGCATTTAAATTGCCTAAGTTCTGTTTGAAAGCACCTGCAGAATTGTGTTGAGGTGTAGGAGCCCAGGTGACCTCTGGAAGAGGGAACCAGGCATAGTTTAATCTACTCTCTCATTAGGAGGAAACTGATTTTAATAAAACAGAGCACAAAACATGAAACTGTTTTTAAAAGACAGTGATCTTCAGATAAGTTATTACCATCGGGTAGCTTTATTTTGAAAATGTAAGTTCAATGCTGCTTTCTAAGAAAAGAAGGCCAAAGTAAAGCAGTACAAGGTAGGAGTTTTGTTGCAGGAGAGCTTGTAGCTTAGTGGTATTCTAGAAATGAGAGATTTTTCTCACAAATCCACAATTTGAATATTTCCAGCTGGATCACATTTAGTTCATAAACAACATTCTTTATTCCATAAGTAGAACAGAGACAAAAATGACTGTAAATGTCATTGTATATTTTTATAGATACTGAATAGTCATACTTCAATGTGAAATAAGTGGAAACTAAAAATATTTATTTATATGAACAGAGATGGCATGAGGGATATTTAAGACATATGTACTGTAATAACATGAAAAAACAACACCAATTACTTTGTGTTTTTGCTTGTGCTATGTAGTGTTAATGTTCACTTCTAAGCTACAGCCTCCAAAGTTTGAAGGCACAGCTTTTTGGTAATCTTAATGATTTTCCTGAGTTTTTTCTTGTCATAAAGAGAAAATATTTGTGCCACTTTGACGTAAATTCATGTTTGAAAAACTGTATCAGTATTCCTCACTTGATCATGTTATCTCTCTTCTCCTAGTGGAAGAAAGATCATCAAACATGAATTTGGACATTGCTAGCTTCCATTTTTTGTGTTGAAAATTATTTCATGCCACAGGAAATCCTGTCCCATCTTCAAATTAGGATAATTAAAAGTCATTACATGAATAACCTCTATAACTTACAAACAAAGGAAATATTTTCTACACACAGGATAAATACATTAACATTTTTTGTTGATTAGCCACTAAAATATTTTAACTCTGTTTTAATACCATTTTACCAGTTTATTTGATATAAACTGTGTTTTAATTGCACTTCTTAACCATAAGTTTAGAATACTGAATATGTTCCTCCTCTGTGATATAGCTTGTTTCTCTTAAAATAAAATTGCTGAGTGAATATCATGCTTTAAAACACTTTTCTAGTGTTGAGGTCAGCCAGAACTTTTGACAACTTTTATGAAATTTCCATTTTATTTAGTGCTCCATCAGAGCTAGTGGTAGTGGGAGCCATAAACCTCTTTTCAGTGTTTTGTGATAATCAAGTCCCATAGCACACCAAGAAGGCAGGGGGAAAGGAAAAAAAAAAACAAAATTCACAACCAGCCTTCTCCAGGGCTGCTGTTGTTTTTACTGCTGCTGGTATAAGAAGAGATTTTTTTTTTAAGTTTCCTTTGTCAGCATTAGTATTCACTGAAAACTACAAGAAAGTTCTGATTCATCAAGTGATTTGTTTACAACCTGTTATAAACCTAATTTTTTTGACTGTCAGAATGGAAAATACAGTTGCTAAAACACAGGTTTCTAGATAATGACCTGAATAATCTTGGCATATTGCTGTGTATTTTTAGAAATTGCTTGTGGCAGAACGTCACAGTACAGAAAAACCACTGTTATTAATGTTGTGTTATGTGAAGTGATTCAGAGAACACACAAGCAGTATGATATTTTCTTGATTCTGTGACTCTTTCAGAACCACAGCAATGTCTGAAACACCTCCCATTAATGATTGTGCATAAAGTAATCTGCATTGATCTGGCTGAGCATTGATATTCAAAAAAAGAGAACAGCTGACAGATTATCTGAACAAAATATGTTGGTGCACATTTTGAACAGTCATCCAGAATTTTGCCATTATACATTCCTTCAATTTCAATGGGAAATCAGTATTAAAACTGCATATTCTCTGACTGTGGGCATGCCTAATGTGCAGTGTGGTTGTAGCCCTGTGCTTTGTCTTTGCTTGCAGTAATGCTGTCCATTTGGTCCTTGAGCTTGCAAACAGCCTTAAATAAAGGTGATGAGGGGAAAAAGCAATGAGATTGACATCAAGCAGCTGAAAAAAAATGCAACATTTATTTAAAGAGTTAAGAAGTCAATCTTTGTGGAATGGCTATTTATAAATGTCAGGTGTTTGGTTTTTTCCCAGCTGAATTAAGAATGTCTAACATCACCTTAAAGCCTGCTTGCCTATAGAGTATTTGAGCAATTAGAGCTGGTAAAGTTTAAGTAATTTGTGTAGAATTATGTAGTTACTCCAGAAAGCTTAGATATCACCTGGAGATACAGTAGAAGTTCTAGAGACATCGATGCTTGCTTTCATCCATGGTGAAAATAGCATATTATGAATAGAAGAAAGAAGTTGATAATGAAGTTTATGTATTTTGTTAACAAAGCATCTCCATTGCACCCATGATGAATTATATTAATTGTGCTTTTTTTGTGTGTTTTCAGTGAAAGAGTTCCTAGCCAAAGCCAAAGAAGACTTTTTAAGAAAATGGGAAAGCCCCCCTCAGGTATCACTCATTTAAGCATTCCGTAATTTTCTGTATTGCATTTTTTGGATAATGTTATCAGTCTGTAAAGAGTAGTGCAGGAAACAGAAATAATTTTAATGCCATTTGTAAAGGAGTTTCAGGTTTTTTTAGTGCCTACTTTGTCACTTTTCATTGAAGTTTATCACCAAAGATTCTCAGGTCTTCTTCAGATTTGAGCTGATGAAATGCTCCCACTGTACAACATTTTCTCTTATGAGAATGATGTTCACAATCAACATGACAAGACTCAAAATCTATTGGCACATTTTTAGTTGGCTTTTTTTTTAATAACCAGAAGCATTGGCACTTCTGTAATTTACCATGTTAATAATTTCTCCCATGATAGTAAGTGGAATTAAGTATATTAAAACTACTGTGTAGGGTTTGGGAGCAGGTTAAGGAGCTTGTTAGAGAGAAATCTTGTAAAATTTGGGATTTTGGGGAAAGTTCATTCTTTTTCTGAAGCAATAATTGAGGTGTTATGGCAATGAAAGTCTGAGAAAATGTACTCAGGGATGTGCTCTTCAGACAACTCTCATGTAGAGCTGTCTCTAGAGCTTGGGTTTTTTGCATGTTCTCATATTCTTGATGGTGAAGCATGAAGGGGTTATTTATCTGCATGTTCTATTCATGATCTGTTTGCTGCTAGATGTTCCTTACTAAGCATGTATGGACAGCTATATGGACAAATTACAGAAATGTTGATGTAATTGAATTAAGTCTTCTTCTGTTTTCATGAGTGCAATGTAAAATCTCTTTAAAATTTGACAGGTATCAAATTATAACAGTATAGTTGGCTGTAGTTATCTTTGTTAAATGTAGTATTACTCAACCTTTTTCATAACTGAATTAATACGGTTGAAATTGGTTTTGGTATTAGTTTGTAAATAATGTGATTATATCCTACATGTAGAATACTGCTGGCCTAGATGACTTTGAGCGGCAAAAAACTCTTGGAACAGGATCATTTGGGAGAGTAATGATGGTGAAACATAAATCCACAGAACAGTATTATGCTATGAAGATACTGGACAAACAGAAGGTTGGTATAATTTATAGTAGATTTTGGTTTTTGTTCTTTGCAGAAGAGTTTGATGTAGGTGAAGATCTGGTTGCTGTGGCTGAACTGAGTTGCACATACTGTGCTTTTTCTTATCACACTTGGATACCAGTGATACTTTAAATGCTTTATTTTCTCTTTTAGCCAGTAGGTTCAGTTGCTGGGATTGTGTAGACTTTGTACAGTGGCCAGTAACATTAACAACAAGCAAGAGAGGCTCTAAGTAGCCTTTAAATCCAAGGTATTAATAAAATGTTATTGGGTAAAACCTTTGCTTAGATTTTGTAAGGTAGCCTCTAGGTTCTTTGGCTAAAGCAAAATATGGTGCTATAGTTGAAAAAAACAAACTTTTGCAGGATAGTTCGAAACCACCTAGACCAGAACTTCTCAAAATTGTCATTTGTGCACCATAATTGAAATTAAAATTGTCTGCACAAATGATTTCTTTTCCATTCTTGATCCTATAAGATATTACTTTCTGTATGTTTAGTTATGTAATAATCCTGTGGCATCTGTAGTAACCTTATAGGTAGAACAGGAGTCTCAGAGCAGCTGTCACATAATGGACATTTTCTGTGTTTAAAACTTCAGTGCTATAGTCTGAACCGTATTGCTGCTCCAGCCTGATTATTTAGCAGTTTATTACTCTTAGATTAAATTGCACTGTCATTTGATAAAATTTAAATCTTAAATTTTACAGCACAGAATTCCAGAATGCAAAGAAGTATTTTAACAGAATTTATCAATACAAGTAGTTTTCAGTGGTTTTGACAAGTTTTTCAAAAGTGCATTATTTAAATTAGTATATTCCAAGGTCTTGAATGTAAGGGCTGTTTTTATTTTGTAAGACAGATGTCTGAAATTAGACATTGGGCAGGCTGCCTATAATTTTTCATTTCCATTTTACTTGAAAAACAAGGGAAAGCATCCAGTGTATGTCTTCGTTATCCAATCTCATGCTTGATTCATAGAACATGAAAAAAAATGCAATAGATGTTGATGCAGACAGTAGTTTTCTGTGTAGGGATGTTATTCCTTTGTCTGCCTTGAGTTAGGAAGGCTGTAACATGCCACTGCTTGGCTAGTTAAATTATGTAATTGTTTTTGGAAAGAAAAAATCATGAACAAGAGCTTGGGCACAAACAAGCTGTTGGAGAATCTGCCATTTACCAGACACTGTTTGGTATATGGGACACTGACACTGGCCATGCCCTGAGCCTGGGCTTAAGTATGATCAGAGCTGTGTCTGAAGCCCCAGCTGGGCCTTGGAAATGTTAAACCACATCATTAGCCTGGGGCACTGCTCCATCCCCCTCTGGTGCCTCACTAGGAGGAGATGCAGGAATGGGGCTGAAGGGTCTGGCACTGCAGCTGAACACCTCACAGACAGGAGCCTTGGCTTTCTTGCTTGGGTGGACAAGATCATTCCAGTACTTAAGCTTTGTAGGATTGAAGGAGATACTTCCCACAAATGAGTTGATTTGAGCAAAGCTTTATTTGTACCCTAAAGATCTGGAATTCAAACGAGGTTTAATGTTTTTAAATCATTATTTCCTTTGTATGATGTTTATTTCAAAACAGTAGTGAGTTTTTTATAAGTACTACCTTCTGCATCTAAGTACAGTGTCAGTCAGGGTTGGAATATCTTGACTATCTCTTATTTGTAGCAGTTAGATTTGATTTCAAAACATAAAAACAGACTTGTTTTGATCACTCTTGTACATTTTCTTCTTGTTTCCTATGGAGTGAGAAAAAAACCTCTACCTTTACCTGGAAATCATACCATTCTGAAAATGAGTTATAGATTAATTCTGCAATAGGGATTAAATAAAATGGATAAAATTCATCGTGCAGCGTTGGGGTCTAACACTAGGAAACCAATTATTGATTTATGAGATAGAACAATGATCAGAAACCTGCCACTTGCTGACTGGTAGCATTTTAATGGATTACAATGAGTAGTTTGTTTATAAAAATGGAGATTTTGAATTTATATTCTTAGTTTTGTCACTAATGTGTGAGCTGTATGACATAAGCCTGTTTACTCCTCTTCACAGGTAATAAAATTCATCATTGTATCTTACACAGTTTCCTGCCTTTCTTAGCAAAGGGTCCAAAGATCAAATGTATTTTATTGAAGAAGTGCTGAGGAAGTATGGCCATAATAAACATAAGCAATTAATAGAAAATGCAGAGGGGTTTTCCTTTACTGACTTTTATACTCAGCAAGTAGGAAGAGGCACTATTTGTACAGTCGTCTGCCAACTGTATTACACAAATGTTACTCTTTAAAATTATATTAGACTTTTCAATCCTTTCTTGGTTCTGTTATTGTACTAGGAATCCATAAAGTTTCATTTTCTGCAAAGTTACAAGCTTGCTTTCAACTAATTGTTTAACACTAAAAAGTTTAGTAAGAACTATAAAATATCACACTTAAGCTGAAGATTATTTTTTCTCTCCTAGGTCGTCAAACTGAAGCAGATAGAACACACACTGAATGAAAAGAGGATATTACAAGCGGTGAACTTTCCTTTCCTCGTTAAACTGGAGTATTCTTTTAAGGTATCCATTACTTTCAAAGTAGTTGTTGGGTTATAGGGAAGTGCATGCTTACACTTTAGATATTAAAATACTGTACAATAGTTTAAGTATTTTTGTTTTCAAAGATGCTTCATTTGGCACTGTTGCCAGGGCTTGAGTAGGAGTGGAGTGCACTCGTGTACACTTCATATGCCCCGATTCATCAGGTAATGATTGACAGGATATCTCCAAATAAAAAAATAAAAACTAAATTAAGTTAAACTCCTCAGAGTTTTGTTTCCTCTTGGAGGGCAACTGGATGTACACCAGGGAGCTTTTAAGCATCATTTTATCTTTGAAAGATACCAAAGTGGGTCTTCTGTACCAATATATAGAATGGTAAATTTGTAATTGTTCTGCAGATCTTTTTGCTTGAGATTTATACTTGAGGCAGGTCTTAATGACAGTTTGAACCATGAAGGAATGCTTAGCTTCTAATTTCATGACAGTATGTACTAGTTAGTCTGTAAAGAAACTGAAAAGCTTCCTAGTTTATAGAGTGATATGTGCCTCCTTTTTTTCTTTTTTCTCTTCTCGATATTTTTTTTTTTTGGTTTTTTGTTGCTTTTTTGTTGTTGTTTTTGTTTTTTGTTTTGTTTTTTTTTTTTAATTTTTAATGAGCAGACATGTTCTACCTTAATCTTTAGAGGTTTGAGGTTCAGGGCAGAGGCTGTGGAGACAAGAATACCTCAGGCTGTCAGTTATAAGTACTGCTGAATAGTTCAAGGTCTTGCCTTGAAGTAGGCATCTTACCCTCTCTTCCATCAGATCTCTTACACACCAGTCTGTGTCTGAACCTCACTAATTATCTTTATTCAGATTTGATTTAAAAGAGGTTTCTGGAGATATGTGATGCTTCTTTTGTAGTTTTTCAAGAATTTCTGCCTATGTTGCATTATATTTGTCAATGTCATTGGATGACTACAATTTTTCATTTTCAGTCATTAATAAAAAATGTACTCCACAGGGGAGTTGTAGAGACTATAGCATGCCTAATATGTATATGTTTGTGTTTACCTGTATCCTTAATTTCCTTAGGACAATTCTAATTTATACATGGTAATGGAGTATGTTCCTGGTGGAGAAATGTTTTCACATCTAAGAAGAATCGGAAGGTTCAGGTAAGAGTATTAATGACACAATTCCTTTAAAAAGGCTTAATTGGTTGATTTGGGAAGAGGATTTTATGAAATTTGTTGATTTGGGAAGAGGATTTTATGAAATTTGTTAGCATTGAAGAAAAAATTCGGAAGGCTTAAGTGTGTTTACTTTGCCTCGTGTTCAGTGGACTTAAATCAGGCAGTGAAGAACTCCTAATTATTTTTCATTTAGTTAATTACAGGCATTTGTGATCTGTGTATGATAGAATCTGGGAATTTCTATGCATATTGTCACTGAAATTCATGGTAGTTTCGAAAAGTAAAATTTTATGTCAAAGCTCTGCACTGTGGGATATGTTGATCTTGATTTGTGTGTGTATTTTAGCTGCAAGACTTAAATTTAGGGAATGTATGTATCAATTATGAAAATGTTTACTTTTGCTTTTTCTTGTTACATAGTAAAATAACCAGTTGAAAGATACTAATTTGTCTATCCCTGACAGTTAGGTGGTTGTTTTGGTATCTTAGCATAGCATTGGGGTACTTAATATTCTTTTAATTCTTCACAGTGAACCACATGCACGGTTTTATGCAGCTCAGATAGTGCTAACATTTGAGTACCTCCATTCATTAGACCTCATCTACAGAGATCTAAAGCCTGAAAATCTTTTAATTGATCAGCAAGGATATATCCAGGTATGATGTTCTTCGTATATTTAGGGAGTGAAGTTTTGTCTTGCAGTGTAGATTTAGGTAATTTGAGAAAATGTGTTTAGAATAAACGGTCTGTTAGCATGTTTGTGTGGAGGATTCAAATGCCCTGCTGTCTAGTAAAGGTTAAAATCCTTAGGTTGTACTTCCTCTGACTAAAATTAAGCATGCACATAGAGCTGTTTGCAGTTGAGCCAGTTGTCAGGATTTCCCTTGGGGTCTGTGGTGAGAAGTAGGTGATTACATGGCTCTGTTCATCTGACCTATTTTATATGTCTGCCGTAGAGCAAGATGAAAGGTGCCCTAAAATGTCTGTTTCTCTGCACTATCTGTATAAGTAGTTTAGGATAACCAGCTTAGATATTAGTCCTGCCATGATAGTACTTAATGCCATCAGATGAATCCCACCCTTGGAGAGTCCTAGCCTCCCCAGCACAGCTGGAGTGGGAGCTTAGTTGAGGTCAGCACTGCAGTGCTCAAATGACAGCTTTGGTTTGACAACAGGCTCTCATGGCACCTTCTCATCTTCCTCTTAGCTCTTATGTTTTTAGCTAAATGGCAGATGGGAAGGCAGAGTGCAGCAACAAGCACTCTGCAATGCTGTGCAGTCCTTAAAAGGAAGTTCTTCTTCCCTCATTGTGTCACTTTCTGCCGCAGCAGAATCTAAACAAGAAAATACATAATAAAAATATTTGAGAGAAGCGTAAAGAATTCATATCTTATGTTTTTATAACAGTAAAATAATTTTGCATGAAGCATAAGATAACACTGTAGGGAGAAGTTCCTTTAGCGTAGTTGGGGAGCACCATTATTGTACAGCTGGTTTACTCCATCTACTGTGACTGGTTTACTCAGCACTGGCAGCTCTCTGTGTGCAACAGTATGTTTTTGTAATAGTGGCAGAGGGAGGTTTGTGTTCATATGTTGATGCTGCAGCTCCAACTTAATTTTCTTTTTGCATTTTAAAGCCATTACTGTTTGTCCCGTGTCTGCAGTGTATTCTTCTTACATAGACTGATGTGCATTCCCAAACACAGAAATGATTCTTTGCTGACTGAAGCAGGTCTCTCCAGTCAGCATGTCACCCACTCTATTCAGTTCCATCTGCTGATGCTGTTGTTTCTACCAAAAATGAAGAAAAGCTGCCTTGATAGTTTGGAGTTTGTCTTCTTTAGTTGTGACATTAATGCACAGCAACATCAGCATGAGTTATTCTATAATTAGCAGCAATTCTCATTTGGTACAGTATGTTTCCTCAAGGAATGGGTTGAAATTGAAACCAAGAAGGAGGAAACAAAAGAAACAAGTATAGACTTGGTAGCTTGTATGTATTCCACAATATGGTCCAGGAAAAAACACAGACATTATGATACTGCATAGAGTTCTGAAAACTTACTGTAGAAAACATGACAAGTGAAATGAAGAATTTATAATGTCCAAGTACTTGTCATTTGTGAATACAATTATTGCTACATTTTCCTCCCAGGCCTCAAATAAACAAACTTGACTCTGGTAATGCTTTCAAAAATAGTCAGAATTAGAAGTTACTGGAAGATGTCTTCTATGTTGTCTTATTCCCACACTAATTTTACATATGACCTTTATATACTTATGCAATAAAATTCTAAATTTACAAGACTGGGGGATATATTTTTGTGTATATTGACCCTTTTTGTGATTCATTTATTTGTTAACTAAAGGAAAAGATAAATATCTTGTTTATATTCTTCAAATTTTCAGCACTACAAACAGTCTGATGTTAAAATTATAAGAAAAACTAATAATGTAATTGCAATGCATGTGGAAGATTAGTAAGCAATAGTTTCCACTGATTTTTAAATTATAAATAGAAGCTGGTGTCAGGGTGATAATACATATTTTGTGTTCTTTATTAATTTTATCATGAGACTTATGTATCTGTCTTAGAAGTACCAGAAGGACTGACTAATAAAGGTACATCTAACTATATGATACTATGTGATTTGAGAAATAAATTTTTTCCCTGTAAAAAATGGCTTTCCAAAATATTTATAAAGTACTTAATTTTAAATTTCTTTGTAGCATTGCACTTAAAGTCAATTTATTTCTTCTGATGACAGGTCACGGACTTCGGCTTTGCAAAAAGAGTAAAAGGCAGAACTTGGACGTTATGTGGGACTCCAGAATACCTGGCACCTGAAATAATTCTCAGCAAGGTACTTTGTCTTGTTACTCAGCCATGAGGGATAAACAATTGCTGATACTTCCAAAAATTAAATCTTGACTAGTCAATTCTTTACAAATAACACAAAATGAAATCATTGCATTGTAAATATTTGTTTGGTATGCCAAAACTTACACCAAATAAGAATTTTCACATAACCGTACCAAACTTTCTACACATGCTTGCCACATAACTTGTGAGGGGCAGAGAGATTTAAAGAACCTGTAATTAGGTTATTTAACTAACATCCTTATCAGAACAACAGATCTGAATGATTACATTCTAGAGTGTTAACACACTAGAACAAGAACTCCAGAGGTAACAAGAACTGGGATCAATCAGTGGTCATTATGTAACAAGTTGCAGAGATTCACCTTTAGGACAGTTGACATCAAATCAAACATGAGAATCCACTGGTTTTACACCTAAAGTACATGCAGTCTAAGCTGACTGTCGATCTGTTTGTCTACTACTTGCAATAAGTGTTCCAATATAAAAAAGTATTATTCATCCTACAGCAGTTTAACTGTAGCACTGTATGTTTTGCAAATGGAAAATATGGAACTGCTTATTCTATAAAACAATTGGAGTGCATCATGTTAAATTACACATTTAACATGTGCTTTAATTAAATACCCTTTGCAGATCATCAAAAGTAAACAAAAATACTTCTGTTTGGGGGAAAAATGTTTGTTGTTTGCATGGTTTTTTTCTCCTGTGCAGCTAAAACAGCAGAAGTGATTGTAATGCATCTACTACAATGTCTTCAAAATATGTTTTCCTGAAAGACCAAGTCCAAACCCTGAGCTTTGTAAAAAATCTCAGAGAACCTGTATGAAATGCATGGGTTTGGTGGTTTCTTTGTCTTTCATAAATTGAATAGGACCTACTAATGATTTAAGGTTCAGGCTTTTAAGATCAGATCATAAATGACTCTAAGCTCTTGTATCTGGTTAACTACGTATGAGACTGAAATGTGGATAATCAAGCAAAAGGGTGACAGTGTACAATATTGGAAGCATTGTTATATATGTTGTTATAATAAAATTTCCCTAAGCTTTGAAGAATTATCAGTCTGTAGCAAGATTGTTTTGATTTAAAATAAGTAAGTTCTGCCCATTTCTGTCACTTAGGGAGTCTTGTCACAGGAGTGTAAAGAAATCATTGACACTCATCACAGGAATGTGTGCAAAATGCTTTATTTCCATCACTGGTTCACTGTCATTGCTGTAATAGGTTTTAAGTGTATTGCTGTTGGAATCTGTGAGTGCCAGTTTGGTTGGAGTCACGTTGTAAGTTCTGCATTCAATGAACAATAATGTATTTGCTTTCTTCGTATTCCATAAATAATAGGTCTATACTGAAAATCTTAACCTGTCTTAGAAACTGTACTAACAGTGGCATATTTCATTTTATTCAGGGTTACAACAAGGCAGTGGATTGGTGGGCATTAGGAGTGTTAATCTATGAAATGGCAGCTGGATATCCCCCATTCTTTGCAGATCAGCCCATTCAAATTTATGAGAAGATTGTGTCTGGCAAGGTGAGTTAAGACTCTGGGTGTTTTCACAAATGCAGTTGTTTTTATAGAGCCTGATTTTTGGTGGGGGAGATGCCAAATTCACTGGCCACTAGACAGTAAGCAGTTTGAACAGGACCTAGGAGAAGTTTGTAATGCACATTTCCTAAGTACAGACATTGTTACTTGAAAATCAAAGTTATAAAAATCTGTTCCCTGTCTTCAAATATAGAATGCAAGTTACTAAATTTATAGACATAGTGGTATTATATCCTTTTATGCTTGGAATAAAGTGATCCAATGACTATTAACAACTACTTAGCTGTGTACTTAATTTGTCTAGCTATTTTCTATAAATGTTTTTGCAATTTTTGAGAAGCCCTGAAGAGTTTCCATCATTCCTAGTAGGTATCTTTACTTCCACAGTCTTATAGCTAGATCTGTCTAATGTTCTGTTTGGCTTTCATTGTTATATAAAAATTTTGAAAAGTGTTTCCAATGTTTCTCTTTTATTTTTCATTAATATCTCTTAGTGTGCTGGATAGCACCAAAATATAATCATTCTGTTGTTTTTCCTGCCAGACAGTGTTGATTCTTTGTGCTCACTTGATTTGTTAGTTATTCTCTTCCTTGCCCCTACATAGACACATGCTGTGCTGCATCTCAGGTGCCTCTGTAATTCTAATCAAGGGCAGTATCTCAGTAGGCCTGTGGTGCACTGCACTGAGCTTGATTCTCATTTAATGAAGAAGGTGGTTGGTGGTTGCTCTTTGAAAGGTTTTAATGTTGTGAACCTTCAGCTGTGCCCATGAATATATGGGAATTAATTTACAATGACATATTTTTAAAGAATTCCTTTTCTTCTTTACTAAAAACAAAATGTTGGGCATTTTTGTAGTTTTATCTAAATGGCTTGACATCTGTAAAAGGTCATCTACCTTTTTTCCTGAGTCCATGGATGGACTACAGCAGAAACAGTACTGGATATCAGTTCTGGAAACTATAATCCCATCCTCAGGTAGCAGTTATTTATAACTTGGGATCTTTCAGTTATTCTACTTCATTTGCTTAGATCCCTACTTAAAATTTGAGTTAATATTTCCTTACTTTTCAGTGGTCTAGGTATTATAGTCATTAAACCTGTAAATTTCTCATAATCTACCACAGAATCATATTGGTAGGTAAACTGGAGCAGAGTCCTTAATAATTGGACTTCCTAATTGTTTAAAATTTTTTTATGATCTATATTTGCATCATAACTGATCAGCTCCATATCAAACACTGAGACTGAGGAAGACAGTATAGCTTTCTGCCTGTTCTTTCCCCCTTCCTTCTCTCTGCCATCTCAAATGGTGTTAGTAGATCATTTGTTAGAAAAACCCTTTGTAATTACATCCCACGAATCATCTTCAAATATCCTTTAGCCAGGTTTGAATGAATTGCAAGTCACTAGTGTGCTATCTTCAAATAGTGCTGTTATGTAAGACTTCTGATGTTGGTGCATTTAGTTAGCAGAAACAGATTGCAGTACAGCATAAAATTCCAGATGGACTTTTCATATATGATTGCTGAATGTACAGTTATTTCAGACCATATCTATGTATTTATATGCTGTGTATATGCTATATACTGTGTCTCCTCTGTGTGTGCATATATATAATACAGACTAAAAATTTATACCTAGAAAATAGCTGAGAATGTCTTGAGATGATGTGTTGCTAAAACACCAAGTTAAACTTAGCTTTTAGATTACTGTTATATTAAATTAATATCTTGCCCCCTAGAAACTTCCAGTTCAAGAAATGGTAGATGGGCAATGTAATGCTACTGATAAAGCTTTTTAACAGAAATTCAACAGAAATACAGAAACAGAAATACATGTGTGACAATAATCATCTCTCTCTTCATGCATTCCTGCTTGATTTGGTTTTAGAAGATAGAAAATTGCCCCACTGTTTCCCTTTGTTTGAAATCCCATTCACAGGGGAAAGAATCAAATTTGTATAATGTTTTTTAATGTTTAATGTGGGTGTATAATTTTAGGTGAGGTTCCCATCACACTTCAGTTCAGACCTAAAGGATCTTCTAAGAAATTTACTCCAGGTAGATTTGACCAAACGATATGGAAATCTCAAGAATGGTGTAAATGACATAAAGAATCACAAGTGGTTTGCAACTACAGATTGGATTGCCATTTATCAGAGAAAGGTAAGACCCTTCCTGATCAAAACTATTACAGGTCTTTCAGAGATTGAAGTAAAATTTCTACTTACTGTGTTTATTTTTTATTTCCTAGGTCTGTGACTTTAAATTGAGAAAAGGGTGAAAGTAGTTTCATCTTTTAAGATTCCAAAGGATATGTATTGATTGAATTATGTTTGTTTCTCCTGGGTATTTTATCCTGGACCTCTGTGTACATTCACATTCTCTTTAACACATTTTGTGTGTTAGTCTATTTCTGGATTATCTCAGGATGAGGCATCTCCTGCCTCTCTCACTTTTTATTTAACCCCTGCTATAGTGGCATCTATAAATACTCCTCCACAGCAGAAATTAATTTTTTTTTCCTTTCCAGCCAGCTCTTAGCACTCAGACTGTGCTTCAGTGTGGAGAAGCTCAAGCCAAAGCTAGAGCTTTTCTTTTTTCTCCTAAAGCAACCTGCTCCCTCTGTAAAAAAAAGCTAGTGATAATATTTAAAGAAATTGGTTTGAATTTGAAATGCTAACAGTCTTGACTATAGAGGCATGAACTTGTTGTTGTAACAGTAGTATTTTAAGGGCCAAACCTAAATACTAACAATAGTTTATAAAAAGAAACTGGTTGTTTGGCTACACAAACTGACAGTACAGTTGTTGAATTATTCGCTAATGTATTAATTACTAGAAGACAGGGTACAATTAATGCATCCTATACTCTTTGCATTGAGTATAGATATTTTTAAGAAAATATTCCCCATTGTGGAATTCTAATTATCTGTTCTTCACTTTCTAAATGCCTCTTTGCAAGGCAGATTTATGTGCACCAGGATTCATTTGCCAGTATGCTGTTTGGGAACACCCAGGCCCCATAATATTAACAGTGTTTTAATACTGTGCTAAATATTCTTAGCATTGCTAGTGTACTGCTATAGTGAATTACTTTCACAGAAATAATAAATATTTTTAAATGTTAAGAAGTAGTAGAGTCAGAATAGCTATTACTAGATTTAAAGGGTTGTGAAAACTGATATTGAGTAAGTTTGAAGCTTCTAATTATAAAGAATAAATACTGTAATATACTGAGGCTCTGAAACAGCAGCATGGATTGTAGTATCATTCAAGTAGTCACAGAAATACAGCAATAAACCTTAGGCTTATTCTAGTTTTTCACAGTGGCTGTTACCACAGCATGTATTTTCCTGAATAAACATAGTATTCCTTGACAGCTAATGTCATGTGAATTTTTTTTTTTTTTTTTAATGCTGTAGTCATAAGTAAACTAGTCAATTACTTAATATTTTGGATACAGAATCACATAATATGGTGTGTTGAAGGGATCCATAAGGATCACTCCTGACCCTGAACAGGACACCCCAAGAGTCTCACCATGTGTCTGAGGGCATTGTCCAAACACACCTTGAGCTCTGTCAGGCTGGTCTGTGAGCACTGCCCTGGGGAGCTGTTCAGTGCCCAAACACCCTCTGGGTGAAGACACTTCTGATACCCAACCTGAACCGCCCTGACTCAGCTCCAGGCCATTCCCTGGGCTCCTGTCACTGTCATTGTCACCACCGAGCAGAGATCAGTGCCTGCTGCTCCTCCTCCCCTCACAAGGAAGTTGTAACTGCAGCGAGGGCTCCCCTCAGTCTCCTCCAGGCTGAACAGACCCAGTGCCCTCAGCCCCTCCTCACACAGCTTCCCCTCAAGTCCTTCACCACCTCTGTTGCCCTCCTCTGGACACTCTCTAATAGTTTAATGTCTTTCTTACACTGTGGCACCCAGAAGTGCCCCCAGCACTCGAGGTGAGGCTGCCCCAGTGCAGAGCAGAGCAGGACAGTCCCCTCCCTTGCCTGGCTGGCAGTGCTGTCCCTGATGCCCCCAGGACAGGGTTGCCCCTGCTGGCTGCCCGGGCACTGCTGGCTCAACTTGCCATCAACCAGGACCCCCAAGTTCCTTTTCACAGCTGCTCTCTAGCCTCTTGTCCCCCAGTCTGTCCATACATCCAGGGTAGCCTCATTCCAGGTGCAGAATCTGGCACTTTCTAATGTTGAACTTCATACACTTGCTGATTGCCCAGTCCTTGAATTTGTCAGAATCTCTCTGCAGGGCCTCCCTGCCCTCCAGGGAGTCATCAGCTCCTCCCAGTTTTGTATCGTCTATGAACTTACTTAGTATCCCTTCCACTCCTGTTTCCAATCATTTATGAAAATGTTCAATAGCACAGGGCAGAGGATTGAGCCCTGCAGAACCCCACTAGTGACTAGTCCCCAGTCTTGTATCACCCCATTCACTGTAACCTTTTGTGCCCCACCTGTGTGCCAGTTACACACCCATTGCATGACATACCATCAAGTCTTCCTTTCTTTGTGTCTTTCCATATTTATTAACACACTGCCTGATAAGATGCCTGTACTTAGGGCCAAACAGGTATTTCCACTAAAAACCAGTGTTATCTCCTGCAATCTCTTTTCAGCAATTTCCATATTGAAGCTAATAGGAGAAGGTCTGACGTGTCTCATTTGAAAGTGTACTAAAGTTCAAGCAGTAAATGAGATACTTTAGACACAGAGATAGAATTCACGTAATAATGTGTGGCTTTGTAGGTTAGGTATGTACACAGACTGTGTTCACTCAGGCTAAATTGCTAAAATACATCTTGTTTTAAGAATAAAAGGATATACACGTGACAATTGCATGCACAAATTACTGTTATTTCTTGGCGGTGTATAATGGTATTGCCCACAGTCTGGAGTTTAATTTATGTTAGTCTGTGCTGTACCTCTTTAATTCACTGATGTACACATGCAACACACCCCCACCATCAGGAATCTACCTGGGGGCAGTGTGGTGTGATCTTCTGCCTCAACTGGAGCTGTGCCTGCCCTTTTTGTTGCCTCCTCACCATTCTACCTCTGGCACACTTACTCCTTGAGATGCTTGTGAGAGAGATAATTGTCTGATTACTTTGTGTTTCCAGGTTTAAATTTGCATCACCTGCATAATTTTGTTGTACTTTTTCTTGCCTTACGGTGCAGTCTTTGAATGACTCCTCCAAGTCATTGCTTGTGTCTCATTGTCTGGAAAAGGCTTTCACTTTTCACTTAGGTCCTAGGAGGAACTTTGTAAAAGATGTAAGACAACAAATTCTTTTCCACTTGCATTAGGTTAGGATTTTTTTGGAAATAGAAAATTGTTATGAAGTAGGAGGGAGAGGCATTCCAAACTTTGCTGAAATTTTTGTATAGTGATGGTTATGATCAGTGTACTCCGTGTCCTATGCTAATGAACTGTAAGGAGCAGGATTGCCTCTGTAAAGAGAGGACTAGTCTTTGTTTTGAAGTGGAAGTAATTTTTTAATTATGTCTGTCAGCAAGAGATTAGTCTCTTTCAATTTAGATTCACACATCTAGGCCTTCTTCGGTTGGTTTTGTTTATATGCCACAACTTAAATGTGTAATACATGATTTCTTGGCAGGATCTGAGAAGTAATGGGAGTATTGCTGTACTCAATATTACAATGTTAAATCTGTTGGTATTTGGCCAGTAACATTTCATGTGCCTTTTTGTGTCTCCTACCAATACAGGTAGAAGCTCCATTCATACCAAAGTGCAGAGGTCCTGGAGATACCAGCAACTTTGATGACTATGAAGAAGAAGATATTCGTGCTTCTCTAACAGAAAAATGTGCAAAAGAATTTGCTGATTTTTAGTAGGAGTAAGAGGACAAGATGACATCAGGGCTCACATTGGGATCTTTGCACTCTGTTAACAGATGAGGTGGAGCTGAGACCATCATATGTCAAAACAGTTACCTAGTTACTTCATTCCACAAAGCTGACTGAGGTCTTTATTGCCATCTTCCATGTGTGCAGTTTGCACCAACCCTTCTAACTAGGCACAATTAAGCAAGCACTGTTTGTGCAGTAACACAGAATAATAGACCACTTTCCTACTTAACTTTGGTTTCTGTCGTTCTTTGTTTCTGTGTATTGTTCATTTTCCCCCTTTGAAATGAAGTAGTTTTTTACCCAAGAATGCTCCATTTTATTTTGAATAATGTATTATTTGTGTGAGTGAAATGGAAGGTGTTGCGGCTAGTGTGATTTAGACTGAAGTGAAAGATAAATGTTGCTTCTAGTCTGTGCCAGCCAATAATTCATGTCTGTCTTGTGTCTGATGCTACAATTTATAATAATTTTTTAGTAGCTCAGACTAAACCTAGCCAACATTTTTAGCATTTTTGAAGGTAGTATTTATCGCCATATAAATGTCTGCTAAATTAACTTAAAAACATTTCTTCCTGGAGGCTGACCAAAATTCAGTAGAATCAATTGGATGGCTTAAGTAGGGGACAGTAGCTAGACCCCGTGCCTTGGTTTTATACATCCCTGCAGTTTTCATCACTGCCTCCTTCCTTTGTATTTCCCACCTAGGCAGTAGGCAAGTTGCCATAACCAGACTGTACCATGGAAAGCTTACAGTCTCATGAGAGGGAGTAATTCCATCTGGTCTGGATTTTGGACCATATTAAACCAAGTCAACTTACCAGCATTTCAGTTGGCAGGTGTGAAATGGCTTGTTTAAGATCAAGAACCCTAAACTCTTAAAGGAAGTTTTGGTCAGTACTGTAGAGAATTCATTTTGATTCACTTTTTCTTCTTTTTTGTTCTTAATTTTTTTTAAAGTAGCCAATGTTTCGGCTCCCAAAGTATTCCTCGCTTCAAGCCTTTTTTGATTAAAAAAGGCATCCATTAGAATAAAAACCATCATGCCACAGAAAGCAAATTGCGCTCTGCCATTAGCTATGAAAAACAAATGGTTTAGCAAATGCAAAATAATGTTCTAGATGCATCGCTGGATGAACACGGTTATTTTTTGTTAGCTGTTAAGAATAAGAGGTTATTGCCAAGTTTTTATTCTGGTATACTATATTAGTAAACTGAGGATGGAGTACTGCTACAATCATTTTCTTTTTAATTACAGCACTTCATTCATGAAGAAAAGAGATCAAGTTTAAAAACTGCAACAGCTGAGTTTGTTTTAGTTGCGTTGTGTCTTCATTTCTAACCTACTTTCTTTCAATCAATCAGAATGTATGGTCACACAGATACAAGTATTTGGGTTTAATTATGTTTTGTATACTCTCACCAACTGACTTAAAAGGTATTGCTACCATGTGCTAGCTTTGGGCACTTTTACACATTTATTTCAATGTTAATAATCAGCGGCTCAGCACTTTTTTGGGGGTTGCTTTTAAACTTATTCATAGTAGTTTTATTTGTACACTTGGTTCTGGCTGTCTCAGTGACCTGTCTTAAAACAGCACATCTAAAAGTTTAAACTAGACTCATGTTTTATGATAAATTTACATGCATACAAGGATGAATTGTTTTTTAAGAAAATGAGCTATATTGATACATAGCCATTGGATTTGTTTGAATGCCAGAGCAAATAAACAGCTGGCATTCCTTCCTTTTAATCTGTACGACGCTCCTAAAAGAAAGGCCTTTGTAGACATTTTACAAAAGAGTATGAAACATACCACCCAATGTTCTGTCTGTTTAGGTTGTTGAGCATTTTTGCACAACGTCATTAGGAGGCTGACACTGAATGCAGTCTTTGTCCACCCATATTTACATACATGCAAGAAAAGTATAAGATACTTTGCTGTAGCAAATTTTATGTAACAAAGATATATCGTCACATTAATAAATTTAAAGAAATCCTTTGTATGAAAATGTTAAAATCTTTTGTATTTCATTTAGACCAAGGACATGCTGCTGTATGCTAGCTGTATGCGATAAATTCTACAGTAACTTTGTTGTCGTTTATGAACTTTAAAAGATTTTAATAAATGTTGGAGATCACAATTTGATTCTGTTATGATTTTAATTTTTAATCATTACATTTATAGTTCTAGAAAGGTTCAGAGATTTTTCTGTTCTGTAAAATACTGTAATCATTCATCTTGCGTGTACAATAAGACAAAAGTCTAGGAAGTTGGTTCTGACATGTCTGTCTGATACCCAGATTAAGTTCTACATGGGCATAAGTGGAAAAGTCATCATGATGCCATGATATTATGCTATTTTTTAATTTTATGAAAATCCTGTTAGAAAGTAAAACACTTTTCCAATATGGCATAATAGACTTCAGTATGGAAATGAGATTCTATTTTGGAAAAGGAGGGGAAGTGTGCAATTTCCAAGGCATTAGTGAGTACATTTGACAATGTGAGTATTATACAACCCTCTCATTTAAACACAGTCATGAAATATAACTACAGAATATTATGTTACCTGTATTTAATTTGAAAAATCCTTTTCACAATATGGAAAAATTGTATATCTATGACAGTAGAAGCTTGTTAATTTTACACATTTGAGGAATTAAGTGTTGAACTATATGGTATATTTTAATTGTACTCTAGTTGTATGTAACTTTCATTTCCAACATAAAGGATTGTATCTCATTAAGTAAATTGCTTTTTTTATTATCTTGTCAGTTGCATTAAAACCCTTATTTTTAAATCCTTTAAAGTATTTTACTAATTTTTGCAAATAATTAGATGTTTTTAAGTGCTGCAATAGTGTGCAATAGTAAACATTTATATACAGAAGTGCAAATTAAATTATGTACAACACTTGTGCTGCTTCTTTGTGAATCAGAATGTTGTATGACAACAGTTGTTGCACCTCCCCACACGTGAGCAGGGTTTGAGAGCAAGAGGAAATGGTTGTGAAGCCTACTACATGTATGAGTTGGGGCACATGAAGCTTTACACTAACTAGGGTGTCTGGAGAAGGTGGTGTGGAGAACATTAATGTCACTATGAGAAGTCTTGGACTTCTTAGACAATCAAAAGCAAGCAAGGTGATCATTAGCTTCAGTATTGTTTGTCTTCATATTATTTTCATTCAGACTCAATGCTTTTTTTAAAGATAATTGCCTGTTTTTAAACTGTCTGCAGATCCCGCTGTACAAACTTTGTGCTGTGTCTCGTGCTGTGAAACAACTGATAGAAGTAAAGACTGTTCATGGTCTTGGCATTGTCTGTCTTGGGGCTTTTTCTGCAAGTCGTGTTTGGAGAGGCTCTGGTGCCTGCTCTGTAATACAGCTCCTCCTCTCCCCACTGTCTGAGCCAAGCTGTGGCCTCTGTGCTTCTGCTGCTGTACGCCTGCGACTGTTGTGTTCTTGGTTTCCTGGTACTACTGCTACATTACCTTTTAAAAGTCTCTGTACTTTTTCTAAAGCTGAGCTTAAAAAAACCTGCAAAAAATATTGTCTTCTGCTTTTACTACAGCTCCTAAACAAGCACAGCATGCTGAGCCACAGATTTGAAGGTGTCATTCAAATCTGTTCTGGTTTGCTGCATAAGGGGGACTGAGCCCAGATCAGAATTGAAGAACCATTCCATAAGAAACTGATAAATAAACAATTCCATTCTCTAGCTGAAGTGTATATAGCTGATCTGGTTCTGTTTGATGATATGACAAAAGAAAAAAAAAAAGAGAGAGTTTGACCACCACAGTTTTACAAGTGTGGGTCTTGCATACATTTTAAAAATGTTTTTAATGGAAAGCTTGAAGTAATGACTGATTTAAGTTCTTTAACAGAAGGGTAAAATACAGGCACCTAACATCAAGCTAGGCAGTAAGAGGGTTAGAGCTCCACAAGGATGTTTAAATGCCTTATAGATAGTAAATGTTTGTCATCTTACATAGGAATTATGTGGAGTGTTGGATTTTTTTAGAAGTATAGGATGGGTAAATAGAGGCAAGACAGGATCTCAAGATACCTTCCCTTTCTAACTTCTGAATTTGATGATGAATAAAAGTATTAATTAAATCTGAGATCTAGTCATATTTTTACCTTTTTTTGTTGTTTGGATTTGGGGAGGGCTATCATTTAACAAAAAGGGATGCCTGAAGGAAACTTGCATATATTGAAAATTTATTTTATTCTTATAATTGACTACTACAAAAAGTGCAGTCCCTCAGTAGGATAAAAACAGCTTGAGGTTTCTATGACATCATTTGGATCAGTTTTTAACAGTGTTTCAAAGCCACTAAAAATTCCTTTAGAATCCTTAGTTTCACTATTCTGTTCCCTGCCTTGGAGGGTCAAGTGCAAATGTCTTTGCGAAAACATATCTCTAAGAATTGTGTATGTGTGGCTCTTTGCTTTGTGGCTTAAAAGAAACATACCTGTGTTCATTGACATGAGCTGCTGGTCAGTGCAGCATGAATGGAAGAGCTGGTGACAAACTTGCACATTTCTTACTGCTGCTCAGCTTACAGGTCTAGATTTTGATGAATCACACAGTGGAAATCTAATGTCTAATGGCAAGGCTGCAGCACAAAAACTTAAGGTGAAAGGTTGTTGGAGTTTGAGGAGGGAGGTCAGTGATCTGTTCCATCTGTTTGCAGCCACAATAACAGGTGTTTGCTGGGAGGTTATTAACAGAGACTTCCTCCTTTGCCTTTGCTTCCAAGGAAGATTGGAGAGGACACAGCTGTAGCTATATTGACACAAATGCAGCAACGTGTCCACAGCCTAGCAAGCAGTGTGGTGTGTTCTGAGGGTGTTCAGTAAGTTCCAGGAAAAATTACTGCTGACTAGGGCAGCAAAGAGAAAATTGGAGTGCTGGAAAGGCTTAGTTAACTGAAATTCTTCCCCCACCAAGGTAATTTGATTCAATCAGAAAAAAATTGATCCAAGACCTCACTCTACTAATGGTAGGTAACACCTTGGATAATTCACCTATGTTCTCACAGACATGTTAATGCAGGTTAAGCAGCCAATATGTAATCATTTTATAAATGCTCAGTGTTTATAAAGTATCTGTTTTCAACTGCCCCCTAAAAAAGTCACTGTGTGTCCTCAGTTAATACATTCTCTTTATTTCCCTTTTTCTCTGGCCATATGCACTGGGAAGTGTGCATCTGGCAGGCTTGCTTACCAGTGGGAAAAACTAAGAGAGGAACTGAGCAGGCAGCCTTAGTAAAAACATGCCATTGTAGCAGAAGCAGGACCACAGGGATGTAACACGCCAGTGGTGATCCAGTTTGTTAGTGCAGGCACGTGAATTCATATCCAGAGTGGTTCTACATCCACTGAAGTATCTGCTCTGTGTTTAGGGCCTTGGCTCCAGGAGGACATCCACTCCAGAGAGCCACCTCCAAGGCCACAGCACCCATAGCTCATGGATTCTGGAAAGGAATTTCAGAGCAGGATGGAGTTTGCTGCAAGGGATGTTTCCTGCCAAGAGAAATATTGCAGGGAATGCTGGGAGGAAAATAAGTCCCTAAAGTTTCATAAACTTATTTGGTCTTTTTTAAAGCCCCTCAAGGAAACTTGAAATATCAGCACAAATGCTTTTTCACTTGGGGTTTGTACAACATAAACCTTTGCTTTAGGGCACACCTAGTATTATGTCTGAAGTTACTAAACTGATCTTAATTCTGCTACTCCTTACTGACTAACAGAACTCAACTCTGACTTTTCTTGAACTTTTCCTTAATGTTTCAGGTTACTGCAAAACCCTGTCAACTAAAATCATGAAAGTAGATGATCTTCAAGGTCCGTTCCAACTCAAAGTATTCTATGATTGCACCTTCGGGAGCTCTCCATAACCAACTGCTCAAGTTACATTTATTTGCCAGTAGATGTCACATTTACATGGTGTGGAATGCTGTGTAAGAAATGTCAGCTGCAGAGCACAGTAAGAACAAGACACTTGAACAATATTTAAAAGCAGTAGGGAATGAAAAATTTAGATTGTACCAGTCACATAATATGTCAGGTAATAGTACATGCAATACCAACCATGTGTATTTGTTCTTTGTGTATTAGTAGATTTTGCCTTTAAATCCTTTTAGAGTTAATAGTTGCAGTATTTTTTTAATGGTTTTCATATCAACATGAGCAAAAAAGGAGGTTTTGACACTAATTTGAATGAAAGCATTTTTTTCATAATATGTATTATTGCATGGACTATATGAAAACCTCACTAAAAAAAAATCCCTGATTGATAGTTCCTATTTTCATTTGAAGCTAGAACCAGAGGGGAGTGTCTGTACTAATAGCCCACAATGACATTTCTGTTTTATGTGCAATTAAAAGTTCAGAAATACACCGTTTTAACCAAAAATTGTCATGAGTAAAAATTGAAAAGTGTTCCTAAGCTGATTAGTTAAATAAATGGTATTTATAGTACAGTGGATATAAAATTTTGAGTTGGATGGTAATCAAATTTAGATATATCTCTATTAATTATGTTTACAGGCAAAATAACAACTGTTCATGTTTTTCTGAATTATGTGATCACCAGAGCAGTTGGAGAACAAGTTACAGCAAATGTGCTCTTGAGAGCACCCGTGATCAGAGCATCATCAACCAATTTAGGAGCTGAGTAAGTTTTTAAATAATCAGTTTAACTATTATAAGCTTAATGCAGAGCTGTTGAATGTCATGTCTACTCTTGTTCAGATGCATCTGCCTTTGATTTATATCAAAAGAGAGAGTAGAGGGGAAACAGGGTCATCCAATGTGTGACTGGGACATTTGCCCCCCTGTAACAGTGCTTCCTTTCTTGCAGTCTGCTTTGGCAACCACTGTCCACCAAAACAATGTGTGCATGCTTTGAGCTGCATGTTGATACACAAATCATAGGCATGTCATTTCTTGTGGTCTGCTCACAGTTCAGTGCCGAAGAGCAGACAGAGCACCTGTAAGTTCCCCCAACAGAACCAGTACCTGAGAGCTGCAGAAAATGCCTTTCCCTGGGTCTGCGGTGCTTTCAGAGGGCTGAGGAGCAGCATCCCCCAAGGCTGAGCAAAGAATGAAATGCCAGGCTCTGGTCTTCCACACCTGGCATCACTTCTGGCAGTTACACCAAAATCACAACATGTAGAGAAGATGCCACTATTTACTGAAACATGGTTGCTTTACAAATCCTAAAAATCTGAATATTTCTGACAGTCAGGTACTTCACTCCTGGGAGAAAAGCTTCCTAGCAAGGTGGGGGGAAATCCTAGCACTAATTTTTCAATGTACTGTTTGAAATATAGTTGAGATTTCTGCTTGTGTTTTGTTGACACATTTCTGTCTGCAACTGTTTTTCTGAGTGCGTTGCCATGTTGTGCTTTTTCATTTGCCTCACTTCCTACAACCAAGTGCTACATTTTAGATTTCTCAGAGATGTAGTAGCTATTTCACTGAGATGTCTGAGCCATGTTTATATAAAATGTTTTTATCAGGCTGGATTCTATTTAACAGTGTTGGTATTTCATATGAATACTTTTTATAAGCTTCTTGCTACATTATTACAAGCTGGGCAAATATGTGGCAAATATTACTGGTAGTATGGGCACAATGTTTTATAGAATAGTTTTTTAATATGAAGTATAAGCTTTAAAATAACAAAGGTTTAAGTCTAGACAAAAGCTTTATTAAATATGAGCAACTATCACAATAAGGAGTTGCACAACAAAAGAAGTAGGGCAGGAAATTCTCAGTGAAGTGGATAGAATTCACGTGCAGGAAGATTTATTTAAGCAATTCAGTCTTAGAAAAAAGAGGAAGCAAAAGCAGAAATGTATCACTGACCTTGCATTGTAGTCAGCTGCTGCGCACGCTCATTTTTAGGCTGGTGTGAAGAGGGTGCAACTCTAGTCATCTTATTGGAAATTCATATGATTGTGAAAAAAAGATCGGGTAATACATATTGTATCAAAAGTACCTTAGGATACTACAGCAAAGTTTTCAGGGCCTCCCCACCAGGACAAAAGTGAGATCTTTGCCCCCTGCCTGGTCAGTGAGTCTGAGTCCCTCCTCACTTGCTTAACACCACTGCGATCTTTAGGCTTTTGTCTAGGCTTCATGCAGAATTTCAGAGCAACATGACGAAGCCCAGCCATGCAGAACACCCTGGCAGGTCAGAAGGGGACTTTGAAGAAGACACAGCATGGCTTTTGAAGGACCTTGCTGGCCAAGATGGGAATTGAAGAGAGGCACTTAATTGCTGGACTATATGGGCTGGGAACTGTCTCTCATTCCTCTGTGGAGTGCTGAAGTAGGGAAGGGATAGCAGTATAACAGGTGTCAAGCTATTGATACTGTGGAGAAAGGTAAGTGGCAAAATTCCATTCAAGCAGACTAAAAAGACTATATGGACTGGGGTGGAAAAGACCTTAAGTGAGTAAAGACAGTTTTCTGAGAGCAAAGTGCTGGAAAGGTGCTACTGCACCAGTAACAGGGATTTTCCCTCTTTCTGGGTAGAAAGTAGTTGCCAGGAACTGTGGAAAAGACCCTTAGTTACTTCTCAGTCCAAGGATGTCTCAAATCATTAGTAGCATATAGGTGTGATAAAAGTCTAGTGTGGAGTAAGGGGCCATTCAGAGCAGACTGGAAAGGGAGAAGGTGCTGCTGAGACCCTACTGCAGCCCAGGATGAAACTCCAAATACCCTCTCCTGGAAGGTGAATGTACAGAAAGGAGGAAGGGGAACAAGATCAGAAAATGCAGACCATAAAAGTGCTATGGTCATTCACTAAGCTGAACCTATATAAAAATGTGAATACCAGAGAAACAGAGAAGTCAAATATGACACTGAACAATATTAAACTAAAGATTATTACTACATGAACAAACAGGTATTAACTGTTTATATATTTTTCAAGCTGTAGATTAAAATTTCTTAATCCCCAGCAACGAGGAGCTGGACAGAGCCTTTCTGCCGGGCAGAGTGGGGTGAGATCCCTCATGGGCCCAAGGCAGCGCTGGTGTGAATGGGCTTGGCAGGACATCAAACCCCATGGCCTGTGCGCTCCCTTTTCACCCTTGTAGTGCCAGGAAGGAAATGAAAAGGGATTTTTTGACTGTTGTTAATAATTGACTGGACATAGCTATACAATGATTCACTTTGCTGGGCAACCTGACGTCTTACACTCCTGTCACTTTCACACTCGTGACAAAAGTTACTTAGAAACAGCCTGTGCCCCCATGGGATTTCCGCTCCGCCAGTGCTGTGCATTACAAGAACTGATGATTTTTTTGGCCGCCAGCCACATCTGTATGAAATCTCCCTGGTTTACTCCTTTCCTCACAGTGAGCAGCAGGAACCACAAACGATCGCGGCCAGCCCCGAAATGTGAGGGGCGGCCCCGCCGGACTACAACTCCCAGCAGCCCCCGCGGCGCCGGGCGGCTCGCGGCCTGCATGGCGGCTCCTGCTGAGGGCTCCGGGCTTTCCCAAACGTTCGGTCCTTGTCGGCAAAGAAATGCGTGTTTTACACAGGGCTAGATCCGTTCTACTCTGCATAATGCCACCTTATTGAGAGGGGCTTCCCTCAGTGTGAAACCACACAGGTCCTGGGTTATTTCCTCACTCAGCTTCCCCCATGCTTTAACCATGTTTTTTACCCAGGGCACTGGAGTAAAAGGTTCAAAGGGCTTTATTCAGCTCTGGGGAGCTGAAATTCAGTACCCTCTTCACAGCTAAAAGGGTGCTACGCTCTCCTTTGCCACATGTGCTGTGCATTTTGTCTTCTACTCTTTCATTGCCCGGGACAAAACAAAAGAATAGCTTTGCAGTAGGAAACTGGCATTTTTCAATACCCAGAAAAAAGGGTCCACTGGTGGCTGATACCTGCACTGACCTTTGTGTGTTTCTCCTCATGTGATAGCAGAAGTTCAGACACACAGGACAGACCACTTGACACGGATCCACCAACCCTGGTCTCACTTAGTTCCCTGCATGGCTTGGAAACTTTTAATTTTTGGCCAGAATTGGGATGCAAATAGTCAAACAAAAGGCTAATTCACTTTTCTGTTTTATCTCCCTCCAGACATAATTTCATTATAATTAAATTAACTTATCCCAAAGAATGAAAATACAAGCCATAGATCATGTTCCACACTGAATTTTTCCACAACCCATTTCCTTAAAATTCTTCTCTTTGCTTTTCAAGGTCCTCTAAAAAAAAAAAAATGGATGCACTGTGTGAGCCTTACTTTGAATACTCAAAGCATTAACTGAAGAACATGATGAAAGAGAGAGTGTGAGTAAAATAGCTCGTTTATATTTGTATCCTCAAATGTCAGTTCATTACCAAAGTTAGAAACCAGCTGATGCAGAAAACTCATTATGGCTTCATTTAGAATGTTTATTTCTTTAGAGACAGAGAAGAATTGCCTTGCTTGGCTCACTTGTCCAACACAAATATGCCACGTTTTACAGTACACTTTGGGATGGGAAGTAAGGAGGGTATTGTTTAGGGCATAGTACACTTAACCCTCTATTTATTTTATCTGCATTTATTTAAATCCCAAGTCAGTGAAGACTGTCACTGCTCTCTGTTCTCAATGCTTCTGTCGATATTAGAGTGCCGTTACTTGCAAAGCTCCTTCAAGCTCTGGTTATTTATCTGACAGCACAGAAGTAAGACAAAATGAAGTGGTTTGGGTGGTCGTGTCTACAGTCCTTTGCCCGAAAGTCCACTTTTCTGGTAATTTTAGTGCATGTAACTGTGTCCAGTTAGTTAGGTGACCTGGATCTCCATGCCTGGGACAGCCCCATGTGCCCACTCTGCTGCCCAAGCAGGCTCTGTCTGTCCATGCCAGCTGGGCGCTTGTGCCAGAGCTCTGCAGAAATCACACTGCAGTCACCAGTAGGTTCTGTGCAAATCCCCAGGTAATTTGTAATGTCCCCCTTGCCTTGCAGCAAACAGCACGAGTGTAATTTGAGTGGCTTGACTCGGAAGGAAATTTTTCAAGTAAACTATCCCACAAATTTGAAGTAACTCAGCCTGTTAAGGATAATAAAAGGGTCGCTGAGTAGTGGCTGGGATGCAGCCTGTGAGTGAGGAAAGCAGGGTGCGTTTATAGTCCTTGCTTGATTTCCCTTGCACTGACAGTGCATGTAGGCAATGCTTATATGGCATTAGAAAACATCAGCAATCAAGGAACTACTGAAGAGATTTTTAAAAAATAGTGTAAAAAACAAACAAACAAAAAAGTGATGCCGGAAAACTTGACAACTTTTGTATTAAACTCTCTGGGTGAGATTTTATTGCCAGTGGGACACTTAGTAATTTGTACGCTTTTTGAGTTTATTCTTTCTGTACAGTAAATCCCGTGGGTATGGTCTCCTTGTGAAATGAAGTCTGGAGCTCAGTCTGCGCGATCTGCAGACCCAGTGCCTCCGTCTCCTGTCTCCCCATGCCGGCGGCGGCAGGGTGGGGGTGACTCGGGTGTGCTGTCCTTGGTCACTCCTCTTTCCCATCACCCCGACCCTGCAGTTGCACGAGTTTCACAGAAAGCCAAGTGTCTGCTAGCCGCATACGTGTTGACAAACTCATTCTAGGAATGAATTTTTCCAACTTTATCAACTTTATCAATTTTTTTCCAACAGCTGGCAACTCCTACTTCCTCCCTCGTATAAAATGTCCTCGGCTTGGCACTGCACCCTTCAACAACGAGGGGTTCGTTTCCTTTCCGTTACCTGCTGCACCCGCTTGTTGGGAGGAGTAGAAATGTCCACAAGGAGGCCCCAAGAACCTCAAGTCATGAACCGAGCCCCCAGTGCTGCTCTCCGGCCGTGTTCCGCGGCAGGTCCGCGCCCGGCTCCCCAGCAGGTAAGCGCCGCCGGTGAGCGGCCCGCTCCGGCCCGCCGGGGGCCCCGCGGCGCGGCGCCTTTAACGCGGCGGCCATGACGCGGGCGGTCCGTGTGTGGCGGGCGCGTCACGGGGCCGGGCGGGGCCGCTCCCGGTGTCACTCGGAGCCGCCGCGGAGCGCCCGCTGCCGCCGGGGGGCGGGGGCCGCGGGCTCCGCCGCTCCGCAGCAGCCGGTAGCCATGCGCCGGTTTAGTTGCTCGTAGGTAGGTTTTTCTGCCTTGCTTCCCCCGCCCCCAGTCAGAACTGACAATGAGGTGCAGTGCCAGCGGGCTCGGGTGCCCGTGCGATGCTGCACGCGTGTCACAGCCCCGGCGCGGCCGCGGGAGCGGAGCCCCGGGAGCCCCCGCCCGCCGGGCCCGGGCGCTCCGGGAGGTGCCCGCCCCCAGCCCGGGGCTCCGGCCGCGGCGCGGGCCGTTCCGCAGGTAGGCTGTGCGGGTTCGTCTGCAGTCACCTCAGGTGAACCGAGAAGTGATTTCAGGGAATGCGTGGAGTTGTTTGGTCAGCGGTGCAGGAAGCAGCATATTTTCGATTAGTTTGTTACTGTTTTCTCGGTGCTTTATATGCTTCTACATGTATAATAAAGGGTCGTCGTCTTCTTTTTTATTTTTTTTTCCCACAGCAGTATTAATTGCTATTTTCTATTTTTGGAAAGTTTTAGCTGAAGAGCATGATTTCCCTATTCTGTACTTCCCAGAGCTTTGAGACATTTCACTGGCATCCATTAATGCTACAGCAAGAACATCCTGAGTCCTTGATCTGTTCTCTGGTGCTCTCTGAAATAGAAATGGCTTACTTGAGAACAGAAAGGAAAGGCTTGGGTTATTTCTGCATGTTCCGTGGAGTGATGGAAAAAGCTATGTGGTGCAAGTACTCCAGCATGCTGCAAGGAAGGAAACAAACTGGATTTTCTCCTGTGTCCTTCATGTGCTCCTTTCCTTTTTGGAGTTCAGTGTAGCATACCTATAGAAGAAGCTGCTCTAGTGTAGGAAGAGAGGTCTTATGGATAACATACTGATTTAGGCCTCAGGAGTTTGGGGCTCAATTAGTAATTCTGCTTACCAGCGCTATTTGTGCAGTGGACGTAAGTGATATGCTCATCTGTATCCAAGTCCACATTTGTAATACAAGGCTATGGAAATCCAAACCTTTCTGAAGATTTTCCATCTGTTTGGATCCTCTGTATAACAGCATGACTGAAGGCCTATTAAGCTCTTTTGATACACAGCTATATATTGCAGATCAATCTCCACATATATGAATACATACAGTTTGATCAAAACTTTAACACTTGTGAAAAAGATTACATGTAATATTACCTTCTTTGATTTTCAGGCAAGAATTATTTCTTGTGTTTGAAGCACCGGTTGACATTTTTTTATAGTTCATTAGCTACTTTCAGCGTTGCCAGGCTTCCAAGGAAATCAGTCTTTGACAGCACTGTTGCTTCCAAGTGGAAACATGCATGTGTCCCTGTAGAATGCTTGTTTCTGTTACATTACGCTGCTGTGGTCATACTACCAGGAATTAAATACAGCTTTTTTTTTCCCCTCTCTATCGATCAGTTGCTGAAGTAAAACTTCTATCCTCCCTATGTTAACTGTTGACATGGAAAACAAAGAAAATGGCTCTCTGGATGTCAAAAAGTAAGTGTTCCTTTTACGTAAACAGCCCATGGATTTTGAATGTAGTTTTCCTTTGAACTAATGTGGTTGGCAATAGTGGTCATCTCCATTTTTGTTCATTTCAAACCCTCCCTGTTCTTAATTACTTCTATTGTATTTCAGCTTTGAAGTAGAAGAGTCCAGGGTATTGAGCTGGTTAAAAGTGATATGTGGTAAGACTGTATAGCAATGAAGAGATGTAGAAGCTAGTAACTTAAGTCAGGGGTACGTTTTTTCCTTTCCTCTCAACCAGAGACTAAAGTGTAGCCAATATTGTGCCTCTGCTCACCTGTCTCTTAGTGGCTTTTGCAGAACCACTGCCTAATGAGAGAAGTGTCCTGTGTGGGAGTTACCTCTCTATGCCCATCTCAGTCCACCTGTCTAGGGCTGAGTAGTAGTAGCAGCATATCACTTAGGTGTCAGTTCCCTTCTGAAACAGATACCTTAAGCTGTTTATTGGAGAAGCCTGAAGTTGCTGGGGTTTTATTTCAGACCTAGAGTGGGAATAAGGCAGAGACATGATGTGCACTGCTCTAGAGCTTTCTTTTGTGTGGTGGACTACAGGCTAAGGCATAGGAACTTTCATGTAAGCATTTACTTAAGGTCAGAAATTCTTTAATTAGGACTAGCAATTCTGAATGATGTTATGATCTGAGAAGTTCTGTGTGGAAAAACCTGGCCTTGCTACTTTAGGGTTACATAAGCCATGGTGAGAGAGATGTACACATATGTATATATAATAAAGGAGAAAAAAGGCCATAAGGAAAGGTAGTAGAGTAAGCTGTTAGTCCGTTGTGTGAAGCTGCAACACTTTGTGCAGCTGCACCTCATTATTCTCTTTCAGATCTCTTTTACATAAGCCATCCAAGAAATTGTGACAATATGTAAGCTACCAGACACTAGAGTAAGGTAAATAATAATGGTCACTTCAGGCTACTGATAAAACACCTGAATATGAAAAGCATCAAAAGATCTGATGGCAGCCATTAAAATCAGCATTCTCCCCCTTCACTTGAAACGCTGGCTAGACCACACCAACATAAAGAGCATTTTTCTATTCAGTGACTACAAATAATTATCCTGTGTCCCTTAGAATCACCTTCCCTTTGACAGTCTGGTTTCTGCAACGAGCACTCTGGGGTGGGAGGAGAAAGGAGGCAGTCAAAGCATGGAATGTTTACGTTTGATCATTTCCCAGAGGCTTGGTGATAAAGACTCGACTTCTGATGGCTAAGGTGGATTTTTAGAGTGGATGGACATTGTATTTAAACTGTGGGGCTGTGGCTTCTAGATGAATGTATATGTATGTATGTATGTGGGCATATCTACAAAGGAAATATTTGACACTTTCTTGAGGTGCTTTTAAATAGCTTGGATAAAATCTGTTTGTTCTCAGCTATATCCGTTCAGACCTTGCTGCTTCTGCCACATGATGGCAATAAAGGCACAGGGACAGTGGTGAAAAACAGACAAGCCTAATTCTTACTCATTGTCAGTGCATCTAGTATTTCATTTCAAAGCCTAAAGTGCCAGTCCCGGTACGATTTTGAAGCATCCAGGATGTCAGGCAT
Organism: Oenanthe melanoleuca; assembly: GCF_029582105.1. NCBI lineage: Eukaryota > Metazoa > Chordata > Aves > Passeriformes > Muscicapidae > Oenanthe > Oenanthe melanoleuca. The sequence goes on along the minus strand of NC_079342.1, from coordinate 13,632,198 downwards.
GAGCCAGTGTATGGCTAAGCCATGGATGTTATATATTCCCTTTTATTGACTGAAGAATAGAGCCCTGTCAGCAGCAGTGTGAGGAGGAGACTAACAAAGTCTACAAGCCAAATGAGCATCTGTGTGGCTAGATGGGTTAAAATCCAGCCAGCCTCCAGTAGTCTGCCGCATGCCTTCCAGTCTTCTGCAGCTTTAGCTGTGGAAATTGGCTCCACTTGAGGTCCAGCATGATGCTATTCCTTGAGGCAGGAATTTGCAATTATTTCCTGTGAGTAATTAATGAGTGAGATAGAACCCCTGAAGTTGTTGTAGTTGAGCCCTGGATGGGGCTGGACCTGGACCAAGTTGTAGTTCCCTAGTGAAAGAAGATGAAAGAAGAGCTACAAGGAAAACTAAAGTACCTGGGCTGAGATAAAAAATTATGGAAAGGAGGGTTTTGAGCCATATATAATTTAAAGTGTTTGGAGAAGTAAGAAAATTAGGTGATATTTTTACAAACTGAACCTTTTATTTGCTATTTAGGAAGGGTTAAATTCAGTTTGTTTTTTTGTTTTTTTTTTTTTAACTGAGTGGTTGGCATTTTGTTTATTTATTTTTTAGTAGAAAATGAGTAATTGAAAGTGACAGTCTGTGTCTTAAGGAAAATGCAAAGATTTAAATATAATTCCTCAAATGCTGCTTTTATAAATAGGTGTGGCAGTTTTCACATTTTACTTCTTAAGCCACAGAATGTGCTCAACACCAAAAAATAGTGGTTGAAAGACATTCTTTGATTTTAAAAAAATACACAGGAAGAACGCAGCTCTGGTAAGGCCAGATAGTCTCATTTTCAGTTTTGCTGAGTGTTGCTTTCTAAGTAATCACAATCAGTGAAGCAATTCATGAAGTAAGTCATTATGTGATGAGCAAAAGTAAGAAACTCCATTTCTCATTGCTCAGAAATCTGTGATAATGAAAGAAACTGCTTTTAGAAGCCCCAGTGTAACACAGGTTGTGGATGATCCCTGTGGCCAGATTTTGTTGCCATATTGCTAGACACATTTCAAGAGTTTTGGGAGATGCAAAAATATTGTTTCCATGAGTCCTTCTTCCCAGTACTCAGACAGTTGTAGAAATAAGAATGTTGTAGAAACAGCAATGGAAGGCACTCAGTGTATAGATTTCATTTGGCTGCTTTGAAAAATGGTTGGCGCTTGTTTTGCCCAGTTATTTTGCTGAAAAACATACAAGTCCAGGCAAGGCAGAGATGGTGACAGTTGGGAAAGAAAAAATTGAAAGAAGAACAAAAATATTGTCAGGAGAATATAATCTGTGGTTTTTTTTTTCCAGCTGGTGCTGTTGAAATCTAAGTCCTGCCCCTAAAACCTTTAGACCAGAAAATGGGCAGGATTCTGACACCTGTCCTGATCTGTACATTTTCAATGTTGCTTCATCAGCATTATGATTAAGCAAGTATAGTGATGGAAAATATTTGTCATGATTTTCAGGACTTCTGGTTGGAGAAATATGTTAAAGAAGCTCTTTGATGTCTTGCCCTTCATCCTCATAAGTTGCTGTAGAAAAGGCAGTCAAGCTCACTATGTGCCTTTTTTTTTTGCCAAAAATTTTCAGATACTCCAAGGTTATCTTTGTGATAGGGTGATTTCAGTTTGAGGAAAAGAAATTCAAGATAAGGATAGTAATATGAATGTTTTGTTGTTTTTGCTGCTGTGGAAATCAGTTGCCTGAGGTTAATCACAGAAGGAATTAATTCTGATTGTGTTTAACAGATGTTTTCTAAGATGCACAGCTATTTAAAAAGTCAATAGATTTGTCCAAAGATGAGTCTAACAATAGTTTCGGAAAATTTTCTGTATTGAGAATTAGTGCAATCATTTGGTGCCTCTTTTTTTTTTGTTTTGACTGGGGAGTTCTCTTTATTTGTAATTTATTTGTTGTTGTTTTGCAAGGTAAAGATGGCTACCGGTAATTTCTACCCATGTTATAAGAACAGTTTCATCTGTGTAAATAATAATCCATATATAATTCTTTAACTGCTTGGTAACTGAAAGCAACCTGCAGGCTTGAAAGGCAGGAATTTGGTACCCCAGTTATTGCAGTTTTCATTCTCCAACAGCAAAGACAGCACACTTGTAGGAAGATCCTAAATGATTAGCTTTGGCTGATGTGAAGATTCATGTGCTTTCTTCTTTTCTGAAAAGAGAGGTGTCTCAGTTTTCCCCACATCAGGTCTTTGGAATGGGAGTGTGTGCTCTGTACTGGAGTGGGGGAAATGTATCAAAGAACAATTTTCCTGGAGAAACAGGGAAGGAGGGGATGTACATGAGGCATGCACGAAGAAGCAGCAGATGTTCTGCACACCTTTAGTGATTACTTGTCTGCAATTGCACTTTGCAGTTCCTTAGAGAATGGGAGACCTCTGGATCCTGCTGACTGGGCTGTTACCGATGTTGTGAATTATTTCAGAACAGCTGGATTTGAAGAACAAGCCAATGCTTTTCAGGAACAGGTAAATCTGTAGCAAACACCTTTTGACTACCACCAGTTTCTCACATTGCACGTTTTTGCTGTGGGCCTGGTTATATTCTGTAAAATGGGAGAGAAAAATCCCACATTAATGGTGGGATTTAAGTCTGTTACTGGGTGACAATGCATGGGACTGTGATCTCTGAGTAATGATGTTATTCTACAAGCTGTGGGTAATGAGTTGGAGATTGTTTAAGATAGGATTCAGAAAGGTGAGAAATCAAAACAAATTTTCTGGCTTGAACTCAGTCTCCCTATACAACCTACTTAGTTTCAGTGTCTTGTTATTTAAAATGTGAATTTGAAATGTGAATTCCCTTCTTTCTTAGTGTATTGTGTAATTACACTCATGAGTATTTATAAAACTTGTGGCTTCTAAGCAACAATGTGAGTTTGAAGGCATAGGGTGAAAAAGTGGCTGCTCTGTTGCATTTAACTTGGCAGTACAAGTGAATATTGAAAGGACAAGTTGACACTAAGTTGGCAGAGGAGCAATGTGTTTGTAAGACTCAGTCTGAGCAACAGGTTGGGTCTTTGTTTCTGGGCCTTGTAAATGCTGTTATTAATGGGAGGCTTCTTCTGGTAGATTAGATCAGCAGAGAGATTAACAGTCAGGTGGCCCATTGTAACTCACCTGCCAGCAGCTCGTAAAGGTGTGTTAGTGGGGCAGAATTAGGAAGTCAGCTTACTTGGCCTACAGCCTACCTGTTCATAGAGAAGTAACTTACATCAGATTGGCAATTCAGCACCTCCCCAGATAAGTCTCTAGGCTTGTGTGTGACTACCAGGAAATTAGTCACCCACATTTGTAATTAGTTATCAAAACAGATGGCTCGACCTTCCAAGGTACTGAACTGGTGCAAATTATTGACAGCTTTGCAGGGAGATTGCACATGAAATAACATGATGGTTGGTCAGGTTAATGTTGCTGACCTTCAGCACCATGTCTGTGAAATCCTGTCTGATTGTAACTGATGCATATAACACAGTATCTAAATTTAGTTCTTTGTTCTTGAGGGTGAAAAGCCTGGTGTTGGGTGATTCTCTGGAAGGTTGCAGAGAGAGGTTCTTTCTGCAGCTGCTACTCATTTTTCAGAATTTTAAAATGAGTGAACAAGCCAAAAAGGAAAAGGTTTGAGTATGTCCATTCCTTACTACCAGCATCCATGTCACAACAGCCCTGAAAATGTGGCTTAAAAAAACTACATAGGCAAAGTAATTGTGGCCTCTGGGAGTCTTTTCCTTATACTGTCAGATACCTCTGACTTCCATCAAATATCTTGACCTCTTTGCCTCACAGCTGGCTTGTCAATAATACTTCAGTAATTACTACTGATTTTGCAGGAGAAAGGTGAGGCTAATTTATGAGTTCTGGCAAATCAGTTTGCAACAGCCTTATGGAAAGCAGCATAGAAGTAGATTATAAAGGTTTTATTGGTATTCTGCAATGAGGATAAGTAATTTCAGTAGGGTAACTGAGGACTCTGGTAGGACAGCCATGTGCAGAAATGTGGCTGTGATTCCACTGCCAACTTCACCTTATGCTAAAACCTTGGAGAGAGAAGCTGACAGCTGCCACCAGGATGGGGCCAGGAGCTGAGGGATGGATAATCACAGCAGAAGTCATTGCCACTTCCTTCCCCCTCCTTTCCATTAGCAGCATGAAGAGCAGCAAGTGCCTGGTTCTACGTGCCAGGTTTGCCAGCCTATTCCCCGTCTGCACCAGGAACAGCCCCATAAAAATCCCGTCCCTAACTTCTTATCAATGGTGCTGTTCAGTATCTTCTACACTATTTGCTACCACTGACTTTAACTGTGTTCTTACAGTATTTTTGGTCAAGATCTCCCAAGTATGGCAGCGCAGACAGGTTCATTTTGAATCCTTAGTCATTCTCTGTCTGAGCACCAGGCATGCAGCTGCAATTCTGGCCATCTCTATTTTCCTCTGTCATTTGCAGTTGCCTGGGCCCCAGAAACCTAGTTTCATTTGATCTACTGCCCTGAATATGTACTGGAAGAGAAATGAGATTGTAAGCAGTAAAGGAAAGTATTCAGTTTCACCTACAACGCTGGGAAATTGTTTTCCAGTGAGCTGCTTCAGTAGAGATAGCACAATGGTTTCTTTACAAAATATCCTTAGCCCAGAATGTAATCATGCCATCTGTTATTACACTGAGCTTTTGCACAGCAGTAACTGAGTCCACACTTTCTTTTGATGAACCTGAACACATCTGGACTCACCTAAAACAAATGGCTCAAAAAATCTTTAAAACCTGAATTTTTCTTACAATACTTTAAGGAAAATTAGAAGACATGTTAAGGGCTGCAGAATGTTTTATTAAAACTGTTGTAAGTGCCAGTAAGAACTGGTGGTTGTATGATAATTATCTGTTATTCCTTCTTGGAGTTCCACTGATGTCAGCAGATCAAAAGAGCTCACTGATGAAAACAGATTCAACTGAAGGATGTTGCCCAATAACAAAAATCCATAACATCAGCAAGCAAATTAGACAAGCCAAGAAGCTGGGGGCACAGAATACCCAAAGAGGGAGGAATAGCAATTGCAAGATTAGAGTGTGAACACCTTCAGAGAAATACAGCCTGCAAATTTGTGGCTGAGCTTTCTGGAGGACCCCTGGAAGCATGGGGGACTGTGGCTCACTCCAAGACTGAAGCTGTTTACAAGGTCTCAAGATGTGCTCATGCACTGACCTTTGTTATGGTCCATGTGGCTTCTTGACCATTATGTTGTGATAGCCAGATATGCCCAGGTAACCTAGTGCTGGTTTTCTGGCCTCACTGCAATGCCTTACCAGAAGGGAAGCTGGGGTTTGACATCAGCTGGTGTCTACTGCTGCTTTCTGGCAGAGCCATGGTATGGAGGAGCACGTGAGTGTGCTGGCTTACTGTGAAACTGCACTTCTCAGTTACTTAGAGCAGAAGGGGTGGTGGGAGGCCTTGAAGTTTAACCAGTCCCCTGGTTATTTGCTGAAGACAATATGATAGTGGTGTTAAGGTCATCCTGGCACAGTGGGGAATTACTGTTAGCTTGAGTTGTGCAGAGAAGTCTCTCTGCAGAAAACATTAAAAAGACTGAGAGCTAGCAATGAAATTGCATCCTGAAAAAAATCCAGAAAATAGAGAAGTATCAGAGAAGAAATTAGAGAAGTCACCAGACCATACAAAATCTTACCTGGTGCAAAAAAAGAGTGTGACAATTCTGCAGAAGCAGTTTAATGTGGAAAACTTAAAGGAAGTGAAAGAGGTAAAGCTTAGAATTCACATAAAGATGTAAAATGCTTGAACTCTGAATATGTAATCACTCTTTCCTACACAGATGTGTTTAAAGAATCAGTTTTCTATTCAAAAGTCTTAGTCTTAGTAGTTACCAGCATTTCTAGAAAATACAGGGAACCCTGTGGAAGAAGAAGGGAAAGGAATAGATGCTTTTTTCCTATTCTTGGAGTTTCTCCTATTCCAGGTACTGGATTTACTCCATTTGGATCCTACCAAGCTGGAGGCTGTTCTTCCTCCATAGCATCGTTGAACAGCAGCAGAAAAGGCAACTTCAGATCGGTCATAGCAATGAGCAAAACACTCACTGGTGTCAAAATTCCCACAGAAAGAATTGTGACGAATGGAAAAGAGAGGATAGAAACTGGTTTTAACCATTAACATTCTCAACAGTAATTGGAAAGAGGCACCTGCTATAATTGGGTAAAAAGTTATTGGAAACTTTTTTTTCTTTTAGAATTACTGTTACTTTGTGCTCCCCTGAGGGATTAGTAGTTGTATACATCTTGGGGATATTTTTTAAAAATGCCACTTTCATCTGATCTTTGACTATGTTGTGGTTTGTCCATGTATTTTGTATTTATAAACTTTATCAAATTTTAAGAGAGGACAGTCTTGACAAATTCCTGCTGAACTCTAATAGAAGTCTTTTTTTCATGTTGCATTGTAATCAAGGATGGGATCTCTGATATTTCCAAGATAATAGAAGGGAGAGAAGGGAGTGGAGAGATATGGATTCTTTCTCTTCCATTTTGACTTTAAAAATTATTTAAAGGGAGTTTTCAAGCATATGTCAAGGTTTTGAGATGGGAAAAAATCTGAAGCCAACAGGATTTGTAGCCTAAACAGGTCAGAAAGTCATGGTCTGAAAGGAAAAAAAAAACACTATATCTGTGATTTACAAGAGGTATTTTAAGCAGGAAATTGTAGGGATTGTTGTGACCTAAGCTGGCAAGTTGCTGCTTTTCTTGTCTTCCCTTGAAAGTAGAGGAAGAGAAGTTCCCTCAGAGTGTCAAGCTCCAGTTAGGCCCTTCCAAAATTTCTGATTGCAAGAATCTTTCTCTTTTTTTCCCCCACAGGATATATGGGAAGGTTGGCCTTTTAAAGAAGGCATCTGAAGTTATTAGCAGATACTCACTAGTTTAAACTTGCATATTGCTGTCAATAGAAATTCTTCTGAAATGCATTTCATAAGCTGCATTCTTAGGAGTATCCTTCCCTTAATGGCTGATAATTAGGCATTCTTCACTTGTACCTATTAATTAGAAAAAGGTTTACAAGAAGGGAATTTTGGAATTAGGCTCCTTTGGATTTTGTGCTTGACTAAATAGTATTTCTGCCTCAGTCAGCACAGGTGAGCACTTGAAAAGCAAACAGCAAGCAGAATTTAGCAGCTGTGAACATGGTGTCAGGAAAATCAAGGCTACTATTTTTCTCACTGATCCTCTATAGTGATATTCCATTTGTTGCATGACTGTTCTCATCTGTTAGATTTGTATATTTGTCTTTATCAACTCTTTAATTCTTCTTATAGGAGATTGATGGCAAATCATTACTGTTGATGACAAGAAATGATGTACTGACTGGACTTTCATTAAAACTGGGGCCTGCGCTGAAAATCTATGAATATCACGTAAAACCTCTACAGACACAACATCTAAAGAACAACTCTTTATAGCTATGTCTAATTGGGGTCATGCTGTGCCTCAAAGGAAAAATAAGTAATTTGGTTTCATGTGATGGAACTTTGTAAAGAGAGAATATATCTATTAAGAGTTTAAACCAAATTAGAATATATATCCTATTGGATAGAGCTGGCAATATACTATATACTGAGTCTGAACAGAGGGAGGTGGTGTGTATTTTTTACATAGTACATAATGATTTTCTCTTTTAGGAAGTGTCAATGAGCATGTTGAGATAGCTACATCACTGTATCCAGAACAAAAGGGAGGTATGTCATTCTCATTTTTGAGCCAGACATGTTCTTGATTTCATTAATTAAGATACCAAAAAGTTAAACTAAAACAACCCCAAAGTTTACATGCATCTTTAGAGAGAGGAACCAATTCAAGTAGGTTTTGGTTTACACTAAAGACTTACTAAAATTATTACTACTTATAATTTCAGGATGGGACTGACACTTGCCAAGTCACCCTTTTTTGCAGAGGGTCCTATTTTGACCTTATTAAGGTTTACTCGTGGTATGCTGCAATGTTTAAAGCTGTACATAGAACTAACATAACTCCTTCTATAGCAGAAGGTGTTGCTGACAGGTGAAACTGGGTTGTGTATTTTTTGCTGTCCTTTAAATTTTCAGCTTTTCACCTGTTTTTAATAGTAGTCCTATGTAAAATATAGTTGGTTTTTAAAGGTTTGTGTTGCTTTGCAAACAAAAAAGCTTCATTTTATTCCTTTTTTAATTTATGATTGTTTTCTAACATTATGCAGAAATTTGTAAAAAGTAAAATTCTGCACATTTTTAATATTGTCTGTCTTTGGTGTTGTAATGATTGATTTTTTTTTTTTTTAATGCTTTACTTAATACTTTGAATACTTGTTTTAAGAACTGAAAGAAGCTGTCTTGTCACCATACATCTCTGTTAAAAGAGAGTCATGTTCAATCTGTTTGTACTGGTTCCCTATTTGATAGGTTGCTTGCTATATCCCAATAAAGCATTGCTTATGTTTGGATTCAGTTTACTTTACAGATCTTCTACTTTCTCTGTTGTGGTATACTGTGGTACACTTTTCTCCATTTTCCTATTAAAAAGGTACCAAAACCTACGTAATATTCTATGTTCTTGTGATTACTTTTAACATCACCTACCATAATATGTAAAGTTTTAATTATTTTTTCTCTTTCTTCTCTGGTGTTACATTCTGCAGAAGGAGAAGCCCTGGCCACAGTTCACCAATAACATCTGTGTTTCCCTTACCCCTGTCTGGAGCTGTCAGTGGTGTGGAGCCACTGTGCTGGCCCTGGTACACAGGGTGGGTCAGTTTACCCCAGAATATTTGGGAGACAGCCCATGGATGGTGCCAAGCCCTGTCTGGGCTCACCATCATCCCTGGCCCTGAGAGCTTTGTCATGACTCCTGAAATGGGGAATGTGAGGTTGCATCAGTGATGCTGAGCAAAGGAACAAAGAAGTAGGAAATGAGAGTGTGGTGGAAGTGGAAATGCTGTGGGAGGAAATAGTGAGGGGGTGCATCTGGGAAGGGAGAAAGGGTGCTGCTTTATGCCAAGTGGGGACAGGATTCAGGGAGAGGAAGGAGAAACTCCTGCAATCTGCTGCCTAGGTAGTGGCCCTGTTTTCACTTTGACTTGGCCAAGTGTGAGGTGGCTGTTCATGCTTGTGGTTACTGATGTTAAAGGGAGAAAGGGGAGAGAATGGACAAAACCATGGTAATAGCTATGCCATAGGTAAAGCTCCTGGTATATGCTGTATTACATCAATATATACAGCAGCATGCTTTCTTGGATTCTTCCTAACCTCTACAAGGTACAGTATATTTATTTAGAATTTGAGACAATAGGACAGAGATGTACTAATCATTTCTTTGTCTGTCCCTTGTACTGAGCTTACACAGTATTTGTCTGTTAGCAGCAGATTTGTAAGTCATGGTCTGAATTCTGTTTATGCTTTTATTTATAGTTTGGTCATGTCCTGAGATACCTGCTGGGAGTAGGGCTCAGCTGGAAGACTAGATTCAAATAGAGACCATCAACCCTGCCTTGGGGAATTTTGAGCTATTTTGGCTGATTTTGGACTGCAATTTAAAAATTATACATGAAACTTCTAAACATTTTAATATAGGTATGCTTATTAAAAGGAACATGAAAGCAGTCTGGACATGCTAACCAGCACTGTATTTGTAGAATTATTTTGGATGAGAATACATAGTGCTGTGTTACTGAAGGATTAATTGAATATTCTTTTTTTTTCTCCATTTGCATGTTTGGTGTGTGATTTACATTTTGTGGTCCTATGGAAGACAGAATTTGAAGTAAAACGTACTTATTCCAAGAGGGAGTAAAAATCTCCACTGTGCAGACATGAGAGTGCATTTGGTGACTACTGAACAGAGTTCTTTCTTTTACTGTGCTTAATGAGCAAATAAATTGCATTCAGAAACATCCAGATTTTATTTCCCCTTTGCTCAGCACTACTGAGTCATACAAGTAAAGGCCTAATAGAAATTTTATTGCAGATGCTAAAGGGAATTTCAAAAATATTGGTCAAAACTGTGGCAATTTTTTTACTGTCTCTGATTTTTATTGTAGTTTCCTACTGTTCTCTGAGCTTTCTAATGCCACTGTTCTCTTTGTGCAGTTGACCGTTCTGATTTTCTCTCTGACATTCTCTTCACTGTTTCTGGGAGAACAAAAAAATCTTTTTAAGAGACTGAAGGGCTTAAAAGAGGAAGTCAAAGCCAGATTATTTTTAGCTGCCATTCCTCTTGCAGAAAACACAGCTGCTGTTGAGATGAGGAAGCAACTGATAGGCATTACTGGATCCTGTGTCAGTACTGCAGCTCTGAGTCGCAGAGCTATGCAGGAATCCAATTTAAATCATGCCCTTATATGTGCCTGCAGCTGGCAGAGTCCCTCTTCCTTAAAAGCCCTGCCTGGATGCCCTGGTGATGGTTAAGCTGCCAGCATCTGACTGCTCAGCTGATACAGGGGGTGAGTGTGATGATGGTCTTGGCTTTCACACTGAGTCACAATTTAGAGTGCACCCTCCTCCTGGAGGCATTTTGAAGGAACAAAGCAGTGCTGAGCACCCTTGCCCTTCTGGTGGTCAGCACAAAAACAGTCATGCTGCAGCCAAGATCTTCCCTGTCCTTCCTCTTTTCTAATATCAGAAATGCAGAATCTATCAGAATCTTTCAAACACTTTTAACATTATTTCGAAGCATTACAATATGTCTGTTCTGGTATGATGGGTGTGAAATATATTGGAATTGTTCATCAGCTCTGGTCACTCTCAAGCTGCAAATACACACCATAGCATGTTCTCTTTGCTTCCAAACAGAGCCACATAAAGCACATGTAAGGCAACTGTCAGCAGAGTATGGAATCTTTGGTAGTACCTGTCCACCAGGATCACTTTCTCAACCCAGAAAAATTCTCACTACTTACTGCTGTTTCCCATCCCTGCATGTTATTGTTCCCAGTTTGTTCTAATGTGCTGCACTTGATCAGTTTGTAGAAGATTCTTTGCCCATATAATTATAAGACAAGATTCCTCAGCTGTTAACAAGGGGAGTAGGCCCCCATACATCACTCCTGGTTAGAAATGGCCCTGGCAAAATATCTCATTAGGCTGTCACTGTCAGGGATTAATTGCTAAATGAACTCTTCCTTCTTTTCCCTCCTTTTTCCACCATGTTCAAATCCTTTCACTCTTCCTCTTTTTAAAAATTAGTATTTTTTTATCTTTTGTCTTCAACAGTCCTCTTTCCACCATTGCACTTAAGTTGCAGTGACAATTATTTTAAAATCAGAAGGTCTTATTTTACATGAGTCTGGGAGAAGCTGCAAATTTATTTCTTATTTTTAATGGCAATATTGTACATAATTTAAAGGCTGAGTCTGAGTAGGACCAGAAAAATATTACCTTACTTTTTCTTTATTCTGGTTTTTTACTTCCAAGTCAGAATAGCAATTCCTTCTCTTACAGGAATGGCAAAAGTCACATGTGAAATGAAATTACTGTAAATGTGCATGTGGTGGGTGTAACCATCAGTGGCTCAGAAGCAGCAGGGTCAGTGGAGCACAGCAGAGGAGGGTCTGCTCTACTCTCCTTCACCTTGGGCAATTTACACAGGCAGTGGATTTGCTTCTTCATCAAACAAGAGGACTTGGTGCTTGAAGATGTTGTCCGAGAGTTCTCACCTGTGTTCCATTCCATCACCTCCGTGTTGCTCAGTTTGGACAGCAGTTTCCCCAGGGGGAGTGCTGAGGACAGTGGCTGTCATTAGCCCACTGGCAGGGGCAGTCTCCATTGGAAAAATGGGCAGACTGATTTAATAAGTAGCATTCATTCCTATTGGGAAAGTTTGTCTTCTTTTAATGATGTAACAAGGTCATTAAATTACTTTTTGCTTAGCCCCTATAATTAGGGAGTTGATTTAGTGATGTTCATGTGGATCTTCAATGTGTGTTCAATTCCCAGACTAACACTGGTTGGTAGTTGCTATAAATTTGGGGCATGCAACTTTAGGCACCTGGAGAGCCCAAGGGGAGCACCTTGAAGACTGTAAGTGGTTCTTGGTCTTGGTCCATGTGAGAGTTTCATTGCTGCTGAAGGTTGCTGGTGAGTACTGGAGACCCCTGTTTTATTTAAATCTGCACTCATGAGCATCCTTGCTGAAGGAGCAGTTACAACTGCTGTATCATCAGCTGATTTGCTGATAAGGCAGCAGCAAATGTCTTGGAATTGGCAGACTTGCATTCATCTCAGGATGTTCTCTTCCCTTTTTTGCATGATTGCTATAATCCAGCTGCCTCTCTGTAGAGTACACTCTTTGGTACTTACTATATTGAGGATGCCTCTGATTTTAGCAGCTAAATTTTATGAGAAAAGGGAGGGAAGGCTCACCATTTGCACTGATCTTTTGGATTCAAGAGTAACATTGCTTTGTCTTGGCCTACTGGATGGTGGAAGGAGGAAGGAAGTCCAAGTAAGGAACTTGTGGCTGAGTTTGTTCACAAGCTGGTGGCCAAACTGTGGAGAGAGAGGTGTGGAAATGGGTGTGTGCCTGGGTGTAGCAGCCCTGTTTCACAAGAACACTCTTCAAATTTCCTCCTCCCTTCTGCATAAATAACACACACGCCAGTTTGCCTGGGCTTTCCTACCTGGAAATATGTATGTCTAGAGGATTTGAAGGTGTTGCAGAAGTATGAGGCCATTAAAACTTGAAATCTTGTCTTTTTTAGTCAGATATAATGTAGAAATTAATTCCTAATGCCACACTGGAGAAGTGGCAGAAGCCCTCCACAGTACTCAGGCACTGTGGTTTCTGTTGTGTTTCCCTCTAAATCAAAGGTTTCTCTACCCCCTCATTACCTAATTTTGAGTCCCTCCAATATTGTTTGGGTTGTTTTTTTGTTTTAGCAACAACTACCTCCAGATCATGATTTTCTGATTTGATTGCCATAGATTAGTCATATATCAGCTGATCTAGTATGTGCCATTTATGCACGTATTTTATACACATATGTGTGTGCATGTATGCACTCAGATACATGTGTCTTTCTCAGTCTGCTATGAATGGTGAAGCTCTCAGAAAATATTTTCTGTTATAGCTGACATGTGACTTGACATTTTTGGTCCAGTAACTAGAAACATTTAATATGTTTCCTTTCTAGATACAGCTGTGCACTTTCTAGGAGGGATATGGTTGGCTGCTGTATGTATAAAAATAGCTAAATTCTAAATTCAGAAGTATTTATTTTGAGATTTTTACCCAGAAGCAGTTTTTTGGTCACTTTAAGTAGCTCAGCTCAACTTAGAGTCAGGCTTATGTACTCTTGATAAAAGCAATGTTAAATTAAGAAAGGAAGAAGACAACTTTAAGGAAGAAAAAAAAAGTAACTGTAATAGTTAATAAAAATTGGCAGGTTTAAATGTATATTGGAAAGCAGGTAGCCGTATATATAGAATGATACAGTCAGGGGAGATAGATGACTTGTGCTGATCCTGCCAGTGACATCTGCTCTCTGTTTCAGGTATTGGCTGATGAGTTTAGCTGGTACATTTTATCTCTGTGACATTGGTTGTGCATGGAGCATGATGAGCAGCTGAGGCAGGCTGTGTTGGACTGTCCTGGCAGTTATCAGAATTGAACAGAAACAGGATGGGAAAGAATCAAAGACTAAAAAGATAATATGTTTGTGCACTGGAAATACCCTATTTCTTGGTAGAAGCCTTCAGCCCCTATGAACTACTGGGATGTAGCCCAGGACCAGGAAGGTTCATGTTATCAGCCAGAAGTTGTATTTTAAACAGCATTTTTACAATCTGCTAGCTGCTGCTCATTTTCATCAAGTGTGATGTCATCAGCAAAGCATCACAGCTGCTTCTGAGCAAAACATGGTAAGCAACTTGAATAACTCCTTAGGACAGGAACTGGAAGAAACATCTGTCTCAATGAAATTAATGCAAGTCCATTGTGGAGGCTGAACCTAATGAAGCCAACGGGAATTTGGTCAGATTTCAGACTCAAGCGAGTCTGGCTAACTTGCATTTTCAAGAATGATTTATGCCACTGTTATCTTAATCTAGTTTCCATATGGGAAATTTGGGCTGCTTCCGATTGCCTAAGTACTTTCTTTAGAAGCAATCTGCCCACATGAATGACTCAGGTTTGCAGTGCTGGATGGAGCTGCACCGAGATGCTCTAAAGTCTGCGTGTCTGTGGAGGTTTATACAAACCACACTGAACACACACTGAGTGTACACACTCACACTCACACTGTGTGCTTGCTGCCACAGGAGAGGCTCAGTAAACAGCTGCTCACTGCTTTGTGTCCTCATTCTGCCATGGAGGTTAGTCCACCACTACCTTGCAAGGCCACAAATGAAACACAAAGAGTAATAAAGCAAACCTTGTGCCTAATGCAATAAATTTCTTATAAGGTAGAAAGGAAGTTGGTTGTTCGGATCTGCCTCGTTTCAGACAGAGATAAATGCTGAAATGTTCAGTAAGATTCTTTTTCATCTCTTGGTAGTGAAGTGCCATTTGTAAGAAAATCGGTCACTTTTTGAGGTGAAATTGGATGAATTAAAGTAGTTATTTTACTTACAATGTTTATGTTTATATATAAGTAGTAAATAGTCAAAAGCTAGTTTTTTCATGTTGCTCTTTATTCGCCTTTAAAAGATACAATAATAAATTAAAAGCACCTAGAAGTGACAGAAGTAGCAAGACATAAGCCCGCAAGTACAATGCAAAACAATCTAAGAAGGTAAGTGAGAATGTCCCCAGGAAAAGCTAGAAGTGCTGCAGATAAGCTTTCAGAATTGGCTGGTGACCAGAGAACATGATAGCTGGGACAGCTTCACTCCATGGTGTCAATGTTCCTGTTGCTCAGGAGATAGCTCAGGCTGGTGGACAGTTCTTCTCTGGCATCTGTGATGCCCCGCTCATCAAGGCGAGTTTCTATCTCGCCAAACACCTCAAAATGTCACAGAGCAGGACATCTCTCCCATTTTTGGTGCCTATGAATTTAATGATTGTACCTAGAGCAATGCTGCATGTCTGCCAAACTCAGGAGGCACAAAGGCAATTTAACTGCAGTTTTTAGAAGTTATTTTGGGCACCTGCCATTTGATTTGTACTCTGTCAAATAGAGTCTGAGAAAATGAGAGCAAGGGTTAGAAGCTGTTGAAAGCTGAACAGGATTCCTGTTGCAAATGTGGTAGCCACAGTTTGTGAGATGAGAATCATTTACTGTATTGTTTTATCTCAATGTTGAAAACTATCACCTGGGGTAACTAAAGTAAAATATGCATTATCTGTCTGTCTAGTTCTCTCTCTACCCCTCCCAAATATAATAGGGCTATGTAGGTTGACACCTGCCTGCTCAGAAATCATGATAAGATTATTAGACTAAAGAAAACTATTTAATTAAACCTACAGAGATAGCCCAAACCTCAAATCACCTCAGTGATTAATGTAAAAGTACTATAGTAACTATAGTCTGATGAGTAGCAGCAGCAGTCATGCAGTCAGAATACATGCAGAGAAAGTAGTCAACAGCTGTAATTATTCACACCACAAAGGAGATATGAGAGAGGTTTGTTTTTTTTTTCTTTCTGTTTCTCATTTCCTGCACAGAGAAATCCTGATTCTGACTGATGTCCTGTTCAGTCACTGGGTCAGAACCTCAGCTCTGTAGATCAGTGTGGCATCAAGGGGTCATGACAGGTTATGCCAATGAAACAGCAGGTCTCATGTCTGTATAGCCGTTTTACTGAAGAAATATTAATAAAGAGAATATAGAGATTTCCTGCTTTTACATGTCAAAAACATGTTACAGACATCAAATTAATTGTTTCATTAAAAGGTCTGGGAATAGCTAGTTTAAAATTAACTTACTGTAATGTTTCCAGTTGGGATTTTCCAAAGAGCTTAGTGCAAACCACACTGGAATTTAGAAACAGACTTTGATTTCAAATTTCCTGTGGATCCTTCATATGTCCCATGTTCAGGAGTTCATAGAGGGAAAAGTAGTTGGCAATGGAAGAGGCCAATAAGGAGTAAACACTGATAGGAAAGCCATGCTATTAAGGAAGGTTGAGTATAGCCAAGAGGTTTAGATTCCCTGGGCAGCTGCCAGTCCAAACTGGCATTTTCTCTCATCTCTCATCATCTGGCCTTGTGCTTCAAAAAACTTCTTCCGGCCAAGTGTGCAAGCACAGGAGCCATAAGGAGCTTCCACTGGAACCAAAACCTGAGGGAGATGAGCACAAACACAAAGGTTATGTTTGAGACAGGGATGTGCCAGCAGAAAATGTGGCTATTCTCCTCCTTAATAAAATCATGCCCAGACCTTATGATCATCAGTGGTATATTATCACAAGTACAAGTGGATCTATAGTGTCAATCTGAAGGAGGGAGGGGATAGGAGAGCACAGTAGCAGAACCACAAGGCTTTGGAGGGAGACTAGAGCATAAACAGACTGTAGACCACCCATGTCAAATGGAATAACCCAATTTTTCTCTTTCATGTGAGGGTAACAACAGACTTTCAGCTGGACCTAGCTGGCAGCCAGAGCAGCTGTAGGGGGAAGAGCAAATACATCTCAACCCCTACCCCTTGCCTTCTGCCTGATCCTAGGCTTGTACCTCATCCACTGTTGCACTGATCCCACAGTGCATTCTACTTGGGTAAAATGCACAGGTTGACATTATAATTGAGAGTCAAATTCAGTGGAGAAAACAGGAATAATTTTTCAGAGACAGTCTTCTACAGATCCTTTTGATGTCCAGAGTATTCCACTTGACCTTTAGTTTTTATCAATAACACAGAAGACAATTATTTATCCTCCTTTAGTAATCAGTGTAAGTCTTTTTTAGAGGTAATGTGAAGCTTTTACTGGGACTGGGAAAAGAAATTTTGCTCACTTTAACTCTGTTTTATGTAGAACTGCTGCTATGCTTTGAGGCTGAGTATTACTAAAGGGAGCAGTCAAGTTGTATTTGAAGCATTTACTTACTTCTTTGTCATTCTCCAAGCCTAGATTTTTCATGTCTACAACATTATAAAAAGTGTTGTTCAAGACGGCTTCTATGACCTGTACCTGAAACCATGAAAATGGATGAGACAATGAATTAGAGCTCCTTTTCAGTCAACAGCCTGGCAGGCTTTTCACTCTGTGTAAAAAAGAAAATGCCACCCCCCAGTAGAGCTGATCAAATGCAATCTAGTGAACATGTGTAGCACACCTTTCACTTCTATTCAAGTGCTGCCAAGAACTGAGTGATGTTCTCCCCCATTGTGTTCTCAGCTGGGGAGCTTCCAGTCTTAGAACTGACAGAGGAAATAACAGTCTCATGTTGGTATTTTCAGTGGTGCAATTAACATTCACTATTGTTGAATTAAAACATCATTAGGAGGAAAGAAGATACCTGTGACACTCTGGAAAGGACAAGCATCTGGATAGAGTTGACAGTTTTCTGGTAAGAGGGTGAATATTCCCCACAGTCAGGTGGTCCGGCAAAGGCTTCAAGGATACATTCACGGATTTTCTTCCTAGGGGTTACACAGGTTCTTACAAAACCTTGTATCAGCTGTCTCTGCTTAGATATATAATGCTCCAATGTGGGATCTTTTGTTTATATTTTGCATGTCTTTTCTGACAAAGATAGAGCCCATGGGATTTTGTGGAAGAACAATTTGTCCTGTCACCCAAATTCTGTTTCCTTCCCCACCCCCCACCAGATATATAGTTCACAAATAAGTATTGTTAAAACTATTTAACAAATTAGTTATTTTATTCTCCTAAAGTGTACTGAACACTGAACTGTTCATTTGAATCCTGTCCAATGATATACTCTTAGAGAGAGAAGTACCCCTAAGACATGCCTCTCACCCCTCATGACAAGAGCTTAGTGCTGCCACTGAGACCTGTGAGTGGCTGGTGCACAGCAGCTGTGGCTCTGGCCCTTAGACCTTCTGTATTGTACAGAGGGGCTTTGTGAGTATAGACTGGGAAATTAATATTACTTGATATAACGTATACCATATGCAGTTAAAGTCAAAATCCTTGCATTCGCCGTATGACCATTTGCAGAAGAGCTCTCCACACAGAATCCTGTCATGCCTTTCAGGAAGTGTGGTGTGTTCATTCTTATAGAAGCCTTCAAATCCAGACTGCGTTGTCTTCATAAGTTTCAGGTCCTTAATTCCAGCAAAGACAACCAGAGGACCTGTGATTGAAAATCATAAGAAAATACGAGCTTCTTTTCTTGCAAAGAAAGAAACCTTTGGGTGCATGCTCCAGAGCCAGAAAGCAGACAATAACTTTCTGCACACTGATATTGGCAGAAAGGTAAGGAACAAGACAGAAACTACTGAAGTCGGGCTCGGTCTAGAAAACAGAGAATCTCTTCAAGTGATCTGCAGTTAAGGAACACTGAGGATAGCCTTTTTTACCTCACATGTTGGGTTGGCTCGTGCTGATGTCAATTTAGGAATGGCTCTAAAGGGAAATGAAATAGGCTACCAGTGCTGTGATGTACAGCAAGAGGTGTAATGCCTTTTCCAAGAACACAGTATATGTAAAAATCCTCTGTATAAAGATAGTAATTTGCTTTAGATACCCATTCTGTTGGGAGTTTTGCATCTCTAAGAATGAGAGCCAGGAGCCCGTGCAAATCCCTGCAGTTCAGCTAACGAGCAGGAACTGGCACTGATACAGATGCCACCCACAGGTTCAAATTGACAGTGGCTTTGCTCTTAGCCACTATTTATAAAATGAGCTGTTGAGGATCACTGCTGCATGAGTGGATCATTGCCTTCTAAAGACCAAGCAGTTGTGACCTGAACTTTTTCTTCTGACACACCTTTTGAACAGCAGCTATTTCAATTTCAAGCAGTCAATCATTTAGATCATACCAAGATGGTAACTGAAAATTTCACTGACCAGAGCTGCCAAAAGGCTGATTCAGAATAAAGAAGCTTCATGGCATGCAGGATCATCCAGGGCCTGTGCAGATAGTCCATGGATGAAGCCCAAGCTGCTTGTTTTGTGCTGCTCTTGGTGCTCACATTAGCTAGTTCAAAATTAATCCTTGAATATATCAAGTGCATAATAATCCTGCCTTGGATTTGGAAGACTCACAAATTTTGTCTTTAAATTATGTCTTTGAAGGAATTTATAGTGGAAATAATTCTACCATGGTAGACATTTCTAAATTACTTGGTTGTTTAGAGGTTTGGGTGTTTTTAAACTGCACTGTGACTGGATATATTGAAAATGCATCTTATCTATTTCTTCTCTTCTTTACATTCATTGTTTTTGAATGAGTCTCAGGAGGTGTATCTATC
Organism: Oenanthe melanoleuca; assembly: GCF_029582105.1. NCBI lineage: Eukaryota > Metazoa > Chordata > Aves > Passeriformes > Muscicapidae > Oenanthe > Oenanthe melanoleuca. The sequence goes on along the minus strand of NC_079342.1, from coordinate 13,612,815 downwards.
ATTTTGCCTGTGTCCCCCTGTTATTTACTAAAGCTTAAAAAAAATCTAAAGAAGAGACTGACCTTGGACAGATCTTGAATAATTCATCACCTTGGTTTAAGACTGTGACACCCAGGTATTAATGTAGTGCAGATACTATCAGTGAACCTGGAGAGATATTTATCTTATATTCAAATACTTAGCCTTGTTTGAAAGAGCTCCTTGCACCAAAAGATTGACTGAAAGGCTGGTTGGCTGTGCAGCAATCAACCTGCCCCAAAGGATACAGCACCCAGGGGGAGTTTCCAAGGTGAACAGCTCATGCTGTGCTTTCAGCAGGCTTTGTGCTCCTGCTGTCTTCAGTTGACAAATCTTGTTTCTGTTTAGTTACTTATGATGTTTTGAGTTTCCAGAAAATTCTGAACCTTTTATCAGCTGATATAATGGCAAAAAAATAATTCTATTAAACCTTACTAGGGTTTTTGTTTTTTTCATTATAAGAAAATGGTTAAAAGATAGAATTAACTGAGAAATTAATTCCCGTGTCTGGCTGATAGGTGCATAGGAGGATGCTAAATATAGAGAACATTCTCTTAGAAGAAAAATAAAAGTGATTTGAAAATCTTCACTTTGGTTATTGTTCACCTAGGCAGGGAATTTTAAAGAGACAACTAAAGGGCTATATGAAGGGAACTCTAGGAAGGAAAGGTGGTTTCTTCAGTAAGTTATAAAGGATTTCTGTTTGTGTAGAATCTGAAGTTGCAGAATTGCATGTAAAATTTTCATGATGATGAAAAATTTAATACAATCTACATTAAAAGCAGCATCTTTTCAAAAAAGTAGAGACTCTTTTTGTTTGGGTTTTTGTTGTTGTTGTTGTTGTTGTTTTTAAATTCAGATGCCTTTTTTAACATTTTCCAGAAAATACAGTCAATGCTATTGAGGCTGCCAAAAGTACAGCAGTAGTTAGCATTATTAGAAACATGAAAAAAGATGAGGCCAAGAAGCACTGGAGACTTGTACAGGCTTGCTCTGTTGTTTCAGCAGGAACAGAGGGACCGTGCTCAGATGCACCTTTCAAAACTTGTGTCCTGTCTGCAAGTGAAACTGGTCTTGGTGCTGGTACTGGGTAGGATGGGAAATAGTTAAGTTACATTAATGTGGTATAGATAGGTACTGAATTAATGCCTAAACCCTCTAAAACTATTGTGTGAAGTTAAATAGTGACCTCAGCTCAGTTCCCAGTAGTCCGAGAGATGCATTAAACAAAACACCATCACAGTGAGACTGAACTTAGGCTTTTTTGAACTTGGCTATAGCAAGTAGAGATAAATTTTACACTTCCTTTGGACAGAGAGCTGAGCTTGAAAGCCTGTCTTTTAAGTAACTCTTGGTCAAGCCAAATACTGCTTTGTTTATGCATGGTCTGCAAAAATAGTAAGCACACTCTGAAGTATTTTCATGTGAAAAATGGTTCATATACACACCAGAGTGCTCATGATGTTCAAGGTAGTCTGTCTTTCAGCAACTAAATTGCTTTCTTAGAAATAAAATCAGGGCATGTTGACAGTGATTTGAAAATTACTGCAAACCAGGCAATTGGCCTGCAGTAGTGGGGTATCGCGTAAGGACCATAGGATACTGCAGGTTTAGTATAAGGTAGAAAAGTAAGCAGCCTGTTCTCAGAAGGGTCTTAAGTCCTATGGCAAGATGTAACAGTTCTGCTGCATGTGCTGTTGTAACCATTCCATATTTAGGATATGCATACAAGTGTGAGCTGCATTAGTTCTTCAGCCATGTCTCAGAAATGAAGAACATCAAAATTACCATAAAAATATTCTTTGGTTTGGACCTCTGGAGCAGTTTGGCTGTGCCCTAAGCCCCGTAACACCCATAGCTATGTCTAAAGCCATCTTCATCTCTCATTGGCAGACATATTTACAGAGAAGTAGGGGACGTTGCCAGTTCTTTTCTCACCATTCCGGCACTGCTCAGCTTCACAAAAGCGGATCCCATCAGGAACACAAATGAATGAGTGGATGTGGGGAACGCCATCCTGCAGTTTAGAGCAGACATGTAAGTAAAAGTGCCATAAATATTGTGTTAATTTGAAAACAGGAGCTAAGAGTGAGGAATTACTACAGCATAAACAAATGGAACGTATTAGTATTTTAGATACCTCATACAGACGTTGCCATGGTACCTCTTGAACGTAGGTTTTGACGTACGCCACTTGGCAAAATGTTGTCATGAAGTGATTGCAGATATCTATAGCAAATTGTTCTAAACTTGGGATCTAAGGCAGAAAACAGTATTATTAGAAAGAAGCAATTACCTCATGTACAAAAGTAGATTTTTCTGGTTGTTGTAAGTATTTGGGAAGAATCAGTGTGGTTAAAAACACATTTCTCTTATTTCTAGCTTGGCTCACTGTGCCCAGTCATTTGACTAGCTTGCAGCATACACTGCAAAGAGCAGCTACAGTTGTGTCAAAAATCTCCCATTCTGTGGTACAGTGTGCTGCAGTCTTTGGACTGAGAGAAGCTGCTGCAGGAGTCTTATGCTGTGAGGATGTAATGCTGGAATAATAATTTATCATGATTATTCTGATTCATATTGTGATATTCTAATGAAGTTTTACAGGGTAAAGATGGGATTTCATTATGGAGAAATTTAGATTGCCATTAAAATACATGCAATTGATGGCAGAAAGAGCACAGAATTAAGAGCAGTCTCATACTTTGAGACCTTCTGTTTAAAATGGTGTATAGGAATAATGCAGGATTATGGGCTATTAAATTTAAATTAAAAAAAAAATATGGCTTTTATATTTCACAAAAAACTGCTAGCTCTTGAGAAAAAAGGCATTGGTAAACTAAGAAAGAGTCCACAGGACAAGCAGTGGAGGAGGAAAACTCTCTCAAATCACTGAAAATTACTTTGCTACTGATCTGATATGCCAATTGAAAATAAAAAGTTAGTATAGCTAATACTTCCTAATGAAGTTGTAAGAAACAGCAAGGCTAGTTATAAATTTTAAAAAATACCCCATTTTTTTTGGCCAACACAAGGACAATATTCTTTATGGTGTCCGTAGGTATGACAAGAGAATTGTTTCCTTCCAGGTACTCCTGGGCAGAAGTCAGCCGGAGATGCGCACACACTTCCACTTCTTTAACAAAATGCTTCTTTCCCTCTCTGTGAAGGCGAAGGAACTTAATTGTGTTCTTGCCATATTCACAGTTGAGGACTTCAATGTCCTTGATCTGCAAAGAAAACAAGTGGCAGTTGTAAAGAAATGCAGTGGAAGCCTGAGTTAAGCTGTCATGAAGCAATGTCAGTGAAACGTAAAAAGTGCTTATGGCCTTTATTTTTGTAGTTACCTGTGGTAACGAGAATATTTTCATTATAAATTGCAGAGTCCTGATGGGAAGAAAAAATGCTTTAGGAGATTATTATTATTATATTAGTAGCAGCTGTGACAAAATTTTAAAATTTTCTGGGAGACAGTTTATAGAACAGGAGTCACAGTGAACTAGTCTCTCATTTGTCATCTGTGAATTAGTCCTGACCTTCACTGAGTTTCTCCTCCTGGATCATTTGCATTAAGCCCTATTATTTTTATCCTGCTTCTGTCAAACACACCCTATTTACACACCTCTTACAGTGTTGGAGAGGCTGCACTAGCAAGGTGACAAAGTTCTGCAAAGGTTGTGAGGATTTCTATTGTGCTTAAAATATCCAGAGCTCATTGCACTAGACTGTCCATGAGGCTGAAATATCCCGTACTCCATATCAACAACTTTTAAAGCAAATCAGCCCCTTTTCATGTAGGCATAATGAGGAAGAAGAAAGATCATTTTCCACACCAAAATATATAAACTGAAGCTTTTTATGTGTGAGTTGCTAAAAGATTATCAGATGTGAAATTGCTCAATTCAGATATGTTTGTTCCTAAGAGAAATGCTAATGCCCTTTTAGAATAGTGGGGGAAAAGCATTAGCTGATTGTACGTAAATTCCTTTGGTAAATGCAGAGATCAGAGAGGGGTCAATCCCAGGGCTGGCTGGAGCTCCGCAGCGCCGGGGCCGGCACGGGGCGAAGGCTGCGCTCACTGCGAGGGCCGGGCGGAGAAGCAGAGAGCTGCAAAGGATGTTGTTTTACTTGTCTGAACACCAGGGGGTTTTTCAGATTGTTGTGAAAAATGTGTATGTCGGTCACGGAGCACTAAAACGAAAACACAAACGGTTTCGGTATCTGCAGGTTGGAGGTTTTTTAAAGGGGAATACTATGAGTATTCTAAATAATCAAAATATTTTTTTCTGTCAAAAGCATAACTTGGCAGCTGTCACTTTGCCGCCCAAAGAACTCGTGAGCAGTTTCCGGCGGCTGCCGGGAGCGCTGGTCCGTGGTGGGGAGCGCGGTTCGCCGGGCCGGCCGGGCGTGCTCCCCGCTCCGTGGGCAGGAGCTGACAGCTCAGGCAGCCCGACTTCTGCTTTTACAGCCGCTCGGGGCTCGCCCTGCGCCGCCCGCGAACCAAAATGCCCGCGGCATCTGCCTGGTGCCAGCCTGCCGTGCTCCTGCTGCTCTCCTCCGTGCCCCTGTGGGCAGCGAGGATTTCCTGCAGGAATGAAGCCGGGGAGACGGTGGATTGGTGAGTAAACACCGTGCAGGGCAGAAAGGCTGGGTGAGTAAATAAGTAGATTGAGATCGATCCGCGGGAAGTGGGTGGGTCACCGAGCAGCAGTGCGAAGGCAATCGCTGGTTCGGCGCTGTTCGCCCGTGAGTAGTGGCTGAATGCTGCGCTTGAAAAAGCTAGATAAATTATTGGACTCTGATTTCATTTCCCTGAACCAGCCACCGTGCTGCATCGTGACTAAGTGCAAGATAATCAAATAATGACGGTTTTACGCGGCGTTCACGTCTCATGATCAAAGGGAGCCATAACCTGTGTAGGGGAGCCGGGCACGGCCGGGAGCGCCGAGCGGGAGGGAAAGCGCCGCTCGCCCTTCGGCCGGTGCCGGGGCGCTCCCGGATCTTGTTCCCCTTCTCCGGCACGGAGGGCACCGGGCTGAGCCCCGGGCTGGCGGCAGCAGCGTGGCCAAGCCTGTGCCCGTGGCTGCGGCTGAAGTCGCTCCCGGCCGCCGCGGGACCGCCCGTGCCATCCCAGCGCCGGGGATTACACCATTCATTGCGTTCCTGCGCTTTCAGCATGGAAAGACGCGAAGTACAACTGCGTAATATCCAGCCCAGATGTAAAACGTGAAATGAGGGCTCTTTAAAAAGAGTACGTAAGATTCCTGAAGATAAGTATCGACCAATTTCAAAAGAAAACAACGATTAGTTTGGATACAAGTGCTAAAAGTAGGCCCATCCCTTTCCTTGTTCACAGAGCTGACTGCAGGGAAGGCAGGAGCACAAAGCTGGCTTTACTCTCTGTAGGCTTAGCATCAAATATACGAGGGTCTGATCCATCCCTATGACTTGTCACCTTTGCCAAGGCCCTTCTGGATAATGTAAATTTTTCAGGAATCAGACTCTTAGTTGGTGCAGCTACCCAGGAACTTAAAGGTATGAGATATTTCATTTCTAAACTGGAATTATTCCTTGCAGAATGAAGATTTTTTTGTGAAAAACAAACCAACACAAAAAACCAACCAAACATATTAAAAACCCACAGACATATATATATATACAAACTGCCCATTTCTTAAATGAAGACAACTTTTGTATTAAAATTTTTTGAGAAATTCATTGGAGGCTAGGGCTAGGAGTAATTCACCTGTGCCTCTGTGTGAATGCCAGTGACATTGGGCCTATTCCAGGAGGAAACCTGGGGGTCTGCACAGGCAAATCCATGTTCTCTTTCACAAATTTAGCAGGTAAGATAGGGGGGTTTCCTTTTCAATATGCCCTCATCAAAAGAAGAGAAACTTGCCTTTCTGCTGGGGTCATCCTGGTTTGTTGGGAAGAAAGAGTCAGCCTTTGGATTCTGGCTTTGGTTGCTGTGAAGCTGACAGGAGAAGCAGAACTGAAACTGCTGAGAAGAACCTCTTCTTAAACAAGAGATGTCAATGCCCTTTCAAACAGCACTGCATTATTTTCAGTTAGCAAGAGGTTTATGTGAGTTCCTGCTAGGCGGTGGTTTCACCCTGCAGTATTACATAATTACTCAGTATTCACACACCCTTTAATTTGCTGCTGAACCAGAGGGATCACTTGCTTTATCTGACCTGATCCCATCTGTGCTCCCCAGCTGGGCTGGCAGCTCCTCCCTACACGCAGTACCTGGGTGGGCAGAAGTCTCCTGTGTTTTCATTTCCCTCGGGATCTCATCCCACAATCCTCACTGCACCTCCCACAGGGGCTACCAGGGCGAATGGCCACAGGATCAGCTCTCTGGGCAGAGTCTTTGCTTTATTCATCTAGACTCGCTGTATTCTGTGGGAAGCCTTCCGTGCAAATAAAAGCCAAAACTGTGCTTTCTGAGGAAATGTTGAGTCAAGGACTGAGGCAACCATGCACATTATTTATTTGGGCTTTTTTTTTAAGGAGGTGGGGAGGAAGGGAAGAAGTAAAGATGTGATTCTTGCTTGTAAATTGTGTTCAGTCCCAAGCAAACAATGTGGCAATGGTAATCTGCTCTAAGCAGATTTACTTTTTCTTGGTTCTCAGGAAAATAACTTCTACTTTGCTCCCAAATGCCTAAGTTCTTGAGAAATTTCCTGTGCACAAATAGCAGTAAAGACTTTATACAACTTTGATTGGTAATGCACTCATCTGGCTTTCTGGAAAGAGCCAAAACATGTATCCAGTGGGAATTGGCAGCCAATTTCCTGACAGCTCACTGACTAGAATTCATAAGCGTATCTGCTGAGGTGGATTTGTCAGATGCAAGGCTGTAAACACTTCCAGAGCATAAATCTTTCTGTAGGTTTCAAAGTAGTTTGGAAAGGCTTAATCTACTAATCCCTGGATCAGCTCTCATACTGTAGCTACTGCTATTTCTCTCCTTTCCAAATCTTAATTTCAGATCTTTATTTCAAACAAAGGGATTGTTGTGACTCCAGGTGCATGTATAGGCATAGACCACTCTCCCTAGCCTAGTTATATAAATCATTTTCTTCTCTGTGGTCTGTCATCAGAAATTATTTCTCCTGAGATACTTTAGGGAGATCAGTCAGTGGCAATGCAGGTGGATTACCAGTACCACCACAGGTGTGTGGTTTATTTTCTGCCTGTACATGTACATTTCCCCTGAATTAAATGTTCTTCTCTAGCATAATGTTTTCCTGCCACTTCTTATCTGTGTTTGGAGATGTCTTTTGTGACCAACTTGAGCCTGTAAGTCTACTGGGCAAGGTTTACTCCTTCTGAGATACTCGAGGGATTAAGCACAGGATGCATTTCTGTTAAATAGTATAGATTGAAAATAATGCCACTCAGTCCTTACTGTTGACATTAATAGCAAATTACTCAATTACAGGCCTCAGAGAAAGTGGCTGAGTTAATTACATTGTGATTAATCCCATGGATTTGTGCAGTGGGAAAACATGTTTACTTTATCAGGAGCCTTAGTAGGAACTGAGCTGTTTACTGAAAATATTGAGTACTTTACAGTTTTGAAGAGATTTGTATTCCTGGCTAATGGTTTGAAAATTTCCAGTCTGCAACAGTTCATCAGAGTGCAAGCCTGTCATGAAAAGTAGGATTGGAACCACATTTTATTATTTTGTTTTAAACTTACTTTGTGATTGTGATACATATAATATAATATAATATAATATAATATAATATAATATAATATAATATAATATAATATAATATAATATAATATAATATAATATAATATAATATAATATAATATAATATAATATAATATAATATAATATAATATAATTAATATATAAATTTAAATATCTAATTTTAGCTATTTCATATAAAGCCATATTTATATAATATATAGTTTGTTTTGGGGGAATGTTAGACTGGGTTTGGGACCTGAGATTCTTTACCAGAACCAGGAGCAATAGGGATTTCATGAACTCAACCAAAGCTACCTCAAATTCTTCAGGGATACCAAAAGCAGTCTGGCCACAGCAACAGGAGTTTGGTGCTGGATCAGCCTCCCTTCCTTGCTGAAAAGCAGAACTAATTTGTCTGGAGCAGGGACTGCTGCCAAACTGCAGCTGCTTCCTGGGCTGGGTCATTGCTTTGAGGCTGAGATGTCCACACTGCTCCCCCTCCAGCCCAGGCATCCCTGGATTCACCCTCCTCAGGGAAGGAGATACTGATTTATGCATTCTAACAGGGTGGTGGTAAAAAGACAATTGCTCTTCACTGTTGCAGGTTCGCTCTTTACAAGCTGCCCAAACATGCCAAGGGACAGATTCCCATGCTGGGACTGGAATACCTGTACATGGATGCCCTGGCTCCACAGTGGCAGCTTGGGAAATACCTCATCAACATGACACAGGGTGCTCTGGGACAAACACTGCAGCAGCTGTATGAAACCTATGAATCCAAGGCAAGTGACATTTGATTTTTGTTACTGTGGTTATTTGATACACTTTATGTGCAGATGATATGAAAGCACCCAAAATAAGGACTAAAGGCCAGGTCTGACTGATAGATCTGATAAAACACATAGCGGGGAGGAGCACCTTGACAGTTGGGCACATTACTTGCAGTTTGCCTACAATTAGGGATAATCCTCAAACTTGTAATTTCTAGTCAAGGTTTTCATGTAGTTAGAGTGTTGTCCACCAAAAATAGAGTGCTCATACATTCTCCCTTTGGCTTCTTTTCTGCAATTCATGTTGAACAACATCTGAAGTTGTGAATTCAATCCAAGGTCAGTGGTAATTGTTACAGACACTTGTTCTAAGCCATCCTATGTGCATGTGTTTCATACTCTCACTCAAATCAAATTTGGGTTTTCATCGTTCCCTTGAAATCACTGTGACTTCTCCAGCAGTGATGTGCTGCTTGTTGATCTTCTTTTTTGGTTCCACACTGAGACACCTCACTTACATTTGTGTGAAGTGATTGTAAAATATCACAAGATCTCCCTATAATTATGTTTTCCCCATCTATGTGGTATTGTTGGGAGTCTGGGTGTGTCTGTGCATTTCTCCTGTGGCTTTGTGGTAGGGAGCAATCAATTTGTATGTAGAAGAGACTCCCAGAAGTCACTCAAATGTTGGCAGCCTGGAAAACTGTCCTATCCCAGGTGTTGCTGTAGCTGTAATAAATTGTTTACAAACTCATATTACATTGGGAGGGAAGGCATGTCCCAACTCCTTTGAAGTTCTCTATTCAGGGAAATAAGGTGTGGCTGTATGCAAATATTTTGCAAAAAAGCTTTAATTACTTGCCCTCAAAAGAACAGTTGTCATGTCTATTTTTACTCAGCAAATATTTTTACCAGATCTGATTGCTAAATCAGAGAGAGGCCCAGAAAACAGAGTGGAACCTCTTTGCAAGCAAGTGCCCACTAAACCCACGTAAACTGGCTTAGCAAACATATTCAACCCTTGGGAAAGGGCTGCTGCAGTGACTGAGAGCACTTCCACTTCATGTCAGCTGAGCCCCTAAGGCTGAGTCTGCAGGTTTATTTTACTGTAATGTCTGTGGAGACTGTGCAGCTGAACTGGCAGCAGGATTAGGTTCGTGATGTTCACACAGAGGAATCCTGAATTCTTTCTTCCTTTACTGAATGTCATGTTTCAGAAATGTGTGTTTCCTTGCAGAGGAACACTACTGCATATGCAATATACAACGATGAGATCCCTGAATCAGACTCCAAAGGATCAAAATGTGGACACACCAAAGGTACAGGGAGAGTCCAAAAGAATATTTTTGTCTTTCTAAAGTTGTAGATAGCATCTACTTATCTGTCTGTTTGTCTATCTGCATATCTAAAATTCCTGCCTAAAGCACAACTGAAGAGTGATTTGCATGGTGTGTGGTTTTTGTCTGTGGTTACCTGTGCTGCAGCTTCTATTTTGGTTTTGCTACACCCGTGCTGGATGAAGGATCTTGGGGCTTATGGACTCTTTATTTTAAGAACTGAAACTAATACAAATCCTTTTAGCACCATCCTGTGCCTGATGGCAAAGCAGTCCAAGATGTGAAGGGAGAGATACCCTCAACAGAAGCCCCTCCAAACTTTCTGGGACAAGAAACTGCTGCCAAGATCATGGAAGCACTGTAGGATGAAGTTACAGAAAATCGAGACTTTAAATAAGAGTAAACTTCAGTGGAGTTTAAATGTTCCCCTGAGGAGGCAGATGGGTTTCCCCAGCCTGATGTGGAAATGAGCACATTTTGCAGGGTTGTATTTTCAGGCTGCAGCAATGGGCACAGCTCAGGAGCCAAGACCCACCCTGGAGGGGAGAAGCACAGATTGTCTCTGCTGCTTCCCCATGGGGGACAGTGTGGTCTGGGAAAGAACACATACTGTTGATGGAATGTTCCCCTTTTCCAGTGAATATTTGAAGTGAAGAAGGATAAACAATGGAGAGAGGGTCACAACCACTAAATTGACAGAACTCTTGAAGACAAAAACTTGAGCAGAGGAAGGGTGTGTGAGATAATTTTTTTCAAATGAAACATGATGACAGTTTGAGTTATGCAGAAAAGAACTGATGCAATTTTAATACAATATTAGTGTCTCCTATGGTCTGTTAATCTACTCTAAAACAACAAGCTGTAGACACTAACACATTGAAATGTGGTTTCTGCAGCAGCAAAACCAAAATATTAGGGCACAGTTCTATCATCTCAGTGTTTTTTCCTCCTTAATTAATTTCCAATAACTTTTATTTTGGCAGGATTTCTGCTCTTGGATAAATCACAAGGCTTCTGGGTGATTCACAGTGTGCCCCTGTTCCCTCCCAGCCCTGAGGATGGTTATGGATATCCATCTTCTGGGGAGTCCTTTGGACAGACAGCCATCTGTATAACCTTCAAATATGATCAGTTCACAGAAATAGGTACGAAAATCTTCTCCCTAAGAAAGCCCTTGTCCCACCACACCTCTCTGATTGCTTTCCTTGAGGTTCCACCTCAAAAATTCCTTGTCCTTGACTTTTTTTTGTGATGTTGGGAAACCAAGAGGGGCCTGGAAAAAGCATTCTTGGCTTCAGTTGCATTTATCCAATGATTTCCTGTGTGAATCTGGGAAATTCACTCTTCCACTCTGTTTTCATCTCCCTGTGGGGGTCTGTTAGGATAATAATAGTCACAAGTGCATATCAAGAGTAAACACAGTCCATGCAAACAAACTGCTTTGGAAATACAAAATAGGATGATTAATAAATTTTAACAGTAGTAGCTCAGTCAGCAACAGTCATCTACAGCTTTAAAAATGTAAGGCAACCACTGCTTGAACTGGAGTAGTAGTCTTGACTCATCAGAAATATGAAGGATGGAATAAATAGCACCTTGAATTTTCCCAGGTATTTCTTTGCTGCAAAAATTGACAATACTAAATATATAAAAACCCCAAAATCCAACAAAATGTAGCTGCAAGATTCAGAACTATCTGGCAGTGATAACTGGTACTGGAATCCTGAAAAGAGACTATTGAAAGACATAGCAAGAAGTCATATTGGCATGTTCCTCAACTCTTTGCACACTGTTTTTTCACTCTTCTCTCAGTTACAAACCTCAAACCATATTTCTGAAAGACACATGCTGTGCAAATTGCCAGACTGGCCACACCCCAGAGCTATCTAACCCAGGTTCCTGTTTGTGGAAACACATCTATGCTATTCTGTGCTTAGCAGAAAAGGACAAAAAATGAGATGCATATGCTATTGCTTTCCCTGTCTCATCCTCCCAGCTTCTACTAATCTGTGGTTCAGGGATTTCCTGAGCCAGAAAGACTGGAATGTTTCTGATGGACTGGTCTTCCATGAGCTCACCTAATGAGCCCATTTGTTCCCTTGCTGTTTATGCTATCCATGGCAAGGACTTCTACAGTTGAGCTGTGCACTGTTCAGAAAAGGAGATTTCTTCTGCAGGTTCAATCCAGATGCTGAAAGTCAAGTTCTGTTCTCCCTAAAACCAAACTAGACCCTTTGGCAGCTCCTCTGTTTGCATTTGGCTTGGCAGCTGTAACTGACTGGAAACTAGTCCTGTAAATACAGACAGGTGTGGATTTACACATGATGTCTAAGTGCTCTGTGGGTGTAGAGAGGCTTGAAGATGAGCATGGGTGGAAGTGGCAGTGGACCAAGAACACCAGTTAACAGTTCTGCTGGAAATGATGAGGTGTAAGTGGGAAGCCTGAGCATACTCTCACAGACAGTCAGAGTACAAAGCAATACACAAATTCTTGGTTGCTAAAATAAGATACTTTGACACGTAATCTTCACAACCTATCTCCTGGATGGGTTAAGAAGGATTTAGGTTTTCTGTCCAAGACAGAACTTTGCTCTCTGAATTGCTTTTCTTTAACCCAGTTTAATTCTACATGTGTTCATTTCTGTGGGTTTTTCTCAGACCAACAGATGCTGAGTTATAATCCAGGAATCTACAGCTGTTCCATCCCTGACATCTTCCAAGCTGATCTCCCAAATCTCCAGAAGCTCTGTGCAAAGTCCAGGCTGCCCTCGGTCCCCTTGCGCCATCTCTCCAAGCTCCAGTCAGCTCGTGGGGAAACTTTTCTCCACTTTGCAAAGTCACACTTGTTCATAGATGGTAAGAGAACCTTTTGCTCTCTACACATTCTCAATAAAGTTTTAAAATATGAGCGAATAAATTATTTTAAAATTCATACTCTCTCTGAGGGGGGAAAAAAGAAGTTCAGTTTCAGAAATTAATGTAACAGGGCAAAGTGTGCAGTCCCATCCTAATGTTCTCTCAGCCCCACAAAAAAAAAAAGCTGTCTGGTCTATCCTAAGGTATTCAACAGTTAGATTTTCAAGAAAATTATGTTCCATGATTCAACAGTAAGAGCAAAGAAGAAATAGGGGGTTTGAATCATCTGGGGGTTTTTGTTATGAAGAAGGCTTCAAAATTGTTGTCCTTTCCCTTTTTTCATGTTGTTTGTTTGCAACAGGTTTACTAGAAGGAGAAAAGTAGAAATAAACTTAAAGATTATGCTTTTCAGTCTGTTCTTAAATGAAGTAACATGAAACACTGATTGCCCTCACCCTGTGTTATTCCACAGATATCTATGTGGCCTGGATGGCTCAGGAGCTGAAGACTGATTTGCTGGCCGAATCCTGGCAGCGTTCTGGCGAAAAGCTTTACTCAAATTGTTCTCTTGACTACCACGTCTACAACATAAACATAATAGGGCTGCCACTGAACTCCACCTTTCATTCCATTAATGATCATTCCAAATGGGCTGTTTCAAGGAAATATGAAGATCAGTGGGCATGCATTGGGGACTTGAACCGTGCAGCTGAGCAAGCTTGGAGAAGTGGTGGGTTCATCTGTACCCAGAATGAACAGATCTACAAAGCCTTCAGGCATTTGATAACCCACTATGAAAGCTGCACTTCTGCTCCCAGAGAGCTATAACCAACCCTTCCTGCCAACCAGCACAGCCCTTCTTACATGGAACTGTAGGAGGTGTCTCCCTTGATCTGTATTTTCACTCTGAAAACAGCCCTGTGAGTTTGAGATGTCTGGGCTGTCCCCTTGTTAGCTGTGGGAGCAGCTGGTGTCCTGTGGTGGGGTGTGCTGGGCCCTGCTCTGCTCCCCTGGCTCCTCTCACCATCCCACTGGGATGGGATGGGGGGGATTCCACCAAAGCACATCCCTGTGCACACCCTGCACGGGCATCCCTGGGCACCTCGGGAGTGGGGCTGGATGTGGGACAGGAGGGACAACAGAAACTCTGTCATGATCTGGGCTGTCAGGACTGGGCAGGTAGCATGGGACAACTACCCCCAAATACTTCAAAATTGCTCTGGATTTCTGGCACTGTTGAAATAAATCACAGCATTTCTGCTCAGCTTGGGCTGAATCTCTAAAAGAGCTGAGAAAATTAGATTCAAACAGGGAGATGAATAGATCTGAGGACAGGAAGGCCTCATTTTTATGTGATTACTTTTTAGAGAATTAATGAACTTTAAATCATCTTTAAATTATCTGTAACCAATAGCTTGGGAATATTTCTAGTGCTTTTATTAATGTACAGCAATTCTATAAACAAATAAACATTTCCAAAATATGAACAAGCAAAGTAAAGAGTAAAAATGGTCTGTTTACATTCTCCCTCTTCCATCTGTATAGCTTTTTGTGGTTGGTTACAATGTTTTATAGCTGCCAAAGGAACAATGGAGACAATTAAGAATAAATATAAATATAAGAATAAATTTGAAGAAAGATGTTATTTTACCTACATTTTCACATTACAACAAATGTGGCTGTTAATTTTCAATATCTCCAGGCTCAGGCTTAGGACCTGAACTTTGCATGGTCTTGCTATTAAGACAAAGCTGATTTGAAAAATCCCAATACGCTCTTGTGTTCAGATTTCAAAAGTGTATCTGTGTTTAATATGTTCTTAAATACATTTATATATTTATATATTTTTTTTTTTCCTGAATTTCCAGTCTAAAGATCTGGCTGTCCCACTGATACTTCTGTTTTGCTGTGTTCATAGTCCCTACCACTGATCCCCTATAGAAGTAGGTATAAAGAAATGCCCCACAACCACAAGAGATTGCCAAAGATTTCTTTTCCTTTTCACTCTGAACAATCAGCCAAACAACAAAGTGTACAAAGCCTCAAAAGAATTTATTTCAGAAAACATTCATGCATATTTTTTGAAGAGATAGAAATAATGTATATGGCCTGCATAATGAAGGGAATTGTACAGGAATAGCTTTCATAATTAGCCAGTCTGGATTGAAGGTAGCTCGTAGTTTGAGTCTCATGGCTCAGTGAAAACAGTTTTGTTGCTTAGATATCCTGCAAGAAATTTTTTATTTTGTTTTCTCTGCATATGACCCAATAACATTCAATAAATATTTTGTTTGATAATGTTCTTTCTTCGATGCCTGTCAAATTGTTTTCCATATTTACTTCTTGTTTTGCAAGGTGTGGTCAAGCAACACCTTTTGTGGCAGTGAAAATTGCCAGTGACACAGACCACTGTCCCATGGGATGGTAGGGTATTGCTCAGATAAGCCAAGACAAAATTAATTTCTCTTGCCTATCTTTTCATGGCAGACACTAACCTAACCTGCCTGTCTGAGCTCTTGTATTTTGCTTACAGCTTTGTCTAAGCAGAACTTCAGTGTACAGGACTGGCAAGAAATCCTCTGCTGGAGACAGTGCTGGGGAGCTCACTGTGTGTGTCAGAGAGCACCTGGATCTGTGGCACAACCTGTATTTCTTGTAGGATTTTCAAATACTCAGCCACAGCACTTGGGTCACAGGGTTCAACAGCAGAGTCTCTGTCCCAGTGGTTGTCACAACAGTGCTGCCAGCCTCCCTCTCCCCAGGCCAGAAGTTACCAGTGCATCATTTGAAATAAGTGCTGATTGCTGTTCTTAATCATTTGGTCAATTAATAGCTGTCATGAAGTTTTACAAGACTACTTAACATTCCTCTTTCATTATACCCAAGACTGGTTGCCTCCATTTTAGCTGTAACTGAGGAGCATGAAGAGCAGTGGGAGCATGCAGAGAAACAGCTGCACCATACAGCACCACAAGCACCTCAGCAGCCTGGCTCTGCACACACTCATTTCAGTGGTGTAGCAATGAAAAGGCTGCAGATCTGGTTCTCATTTTTTGACTGTAAACAGCTTTAATTCAGTTTTGCTTTTGTTGTGTAACTTCTGTATTTGCATATCCTCGTATTTCTGCTACACGTTATGAAACATGGGCAGACTCTTGGTTTCCCAAAAGGGACTAGTAATCAACAAAATAAACCATATAGGTTTTTAAAGGGTTTGTAATGCTAAGGTTTTCTTTGAAAACGCAACACCATAAGCCACTTACTCAACCTCATGTGTGCTCACAGCATGTCCTGTGTAAAATGTTTACTTTTGCCTTATATATATATATATATATATATATATATATATATATATATATATATATATGTATGTATAGTTTTAAAATCTAAAATATGCTGTTGTATTTCAAGATGCCAAACATTCAAGAAATGTCTGCCTGTCCCAGTGATTCTGTGGATTCTGTGCTGCCTTTGCCACCCACTGTGACCTTTTTGACTGGAGAGACTGGTTCCTGCAAAAGGGGACGTGTGGTGTGGCCCCTCTGCAGTGTCAGGAGGATCTGCTCAGCAAAGTGACCCTGCAGAAAGGCCCAAACACTGGACCCTGACAAGGAGAAGGAAGAAAGCTGCTGTCTTGTGTGGACACCTGGAGTCTCCTCTCAGCATGCAGGTTTGGCTATTCTGACCCTTGGGCTCTGTTCTAGACTAAATGAGAACATTTATTATACATGAAAACTGTTTGCCGAGGGAGTAGGAGAGGCCAAAAGCAAACATTATTAATCCACTAAACATTACTGTAGTGCAGCCAAGATTGTAACAAACACAGCAGCAGGGATGGTTGTTTGGTGTAAATGCCTTGTAATCATTTCCACAAGCTGAGGCTCAGTCCCAGCACGCCTGACACGCTCACAGGGCGCAGGAAATGCAGACACAGCCTCTCCAAATCCAACCCCCCACACCAGGGTGTCTCCTGCCCTCCCCAGAGCAAGGGCAGCACTCTGCCTCCCTGACACTGCTCAAAAAGCCTGGCGGGTTCTTCTGTAAACCCCTGTATCCCTGAGGATGCTTCCCTAGTGCTGCTAGTTGTCTGTCAGTGGGGCAGTGGTTTGCTGTGTTAGAGCAGTGCAATTTTACACAAAGTTAGTGCAAGAGGTCAAAGGATTAGACATTGAAGAAAACCTAAAAATATTAAAAAATAAAAAAATGAAGGCTTAAACATTTAAACTGTGTGAAGTTTAATTCTGGCTGGGCAATTACAGCAGGTAGAGGCCTGGCAGCCTGAGCCCACTTCACAGGGCAGCCTTTGTGGCAGAACTGTTTCTGGTGTCTCCACAGCAACTGAACATACCCTGAGCTCTCGTGATGGGAGTGATGAGCAATCTATTGGAGAATTTCTCAAGGGCTCTGGGGCTCCATGCCAGCTTTGGTCAAAGTCAAAGGAAGCTTTGGGAACAATTTCTTTGAGCTGGGAACATTCTTCAAGGCATGCTAACATAGCCCAGTGCTTTGTCTTGTCACAGGGGTCTGCAGGCATGCTTCTGACTAATGAAATGCTCACTAACATCATTGTGAGAAGTCTTTTTAATTTATCAAAGCATCCTTGGCGTTATTAGCATAGCCACATAATTATCCACAACTTACACCCATATGTTAACGCCCATAAATTACTGTGCAGATTTCTTTTATACCTCTATTTTCGGTTTCTGGGAAGGATACATCACTGGGTACTTAATATAGTAATTGCTTCAGAACATGTAAGCTGCCCATGCCTGCAGTAAAATGTTCAGCAGGCAGAGTGGTGCTGGCAGCGTCATCTGAAAGCTCAGGAAGCCAAAGCCTAACTGTGCTCAGGGTGTGATGCAAGACTGTGATGCACCTCTTTAATTTCACAAGAGATTTCTTAAAAAGACAGAAATTTAAAAATGAGAGTGGGGATGAACAAATTTGTGTTAGGCTAAGTGTGAGAAAAAACCACTTTGTAGTAGGGAAAACATTCTTTATAGTAAAAGGCAGAGAGCCTGATCTGAAATCCCAAGCTAGGACAGCAATATTGGTGTATTCTAGATATCCTGATACCCTGAGTTGCTACCCATATGTGTCACACATCTGACACTGTTTCATTTAGACTGGTGATACCAGATTATAGATCTAATCTTCTGGATTTTCCTATAATCCTCACAATTTTGGCAAGAATGCAGTGAAAGAACTTGTGTTTTAACCAAGAAATCAGTTGCAGCACTTTCAGGTCTTGGATTCAGACAGCATAATAAAATTTTTTAATGCAGACCTGTTGTTTGCTTATCTTTAAATTATTTATCCCAATACTGAGAGTATGCTATTCTATGCATGTATAACATGTTCATTTTGCTAAAACTGTAAACTACAAACCATTAGGACTTGAAAAATATATTTTGCTTTTTATAAAGAGCTGTGTTACTCAAGTTATTTTAGTAAGTCCTTTTGATTTTATTTTCTTTTCATTTCATTTGCTTGACATTTTTACACAAGGTATCTGCTGACTATTCTGGTTCTCTCTAAGAGGGATAAAAGTAAGGAACATTCCTTCCCTGCTTTGATCACTTTGAAGCCTGGGAACTGCAAACTGATTTTCAAATATTCAAAGCTTCCAGGAGCAGAGCATAGTATTTAATGTTGCATGCTGAAGTGCTGGCAATTGCTACAAGTGGTTCACTGTAGCACAGTAGTTATCAGCATTGCCTCACTTACTAATCATAGAAATGTTGCATGCAAATTAGCCAGAGTTGTGCCTCATAATACAGTAATTCAAACATCTCTCTTCACATGTATCAATGGCTGCAAATGTATCACATTATAGCACTGCACGGTTTCTCCATTGCATTCCAAAACCTGCCTCACTAAAAGCTGTGTCACTGTGTTTTCTTTTTGTTGCTTACTTATGACTTTCTAAAGAGTGAGAGAGTTTAGCTCCAGGGCACTTTTGTGTCTGCCATTTTCCAGGGTTCTTTTTTGGGCTAATGTTCTGTCAGCCAAATACCAATATTTTTCTTGCTATAGCTCAGTTTAAAAATGTATTTTTGCACCAGTAGGAACACAGTAAGCACCACTGTCCTCCACATCAGCACAGTTTCAGGAATTATTCTCTTCCCTGCTCTGAAAGCTGTTCCATTTCATATCCTGATTTTGTAAATCCTAGGCACTGTGCAAGGAAAATCTCATCTTTCAATCTCTTGCTTTCTAACTATTTCAATTTTTTTTTTCAGGAAAGTCAAGGTGAGAAGGAAGAAACTGAAAATTTTGCACAGAACATTTTGCAAAGAAAGAAACACTTCACAGCAGATAGGGACAATTTGTGCAGTTGTATTCCCAGACACTCACCAACCTGCCAAAAGATGGGAAGACACAGAGAAATGGGAGCAAAAATAGTTTGCAGGAGAAAGAAGAAGAGAGAACAAGACAACTGAAGGTAAGCAAGAGAGGTGAAACAAGGGAAGAGCAGAAGGAACATTATAATGGTCAACACCAAAGGAGCCAGAGACCTCGAGTGTGGTGACAGAGAAACTTCTGGAGTTAGCTCTGCAAAAATCCAGTTAACAAGATGTTACATTTGCTATGATAGTTACTTAACATTTATCCATTTTACAGATACAATGTCCATAGACTACACCACAGAGATAAAAGCAAAAGGCATAAACTGAAGAGACTTAGCTAAGAGGTAAAAAAACACAGCTCCAACCAACACCCAAGAAAGTCATTACCTCTGTTTCCAAACCTACAAGAGGTGGAGTAAGGTAAAGTCAAATGCATTAAACAGGTAAAAGTAGGAGGGAGAAATGCATGAGCTAGGCTAACCAGTTTGAACCATACATATTTGAACAACATGCTAAACCATTTTTTAAAAAGAAGGAAGCTACTACTAAGGTTTAAAGCCTATGTACAAATACAATAAAAACAAGAGATGCAAAATATTCACAAGAATAACTGCAGATCATTTCATTACAGCTGGTGACACTAAAGTGAGCTGCATTCATTCTTGTAGCATTGAGAGTACTGCAGGCAAAAAGAAGTAAATACAAATACAAAGGAAAGCAAAAAGAACATACATAGGGATTAGCCAACTGATGCTTTTAACACTTTGCTCCTGGGATCATCATAGTTATGGGTATTTTGTTGGCCTTTTATTGTCAGGTTAAAAATCAAGCTTGCTTAGAAACCTCCCCAGTTTTATACTTTTTTCAGTTTTATCTCTGATCCTACTTTGCTCTCCTGCACTAAACAAACCATCATTGGTCTAATACAATAGTTTCTCACAGCACTGAGTCAAAATCAGCAGTCATTCCTGAGTATTACTTACAGTCACTTGGCTCATGGTGGCTGTTTTTTCACCTCCTGGTCTCGGATCCCACAGAGGAATAATGGCAGTATAGAAGCTGAAGCCCTATAAAAAGTGTCATCTTAATATCAGAGGAGGAGCTAGGCATAAGGGGTTGGCTTCACAAATGTAAATATTTCATAATTTATTTAGCAACGTGGCTTTTCTTTTCCCCCCAGGCAAAAACTTTAATAAAGGAATAGGTCTACTGCAACAAAGGAAACAACAGCAAAAAACAGAGACAAGGACACATCCTAACCCCATTAATATCAGAGGGAATTTGCCTTCATCTTCAGTGGGAACAGAACTTCAAAGACACAGGAATCATCCATGAAACCTGAATGGCAAAATCTGCACCTTCTACACTCTCTGACACAAACTGTGTTTGGGGGTGAGGGTAGTCCCAGCACAATGAACACGTCCCCAGCAGGAGCTGCATGACCTTGGGCTGGCCATGACCTTGTCCCTGGCACTGGCAGGGTGGTGTGAGGACAGACCTCATGCCTTGACAGGAGAACCTCTCTGAGTCACATGAGCTGGGCACAGGTGAACCTCCTGTCTCTCTTTCTTCATGGCTGTACAAATCAGGAAGAAGTGATACCCCCACCTTTATAGGTCCATTGTTTTACATCTCAGTAGCTTAAGATATTCTTTCAAAACCTGTCTCTGGCAGAATGAAAACTCTGTCTCCTCAGTCCTGATTTGTGTTGTTAGAAATGAGGAAGGTGAGTGGTGTGGATATAAAGAATTGTTTCCTCTCTAGGAAGATTTAAGATCTCACTTAAAGACTAAGAACATATTTTAGGTGGACACAGCCTAGTAAATGCTGGGAATGTAGGAAAATAGGGATGAGGGAACTCATTCCTGGACATTTCTGCAGGTCTTGTTTTGGTACTTGTACCATACAGCAAATAGAAATTCAAAGAACAGAGGTACTAACAGCAGAATTAGTTTTCCTGTCCTTGCTTTGGATGACTTTGTGTTTCATCCATTCCTGGGAATGCATAATATGGCATGGTATCAAGTCACTGGATGAAAATTTATGTAATGTACAGCCCGGAGAAGATGCTACACTCTTGATAAGCTTTTTTGCTGCTCATAGTCCTATTGTAGCTCTGTGAGAAAAAGTCCCCCTCTGTCCTTCATTATTTACTGGTCACCAAATTAAGTCTGACAACACAGACTCTTTCAAATAGACCAGATTCCAAGGAACAGTAAGAAAACTTTCCATGGGGATGTGTACCCTAATTAAGGCCTCTCCACTGATTTATAATTATATTTCACATGTTTCCTATGGTGTCTGCACCCCCAGACCATTGCAGCCATGGCAAGCACCTTCAGAAAAGCCCCTTTAAAAGGGCTGTGTTTAACATGTTTGTATGTCTGTGTTTTATACACCAATGATCTTCCATCGCTGGGTGTAAAGAGTTCCACAGACAACCTTTAATCAAGCCACAAATATGACTACAAAATACAAGTTCATGCGTGTTCTCCATACATTACATTTCTTCAGGAATTTCTTAAGCCTCTCCTGAAAAACTGTAAGAAAATTTCAAAATTTTACAAGTCAGACCCATATTGTATGTCAAAATGCAGCTGGGGTTTTTTGAAGGAGCGAGGACTGCTCAGGACCCTGCAGGTACAGAGAACTTGGGATTTCAATACTTTTTTGTAATAAAATGTAGTATTTCTTTAATGCTAACTTCCTCTTGTTTTCAGTGCCCTCATTGTTAACAACCAGCACCTATATAATCAGTCTAAGAAAGGAGGAGTGGAGCATGTGGTTTGGCTACGTTGAAAATCATATAATAATGCTATTTGAGTCTGTGGGTTTAGCTTGGTAGTCCAACTGAAATGACTGCCAGCTAGACAGATTGTACAGGAAAGGTGAAACACTGCATTTCAGATAAGAAACTAATCTGTATTTCATGGTCCCCATCTCCTCTGGGAATATGAACCCAGTGCTTTGTGGGACAAGTGACTCTCCTAGACATAATACTGCTGAGCACAACTAGTCTGATTGGCTTAGAGCAGTGTGGTAAAGGCAAAGTGAAACTGAGCAGCTTTGTGGCCTTTACCACTTTTACCATAAACAAGGTGTCTTTCCTAAGCAAGGGAAGTTTCAAGGGCTCACAGCATTTGAAGTGTTTACTTAAATGTAGTACTGCATAAAGTATTACAATAAGATGAACAGAGTAAAAATTAGAAGAGCCAAACTCTAAACAAATTTATGAGTGCTCTGTAGAAATCAATACATATTTGTGCAAAGTATGCAGGAGAAGAGAAATATGTTTCCTCTAAAAGGATGTAGGTGTGGCTATTGCACTGTACCAAGGAGATTAAAAAAAATCCTATTGCTGTGTTGTGTTTGAAGTAATAATTAGAGTCTCACATCAAGTTTGAATGATAACTATTACTTTCTTCACACAGATTTTCTAAACTTGAGAGACCAGTTTTCAAAAGCTCTCTAGCAAAGCTATTATCTTACCAGCATTACTTTGTCAGAAGAAGCTGTAAAAGGTTCGTCAGAAGCACTGAGGGTGAGTCTGGATTTTCCAGTTTCTTCTCAGGAATTGCCCTCAAAAATGAATGTCAGCCTTTCTGACAGTAATCTTTCACAAATACAGCTGAAAATTATGCACTTGGCAAATTCTCAACAACCTTGGAAATTGGACCTATTGGACATTCAAAGGCACAAGGCTTTTAAGTTCTTCACACTTAGACAGCTATAGCCAATAGTCTCAATTAGAATACATGCTTTATTCTTAAAAAAAGATTGGCATTTTAGGCAGTGGCTGTTAAAAGTTCTTGGAAAAGCAAGAAGCACTTAAAGGCCAGAGGATTCAGGAAGCTAGCAGGAGCTTAACTGGCACCAAAACATGGCACAACAATAAAAGTGAAGAAAGTTATCTTCTGCAGCTTGCTTTCTGAAATTAGAAAAATGGAAACAATTTATGAATGCAAACAGGAAGGGAACAGCACTTTTCAAAGAGTTTTGAACTGCAGAGTTGTGGAGTGCCTGCTTCTTCCTAAGGCAGAATAATACCTAGAAACTCAGCCAGTAGGTGAGGGCATTGCACTGACATCTCACCTGAAGCAGCAGAGGTGCCCCTTTTAATTTCTGCCAACAGGCTTGAAGGAGAAAATCTTGAGCCCAAAGGAAAGGAAACCACAGTGTCCCCCAAAGGATGGACAGCTTCCTGATGAGAAGGAGCTAAGGACATGCTGCTCTCCATGCAAAGCTGAAGGGGTGCCCAGAGAAACAACAGCATGTCCACTTGATGTGGTTAATCCTTGTCAGGGTAGCAGGCTGTTCCCAGGACTACTGAGCAAAACAACAGCTGAAAGAACAAGGGAGAACAAAACTTTTTTAAAATATCAGCCTCAGCCTGGATAAGAACTTGGAAAATTATACATTTAGTTGTAAAAAAAAAACCCACCCGGAATCACATGCTAAAAATCCTCAACAAAGACCTGTAAAGAGACTGCTCTGAGCAGTATATTTAATTAAGCTTTAAAAAAGTTATAACAGAATTTGGTCTTGATGAATAACTTGTGTGCAGGATCTAGAGCAGTTTTGTTGGGATCTCCAGCAATGCCATCACTCCATCTCTAAATGACTTTGTGGTTGGCATCATATCAACAGTATCAACCCTGCAGGTTGTGTAACAAGCTAATGATGAAACACTTAAGGATGAAGGTGGAGGTGCTGGTAGGATGACAAAGTCCACCACACATATACAGTAAGAACCAACTGAGATTACGTGAGGCTGCGTCAAACATGAAACATTAAAAATGCCGTTTATTAAAAACACAGACCCAACTAAACTGAGTTTATATAAACTATCTAATTAACAGATTAGAAAGCCTGATATCACCTGTGTGATCTTGTAGTCTGACTTCTGGCATAATGAAGAGCAGATTTTCCTGAACTCATCCCTGTGGGAACTAGATTGTATCATTTTAAGGGGAACACATATATCTTGATATAAATATTAAGAGAAATTTTACCATAATTCTTGGTAACCCTCTCAACGGTTAATTATGGGTAACTATAAATTAAGATTGCAGGTCTTGGATCTTTGTGTGACTGAGCTAAGGCATGGATTTTTAAATTAATATTTACACCATAGAATGGTACATAAAGGGCCCCCATTAACTTTCTCTTTGATAAGCTAAATAGGTGGAACTCTTTGACCCCCACATTAGAAGGAGAGTATCCTTTAATTATGTCTCATCCCTATTCTATTAAATCCTTCTAATTTTTCATCACTCGTTTGAATTTAGGACCCAGATCCCAAACATTCCACCTTTCTTTGCATCAGTATCAGATTCAGATGGAATATTAACCTCTTTATCCTTTCTCAGTATTTACTTGGTTGGGCAGTCAAGAGTTACTTTCCATATTCTGGTCACCATGTCAGAGAAGTAGCAATTGTGATCTGATAGAATTCCTTTTTAGTGACTTTGCTTCCCAGCAGAGGACTTCCTATGATATTTACTGGGCACTTGTTCTTGCTGGAATATATGTTCTGCTTCTTTATTGTATAAGGCAAAAATGCTTTCACAGTGACTGTAGAAGAAGGTTCAAAGGGATGTATCAGAGGTGACCAAACTATTTGTGAAGAAGGAGACTGAGGACAAGACAGATCTCCTGAATTCCATACTGGCACTACAGTACTGCATATTTCCATGTGAGGCTGAATGACAGAGGCCACGGCCAGATGCATTGTCAGCTGATGCATACAATCCTGGGATCAGACTGAATGCTGCCCTTTCTTTCCAGATATATCTAAAAGTCACCTGGTGAAATAAAAAAACAGGGTCTGAACCACTGAGCCTAACTCTCTTCTGCCAAAGGTAAGGCTGTGCCTTCTCTTTCATAAACAATACCATGCAAGCTTAGGAAATAAACTGTTTTACCAAACAGGAGGAAAATATGATCAGTTTGAAAATACAGACAAAGGAATATTTTTTTAGCTAATTCTTCCTTGTCAATTTGTGTGTAACTTTTACTGAAATGTGCTTTAAATTCTGTCCTCTGTCTCCTACCGCAGAGAACAGAAATTGTCTCCAGAATCAATCTGTGTTGGGTAAAGCATCAAACTTGTTGAACTATGCAGACCAAGCAGAAGAGATCCTGTGATAAAAGGTCCAATGTAAGACCAGATTTCATGATGAGTTTCATTTCCTTGTTTAGTCAAACCCTGTGCACCAGGATTGGCTCTGACAAGCTTCCACTGTAAATGATACAAAAGAAGCTGAAATCTAGGCCACAGCTAGAAAAAATTCTTAGGAAGCTCTCTGGATTTCCTGGAGGGCAAGGTGTGGCTTTGTGTGTGGGAGGTAAATGCCAGTGTTTTTCTGTTACCAGTAATTATGTGCAGCTTGAGTTTCAGTAATAAGCATGATGGAATATGCATGATGGAATAAAAGAGTTTATCTGACACTGGGATTACATGTTACAAGGTAAATGTACATTGCTTACATTGCTTGTTCTTCATTATTTTGTGATTAGCACTTTCAAATATCCAAAAGCGTGCTCATATTTTATCAACACATAAGAAAAAAATACAGTTACTGAGAGTTTGTAACATACAAAAGAAAGAAATCTTGTAAATCTTCATATTAGCTCACCAGTTTGTCTAACATTTTGGAACTACTTCTTGCATTAACATTTGTTTTTATTAGCTTCAGTAATTTTGCTTTTGATGTTTTTTATTGTTTATGATCACTGCCAAATACAGAATATGCTTTCCAGAAAGTTATCCTGAGGTCAACACCCAACATTGAAATACGAGTCTTAAAAGATTTGATAAACCAATAAAGAAAGAAAATCTTATCAGGTGAAAGGGGTTTGGCAGCTTAAATTAAAGAGACACTGCAATTCTAATGACTATTTATCAAAATATAGGAATACATACCAACAGGAAAAAAACCCCAACTTTAATGTAGCTAAAATGTAGCCTGTTAAATTATTGTAAAACATTCATTGCAGTGTCTAACCCCATATAATATGAATATTATGGAAGATATTCTAAAGTTCTTACAAAACATTTGAAAGACTTTTTTTTTTTTACTTCATTTTGAGGTTTCATAGCATCATAGGTTTTCAGGCTAGAAGAAAGCACCACAAGTCTGACCTTTTCATGGTATGGTTGATAATTAGATTGATGAATGTGTCCTTTGGAAAAAAATCTACCACTTTTGTTTAAATATTTCATGTGAAAAAGAATACTTCACAGGCCTATCTATCAATTTTTTTCCCAAGACTTAGTTAATCCAAGGGATTTTCTGTTTGTTTTTGCTTTGTTTTTTAATCAAAAAATATCTCTTGACTAAGTTTTCAAACACTGCATCTTTTAAAAGATTTATCTGCTAAACTGAAGATTTCTACAATTATTCTTTTTGTTTATGTAATTCCAGGTGAGTTAGTTCTTCCCTGATTCATTGAAGGGCTAAAGAGATGAAGCTTTTTAAGTCACTACTTTAAAAAAGGTTTTTAGATCCTAAAGCAACCATGTAGTTCTGCTTAACCAGTTTCTCAGTTTTTGTCTCGATATCAGGGCATGACCTACTGTTCCACCAACAAAACCCCTATTGCTACAGTGCTCCCCACATTTATTCACAAGGGTGGCATTTCTGTGTGCCCCTAACTCATTTCTGTATCATTTCTTTTCATGATGCAGCCCTCCCTTAGGTAACTACATTGCATTTTTCTTTCCTAGCAGTATTAGCCTGCACTTAACTATACTAAAATGCACATTGTTCAAGTTAGCTCACCTTACTAAAGATTCTGGACTAATTTCTTATCATGTATCACTTTACAACTTCTGTTTCTTATGCAAGCATAATCTTACAAATTTGTAAAATAACTAGTATCTGTCACTAGCTATTTATAAATACCTCTCTCTTACTAATAATGCCAAGTAAAATATGATCCTGACTATTTTTCTCAACTTAAAATATAACGTATATACTAAGAGCCAAGTGTAATATAGCCAGACACAGAAATGTATTAAAATAGAAGAATATTTAAGCAATATTTTGCTTATTCTCAATAAAATGTGTTTTGATACCATGGAGTTAAGAGCAATCTTCAAGGGGAAGGGAACAATAGATTCACTTGACACCTTTACTTTGTAACAAAATAATTCCCTTATTTCTGTAGAAGCACCTACAAATTATGTTGTGATAATTTTGAACAAGAAGAAAATTCTTCTCTATTTGTGGGCAAACTGCATGTGGAAAAATAAGCAAAATTATTTGCTATACCAAGTTCTATTTATTTAAGCAAAATTATTCCACTACTGCACAAATATGCCTTGATATAAAATAACAGGAATTTAATTTTTAAAAATGAAAACACAAGGTAGCATATTCTGAAAAATATCTGCCTAGAAATGAGTCATACTCTAATCTTGAATAAACTCCTTCTTCCATACATGAAGGAGTGTTTTATTAAGGCAGCCCAAGCTATGTGTAATTGCACCAGCAGAAAGATACAAGCATTTTCTACAGAAAGAACCACACCTCCCAAGAAACACAAGTTTTTCTGCATACCCACAAGGTTGATGAAATGCTGCCATTGACTGTCTTCCCTTTTACAGCACAATTCTTTAGAAAAGGGCAGGGATCTCCAGAAGCAGCACAATGAATTCAGCAAAATACCAGATTGGAAATGGTAGATGCTTCTTCAGTACTTTGCCGTGGGTAGCTATTGGATAAACTTCTCAAAAAGTATAAATGTGTCAAAATCCAATTTTATTGTCCATAGAATTTCTATTTGGGGAAGTATTCCAGTTTTCTACACTAGACACTTGAAACCCTAGCAACCTCCATTATATTTTTTCCCCAGCTAATATACAATTAATGCATTATCTAGTAGCTACAATCTACTAACCAGAAGTGCTGACACACTTGTAGTAAATCAATTACCCAGTATTAGCCAGACTGATCTGTCCAGATTAAGATAATGTCCAGCTATGCCATCTTGATAAGTCCTGTGGGAAGAAATTATTATAGTATTGGTTATAATCACATGTTTACTTCTGTGTTGATATCCATACATAAAGTATTTTTTTTAAACTCAAATGGGTTGAAAACTGGACACTCGTATGAGCAGACCATGGAATTTCCATAATTTTTGAATAATGCATTTTCAAGGTTTTTTGCAAGAATTCCTTATAAAATGCCTTCTTTTTAAAATCCTTTTCTTTGCTTAATTCTTCCTTAGATTATGTAAATCTTGCTCAGTCAGGCTTCCAAAAGCTCTACTTCTTTTTCTGTCTCACATACCCATAAACACACACATGTTCTGAGACGTTTGACATAGACCATTTGGACACATCACTACTCTTTGCACAGTGTTTCAGCAAGAAGGTTGCACTATGAGCTGCTGCAGCTTCTAGGAGAGCAGGAGGGGAGAGCAGGAGAGCTACAGGTCTGTCAGCCTCACCTCTGTCCCCAGGATGAGTCTGGAGCAAATGCTGCTGGAAGACATTTCCTAGCACTTGAGGGACACGAAAGTGACTGAGAACAGATGGTGCAATGCGTTTTACCAAGGGCAAACCTTTGATGGGAACACTGGCTCAACAGAGGAGGAAGAGCAGTGCTTGCTTTTTACCTTGACTTTAGGGAGGCCTTCAGCATGGACTCCCACAGCATCCCTACAGTCAGATGGGTGAAATACAGAGTGGGAAAATGTACCAGGTGGATGGGTGATGAGCTGGGCTGTGCAGTGAAACGGGTGTTGATCAGCAGTGCTAACTCCATAGGAGCAGGAGGCTGGTTACTAATGGTTCTCCTCAGGGACCCACACAGGGGCCAAAACTCTTAATGTCCTTTTTAATGGCATTCCCAGCATGTTCAGATGTGATACCTTTTGTGGGCAGGGGTGTCAATACTTGGGAAGATATAGCTGCTATTCAGAAGGGTCTTCAGGGTTTTTTTTTTCTTTTACCATTGTTTGCTTTCTTAAACCTAGGACTTTTTACACAAAAGCATGAAGATTGTAAAGAAACTTTAAAAAGCAAGAGCACTACAGAATGAAGAGCACTACACAATGAAAACTGGAATCTGTTATCTAGAATGATCCTGAGCATGCAGACATTATTTGTGAATCTAATTGAATATAGTTTTGGTTTGAACGCATAGTGATAGATATTTGTAAAACGACCTGTAGGTGTCTTACACTGGGCATTCTAAATGAATTTGATAAATTTTGTTTTGACAGACTAGTTTAATTTTCCCATCTGTATAATGGACATCATGTCTTCTTTCCAATAAGCCTCTTAATGTCTGTACACAGCTCAGGTACTGTAAAGAAGAACAACGCAGAAAAGCATATTAAAATAATATTTTTTGTTGTTGTTGTGTTATGGGATGATGGCAGGGCATTGAGAGTATATAGTAAGATCTAGTGTTCATCCTGAAATATTAAATAATACCCAACTTTATTGGGTGCATGATACCCATTTTATCCATTAGAGAGATTGCCTTGGGTGACTTAAAACACTGAAATTAAAAGACTGTAGACAAGATCCACTAAGGAATGCAAGCCTGTAAGCCTCAAACAGATGATCCTGAAAAACTACCCACACAGTTCCTGCATAGGCACCTGGTAATTTAATGTTGCTCCCCTATGAAATGCACATCTGGAGAAACAGCTCTGGGTATGCCTGAGTCTAGGAACAATGTGGAAAGAGCTAAGCAGTTTAGCATTCATTTGGTGCTTACGCTTAGCTGGGTAAACAAGAGACAATTCTACAGTGGAGGCTCCAGATGGCTTGGGACAATAATGCATACCAAGCACCACTGGCTTAGGCTCTATACAAAGCACAATTATAGGCTTTCTCTCACAAAATGATGGTATGGATGTCCATCTTTCATAGGATAGTATACTGTGGTGGGCCCATGCCCAAATCTTTCTTCAGCTGAAGAGAGGTGGGTTCAAAGCAGATTCTCCTGCCACAGGAGCATCTCCCACCACTCCGACTATTCCACCCTGGTGAAAGCACACTGTCCATTCTTCACTGTGCAAAAAGAGAATCAGGCCAGGAGTGTAGAATGAACCAGACTCTTCAGCTCAGAGATGAGAGTATACACAGAGAAACTGAAGCTGGTTACAATCCATTCCCTATAACTTGTTTTTTGCTGTGTAACTGTTAAAGTGAACTACAGGGAGAATACTCAGAGCTGGTCAGTATCGTATCAGTCAAATCTTGTTTCCTTTCAGAAGGAGAGTGCCCCAGCCTAGCCATTTGATTCAGCATTTTCTGGATCTTACTCTACACACAGCAATAGCTTCAGCTGGAAGAATGATGACAAGTTCTCACCTCAGAAAAACCTGCAGGCTTGTGGTTTCACTGTTCCATCAACAGATAAGATGATAATCTCCAGAGGCTGGAAAGTCCTGTCTTCATCCTTCTTTAACTTTTCAACTACCAGTTAAGCAAAGCCACTATCACTACCTTTGCTACACATTCCATGGTGTTAGGCAGCCCCTGGGAGCACCTACCAGAGAGAAGCTGTGAGCATGAGGGGCCTGCTAAGGGTTCAGATATCAAAGCTGTACAACTGCTCTGCAGTCTCAAGGCTGAGATGCTTGCAGGCATAACAAAACCAGACCTTTAGGGTATCACTTCATTATCTACACAGCACTGTGAAAGGAAAGAGAACCAGCTGTGACTGCAAGAATAAGAGGAGTGTGCTCCCTTAGTTCAGGATTCTGTGCTGCCAGGTACCAGCTCCTGCTCCTGCTCCTGTTCCCCCTCTTCACCACCACCAGAGTGTTCAGAGGGCCTAAGGATCCTTGAGGGAACCTTAAGACACCTCACGTCTTACTGTTTTGTTGTGATCTCATATTGCTTGTATTTCCTCTCCTCACCAGTTTTGGATCCATGACAGTACTGATTCCAGCTGTGTAACATGGGGAATTTTGTCCTAGAGAAAAATCAGTCACCCCTCCCTTGTGCTCTACTCTGCTAACACACCAAGAATCCTTAGAACAGGGACATTGCAAACTGTGCTCAGAACCTTGTGATCTTCAAATTACTATTACCAATTAGTGGCTATCTCTTTTAACAACCACCAGAAGGAATTCAGGCTCACTGATTCAGAGGGGAATTGCTTTGCCATGTTAATAAGGTAATGTAACTACAGACAAAATTAATCCATTAATTTTTAAAAACATTAATATTAAAAACATATAAAGCAACTTTTTGTTTTGTTCTTCAAGTGAAAAAGGGAGGGGGGGGGAGGGAGGGAGGGAGGAAGGAAGGAAGGAAGGAAGGAAGGAAGGAAGGAAGGAAGGAAGGAAGGAAGGAAGGCAGGCATGTATGGCATAGCTCTTTTCCAACATAGACAATGGCTTGTTTGGTTTGGAGCACTGCATTTTCTGGGGCATTTTGTTCAGTGTAAGGAATGTTGAAGACAAGTAGTATGTACTCTCAACCTTCAGGTAATGAAATCTAAAAAACAAAACAAACCGGGAAAATAGAAAAATGCTGGTTATTACATAAAAGCAAACAAATCAAACCCAAACCAACCAACCAAAAAAACAACAACAAAGAAAAACAAGAAAACCCCACACCCCTAAACCAGTTTTCTGATAAATTATTGAATGCAGAGGCACCTTGCCCTCTTTTCTCAGCTCTTTCTATATTTTCTTGCTTAATTTCCTTTCCCAGATGAATTTTTGTCCTTTCAACTTAATCACAAAATATATTTTCAACTGTTTGAGTTTTTTATACAACTCAAAATGATGCTTCACTTCTGAGCTGGGTTAATTTACAGAAAGGTTTCCTACAAAATTTCTGTGTGCTGACATGGAATGAATGTCTTCATTCATCTCTATTCATTAGAGAACTTACTTGTTGAGGGGTTTTATGTGTGGGGGAAGGCGGGTGCTGTTTGGGTTTTGGGTTTTTTTTCACTTGTTTTGTTTCTAACCAAGCAGCTTCTTCCAAAAGATGGTTTCTTGACAATGCTACTTAAGTTGTAAAATAAGAGTATCCTGGTAAAAATGTTATTTGCACAGAACAGAGTTCATAGCTAAAAAAATAAAAAGACCTTGGAACTTCTATGAAAAAAACTAAAGTAATACTCTGAATGCTTTTATTAGTTGGGCCTCCTATGGAAATTCTAATTATACCTTATCAGTGATCTCTACCTCCTCAGTGTGTTTCTGATGTCTTTTTGGTGTCCCTCCCCTGCCCTAGGAAGTTCTTATATTATTGTGTATCATTATTTTGTTCCTGTGAGTCCTTGGAAGAAAGGTATTCTAATAATATTAGGAGTTTGTCATCCCTTTTGCTAGGAGGGAGAAAGATAATGTGTTTTTTCCTCATGTAAGCACTCAGTGATCCCAACAAAAAGCATTGCAAGCTGGAACTACAAACAACACAGAAGTCCCTGTATGCTCTGCTAATAGCAGAGATGAAAATCTCTGCTAATGACTTTGAGAAATAACCTTGCAATCTATGACATCTGCATCAGCTAGAGAGATAAAGTTATAGCAAGTGCTTGGTTAACTTATTCTCAATAAAATCCACAAAATCTTAATTACCATGGAAACTGCTTATCCTTAAGGCGGTAAGGATAGCTGAAATATTTTCTCTTGACAAAATGGGAGTGAGGCCAGAAATATATGGGACTGTGCATAATTAGGCCTTTGATCTTTCATTTACATCTGTGTTAAGGAGAAGTAATCTCAATGAAGCAAGTTGAGTTTCAGAACAAATTCTTTTTTATAGGACAGAACAGGGTTTAAGATATTCTCTAGTTCTGGTTATTTCTAGGTATTTTTTCAATTGTCTTCCCATGTTTATGTTAAGAGATTTCTTTTTCCCTTTTCTAGTGAGAGAAACATAGTAAGGGCAAATAATATTTGTATATAACATTAGCAAACATCAAGCCTTGAAAAAATACTTGAGACAAATGGAACTAATCAGTCCCATTGAGGCTCAGAATTTTGCAGTCTCCAGTTTAGATCAGGTGTCCCCAAATCCCTGAGTACTCAAGTTCTATAAAACACTGTGTAGTCTTTGCTGTGCAGAAACATTTGCATACCTCTAAGCATGAAAATCAGCTCAGGAATAGAAAAGTTCATTTCTAACTTTATGTAAATTGAATGTCTAATTTGCTGTAGGAGTTATTTTTTCATTTTAACATCAAGTTTTAACAGATTTTAATGGAATAAAAATAACTTTTGGGAACATTACCATCAAAACCCTTGTGGTTCCTAATAAGCAGATGCTCCCTAAAACTTAAGTCACTGTGAGCAAAAGTCTGAATGTGAAAGAAAGTGTGCACATGGGCAGGCACTGCTGGGCCATGGTGCTACTACCTGCATTGATGTAAGGCCATCAATGTGTCATGTTTGATCGAAACTGCCCACTTTGACAGCTAGCTTGGTTAATAAATTACACTGCAGAGCTACACTGATGAGATACACTATGAGATACACTGATTTTATCTCCAGGTTCGCTGTCTGCTGAGCAATGAGCCCAGACAACGTCCTGGGTCGAGAGGTGATTGTGCTCTGTGCTCAACATTGAGTACTGTGTGCAGTGTTCAGCACCACAGTGTAAGAAAGACATTAAACTATTAGAGAGTGTCCAGAGGAGGGCAACAGAGGTGGTGAAGGACTTGAGGGGAAGCTGTGTGAGGAGGGGCTGAGGGCACTGGGTCTGTTCAGCCTGGAGGAGACTGAGGGGAGCCCTCACTGCAGTTACAACTTCCTTGTGAGGGGAGGAGGAGCAGCAGCACCGATCTGTGCTTGGTGGTGACAGTGACAGGAGCCCAGGGAATGGCCTGGAGCTGAGTCAGGGCAGGTTCAGGTTGGGTATCAGAAGTGTCTTCACCCAGAGGGTGTTTGGGCACTGAACAGCTCCCCAGGGCAGTGCTCACAGACCAGCCTGACAGAACTCAGGAATTGTTTGAACAACGCTCTCTGGCACACGGTGAGACACTTGGGGTGCTGCCCAGGGCCAGCAGCCGGACTGGACGGTGATCATGCGTCCCTTCCCACTCGGAACGCACCGAGACTCCGTGAGGGAACACTCTGCGACTCCGCGAGCAGCACCCCGGGATCCGCCCCCAGCCCCGCCCCGAGCCCCGCCCGCCGCACGAGCCCCGTCCCGCGCCTGCGCGGCGCCGCGCGGGGTCAGAGGCCAAGGGTGAGGGGCCGGCCCCGCCCCGGCTGCGGCGCCATGGCGGGTGAGGGCAGCGGGCCCGTGCCGGGCGATGGCGCCGGCCCGCCCGCCCCGGAGCGGGTGCTCTTCCCGCCCACCTTCAGCGTGTCCGAGATCAAGAACAAGCAGCGGCGGCACTTCATGTTCCTTCGCTGGAAGCAGCAGCAGAGGAAGGTGGGGCGGGCTGTTGCCGGGGGGCGGAGGAGGCCCGGGACTGGCGGGTCTGGCTAACGGAGCGCTGTCCCTCTGCCCGCAGGAGAAATTGGCCCTCAAGAAGAAGCGGAGGAAGGAGCGAGAGGCCCTCGGAGACAAAGTAAGGGTTCCGGCAGCAGCAGCCGGTGTGGCGGCGAGGGGAATGGGGCCCGGCTCGCCAGGCTGAGGGTCCTGCAGCTCCGCCCGGAGCTGGGGCTCCTCCGCTTCGTCAGCCAAAGGGTTTCTCCGCAGACGTCAGAGAGGCGGAGCAGTGAATTCAGTGAGGGTGGTAAAACACTGCAGAAGGCTGCCCAGAGAGGTGGTGGATGCCTCACCTGGAAACGTTCAAGGCCTGGTTTGGAGGGGCTCAAAGCATCCTGGTCTGGTCGAAGATGTCCCTGCTCACTGCACAGGAGCTCGAATAGATGGCCCTAAAAGGTCCCTTCCAGCCAAATCATTGTATTTTTCTATGCTCTCTGCTCACTGACTGTGGTAGCCTTCAGAGACACTGTTGTCTCTTCAGAAGCCTTGTTGCTCTTGTGTTAAATGATGCTGTAAACAGGCAGGATGAGTTTTAAACTAATGACATAAAACCACTCCTGAAAAGTTGTCCCTGATGTGATTGCTGTGGCATTTGTGTTGGTGTTATTAGGAATTATACTCTTATAATAATTTCTGTATAGATTAAAACAATCAGAGCTGACCAAACCATGCCCAGACCAATTATCTGCTGGATTCCAGGCCTAGTTGTGAACAATGGTTTTGCTTCCTTCCCTGGACTGGGTGTCAGATGTGGGTTCCTGTATTACAATAGTCTCACAAGAGAGGCTAAGTTAGCAGGGTAAATATTAAAGGCTGTTAGTCATTAAATTCTAGATATCAAGGTTAAAAAGTGTTGCAGTTGAAAGCAGAAGAAATGGAAGTGGAAAGAAAGTTCCCCTGTATTTTTGTTTTGTTTTGAAAAGTGACACTGTTCTAGTGGTGCTTCTCTCCATCTAATGCTCTCTGGTGTCCCAATACCTGTGCATATTTTAATTAAGGTTATGTAACTTCTTTTTGAAAGTGGCATCAAATAAATGATACTTCCAATTCTGTGTAGAAATACAAACAATATTGTGGTAGTATGGATGTGGTATTTGCAATACATTTAATAATGACATCAGTGTGTTAATAAACTTTATGTATTGTAGGCACCTCCAAAAGCCGTACCAAAGACTATTGAAAATCAGCGAGTGTATGATGAAACCACTGTAGATCCCAATGATGAAGAGGTAACTGCTTTGATTTCTGCATGTGCTATTAAGTTAGCCATTTTTTTTCTAAGAAGGAACATAAACTGATTGATGAAACTGAACATTCACCACTTTCCTGTTAATCTGCTGATGAATTACTTTTTACACATGATGGGTTTACTAAGAGGTGATGTCATTCTTTCATTAGCTGTATTAAATAATTGCTTTTTGCAATACAGATATTGGTAGTAAAAGTTGCCCATGTTCATCATGCTAGATTCCTAAAACCGTGAAAACCACACACCTTTGGGTGATTAATTACAGAACAGATCTAGTGAATTAAAATTTAGATCAGATTGAACAGTTGTTCCTGAGTTATTTTGTACATGGTGGATTTAACAAAACTCCTGTTCTTCCAGGTTGCGTTTGACGAAGCAACTGATGAATTTGCACCATACTTTAATAGACAGACAGTTCCCAAAATTCTTATTACAACATCAGACCGACCTCGTGGGGTATGTATGTTTTACGTGGAAACCAAATGGTTATAAGATACCAATCATGCTATGATTCTTACATTAAAACTGAAAATAATAGCATTCACATGGATTTTTTTCTGTCACTCTATGTAGTGCCCTACAATAACCTTGTTTGTGTAATCTGTTGGTTTCTGTAGCACTGTTTGTTTCCTCTATAAAAAACCCAACATTGTGCAGATGTTCTTGTATTGAAATGATCAGCATTGCCTGATTGAAAAGATTACTGACATTTGTGAAAACCATAGAAAAAATTGCTTTAAAAATAAGAAAAAATATACCTCAAAGAGTTTATCTGAAAACTCAGACATGAGTTCATGAAGAAATAGTTATATTGTATTTTGAGATGCTGTGAATTTTTTCTAAAGCAGTGTCCTTTATGTGAGAATGTGGAGATTACGCTTTTTGCATTTTCCTGCTTCACTGTAATGGAGGAAGGGGAAAAAGAAGTTCTTAAAAATAATCCCCAGTGTGCTGCAGTCTTTACTGCAAGTAAATGTTTTTGCACTAACTGAATGAAGTAATTTAATGAAGTAGTTTAATAGCTTATCTTCAGATCTTTATAGAGATACTGAAAGTACTATATGCTTAGGGAGTGTAAGAACTGAATTCCGTGCTGAATTCCACACACACGTTGCAATTAAACTCCCCTGTTTTTTAGAGAACAGTGAGATTCTGTGAGCAGCTGGCCACTGTTATACCCAACTCACATGTCTACTATCGAAGAGGACTGGCTTTGAAAAGAATCATCCCACAGTGTATTGCAAGGGACTTCACGGATTTAATTGTCATTAATGAAGATCGCAAAATACCAAGTATCCTTTTGTGTATTTATCAGGGAAAGAAAACAATTCTGTCGTGTGCATCAGAGATTTACTTAATTATGTTTTCTTTCTCTTCACAGTGCAAATTACAGAGCTAAAAAACACTGTGCCAACTTGAGTGTCTGATGGCTAATGGAACTTGGAATTATTAAAGAAAGTGTGTAGATATGTTGGCACTTTTTTTCTTTGTGATGCATGGATAAGCACTGTTATTATTTCGGAAAATTTAACAGTTTGAGTAATAAGTTTTTCTGACCAGGAAGATCCATTTTGTTTTTCTGGCTAGATAAAACATTATGAATTCGTTAAATGAGAAAGCAATAGAGGATAACCCTTGTTAGCAATTGAAACAAAATGTAATGGGCATCCTTCAGAAAGCTGGTTACCTAGTTTGGGACTGTACGTTTGAACATACAACAAAACCTTGGGCATAGATTATGGATCTAACTCTCTAATGTGATACTACATTTTGCACAGAATATTCCTGTGTAAATTACATGCTCAATTTTACCAGCCATTTTTTTTTTAACTTGGTACACAGATGGTCTTGTTTTAAGTCATCTGCCTGATGGTCCAACTGCTCACTTTAGAATGAGTAGTGTGCGTTTGCGTAAAGAAATAAAGGTGAGACTCAAAAAAAATTTGAAAAATTAGTTATCTGTTGATTAATGGTTAATATATCCAGTCTGTTTCAACTGTCAAAACTGAACTTTGATATGATTTAGCTTGATTTTATAATGTGGTTTTTTTGGTAAGCTAACAGGAGGCTAAGGACTAGCGTTTTCTACTTCATAAGCAGCATATTTCCATTTTCAAGCTTATTTGCTGTATTTCTTTAACTGCCAAGTATTTGATAATCTGACAAGTATTTTTAAAATCATGTCATTAAATAGCAGATGATAACCTACACCAGTAGAAAGTACCCCATATCTAGCATACACACAATAGGGTATATAAAATCAGCAGTGTAAAAGGTTTCATTAGATGTAGTTTGTCTTGAATAAAACCTAGTTCTTGTTCCTATAGCCCTTTCACCTCTTCTGTAGAATTGCTAACTTAGCCCTAAGTAATTTGCAGTAAAATAGGTTTTCTTCTTTGAAGTAAGTAATCTCTAATTAGTTTTTATTAAAGAAGCCCATATACTCTCAGTCCCATATATCCCTGGTTGGTATGAGTACAGAGGGAATACTCCTGTGATAGGTAGATTGCATTATCTGCTGTAACAGGTTCTGCCAAGAATAAAAAAATGGTGCAGGAGAAAACATAAAATGATTTGTGCGTTTTTCACTGAATTTATATTGTTGAACCAAAGATCCTTATTTTACCAGCTGCTCCTTCACTTGTTTATGAACATAGGTTTGTTTGAAAAAATGATCAGGGCATGTTTCTGGCCCTGTCCTCCTATTTTAAACACTTTGTTGATAATATATTGAAATCCTTTTGCATTCAATCTGTTCTTTGCATTCTTATTGCTTTCATTTCAGCGAAAAGGGAAGGAGCCCACAGAACACGTCCCTGAAGTGATCCTGAATAATTTCACAACGCGGCTCGGCCATTCCATCGGCCGCATGTTTGCTGCTCTCTTCCCACACAATCCTCAGTTCATTGGAAGACAAGTAGCTACATTTCACAACCAGAGAGACTACATCTTTTTCAGATTCCACAGGTGATGTTTTACACAAAACTCATTGACAAGTTAGAGAGAATACTCTTGTAACTTAATTTCTAATTTTAATTCCTTTCTTTCCCAAGATATATCTTCAAGAGTGAAAAGAAAGTGGGAATTCAAGAACTTGGGCCACGTTTCACATTAAAGCTAAGGTCACTTCAAAAAGGAACCTTTGATTCCAAATTTGGAGAGTATGAGTGGATTCATAAGGTATGTCTTAGTAATGATAACAGTCCTGCTTTGGGAGGCTAAATTTGACATTAAATATAACCAAAAATCTTACCCTAGAAAAGTGGTATAAATGCAGTTCTCAGTGTGGAAGTGTTTAACTGAAGTATTTAGAGGTATATTGTGAGAAACATGCAAAGTAGAAACATTCTGCTGTATTCCAAATCAAAAATAAAAATAGCAAGGATGATGAATATCAATATACCATAACTACTTATTTGCAACTCTACTGTACCGTAACTACATTTCACTGTCTGTCCTGCTATAAAAGGGAGTGGTCACCCTTGTTTATGTTTCATCCTGTTGCATGAGCTTGCTGGTAAACAACTTTTCTTTTAAATTTCAGCGTCGAGAAATGGACACAAGTAGAAGAAAATTCCACTTATAAGTGAAATCTGCCAATTGCTGGTGACCAGGAATACAGCAGCTGCTTTGAAGTACAGATGATGTTGGATTCTTAACCAGTGATAATGATACTGAACAATATCTGTCTGCAGAAAGACAAACAGCAAACATTAAAACTTTCTACAGCAGCAGATCAAGTAGGATGTGCCTTTCTTCCTGTTTGTAGCCAACGTGACAAGGACAGTAACTTTTTCAAGTTTAGCAGGGAAAACTATAGCCATGTTTGAGCAACTTGTCATTTAGCTATCACTAAGGATTTGCCAGAGGTGCTGCTATGCTGTAGAAACAGATTATGCTTCACAACATCAAAGACAGCAAATACATTGGTTAAAGAAATTTTTAAAATAAAGTATTTCTAGTTTTACAGTTCTGTTTTATTTTTTTTCTGTTAACCCAGACATCTTCAGTTAATCAGGTAAGAGATAAATATTTTAAACTTATTTCTAACTTACAGTATGCTGTTCCCTGACAATATAGGGATAGTTTTCCAAAAAGTTTCTCCTATCCAGAGAACATGGAAAAGGCAGTATGCAATCCATGAAATCCATGTTATTTTATTTAATTAGCATTTTGCATAAAATAAGCATGTTGCTGAAGTTAACAAAAACAATATGCATAACTCCTACAGGTATCTTTTCTGTAAATGTTGCATTGACAAGAGGTTTATATACCCAAAGCAGTTAGAAAGGAAACAAAGACAGATGGGAAAGAATTCGCAAAACCCCCTTACAGAACTACATAGCGCTACCATCTAAAAATGCTGCTCAGTGACTATGTGAGGTCTCTGAGCAGGGATTTCCCCATTAATGTTTTAAAAATGCTTCTTCAGCCTCACAGCAACACTCAAATTAGTATTATCTGCACAGAAACTACCGTTTTTACCTAAGTTGGCACATTCAGTGGCATCTAAAAGGTCAAGTTTTCTTTGAGCTAGTTTCTTTTCAGATACAGCCGTGCTTTTTCATATTTACCTAATGAATAAGAAGGCACATAGAACTCATTAAGAGTAATTTACTGTCTTAATGTGACGTCTATGATATGGCACAGCTGTATAGCTGAATTATAAACAGTCCAAAATTTTTTCCTGTTCTATTTCTGTTATACTTCTAAGTATGGTACTGCTGGAGCCTCATTGTTCTGAAGGACTGTTAACCCCAGGCAGATTTGCAGCAGCAGAGAATATTTACAACTCCTCTCTCTGCTCTCCAGCTGCCACAGTGTGATGCACTGACTGGGAGGTGCCACCATGCCCAGAGGTTAATCAAATTCTTACAGTAATTTCAAGACCAGACTACGTCAAGATATTTTTATTTTTTGCTTGGCGTATAAAACTGATTCCCATATGAAACAGAAATACGTAACTAGCATACAGTTCATCTGGAGAGGTAGATGGTAAGAAGTTTGACGACAGTAGCACTTTTAGAGTTAGATTTGGCACGTTACAGCTAAGCTTTTGTACAGACTTCAAACCAGGCCACTCCTTGAGGCACTCTGCCCATACACACATCAGCAGGTAGGAAAAGATGCTAAAAGATCTGAAAAACAAAACCAAAATCTAGTTAAAAAGGTATTATTGCTAAATGAAGCAACTCTTAAGAACACATATGTTTCAGAGTATGCCATGGACAGCTATTTGGGAAAAAATACCTCTTTTTCTAAACAAAATACTAGTTTAAAAACGAACTTTTAATGAAGCCATCCCCAAAGTTACAATAAGATAATCAAAGTTCTTACAAAAGAACTGAAGCTTAGTGTCTCCTGGAAACCAAACTGCTAAGTGGAACAATAGAAGCTGTTCCCAGCTCTTTGTGCTCATCAAAGCAGATTTCTATTTTGCCTTTGAAAAGCAGGGAATTGGCTGTGTAACTAAAAAATTACTGTTCCCCTTCAGTGAGGTGGTGCTGAGTGTGCAAACAAACACTACTGGCTCATCAAGAAAACACAAGAAATCACCTATTTTCAGGAAGTGCCTGCAACAGATGCTGCACAATGAACGAGTTTCACATATAGGTAGTGTAACTAAAACAGAAACGAGTTCAATTCCAAAGGCTATAACAGAAAGAAAATACTAAGCCTTTTGTGCCCTGTGTATGCAGGTGTGGTGTGAGACAAGAACTCTAAAACACATTTTATTTATACTGTTGTAATTCACTTCTCAAAACAATGTGGGAAGTGTTTTTGCTTGTTAAATAGTTAAGGATCAACTTTTATACTGTTACTACTCTGGTCTTTAAACATGGTTATTCTGCTAGTAAACACACCTGGAGCTTTTCTACTTGAGGGAAAAGTCTGCTTGAGGGGAAAACAATTTTTACAATTCAATCTTACTCTGGTCACCTTTCTGTAAACTGCCTGACAGCACAATTTAAATCTAGCAAACTACAGTTCTTTGGATGATATAGGTCAGCTACACAACTAGAATTTTTCAAGGTTAAGGCTCACTGAGATTTCTAAGGATTGTGAACTACGGTTAACTATGTATCAGGTGCCTTGAAATAACCTCTGTGCTCGTCTCCAAAAGATCCAAGTCAAGGGGCAACAGGAAATGGGAACATGATAAAATCATCACGCATTTACTGTAGTCAAAATAACCAAGTTATTGTGACTCTCTGAGTTTTGGTGAAACTATTATGGATCTAAAACTCACCTTTCTAAAGAGGTTAGCCTAAAATCTAGTCACCAAAATGCCAGATGAGTGAGTAGTCTTCCTGGTGATAGCAGTAGTGCTAATGAACCTATGAAAATTTTGGAATGAAAATCCAAATGAGTATTCTACTGTTTCTAGTTATTTAAACTGCTACCCCAGTAGTAGGTTACTTGAGTGGAATATGAGCTTTTAAAAGTACATACTTTTTAAAAAGTATATACTTTTTTCTTTTGGCAGAGAGGGCATCTCCCCCCCACAGTACTCAGTGGTCTTGGGGACCACCACCACTAATTTGTTTTTGGAACTGTTCTTTAAAAGTTTAAGAACTGAACTCTAGTTTATCTGCCACAGTCAGGATTCACCACATACGCTGTCAGGATATTAATTCTTTGTGAGAAAAGGGAAATAATACCCTTACAGAGAGGAAGATACAGCACAATTGCAGCTGGGTTAGTCCAAATAGCAGCTCAAGAGTAGCTGGCCCTACTACTTTGCTACAGCAACAGAAACTGATGGGAGCTCTGCAACAGCAAAGCTTCCTATGCTACTCATACCTATGGCCAGCATGTGTCCAGTACAGAGCTGTGACCAGAAGAGAGAAGAAGGGACCAAAAATGGGGATCTAGACCAACACCAGCTGGACAAGTCAGATGTTTCTGAGTGCCATTCATACAGCCTGTCTCATGTAAATAACAAAAGAGTTATGAATTGTAATTCAAGAACTTACCACTGAAAGATACTGAAGTAGTTCACATAATTACAAAAATGAACAAACTTTCTGGGGTCTGAATGGATTTGTACTTGATGATACTCCCGTCAGTAGGGGATCATGTTGTGCATTCTGCAGGCAGAACTGCTTCAAGTCAGCTGCAGCCTGAGAAACCTAGTTATAATAAAAGCTGGCATTAGAATTCACTGAATAGTCTTTCCCAAGGATGTGGTTTTTACGTTGAAAAGTATAAAGAATACTACTAAATGATTCTGCAATATAGATTATGTAGATTTTATGCAATAATTTCATTGTAGTTTTTTTGTTTCTTAAAGACAAGAAGAACAATATAAGAATGAGAACTGATTTGGCTGTTTTAATTTCCATGTTAAACTTCTAAGTATGAAGGGTGACACACAAGCAAGATCTTGGAGATGGCTTTATTAAATACATGAAGATCCTTGTTCTAGTATAAACAATTCAAAAAATACTGTTTATGGTTTAACATGTTCTGCTCGATTGAACTCGCATTTCAGGCTCTCTTGGAAAGCCATCCTTATGATGAGATAATGGGGTTCTGAGCACCCTTATAAGGGTTTTTTGGCATGCTGTGCCTTCCTAAGAACGGAACAGTGAAAAATTCTTAGTCTTGCTTTGCTTTGCTGTAACTGTGAACTCATAAACCAGAACCATCAGTTTCAAAGAGTTGCATCTTGCACTGACACTTCGTGCCTGCACTTTGCCCGGTTTCTCCGCCGTGCCAGGCGCGGTCTCACCCCGGCCCGGCACAAGCTCAATGCACTTCGTGTGCCCGGCAGCGACATCTCCATCTTGCCGTGCTGGGGCCAGCGCAGCCTGTTGTGCGCCCCGGCTCGGGCGGCCTCTCCCCGAGCCCGACCAAGGGCGCTCCTCGCTCCGAGGGCACCAAGGGGCAGCGCGGGCCGCGCCCATCGCCCGGGGAGCGCTGCGGGGCCCCGGGGCCCGAGGGGCGGCGGGGAGCGAGCGGCCGAGCCTCGGGCAGGGGCGGCGGCGGAGGGGACGCGGCTGCGCTGCCGTTCCGCTCGCCTCGGCCGGGGAACCCCGACGGAGCCCCGGGAGAAGCCGGGGCGCCGCCGCCCACCGGGTCCGCGGGGCGGGGCGGGTCGGAGCCGGCGGCCCCGGCCCGGCCCCAGCGCGGCGGGCGCGGCCCCGGCCCCGGGGCGGTGAAATGGCGGCGCGTCCGTCCCGTCCCGTCCCGTCCCGTCCCGTCCCGTCGCGGCTCCGCGCTCACCTTCACGCGGGTCACACTCGCCTCCAGGCGCAGCTGCTGCACCACCTTCTTCATGGCCGCCACGTTGGAGGAGCCCGACATGGCGGGGTTGGTTGGCGGCGGGCTCGGCTCGGCACTCGCGGCACTCCCAGCACAACTTCCCGGCGCGGCCGTAACTCCCCGGCCCGCGGCGCCTGCGCAGCCCGGGCCGGGCGGGGCCCTCCGTGTGAGGGACGGGACGCGCCTGTGGGCACGGAAATGGCCCTGCCCGGCTGCAGGAGGAGGCTGCTGTCACACCGAGGTGGCGAACCTTGGTGATAATATCCCGTTTGGAGATTATTTTGAGATGCAGTGAATGGAGTTCCTGACTTAGTTCTTGCTAGCAGTTTGAGTGATGGCTGTAGCCTGGGGATGAGTTTACGAGTCCCAGTTCATTGCAGAGCATCCTCCCTGTGCAGGAGCAATGGCAGGACAGCTGTGTGACCTGCTGTGCCTGCCTGTGGCGGAGGAGACGGGCTGCTACACTCGGGTCTTTTGTGGGAGCTTGCAAGTAAAGACACGGGCCCTGTTAAGTCGGTATTTCCACTGACATGAGGAAACCTTAATTCCCCAGTGCCAGGGTTAGATTTGGAAGGTCTGATCACTC
Source organism: Oenanthe melanoleuca (assembly GCF_029582105.1). Lineage (NCBI taxonomy): Eukaryota > Metazoa > Chordata > Aves > Passeriformes > Muscicapidae > Oenanthe > Oenanthe melanoleuca. Next base: position 13,568,245 of record NC_079342.1, on the reverse strand, counting down.
GTGCTCAAGAACAGGTGACTTAGAAGTAGCTGGGGTAGAGGCAGGAGGAGTAGAGAGATCTCCTGTTGAGATTAGGAAAACAGCAAAAGTTCAGCAGGCTGAAAATCCAGAGGAGGTTTGTAACATCAGAGGGGCTGGAAGAGCTCCAAAGTGAGAGCACAAGGAAACTACAAAAAAAAGAGAAAGATGGAAACAAGCTTTTTAGCAGGGCCTGGTGCCATAGGACTGGGGGAATGGTTTTAAACTAAAAGAGCATTGATTAGAGATGAAAGGAGGAAGTTTTTGACACTAAAGGTGGTAAAAGCCTGGAAGAAGTTAACCAGAGAGGTGGGAGATGCCCCACCGCTGGAAACATTCGAGGTCGGATTGGACTTGGGGATCTGGACAACCTGGCCAAGTGGGAGCGTCCCTGCTCACTCAGGGGCTTGGACTCACTGACCTTCAAAGGTCCCATCCAACCCAAAGCATTCCATGATTCTATAACAGTGTTAGGACAGAACCATGGTTATAATTTATGGAAGTATTTTTCTGACATGGTTGCTCAGCACAGTCATGTTTCTGCATTTGGCTGGCACAACATGTTCGCTGCAGTTCACAGTAATTATCACTTTATCAGATCCAAGTCCTGCAAGAATCTTGTTTTGTGGGGATTTAAGTCTGTGTCTTTAGGAAAACAGTGGAAGTGTGTAGAAAATTATATACTACCAGACTATTTTTATGAAAGGGGAGAAAACATTAAGAGGAAATGCTCTAGGGCAGGTCTCTTAGAGCCACAGGGCTATGATTTAGCAATTCCCATTTTTGTGTTTCCAAGGTAGCTAATATTATTAATAACAGTTTTTTTCTCAATGACACATTTTAAGTTGTGGTGCTATTTGAATCAAGCTTTCATGGCTTTGCATTTTTTATGAGATGAACAAAGGTAGGATTTCAGCTGAGGGATTCTTGTAGTCATGACACACTCCAGAGTATCAGCTGTTTTTTTGGTAAGATGTTTCCAATGCTGTCACAGTGATACACAGCAGTAGCACAGGCTGTTATCTCACTTCCATTGTGGAGCTTGTTCTGATGTGACTTATTTGGATGCTGTCAGCTAGCACTCAGTCACAAATTACTCCCTGTCACTGTTCTCACTATCTGGTCATCACTGTGAGACAGGGCCTCACTGTTCTAATCCCTGTGCTAATATCAGAGGAACCATTCCTGCCTACACATATTGGAAAACAAAGCAAATAGGAAGAGGATGAATATACATTTACATCTGTTCTTTGTTTTAGCTGGTGGAGCTTCATGTTTTTCATGTCCCAGCAAAAGTGTAGAACTTCAAGCTGAATACAATTCCAGTAGCTCTTACAAGCAAGTTCATCTCAGCTGGATTTATAAGATCAGTGTGGTTTTAGGTTTCATGTATGTGGTAGGGCCTTCACACTGTCCTTCAGTCTTTTAGTCCAGCTGTTGCTCCAGAGAGCAAAATTACATCTGCCAGCAGAAACTTGTTGTCTAATTAAATTCCTGGAGTGTAAGTGGTGGCCATTATATTAATTTGTACTCTATCAGGCTTAGTTCCCTTGCAGCCCATAGTGTAGACCATTCAAAAAGCACTTCTAGAGCAGTGCTAGTATTTCTGCAGAACAATTTCTGTTGCAAAATCATATCTTATATTTTTTTTCTGTCTCCTTGAGCCTGATTATCAAAAGCTGGAATTCTTTGGGGCAATGGGCCAGCTTCAAGACAGTGGCTAAATGAAGACAGGATAGCCTGTCAGTTCCTGGGAACAGGGATGTGATGATCTGAGCTCTCTCAGTCCAGAGAAAGTGTTGAAGCCTTGCTTCTCAAGGGAGAGCATTACAGCCCATGAACCAGCTGCATTTCCTCTTTCTTCTTGAGCAGTGAAAGACTATGCACAACACCATGTTGTGTGTGCTCTCAGGTAGCTGTTTAAAGGATTTAGTGAAAGAATACCCTGGTTCCCAGTCTTAGGCTCAAATCTAGCTCAGGGAGTTGCATTTTTAATCTGTCATAACTTTGAACGTTTTTTTGGTTTTTTGGTTTTTTTTACAGTTTGTACACAAAATCTGTGTATATCTAGTGTGGTAAGAAGTTGTAGAAAAATCAATTAATGTAAAGATGTGTATTGAAACTGAGCTTTTACATGCCCCTTGTCTACACCTGTGCAAAACCTGTCAATTCAGCTAAAACTGCAGGGAGTGGAGGTTTAAATTAATTTAAATTGAGTCTTGTATTATCCACTTAAGGCAACATATAATGTAGCTGAAAAGACTGACAGCAGTCAGGTATGAGCATGTTGGGCAGAATGTAGTCATTCTCACAATTGCTTTTGTTGAAAGGCTGCTCAAAAGCAGAGAAAATAAGTGCACACACCTATTTTGTTTGTTATTGTAGTCTGGAGCAGAGGTGCAGAATGCATGTCTGAAGTGGTAACCATGTCATGGACATCTGCCACTGCCCTATATTTTCTAGTGTAAATTTATTTCTCTGAGGCACCAAATTAAATTAGGATCCTCACTGATTTCAGTGGGTTTATATCTGCCTGGGTGTTGCATGCTAATGACTCTTAGATAATTGCTAATTAATTATTCTGTGGGTACTCTGCAATGCTGCAGTACATTAGCATTAACAATAAGTAGTACCTGGCCAGTGAATCAATAACTTATAATAACTTATGAAAAATAACTTATTTTATTATAACCAAGGAGAGGGAATGGCAGCCTTGCTGGTACTGCTGTGGTTTGGATATTGTTGATAGCTCTGTTTTCAGTCAGCTTGACAATCCCAGTGTTGTCTGAGTCAGCTTTACAAAGGATTCCTAGGTCAAAGTACAGGCCACTTCCATTAGCTGTGAAATTAGAGGATGGTATTAAGGGTGTAATTGTCTATGGCCCTGAGTTCTTGTTCCCATGAACTTGATTTCTTAGCCTCTGTGGGCTATTTTATTTTATTTTATTTTATTTTATTTTATTTTATTTTATTTTATTTTATTTTATTTTATTTTATTTTATTTTATTTTATTTTATTTATTTCTCATTCCTCACCACAGAAGCCAAACTTCTATTATTTCTGGATGAGATGGCTGCAATAAGCTCTAGTTTGCATTACTTTTAAAGGAACACCCTGAAGCAAGTGACTTGTATGTGACTGTTTTCTGCCAGCCAGTGGCAGCAAGGGACAGACTAATATTATATTTTCCTAGCAACTGCACTGGCAAATAATTTTTAGATCAATTTTTGCCCCATATCTTAGGATCTGGATACCTAGATACTTTCCTCCCATTATACATTGTAGATGTGTCCACTCTGCAGACTTTGCTCTCCTCTGCTGCATGCCTGTGCTCCAGGGCAGTTTCATGATCTTGAGGAGAGTCCTCTAAGTCCAAGGTATTTGAAATAATACAAGGGAAGCCTTGTAGCCCACTGAAGTATTTGTGTTCATGAGATGAAAAGAAAATGGCAGTGATTTACTACATATTTGAAGTGTGAACTGAAGCCTATAGGGCTGCTTGCAAATGCAAACCTTGACAGGTTAATGTTGAAGACCTGTTCAAATGGAAGACCTGGCAGGTTCTTGTCTGAACTGTTTGCTGAGAATGGCATGAGCTATCCCCCAAGCTGTGTCTGTGCATGGCTTGAGAAGTGAGAATTGCCTGGGCCAAAATCATCCTACCACTTAATCAGCGTGGGTGATTAACAGTCTCAGGCCTGCATTTGTTCCCTGGTTTCTTATATGGCAGCATAGAACAAATGAAATTGTTTATGCTGTGCTGCAGAGCTTTGGTGTGCCTCTGGCACATTTGGATTTATTGTGCAGAGATGCTTTTTATTCTGTAGTGACTTTTCTACTGAGCTCATTACCAAAATATTTGCATACTTTCAAGTAGGACATTAAATGATGCAATTTATATTTGTGTCAGCATTCTCATCCTCAAATCATGGTGGAAATGTTCACACTGCAGTGTTTGGTTTTTATTTAAAATAAATTTGCATGCAGGCATTCACACACCCAACTGTGAATTTGTGTTGGAGAAGACAAAAGCAAAGGAATGTGCCTGCAGCTTAAACTGGACAGTGATGAAGGCTCCTCTGGCCCTGGGTGCTTGAAGGGAATGTTCAACAGTCCTGGTCCAGCCCCATGAAGCTGTGTCACTTATGTGGAAGTGCAGGACTGTAGCTTCCAGTGTTGTTATTCACCTGCAGATGAGCAACAGCATTCTGAAGAAGTAAATTTCAGATTTTGTCTGCTTCCATTTTCTCCCTTTGTATGAGGCCAGTACAATGTGAGTCTTGCTAGTTAATGTTAGGACAGCCCTTACAGTGCAGTGTTCTGACTGCCACCCATCTGTAACTGGGTTCAGTTCTAGGACAGATTTTCCAGTTTTGGTCATTCTGTCTGTGCAAGCCAGCACGTATAGATAGCATTATCTTCCCCCTCCTACTAACTAGCCATCATTATTTGATCTTAGAGATGTATTAATGACTGACAACATTCTAGGGTGTCTCCTCACATCACATTAAGAGTGCTGCGGGAGAGGCTTGGAGAGTACCTGGGTGGAGTGACAATTGCAGATAAATTCAGATTTTTTAAATGCATTGGGAAAAAACTAGCAGTGGTATGTAACTTTTTTTCTTCAGTATTCTTCTGTTTTATAATGTAAAGAAGAGATTTCATTCCTGCAGGTGAGATATCACACAAAGTAGAGAGAACTTTAGGAGCACTGCTGTCATTTCTTTTAAACATGCTGCAGCATAAGCTCTTGTCAGAGCACATCTACTTCCCCAAGTGCAAAGATGGACAGTTGTGTTAGAAATACCCTTTAAAGCAACAGGTGTAATTGTTGTTGTCCAGTGAAAAGATGATAGTTTTGATAAATCCATGGATTAAATATGATAAATCTGGTTGCATTAAAGAAACCCCAAACCCATAATGCCATTATTACCTGTACATGGTTCATGGGAATAATTCAGTTGACAAATTTGCAATGGAAGCTCAGTCAGAGTTCCTCTGATGGCTCTTGCTGTGACCTGCCCAAAAGCATTTAAGACATCATTCTCTGAATGAAAACTTCTCTGGATGTTCCATATTTAGTGCAATAATACAGCCTGAGATTAAGTAATAAAACCCCTACATGTGTGAATCGTAACTGTTCCTCACATCAATTCCACATATATATCTTACAAAGTATAGCTAAAGATTAAATAAACTTCAAAATTAGTCCAGCTGAAAGTTTGTTCATGTAATACACAAAGATTTAAGTCATTTATGTAAGTATGGAATACTTTTTTCCATGTCTAATTTCACCTCTTTCTCATGGATTTGGAAATTAACTACAAGCAGGAAATGTGGTGCCATTCTTTATTTCATTTCTAGTTGAACTATCACTAAAATCAGTCCCTCAGAAAACTAGAATAAATACTAAGTAATATGCAAAAACTAGGTGGAAAAACATGAAAGGAAACTTAAAAGACTGTGATACAATCTAAATTGGAAAGTATACACATTTTTTCAATTAATTGAGGTCTTTTTAACTGGATGATAATAACCAGGAGGGTTAATTTTCTTCCCCACATAGTTCAGAGATAAATGGAGAAATTTTCCAGCATGTCAGCAAATTAATAAAATATTTTATGTTAATAGAGAATTAAAGATACTGGTAACATGCATGAAGATTTATAGAGACAAAAGATATAGTTTTACTTTGAGGTATTTACTGTTGCTTGATGTTTAACTTTATAACAAAGTGTAAAGCAATAAACCAACTACTTTATTTGTTGTTTAGGGTCATGGTAACCTCATTGAATTACATCTTCATGATCAAATATTTGTTGAGTGTTCTCTCCCCTTAGTTTTCTGTTTCACAACTCCAACAATGTAAGCAGAACTAAGATCTGTGCCCTACTTGCAAGCATGGGTCTTTAAAAATGAAAAGATAAACTAAAATCATGTTCACTTGCTCTTCCTTTTTTGCATACAACCGGTGTGTTTAATTCAATATAATTGTTTGAATGTAAGCTCAGATTTCTTCTCCTTACATTGGAGCACATCTTTCAAATATGTATCGACAGTTTTAGACTTTGTTTTTAGGACAACTGTTGAAATGTGAAAGTGTATGTCACAAAAAGCGTATGAAGGAAAATTGTAAATACAAGAAGACATAGAATAATATTAGATTTTTTCCCATATGGATTAAATATTTTACAATACTGTATTAGGTGAATAGAGAAAATTATGTGACACTCACTATTTCTGTCCAGATTCAGCTTGAAGCAACTTTTGATAAAGAAAGTTGAAAATTTTCTTTTCCTGTGAGTGTTGGATCAGGTCCTTTGCACCATAAGAGAAAGTGCAAAGGATAAAAATCCTTTCAATATGTGCATGTAATCTTGTGAGTCTGATTAAGTTTTTGAAAAATAGGCGAAGTTTCAGAACTATGTCAAAAAATACAATTGTAGTCGAGATACCTTTTCCCCATAAGGCTGCTACAGATTGTAGTTCTGGTTATAAAAGAATGCAGTATGTGAAAATGACAATAGAATGCATATGTCACATGCAACCCTATTGATAAAAGAAGTATTGTATTTGTTATGCTTCCATACTTCTGAGGTGAAAGCAGAGCAGGAAACAGAGCTAGAACTGAAGTTATTTGCTCCTCCTTATGTAAGTACTGAATGGCTTGTCAGGTACCATCTTCAGAAACTTTACATGGCACATTTCCTTTGTCCTGTCTGATGGATATACTGTATCATTTCAGGCACTTTATCCTGAATTATATTTATTACCTGGAGTGGAATATTTTGAAGATGTTTATCCATTGCCATCATCAACTTAACAAAAGCATCACCTAATTGAAGAAGCTAATGGGTTTGGTCATGGATCAGGGTTATCCAGCCTTTCCCAAAAGAAACCTGAAAAAAGCAAACCATTTTTAGAAAGTATATGGAGCAGGCATCAGGTAGAACATCTGGAAGTGCCCAGTCCTGTGGAATGGGGTGAGAAAGAACCTGTTCCAGTTTCACACACAAGCAGTAAGAAAGACAATAACAACAGGATTTCAGAAAAACACTTTGGAGAAAAAGGTAAGCTTAACCAGTGCAGTGAAGGAGGATGATGAATGAGAAGAAAATAAGTATTATTGTTAACATTTACAATAAAATAATATCCTGTTTCGTATTATTTATTATTATGCAGATCAGAGTGGATCTGATGGATCTCTCTTCACACCAAGCCGTTCAAATCCTGCAGATCAAGAGTCTGGAAAGTGTGACCTGGTATTACAGACCTCCAAGCAGAATCGTCTCAGCCAAGATCAGAAAGACTGCAGTGCTCCTAAGTGCAATGGCAAAGCCAAAGGAGCTGCTCTTACTCATGTAAACCACAGTGATGAACAAGGACAGGGTAAGCAAAGACCCCAAAATCACACTAAACATCAAAAGGGTACAAATGTTTGTTACTGTCATTTTGCTAAAGAGTTGCAAGTTTTGCAAGAGTTCTAGAAGTCAGCAAAGTAAAGCTAAGTTTAAAGATAATAAAATAATTTCTTAAAATTATTTTAATTACAGATTATAATCTGTAATTAAAGCTTCAATTTGAATAGCATTATCAGAACAGTATTCATTATTTAAAAATAATAATGATATCTTTCAAAGAGATTGTAGTTTCACCTTGTGAGTCCTTCATTATCACTGTGTGCTGATATAGAGAAACACTTAAGTATAGCTGATACATCTGTCCAATCATCAGAATTAGTCAGATATAAATTCTAATAACAAAAATACCTTTTTATTTCTTTATTTCTTTCTTCTGTTATTCATGGAACATTTCCAAATCCTAGAGATAACACCACTTGCTGTGTTGATTCACAGAATTTCCAGTACAGGTTGGAAAGTCATTGACAGTCAAACCAGCCTGATTTTTGCAAGTGTAATCTATGTATTTTTGTCATCACTATCCTGTCACAGACTAGCCAACATGGAAAATAAAGATCATCAAAAAGATACCAAATTAAGAAGAGTAAGAACACAGGATGCTGAAATTCTAAAAATAATGGAAGAACAAACTACAGATTATGTCCACAAAATACAAAGGTTAGCAAATAATGAATCTTCTAAAATAATGGATAATAATAATTCACTGATACAAACTTACTTTATAGACTTCAAATAAATGAAAGAAAAGGAGGGAAATAAACCATTTTGGTCAATGAACTTTCACATGTTTTTTTGATTTTATCTTAGCTTGCAGCAAAACAGAACTAAGAAGATTACAGTTGGTCGTGGTGAAAAACTGGATAATCAGGTATGTTTTTCAAGGTAACATTCCTAGTAATCTTGAGTAATAAATATAGTCCTCCACCTAGAAACAGTCTAATTTTGTAAGACTAATGATTCATTATAAATATGAAAGATTTAAGAATAATTAAGAAAAATTCATGCACTGTTACTTAGCAGATTTTCTAATGAATATCAACTATATTTCTAAACAGTTAAAATCTGCAATTACAAATTTTAGTTTAGAAATTGGCAGTTTTGATTTCATAATCAATGGACAAGGTTTTAAGGCCCTTAGTTCCTGGTCTTGCATGGGAATGTCAGTAACTCCTGGGGTTATGGACATGGGCAAAAACAATTAGCAACACTCTGTAGTTTTGTCTGTATGTTCTCTGTGACGTAAGTGTTTAGTGTTCTCATTTTGTTTGCAGAGATCCAGCTCTTTGTAATTCAGTACAAATGTGTACTGGTAACAGAATAAAAAGCCCACCTGTAGAAGTTACATTCAGCCCTTTCATTCACTCAGGCCACTTTCAGGGCATATGTCTAATGTAACTATTCAGGATTATGATTATGTACTTATAGTTGTCTTTTGAATCTATAGGCCGATGAAAACAAGCAAACTCTTCTTACTTCTCCAAAAGAGTATATTTCACCTCCTAGTCCACCTTTTTTGGCACTTACTGTAAATCCAGCTCAATTCCTGTAATTCGGGCAGCAAGTGAGTACGTGATTCCAAGAAATTGCAGGGAAGTGAACATTTAGTCAAGACTGAAGATTCAATGAAGACATAAATACCTGCACTGTACATACATTAATTCACAGTATTGTTACAAATTTTAATTTATTATTAGAAAATTTCAGGTATTTATGATTGCATGGGCTATCCTAGAGCTTGGCAGGTTCCCAGTACTAGAAAACCCAATTTGTCAAGTTGTGGATGGAAGGAGAAAAGGAGGGAGATCAGATGAAATACTGCAGGCTCTAGTGAGAATGTAACAAAGAAAATTACAAGTAGTGTTGCTGAGAAGGAGGACAGTGAGAAGTTAAGTTTTTGACATATTGTTGCAGACTAGTGGAAGTCTGAGATATTGTCCTGCCAGCTGGAGTTTAAGGCAAGATTTCTCTAGATTTATTTTGCAATGTATTTTAAGCAAGAAATAGTCTTTTGGAGGCTTTTTTTGGCTTAATTGGAAAGAATTTGCAATGTATGGAGTGAATACGTTTCTTGATTATGTAGTTTTAGTGATATATTGTCTAAACATATAGAAAGAAGTTTGTGTGTGTGTGTGTGTGTGTGTGAATGCCTGGATGCATGATGGATTTCTCCCTTTTTCTAAAGCACCAGCTATTCTGAAAAGTTAGATTAAAATGAAATCTGATTAAAATGAAATAGTTTCTACTGCTTGTTCTGACAGAGCTTTTGCATAATTTGTGATGAGTGCCTTACAAATGTCTTGACTGATCCTTTGTACTTAGAGTATTCAAATGCTTGCTAAATATAATTGTAATATCTTTAGAAAACGATGGTAGAATAATTGCAACAAATGAAGAAAGACAGAAGGCACATGGAAAAAACTAGAGAAGAACTGATCAAAAAAGCTAAAGGGCTACTGGAACAAAATAAGCTGAGGTGATACCATGGTACACTTTTAATTTATTTTGGAATTTGGAGTGATTGAGAAATTACAGTGAAACCAATGTGAAAATATTTGTCTCCTTGTCAGTGAGCTTAATTGCAGAGACAGCAGTTGTTAACCAATAGCTCCAAAAAGACTAATTTTGCATAATAGCATACTAGAAAAATTCAAGGTTGCAGTGTTTCCTTCCAGATTTTTTGTCTTATAAACTTAAGGTTATTCTGGCTTTCATAAACTATTCAAGTTCTGTCTCACTTATGTGCAGTGTTCAGAGAACTACTGCAGATTGCTTCTCTCTGAGACCCAGGGCAGCTGGCATATTCTAACCCTGCCCTTAGCTGGTGCTTAGAGAGGCCTGTACTGTGTTGATAGGGCTTCAGGTAAATTGCATAATAATCTTTATTCCTCCTATCCAATGGTATTCAGCCTATGACATGGAAGTTACAGGCCTTTCGTGACAAGCTTGACATATCTTGGTTTTTAATAAGGTCAAATCTCATTGAAATTTCACACAAATTGTCTTAGTACAATTCTTTTCGAGTTTATACTTAAAACTATCTTCCTTAAGTCACATCCCAATTATACAGAGATGAGATTTAATAGTTTTGATGTTTTGAGAGTTTTCTCTTTGTGCTTAAATTAAGCTAAGTCATTATGAGTGTCAAATATTACTTGTAGCTTGTTGAAAGGAGACAAGCCAATTCTTTCAGTTATTCTCTAAGAACATGGCTGCACGACCCCCTGCATTTAAAAAACCCCAAACTTGGGTGCTTGAAGCAGTAACTCTCTAGTAGCATAGAGCTGCAATAAAGCTGGAGATAAGCCCTAAATGGCACCTGCATTGCCTTCAGTTAGGTAAAATAAAGGTTATCTCACAAGGATTCAAACAGCTTCTGCAAGTTCTGTAAGAAGCATCTGTACCTCTGATATATATTTTTTTTTTTAACTGTAGAGTTTCATAAGTAAAGGCACATAGCAAGCATGTATCTTTACAAGGTATTAAGGAAAGAGCATTTGCTGCAGTACCAGCCATCCAAGTCTGTATTTAATATCCTCCTGAGACTGCCATGCTGACAGGCACTCTCAGTTATGTGGCAGAGTCCTCCAACAGCTGAGGTCTTTTGGGTGAGTTTCAGTTCTCCTGCTTCCATACAATATGCCTTGAAAGAAGGGATTCATTTAAGACTGCAGGTATGCAGTGGCCATAAGATTGCCACAACACATACAGGGCATTTATGTGCCAGCTCTTGATAGCACATTAACAACATAGGAGGAATCATAATCATGTGTAAAGGTAACTGTTTCCCATAATTTGGGATATCAGTATAAAATGAAGCTGTTCAAAATGTCTGGCCATGAAAAGCATAATTTTTGCCTAAATCTACAGTGCTAGAAAATTACATTATTGTAGAGCTGTGGACTTCAGATTCCTTCTTCACAGGCCAGGAGCAGCAGAACCTGCAGAACAGCCAGGCTGAATAAAACCTTGAATTCGGACCCTGTGTTTTATCTCAGAGCCTTTTGTTGCAGGTGTTTTTGTGACAATTCAGTTGCATTTAGAGCAAATGTAATTTTAATGAAGATTTTTTCACTGAATGTTTATTTTAAAGAAACCTCTTGCCACATGTCATTGGCCAGCTGAAGCTTGTGAGGTGAACTAGTCATGACTGTCTTCAGCAGACCATATGATAAGGGGAACAAGACCAAACACTATTGCTGTTTTCCTGTGCAGAAGAATGGAAGAAGAAGTACTTTGAAACTAAGAAAGCTACAGTTTCTCTGGAGGACACCTTAAACATACTGGGACAAGATTTAGAGCTTTACCACCAGAAGTTGCTCTTGCAATTGGAAGCCAGAGATAGCCAAAAACGACCAAACAATACAACAACCTCCAAGGTATTTGCTTGTGTTATTTATTATCTCTTTATATAGTCTGATGATTTTTTGTATAAAATATAAATTAAAGAAAAATATTTATTGCCAACCAATGACTTGTAAACTAGCTTTAGCTCAATGATCTGAGGGACAGAATTGCTTCAGACCATTTGTCTAAAAAGACTGCAGAAGTGCTTGAGTCTGAGCATTTGATTCTTTCTGCTTTCTGTTGGTACCTTTTTGTAACAAACTCCCCTTCTGTTCAGTATGGTTAATGGATGATTCAGTTCTGCTTTATTTCTATCATCCAAAATTTCATACAAAGAGGCAATGAATGTTTGGAGCACGCACACATTTGTAGCTTTTGAAGTGGTTGCACTTCAACTATTGTGCAACTGTGAGTTTCAGGACATTCAGAGAGATTAAAAAGAGAAAAGATAAAAAAAGAAAAGATAAAGAAGGAAACACCCTTTCCAGCAGCTGTGTCTGCTACTTTTCTAAATGCATTAATGGAAGCAAGGCTGCTGACAAAACTGAAGCTAGCCTAGGAAAAATAAATGTCCCGTTCTTGCATCTGAAAGGTGCATGTGTGTACAATCTGAGAGAGTATATTATATACAAATGTGTATTATTTGAGCTGTCTTGAAATATCTACACAATAAAAATATGAATAATGTTGACATTGCACTACTGGCTATGTTCAGACACGTTATTGCTCCTTTTGAGGGGCATATCAGGGGTGGGAGTTTTTTTGGTCTCTTTGGCTGGGCACAGAGAGGCTTTCATGAAGGACATGCACAAGGCAATGTTCCTACAGCAGTTCTGAAGTGCCAGCACACAGAGAAGGGAGCCAGGATTTACTGAGCTGTTAGGCTGAGCACAGGGTTGCTCCCCACCCCTCGTGAGCGACGTGTGGCCAGGCAGGCATCAGTCAGGTGGGAAAGCAGGGGAGCTGGAAAGAGGTTGTTAGATGATTGTTTGTGAGTGGTGAAGTAACACCCAGTGAGGGAACTGATGCACTAATGCTGCACTTCAAGTTTTGTTGTTGTTTCACACAGAATTACACAATCATCCGGATTGCTACAGCGCAGCATGAACTCGCTCAACTGAGGAGGAAGCTAGATGATACAAAAATGAGACTCCTAATAGAAATTAAGGTACTCTGCCTTTTAATTAGAACTGTCAAAAAGTGGCAATACATTAAAAAAAATTGAACTTCTCAATTATTAGATTATGTAAATATTTGCTAAACAGCTCTTATTTAATGCTGTTAAGTTTTAAGATGTTAGGTTTTGTTACTTTAGCATTTGAGTTAAATTACTCCAGAACACCAGGTTCTCAGATGATTTGGAATGTATGGCATTCAAACAACTTAGATACTCAAAGTACTACACAAACTAAGATTCTCAGTCTTGTTCATAAAATTCTAATTTCATTTAAAAGGTAATTGAAAAAATACACCTGGTGTGGTGGGGCACTAAGCAGTAATAAATAGACCATGGCTAAAGAAAAAATGGTATAAAGGGAAAAAAACCCCACCACCACCAACAAAAAAAAGTCCGTCTAAGCAGATGGCTGACCTCTTCATCTGCTTTATTCCAAATCAGTGTTGCTATGACTCTTTTTGGAAGGAGAGGTAGACCTTCACACTGGAGAACTTTCCAGCTCTGAAAGCTTGAAATAGGAGTGTTGTACATCACAGAGATTGCCCATACTCCTGTTTGCTGGGTATTGCAGGGTGGTTGCAATCATTATGACTCCTCCATAGTCTAGCAAGGAGTGGAAAGAACAATTAATTTTGCATTTGTCTCAAAAACATCAAGGCAAAGTACAGAACAAAGTAGTGCTAGATCACATAAAGTTTCAAAGATGAGAGATGTACCTTCTATTCAGCCATCATGTATAAAATTCAGTCTTAGTTATATAAACCTATATGCATGTCAGCTCCAAAAAAACTTCCTTAAATTGCCATTTCTTAAATGATGGGTTCTTTTGCAGATGAGAAAGCAGGCAGCATTGGATTTACAAGCACTGAGAGCAGAACTGGCACACAAGAAGATTCATTCAGCTTTAATGCTCCAGTCCAGAAAATCAGGAATTTAAGAAGATGACATGACCAACATCTGTGAAATCTACAGCAGCTCTCTAGAGTATGTAGAAGAGAATTTCAAAGCATTTGTTTGTATGTTCTTGAAGTTATTTTGTAAAAAGGCGTTAACTATATAAATGTTGTGGAATTTGTATACAAGACTACAGAGGGAATGCAGCTCACTTCTTTTTAAATCTCACTTACTGTAAGATTAGCCAGCTACTTAAACATACAGTTTAAGCTAGTAATGTCTAAAACTAAGCTGTTATTTTTAAAGTGCAAATTAGTTAATTGTGTAATATCCCAGTGGTATGCTGATGTTCTTTGATTAACTAAATAACTACTAAGAAATAAACTTAAAATCTGTAACCTCCTGTTCTTACATTCAGGCTCATACATTGCATTTTTTTATAAATTATTAAAATATAGTTTCTGTAGAACTACAGCAACAGTAATCCTTTATTTGACTATATGTTTTTGTTGTTACAAATATGCCTATTTATAAATTACCAGTGTATCATTAGTGTACATTATGAAGCATAAAAAAAACCTCAGATAATCTCACTTTATTCCATATCTAGCTGGTTTTCTTCTCTCTCTTATTAGGAAGAGCACACAGACATTAACTGTCTTCTGTAGTTTGAACACTTGCCTGAAAGCTTTCTCTTGGACCAGTAAAATTATGATCTTGGTCCAATGTGCACTCTTGCATATTCTGCCTTTCCATAATTCCAAGGTCATATGCATGTCCTGAGACTAAAAATTCTCTGAAAGAGGAATCAGAAACCTCTTCATAGGAATTTTTTTCTAGCTCTGCTGTTTGCCTCTTTGCAAACCAGATGTTATTATATTAAGCAGAAAGATAACATGCTAAGAAATAATCTCAACTAAAATGCTATCAAGGCTGTATGAAACAATCATGTTAAATGAGTTATAAGAAAATTATGCAGTGCTCAATAGAACTAACTTAGAAATGTCTTGAGTTAAACCACCCATTATCCCATTATTAATTTATTTTCTTAAAGGTAGGACTTAACAAAGATTTTAGTGTTAAAGGATTAAATAAATTACTAAAACTACACCCAGTTTTGCTCAGTTCAGTGTTGAAGCTCACATTCTTTATTTAAGAATTGTGTCTGGGAAATCAGAACCTAAATTTAAAATATAGTATTATCAATTCATGATTCTTGACTGCTACAGGAAAGAGAGTTTTATTATGAAGTCATTTGGACCTCAAATTTTGCAGGTCAGATATTCATACCAGAAGACTCTCAATTCAGCAAATATCCATCTCACAGTATTTAAACATTTAAGTAGTAATTCACTTACTGAAGTACATATATGTGTGTGTACATATATATAGGTAACATAGATATATATGTGTATATTTATATATGTATAATATATAAAATGTAGCAGTTTCTCTTAAGGCTTATAGAGTCGTTCTAGTGAAAAGCCTTCTGTTTCGTCAAGTGAATTTTTTAGTTTCTGCAAGAGCAGTGGGCTTCACCTTCTGCTTTCCATCACCTGTATTATCAAGCAGACAATTCAGATGAAGTCTTCCAGTCTTTTCCTCAGTAGCCATTATGGTAATGCTGCCATACTATGGTAACTCTTAAGCAAGCAACCAATCAAAAAAACCCAACCAATCAAACAAAAAACCCCAATCACCCAACCAAACCGAACCAAACAATCCTCCAAGCCCACAACTCACTACATCTACCTAACTAAATTTTTTTTTTTAATTAATGGAGTTACTTAAGCAGGGCCCAGTTGCATTTTAATCAGGTTGGGAAACAGTTCTGAGAAGCAGACAAGCAGTGTGGGCTATAAGCTGTAGAACAAGTAAAGCACAGACAGGGAACACAGTTTACAAGCCTTACCAAGAACAAAATTCTATTTAACAAAAAAGTCCTGTAAACACCAGCCAATCTTTACATCACTGTATTTTAAAAAGTTATACAACTTCTTTAGGCAAATGATTTTATGACAATATGAACTAGAAAGAAAACATAATCTCCTATTTTCTCAGAAGCAACACCCCATAAAAACAAAAAACATGGTACTGAATGAATCTTAGCGTGTGTGGTAAAATAGATATGCAGTTCATTAAATAAGCTTCTGAATTCTAGTTTTCAGGAAGTAAAGTAGTTTGAAATGAAAGGAAACATCATCCAAGCCCTCTTCATATTAATGCTTCTTCTTCAAGCTAAGGTCAGAGATTTTTGGCTTTTAAAACTAAGGAATTTATGTGATACATAAGCACAGTGAAACTGGAGATTATTGAATATTCTTTTCTAACAACAAGTTTGACATAAATCTTAACAGCAACTACTTCATGTTATGGAATTTCTTCAGTCCATAAAAATCTTTTAATCTAGAAGAGCAACCAAGCTGCATATAATCAACAATCTGTCTCTCCAATATTCTATTTAATCTGATTCTATGTGACTTAACTAAAATATTGTTTGGGTTGGGAAGTCAGAAGGCTGAAACTGCACAGGAATAAATATTTGCTGTACCTGGCAGCTTTAGCAAAGCGTCATTATGAGACTGCCCTGTAAATCCATCCATTGGTCTTCTTACCAGATACACACTGGGCTCAAGCATTAACTAACTCACAGTAACTGTGAAAAAATAAAAAGATGAACTGTCTTTAAAAAAACCTACTGCTGCAAGGAATATTGTTCCAAAACAACAGTGGAATGTTCTGAAGAATGAAAATACAGTTCTGCATATATTCTGCATAACAAGAATTAATTTGCCTAGTTTTTAAAGTTTTTGTAATCACAATATATTTCTATAAAGTCAAAATCCATGATAGTGTAAGCCAAAATAAAAAATTACCAATTCTCATCATTCTAAATCAAGGGTTCACATAGTTCTTATGGTGTCAGAGCTTGCCACATTGCTTGAGTTTGTTGCTCTGCTGCAGCTTCCCTGGAATAGTCAAGACTGTTTCCATTCCACATGCCAATGCCCCTTAAGCCTCGACTCTTCACATATGCTGCTTTTAGAGAGATGCTGTGAGGGTCATCAAACCATACCTGGTGGAATTGACCAGCAGAATCCTAGAAAAACATTTAAACACTAGTGTCAGTGATTACATTTTCTCTTGAACACAATTAAAAACCCAGATATACAAACTATGTAGGTTTATATAATATTTTCCTGATTTACCAATTCTTTGTCACACGGAAGCCAAATACTTGGATATTTTTTAATTGCATAAGTTATAAAACAGTAACACAATTTAACTGAAGTTAGATGAAAAGACTTAGCTAGTTTGTATTTTAATATTTTTTTAAATATGACTAAAATTTCAGATACAGTATCTAAGCTAACAAGTGAATTTAGTTAGAGATTGTGGGATTTTTTTAAGGAATAAACAGTTTTAGAGGAGGTTACAAAATTTTTTCAAGGTTATGCTGCTTTTACCTGGTCATTGCTTACAACATTTTTTAATCACCTACATGTGAAACTTAAATATTGTCTAAAGAAACAAGACAAAATGGATACACTCTGGTGTTCTTGTAAGCACAGTAATTTATGGACTCTTTCACTGTGTCTATGTGGAAAACTAATGCAGAATAGAATTATTAATGCAGAAGAGAATGCCATGCTCATGCAAGATACTGAGCTAGACAAAATTAAGAGCATCTTTGAATTCTTTTTTAGTTTAAAACATTTATCAACTCATGAAAGTAACTATAACAGTGAAGGACACAGCTATAGGATATCTTTGTGCCAAAATGTCCTTTTTGACATGATGCAGTATCTGGGAAGTAATAAAGATCTTTATTACTCCTGTAGTCTTCAGGCACTGCACCCCTCTCTGACTAGGAATTCAAGATACAGATTTCCAGCAATCCTTTAGCAAAAGAAAAAAAAAAAAAAAAAAAAGTAGAAAACATAAAAAAAACCAAACATAAAAGGAAGAATCTAATCCAAATAACTTTATAGTCAAAGATTTATGGTTCATGAACGCTTACTCCACACCACAGTGTCTTGGAAAAAGACTCTTACCTTGTACTCATAAAATGGAGCCTTCTGTACTTCATCCCACAGCACCCCTGAAAGAGAACTGTTCACCTGCTTCATGATGGTTGAGTAGGGGACCTGGCTCCCTGCAGCATCACTGCAAGGAGCCCCACGGAAAGGCACTTTGGGAAGGGAACAAACATGATCCTGAAAAAGAAATAGGGAGGCATGAGTTTCATGTAAGATATACTGAACTCCAGACTAGAAGTATAGCCAAGAACAATTCACAAAAGGCATTAGAGTCACAAAAATTCCAAATCTTCAAGCAACTCTGGCAGACACTATTTGTAGAGAAAAGTAAATTAAAACAGCTAAATTTTCTTTAATCTGCAGTAATACAGGACTGGATGGATATCGTTCAGCATAAACAGTTGTCTTATCTTTTCCACCTCTAATTGACCCTTACATTTTTCATAGGTATAATATTTGAGACCTCATAAACTGCTATGCTGTAACAGTCATAGGTTTGTTATGGCTTGTTGCACCTGTCTTTACAGTGGTTTGGAGAAGGCACATACAAGTGTTGTAGGGCCTTTGGACATCATCTATCCTCATACAGATAACATTTATAGCTCCTTATTCAAACACAGTGCTTGGATATCATGGGGTTCAGGCTGCCTAAGGAGCTAAAATGCCTTGTCTGATAACACACTGGTCATCAGTTATCAGCCAAGCAAACAATTCTGTTTAGTGTCCTAGCTTGATGCTCTTATCCATCAGACAACAGTATTTCCTAGTCCAAAAACAAGATCACCAAAATCTAGCTGTATCTTTCCAAGGAAAAAAAAACCAAAAAACAGTTTGATTGCAAACAAATAATCTTCACCTTACCGTGGATAGGTTTTGGCAGATGTAGTCATAGCCATACCAGGGGACACCCATGACAAGCTTCTTAGGATCAATGCCCAGAGCAATGTACTCTTCATATCCTAGTTTTGAAGGAAATAAGAATTAACATGCATTATTTACTTTTCTTATGCTTTTTATTCTTACAACTAATTTAGAGCCAGAGCCACTGCAGAACTTGCATAATCCCCAGACAGAGGCCAAGGTGCAGGCTGTCCTTTGCCTTCACCTGTACTCTCCAGTGAGTGAGAGGCTTGCACTACTGAGATCCCAGTAACTGCTCTAGCTGCTCACACTTTAAACCATCTGCCCTGAGCAGAGGTTCACAAAGATGAGAGGAATGTTTCAGGTTCTTTGCAATTCCAGGCAGACAACTTGCTCTGGCTGCCATTTGTCATTCTAAACGCATTCTTTGCACTCATAATCTTACAAGTAACAACACACAAGTGCTAAAGGTCTGCCTGTAGGGTCAGAAGGATAACAGATACTATTTTCATATATCTGAGAATACTCAAAGCCTCACTGCAACAGTAACAAAATAAACCTAAGAAAAAACAATCTTTTCTATCCATGTGAACAAATAGAATGTTCTGACTCCTGGGGAGGTGTTTTGCTCTCACCAACTAAAGTCTGCAGGTAAGGAGCATTGGCTTTTGCAATACAGTCTGTCCAGATCTGGCTCTGTTCATCATATGACATCACAAATAAGAAGTCACAGGCATCTGCAATCCCAGTGTAGTTGTAGCACCTCTTATCTATGCATGATGGAGACCAAGCCACATCAAATGTTACCTGAAAGAAAAATGCATAACTTAGTATCAAGTATGGCCCTTAGGTCCTCGTTACCCCTTTAAAACAAAACAAAACAAAAAACCCAACCAAACAAAAAGCTATTAAAGACAGTATTTTCCCAAATGGTACAGTTTAACACATCTTGATAATAATGAACTATAGAAGAAGTTGCTCATCTGATAAAACAAACAGAAGATAATAAAGTGAGTACCTCATTAGTGAATATATAGCACCAAAGAAATTAAAATATAATATGAAAATCACCAAAAATAAGAAGCATGATGCAAATCCTGAAAACTTTCATGATGAGTTTAGCAAAACACTGTCAAGCTTCTGCCCCAGAAGGCTGTATATGCTCTACTTTTAACAGTTCATTAAGGTACACTAAAACTGCCAGCTCACACATAGCACTAACATTGTATCTACAAATCTCAGTGAAGCCCATCTCTCATTTAAATTCACATAGGTCAAAAAGAGTGACTCTTACAAGATCATATAACAGCTAACATTCATAATTAAACATTCACTAGAATATTATACTTAGATCTGCATAGACTTTTTCATAGTAATATGCTAAACAGCACTGCCAAAAGTGCTCACATTTCATAAGGTTAAAATTTAGTGTTTGTGTAAAGTACATCATTATTACCTGTGACCCAGCTATTTCTCTGTGAAAAGCATCTGTAGTTTCTTTAACAAGCTCTGTCAGTGCATAATACTCAGGGGAGGTTTCATTAACTTCTTGCTCTATATCTATATTTATTCCATCCATATACTGTTTTTTTGCAAGGTCCACCTGTTGGGATATCCATGCTGCTCTTTTAGCAGGATCAACAATTTCCTTAAGAGGTACATCACCTGGACAAGAGGCCTTCAAGAGTTAAATTGCATTTGCACCACAATAATAATAAGAAGGAAAGATTTGTCTTTAGTTAACCAACAAATTTAACCACAACATTAAAAATGCCCATACCAATATTGGTAAAATACAAAGGAGTTCACTTTTTCCCCCAAGCAGAATTTTAAGAAGCCACCCCAGGAGACATTACCAAGCTTCTTTGAGACAGTGGTATTAAAATTAGTTCCTTTGGTTTTTCTATAATTTTAATCTTCTTAATTCTGCTTAATATTCTTTTAGCCACTGTAAATTACCTTTCTTGAAATCAAAGTAGTTTTAGCATTTCCACTGGTCATGTTTAGAGAAAAATATTTCTGTGTTTAACCTTTGTTGCTTTCCACACTGTAGTCTTGGATTCTGCTTTTTCTCAATTACAACATGTAAGCTAATGGACTTTGTCTTTCTAATCAGCATTTGTACCTGCACAGAGTTCCTGAGTACTCATGTTTTAAAACTCGAGCTCTTCCTTATACAGACAAATTCATTTAAGTGAAAAATACTAAAAATTACTTAAAAGCTCTTCCTTTACTTTATCTTTTGGTACTCCACATAAGATTCAGAATACAGACCCAGCTAACTATCTTCTACAGGCTTTTTCTTTCCTCCCTCTTTCTCCATAGCAATGATGTTCCCTGATACAGAACTTGTATTAAGATGTCACTGGTATGGTTTTGTTATTACTGTGGTACAATCAAGTGTTGGTTTCAATATCCTGCATACTAGCACATGCAAAATCTCAAGGTATTATAGTCCTGGGTTCATTAAAGCCTTATTAATTAATTAATTCCCTTAATGATTTTCATACTTTGCACAGGACTGAATATAAAATGTCAAGGTAATATAGCCCTGAGTACCTTATCTTCTTATTCAGGTATCAGGAACAATCACGTTTTCCCAATGTAACCAACCTTTCAGTACTATCCTCGAGCCTTTGGAGTGGGCATAGCACATGAGCTCAGGATCGTACTTTCCAAAAGCTGCCACAGTGGTAATTTTTGACCAGTCGTAGGATTTCCAAGTTTCCTTCCCCACATCAAACACAAAGACCTGGAAAAGGGGTAAAAAGCACCCTAATTAGCCCCGAGCACTTATTCTCTACGCGGCTCTCACATCGGCGGCGCCGGGGAAGCGGCTGGCAGGGATGGCAGCCGGGCAAGCCGAGTGCGGGTCAGCACGGACAGCACACCGGGCCCGGCACTGCCCGCACTCCAACCACCCCGGGGGCACTGCCCGCTCTCCAGCCAGCCCGGGGGCACTGCCCGCACTCCAACCACCCCAGGGGCACTGCCCGCACTCCAGCCAGCCACCCCGGGGGCACTGTGCCCGCACTCCAACCACCCCAGGGGCACTGCCCGCACTCCAATCACCCCAGGGGCACTGCCCGCACTCCAACCACCCCAGGGGCACTGCCCGCACTCCAGCCAGCCCGGGGGCACTGCCCGCACTCCAATCACCCCAGGGGCACTGCCCGCACTCCAGCCACCCCAGGGGCACTGCCCGCTCTCCAACCACCCCAGGGGCACTGCCCGCACTCCAACCACCCCGGGGGCACTGCCCGCTCTCCAGCCAGCCAGCCCGGGGACACTGCCCGCACTCCAACCAGCCCGGGGGCACTGCCCGCTCTCCAGCCAGCCCGGGGGCACTGCCTGCACTCCAACCACCCCAGGGGCACTGCCCGCACTCCAACCACCCCAGGGGCACTGCCCGCACTCCAATCACCCCAGGGGCACTGCCCGCACTCCAACCACCCCAGGGGCACTGCCCGCACTCCAGCCAGCCCGGGGGCACTGCCCGCACTCCAATCACCCCAGGGGCACTGCCCGCACTCCAGCCACCCCAGGGGCACTGCCCGCTCTCCAACCACCCCAGGGGCACTGCCCGCACTCCAACCACCCCGGGGGCACTGCCCGCTCTCCAGCCAGCCAGCCCGGGGACACTGCCCGCACTCCAACCAGCCCGGGGGCACTGCCCGCTCTCCAGCCAGCCCGGGGGCACTGCCTGCACTCCAACCACCCCAGGGGCACTGCCCGCACTCCAGCCAGCCCGGGGGCACTGCCCGGCTCGGGCCGAGCGCAGGCGGCTGCCGGGAGCTGAACCTGCTGCGAACGGCGCTGCCGCCGGGCCCGGTCCCGCCTGCGCCCGGGCCCGGGGCCGGGGCCGCGCACCTCAGAGCCGGCGGGGCCCGTGACGGGCTGGCACAGCCGCGGGTCCCGGCAGGGGCAGGCGCCGGCAGGGCCCAGCAGCTGCAGGAGGCCGACGGGCAGCAGCCACCCGGCCCACGGCCTCCCCATGGCCGCCAGAGCCGCCCGGCCGCGCAGCCTCGGCCCCGGGGCGGGCCCGGCCGGAGCCGCCCTCAGAGCGCCGCGTGTGAGGGACAAATGAGCTCGGCCGAGCGCGTTCACAGAGCAGCTGTTTATTGAAACTCATCCGGGAACGCGTGCCCGGGGTGTTTCCAAGATCTCCAGGAGAAGCAGAGCGGTCTGCGCGGGGGGACGGGGCTCACTCCCGCTGCCAGAGCCAGCCGGAGCTGGCCCGGAGCGGGTCCGTGCGGGTTCAGGCCGGGCACTGCTGCTGGCAGGAACACGCGGTGTGAGCGGAGACAGTGCTCACGGCATCCTCCGATTTCTGGTCCAGCCTGGGCTGCCCGTCCAGGCTGAGAGCGGAGTCTAAAGGAGAGAGAGAGCGGGGCTGGTTATCCATCGGGGTACTGCTGTGTTATTGCGGGGCACTCACAGAACCCCAGGCACACAAACTGAGTGCTCCAGACTCACCGGCTGGAACGCAGTGGAAGCCCACGGACACGGGAACAGTCTGGGTTGCTGAGCAGCCTTTTACACAGCGAAGGACTGGCTCCACAGAGAAGCATTTTGCTGCTGTCTTCTCAAATGAAAGTGGCTTCTCACTTCTGACAAGTTTGCGCTGCAGCTTACAAGCTATAAAACATAAACTCTCTTAAAGCATGCACGGAATTTAGATAAATAACTTTCTGGACTTAATTTGTAGAATTAGCAAACACTAAGACCAATGGATGAACAGTGTGACACGAGCTAGATAAACTAGTCTGGTTGAAGTCAATCAATTTTTTGTCAAAGGTTCAGGCTGTGAGAAAATGAGGCACGTGGAGCACAGATGCAAGGACAGAGCTTGTCAGATGGGATCTAGGCAGGACACTGATGTCCAAATCCAAAAACATACATGTGAAAACCTGGTCAGCTGACACTCAAACTAAGACAGCACTTCATTTTGGAGCAGAGGTCTATATATTCCCTTCTGCACCGTGAGCAGCATCACACCTGCCTTGCCATCTCTGAATATCTTAGTCCTTAAGTCTATGATCCAGGATTTCCTCGACCCCAAAGAAGCTTGATCTAAGAATACATTACAGAAAGGCCAACACACAGCCAAAGGGGTTGTGTTCCACACAAAATCTGTAGTGCATCCTAATGTAACCAGCACATTCATGTTCACTTAGATGGCAAGAACAATCAATCATTCCCGGGCTGAAGTTATCAAATTGTGTTAACATTCAGCCCGAGGAAATTAAAACAAGTTTTTCCCACCTCAACTGCCCCCTAGTTTGATAGTCAGGGATAGATATGATTTTTTTAAAAAATCTAAATTAAAAACCTGGAGATAACAGAATGATAATAAAGAATGAAACCATTAAATATGACGTAAAATTACTTTTGTCAATAGTCAAACTGCCTCCTTTTCATACTAAGTTATCAACTTAGGGAGTTTTAAGTTGAACACACAAACTCCAGGTAATGACACAATGCATAAATTGATAAAAAACCCCAACAAAACTAGAACTTGCAGTGAGCTACCAAACTCAGGAAGATTTCATTTTCATTCTTCTTTAATCTGTGGCCACTAATCACAAAAATAGCAAAAAACAAGATGACTCTGCTACAATTAATATAAACCACCTATTCATGTGATTAATTAATTACTTGAAGGCAATGTTGGAATCTTAGTACCTCCAGCACAGGGGTCTTCTGAGATGATCCAAGAGTGACCAAAACTCACAGCATCTTTAGCTAAATATCCACTGGGCGTTTGATATTCTCTTTCCGTCTCAGCATCATATTTTCCACAAATGCCACACGTTTTTCCAGCCATCCAGAAAGCAACTTGAACCTTTGTGGAAATACAGAAAAGCTGCATGTAAATGCTTTTCTTCTAAACTAAACCCACTGAGAGTAACTTAAACATTACCTCAAGTCTATGCCCATCATAATATAGTTTATCTATGCCATAATCTGGGGCTTTTAGTGTCAGTCCTTTCTTTTCACTGTTGATCAGCATGCTTGCAGCTGCAACAAAAAAGCAAAATGAGATCTTTTCTAAAATGAAGTTACTGTTTTATGGTCTACTCTGAACTATTTGTTAAGTTCATGGGGACATAATTCACACTCTAAAGAAACTCAAAAGAGATGGTGGGAGGTAAAAAGACTACTGCTCCCTGCCCTGGGTGTAATAGGCGTCATCTAAATGCTTGTTCTGTGGGTCTCTGGAATCAGCAAAATGTACCACAGCCCTGAATTTTTTGCTCTGCAAAGATGCACAGGATCAGCATCTCTTTCTTTGCTCATCTTTCTTGCCACCCACTAGATGAGCATGCATGGAGGTATGATAAAATCTCCTGCTTCTCTAATCAGGATGATCTTTATCTTGTGAGATGTTTGCAGGATCATGTTCTCTCCTTCTACAAAAGATCAGGAAAGATGAAACAAAAGCTAAAGATGAGTCTCTTACCAGAGTTAGATGTGTATGGAAGATCTCTTGGGGCTTGGACACCATTAATCTTCAACTGGATGAGTCCATTGGAAACATACATGTCAATCTCACTTTAAATAAAGGAAATGAATGTAAACAAATGCTTCTCCTTTGCACTACTCAGTTTATAATTTCCTGTTCTGGCAGAGCCACCACTGCAGGATGCTCATATCATTCTGGCATGAATCACCTTCTGCCCTTGAGGAGGAAGACTGAAGGGGCCCAGGACAGTGTGACCGGCTGACAGCAGAGTGCTCCCAGTACACCTTGGCCTGGCTGCCTGGTCTCTGAGTGCCTGCTCCTGGCCATGGCTCAGGCAGGAAGACACCAGGCTACAGGAGCCTTGCTGCAGAGCAACCTAATTGCTATTACCTTCACATAAATTAAAGGTGCTTTACATTTCAAAGGAAGATTGGGTTCCCTAGGGCAGTTCTCTTACAGCTTGAACAGTCTGTGTATTGTATTTTCGTCAGAGCAGTGCTTGCTCTAATGAAGAAACATGAAGCTCAAGCACATCAAAAGCACATCCATACAATTGTAGGAAACAATCAGGAATGATTCAGTGATGAGAAATGTCTTTATCACAAAAGATACAGTCTATAAAGCAAGCATCCTTGTGTTCCTCCACAAAACAGGCACAGGGAATTCCCTCTGTCTCTCTAACATTATGGCACAGTTAGGCACAGATTTGTCAGAAATAAATAATTACTTGTAATGAAACCTTACAGATCAAAGTCTATTTATGTGCTTTGAAGAACACTCACGACAATGATTTTAGTATGCATAATCCCATACAATTTAGGGGTGATTGCTCCAGGCTGAAACAAAGTGTATCTTAAATTAATTTCAAATAAATTAGAATATTATGTACCAAGAGATATCCTAAGAGGCTGCCTCTAATCTGGGATAAGCAATGCCCTTTTTAGCTATGTCCACTTCTCAACAACCCTGCTGTAATGAGTGTGGGTTCTAATTTGTTCTAATTATTAGCTTAGCATAGAAGGCCAGACTGATGATTACAATAGCTCTTGCTGGATTTATAGTTTATGTGTCTGCCTAATCACTAAGTACTGAAATGAGATGGTTAAATTCTAACAAATTAATGAAGAATTTGGGGCATTAAAGACTTGAGGTTACTGTGAATATACCTCAGATATATTTCAGATGAACTTTTAAAAGACAAAGTCCCAAACCCCAGTGACACTCCTAGATATCTTTCCATTGACATCAGTACTTTTTGCATGAGTCTGATGCTAGTGCCAGTCTGCCCTACAAATCTGATTTTCATTTATAGCATCTTCAGCTTGGCATCTATTTTTTGTTAAGTTTTCAATTACTTACTGGCTGGCAAGTCTGACATTTATTGCTGTAAGGTCAGCAGTCTCTTCAAGTCTTTTCACCATCACCAAGAATTTAAGCTCTGGACTACAGTCCTGCATCAGGACATGGTAGCAATTTGCAGGCATTGAATAGTTAAATTCAACACCATTGAAGGTTGTGATCTTATTTTTGAAAACTGTACAATGACCTGAAAGAAAAAAAAAAACAAAACAGTAAAAAGTAAGCATTTTATGATTTATATGAAACAGCTATTTTATTTTAGTTTTGCAATTAAAAGAAAAAAAATCTTCTGGTTCTGCATGTTCCAATGTAGAAGTTAATTCATTCTCTCAGATGAAATTTTAAATTTGTAGTAATTCAAAAGTAAAACTTTGCCAGTCCCCAGGCAGCAGGACAGCACCCCCATGATTCAGTCATTGTGTGAGATGAATTCTACTCACAGCTGGTGCTGGTGCATCTTGGTTTGTGGCATTTTGGCTTTTCTAACCTTGTTGTTGTCAAAAGAATTTCACAAAGGTTGATAACAATTCAGATGTCATTAACACTAGAGAAGTTTCACTGAAATGCTGATACCTTTATTTAGTCATAACCAGGACTAGAAATAGTTAGAAACTGGGAATGAAAAAATACCACACTACACTTTTCTCTTTTTCACTGTAATGGAGTTTTGTTGGAAATCCTACCAGCTCTGATTAGAAATTATTTTGCAACAATTGTGATTAATACAGATTAGTTTTGGTGTTTACCAAAGAAATACCACAGAACCATAGAATGGTTCAGGTTAGAAAGAACCTTAAAGATCATCTAATTCCAATCCCCCTGCTGTGGACAGGGACCTTATAAATATGCATGGTATGATATTATCCCACTGATTCCAAGCAAAATGTGACTTCTTATTGCAGGATTACTTAAAGCTTTTAATTTTAAAACTTACCCTAAGTAAGTATAATGTGATTAGCTCTTAATACAGCATTAATCAAACAATAATCCCTTCAAACTCAAAGTGGAGGATTTGAAATTAATGAGTATACTTTTGGAGCTGTTTCAGCTTCAACATAACAGTGCTAATTAAGCAGAGCACCCCAAATCAGAGGTCACTTAGAAGTTCCTCTCACAAATTTTGTATTGTATTTTCTTCACAAACAATTTTTGCAGTGAAGCTGAAATGGATGCCTTTGGGAATGGATGAATTTGGAAGCACTATTTGGCATGAAACTGAATGTTTCATCTTCCTTGTATGGCTCCATTTCTTTACATCCTGTGGTCTCACAGATATTCATAGAGATGCTTTGTTTCTATCTGATGTCCAACTGATTTTTAAGCAAATAAATAAGTTAAAACATTTTCCTCAAAAGTGTAAATCATGTTTACAAAATTTACAATGTCAGTCAATGTCTGTGCAGATAGTTACTTGCTGACCTTTAAGACTTTCAAGGACTGAAAGTGTTGCTTGGGAAAAGATCTTCCAGTCAGAGGATGGAAATGTGATCATTGTACCCGGATGTGAAGGGACTGGCAGGGGGAGACTGACGGCCGTGTCATAGATTGTGAGCTGAAATTCAGGAAACAAACATGAATGGAAATGCAAAATACAGTGTAGAGATAAGGTAGCATTTTCCTCTAATGTTCCAAGAGAACTGTGCTGACTGAAATCTAAATTAACATCTGGATTTTGATCAGAGTGAAAAAGAAATCAAGTCCTCTGTCTACAGCATGAAACAGTTCCACAGTGTGACACATCTACAACCTATGGAATAGCAGTGCTATAGATGAATTTGGATAGTCACCAATTTGCAGCTTTTTGGGTAGCTGTATATCACGTTTGTTCTCAGGCTGAACAGTGTGCTTACCTGAGGTGCACATCCTCTTTCTGCCTATACATCAAGTGCTGCTGTTTGGCTGTCTCAACAGCCTGGTTTTACTGTCTTTTCCAGAACACAGCAAAACCTGAAGATTTTAGGAGGAGTGACCTTTCTAATAAGTTGTTTATTAACGTGCTATTAGTCATAACCTGTTTCTTACTTCATGTGCTTGCATGCTGCATGAGAAAGACAAATATGTTGTAAGATATTTTCAAAGTAAAACCAAATGCATGAATAGAATATCTTGTGAAGGCAGCTTCCTTATAGGTTTTTTTTGTTTGGTTGTTTTTGCAGGTTTTTTTAATACCAGCAGATTAAAGAGTGATTAATCATCCATTTCCTAGTTATTGACTGCTTCAGGATAAGAGATGGTGAAAATTGTTACCTCTGGCATCTTAAAGACAACATCACAGGTTCTTGGGGATGTCAAAGCCATAACCAAGGTTGCCTGGTGAGAGGGACCAGGCTGTTGCCTTTGGGAGAACCCAAGCACATAGGCAGCTCCTGGAAGAAATGAGTAAACCCTGAAAAAAAAGGAAGTAAATTATTAAAATTAACTGTCTTTGAAAAAAAAAAAAAAAAAAAGGTTATTATTTGTTCACACTAAAATACCCCCATAAAGCAATATGCATCCTGTGTTAGCATCAGGGCATGTTTTGCATCAGGGTTTGGTGATACATGATGTTGTATATGAAAGGAGGGGTAGGCAAATACATTTTTTAATTGGTGTAAAAGGTCTCAGGAGGCTGGATGGGAGAGTGATATGAGAAGAAAAGGGTGGCAAATTTGTTTTAAACACATTCAAACTTCAAAATAGATGTCAATTACATAAGTCCCCAACTAACATGCTAAAAGTGTTAAATTAATATTTCACATTAATGTGTCCTGCAGTGGTAACTTTAGGCAAGGATCCTTTGACCATTAAGACTGTCAATAAGCTGATGGAGGGATCTCTATGAATGAGTTTCCAAAGAAGCTTGGGGCTCAAATAGAGAAATACAGAAAATATTCCTTTGTAAAAAGGCATAGTCTCAGAGCAGAAAAAAAAGGTAAGTTCTGTGGCTTTGTTCCAGGATAGTCAATTGGATGGTTTTATCTCCTCTAATAAGAGCAGATATCAGCTTTGGGTAATTCAATCTAATGTAAAGAGTTACCCTCTTCAGCAGACTTCTAATCAAATCACCTGTATGCCTTTAAAGTGTAAACTTGTGTTGTATGTGTATTTAGTTAACTGAGTTGCTGTACATGTCTGTATTTTAGTAGCACTATGCCAAAAAAATAGACTCCAATGTGGTCTATATGTTATTGCAGGCAAACATGAAGGGATACAGTGAATGAATGCGACAGATATTTCATGAAAAAGGAGACACGTGAACTGAATCCAGAATGCAGAGTTTTCTTACATTAAATATCATATAACATTTGTTATTTAAGCCTTATAGGAAGTGTTTCTATCACCTGCTTTAGAAGCCAGAGGCAAGTGCCTGTATTAGGAAATTAGGTGAGAGACTGACTTCTTCAGAAAACCAAGATGAGGCTTCTGGTCTGAACCTCCATGAATCAGAAAGGATGACAAGACCAATCTCCTAATTCAGGCACTTTAAATTACAAGTCTGTAATAGATTAGGTGAATCCCATCATCCTGAGTGGTTTTCTTGCAAGTATGCTTTGAGGGAATATAAAATATGTGTAATCTGATTTTATAACATCCTACTGATTAAGGGGAAATTTTTGAGCTTGGAAATTGCGGAACTGAACCTGCAATTATTTGGAGCATTGCCATATATTTATCAAAAACTAGAATGAAATCTCACCATCTTGCAGTTGTTCGGATTATTGAAGGCACTTTTAGCCATTCCAGCTTCATCTGCATAGCTGGATAAACAGCAAATTGCCCTGTTGCAATCTGAGTAGCAATCTGGTAGTCCTGGCAATCTTTACCCCACTTAAGAGAGCCCTAGTAGAAGGAAATAAATAATTTTTTGCATAAAACATAGTGAGATCATTATGTTTCATTTATATTTGAGCTGATTGATGTTTTAAACTTACTGATACTTTTCGGTAATTTATTACTGAAGCATCAGCACAGAGTTTCCATCTGCTGGGTCCTGTGATGCTTGAACCAAACATCTGCATTCTCCACCTCTTGGGTTGTGTATCAGTGTACAGGACAAGCTGCAATCCTGTTTGCTGCTTGTTTCTGTGGATGGCACGAAGAACTGCAGCCAGTACTGGTGGCTTGCTGTCTCCCAAGAATTTAGGCTTCAGTGAGTAGAGAGGAAATACAGACCAAAGACACAAGCAAGGTATTAGAACTATGATAGTAAAACCACTGGCATGACCTATGTGAGTAAAACTATGTTGGGATTTTTTTTTTGTAAAGTAATTTCAGTGCAACAAAAAGAAGAATGGATGAAGAACCAATACTACCAACTCAGCACTGCTCTCTTACCAAACTGCAGTTGAACTGATAGTCTTTTTTATAAACTAACTCGACCATCTGTTTAAAACCATAATTTATATTATAGGGGGGTCTGTTCAGGGCAGTCCAAAGTGTGGTACTTGCTTGAGGAGAAGCACATGGCCCTGTTCAAGGTTGGATCCCTGTGCCCAGCAGCACCTGCCTGACTGAGTGTCCTTCCTGAGCTGTGGGCAGAGTCCCCACCTGGCCAGGGGACAGCTGCAGGTGGAATTTACTGTGGGGCAGCCAGGTCTGAGTGACAAAGACACACAAAAGGATTGGGCAAGACAGAGCTGGCAAGGGCTTAGTGGGAAATGGGGAAAGAGCAAGGCTGTGGCTGAGAAAGAGTTCAGGGAAGTAGTAACATGGTGAAAAGATGGACAAGGGAGGTGAATTTAAGCTGCATGGAAATGATGGGGGAGAAGGTCGAGCTGGTTGCCTTCTTTCCACAAGCTACTTGCACTAGCAGCTGGGAGCTGCTGCTGCAGAAGGGATGCCTCAGCAAATTATTTTGCAGGCATGTAGGTAATTTCCTGAAATGTGAGAAAGTTGAAATCTGCTCCAGATTCCCTCACTTCTAATAGAGGGACCAGGTGCCATTAACTATGTACCCTGCAGACACCTGGACTGCTCTCAGAGTAGGAGCCTTGCTGCAAACTCAAGGTTTTTTTCAAATTGAGAACCTGTTGCAGTTCTGCTAACATGAGCAGAAGGATTCTGCAGTGTGGACCAATGAACAAAAGAGTGGGAGAGTCAACTCTTAATGCTTTACAGAAAGATACAAAATGAAAATATCCCTGAACCAGTTTCTGATCCAGCAGATTTTTATAATGATTTATTTACTGAGCAAGACAAATTTCAATATATTCAGCAGTACATTACAGTTTCATTTAAAAGTGTAGCCTGTATTAAATGGATATTAAATTACATTCAGTGACTATCCAGTGTGCTCACCTTCATAAAATAAGAAACAGTTCAATTTCTTTCTATATACCTAATATGCTAAATCACTGTACTTTTCCTACTCTGTTATAAATATACAACAACTGAAAATTAAAAGTAAATGTTTGGATTTCTTGCAGATTAAGACATTCACCTGAGACATTGCTCTAGAGACATCTTCATCACTAGATGAGGAAGAGGAAGAGCTGATGCTGATGTTCAGGATTTCCCCTCCTGTGTCCTGCAAAAACAGAGATTCACCTTGAAACAGGTGCCTGGAAATTGTTGCAGAATTAATTTATTGTATTTTTACTCTCAGAGAGTCAGGATCTAATTGCAGCAAAGACAGCAAGAGTAGTTGTACACCCTGCTCCCAGTACATGCAGTAAATGTACCTGTTCATCCAATGGCTTAAACAAAAGCTGGTAAACAGGTGGGTTTGCCTGTGAAAATAGATAGTATGTAAGAAGACCCAAGAGAAAATAAGGAACTAACTTTTCCTAAATGCATTAATAATTTCAGTTCTGAGTATGAAAAAAAAAGGCAAAACAAAATTAAATTTTTAAAAACATTTTACAGTGAAAATTCTGAAATGCCAAAATTCTGATCTGAAATGTTCCAGAGAGCTGGGGTTCCTCTTTCTTTGGTCCATGCTCTATGAGCACAATTTTCTGATGTTCAAAAGCAATCACTATAAGAAATATAAAAAGGTCCATCCAGAGTGAATTACCTGTTGGTTGGAATATTCACTGTCCCCACTGCAGTGCCTGTCCCCAGAGTGCTCTGCCTGGCTGCTGCTGCATGCTTTGCTGCTGGCAGAGCTCCCACTGCTGCTCCTGCTGCCACGCTCCTTCCCAGATTGCCTTATTTCATCCTTCCTGTGACGATCTCCAGGCTCTGTGCCATCAGCAGAGGAAGAGGATGAGCTGGAGAGGAGGGATGAGCTGGGCTCTGCCCAGAGGCCGGTATCTGCAGGCTGGTACTCTCGGTTAATCCGTTTTGTGCGGCGCCGTGTTTTGTTTGCAGCCTTCAAAAACAGTTGAAAACATTAGGAATTTTCACTTGTTCTGTAACGTTTCCCTGGCTGTCAGATGAGATGCTCACCACAAGCTTCCAAGGAAATAGAACTTCCTGTCCCCACACACTGCAGAAGCTGTTTCAGAACTCACTCAGGCCATTTCTCCCAGCCCAGTTCCCTGCTTTCCCATGCCAGTTTTCTGCAGTGGAAACCCTTGGCTTCATTATAGGAAATATTTCTCTCTCTGATGTTTAAAGTCTCTTACCATGAACACATTGTCAATGCCTAGAATCTTCTTTAGTTTAGCTCGAATTTTCTCATATGGAGATGTCTCTTCCTCTTCCTTTGACCCTGAGCTTGACACCTCAATTATTTTTGAAGCTGCTTTGGGTCCTGCTTGAACCTCCAGCTGTATTTTGTCAATATCAGCATCTGTAGGAACTAAAGGCAAAAGTGTTCCAAGGTTGTGCTGCTTGAGTTTTATTTACTGTGATTGACAGAAAAACTTGTTATTGTGAATGTACCTGGCTTTAAAATTATTTTGGCTTCAAATTCTCCAAATAATTTGTGCAGGTAGGTATTTCTTAAGAAAGCAGAATTTTGTGATTTAAGGCTGAGACAAGTAGAACATCCCAAACTTTCAAATTTTTTACAGAACCTGCGTGCATAAAATCTTCTTCCTGCACTGTTGTGATGTACCTCTTCTGGGTCTTGCTGGTATCCTTTGGATATCACATTAGGTATGCTGCTTTGCTGCATGAAACAAAAATATGGCAGATAAAGTCATTTTCCATAAAAAAAAATAAAATTGTCCCAGCTCTTAATATAATTCCTCCAGTTAATGTAGAGAACTATGACAGTCATGCTTAAAGAAGGGATCAATGCTTAGAATTAGAGATCCAGGCACTGAAAGCAGTGGGGTTTCCTGCAAAATGCTCTGTGGAAGAGGACAGCTCTCCTGCCCACCCTTTCTCAGGCAGTGCTTCACAAACACACATCCCAATGAGAACCTGCAGGGCTCTTTGGGGGGGCAGAACCTCTGCATCCATTTCAGGCTTCTCTCCCTCCTGCTGCCGGCCAGCGTGGCCTTCCCACGCCAACCTCAGAAGCTGCAGAGCACACAGAAGGATGTGCTTCTGCAATTCACTCAGGATTATCTCAGGATTTGGGAAGAAAAATATATATTGTGCCCAAGAACCATATTTTTCACATTATTCTGATTCAGAAAAAAATGGGATATTGTAAAAAGTGTGTGAATTTCAGACACCCTCCAATGACTGTAAAGAAATCAGAAGACATGCTGCCAAAGCAGCCCTGCCTGCATGCAATGAAGAAAGTCAGTGGACTGTGAAGGATCATGTGATGAACCCATTGGGTTTTAGGCTGAGTTTGGTAAATATCCTGTTGAATTTCACCATTCCTGTGTTTGTGATCTGGTCAGCCAGCTCCCATGTCAGGGGTGCCCAGCCCTTTTGAAAAGCTCTCTATTCTCTGCCTGCCTGCAGTACAGGTGGCAAGAGGCTTCCTTACCTTCCAGCTACCAGGTTTTGAAGATCCTTCTGTTGACTGCAATAGTTGGTCAGAGATATTTGGTATTTCTGCTTTGGGGACAATCTGGGATTTCTTTTCAAAATCTACTTCTTCCATGTTCCTTGAAACAGCATAAACTTCACTCCTGTGGAGGTGATAAATGGCACACAAGTAACACCTTCTGATTTCACTCTACCCATCTTTGCTGGTGTAAAAAACACAGTACTAAGCTTTATGTGGCTGCCAAGGTATGGCAGATCTTAACAAGTAGTATACTTGTGGTTTTATAACAGGGAACTCACAATCAGTATCACAGAGCAAGCAACATGAAAAGAGCTCTTCTGTACCTCACAGCTGCAAGTTCAACCTCTTGCTGGCAGGGAAGGGTTTCAATCTTCAAATTTTTCTCTTTCATATTTATCCTGGCATCAAATTTCATTGTAGTGTTGGCACTGAACTCTGCATGGAATTCAAAACCACTCTGAAAGTACTGAGTATTAATCCCCATCATTGCAATCATATGAAAATATGCTCTGAAAGAGTGGAAATAAAACCAGGCATAATTATATATTAATATGCAAAAATTTAACTTTGAAATGCAAAATTACATTTTCACGCTGTTCTTTTTATTGTAAGACCCACTATTGATGGATGAAGAGATTTATCACAACAGGATAAGAAAAAAGCTGAAATGCCACTGGAAAAGGTGATTTGTCTGAAAAACAAAGCTAACATGGACCTTCTGACTGCATTCTCACTGGTACATTACAAGCTAACTCCAGAATTTTGTAGCTTCAGATTCTATTTTTATTATCATCATCATCATCATCATCATCATCATCATCATCATCATCATCATCATCATCATCGTTGTTACCATTATCATTATTAATTCTATTGCTTTTGCAGATCTAGAAACATTTTCCTTTCCCTCCTGAAATCCTTCTGGCTTATGCCAGGTGATGCTGCAATTCTATGCTGAAATTGTGAAAAACTTGATACCTAAGATAACATATTTTCACGTCTTAGTATCATTAGTCATTGAACAGGTACAAATGTAAGCATTTTTAGCAATGACAGAACAGCACAGTATCCTGTGGGATGCCATGCACATTGCTAGATTTGCAGGGTTGTAAAGCATCAGGGGATTATGTTGCTTTCTCACAGCTTTTCTGCTCTAGACTAGCACATTTGTCCAAAATTTGGGACAAGTAAGATCCCTGTATAGCTACATGCCACCACATATCTATGTCAAATATAACTATAGCTGTAAATGCTTGTATGTGTATGTGAAATTATATGTAATTTTTACTTTGGCCTGATGTCAGCATGAATATCCATCTTGGTTTCCCAGAGCTGTGATGGTCTAAAATTGTCAGCTACCGCTGGTGATAGCTTTACATCCACTGAAAAAGACAGACAGAAGTTATATGAACAGAGGAACCATAAATTCTGGGGATAAATACTTTCAATAAGCATAGTAGTTAATGCAAGGGCAGTGCTTTTATATTTTGAAATATTTTACATAGTTATTTAAAGGTTGCTAATCCAAACCAGAGTTATACAAATATGTCTCAGGCAAAATATCCTAATTACTTCTCAGACCCTCTGGAGGCAGCTGGTCACTAATGCTTTGACATTGCTGGGGTATTTTTGAAGACGGCAGAAGGATTTGGTTTCAGCAGAGGGACTGGACCCAGAGCTACCGAGGGGCAGCTGGTGAGTGTGGCATCCCCAGCTCACCGTTGGCCGCAGCCTGTGCCACGGCGGCCGCGCCCAGCCCCAGCTCCAGCGGCAGCCCGGCCGTGGTGGGCACGATGTGCCGCGCCTCCGCCACCACCGCCGGCACGGCCCATCGGCCCGACAGGCCTCTCTGCACCTCTTCCACCACCTTCTTCACCACTGGCTGCCAGTCTGATGATCCAGTTAGACTCTGGAAACAGAGAAATAGATTGGGGAAGTAGGTAAGAGGAGACACGGAAGGGAAATTATTCAGTATTGCAGAGGAAAAGTCAACAGCCTTGTCAGTACCGTCATCATCTGTTGAATGGCATCTTTGTCAATGTCAACAAAGGCAATCTCTTGACCCAAAACTTTGATGTAAGCAGATATCAGGGGGTCTTCAGCTGGCAGTTCTTTCCAACCCAGAAGCTGTGGTGTTAAGGAGAGAAGGCGAGAAAGGGAAGAAGCAGAAAATGTTACTTAAAATGGAGCAATGTATTAGCAAATACATCTCAAGGATAACAGCCCGTGTGAGGGAGGAGAACTGTGGTTCCTTAGCCAAAAACCCAATAGATATATTACAGGTCTGAAACAATGTGGCCTTTCTTATATTGCATAGCTGATTTCAGAGAGAGTTTCCCATGTAAGGATGAGGTAAGGGCTTGGTAATTTCTGCTGCCCTAAGTAGTAGGTGACACCCAAGGACTCATGAAGGAAAACCTTGTTCAATTATCATTTTAAAAGAGAAGAGCAACCACTTAGTGTGTTCTAACATACACTTTAAAACATTTTGGCTCGCAGCAACATCCTCATCTTTTGTACTATACATTAAGAGCTGACACATGTTGAGTGAAAAAGTGGCATCTGTTGAGAGAGTAAGTACAATGTAAGTACAGCTTCCCATGACTGAACAGGATGATGGGCTCCTTTCTTCCAGAAACATCAAAGGGATGGCTCAGTGGGTGGGTGATGCAACCCTGGTGCTGTTGCAGGCAGGTCAGAAGGGTGCCCAGACATACCGATTTACCCAGCTCCTTCAGGGTCTTGTACGTGTCATACTCAGCAAAGGGAATGTTCTGCTTCCTCATCAGCTTGCTCAGGCTTTGTGACCGGAAAGCCACCTGCAGGAAAGAGGCAGCATCACAGCCCAGGGACAGGAGAGCTCAGGAAAGCTCTTGTGCCTGCATTAACTCACTGAGGCCACACGAAATACTTGTTCCATGAAGCCATTGCATTATAGGGACATGTCTACCTGGCTGATGACTGCAGGCTATGGATGCAGATGCTGAGGACGTGCTGAGCCAGCCAGCCTTAAATTAGTCAGCAGGGATAATTTTAGGGTAGTGCAGAACTCAGCCCAGGCTGCAAAGCTTGCCCAAGAAGCTGTGTAAATTCCTGCATGCTGTTATATGGAGCTTTGTGCTGCCCTGGCTGTACTGCTGGCTGAAATTTAATTTCCCTGTACTTATGCAAAACACCCTGGATCCCACACAACTTTAGGTGGGCAGATGGATGTTCTGCTGCCTAAGCTTTCCTCTGCTCCTAGACTCACATGCCTATACTGGATGTATTCATTGATGAATGTATGTGTCAAGAAGCCCAAATAAAAGAAGAAGCCTAAGTACAATCATAATCATTATCTAAATTTTCCCTTCCACATCCGCCCTCAGAGCCAGAAACGGAGTCAAACACTACATCACAGTCCAAAAGCTGGCTGCCTTAATGCAATACTCACCTCAATAATATCCGTTGCAGTGTTTGCATAATATCCTCTTACTTTTGTGATTATATCAGATGGAAACATGGTGCTGGGACTGTTCATTAGATAGACTCTCCAAATGGCACCAGCCTGATACTGAGCTGTCACAGAAATAAAAAGCAGCAGAAATTAGGGTGTCCAAGGAGTCTGGTGCACATTAGCCACCTCAGGTACATGCTGTAGTAGATCACAAGGGTTCTGTCAGGATTCAGTCTCACAGGTCCTAAAGTTAGCAACCTCAAGAGGAGTACTTTATGCTAGGGCAGAGTCAACACGACCCCAGGGACTGAAGAAGGAGGCCTAAATCCATGTGCAAGCATCACCTTCCCCAGCAGACACCAGAGATTTGTGGAAGAGTCTCAGGGAAGTTTGCATGTTAGGAGGTTCTTCTGCTTCTTCTATTTCAAGAGTGCACTAAACTCACAGTTCACGATTGGATTTTGGATGAAAATCACAGGACACAGCAGCAGCATTTGGCTACCTAAGCTGAGGAAGAGCACAGGGCAGGCAGTACTCACAGGAGTAGTCACTGATCTGAATGACCTTGCTGTAGCGATAGCTCAGCCTGTCAAGTCTGGGGCCCAGAAGTTTAATGGCAATGTTGCAAGCAGCAGATCTGAGTAATAGAATTAAAACCATATGAAGAGAGTCAACTGCGACCAAATTCTTAGAAAAATGCAAGAAAAAAAAATCTCAATTTTCTACTAAAAATGTACTTCTTCCTCTACTTACAGTTTATAGAGCTGTGGGATCTTGCCTGCTGCCAAAGCCTTCATGTGTGAATATGCAAAACTGGCTACTTGCAGGCTGGGCTCTGTCAGCAGCGAGCTGGCCAGGGCTGCTACTGTTGGAAGAGCAGGCTTGGTTTCAAAGAGAACAACACAAGCCACCATTCGGACATTTGGAGCAAGTGTGCTGTCCAGAAAGACCTGCAGAGTGATCTCCCTCACCTACAGGAGGAAAATAGAACCTCTGAGCAGCCCATAACTTCCCAGTGAGCAGTGTTCCCAGAATAGTGCTCTGCAGTGGATGAGAACAGAACCCTAAACAAGAGATGTGGGCATGGGACCTGCACCATGGAAAAAGGAAGATATTGCTGGGTGCACAGTGAACAGGGCTGGGAGAAACAGCCACTAGGCTGTGTTACAGTGACTAAAGCAAACTCTTTGCCAGGATATCAGCAAGGATGGGATGATGTCAGGAGTTTGCAGCATGGGCAAGAGGAAGACCTGAAAAGCCTGTCCAGAGTTGCTAAGATTACCTGATGGTTTTGTTATTCCTGAATCACTAAGCAAACCCAATCCATACCCTTTAAGACATTTGTTTAAATAATAATTTCAGTTACTTTTGCAGGGTCTTTTCTTGCAATTTTCCTTAAGGCCAACACAGCATCAACATGAATTCTGTTTGGTAATGAAGCTGCAGCTGAGGAAAATGTTGGCAAAAACTTCAGGATGCGTTTGATACTGGCTGGCTCTCCTGCATTGCCCATGGCTTTCAGGGCCAAGGACATGTCTTTGGCATCACCTTTGCTGGTGGCTTCAGTAGCAAGATCGTGGAGTGGCTGAAAATGGAGCAGACACTGTTAATCTTACCAGGTAATGCTCTTGTAATAATGCATAAAAATGTGCATTGCCATAGCAAGCAAAACAATTACTGCTGCAAGTCCCTGCACTGTACTGTTCAGATTTTCCTCCCAGGAAAAGTGTCACCATCATTATCAGGATGCTAAACATGGACCATACAAATAAACTTGGTTTTCTCCTCTCACT
Source organism: Oenanthe melanoleuca (assembly GCF_029582105.1). NCBI lineage: Eukaryota > Metazoa > Chordata > Aves > Passeriformes > Muscicapidae > Oenanthe > Oenanthe melanoleuca. The sequence goes on along the minus strand of NC_079342.1, from coordinate 13,528,599 downwards.
CTGTTGTAATTGATTTTGAATTGTGCCTGAGCCCAGGTGCAGGAGACAATCCCAGGTGGGTGCCTGCACCAAAGGATCTGTTGCAAATTCAAAGGCAGTACTGAGCTGATGCCAATTCAGTCATTCCCAGGGCCACCTCTGCCAGCACTGCCAAATTGCACTTGCATATTTTTCACTTCCTACGATAATTTCAAGTTTACTTGAACACTTTTGCTGTTCTGAGAAGCAGAATTCCCATTCTGATGACTTGGCTTTATTTCACTTTTTTGGGAAGATTTAAACACATGTCAAACACCAGCAAGGCCAAGTGCTGTGATCCTGCTGAGCAAGGAGCTGGAGCTGCACAGTCCTGGGACAATGTCCTGAATATTTCTGACAGTGAAATGCAATTGTGTAGCAGGGCTTCCTTGGAAGGCCTAACCTATGATATACCTAGAGCTTTGCTTATATTCACACTTTACTGCCTTTTTAATACATCTTTTAAATATACTCTACCTAATGTAAAAGTAGAATCATAGAGTCATAATTATTTTGCTTTAATCCAAGTTTTGTCATAACTCAGTTTCAGGCTGGTTAAAGGATCCATTATCCCCATGGGCTTCTAGTACTACATTTAAAATTCTGAACTGTTACAACCTGATCTTTCAAAGGCATCAGCTCAGTGTTCCATTCTGTCTTTCCATTGCTGAGTAAAGCATGCAAATAGTGAGGTACCTAATTGCCAGCATTGTGAGAGCTAAATTAAAGGCACTTTTAAAATTTTTTTCATCTTTTATGAACAAGAAATGAGAGTCACATACCTGAAGAAGTTCATTTGGACAGAGTAAGGCCTGAGCACAGTATTTATTCACCATGCTACCATATCCTAGGTAAACAATTATCCTATGCATCAGTACTTTCTGGATTTGGGGACAGGTCAGAAAAGTCTGTAGAAGGAAGAAGCATCATTTTTTATTGTTTCTAGAAATTAGAACTGTATTTACCAATAAATGCATTTGAGAAATAGATAAAATTGATTTCTGATTGCTGTTTCTAAATAATTTCAGGAATTAAACAAAAGGCTAGACATTCAGCTACAAGACAATTAAGTAGATTTGCCCCAGTTACGCTGTATACTCTTTAGAAACTGATTATATATTTTTTTCTAGAGTTTGTCTTTTTTCTTCTTAACTTCTGATTTGGCAAAAAGAATCAACAGCAGTTTTCTTACAGTTTGTGGGGTTTAGTATAAACCATAATTATAAACTTTTGGCAACAAGTATTCGGGAACATTTTCTGAAGCATTTCCCGTCTTTGTTAATACCTCTCATTGTACAAATTAGGATGGAAATATGTTTTATCTTTCACTTCTAATCCTATGAATTCACCTTTAAAAGGGAGTGAGGGGCAAAGAGAAGGAAGAATAATCTGTACTCACTGAGGCAATTTCCAGGGTTTTTTTGTTTGGTGTAACAAAATGGAAGGCGAGAGGGAGAGTCGCTGCTGCCTCCCAGATGTTCAGCTTCTCGTCATGGATTTTTTGCTTCAGGAACCTGAACGTGTCAGTAGCTCCAGCAGCACAGATGGTACTGAGGAACCAGGGCCTGCCAGGAAAGGAGAACTCATTATCCTCATTGCCCTCTGATCAGAAACCCTGGCTGAAGGCCACAGTTACCTGTAGGGGGGTTCATTGACAAACTGCAGCCACAAAGACTCAATTTGGTCGAGGGTTGCTACACGAAAAAGCTGGACCATTTGTAAGAACTTGGCTGAAGCTTCTTTGGTGGCTCCTTTCTCGTTATTCTGAACTAATTGTCGCAGCGTCTCTGTTAACTGTGGGAGAAACAGACTGTTGGAAGGAGCCATGTCTAAAGGAATTGTGACGACCTGTTAGCCTTAAAAATAGTGAAAGTGTGTGAAAGTAAGCCTCTAGTACCTGTAAATCTGGATTTCTAATCCTTGTTAGGGGAATTGGCATCTGGAGTAGCTCTCCTGAGAAATGGTAACGAAGACTCCCCTGTTTTTGCAGTGGAGATGTTGGTGCACTGATAGGAGGCCTTTTAATGCCGACCAAAGACAGCTCTTGTCTTCAAGGGAAAGAGGAAATGCATCAGTAGGCAGAAAGCACACTCTATGCATGGAGGACTCGTGCAGCATTGGAACAGATGAGGGGACCCAGCAGGACTGCTAGTGGAGCGGGCACTTCTCTGTTCATCCTTTGCTCAGGGTTATCTAGAAAAGCCATATGACTGCAAAGTCCTTTGTGAGAGTTTGCTAAAGTCTCTGAGATGTTTTTGGTGGCCTAAACAGCAGGTCACAGGCCACTCAAAACATCCTGGGCTGGCATGCCAAGGGCTGTATGGTGTTTTGGCCCTTGGCAGCCACAGGCCAGGTGCTTCTTGTTATCTCACAAATCAACAGTGAATATATAAACAGTTTTAGGCACCTCCTCCTGGCTGTGACAATGTAAGGACATGCACAGTGCCTACCTTGCCTCCATGACTGCTGCCCCGTTGGGCTCATTGAAAGGAGAGATCTGGTACACCTGGTCTGACACAGCAGAGGTCAGCGATGCCCCGCTCTCGTCATACTTCATCTTGTAAGTGAATGTCACTGTGCCCTTGATGTTCCTGGCTTTCTAGAAGTGCAAAGAGACCTGCTCAGAAACAGGAGTGGCTGAGAAGCCAAGCCCCAGAGCGCCAGTGCTCACACCCAGCAGGGCGTACCAGGGGACAGGTGGGGCAGGGCCGGAGGTGTGCCATTCCCAGGTTCTTCACTGCTTTGTCCTGGCAGTCCGTCAGGTCTCTGCTTTTGGAAACGGTGGCACGGTTATTCTTGGCGTCGTCCTGGATAACATATCTGGTCTGGCAGATGCCTTCAATCCCAGCCTGCAAGTATTGGTAAACACAGTGAATGTCCTGCTTGAAACATAATAAAAAGGTCAAAGAAAATGGTCTGGGAAATATAACTTACTCTTTAATGGTAAAATGGGAATAAAAGTAGAATCAGAATGGAAAAAAAACAAACCTCCTGTAGCTCATACACATTTTGTGACTTTTTGATGGTTATCTGCAGCATGTTCAGAATCCCTCTCACTAAGTTAGTGCACAGAATGGGACAGTCCTCAGGGGCAAAAATACTTCCAACCCTTCCTTCAGTGTATTCAAACTTAAAGGGCTGGCTGAGACATGCAGCAATGGTTTCTGAGAGCTTCGAAGATGGAATGAAGGAGTCAATGGGCCAGAAGCCATTTTGTTCCTCCAGCTTTGGTGATCGAATCTGTGAACATAAACAGGAAAACAATCATACTGTTCACCATCAGTTTGAAATACTGCTATAATACAGAAACTGGACCCTTTTTATCCATGGCAAGACAAAAGTTACTTGTCCAACATTGCAGGAATCAAAGTCCCACTCCGACTCCTGTGCTCAGCCTAGGAAGCATCCTTGAAAATGCAAACTTCTGTGAAGGATTTGTGTCAGAAAAATAAGATTATGTGAGCAGAATTCAGAAGTTCAGCAAGTCTGATGAAGCTTATAGGGCAAGTGAAACGCCAGCTACCAACAATCAGTACAGACAGGATACTGACTCCCTTCCCACAGATGACAAGTGAGATCTCCCCTCAGCCTGCAGGGCAGCCAAGCCATTGCTGCCCAAGCTGCCTGCCTGAACACACAGGGACTGTTCTGGCTGCTGCTCCAGGTCCAGCACGTCCCCAGGCACCAAAGCCATGGCACAGCTGGTGGGGGAGCAGAGCTGGACGCAGCAGCTCCCACCTTTGGAAGTGCTGACACCCTCTGAGCTGCTCTGGCTGTGAAGCCTGTGCACCAGTCCTTGGCTGCTGCCTAGTGGGAAGTGTGTGCTGCATGCACAGACCTGTAGTCCCCTTCTTACACACACCTCCCACTCTCGTGCATAAAAGTACATGTTCCTGCGTAGAGGGAAAAGGTGTGGGCTCAGTGCTCTCTTTTATTTTAGCATTTTGGATTAATGCTGCAAGGGTGGCTTGCCTCTTGTCACATTTTCTCAGATTAAATCCTTCTCAAGACTCTTGTCTGCAGCTGCTAACGTTGTAGCAGCTCCAGCGAGGTTACACAGAGCCTGCAACTGCAGCAGTGTGTAAAGTTTGACAATAGATAGTCACTCTTTCACTAATATATGTGCAGGATTACAGACTGAGAAAACTCCTAGGGTGAGTGCTAAGGGCAACTCTTACAGCTTTTTCCCCACGTGCTGTCTTCTCAATCCCAGGTCTGTGGTCTTTCCTGCCATGCCAGTATTTTAAGCTGTTTGGTTTAATCTTTTTGATGAGTAACAATGCTTCCAGATCAAATATCATTAGGATAAACAGAGACATTACCATTAGTATTCCTCACATTTGAATTAATGCCTATGTGAAGAATATCAAAAGGGAGATAATGGAGACAATTGGGTCTTTCCCATGTGATGTCTGAATTCCAGTGCTGAGCTTTTTTAAACTATGGGCCAGGTTAAAAAACATTGATATTCATTCTAGAATGCTCGTGATCATACTCAAGCTTAGTGTTACCTTAATAAAACTCTGTTAAGGACATTTCTTTAAAGCAGCTGCCAGCCATACTTTGGTGTGGAGGTGATCCCAAGGTAGCTTTAGTCAAGGGGGCTCAGATACAGATGGCAGCAGAGCTGGAGCAGCTCCAGCTCCCTCCTGCCGAGCAGCAGGCTGTGAGTAAGCCTGTGGGTCCCTGCCAGTAACCCAAAGCACTCTGGATGCAGCTGCAGACCCTGCAGCAGAGCCCTTGGCCCTCCCCATCCTTGGTGTGCTCAGAGCTCAGTGCCCACGTCCAGGGAATCATCACTGGGGGTCACCCCAGCAGTGGGTAGGGCCCACAGCTTTTGTGTGAGCTCTAGTGCAGGGTGTGGTGGGTGGGTGGGTTCCTATGGCCGTGGTGGTTACCTGCAGAAGGTGGTCGCTGGGAGACACACGGCTGATCTCCACCTTGCTGGCCAGCCTCAGCCCGGCCGTGGCCAGGCTCCTGTCAGCCAGCCCATGCACAATGATGCTCTCATAGCTGTACAGGTAGGTCTTGCCCATGTGAAAAACAGGCTCTGTGAGGAAAAAATTTAACAGAAACACCTCCTTGGCTGTGACTGTTGTGATGTTATTTGAACCAGCCCAGCAAAGAAAGGTGAAGCTGCCACTGCCCAAAACCAGGTGCGAGCAGTGGGCAAGGCAAGGCTGTAAGGGAAGGCAGCAAGGGGGCTGCTGGCTGGCAGGGCAGCCACTTACCAAGGTCCTGCTTCTGGCCCTCTGTGGGGAAGGAAAAAGAAGTGTTCATGAAAAAAAACCTTTCTGTAGATCCTTTCATGTATTATTCATTAAGTCAGCGTGCTAATGGTTGGCAAAGCAGCAGCAATGGGGCTCACCCCACACCCCCAGGACACCAAGCCCATGCCAGCCCTGCTCACTAGCTGCTGCTGGTTTGGCTTTTCTCCTGCTACTGAGCTTAGCAAAGAAATCTAACAGTATACAGCTGAAGCTATAAAAGGGCTCCAGCACATGAAGCTGTAAATACCCCTGAAAAGCCCCAAGGAGATGCCATTTGCTCAGGCTCACTGTGGCTGTCACAGCTCGGCAGCGATGGTAAAGCCTCAACTTACCCACGAGGGCGAGCACCAGGGCCAGGATGAGTCCCTTCATGCTAAAAGTGACTGAAGTCCACAGGGGAAAATCTGTGGCTTTTATAGAAGAATTATTAACAGGCACAGTGAATTTTGTTGAGTTATCAACTTCTTATCAACCACCCAACAAACCCTTTGAGGGAGAGGGGGTCGGGGCCAGGGCAATGGATATTTTTGCTGAAACAAAACTATCACACATTCTGTTGTTTTCACTTCACCAGCTGAATACCTTGAAAGTACCTTTACAGACAACTACTTAAAAGTATTAAAACATAGTTAAAGCCAAAATTTATTATTGTTATGTGAGCAAAACCCCTAATTATCCTTACTCCCTGAAAGCACCCAGTGCTATTGCAGTCCATGCTGACTTTGTCCAGGTTATCCTGACCTGACCATAAGAGACACAGCTTATCTAAGTGATAGTGCCCCAGCAGGATTGTGCAAAAGCCTGGGCAGCCCTGCTGTGACAGCATGCCCACCCCTGCCCTGCTGTGAGCAGGACAGGCTGTGAGCACAGCCCTGCTCTCTGGGACAGGGACTTCACCCAGCAGCACAAACCTCCTGCACATCACGAGGGCCATGGCTAAACCCTGCTGACCCCTGCTTCCCCCTGCTGCCTTCTCTTCCAGCCCCTGTCACTGGTGTGTTTAGCCACAGAGGGGCGCCTGGCAAGGGGGAAGGGGTGAGGCTGGCAGGTGTTACAGATCAAACTCTTGGTTTAACAAAGGTGGACAACGTGCAGGTCACCCAAACAACAAGGGGCTGCATCTTCACCCATGATGGGGCCTCTTTCTCTCATCAGCAGGCATTTTCCCTGTCCCTTTGCAGGCAGCCCCAGAGATCTCTCAGGCTGCTCTTGGCTCCAGGCTTTGTTTCTGAGTTCCACCTTTGTTCCACCTTTGTTTCCTCCAGTCAGGTCATGGAGCTGCTCCATTAGGAATTGGCATAAGGAGGGCTAAGGCAGCCCCAGCACTGGGGGGCTCACACTGGCACTGTGTGGCCCCTGTTTGCTACCAACCTTCTCCTCTGTGGGTGGGAACCAGAGCTGCTGCTGCCCAGCTCACTGTGGAAAGGACTGGATTTGTTTTCTCATCAACAGACCAGTGGCTCCTATCCAAGACAGCTTAGATTTTGTAATGCTGTTTAGCTGGTGGGTTTTCATAATTAGCAGTTGGGATATAATTTATAATGTCTGACAAACAGTGGGGTTTATTCCTAGATCAAGGATTGCATCTGTAGGGCAAAAAAAAAAACAACAAAAAAAAAATTGAAGCATGACAAAGTCTTTGCCACATTTTTACTGGTTCTGTATTCAGGTCCTGATTTTTTTAACCCCTTCCCTTGTAAAACTGGTAGCACATGAGAGAAAGCCAAGCTACTCATTAGAGAGTTCTGCCAGGTCTTTGGAGATTTGGTAAATGTTCTTAAAGGATTTGAGTATAGAACTACCGGCCATGGGTACTTGAGCCTCAGAAGCTACTATGGCATAACTATATGCATCTGTACAGGTTTGGGTTTTTAAAAAAAAAAATCCATCTTGCACGCTGCAAGGACTTGAGGTCAGTGGCAGTACAAGCAGAGAGCTGCTGTGATGGCAATATTAAATGCACAAATGCCTGTATTCTCAAAATTTTAACACTATATCACTGACACATCACAATATAACTCCTCAAAATAAGGGTCCTCACTGCGAGCTGCACCCAGCTGCAAGGGCAGGGTCTCCCCCAAACCACCAGCACTGCAGCCTGGGGCTGCAGAATCTTGTCCCCATCCCTCCCTTTGGCAGCAGATGATGCATTCCTGGTCATCCCAGCCATGCTGCTGCCACAGGGACACCTGTTCTGCTTCAAGGGCCACCTAAACCTGCTGGCAAGGGCCTTGTCTCTAGCAATTTCTTCATAAAACTGGAACCTCTTCTTTTCTAGGGCACTCCTATATACCCCATATACTCACAGCCCTTTTACACTAGTATTACCCTTTACTAGTATTACTCTGAAGGACACCACCTGAATTGAAAAGAGAGAGTAATAAACCCCTCAATCTAAGAAAATTGTGAGGGTGACAGCCAGTTTTGCTGAGCCCAGGACCTGCCCTGGGCAGCACTGCCCTCGGGCTGTGCTCTGCCCCCTCCACAGTGGGGGAGAGGAGCAGAGGCTGACCGAGGGCTCTCCAGTGGGGTGGACACCCAGAGCCCACTGACCCTGCAGTCCCACAGCACTGCTCTGGCTGCCTTGGTGCTTGGTCATGCTCACCCAGGGTCTCCTGCCAGGGTGGTGCTGCTGGGGCTGCTAGAAAACAATGCCCCAAAACTGTCCTCCAGCCTTGGCACGTTGGGAAGAGAAGAGCCCCATGGACTGTCCCAGCTGGAGCTGGAAGTTTGTGCCAGCATTGCCCACAGGGGCCACAAAACACTCTGGATTCTGCTGGACCCAGCCCAAGGTTACCTGAAAAGTCTGTGCTTTCCATCACTGCTCTGTGTGGGTTCCAGGCAAGCAGCAAACCCACCAGCTCATGGCTTTACTGCTGCTGCCAGCTCCCCATCATTCTGCAGTGCAGGTTACCATGGCAGCATTTAAACTGCATAGAATGGTATATTTAGACTTTTCAAACATATTTCTTTTGGTACTAAGGACTTTACTTTTCTCAATTATAAAACTGAAATCCAAACAAGAAAACTCAGGTATGTGCATCCATTGAAGGTGCAAAAGCTGCTGGGGAGAGCAAAACAACACAGTTTTTACAGAATGTTCTCAAGGGTTTTCAAAACCCATTCACCCAGTGTGCATAGTCAGCCTGCAAACACAGCCTTAAGGCAAGCAGAAAACTCCTTCCAGATCTGCTGGAATCCTTTGGGCTCCAGTGCTCAGGGCAGATGAGCTCATCCCTGACCTGTGGTGGGGGCAGGGGGCAGAGCCCTCCTGTTGGTGGCTGCAGTGATGACTCTTGCTGGGCACAGAGGTTGGGGCACCTCACCCAAAGTGCAGAGGTGTGGCTCAGCTTCAGAGCCTTTGGCAGGTGCTGTGCTTGAATAACCCTGCTCAAAGACACCAATTCACAACAGCTTCTGCACGTGGTGCACCAGAAACTGAATGTGCTCTTGGCTCCCTCAGAGCAGCCTTGCCCAGGGACATGAGGTTCAGCTTATTCCCTGAGCTGCTGCTCCCTGCAGCAGCACTGGCCCCTCACAGAGCTCTGGCCAAGCACCACAGCTGCCTGGCTGCTGCAGAGGGTGCAGCATCACTCAAGGTCATCAGCTCCTGCTGCAGGTGCACAGGATCCCAGCACCAGGGAAGGAAGCCCTGGGGGAACAAGCAGCAGTAGGAGCGCCACAGCAGCCCAGCCCAATTCCCAGTGTAACCCTGGTGCACAGAAGATGGCCACAAACTCAAGAAACCTACAAAATGGGGGATAAGGAGAACCTATGCAGACCTCCTCTTACCACCACCAGTGAAATAGGAAGCCTCCACAATTTTTTCCATGCATGGATTTATTATGAAATCAGATATTTATGGGCAATCATAACACTTTCTACAATAATAAAGTTTAATACTTTAAATTACTTGAGAAGATTCCATACATCCTCAAGTACTTAATTTAGTATCTGTATTATTCCTTAAGACAAGGCCTTTTACACCACATAATAAAAACATGAAAGTATTTCTGTTTTCTTCTACACTGCAGATGTACAGCTTCATGCACTGCAGGCTGCATCCTCACAAGAACATGCTATGTGTGCATCAACAGTGTCCTGCAAATCCTCTGACTTCTGGTCAAACTTTGTCTGCTTCTCTGTCAGGCTGGTAGCTGAATCTGATGGGGAACAAGAAATGAAAATTAAACACTTCACAAGTAGTTCTGCAAGGTACAGCATTTGCCATGCACTAGTCATTAATTACAGCAGGCTTGGCTGTCCCTCACTGATTTACATATTTATATTTGTCTAAGTCACACAGAGATGTTCCAGGAAACCCACTTTATTAGTAAACCAGTTCTATCTTGAAAGCTACTACTTTCATGCAGAATTTTATTAATGATACATTTAGGTAAGGGTATTATGATCTTTAAGAAAAAAAAACTTGGAAAGCAGATACAATTCTATGCTCCATATAATTTAAATCTACTTTATCTAATGTCTTATAATCTACAATACACATATAGAAAATAAATCCTCCTATATCACTGGGCCTGTGTGCAAGAATCCTGTCCACACCTGTCCTTTGAGTACCTAAATCAGATCAGTGAATCAGGATCACGTCCAAAGGCAGTGATATATAAAAAATGCAAGGCAAGGATCCCTGTTTTGGGGTGCTGCACTTGTCATTTATGGCTCAGTCCACAGCACAGCAGTGTGGCTGCAGTACACAGCTTTTCAGCTGAATCACAGTGTTGGCTGTGCTGTTACCTTACTAGCCCTAAGCACCATGAAGGAGAATTCAGTTTAGATTTTAAATTCCAGTACAATGAAATCAAGGAAATGTACAATGGAAAATCATCTCCCTCCTTGAAGGAATAAATATTATTAGTAAACTATTAATAAAGCAGGGGAAGTGCTTCAGCCAGCAGGGCAGTAAGTCCAAGCCTACCTATGGCTATGTTATATCATTCATATTTTTCAAGTGGAATGGCCGAGTCAAGCCACGACCAATTTTCACTTTTGCTGAGCTCCTGCCGGGCAGGATTTGTGCAGACTCACCAGCAGGGAGGCAGTGGAAGCCCACGGTGACAGGGGCAGTCCTGGTGGCAGAGCAGCCCTTGGTGCAGCGCAGCACGGGCTCCGTGGAGTAGCACCTGGACTCGACCCCGGCCAGCTGCACCGCCCGCTCCAGCTTCACCAGGGAGTGCCGCAGCTTGCAGGCTGCAACAGAGGGGACAGCCCTGTGCCACCTCCAAACCTCACACCCCCCAAGGGACCCGTCTGCCCGCACTGCCAGCTTGCAAACAGCTCCCCTCTGTAAACTGTGCTTTGATCGTAAAGGGAGGATCTTTACTGACTGACAAACCTTTCAAATCTGCTTGTTTCCAGGAGCCCTGGAAAGTTAATTTCAAATGCAACTGGTCTATTTCTAGATCAGGATATAGAAATATAATACTTTCCAATAAACATTTTTCAAGCTAAACTCTCTTACTGAATAGCTGTCAAACCACATTTTAAAATATTCAGCGGTGAAGCTAAAGGGGAGATTTCTGACCAAATAAAATGAATCACTAAAGAATTGCATTATTATCAGTGTCATTGAGACACAGAACTGGTGCAGAGAGAGAGCAACAGTCATTGCTGCCAATGAGTATGATCAATCTCATTTTGGATTCCCAGGACAAACAGTTACAAGTGAGAAGCTAAACTGACCACAGTTTATTCCTAGCTATAAGTTTTATGTTTTCAAATTTCAGCAGGTTCCATTATATGTTAAATAGAAACAGAATGTGGGGACCACCAGCCACAGGAATATTACTGTGGATGTGCATGTGGACTCCATGTCCATCTACAGCAAGTTTGTTGCTCAGAATTTGTGACAGAGCATGGAAGAAGAACAGCTGATGCTGAGCCAGACATGCACAAGCCACCACCTTCCCACAGGGCAGGTCTCCACAGCTGCAGCGTGCCTGCTCTCCTCAGGCACTGTGGGGTGATGTTGCATCATAACCTCGGCTGAGAGCACCAGCACACCATAAGATCCAATCTACTGAAAGGCTTCAAATGCAGCTTTTTTATTTCAACCCTGTAATTAAGTCACTGGAACTGCTCATGTACTCGAATGCTTTGTTTGACAGGTTGCACTGGTTCAAAAACCAGGTGGTCAGCCATGGTAAATAACTACCAATCCCCACCTGACTTTTTGAAGGGCCAGTTGCTGAAAATTGATGTCCAGAAAATAGTGTTGTGCTTAAATAAAAGCATTCTGTATGAATTTTATCCTCTTTCTGATCGTCTTCTGAAATACTTCAAAAGTGAAACAAATATTTTGAATTTTAGTTTTGATATTTTGTTTTTTTGAACTTCAGCTAAGTTGTATATTTTGGCTAGTTTAACCTGTGATTTCTTATTTCTTTCTCAACTTGCGATTGATTTTAAAATTTATTATATAACTTAATAATTAACCTTCTAATATTTTTTTTATTTCCAAAATACATATAGATTTTAATTTATTATTTTTTTTCTGAACAGATTCTACATTTTCTGAACAACTGCAGTGTATTATATTAAATAGATTAGAGCTTGCATACCTCCTCTACAAGGCTTTTCTTCCAAAATCCAAGAATGCCCAAAGCTCACTGCATCTTTAGCTATATATCCATTGGGCATCCGATATTCCTGTTCACATTCTGCATCATATTTTCCACACAGTCCACACATTTTCCCTGCCATCCACAAAGCAACTTGAATCTTGAAGGAAAAAGAAGCAAGAAGGATATCAAGTTAAAAAAAAAAAAAAAAGTGATACCTATGGAGCACAGTTTTGCTGTGCAGGTCTCTTACAGTGTGAGTGAATGCACAAACATTTAAAATCTGTTTGATAAGAATTCAAAAGGCTCTGACAGTCAGATGCCAAACTCCTGTTGGGCTGCAGAATCTGTAATTGCTACAGTCTTTATCACCTACTGTGCCAGTCTGGGATGTTAAGTTGTTCAAGCTCTAGACTATTAATATGCTGGAGTTTTTTTTCTGCTGGTTGTTTTGCTAGTACAAGAGACAGACATGGAACAGTTTACTGACTCCTTACTATCCAACTTGGTATTAATTTTAGTGCAGACTTCAAACCACTCATTTATCTAAAAAGAATGGCTGCAATTTTGCCGTTTTGCAGAATTATACAGCTGTAAGAACAGTGGTCAGGAGCTGAAAACTCATTTTTCTTGCAAAGGCACTGCTGACTCAGCATGTGTACACTCACAGACCCACTTCACAACACCCATCTGTGCTGCAAGAACAGAGTACTTCTGTTGATCAAAGATTCTCATTTCTCACTCAGAAATAAAGAGCAGGACTGTGCAATCCTGCAGCATCATCTTCCATCTGAGGTTTCTGTGCCCTGCAATCACTTGCCTTTGCCACTGTACACCCTTGCCCTCCTGCACACAGATTTAAGGGAATCCTGTGGAAATTTCTTAGCACTCAATCTTATTAAGAAGAAGAATGATACCTTGAATGTATATCCATCAAAGTACAGTTTATCAATGCCATAGGCTGGGGCAAGAAGTGCAAGCCCTTGATTTTCACTATGGATCCACAGAGAAGCACCTAGGGAAAAAAAAAAAAAAAAAGCAAAAAAAAACAGCAAAAAAAGCAAAAAAAAACAGCAAAAAAAAACAAAAAACAAAAAAAAAACCCAAAAGCAGACCAAACGTGGCTTTTTCAAGAGAGAAAAAAAATCAACTGTCATGTTTCTAAAATGTTCTTTTTTTCAAAATTCCTCAGTTACCCTATTGAAGAAACAAAAATATAGAAGAAAGCAATGTAGAAATGTGCATACATAGAAGATGGGTGTTCACAAAAGGTTGGAAGACAACATTAATGACCACAGACTTATTACTTTTTCCTTGGGTTATTAACATGATCACATTTATGTCTAGAAATTACTGAGAAATCTACAGTATCTCTGTAGTTGTGCAGATTAACAAGGCTGAGTACATTGTATTGGAATATGGGAATATGAGGAACACCATGACTGTGACTGGAGCCTTTTCTAGTACAATTATCACTTCCCAAATACATAACAAATATGTTATGAGGGCAGAGCTCAGCACTGGTACATGCTAACCCAGTTTCAGCAAGATTTAGCCCAATTCATATATTGCAGCTCTTCAGACAGAAACCCCACACTGTATATAGCCCCTGACTACACAGCACAGGATGGAGCAAGGTCTTCCTGTACCTTTCACAGAAACAAACTATTCCTATTTTGGGAGAATCAAGCAGGTTGTTTCACCAGTTCTCCATATATATCCCTTGCAGAGTGGAAGACAAATTTATACTAAAAATCAAATTGGGAAAAACATCAATATACAAGTCACGTGTAGTGGATTTTAGAAAAGCTCCACTTCAAAAAGTTTTAATTAAGCAAAATTTAATAGCATAGCCAAAACACTTCTCAAATTTGGAACTACAGTAGGACCTGGAACGATGCACAGAAAGGAGGGCTCTTTATGTTAATTATGTCTTGCTTATTTAGGCTACTTCAAGAGCTTCACACTCTAATCAATCTTTCTATATGTCCCTCTGCAAGTGAGTAAAATACACATTCTTAAATATTACCTTAAAACCAACGAAACACTTATTGAGTACAAATTGACCCTTCTCTTTCCTTCTTTCTCCTAAAGCAATGTGAAGCTCAAACAGCACGTGCTGCATCACTCACCAGCTGATGTCAGGGACACGTTTGTGGGGCTCTCGGCGCCGTCCACCAGCAGCTTCACCCGCCCGCTGGCGAGGCGCATGTCGACTTCACTGCCAAGGACAGGAGTGTCACCCTGGCTGGGCCACATCCACACACCCACACTGACACAGGCACTTTCCTGCTCACTAAATATCCCTGCTCACAGCACAAGTTCATTTCAAATGCTTAAATTACATCAGGGGTATTCTTGTCACCCAAGATGCAGAATAAGAGCATAAGCACCACAGTCAATATGCATGGAAAACAAAAAAGGGAGTGCTGAAACCCCATGGGCTGCTAACCATTGCAGGGAAGCTCAGATTGGAGCTCCTCCCAGGCTAAATGAGGACAGTGAGGTCCCTCATGCTCCCAGCATCTGGCAGAAGTCACTTACTGATTGCCAAGCTTGATGTTGATTGCTTTCAGGTTCACAGTTTCTTCTACATTCTTCATCATCACCAGGAACTTAAGGTCAGAGCTGCAATCCTGAGCCAAGATGTGGTAGCAGTTTGCTGGCATCGTGTAGTTAAACCGAACGTCATTAAAGGTGGTGATCTTGTTGTAGGAAACTGAGCATTGAGCTGGTTAAAAAAAAGTGCCAGTGAGTTTTTTCTTTTCCATGAGAGAAAGCCATTAAATGGTGTGGTTTATTTTTAGTGCCATATTATTTTAGCTTTGTATTTTTTCACTATGTGATATTTTCATACGGTTTACAGGGACTTTTTGCTAGTAAGCACTCATAAATTCTTAATAAGGCATATAAAATGTGTTCTTCTGTCTAACAAAAAATACTTGCCAGAAATTTTAAATGTTGTCAGATAATTCAGATAATTGATATCTTGATCCCTGAAATGCTGATAATTTCTGTACTACATGCAGAATATTTTCTCTCAGTTGAACCATCCTTACATAATTACAGAACATTTCCTAATTAACTAGAGATAAACAATGCCAGCAAAATTTAGAAGGTGTCCAAATAAATGGTGAGACTGAAGTTGTCATGCTTCTGAGGCCAATTAGACACTGACCCTTCAAATTCTGAAGTACTGCAGAAGGGGCTTCAGCAAAGACATTCCAGATGGGAGGCTGCAGCTCTGAAGCTGGTATCCTTGGACCTACAGGAAGTGACAGGGGAAGCCTCATGGCTTTTTCATAGAGGGTAACCTGAAAAGGAATTCAAAAGCACATTCAAAATGCACCCATGCCAGCAAACAGCTAGGATTTTTTTTCTATTTCTTAAACTTTCATTGCAAAGACTTTACATGAACATAACTCATCTGACTTATTGTCCATGAGATTTTTGCTTTTGCTCAGTTTTTCTCATGGTGTGAGAGAACTCATTCAGGTATTATTTGGGAGAGAATTAATTACTCCCTTTCAGAGGTGATGAGGTGAACACTTATGGAGATAACAGACGTGGAAACTCATGTCATTATGAGTGCCTATGTCTCTATATAAAAAAATCTCTATATAGACATCCTTCTATGAAATATTACAATGGTGGAAATATATGAAACTAATTTTCATCATTTGCACCCAAACTGATGCTAACTTTTCTTTCTCAGAATTAACCCACTGTAATCAGTCACACTTTCCTATTAGGAAAAAATAGAAGAGTGATAAAATATGTCATAATTACATCAGGAAGCTTGATAACAACATCACATGTTCTTGGAGAAGTTAGAGCCACGGTCACCCTGGCTTGTCGAGAAGGATTCTTGTCCGTTTTTTCAGAGAACCCCAGCATAAATGCAGCCCCAGGGACAAACTTGTAAAACCTTCAAAATTTCAAATCAGAAGATTTGGTGAGATGGAGAAACAAAAGACTGCACACATCCCAACTAGATGGTCTCACACCTCTGTGTAAGCAGCATTAATAGTCTTCAGGGTCCCTGGTTGTGTTCTCACACCCACTCTCTGCTCTACTGTTCAAGTGCTCAGTGAAAGGAAGGATCTGTTCCTCAGTTTTCAGTAATTGTGGCAAATTTAAAGAATTACTGTACATTAAAACAATATGTAATCCACTCATCTTTAATGTCCTAAGGCAGTACTTGGACAGATCAGAGAATAAAATATCAGCCAGTATTTAAGTCACTAGAACCTCATGTGCAAATGCTGATTTTTCCCAGTTGGCCAGTACTGTTAACAAGTGTCACTGAAGACTCAATTCTCACCATTCTGCTATGGATCTGACACTGGAAGGAACCTTAGGCCACTCCAGTTTCACCTGAACAGCAGGGTGGGCAGCAAACTTCCCAGTTACCAGCTCAGATGAAACCTTGTAGTCCTGGCAATTCCGCCCCCATTTCAGGTAAGCCTGTAATGGAGGACAACGATCCATTTTGTGATGCCTGGAGCACAATTTTCCTGAGATGCACAGAGAGCTGTGCAAGCTTGTTTGAGCCTTACCGCTGCTTTGTGAGCATTGAGGACTGAAGCATCAGCACAGAGCTTCCACTTGCTTGAATCTGTGAGGTTTGACACAAACACCTGCACCCGGGGCTTGATGGAGTCAATATCAGCATACACCACGAGCTGGAGGCCTCCTGTTTTCTTATCATCACGGAGGCCATGCAGAAGAACAGCTAATACTGGTGCTTTAACATCCCCCAAAAACTTCGGCTGAGAAGAAGAAGGAGAAAATATGCAAAGCATATAATTATAGAAGAGTTACCATGGAACATTTTAGATGCAAGATCTAGATGGATAAATGAAAAATAAACCTCTGAACCACAAATATATACCAGCATGTGTATCACACCTATATACATGCCTATAAAAGCTCATGCTTATGTCTTTAATGTGCATGTGCCTCTGCATGCCAGATGGATTTTATCACTGTGTTTTTATCAGCCCAAATTTGTGCCATTTCCTGAGCTACAGCTGACACCATGGAAATATTCATATAATTAAAATACAGCAGCAACTATATGATTTGGGTTTCATTGTTAGTGTCTAGGCTGTGAATAAGAGAAAGTGGCTCAGTTTGAACAGCATCAGCTGTCAGTTGTATACATCACTCATTCCCACAGCAATAACACCCCCCAGCTCATCTCCTCTTTTTTATCTGTCTGGGTCCTGTGTTGGCTTTCTCCTCACACTTTGGCTGTGAGTTCTGTGGGGCAGTCAGGTTTTGTGTTTGCACAGCAGCCCAGCACAAAATATAATCCAGGACATTTTCTTCAACATCAAGAGCACGTTCCCTTGGAGAAGGGCATTACAATGTTCATATCTTCATTATCTTCACCCCATCCTTCTCAAGCCTGCACACATCTGCCTGGGTGGTGCTGAGGAGCTCAGGTTCTCCATGTCCTTTTTCTGGGGCTGCTCCAAGCCTCAGCTGCCACCACCACTGTCCTCACACTGGCCCTGCAGCACCTCAATCTCCCTCCAGGCTGCAGAGGTCACAAAATGAGTCTTTGCAGGCATCTGTTGGGGGGGATTCCCATGAGGGAAGGGCTGTGATGCAACAAGGATCCTCACGGCAGAGGAAGATGCATGTGGGAACTGTGGTGCATGTCTTGACTGATACCTGGGACTTGAGAGGTTGCTTCTCCCTTCCCATTATTATAATTACTATTATATACAATTACTGCCAGTGCACAGCCACTCTGACATCATTCCAAGCTGTCAAAACCCCCTAAAAATGATGCAACTAACCCGTGAAGCTCGAGATGAGGCACGACTGGATCTGGCAGAGGAATGTGAGCTGCTAATTTGGTCATCTGCGAGTTTTGTTTTTGGGAACTGCAAAAAAAACCAAACCAAAATCAAACCACAACAGGCTTAAGAGGGTAACATTAAAGCATGCTTGAAGAAATTGCACGAGGCAGTGCTAAACAATGCTCTCTGTCATAGCACTTGGAATTGCTGTGTTCCAACCCTGAGCAGCTCAATGATTTGCAATACACTTTGTCCTCCTCAGTACATAGGATCTAACTCTAAAAAAATCTTGTTTCCCCAAACATATCTGATTCTTCATGATCCATAAGGACCATATCTAGACGAGAATTCCCTGTATGGAAAAACAATGGACCAGAGCAAGTTAAATTTAATCAGCTTCTCACTTCAATATGAAAGACCAGAAATTCTGCACAGGCCTGATGAACTGGAAGATAAACTGAATGGGCCAACTGAATTGAAAGGAGAAAAGACAAGGACAATGCTCTGACTGGCTCATGCCCTAGTAAGAATCTGCTCAAGCAAAATTTTACAAAATAAGGTATTGTTCCACATTTGTCCACATCACTATCCTCGTTGTGTACCTGCGGTGATTCCAACCCAAGAAACCAGGTGATCAAAGCCAATCAGATGAACCCAGCTTCTGATGGTCCCTCCAAAGTGTGCAGCTCCAGCCTTTTTCATTGCTTTGGAAGAGGTTTTGCATCTCCTTTGCAGAGCCACATGTGGCTTCATATGCACAAAAGGGAACACAGCTCTCTGTCTTTACCCATCTCAGAAGAACCACCAAGGTTCTAATTCTATCAGTACTGTAATTTTCCTCAACAAAGATAACAAGTTGCCTTTAAAGTCTCCATCTGACTCTTGACAGATTCCATACTTCTTTTACTGAGGAAAGAAAAACTCACCTCTTGTGCATGCAGTGATTTAAAGCGGTACTGATAAATCTCATGAGCTTCCTTTGAAAATGACAAAAACAAGAAGATTAGAAGTCTCAGAGGAAAATAAATGCTGCAGCTATATGAAAATCTAAGAACTGAGAATTAAATAAGAAATTTACTAATTATCATTCATACATAGTTCTGTATGCTTAGTCACAAGCACTTAATGCAAGATGAAATCATTTATATAAAGCAATAATGTTTCTACCACAAAATTAAGACAAAAATATGCAATGTTTGTGGATAGTTAATTGTCCAAGAAAACCAAATTTCCTGATAGTGACAAAATTTTCAACAAACTTGTAGAAACTTTTGAGATGAAGTAGACATCTGTGCCAATGATTGCAGGTGTGTTGTAGAATAAATTTTTCAGTTTTATGTTGCTAAAATTTAATGGTCAACTCCTAATGCCCTGATTTGTCATGCAAAGCCAGCCACCATCAGGAGCATGATTCACAAACATCAATAGCATCAGTTGATTTACTGACAAAATTACCCATATTTTGGAATATGCACTGCTGCTGCTGCTGCTGCCACCTTCCAGATGTCCTGAATGATGTTTGTGGCTATGGTGGCTCAGTGACTCACTGCTGCTGCTGCTGCCATTCACGTATCTCGAGTGATGCCCATGGCTATGACTATGATGACTTGATGACTTCCTGCTGCTGCTGCTACTGCTCCTACTACTACTGCTCCTGCTGCTACTGCTGCTACTACTACTACTGCTGCTACTGCTATTTTTGTCACTGCTGCTGCTGCTGCTCTTGCTACTTCTGCTGCTGCTGCTACTTCTGTCACTGCTGCTACTGCTGCTGCTACTGCTCTTGCTACTTCTGCTGCTACTGCTACTACTCTTGCTACTTCTGTCACTACTGCTGCTGCTCTTGCCACTTTTGTCACTACTGCTACTACTCTTGCTACTTTTGTCACTACTGCTGCTGCTCTTGCCACTTTTGTCACTACTGCTACTACTCTTGCTACTTTTGTCACTACTGCTGCTGCTCTTGCTGCTACTCTTGCTACTGCTGCTACTGCTCTTGCTACTTCTGCCACTGCTGCTGCTACTGCTCTTGCTGCTGCTACTCTTGTTACTTCTGCCACTGCTGCTACTCTTGCTGCTCTTGCTACTTTTGCCACTGCTGCTGCTGCTCTTGCTGCTTGCATCTTTGTTTTTCGCTTGCTCTTCTTGGTCATTCTCATCCTTATCACCAGCCTCTTTACGACGTGCAGAGACAGCAGATGATGAGGAAGAGGAGACAGCTGAGGAGGCAGAAGATGAGCTGGAGGGATGTTTTGTATCAGGGTCTGCCCCAAGCTCTGTAAGCACAGTGTTTTCTTTCTTTGAAGGTTTCTTCTTCTGGTGTCGTGTTTTATTTGCAACCTGCAAACACAGTCCAAGAGGTGCAAAAGAGAGAATACATCTGGTCCTTTTTTTACAGAATAAAACTTCTGTGGGTGTCAGACAAAGCTGGGTTCTCACACCAGCTTTTCAAGGAAAAACCACCTCCCTGCCTCATTCACTGCAGAAGCTGCAGAATTCCCTCAGATCCACACTGTCCAGCTGAAATCCAGCTCAGCACAACCACCTTGCTGGATGCCAGCCATAGGAGCAACACCTCAGCATGGGGCACTGGCACCTTTCAAAACAGCCCCATCCTTTCTTTGTCGTGCCACTTTCCACACTGAACTTCAAATTCTTGCCCTCATTTAGGGGAAAATGTTCCCAGCTGCCATACTCAAAGTCACTTGCCTTGAACACACTTTCAATGCCTAGAATCCTCTTCAGTTTAGCTTGAATGTCCTCCTGCAGAGATGATTCACCCTCTTCCTCAGACTCCGACTTTACTTCATGAATTATTTTGGAAGCTGCTCTGGATCCTGCCTGAATCTCCAGTTGAATTTTGTCAATACCAGCCTCTGTTTCAACTACACACCAATTGCACACATTAGAAAGTTATACTGCTTCAAATAGCACTGACAAGCCTAAGATGCTCAGTATTTTACCTGGGGTCAAGACTATTTTAGCCTCGTGCTCTCCGACGAGTCTGTGCAAATACGTATTTTTGAGAAAACTGGCATCTCGTGACCTTCTGGAAAAGCAGAGCTGACACCCAAGATGATGCACCTTGACACAAATGTCTTGTTTTTTTGATTTTCTTCCCACGACGTGGCGAAGATCCTCCTGGGAGCTATAGCCACGTTTCTTTGATGTGCTGTCAGCTTCTTGCTGCGTTAGAGATGAGCATGTGAATACCACTGGGAGCGTCACAGGCAAGGGTAAAACCACAGACATCCAATACAGAGAGGGTCAATATTACTGTATGAGCAAAAAAATCATAGGTTACCTTTGTGAAATCTTCACTGGAAGCCCTGTCTGATGGTTTGAAAGGTTCTTCCACTATATTTGATGAAGCATCTCCTGGGAGAATTGAGGTTCTCTTTTCAACACCTAGTTCTCCTAAATTTCTTGATACAGCAAAAGCTTTATGGCTGTTGAGATAAGTGCAAAAAATGGTGATTTATTCCAACCCCTTGTCTTTGGACTAAATACGTCCTTCTCAGTATCATGTGAAAGCCAAAAGTAAGATATTTGAACAGAGAGATTATTAATTAATTTAGAAATAAAAATATTATTGAAAACAAAAAAAGAGTTCATGACAAATATAATTTTCTTATATTACAGGAGATTTTCAAAAATCTGGATAAATTTAAACAAAATTTTCATAACATTAAAAATATTCCTTCAAACATAAAAAAATCAAAATCCTTAAAAGACAATAAAATAATAAATAAAACCCAAACAAAATAATAAACAATTTAATATAAAAATTACACTGCTACATAATTTAGGTATCTTCTGATTTTTAGCTCCTGTATTTTTCTTCCTCATGTTTCATCCCAAGTGTTCTGCTACACACTGAAGAGTCCCTGCCTATCTAGACACCTCTGTGGGAGGCCAGTCAATAGTGAACTTTGTCAGGCTTCAGCAACACAAAATATTCTAAAGTAATGCTACCATACCTTCCAACCACTATCTCAGTTTTCTCACGGCATGGTTTTGTTTCAATCTTAATATTTTTCAGCTTCATGTCTATCTTGGCATCAAACTTTATTGGCACTCTTGTCAGGACCTTGCCTTGAATTTCCACAGCTTGCTGGAAGTATTCTGTGTTGACACCCATTGTTGCAAATTTCTGTATGTATAAGCTGAAACAGAGTGCAGCAATCAGATGTGAGAAAGGTGCTCTTTTTACCCATGGAGTTCTGCCTTCCCCTAAAAACCTCTTTCTTCTGTAAAGCCTTAAAAACCTGCCATACCTGGGGGTTATGTCAGAGTGGATCTGCACAGTGGATTCAAGCAACTGGGAAGGTTTAAAATCTCCAGTTAAAGGGGGAACTATCTTTCCATCAACTGCAAATGCAAGAACAATATTTAAACATTGTAAAAATTAAAAACAAGACAGACTTTGGGGTACATGAGACCAGACAATCTCCACTCATTTTGTAGCCCATCCATCCAATCCACACCTCCCCAACTTGGCTAAAAGGTTGTTAAAAAAAAAAAAAAAACAAACCAGAAAACACACAGAAGGGACAGAGCTGCAAATATGTCTGAAGCAAACTAACAAACCAATACCCAGCAAAGAGTGGGTAGGTGGGAGAGCAGAAGCACATGTACATCACCCTTCGTTCCTTATATGGTGCCAGCAGATACTAGAGCCAGCTTTGCTTGATTTAAGTCTGCTGCACAGCTCACATTCAGTGACCACTGAATAAACTTCTTCATAAGGATTAGCACTTGCATATTTGTTCTTTCAAAAGAGAGCTTCAGTCTCTTCACAGGCCCTCTTCTCTTCCTGCCTTCTTAATATTACTAACAGTTCTCTTTTGATAGTTTTCTGTCTGAAATCCTGCTTAGCTTGTGTGTGCACCTCTCAGGAGCCACCCCCTTCTGCTCATGTCTGTATCAGCTCCCCAGGCAGCTCTTGGGGTTTCTTTGGCCTTGAATGTTGTGGCCTCTCTCTCTCTCTGGTTTCCCAGGTTCTCATCTCAGCTTTTCTGTCTTCAATCCATCTTCACTGCCCCATCCCCAACACACAGCTGGTTCTTTTTCTAACTTGCTGGCCCCATCCCCAGCCCTGCCGCCGGAGCCGCGCTCACCGCTGGCCGCAGCCCTGGCCATGGCAGTGCTGTAGGAGCTGTACTCCAGGGGCAGCCCGGCGCAGGTGGGCAGGACGTGGCGCAGCTCTCCCAGCCACAGGGGCTGTGTCCAGCGCCCGGCGCCGCGCAGGAGGGCGGGCAGCCTCTTGAGCAGCGCTCCGCCGGCCGCGGGCTCCAGCAGCGCCTGCAACAGAGCACACCGGGCTGGGTGCGGGAAGGGCAGCGCCGCCCCTGCTGCGCGGGAGCCCAGGGCGCCCTGCTACCTTCACAGCCTGCTGCAGCGCTTCCTTGTTGATGCTGATGTAGGCCAGCTCTTGCCCAAAGAGCTTGAGGTAGGCTGAGACCAAGGGGGTTTCTGTTGGCAGCTCCTTCCATCCCAGCAGCTGGGGGACACAAAGAAACAAGCAAAGTTTCTTAATGGAGCACTTCATAAATGATGATTTATCCTAAACCACCCATAACTAAATCCATCCTGGCCAAGCTGCCCTTTTCCTTTGTAAAATTTCCAATTGTAAGTAGCATGATGGCACTAGCTCACACTTTCTTTCACCATTTAAATGCCCACAATTGCTTGGTATCCCCATACAATAACATTTACTCACAGGGTCTGGGTGGTTAATACCACTAAACCCAGTTCAAAAGCACAGCAAAAAAAAAGAGTTTCTTGAAGACAAAGGTATATTCTTGTAAACTAGGTGAGGTAGATGAAGGAAGGGAGTAGGAAGCCTGCCAGGCATGTGACACACCATGCTACAATGCCTGCCACTCCCTTCCCTCCTGTGCTCCTCCTGCAGCCATCTCTGAGGTGGGGAGGAGGCAGAGCCAGAGCAAAAACTGGTAGAAACTCAGGCAGATGTTCCCAGCAGACCCCAATGCACATCCCTCCTTCACAGAAATACTTGAGCTGACTCAAGACTAGTTTACTTCTTCACACAGGGCTTAGCTAGAGTGAGAAGCATCACTAAATGCCCCTTCACGTAACCCACACATTGTGTTACTGAAAATACCTACAGCTTTTCCAATCTCCTTTATCTTTTTGTAGGTGGAGTACTCAGCAAATGGGATATTCTGTTTAGTGATGACATCTGTGAGGCCTTCCACACGGACACCAGCCTACCAAAACAGCATGAGAAGGAGCAGTCTGAGACAGGCTCACTGAGAGGAAACTTTGTGAGCAGTTTTAATTTTAATTTGATTTATTATTGACTTAGGTAAATATTTACCTCCACCAAATCAGCCACCGACCCTGCAGAATATGCCATCAGCTTGGAAATTATTGCTGATGGGAACATGGTTCCTGGGCTGTTCATAATAAAGACATCTCCAGCAGCACCAATTTTATAATTATCTATGGCAGAAGCAAACAAGAGACATCCTTTTTCTAACCATTCTGCTTATCATTCAAGATCATATTTCTGCAGCTTTTTCCATTGTCGGCTGTAAGATACATCACTAAATAAAATCTAACTGTTTAGGGAAAAATTATTAAATGGCTACTCTAAACATGTGAGTCTCACATTTAATTTCTCACTGAAACAAAGAATGCCATATTTCTCCAAAGGACTTAATATTTTAAGAATGGATTTCTGCAGTGAAAGTTTCCTGCTCCCTGAATCCCTTACTCACCAAAGTAACCACCAATACGTATGACCTTGCTGTAGCGATAGCTCAGCCTGTCCAGTTTGGGGGCCAGCAGTTTAAGGGCAATATTGCAAGCTGAAGATCTAAACAAAATGAGAAAGGTAATAGCATCCAGAAATAAGCTGCATCCTGTCAGTATATAAACTGACTTCAGGTGTTAGCACATGCAGGAGATCATTATTTGCAGAAAAGCACCCGCTTTGTTCCTGTCTCTACTCACATGTTGTACGTGTAGGGCAACCTGCTCTTGGACAAAGCCTTCATCTGGGAATACACAAAACTGGCCACTTGCAAATTGCTCTCCTTCATGGCCACATTGGCAATGGTTGTTATCAAGGGAAGGGCAGGCCTTGTCTCAAAGATAACAGCACAAGCCATCATCCGCACTTCGGGGGACAGCGACTCGTCAGCGAGGATCTGGATGAGATATCCCTGCACCTGCACAGACAAAACAGGGTCTGGAATTGCCAGTAACTGAAACCATTGTGCAAACTGGATCCACACCTAACCCACAGGAAATATGGGAGAGGGGATCATTACCCCTGTAGAAAGGTTTCCTGATCTTTTTACCGCAGGGTTCCACATAACTTTGTTAATATAACTGAAGGGTGGAACAGCCCCATGGAGCCCCTGAACCTGAAATAAATGTCCATCTATCGATGTATTGAGTCAACCCATGACAATCAAAAAGACATCAGCATTGCTTTGTGCATTACTGACATTCAAACATCAGTGAACATCAGAAGAAAAAATGTAGATAAAGAGACAGATTCATTGTTTGAAATAACTCCACTGACTCGATGAGCATGCTTCACTACTTTCGACCAGTTTTGAAAGAGTTCAGCAGTTCACCACAGACAGTCTGAGTGAATAGTTTCTCTGTAGCTCCTATTCCTAAACCATCTGAAAAGTGGGAGTCTTGCCTACACTTTGTGGGACATCAACCTCAGTGTGGGGTCGCTGGTGGCTCATCCAGCCTCAAGGGAAGGGTCTAAAAGAGGCAGAGCAATGCCGACATTTGGCCTAGGAGTTGAACAGAAAGTGTCTTTCCTCCTGATGACAAAGGCAATTTAAATTGCATGACTGACTTCTAGGTGGCTAACTGTCCACTATGTATAACTAGCACAGGACTTAGCTGGTTACAACAGATGATAAAGCAACACTGCTGACATCCTTCCAGAAGATTCCTACTGGCTAATTATCATTACAGATTAGCAGAAAACATTAGCTGAATGTAAAACTGTATAGTATTGTTCTTTAAAATAATATTTTTTTAAAATAAAATGATGAATCCACACATGATGTCATTAAAATAATTACACTTATGGTACATATTCTAATTCACTAATTAAAGAAAATCTACCATATCCTACGTACTGTTTTGCTGTCCTTCCAAGCAATTTTTCTCAAGGCCATTATGGCATCAATCTGAATGTGGATGGGGATATCAGAAGCACTGGATGAAAACATGGGAAGGAACTTGAGGATACGCTTGATGCTGGCTGGTTCTCCCATGTTGCCAATGCACTTCAGGGCTAATTTCATTTTGTCCTCCCGGCCCCTGCTGATTGCCTCGTCTGCCAGGTCATGGATGGGCTGTAAACAAAGCACACTTCAATCTCCTCACTCTGACTGAAAGCCTACCAAAATAAAGCAACTGGCTTTAGTAAAATCACTGTATGGAGGTTTCTCTCAGGATTTTATCCTTGCAATGCGAAAACGGTGTTTTCGATGATGAAGCAAATGAGAAAATTATAACAATATGATCATAAATTATAAATAATAAATATTATCATAAATAATATAATAAAATGATAAATTGATAAAATTATTTGATGCCTTTGTTCCAAAGAAAACCTACAAAATGTGTATTTATATTTCCAGTCACCCTTTTTATACTCTATCTTAAAAGAATTAAGCTAATACAATGGATATTACTAAGCTATTTAAAAAAAAATAAAAACCAAACAGTTGGCAAAAAGTCACCCACCTGGACAGCTTCCTTAGGACAAGCTGGGGTCTGAGAACAGTATCTATTCACCACTGAACTGTATGCCAAGCTGGCAAGTTGTTGAAGCATGGGGTTTTTCTGGATACGAGAACTTGTCACTAAATCCTGTGAAGAAGAAAAAAATTAATTTGTCATTTAATAGTGTGCTTCACAAAGCTTTCAGAGCAGAAAAATCATCAGATCGTGTTTGAAAGGATCAATTTCAGAATGATTACTGTTCTCATCCAAAGAAAGTAGGTTGTAGACATTATATTTGGAAGCTTTACTTAGGAGCTTAATTCCCCACTAGTTTATACACTTACAAGCTCACATAGCTACATTTTGATTCTCATCAACTGAACATAACACTGAAAACATTAAGATTATGGATAAACATCAATGTATAAATGGAATATCTCTAGAAAAGTGTGTAATTCGATTATATTAATGATGCATTTCCACACAATTTCCATTTTTCCTGTTTAAGAATATTGGCTAGAGATGGCAAAAATCCTGTTCAGAATAAATGGTTCATTATCGTGCCAATGTATTTGATGTTTGCACTAATACTTTTCCTGCAGCATTTTCCACTTCGTGGACTAGTTTGCAATTGAAAGAGCTGCTCAGTGACATAACACCCCAATCACCATTTGTTTCAGAAGTAAGTGATTAAAGGGACAAAGTTTTGTCTGTAGAAGACATGCCATGTGATCCCAGCAAGCTAAAATGGGAATTATACCCAAAAGCTATTATAAGAAAATGGCTTTATATCAATATAGAGAAGTGAAGACATAGAACTCTCTGCTGATAAATGCTGTGTCAAAACAAAATCATGGCTCAACCTTTCCACAAAACGAGTGTACACAAGAGGAGAATCCAGCCTCCAATGTACTTAACCACAGCTTGTTGTTTATCATTCCTTTCGTTGTGAGACAGGGAAGATTGACATGGCTTTACTCACTGCTGCTATTGGAACAGTGTGTTCATCAGCTTTAGTTAAATGGAGAGCAAAGGGAACACTTAGAAGGGCCTGAAGGTAGCTGAGGTCATCACTGCGGATTCTGCTCTTGAGGAATTTGAGAGCTTCTGTGGTGCCTGTCGCAGAAACTGCACTCAGCAGCCATCTCCTGCAAACAGAATTTTTAAAAACTCTTCATTTTAGCTCTGGTTTTCTCTCACAACCAGCAGAGTTTCTTACAGGCTGAAACAATGAAATACCTGTAGCGGGGTTTGTCTGAACATTGTTTCCAGAGGGACTCAAAGGTGTCAGTGCTGGTGGTGCGGCAGAGCTGGACCAGCTCCAGGAAACGGTATGGGAGATCATCATGGAAATCTTGCTGGTTATTCAGGACTATGTGCTGCAGGGTTTCAATTATCTGTTACAAAACACAAGATAGAGGGCATGAATTATTACATTATTTGGAATTTACAATAATTTCTTTTTTTTTTTTTTTTTTTAATTAGGAAAGAAGCTTGGAAAACAATACTCTACCCGTGTCTCAGGGTTTTTGGTCTTGATGAGCTGCACTGCCATCTGTGGCAGTTCTGCTGGGAACTGGTACCTCAGGCCTCCGTAGCTCTGCATGGAGATGTCTGGGGAGCTCCCCCGCTCACTCCTCACCTCAAGCAAGGTGAGCTGCTGTCTGTCAGGAGACAAGTGTCACAGGAGAAAGCCATTACCTCTCTTCACCCATGCACCTTGGTTTCTTGGTTCAAGTGATACTGTGATACCCTTTAAAAATTTTTCTTAGCAAAAGAAAACCTTTCACTAATGAATAAAGCCTTCTGTCTATAAAAATGGCATTGGGGTTGCCTACAATGAAATTGTTTCTGAGGAGAAGCAAAATTGGTCTCTGCTGAATGAGAGCTACTGACCTGGTGTAATGAATGATCTTATTTCTATATGTACCATCTTCTT
Organism: Oenanthe melanoleuca; assembly: GCF_029582105.1. Lineage (NCBI taxonomy): Eukaryota > Metazoa > Chordata > Aves > Passeriformes > Muscicapidae > Oenanthe > Oenanthe melanoleuca. The sequence goes on along the minus strand of NC_079342.1, from coordinate 13,500,251 downwards.
CCTGACACTACAAATTAGTCCTTTTCAGAACAAACAGAGCAGTAAAGTTGAATTCTTATGAACAAAACAGCTTTTCTCCTTTTCTCCCATGTAATTGCAATGGCAGTTTGACCATACTACACATAAAAAATGGTTTGCTGAACTTTTTGGACTGTGGAAACTCCAAGTGTGATTACACCTCTCCATTCAACTGCTATGGAGCTCAATTCTCATTCACTTCAGTTGGGGCTGAAGGGGACAGGTAGAACCTATCATTATTCTCACTTTGTGAAGCGAGCCCGTGTCCCACCTACTTTGCTTCCGTGACGGCGACGCCGGTGGGTTCACTGAAGGGGGAGATCTGATACACCTGCTGAGACACCACCTCTGTGATCAGGGTACCACTGTCTGACTGCTTCAGCTTGTAGGAGAAAGCTGCAGTCCCTTTGATGATCCTTTCTTTCTGTAGGAGGACAGGGAGACCCAAAGAGTGAATGGGAACGCAGGGGCCATGTTTGTAATTTGGAAGAACTTTTCACATCTCACGTACCATCACGTCAGCAGGGCAGGGGTAGATGTAAGCTGTTCCAAGACTCTTCACCACTTTTTCCTGGCAATTATTTTGGTCTACAGTTTTGGTAACAGAGACTCGGCCGTTCTTCTTGTCCTCCTGGATGACATACCTTGTATGGCAAACACCTCCAATCCCAGCCTGGCAGACAAATGCAGAAAATGAGACTTCCCAATTATATCAGGATTTCACTTTGTGAGAAGCCTTACTTAACGAAGATTCTCAATGAATCTATTACTATTACATAGAATCATTCCTGCTGACCTAAATAATAGGCACGTGAGCAATACTCAGTCAGGGGATGGAGTTTAAAATCAGAAAGAAATCAATTAATTAATATCAACAATTAGCAAATAAAATTGATCAAGTAGCTGTATTATGGAAGCCATATAACAAATTAATGGATAATAATTATTTTTCTCCAAAGAACTGCACATTAATACTTAAAGACAGATATATAAGAAAGAATTCAGCCCAGGTAATTTGTCGAACACACATGCACACATTTACTTCTAAATGAATGAAAATCACCTTTTTCTCACTACAAACATACAAAAGTAGATGCAAATTGACAGAAACTCAAAGGAAGACCAACTAAAGAGAATAAACGCATCCTTTCAGTAAAATAGTTTTAGGATGGAAAGAAACACACCTCTTGCAATTCATACACATTCTGTGACTTTTTAATGGTGATCTGTATCATGTTCAGTATTCCTCTCACTATGTTAACACAAGTTTCAGGGCAGTTTTCTGGGCCATAAATGTTTCCAACCCGTCCACTGCTGTATTCAAACTTGAAGGGCCGGGTGAGGCATGAGGAAAGCAGCTGGGTGATTTTGGAAGATCGAGTGAACGGGTCCCTGGGCCAGATGCCATTGTACTCCTCCAGCTGTGGGGAGCGGATCTGGGGGAAAATCAAGATACGTACATGAATAAAAGCACTTTGGTACTAAATATGCAGACTGGAAGAAATTAATATAACCACCAGTAAGGTAATCTTTTCTTCCAAATAGAGGCTTCAAAAATCATAGAGCAGTTTATTCTTTTGTCTTGTGCTTCCACTACTGTAAAACCAGTGCAAATCCTGTCTGCTCAACAGTATTATTTTATCTTACAGAAGCAGTTAACATATCAAATTAAATTCTCCCTTTTTGTCAGCCTTAAAATAAATATTCTGCTTTAGATTAAGCATTTTAAAAGCTTGTATCATTCTAAATGTAAAAATAATGCAGTTTTGGAATGTTTCATTTTAACTTATTCCTATACAACTTTTTTTGGACTAAACTAATTACTGTACTTGCTTCATTTTTGTTAGTTATTTAAATCAACAAAATATTTTCACTGTGAACAGTATATTTGTAAACACTGAAATACAATGTAAATAAGAAGCAATTTCAATACCTTTGGCAAAGTTACTACTAGCTTAGGTGCTTCAGAGCACAGACTGGTGCACATCATACAAGAATTTCAGGACAAAGTCTATGGTTGATATGCAATCCCTAGTCCCCAATTTTGAAAGATCTACAGTTCAATACAACTGGTGAGAGCTATCACTGAATTCAGCATTCCAAAATGAACTTCTGATTTGTAAATTAATTAAAGGACAAAAGTACATTTCTGAAGCATATTTATTTTAAATTGAGCCAGGTCCTATCACTGCTGACGTCAGCAAAGGCATGATTTTATATTTTTACTGCATTATTCAAACACTAAACATTATTACATACTCCTTTTTGATGATTTTCAATTTTTAATCTTCCCTTTATCATGTATCACTTTCTATCTTTAGCTTTTATCACTTGTTAAGTCTATGTTTATTAGCTGCCTTCATGGCAATGATTTTACACTCCCAAGTCCTGGCTTCCCACAGGACTTAGAAATGTGTGCTAAGACTAGAACCAAATTTTAGAGCAGGCTTAAACATCTTCAGTTAATTTGCCATTTTCTGGCAAAGCCCCAGCAATTTTATTTCCAATAGGAAGCCTTGAGGAGCACCTGCTACAAACAACTTCCACAACAAACACGGGGAAGTGGCTGCAGCAGCAGCTTGCTGTTCATTCTCTGACACCTACAGTGACAAGTCTTCAGTTGTGTTTCCTGCAGCTTTCCTACACCCCAGACCAGCCAGGTGCAATGAGAGCTGTGATTTTGGCTTGCTGCTGCACATTTAGGAGATGCAGTACCTTGAGGAGGTAGGTGTTCTCCGACAGCCCACTGATCTCCAGGTTGCTGCTCAGGCGCACTCCAGCTTTGGCCAAATTCTTTTCTTGAAGCCCATTCAACACCCAGCCTTCATAACTGTACAGGTAGCTCTTTCTGCTACTGAACTCAGGGTCTGTGGGAAATTATAGCCATTTTCACAATACTTGCAAGCATATTCTAATGAATAGAAATAACAGCAAACCCACTGAAAAAAGGTTATAGAAGGAAATTTACTTACCAATGTCAAACTTCTGACTACCTACAAAAAGAGATGAAAAACCAGGTAAGTAATGTTCAATCTAGAACAAATTGCTGCCACTGAACTTAAGGAAAATTCGGAAAAGAAAGGTGAAAGAGGGCTATGTAGCCTTACCTACGAGGGTGAGCACTAGTGCAAGTACGATTCCCCTCATAGTGAAGGTGAATGGGGCTCTGCCAGACATGGTGAGACTTTTATGGAAGAAAGCTCAGGAACACGTGGCTGTGTTCTGCTGAATTCTCAAGTTTTTTATCAGTTTATGTAAACACTTCCCTTTTTGCAATCGTGCTTTCTCTTCAGATGGAATAATAGAAATCCAGTCATACCTTGGCATCTCACTGATTATCTCATAAGCCCTTTGCTGAATTGTTTAAAAGTTTCCACTTATCCTAATAAATTTTACTAGATCATTTACAATAATTTTGTAATAAACACATTACTTAATTTCCTAGGTTGTGTCACAGCTGGCTGCTGCTATTTGGTCCTGCCACAGATTAGGTTGATTTTGCCCAGGTTATGCTGACCTGGCACCTGACCCAAACTGTTATCTAGCTGATAGGGGCCCAATTAACAGAGTTGGTACCACACACTGACAGTGTTCCTCCTCTTCCCTTGGCTCTGCTTACAGCTGCCCCTGCAGACAGCAGACAAGGACAGAGATCCCCTTGCTATTATATTCATATGTGCACCAAAGCACATTTAACATTCTAATGAAAACCTACATATGTTGCATATACATATATTTATTCAAATAAATCAGTGGATCAGTGTGTCCTTTCAGCTCTGGTCACAATGACCAGGAATATTTTTTAAATGAACAAAGATTTCATAAGCCATCAGTAAATATTTTATCTTTCAAGGTAAATGACAGCCAAATCTGAGCAATTAAAAGCCACAGAGACTCCTCCCAGCAAAGGAGGGGGAATGGGAGTGCAGGTCAGCTAGGACTTTTACATTTCCTAAGGAGTCGGTCACAAAATGCAGACAAATTACCTGACCAGATGGAGGCTTGCAGCCAGCTTCACCATTGATTTACAAGAACACATTCTCACAAGGGTTCTCTTCTGGAAACCCCAGGGCCACACAGGCAGGTAGAGGTGTACAAAACACACTTGGCCATAGGTCTTGACTTTTCCAAACAGATTCCATGTGGAGTATAAATCCACCTTAGGGTGTGCAAGCTATTTTGGGAACTGCCACCCAGCTCAATGCAGAAGATATTTGAGGGATTAAAGGTGGACACTTGCAAGAAATGTCTTCTTTTTCGTGACTATCTATCTATAGTGTTCAAGGGAACAAGCATGTTTTGTGCCTCAGGGGACAAGCTCTTTTATACAGTTGCAATTAATTTTTTATTCATAAACATTTCTTTAAAACAGATTTACCTGTTATGCATTCCAAATAGTTGAACATCTTGTACAACTCAAAACTTGAATAAAGAAGTATGAACACTGTCAGTGTGATAACTACAACAAAATATATACCATGGGAGTTCAGGTTTTCATTAGAGTGCAGCTTTGTAGGGCATAGTGAACATCAGGTATCAGATGTATTGTCTGAAAGCAATAAATAAATCATCAGATAATCTCAACCCTTCTTCTGAGGTCAGTTTTTTGATGCAATATGTCAACATTTCGTATCTTCTCATCAACTTCTCTTGCAAATCAGAAAAAAATCTAAAACCAAAATGTCTTATAAGGCTTCGCAGACAAAAACTTAGAGGTAACTGCAAATTAAAAAAAAACAAAAAAACAAAAAAACAACAACAAAAAAAAAACCACTGCACAATAACTAAGCTAATTCAACATGCACAGTATTGTCATTATCTTGCATATTCTTCCACTTTTCTTGCAAGAATAACTTGTTTGTATTGGTATTACCTAGATGTATCAGTTACCTTGACCTGATTGAAATGTACCTAGACACAGAATAAGCCCTAGAAAATAAGCTAGAATATAGTCTGCTTTTTCTTTTGTCCTGCTGCAACTGAAGTAGAGCCTACAGAATCTGGTGGAAGCAGTTCTTTAAAGTAGAAAAACAGCTGTTTTGTAGGGAATGGCTCTCTAAAGAAAAAACTCAATTTATTAAGTTCTATTGCTATATAGTCTGTATTGCAGGAGCTACACACTGTACAAGCCTCAGCCATAGGGGATGAAAGGGGAAAACTACTCCAATATAATCCTGGAAAGTAAATACTCATACCTAATTAGACTGATATTTATGGTAAAAGCACACTCAGAGACTGAAAAAGCAGCAATGAATATGCTATTTAAAGATTTTTGTGAAACACCACAGTTTAAGAGAACCACTCATCTTTTCAATACCATGCAGGAGTAGCTAAAAATAGCTGAACTGTAGTCACTTGCTGGGAGTCTACCTTTTTTCTTGAGAAGAGCACTCACTGTATTATTTCAAATATACACCTATGTGAAGTGACACATCCTAATCACATTCCTGCAGGAAGTTTCCCCCCTTTGCTCTTCAAGTATCTGAATAAGATCCTGCAGTTGTTTCCAACAGCTCAAATTACCACAATGTCACCCTCTGCAAAATTAACACCAATATTAGCAGTAGATTCAGATTTAAAATCTTCCCAGACACTGTATGTAGAGAAATCAAAAAACTCTAGGTGCTAATGTTTTACTTCTTTACAGGGACAGGACTGAATCTGTACTCCAGACTTCCAGACTAAGTCTGGAGCCAGCTCAGGACTCAACTGCATACACCCTTCTAGCACAGTTAGTTCTTCCATGGAGACCATATTTCATTCAAACACATATTTCCAGTTCTGTAAGATGGGTTACAGAACTCGAAAGCAAAAAACTAGTACAAAAATCTTTATTAATTGCTAATCACTCAATAGATAGAAACAAGTGTTGAAATAGGTAAGTTATTTTGTTTTTTGAGACATTATTATTCTAAAAGTTCCTTTCTTAAAGAAAACCAGGCTGAAGAAGGAGGGCCTAAGTAAACACAATTAACAGTCCCAGTAGGGCACCCACAAGCACACAATGGAACAGCAGCAGCCCCTGGTGGCATCTGGATCCTGCCTCAGCCATGGAGCTCTGCAGTCACTACTGGCTTGAAAATAATCCTGCTTGCAGAGTTCTGTTCTCCCACTTAAAATATTAAATTTTCACTTTACTTACCTCAGTTTTTTGAATGTTATTTATTCTTCCACTAGTAAAATTCAGGCAAGAGCTGCCCAACAGTTGGGAAAGTGAAACCAACATGAACTGTACACTGCTGAACAACATGACTCTGAACACTCATTTATTGGGGAAGAACAGGAGAAACAGAAATAAGATATTGTCTTTCCAGCCTGACTACCCATACAGCAAAAAGCCCACCAAGACATTAGTATTGGCATTATCATTATATCCACTTCTGCTCCCTTACAGGTGCTATATGAAAACCACACAAGTATCCTTTGCAGTTTATATTGCCTATTTCATCTCAAGATGGAAGTCAATGGACCGAGCTCACCAGCAGAAACTGCAGCTTTTTACCTTTGTTTCTTTGAGAACTGCTGTTTCTTCTCCTCCCTGTATTATCCTACTGCTAATTTTCCAGATAATCAAATCACTTCACTCTATCGAATTCTGAAGAAAATGGGCAGAGTAGCAATGCATTTTCAGTGAGGGATTCTAAACTTCAGTTAATTTCTCATCTCTGAGCCCAAGAAAGGCAGTTTAAGCTCAGACATCTTCCAAAAGGCCAATTACACAATAGCCAGAGCTATACAAGTGATCACAGATGCACAAAAAACCCAACAAGAGAAGATGGATTTATACTGGGCAAGAAAAATTACATGCACTGAGTAAGGTGAAGGAGACCTTGAAACATCTTATCACTAACTTGGCTATTTTTATTACATTTTAAACAAAAGAGACTTCCCCAAGGCTACAAAAAAATAAAATTCTGAAGTCAATTCAAACAAAAAAAACTAACAAAATACAAAATCAGCACCAGATCTGTAGACATAGTATACAGCCCTATAACCATGGTAGCTTAAAAGTTTACTGCACATAAATCATAGAACCAGGGTTTTTTAGAATAGAATTACACGTTTATTGTTCACATTCGAAATACTTTGGTTCCTCACTGAACCACTGAAAGTCCTAATGGATCTGTAAACTGAGTATCACTATAAAACAATTTAAAATGCCATGTAAAATAACATTTATGTATGCATGTGTTTCATTTCATGGTTTCTCAGTATTACCACTTGTTCTATTTACAAATATATAAAGATTTTGCACTTTAAATCATTGAGATATCAAAGAGGTATTTTCAAATCACACAATAAATATAGAACCTGTTTTGTTAAAAATCTACAGTATACTGTACATTCAAGTCGAGGCAAAAGAGGATTTAATATCAGTTACACTTGAGACATAAATGAATAATTCCAATAATTAAACAATTTCTAAAAGTGCTATCTCTGCCTGTGATGAAAGGTGACATTGGGATCCAGTATTTCATTACAGTCAAAGTTTCAGACCATTGCTTTATTCACAGAATTAGAGCTTCTGTTACTAGAAAAATATCAAAGCTTTTATATATTTTTAAATTTTCTCTCAAGAGTTGCAAGAAAGAGGCAAAAAATGGTCTAAAAAATAAAAGCCATGTGCACACACATAGAAACACACCACAATTCAGACCACCACATAATCCTCCAGAAGAATGATCAAACTCACAGCATCCTGTTTCATTTAGAATGACAAGTTTATGAACAAGTCTCTAACAAAAATCCCAGCAGGCAACCCTAGAAGTCTAAGGCAGCTGTTCCATGTGCAAGTTTCTAAATAGAGGGCCAACTCCAGAGTCTTCCCATGACTTTGTGCATTCTTCAGTTTCTTCTTTGTCATCACTTTCCACCCACAGATTTGGCATGTTATCTGCAGCAGGTTTTTCTGATGCAACACTGAAAGAGGAAAAAAAAAGTTACAATGCAAATAAATAATGCTTTGAATAGAAATAGTAAAGTTTTTATGATATAATGTTTAATATCTATATAGAAACCATAACCTTTAGATTATACCAAAAGAGGTACAGAGTTCAGCACTCTAAAAACCATCTACAATGTTGTTTCACAAACCTGTTTTGTGCAATGTACTGAGATATCTGAAAAGGTTCTGGTGAAACAGCAGGACTCAACACAGAGGGAAGTCTCCTTTGCCGAACTGAACGAACGTCTGGGTCAGAACCTAAGAGAGAGACATCAGTTGAACTGCAGTCCACTGGAAATAAGCAAGTTCTTCAAGTGTTTGTGTCCTCTGCTTAAAAAACAAACAAATAAACAAAAAACCCCACAAAGACCTTAAAGCAGAGCTATAATAATAACTCTTATTGATACAGACATAAATCAAATTTTTAAGTATATGTAATGCTACAGAATGAAGTTGTTAAAATATGCACAGATAGTAATTAACACCAACATAGAAACCTACAAACTTGTCAGAATATAGAAAACAAAATCAAAATTAAAAGTCAGATGTCTTACTGTGTACATGAACCTAACCACCACTCAAGTCAATGGAAAGACATGGCAATTTAGCAGGGCCAGATAAATCCCTTCTCACATTTCAATTTCAAAGCTTTCATATGAAGTGGAAAACCAGAATAATTAATGTTCTATGGTATTTATGAAAGCACCTGAAAGTTACCTGCTGTGCTATGAGGTATTTGATATTCACTAGATTGTTTCACAAATATAAATTCACTACATAAGTCATTATCAGGAATGGAGTTACAATTCCCTTTTTAAAAGTAAATTTGGAACCATCAGTTGCCCTGACAGGTGGAGGCATGCAGATACATGGTAAAATTTTACTTGAGACCTTTTGGGTTTTTAATTGTTTTTTTCATAGCTGCAACTTCTAGTTGAAAGGAAGAAAAAGAAACTGTGCAAGAACATAATTTGAATCAAATACTTGCTTCTTAAGAAGGCACTTGTAGTCGTATTTTCAGGCTTGCAATCAGCAGTCATACTTAAGAACTGGTGCTTCAGCCATGCTCCTCTATCTTCTTCAAATGCCTTTCTCTAAGAAAAGGAATGACAGTTTACACTTATGACCACAGGAAAAAGCCTAGCCCACGTTAAAATGATGTTATTGTATTTCAGAAAGCCAAAGTTGTAACATGTCCATGTCACTAAAAAGAGCCAGCAGCTTAACACAGCAAATACTGTTTGTGAGCAAGCTTTTGAGCCCAACGAGGATTGGCTGAGGAGGCACTTAGGCTTCTAAGACCCGCAGAGACCCGAGTAATCCTTTCAGTCTGCTGCTCCAGTGACACCATCTCCTGTGCTCCCCATCCCTCTCAGAGCAGCACCAGCTCTTGCAGCAGCCCCCATCCAAGGCAGCTGCCAGGAACAATTACTGCTTAAACCTTCTAAACAGGGAAAAATACATCGAAAATAGCACTGATTGCTTCTGCCTAAAACAGGGACAAAAAAAAAGACAGTTGTTTTACTTTCTAGCCCTTTTGAGCACAGAAAAAGAAAATACTGCCTAACAGACAACCTCCAAGAGATCCAAATGCTCTGGAATCAAGCAACAAGCTATTCATCTCCAAAAACCATCAGTGAAACAAGATGCTCCTATTCTTTGTCAGTAGAAAAACAGAGGAAGCTGAACTCCAACGCAAACATTCACAAACATCTACAAAGCTTACAGCATTGCTTCTCATTTCACATTTCAGCATTCTGACAAGCTGAAGCATGAGCAGTTATGCTGCAATGTAGTCCTAAATATTTTCAGACAAACAATTATTGTTTATTATCACTCATGACTTTTAAAGCTGAATCCAATGTACGACATGAACCAACTCACTAAAATGCAGATAAAATTAAATTAGTCATAGTTAGTATTTGTTACCATGTAAACTACTGCTATCCTAGTACCTTAAGAAAACCCAGAGTATTTTATATTCTGGGTCAGATAGGTTGGCCAGTTAGCTCTGTATTCTGTGGCCACAAAAGATGCTATTTGTGAACATGGCCACTGCCATTTCTGTGGTGCATTCCCTCACAGCTTCCCATTCCCAAAAGCCATTTGATTTCATAGGTACTGAAAGGCACCAAGGCACCCCCTTGTGCCCCATTTTTATCATCTGTGAGTGTGCTGCCCATAAGCTCAGGCGACTGCTTTTTGAACTTGATTGCACACACTGTTTTTACAATCTCCTTTGAAAAAAAATCCAGAAGTCAACTACCTTCCTATTTAAAAAAAAAAAAAAAAAAAAAAAAAAAAAGGTACCTTTTTGGGTATGTTTTTGACTTAATTTCAAAATTAAGAGTTCCCTCTAGTCCAAGTCTTGAGGGATTTGGTGAACAACAGTAGCGCTTTCATCTGCTTAAAATGAATCCACAGCTTTATAAATTTTAATCACATCCCACTCCAGCTTTCTGCTCTGCACATCAAAGCAAGCTGGCCTGCAAGCAATGAAGTCCACTTCTTTTTTCCTTCAATGGCTTTTTTCCTGTCATATCTGTACCATCCTAGCTTCATGGTCACATCATCATGAGCTTTCCCTGCCAAACAAGCCCCTTCACATTTTTGACCCTACCTATGGGCTAGGCCAAAGGACACATGCTAGAGCTCATTCACAGACATCTACCCTGACTGCCAGATCTGGCCAGCTTAACTACAAAACCAAAACAGATAATGACCCTACAAAGGGAAACACCAATTACTTGGTGTTTTTGCAAAAGTCACTGGTTTTCACCAAAGTTTAGAAATCAAATACTTTTGAGATTCAACCCTGATGCCAAATTTGACTGAAATTTGCATAGGCCTTACTTTTGTAGGAAACCGAACTTCAGCAATACCCAAGCAATTTAGTTAATAAATTTGGAAGCACTTAAGACATTTCAAAAGCTGAAATAAAAATGGTTTGGTTCCAGTTGCAGAAACTATTTTCCAACACACACAAAAACCTTGGCTTTTTGAATTGCCAAGAGAATAAACTTCCAGAACAAAGAAAGATATGATTTATACAGTATGGCAATGATCTCTCTCTATAGACACTTCTGGATGGCTGCACTTTAGCACATATAAAATAAAGACTTGTAATTCATCTTCCATGAGAACTCCCTTTGCTAATACCTCAAGTCCTAATCTAATAGCAGCTTCTGTAAAACTTTTTCGTTCCTTCTCAAAATTCTTTTTTTGTTCTCGAAACAGTCGCCATTCTTCCTGAAGACGCTCTCTTTCTTCCAACAAATAGCAGTCTTGTAGTAACAGAGTGGTGTCATCATCACATGTAAGCTGTTGCTGTAGATATAAAGCAATAGAAGACAAATGTTTATTTGGGAGTGACTTAAGAGGTACAGTATTTCCGCAGGCTCAGTTTTATCAAAAAAATGATTTAAGTTTAATATGGAAACAATGCAGTAGATATCAAGTTGGTGGATAGTGGGGACAGATTTCAGATAGCAATCAAAACGTTCAGGCAGCCTCACCTTTGTTTAGCCCCCAGAATTATTCCTACCAGGAGTATAAAATCCTTAAATTATTAACTAAGCCACTAGCATAGTTATATTCAGACAACCCACTAAGTTGTTATATTTTAAAAGCATGCTTAAGGAATATGGAGAAAGGCTCAGAGGCAAGAAGAGTGGAACAATAAATAAAATACACTTGGATTCAATTGAGAGAAATAAGAAAAAATAAGGCCTGCTACCTGTAAGAGCTGTTGCTGAGTTTTGATCATTTCTTTACATTGTTGAATCTCTAACTCTAGTTTTCCAGTTTCTAGCTCATGGTCTTCCCTTGAAATGACATCTTTTTCATTCCAAGCTCCTGAATGTCCACGTGACACTAAGAGGAGGGAAGAAAGCAGATTTAAAACAAGTTTTAAAAACCCCAAAACCTCGTATCAGAGACTCTTTGGAAGAGCAAAAGATTTTAGACTACTTGTTTCAAGCTGAAAGACAGATAGACAGTGTCCTCAAAAACACTGCTACCAGAGACAAGAGATCCAAAATTGATGCTGCACGAGTAATTATCCATCAAATCCAGTTCAGGGAAAAAAAAAAAAAAAAAAGCAACAAAACATGGCTGTTTCACATTTCCCAAGGCAAACCCACCATCTACACTGCAGTGTTACACAAAATCCTTGCCTATTTCAGCAGTCATTTAAAAGAAAACTCAAGACAACTAAAGATTTTTTTTCACTGACATGCTGTTAGCCCATTCTTCTGAGCCCATTTTTCAAGGGCTTATGTGTTCATAAAAATATGACAGTAACTATATTTATCAGAGATATAAAAAGCCTTTCCTTTCAAGTCCTGTGAAGGAGAAATGGAGCTAACAAACATTGGATGTGTGTTTTCATTCCAGTAAGGGAATGAATTACAGAAATGGTTGCATTTTGTACAATTACATACTCGTTTAGTTAACTTAATGCATAGCTAAATCACAATGATTGTAAGAAGCCAAAGTTTTGATCCCCTAAAGCCTGTACTTCAACACTAATAGAATCCTAAAGGGCTATACTATGGTCATCCCTATAAACTAAAAAACCCTAGAAGATTATTCCAAAAAAAGAAGAAAATAATTTTTACATTTTTTCTGGTGCTTATTTTTCAGTTACTTACACCAAATAAAGTATTACAAGCATTCTTGAAATCCTTTCTAGGGTGTAAACATACTCTCAAAGGCCATCTGCTCTTTTATTTGCAATTGCATGCATGACCTTCTCAATCTTACTCTTGACAGCAAACATCCCTGTGGTAGTGGCTGCATTTACTTGCATGGGAAAATAATACTAGGAAAGAATTTTATATATTTTTAGCTGTCTTAATGCTGTTTAACAGCTGGAAATGAGGAGAGTCCAGCACCAAACCACAGTCAGTTTGTTTTAGAATGCCACAAGAAGTCTCAGAGGATGTGGCAAGGCAAGGCTCTTGAGAGGGAATTGCATATTTTGCATCCAATTATTTCAAAGAGCCATATCTGCATTAATTTTTCTAAAATGCATTTTATATGTACACATGCAGTTAAACACCAACCTTGGTTATCCAGCTTTTCAACGTGGTTCTTCAACATTCGCCACTGTTTTCTAATGCTGTTGGTAAGCTGTTCTCGCACAGTTTCACAAGATAATTCCCACATATTCTCTTTATTTAATTCCCCAATATCTTCCTCCTGGTCTGACAGCACCTGTAGGAGCAGAAATAAGAAGCTGCAAACCATTTCAACCCGCCAAATACGTGTAAGCACTTATATAAATATGTGCATAGATTCGATTTACTGAAGAGAAGGAAAACCCTTACATAAAGAGTTTTCCATCCAGGGAAATTTGACTCTCAGGGAGTTCAGTTCCCTGACAGCATAATGCTGAGGAGGCATGTGGCCAGGCAGTCTCCAGATCCCCAACACAGAGGCTGTGGGTCAGCTAGCAAGACTCAGTCACTCTCACATCTTCAACCTAGACAGGTTCAGACTGCTGAGTTCTGACATCAGAGTTAAGCAGTAGCTGCCCAGTATGAGGCCAAGTCATCCAGTCAAGAAAAGTACTCATACCTTACAAAGAAGGTGACAGAGAATCTAATACTTTTCTACACAGCCATGGCAATAAACTGTTCAATAAAAACATCCCATGTGAAGAAATACTTAAAATCTGGAGACAAACAAGCAAAAACCCCCAGGCATGCAAAATCCACTATTCTGCATTGCAATATAGAATTACATACCAGTAGCTATTGCATTTAAATTCATTCAAAGAGTATTTTCAAGTTTTTCATTGACTTACTGGAAAAAACACACTGTGCATTGTTCACAGAGAGCAGAATATTTAAACATGGATGGATTTCATGCAAAGAACATGATGTTCAATCCACTGCAACTCTCAGAAGAGGTTTGCTTTTTTTTTTTGAGTAACTATCAAATTACTCTAGCACAATGCCAAACTACTATGGAGATTTAATATTAATTGAAGAATACTTACCAGTCCATCTTCAGATCTTTCTTTAGGTTTTTGTTTCTGTGGTGGAAGAAGTGAAATAATATCTTTCTTCATTTGCTGAAGAACTTTTTTTAGCTCAGCATTTTCCAGTAAAAGCTGCTTTTGGCGTTGTTCATAATCACTTAACAGAACTTTGTACATTTCTTCTTCGTTTCTGGAAGAAATAATCTTACAGTAACAACATAACAGCCCTAACACATGCTTCAATTAATGTTCTAAGACAACTACCTGGCTTCTGTCTTATCAGTCCTCCATGCACCTCTCTTCCCATCAGCTCTACCAACATAATTTAGAACTTCCATAGCTACAAATGAAAAGGATATTTCAAAGTGTGAAACAATATGCAAATAGATAAATATTTAAATGACATTGCATTGATATGTATTTATTATAAAAAGACCACATTACCCAAATTTCCCCCTCAATTTGCATGACTCTGCTTAAAGCAAAAATACCATAGTCAAAGAAAAAAAGTTTTAGAGTTTGGAAATTCAGAAGGATGCATTCTCATCCTGTCATATCTTTTTTTATGCATTTCTTAATGACACTTTAATCTTCAACCTTTATATCAATTTATCAACTCTATGCTCATTCTGGCAATAATGTCACTTTTATCTCCTGCTTAGGGTAAGGAACTTATTAATCTTTCATAAGGTATTCCTCAAAAACAAACTTCTCTGTCTACATTTGAATAAAAATAAAATAAAATTAAAAAATCCACATCACCAACAAAAACCAAAACCCAATATATGACTACAGATTAGTGGTCCAAGCTTGTTAGCTAAGAACACAGTAACTAGTTTTAAAACCCTGCTATTTTCACCTCACTTGTACTTGAACTAGCACTAGCCACGTGAAATCAGGAATGTTTAAGTTTTGCTGATGTGAGAGTGAGGTTTCTAGAGCTTACTGAACTGATATCTAAAGACTGTCTGCACCAAAATAGGTGTTCCTCCTACTGTGTCCTAACCTGGTTTGGCTTAACCACAAGGACTTTCAGAAAACTAAGTCAGCAGAAAACCATCTTGGCCACAACATGAATAGTTTTCTTCTGGTTTAGAGAGCTAAATGAGCTTACTAAAACATGCACTACAGCTGGCAAACAGCTGAGTTTGGGGGTGACAGGTGGACAAGAGCAGCACTTCCACTGGAGATATATTACATAAATAGTTCAGGGCCAGCTATATGAACCAAAAGGTATTCTTTTCTAATACCTAACAATAATACCATTTCCAGCTGTTTTTCACAGAAAACTACATGGTAAATAGCACTGATGAAGGTCCTGAACACAATTTTTGAGCAGTACAACATACAAGTACTGATGATAAAGGAGATCTGGTTTCTCCTTACTTCACACAGTATAGAATGGTACATCTGCCTTGTGTTGCTTCCTCTCATAGTACAAGACAGTACATCCTGGTACTTCCTCTCAAACTTCTCAGTACTTGTGCTAACCATAAGCAAGTACAGTATCTCCAGAGTAAAAATTTCATACAGTGCCTTTCTGATGGCAACTGATTGGAACAATACAGTGTTTATGGCATTATCCAAAATCTTTTGATAGCAACACTAGGAAGAAAATAGAGGGGAGATGGCTCCAGCATACGTGTTGATTCCTATGGAATCTGAGGAATAAATTTTCCTTAGTAAGGAAAAAAAAACCCAAAAAACAATCCCACCTCATTTGGTAAAGATCAGCATTTGGTTTATGCTTGGTATGTGATCTTATGGAACACAATGTAGAAAAGATGCAATATTTCATGTTAATTGACTGTGTAAGACTTTTCTTTAACGTTCTAGCACTCAAATAAAATCTCCAAGAGGGTTGCATTGCCTTTAAAGATAAAAATGCTTAAAAATTGGCTCTGAATAACATACAGAATATCCTAACTTTGCTGTGGTAAAATTCAAAGAGCTACTTACCTAACTTTTTGTCTTTTTTATTCATGACTAACTGATGTAAGCGTTCCCTTAATTTGTTATATTCTCTCTCTTTCCTCTTCATATCATGATTGTATTGTGTAGCTCTACTTGAAATTATGTTCTGTAGCTTCTGAACCTAAAAGCAATGCCACAAAAGGCTGTTTCTTCAACTAAAGTACAAACAAATTTCTTCTGAAAACCAAAACACATGAGGCAAAACAAAACTTCTATTAAACTGTACTTCTGGTGAAAGGAAGCAACAGAAGCAATCAGAAGAGCCCTCCCACCCCATGGACTCTGATCTCAGACTTATCTCAGGAGAGCTACCTTGTTTTCAGCAAAAACCCACATCATAAGCAGCAGATTATAATACTATAATTCCTCTAAAGTACAACTGAATGTTCTGATAAATCATATAACTTTTAATGCCTTTATTGGACAGAGTAGAGAAAGATATATCTTTACTTTCAGTAATTCATATTCAAGAACTAGGTTTACTCCAATTCTAAAGCATGCTTGTTAGGCTTACACTAAAAAAATAAACTTTCCTTCCTTGGGGCAGCAGGACATTGAAAGACAGACTATTCCATTAGGTCTAAAAGAACACTAAAACATCATAAAGCAAATTCTTGACATGTACTATCAATTCCTAGGGTTCTATTATCTGGGGTTTTTAAAATTTTCTGATTTAACCTTACAAACATTCAGCACATTCAGTATCGTAGGCTGGAGCTTCAGGAAGTTCACTATGTCCAGTTAGTGCTGTGATTCCCAACTGTATGAATATGTTTATGAACACAGAACATTCACAGAAACTTAGAGGAGCCACATTTACAAAAACACAGGAGCTATGTGAAGTACAATGTTAGGGAAGGAGCATACAGGAAACAAATCCCAAACTAAGAAGTGTCATGGATGTCAAAGTGTTTTCTGATCTTGATTGTTTCAAGATATTTAACTTTTATGAGACTGTGGTTTTGAGCTGGGTTTCCCCCCACCTCCCTTCTTATTGGTCTTTTGCTCCCTTCTATAACATAATAAGAAAACCCCAAAAGCCTGTATACACAAATGTTTGCATAAGTGACTGAATCCTGTTGCCCCTCCTACTTTTTGATATATCTGAACATCCTAAGATAAAGCTGTACAGAAAATCTCTGAAAACTGCACATCTGCATTCCAGCAATACTCTCTACTATTGCTATAACTTGAACATAGCCCTTATAGGGATATTATTATATTATTCATATGCAACATGCCAGTCACCTTGAAAGACAACATTTACCAACAAAAAACCACATTTAAAATGAGCAATTACAAGACTCCGTGCAAAAAATAATAAAAAAAAAATCTTCAATATCTATATAATGATTTGTGTTAATGTATAAAATAACTCACTTCATCCTTTTCATTTTTAAGTAACTGGTGCAAATTTCTGTTCTTGCTTTGCAGTTGTCTGTCTCTTTCCTGAAGCCCAACTATTTCCCTTTTAGATAATTCCAACTGTTCCTAGAAAAAGTGTTGATAGTTCAGTATCAGTAAGAATTAAAAACATAAGATTTTAAAAAAACCCAACCAACCAAAACAAACAAGCCATCTTAACCAAACTTCCAAACAACCTCACTTGAGATATAGCTTGGTATTTAACAGATATTTTTTACACTTAGGACTTTTTCATTAAGTCAGGATTCTCTAAGCATATCTGTACTGTGAGAGTAAGGTGGATACTAAGCAACCTGTATGAATTTGTAACTACAGTTTTACTGGAGCATTTCTGTTGAATCAAGGGTACAATTAACACAGATATACAGACTGTGAGCATAACAATGCAAATGGAACATTTCACATATACAGAGAAGGCTAGACAGATGATCTCATTATAACAGACAATGCAAAACTAGCCTTTTAGAAAGTTTTGTCCACGAATAAGACTAAGACCTGAAATTGGCAGCTTAAATGAGAGCCAAATACTATATACAAGCTTTTCCTTCATATGCCTAGTGAGGTACAAATGTGTAGATATATTTTAGCAACAAGAACTTCTAAACAAGTCACAGTGAAGTACAGGTAACACAATAATGGAAGTCCAGAGGATAGCTGTATGGTATCTGAAAGAATCTACATGAGAAACTTCACAAGCTGACAGCCAAATTAAATGCCCTGGGATTCATGTAGTACATAGATTTCCCTCTCTCCCCTTAAAGCTATTCATCTAGAGAAAGCAACTGGAGTATTCTAGAACCTAACATTTTCTAGTGTTTGCATAAAAATCAGTGCAGCTGCAGATTACTTTTAATGTCATCAAAATCCTTCTCCATGACTAATTTCAGCAAAAGGGCTACTATGATTTTGAAAATCTACAGCAGTATTTCTCAAGGAGATAGTGCCAACCAGTCCAAGTGAAAGGCAAACCTAAAAAAGCAATGAATCATACACTGAAATATTTTCTCTTTTTTAGTATTTTATTTTCTTGACAGAATTAAGAGAAAGCCAAGTCTTTTCTAATATGACTGCACATACAAGTGCACCCAGGAACTTCCAATATATCAGCTACTCCACAGGGACTGGCCTTGAGCATATGTTTATCCTGTGATAAAATGAAGCTTAGTAACTTCTGGTTTGTCAACAGTTTCTGAGCAATTCTTGCAAAGAGATTTTGAAGCTGGATGTTCAAGGAATCCAACAACAAAAAAAAAAAACCACCACATGGAAAAAGCTAATTTTAGGATATGGAAAAAGACTAATAAAACCCTGCACTCTAAGAGTGATCTGTGCTTTTACTTGTTACATTGGGAATTTATCTTTCAGAGCTGAGCACACCCTTTTAATCAATACTAAATGATAGGAAGTGTTTAATATATTCACCCAAAGTGTACATTAACTTTCCCAATTCAAACAGTCTTCCCCCTTCCTTGATTAAGGAGGCTAAAATTCTAAGCAATTAGAAGTTCTCTTATTAACTCATATTTCATTCACTTTAAGGCATTTTCATTTGGAAAAAAAGACCTCTAAAAACCTCTAAATGCACATGAAAATACAATTGCAAATTAGTACTGGGTAGAAAAAAAAAAAATCAAACAACCAAAAAAGGACTTGCTGTTAAGAATGCAGGGAACTGCATAATTCTAGTGGAATGATCTTGTTTTCTACCTTTAATTTAGCATAGCAGTTCTGTAAGTGATCCATATCACTTCCCAGCTTCAGATGCTGTATTTCTACTTCTTCCTGAGCTCGAAGGTTCTTGTGCTGCAGTACAAGCAACTCATTCATACAATTTATGATACATACTAAATTTAATTCTTTTCCTTTGGGCTCCGCATAAATAGAAGGAAAGCCCATTGTTGTTAATTCCTGGTAAAAGACAAGAGGGGAGGGGAGGGAAATGAGATCAATAACTGGATCAATCTCCCACCATACTCCAAAAGAAAGAAACAGCATCAAGTGAAATTCTGAATGAAAGAGGAAAACACGAATCTTACTTCCCATCAATTTCAGCTTCTGGGCACTGAGGAAGAAGCCTTCTTAATCCAGTCAATTTTTTTTACCATAATTTATTGTGTGCAGGTGACAATGTCCAATAAACATCTGGCTTACCCTATCAATATAGGATATACTCTGTTCAAGATTCTCTTCTGTGCAGAAGGCACCGAAAAAGCTGTACATGTTTTTGGGTGAAGGCAGTGACAAACGTAGCACTTGTGAGTTCATGCTTGCAGGAGATCTCTTTCTTTCTGAGGTATATGGAAATATATTTTTGCTATCTAAAAGTTAAAGATTTAGAAGAAATCAGCTATTATTTTAACACATCACGTAAAATCAAAACCTTATGTACTAAAGTTATTATTTAAAGAAATTTAGATTCCAGACTGCAGAATTTGATCTAGAATGACATTAAACAATTCACAATATATACATAAAAAAGAAACTTCCACTGAAGATTTAGACTCAATAACAATTTAAAGAGTTGTACCTTTCAAATTTTACTCATCCACCAAGAAAAAGCTGACCACATTTCCTTTTTACTGACTTACTATAACACAAGTGCAAGAGATGTGCATTCAGTAAAATTCTTATAGAATGTACAGTATTATGATACTTACTAAGTGTATGCTACAATTTACTCTTCCACTAGGCAGAAATAGGCATGAAAATATTTACTCCTTTAACAAATTTACTCCTTTAACAATTTATGAAGCAAAAGAATATAGAACAAGTAAAGAAATCTTTGAAAACACAAGATACATTGATAGGCATGATTCTAAAAAATAAAATGTGACTGCAAGTTCTTAATCTTTCCATACATGCGCAAGTACAGTATTTTACATTAGCATTTCTGCAAGGGCTCAAGACAAAGCACTGTTTGTACTACATATTATTTACCATGCTGTTTAACTACTCAAATATGTCATACACAAAACTCCAGTCTCTCTCTTTAGCTGCTAAAATCGCTGGTAAAATCAGCAAATCAACTAAATTCAAAATATTCCCAGTTTACCTGATGACAGCAATGGCACTGTTACAGTCTTCCAATCTCCCATAGCAACAGAGACAGGCTGGGTACCTGAGTAACTGGTTCAGCAGCAAAGTATTTAGTACAATTGCTGGCAACGTGTGTTACGTAGGCATCTCCTAAAATAGCAAGAGCATTTCAGATTAACAAAAGCAGCTAATAGAGCTAGAAGGTTAAAGAAAACACAGGAGAGTGACTACTGAACTTGAACCACGTGAAATTTTTCTATTTCTTTACGCTAAATTTGGAACACAGTAAGCACAGCAAATAGTATACTGTAAAAATGATGTATCTATCTATATTTAGCCTTAACTAAAACTTTAACTAAAGTGCCATGCACACGTGAAAATAAACACTCGTACTGTTGATGCACATCAGAGAAAACAGAGCAAGCCAAATATTTTGTCCTGCCATATATAACCAGGAAGCAATTTTATTACTGTAAACTTACACGAAGTTTTAACATATGTCTGTCTAAATGGGATTGTTACTTAAAGAGATGTATTACAAAGGCTTTACAGAGAATATATTGGCAGAGGGAAAAGGAGCTTTTAATAATTATTTAACCACTTAAATTAGCTTACACATTTAGTAATACTGCCTTTCCCTAGCAAGTTGATTGCTTCCTTGCAGAAACTCCAAAATTCTTGAAGGAAACAAACAGGAGAAGCCTTACCCTTGTTGGCACAGCCACTCAGTACAGCACAGTCCCTCTGGAAACCAAAGGGAAGGCACCCTCTCCAAGGAAAGAACAAAGTGCTGGTCCCCTCACCCCACCTCCAGCACAAAGTAAGAAGGCCCATAATAGCATTAGTTATCTCTCACTGCTGGAAACTTTAAATCCAGCCTGGATGCTAAAGCTTTGGACAACCCATCAGCTGTTAGGGGAACAATGATACTTCAGGGAAACAAACTTTCCACCTGACAGAAAAGAAGGCCCCTTTGTTTCAACCAACGCTTTGGAACAAAGTCTAAATCCTGTTATAAATGGATTCAGTATATTTTAGGGCACAGGGATGTTCTTTCCTAACCTCTTGCTAATGTTCCAATAAACACACTTTGGCTAAGCAACTTCTAAATGTTTTACACCAAAACCTTGCATTTTTATCACTGTGGAAAAGAATTTCATTTGGGCGGGGAAAGAAAGGAAGGGATCGGGGGAGTGTTTTATTATCCCTATGGTCTCTTGAGAACACAGACAGTAAAAATCCTTATCAAATGATAAAGCACAAAATACAATGTCCAAGAAACACCAAGTTTTTAAGAGATCATACTGGTACACAGTCATGTTACAGAATACACAGCACTAAAAAATACCTCTTAATTCTTATCCAGCTAGATTAACATTTCTCCAAGTTCATAAATGTACATGTGGAAAAAAAGGTTAACAGTTATTCCTCACATGTGCTGCAATTTAGTAGCTCCTGAGAACTTTCAGACCAGAAAGTACACATAAGGCAGCAAGAAAACACAGTCAATGTAACAATTTAGTTGTTCTTGTTAAAGAAATGGCTTGTTCTGCTTTCTCTCTACACTTGATTTACGTGTATTTTTCTTTTTTCCACCCCTGTAAAAGCAAGATGTTCACAAATTAACTAGACAACAGTGCTTTTAAAATTTAATTCAAAGTCAGTAAGTATTAAGAGGACACACTTCTTACATGCTGCTTTCATTTCTGCTGCATCCATCAGATAAATTAATGCACAAACATAAGAGAAAAAAGGTAGAAAATTAAGGTACAAGTATGTTTTCATTACTGACACAAATCACATATTATTCTAATAACATTTTTCAAAATATTAATAAGAACCTCAATTCCATCAAGCAAAGTCCACAAAAATACTTACCTCATTTTAGATATGTTACTACTTCCAAACAAACTGGCTTTTATTCTTTAAGAGAGTGCACCCACACTCACTGAACACACAGTATTATCAACCCTAGGTCGCTGTGCACTGACAATATTATTCTGACACAGCATCTGTCACCCTAAACAATGCCTGACTGGAAGCAGGACTAATCCAGGTGTTAAGAATGCAATGATTCTCTAAACTTGCACCCTGCAAGTCACACACAGATTCATTCAGAGCAGATGCTTTAGCAAGACTACCCTGCACACAGGGTGAATTCCCTACCAGGTTCAATGACTTGCCCAAAAACCTGTAACCACTCACTGCTTTCTAGAGCTAATTACCCCAATTAGCAGTCTCACTTCTTCCCCCAAGCAGGAAATTCCTGGAGGCCAAGACATGGATGGATTGTGCAAAAATGAGCCTGAGGGACCCAACTTCAAAGTGTGAATACAAGGGCAGAGCCATCTCACTGGAAAACAAAACCTTGTATCAAACAAAAAGACCCAAACACACACACCACTAAAATCACAGAAAGTTTGATTAATACCAAGGAAATAGTAATCAAACCAAGGCATTCAAGTGCTGGATGGAACAAATGAAGTACAAAAACCTCAATGAACTTCAAAAAAAGTGCATTGCCATGGTAATAACATACCAGAAAGCCACCTTGGGAATTTTTGGACAAAAAAACTACAGAAATGTTTTCAGAAACTTCTAGATAATTCACTAATAAATACATCTTTCTTTTCAAGACTAAAAGAAACATGACTAAAGTTCAAAATTAGTGTATTTCATAAGCCCAAAGAGCTGAAAGAAGCTGTTCGTAAAATTACTGGCTTGTGTTTTGGGGGGGCAGGAGAGCAACTGACAATAAATGGGCAAGATTTAAGACAGATCTGATTAAATAAGCCTGAGCTCAGGCCATAGAAAAACTTGAAAATCATAAGCAACAAGAAGTAGAATTATAAACTTAACATATTACACCACAATTAAAATTTCTAAATATCATGTTTAAACTTGAAAAGGAGCAGTTGTAACTGGATTTGTAAAGCACACTCAAACAATCAGCAGAGAATTGTCACAGTGCTGTGATCATATTGCACCATCTGGTCATCTCAACCCCAGACAGGGTGTGACAAGTGGGAAATGCAGTATCTGCTAACCCAGAAAACTTCTACCCCCACCAAGGTAGGGAGGATATGGAAAGGCACCTTCTGGAGACATGCAGTGTCTCAGAAGAAAGTTTGAAGAATCAGCATCAACCAGAAATTGTCTAGCATTTCTTCTCTGTATATTTCAAATACTACACCTTGTGACATGCATGTGTTTCAACTTGTAAAATTGCGGGGGTACTTAGCATTTACTTTTAGACCAATGTGATTCTTTTACACTAAAATAATACCCAAAGGGAGCTATGGAGCTGTTCAAAGCTTTTACATTTGTCTAGTAATCCACAGATGTCACACAGACGGCTTTTATCCGGATAGACAAAAAGACACAAAAGTCCAGGTAAATTTAGGGTACACTCCAGACATAACATTGAAGGTTTACAAATACATTCCTGATAATGTTGTGACACATACTTGCTTTAATTCATGTAATCACCATGGAAGTCCCTTCATTTCCTCCCTAGAGTTTTGGTATTTATTGTCTCTCTACAGAATTCCTAATAACAGTTTACCATTTGCATAACGATATATATTATATATAAACTAATAAATATATCCAGTGATAATAGTACAGTAAAAAGAATACCTTCCTCTAAAAACCTATTACAGTTTTAGTGACCTTTATTTAGTATTGTAATTTTTATGATGGCTCTTGCAACCAAATCTGAGCCCAGATTTTTCCTCCCCACACTTGCAAAATTGTGGCAATTTAATCATTGATCTATTATCTTCAAAATGAGGGTGAAGAAATCCTTCAACTTATACACATTCCATGGAAACTTTCAGTAATAGCAGATTTTCAGCTGAATTTCCCAGCATGTGCAAAAGTAACATGAAAAATCAATTCAAACCACCCAGCCTGTGGGTATGAAGTCTCCAGACATTCTGAATGCATCATACTCAAAAATTCTAACTACATTTCTCCCTTTCATTTTATTAAAAAAAATAAACAGGAAAACAAAATTAACATGGGTTTTAAGAAAATAAATGTTCAATCTTCTCAACAAATACAATTACACAAGAATATCCTCTTACATCTGATAAAACTCAGTGTTCAATGACTATTCTGTCATGGTCTTTCCCTCAAATACTCAAGTTACATGGAATATAATCTGATGTACTACCTCAAGATTCAACTCTACATGCTATGTACACAGATGACTGACATTCTGTAAATTGAATCACTGAAAGAACTGAAAAACAGGGAAACATTTTTATCTGGCTCCCAAATTCCTATCCCATTTTGAAACTAACACCACGGATTTACACTAGCATTTTCCTATTACCAAACAATAACTCTATTGTCAATCTTACTGCATTTCTCCCTTTGCATTCAGAAACCACTTACTACATGTAGCTGAAGCAGAACATTCTGTTAGCAAATCTCCCTATGGCACAGACAAGAGGAGAACCTCAGAAACCACCTCCTGCATGTCCTGCTCTTCTTCCTGAGGTCAACTTTAGCCAAACTTTACAGCTGTCTGTCTCTGCAAGCAGAGCTTTTCTTTTTAAAAGAAAAGCAAACCTCTATCTTACTAGCTCCTAAAGTTGGTGAGATATTTACTGGGCAGAGCCAGAACTAGTGTTCCAGATACCAGAAATTAGGAAACTTACATGTTTCAGTAGCATATAACCTGAAAGTTAAATCAGGTATGGAATGAAAGAAGATAACTACATCATTTCTCTAGAGATTACCAGGGAATTCAATGAATAATTCTCCTGTAAATTCTAGGTTTCTAATCAAAACACAGTCACAGAAAAGACTTGACAACTCCAAACAAATGGACTGGTGAAATGTCAGCATATCTTCTGTGGAAGGAAGGAACACTAACAAGTCTGCCACAGTGCTCTGGAAGAAGGAATCATCCAACAAACCCCAGCCAAGACAGCATAATTGGATTTTCAAAAAGCTTTTCACAATGTTCCCTCCAAAAGCTCTTAAACTAAGATGTTAAGAAATTTATTAATGACTGATTATAAATGGAAAAGGGCAAAGTGTAGGAACAAGTTTCAGAAGAGTGAGTAAAGTGTATGAAAGTGGCAAAGAGACAAAAATTAGAGTCCCAAGGGGGTCTGTGCAGGCATTGTTGGTCAGTAAATTTAAAAAAGGCGATGAACACATGATATGCTCATGTACTATACAGAGTTATTCACAAAAATAAACACAGGTTGAATGACAAACTGCAGAAGGTTGTCCTCATACAGAACTAATTGATAATAAAAACCAACAGCTGAAATTCCTTGCTCATAAACACAAACTAACACAATGCAAAAGACAACTCTGCTATGCACTTAAACCAACAGACTCTAGTCAGGCATTATCATGCAGGAAGAGATCCCGACTCCCTGTGATTAGTCCTCTGGAAATAACAGCTCCCAGGCAGTTTACAGAAACCTGGAGCAGAGGACAGAAGAGATCACCATAATGTCTCCTGATGAACACTAAGCTTCTACACCTTAAATATCTCACAGAGGTATAACCTTCCCTGTAAAAAAGGCAGAATATACCTAAATATGGTGTAAGAAGGACCAAGCAATGCTTTCATACAAGAAACTATTAGGCTGTGACTTTTCAACTAGAAGAGGAAACAGCTGGAGAAACAGGACCAACACACAGAAAACAAATTCTTTGCTTCTTTTAACACAGCAGTTATAAAGAATGCAATGAAACATTCAGTGCAAAAGCTGGGAAATAAGGACATTTTTTCCACATAAAACATGATTAAACTGTGGACTTGCATTACCATGAGGTGCTGTGAATACTCAATATTGCCTCTAATTTTTCAAAAAACATCCATCAGCATCTATTACATTTTACAAGACAGATACAGCCTCTGCTCAGAAATCCCTCAGCTCCACACTGCAGCATCTTGGGAGGATACACAGATAAAAGCACTGCTGTACAACCAACTATGCTTAACATATTTTCCTTAGCCAGGTTCAGAACCAAGGTATTGAGCCCCATGAACCTGGTGTTACCCTCTCTTGTGATCTTTCCTGTCCAAATTAAAACTGACATCACTATCACAGCTTCCTGCCCCTATCCTTCCACCCCGCCCCCCCCCCAAAAAAAAAAACCTAGAAGCAACATCGTCCCCCATAAACACTTATAATCTGAAATCCCCATTCATTGTATCAAATCATTTCTCTAGGTCTCCTTTCTAAGTTCACTATTAAAATTTACCTAATACGTTCACACTTGACTTCAAATACCTCTTATTTTAAGTCATTGCCCTGAAATTCCTATCATACCTTGGCAGCCTATGGAGCTCCGCTTAACTATTTCACTGAGCACTGCAAGCAGCAGAGCATTCTACACAATCTGGGGATGCAGGAACATTACAAACTCGTCTCGCATTACGACTTGATCTTCAAATTTAAAGCAGATTTGCTGCAAATAAATAGAATTTTAAACACCGTTTTAAAAAATGCCCAAGTCACTCACGGACCCTGTACTCTTACATGACGTGAGCAGCCAGCTCAGCCCGAGCAGTCACCAATGCCCTGACTCAGTAGAAAGCTTTACGGCTCTCACCTCCGAGCATCAGCCGCTCGTAGCTTCTCGGAGACCGCAAACGCTGGGCCGTGCGCGCCGGGGGAGCGCCGGCAAAGCCCAGCCCAGCCCCGGCTCTCGCTCGAAGCCGCCGCTCAGCCGGAGCCTGAGAGAGGGGAGCACATGTCAGCACCCACCACCCGCACGGGCCCTGCCCCGGCGGGGGAGCGCCGCGACCCCCGGGCTCGGCAGGAGAGCCGAGCCAGCCGAGCCCAGCCCAGCCCAGCGGCGCCGGTACCTCCGCCCCCCGCCGCCGCCTCACCCGCGCCCCGCCGGCGGCCGCCGTTACCCGCCGCGCCCAACGCCCCGCCCGCCACGGGGCGGAGGAGCCGCGCACCCCCCACCTGCTGCGGCCGCAGGGAGGAGGAGGAGGAGAAGGAGGAGGAGGAACGCGGCTCCCGAGCGAGCCCCGCGGGCGGTGCGGCCCGGCCGGGCCCGCGGGGTTAGAGCCGCGCCGGGCCCGCCCCGCCCCGCGCGCCGCCATTGGCCGGGCGGTTGCCGGGAGACGCCGCCGGCACCTGCCCGGGCCCGGCCGCGCCTCCGCCACCTGCCCGCGGCCGGGTAAACCGGGCCCTGGGCCAGCGCTCTCTGCCTGGGTGAAAACTCACTCTGTCTCTTTTAACAGCTCTCTTCGGGAGCGGGGAGGTGCGGTGAGGTTTGCCCCGAGCCATCTCCAGGCTCAGCAGCTCCAGCTCTCCCAGCCTGAGGTGCTCCAGCTCTCTGAGCATCTTCATGCTCTGCTTTGGGCCCGCTCTCACGGAGCAGAGAGGGAGCACCCCGTCCTTGACCTGCTGGCCACGGTTCTTTGCATACAGCCCAGGACAGGGTTGGTTCATGTCCAGCTTTTCATCCACAAGGACCTCCAAGTCCTTCTCCTGCTCTCAATGGGTTCTTCTCCCAGTCCCATGTCACAAAAATGCCTCCCTATGGAAGACCTGGCAGCCTTCTCTGTGGCTAGGAGTGATGGTGAAGGAGCACCAAGATACCCCATCTGGCACACGCTTTATTGCCCAGAGAATATCAACTAAACTTTCCAATGTCACACCGTTAAATATTTGATGTGTTGCCTTTCAAAATTTGAAGTTTTCATCCTGATGTATTTCCAGATTAATAACAATTTTCAGTATTATCTATCTTAACCTGTTGTGGTATTTTTTTAATTAGGATGAGGTCACCAGAACAGGTACAATATTCTCTTTACATTTAGCTTTGAGGAGAGTACTTTGATGGAGGATTCAGTGCAAGTAATCACAAGTATTAAACAAAGCAATCTCAAGGAAAGCATTCTTCAGAAAATCTGGGACCATAAAAGGGAATTTTTGAGGCATGGGGTGCTCACAAACAACCACCAAAGACGCTCAAAAGACCTCATATTCAAATAAGTTAATGGAAATAATTGGCATATACATATGTATTCAGGAAATCTAATGAATATGTAGCAGAAACGTGATAAATATGCATTAGTTCCACGGATATAACCTGGCCTGTTAGGTTGCTCATCATGAATGCTTTGAGGAGAAATCCCCATGCATAGAGCACTGCTAATAAACTAATGTCAGCTTTCTAACCTAGTAAATTTATTGGGAGACATTTGTTTCCTGGTTTTTGGTGACAGGGAGAGATTGATGATTATTCTTGCTATTTTTTCAAAAGCTAGGGTGTTATAGATGAGATCAAGAAACTAAAGAAATTATTGACAGAAAAGAGGCTTAGAATGCGGTAGGCACTAATGTGCCTATTGTGACTGGAAAGACACGACCACACAGAAACAGCAGCAAATAGGATATAAAATATTTTGTAATGGATTGTAGTTATATACCCTTTCTTAAATTCACTTGTCCACCCAAGTTGGCAAATTTTGCATATTTTCTGAGTATTTTCAGTATAAGAAAGTGGTAACACAAGACACAAGTAGTACATTAGCATTTTCACTGTTAGGGTCACCAAGCAGACAGAACAATGCTCTGTGTGCAACAAGGGCTGGAACTGCAAAAGAAAATGAGCCTTGTAGGTTTTCCTGCTACAAACATAGCCATGATAAACCTCCCTACATCTCTCACACACTGCTTGCCCTGCTTCCGGATTCTCTTTCATTCAGCATTTCTGGTTTTCAAAGGTCAGCTTAAGAATGGAAAAATGCTGAGTTAGGCCAAAATCAGCCTTTCAACAGTCAACAAAATTTAACTTCCAGGGGCAAAATATACTCCTGCCATATATATTGGAAATAAAGCTACTTCCCTTATTTATGAGCCGACCATAACTACCTCTCCAGGCAGGTGAAAAAGAATATGGGGCAAATAAACTGACTATTTCTTCTCTTGTCAGAAAGACTTTCTGTCAGCTTGCAGAAATACTAATTATTGTTTTGGCTTTTGGCATCTTTGCAAAAGCACAAAACAAATTTCAGTAACTAAATTTTTCTAATGTTAATTGGGTTGTAGGAAATCGTTCCTCTCAGTGCAGAATAAAATTTTCATTTTATCTCTCATGTTAATGCAGAGACTTTGGACCTTTATACTGCAGCTTTGCCACAGGTGCACTCCGAGGAGGAAGCAGACTTACACAGAGTATGTTAGTGGAAATGGCAAGTGGGACAACAGACCTTGTTCACAGGAAGGATTAAGCTCCTGGAGCTTTAAAACATAATACAGGCATGGGTGGTGCCGAATTCCCTTTGTCCATTTGATCTTAGCAGCTGTTCCTGAAGTTGATGCTATTCAAAGGATTAAAGGGTGGCCAGGAAAGGAAAAGTCTTTGTGGGATGCATTCAGGCAAAAGTACCAGAAAATTTTACCTTATGAAAAACTGTAGTCCAACAGAGTCCTTCACTGATAAGGCACCAATTTGATATAACATAGTCTTTGTAAACTGTGGTGAGAAGTAAAATACAGCTTTCTAAAGTGATTCATAACAGGGTCACATAGGAGGATTTTGGTATAGAGAAAGGGTGGTATCTGTGGAAGTTTGGGATGCAGTAAAGAATAACATCAACTGTTTCCTGTACTCTCTTGAGTAATATCATAAATCCCGCAGTGGATGTCAGGTCTTTGACAATAATCGATTTTTTTAAGTAACTCCTTAAACTGTTTTTTCCTTCTTTACTTGGGCTTGCTTGAGTATAATCAATTATCTGGAGTCTCCTTTTATTTTGTTTTATAATTCAATTTAAAAATAACCAAACAACTTGTGTTATTTCATGGCTGTTCTGCTCTGTCATATGCAGAGCCTAACAATTAATTGTAGTTCAATTTCTTTTATAAACAGTCTTTCTAGAATAAATTATTAGAGAAATCTTGAAGATATATTAATAATTTCTTTGTAATTATTTGCTAAAAATTTGGATTAAGTATTACAATGGGAAAAATATTAAAGAACCAGAGGAAAGTGCTTTATGAAATATACAAAATACCTCTCAAAACTTAAATTCCAGCTAGATTAAACCGTAACATGAACAGTAAGACAACAGGCTCCTACAATTGAGAAAGAGAGGGATTGGTCCACAGTTTGTTTGCATTTCAATTCAAACTCATCTTCTTAAGTACATTCAGAAGCGCTGTTTGCTGGAGTGGTTTCTATAGCAGTGTCCTGCTTGATTACAAATCAGCAGGGCTGACGAGGGCTGGACTAGCAGAAGCTCATTAAAATGTCTGATCCGGTTATGCAATAGGCCAGTGGCAGCCTGTGACTCCTGCATTGTCTCTTGGTGTAAGAATTGCGTCTCAACAAAGCCCAGCTCACAGGGCTTTCGTGTCTCTTTGTGGAGGTGCATAAAAATAACCCCATAAGCCAGTCTGTGGGTTGTCTCTGCACTAGTAAGCACTTTAAGGTCCGCTCTCAGTTTCAGCTCACACATTAGAAGCTCCAGTCATGCAGTGATCTTAATAGTTGTCTCTGGAGCCCATTGGAGGCTCCAAAGATGCAGAGACCTACAGCAGTTTACAGGACTTTAAGCCACCTCTGTGATCCATTCCCTCCTCTCCCTGACTGAGTCACTTGGCTCAGTATTTAAAGATCATTCAACTTCTGGCTGAAAATTTCCTCTGCTTCTGCACTTGGACAGTGAAATTTCAGACTAACCCTTGTTAGGTTAAGAAAAGCAGAGAGAAAGATCTATCCCCAGGACATCCTCCTATCTTTCCCCAGGAGTTTGACCGAGGACTCCAACAGTCACAAAAACATCCACGGATGAGATGCTGTTCTTACCTGTCAGAGTGACAAGACTTTGTGCCAAGCCAAAGCCACAGAAAGCAAACTATGCTTCTGGAGTCCAAGTGGGTACAACACAAGAAGGATGCTGACTCCACAGGAAAAAAACCACGGGCAAAACCTTTGAACAAGACTGCCTCAGGGTGACTGACAAGATGCCAACTAAAACATGGACTGTCACTATTTCACTGCTCCTCCCCAAAATTGTCTACAGAGTTATGCTTTTGCACAGGCCCTGGTTTTTATTGCATCCTCATCTGAGTCAGTTCAGCTCATTAATTTTTTTTTTTTTTTTTTTTTTTTTTTTTTTTTTTGGGCTAGAGTTCCAGCAGCTTAGCAAGTGAATTGGCTCATAGGGTGTTGCAAATATTCTAGAGCAAGTACAAAACAATCTAGGATGGAAGAGAGAGAAAAGAAAGGACAGGGAGAGGAATGGGACTTCCCAGTTTTAGTGTCAATGAGGCATTAGATACTAATCCCTTTCAGGGAACTACAACCTCTCTGCAACTTTATTTCTGATTAAAAATGGGAGCAGATATTTCCCTCATTTAACTATCTCCACACATGATATGGGCACCATAGCCACTCAATTTTTTCTTCCATTATGGGAGGCATGCACCAGGTAAGCTTTCACCAAATTTACCCCAAAGACCTTTGGAGGAAGATAAAACATCAAATGGCTACAATGCCTGCAGCAGCTCGGGTTCCCTTCTGAAATTGTTCAAACTCTTAGTAGTTTGAGGGACCTCTTCCATGAAGAAAGGAGCAGCACAGACAATGCCATTTCGTTTAACTGTGTTGAAGAGTTTCAGTGATGCAGATACTTCATGACAAATTTTGATGTTAGTAGCTATAGCAACTCATGCCATGAAACAGCTGTTCTCCTTCCCACCCTATCCTGTGCTACACATACATCATCCTTGGAGAATATGTGCAATGTTTTGCATGTCTGTTTCAATCTCCATCTGAAAAACCTTCACAAAAATTTGTTCAGTATCTCAAACTTGTGAAATATCACTATAGGCAGGGCTAGATGTCACTGAATCTTGTGCATCTAACTGCTCTCCTTCATTAGACCAGCTGCTGAAATAGTTGTGCAAATGCCATTACCAAACACTGAGGCACTCTAAAGTGTTTCAAATTGTTCTAGTGTGTTTATAAAGGAGGAAGAGCCAAAGGTAGCATCAGGGAAATGAAGAGAAGCTCCCATAGCTTGTGAAAAGCAGCAAAATAGCATTTCAGGGGAAAACAATGAATGAAGTTTGTTCATTTGGTGTGTGCAGGAACAGTGTGTGGTTTATCTGATCTCTCATGTCATGAAAACAAGACTTTTATTTTACTGTCAGCAAATAAACAAATCTATGTCATAGTTCAACACCCCAAATTAAACACACAACCCCAAACTCTGAAGAGTTATCAGAGAAAAGGAAGCAGGAGTGGTATTAATTTTAAACGTGTGGGAAATGAGGCACCAAAGTATTAAGTGTATCTTTAGGGAAATCCATTCCACAACCAAGGGCTGCAATTTATTTTCTAAGTTCAAATTTCAGATCATTTGAACATTACATTTCAATAAAAATATGCCCCTGATACACTCAGCTGAGTTTACCATTCATTTTTCAGTCTTATGAACCAGCACAAGCCTCAGAGCTACCAGACACTGCATGTAAATACAAATATTCTCCTTCCATGAGAAATTTACTGTAGCATCATTTATTGACTGTAAAAACAAGAATTAAAAGCTTTCATCCTGTGCTACTATCAACCATACAGTGAAATACTTAAGAAAATAAAATTTCTAGAATCATATTTCACCACATCACTGTCCTTTCAGTCTGATGCCCACAAAGCAACATGGAGCGTTAGAAAAGCAGCATAATGTAATCATTTCAATCCAGTCTCTCTTTGGCTGTTCTCTGATTAGCTTGCAGAGCCATTAAACTGCCGTTGTCCACACAGAACACAGCTGATACTCCAGTTTTGAAGCATTCTCAGCTGCAACTAGTTTTGAACAATGCCTCTCCCCAGAGAGGTGCTTCATGTCACTCTGCTGGAATATAGTGTGAGCTAAGATGAGTTAAAGACACTTAAATCAAAATCCTTTCTTTTTTCATTCAGGATGAGCTCAGCAAAAATTTAGGAAACAAATGTGTATATGATTCTCTATTACTCTTCAGTCTGATGAGTGCTGATGCTCAGGTGCCTATGTACAACTTAAACTTCATGTGTCCAAGTGCCATCACCTGCACTAGGGAAAAAAAAAGGAAACATCAAAACAGATTACCAGCTGAAAGACTCTTTAATTATTTAGCAAAAATACAATATTCAAGTTAATGTCCTAAAAATATAATCAAATACCTATGGTTTAAAATAAATTGGAGGCACAACAGAAGTGAGCAGTATCTCTCAGATATCTTTGCCCAGACATGCTGTCTCTGCAGAGAGCTGGCCTGCCTCTTGCACGCTGTGCCTGCAGCAGAAATGCAAAGGCCAAACCAAAAGTGAAGAAAATATTTTAAAATCTACATGTATAAAGATAATAAGAAAGTCTTGGTAATGTGAGTTGTTTTCTCCTTAGTTCTTGATCTGAAGTCTGCGCCAAGAAACTTCTCATTCACCAACACACATAGTCTAAACATGATAAAGTGAAGAAAATATTTTTAAATCTATATGTATAAAGATAATAAGAAAGTCTTGGTAACGTAAGTTGTTTTCTCCTTAGTTCTTGATCTGAAGCCTGCACAAAGCAACTTCTCATTCACCAGCACACATAGTCTAAACATGATAAATAGCTGGTACAATAACTCTGTACAGAACTGGAAAGACAATGATGAACAACTTGTTCTTACCAGTCTCTAAGGTAATTTTAAGAAAAGTTTTCTGCTATTTGAAGAAATAAAGTGAACTGCTTAAAAAAAAAAACAGGTTGAGGCCAACAAATGGATCTTTAAAAATGCCCTTGATGAAATAATTTTTGTAAAATTGTTATCAGAAATTGCATTCCAGGAAACACCTGAATATTCCACTCCATAAACTTAGTTTATTTTGTTTTATATCAGCAGAAACAACATCTAATCCTGTAAACTGTGGGCATGGTAACAACTCTCTTATGCACTTCTGCAATCATTGTCCAGGCTATGATGTGCTCTAGAACAATAATAATAATAATAATTATCACTATTATATCAGGTTCCTTTTGAATGAAATCTGATATTCTGCATTGTACAATTGGATTTACAAAAATTTAAGTAGTGCCCTTTTGAAAAGAAACCAAAAGAAATCTTTTAAAATATCTGCATTAAGGCATAAAAGGAATCCACAATGAATAAAGGAAGGGCATTTTTTCAAATAAAAATGATTACAAAGCATAGTGGGGAAGGTTTGTTGTCTTACTGAAGTCACTCAAACTGCTGAAAACTGCAAAAGAAAAAATCATGGTGATTTGTTTTAGGTTCAGTCATAAATTATGCTTTTTTTTCTGGCTCCATATCCACATAGCTGACAGTTACCTTTCCCTGGTGACTAAAGTACACTTGCTGGATTTTGAAAGGTGGTTGAAAAATGAGGTGGAATAAAGCAATCTTGATTTTAATTTCAAACATCCAGTATTTCGTGTGTGTGTGTGAGATTGCCAATAGAAGGAAAAAAAACCCCTGTATTTCTCTCTTATACTATCTGTAGGAAAGTAAGAAAAGGGAAAAACTTCTTTCTAGTTGTACAGTGAGGTGCCAGCATGTAACACAATTCCCGGATTTAGTGCAAAATTTTAGAGCAGTGCATTTAAGACAATACTATCTGCAGTTGTTTTCTTCACCTCTTGCTGGAGGTGACTGCCTCTGGAACATCAAGCAGAGCAGTTAAGAGGAGAATGTCTGTTCCTTCCTGATGGAGTTATCTCCTGGAAATGAGAAAAATCCACTCTATGGCTCCATGGCACAGACAGCAAGGAATGAGTGTGGAGAACTTGCACAGGAAAATAACTGAGGAAAAGCTGGGGGCAGAGGGGCTCACAAGCAGCATCATTGCTCACACTTTCTAGTACTAGAGCAGGGCTCAGTGCCAGCTCCAAGTGGGAATTTAATCATGGAAAACATCAGCATGAGATAGTGCATGGATCCAGTGTCATGCAGTGTGTGGAGGCTTTGGGGCAGTGCTACAGCCTGTGTTTATCCCAAGGGCAAAAGCAAAGCCCTTTCAGGGGGGAAGGCTGCAGAGCATTCCTGGGAACACCTCAGCACTGCTCCTCACCTGAGAGCTGCAGGGTTTCCTGTGAGCTTCCAAAGGTCACAGATCTTGACAAGCTGCACACACAAACCTGAGGATGGTGAGAAATACAGCAACCCATCTCCCCTGATTCTGCAGACTTGCAGAACTGGTCTGGATTCAAATACATATATATGCAGTTTTAAATTATTAAAAACTGTAAAGAGCAAGATAATCCAGACCTACTCATGTAGAGGAAATTTCACAATGTTATAACATTGTTGTCTTCTAATCTTAATGTCTCTCTGACATCCAACTCTGAACTTATTACAGACAGAGGCTCTGAGCATCCCTGCAGCCTCTGCCAGCTGGGGACCACAGTACCATGACCATCTCCCCAGTTCAGGTCTCTGAATTTTTGGAGGCTAATGTTAGGTCATTCATCTTTTCCTCTTTTCCTGAATATTGCCTAAATATTCTGCATGATGAGAGTGTGGATTTGGAATTGCTCCTCTTTAGTCAAAAGATGGAGGTAGCCTGCCAGGGCCTTCAAAGGGAGTGACTGGTGCTGTGATTCCTGCAGGGAAGGGGCTCTGAGTGAAGAGAAAAATCAAATTTCTAAACACAGCATTAATAATTTCAAATCTAATTGCTTATTTTCTACAGAAAATTGCACATAACAGTGCTATTTGAAGTCCCTTCTTTGGGATAGTAAACCAATCAGAATACACCACCACTAAACACCATTTCAGTGGAACAATAGTGGCATCCAGTGGTCAATCAGCAAATTAAAAGCCCTGCTTCTCCAGGGTTTCACTGCAAAACTGTGATCTGCTCATACACCTCATGGTCTGTCCTTGATTGCTTTTTTTTTTTTTTTTTAATGGCGGTAGATAGTACTTTCCATTGAAAACTGAGTGTATTTGCATTGCTGTAGAAAGAGTAAAATACATTTTCTGAAGTCCCATAGTTTAAATGCTAATTCTCCAAGGCCCTATTGCAGCTGGCAAGTAACTGTAGGGAGGACAGAGCTGGCCTTGATGCGAACACATTTGATCTAAAGGCCCTGTTCTTGAGATGAAGGAGGTCAAACAAACAGTAATACATCATTCCAGCTGTCTGCTGTGTTTGCTTCCTCTGGCTGTCTGGAGGAAGATCTGTGTGCAGCTTTATAAATCACCAGAAGTAATGTTCAGTTTGCTATAAATCCTTGGAAACTTACTTTGCCATGTCACTGAAGTCAGTTGCATCATGTCTCCTTACTAGCCATTCCACTATTAGGAAAATGTGTTTTGTACCTTTATACCATTTCTTCCTAGACTTAAATCATGTTTTAAGGTAATATGATTTGCCCTATTTGGTTTTAGATTCTCACCTTTGAGCTGTGGATGGAGTCCTTCCATTCACACCAGGCTGATCATCTTAATGCCCATTGCCTCTGTTCCTGCACCAAAAGAAAGGGGGTGTTCTCTTCTCCAGAACTCCAAGTAGCCCATTTACATCCATCTTCTGTTTACTCCATTTAGATTCCAGCCAAAACAATGAACCTAACCCTGACTCAGTAATGACAAAATATTTGTTTGCAGTCTCAGTCCTGCAGGAAACAAAATTCGGTAAAAGAGATCCTGTGATATCTAGGGAAAAATGCAAAAAAAAATTGCACTAACATCTTGTAACGAGCATAATATTTTTCCCATCAGATATAATCCTGACAAAAGTTTAAAGATTTAAACAGGGGAACTTGTTTTTGAGTTGTGTAACTTGATAGGTGTAATAAATTTGCACATCAGTCAAGGGGAAAACAAAATACTTAACAACTTGTATTCAGATCTCTGCAGTGTAGATATTGATATACAATCCATGATTCTCACAAGTAATTGTGAATGTTCTGAACAGTATATCTTTCCAATGTCCACCTTAAAAACTAAATGCAGTTTTTACTTTCAATGAAAATAGTAGCATAAAATGTGTTGAAGCTTTCCATCTGCCTGTCTAGGTAGCATTCATGCCTATCCTAAACACGTGAAACGTAAGTTCTATAGTGTTTTCCCATTTCAGGTATATACATTTTCTTAACAGCATTTGTGCTACTTGACAAATACAGAAATACAATTAATTATAATTAGGTGGCATGACATCTGACAGAGAAAACCTGAGTTAGCTTCTTTGAGAAGTTCAGAAAAGTTTACTATCCTATAATTTAATCATGGCTGTCAGGAGGGGCATTGTATGGAAGGGAAGGGGGAGAAACTTTAGTTGTGCTTAGTAGATGCTTTCTGCCAAACAAAAGGATGTCTTCTATCTCAAGTGTTTTGTGCATTTTATTTGGGCTTATGAATTTCCCAATTCTGATTTTGCTCAGAATTTGCCTATCCCCTTCTTTTTCCCTCCCTGCCGTCAAATGTGTGAGGTCCCAACTCAGTCCCCATTGAAGTGATTGCAGACTCCCACTGACTGCAGTGGGAATGGGATTAAATCTCTAAAACAACAATTACATGCCTAATTGCTTTTTATTGCTCACTTTAAAATGCATTCTTTGAAACACTACCAATATTTGTAAGGGCTGAGGGCTTAATGTGCCAAATTGTTTAGGTTATTTGGAGACCTATTTTCCACCAGTGCCTGGGGATTTAAATAAATGCTATAAAAATGTGTTATTTACATTATGCATTTATAACAGAAATGTTTATATTGCATTATTATTCTTCATATTGATTTTCCTCTAAATGCCAAGACTTTGTTGCTTTGAATTCAGTGGATCTGCCCCTGACTTCATCCTAACTGAAACTGGGAGCTAATGTGAGGAAAGGGGGATGCAGTTCTCAAATCAGGCTGAAAGACAAGTTTTGTGAAACCCTCTTCCTAGAACTCAGTGGTGTCTCCCCTGGAGATCACCCTTGCCCTGTGCATTCCTCAGTGGACAGGCACTGTGTGTCTCCCAAGCACCAAGAGGTTTTAGCTGGGCAGGGGCTCTAAGCAGCAGCTGAATTGACCCTGCTCAGAGAGCTTCCCCTTCTGCAAGTGGCAGCCTGCACCAGCTCAGCTCTCCCTGTCACAATCATAATTCTAAAATATGAACCCCATACTATAATGGGTGTGAGAAGTTGTGCAGAAATTAATTAACCACCAGAGATCTTTCACTTGACCTCTGAGCCTCTGAAAAAAAGTAGTCACTGAAGGAAAACAGAACAATCCTCTTCCTATAAAATCTACTTGAAAGAAACAATATAATTAAAACAACCCTGGATCTCACAAGCATGGCCTAGAGGAAGGTTTTATAATCTGAATTTGGCTTCATGCCTAATGACTTTTACTGCAGAAGTGTTATCTTCCTTCATCACCAGCCTCCCCTCTGAATGTGCAAACCCCTTCTCTGCTACAGAACTCTTCTGACTATAATGGACCAGGTTCAGGCATCTTTCTAAACAGATACAGCAGGAACACCCTTCATAGGCTTGAAAATACTGCTCAGAAGTCCTGTTAACACCATAAGGAGGCAAGTCAGATTTGGGAAATTGATTGAAATAGTTACAGAATTTTCTGTCTAATTTGACAGAGGATTGGCAAAGGATGTGTTGAGAGCAAATAGCCTGAAATGCCATGAGTCTGCCCACACATCAGCTGATCAGTAAATAAAAATGAGCATGCCATGAGTTTACAAATTAAGGTGGAGAGTACATACACACTCTTAATTTCAGCAGTGTTTCAATGTGTGGTGATCGCAGACCAAGGGAGCTGGATTTCTCCAGGAATTAAAAGTGTATACCTCCATTTTCTATATTGATATGCTCAAGACTCAGATTTTAAAACATTTCAACATCATATCTTGATATGCTGCTGTAATATAAAAACACTATGCTAGTTTCTGGTGGACAATGATGTTTCTCTAGAGCTAATATAAAAGTTACAAATTACTCTTCTGCTAATTCAATAAAGTTAAATAACTCAAAAGCAAGCTATTAAAATATCTCAAGATTAAGACTGGCATATAAGCACTTTGTTTTTGCAGGACTCTTGTTAATTGTAGAAGGTTTTTCCACAAAACTACAGCCTGAGAAGATGGCTTCCAACTTTTTCTGTGTTTGCAGTCCTGCATTTCACCCTGTGACTACAGGCACAATTTGTACCTAAAAGCTTCAAATTTTTTTACAGTTTAAATTCTCATGGTCAAGTTTATCTGACTAGCAAAATTTTCCTTGCCAGTATGATTTGATTAGTAAGATGTTACTATGATGCTAGAGGCAAACATTTTCAGTACAATTAAGTACACTGTGAAACTAGGGCAAAGCTGAAGATTGCTGAACACAGCAAAGTGAAAGGACATTAATGTGGGACATAACAATATTGAACTTTATCATATATTGTAATGGCAGTGGATCAAACAAACACTTCTGGACTAATGGAAAATAGTTGTGCAACAGGACAGACATGATAAAAGGAAAGGTCAGTTGTGTCCTTACGCCAGGTTAGTTAAAACAAACAATCCTCCTCCTCAATTCCATTTTCTTAGTGATGTTCTCCATGTTGCTGGGTCTCGATGGCATCTGACTGCTCAACACTGTGGTCAGTCAGTGCTATGCAAATGGAAGAGTTATACTTGACCAGATAATTTAAACACAAACATGAACATAACACTTCCATAAAACAAAACCAAGACCAATGTTCTACAAGCTGAGACACTATTAGTACTATTACTACCTAAGGCCTCCCCAGCATTTTTTCAATATAAGGAGTGGTGATTTTAGAGCCCATTACCCAGCTTTCAGTAAGCTCAGGTCCATTTCCAT
Source organism: Oenanthe melanoleuca (assembly GCF_029582105.1). NCBI lineage: Eukaryota > Metazoa > Chordata > Aves > Passeriformes > Muscicapidae > Oenanthe > Oenanthe melanoleuca. The sequence goes on along the minus strand of NC_079342.1, from coordinate 13,460,065 downwards.
GGCAACATGAGATACAGCCATCTGAAAAATTGTCAGAAGGCTGTAATGTTTGGCTCCTGTGCAGTGTATGGCTGATGACAATCCACAGAGCTGTAGGAATTAGTTTCCACTGCAGGCTTTTAACTAAATGAAATAGAAAAATAAATATCCTATTAATTGACTGAGGGTGTATGCTATTGCACAATTTAGCTCTTTAAAGATTTAACAAAATAAGTCTTTGTGGAAGTGTTTATTGTCTAGAAAGTTCCAGTACTTTGGTTATAGCCCAAGCCTTTGCAGTAGAAACTTGACCTGATTCTTCTTTCTTTCTTTGGTTTGTCTATTTGTTTGTTTAAAGTAAGTGCTTTTTCTGTTTCTCTTCAGTTCAGCCTTGTTCACAGACTTTGGCAGGGGCTGACAGCCCGTGTAACCCTGTGCATGCTGTGCATACAGAGTGCAAGGGGTAGTCGTGTGGCTTATAAGCTGGAATGTGGTGGCTGACAGTAGATTGAATAGACTGTGGATGTGATGGGACAAATGGTCTCAGGGAGAATTTGTGCAATTTAATAAAGTTTGTATGAGAAAAGTACTCAAACTTCTGGAAGATTCCTAAGTGTTTGACTAATGGAAGAGCCAGTACAGCCTTTGGAAAGGTACATGCCCTGCACACACTGCAGGCTGAACAGCAGCTGGATGTAGCTGTGGCCCTTGGAGCCATTCCAGATGCAGGGGAATGTCCTGCCCTTCCTGGAAGTCAAAGACCTGCCCTAGCTGACTGCCCTGCATATTAACACAAGAGGAAACCTGCCAAGCTCTAACTTGACACACCAAGCTGTAAAATGTGGTGGCTCAGTGGAGCTGTACATTCCCTTCAGCCACATCTCCCACTCAAACACTCGTCCAGGGCAGGGCCAGGTGGTCGCCCAGGGGCTGTGGCTGCAGCACTCTGAATGGTGGCCATGAGCCCTGATGGCACTGCTCTTTGCCAAAATGCTTCTGGCAGCCTTGCTCCTTCCCCAGCTGCCATGGCAGAGCAGTGATTGATGGTGCTGAGCATGCAACAAGCCATCCATGAGTTAGGCAGCTTTATTCTCCTAACAGGATTTGCTGCTTGCACAAGTTCCTGAAACACAGCACAGCCTGCTTCTACTTTGAGCATATTGAATTGTAAGGAACTAACTAGAAAAGTACAGGGGAGCGTGGCATAATACTGTGCAACATATGGCTGTTCTGGTCTGCCATGCCCAAATTCTCTCTAGCAGAAATAGGCTCATTTCCCACTGACATCAAGAGTTGCTGTCTTAGATTATTCTGTACTGAAATCTAAAAGTGGATCTTGATCATCTCTCACATTATCAAACAGAAACTAGTTGTGCAAAGCCAGGCAAAATTCTCAAAACAGCTTTAGCATATGCCATCACTCTTTCCCTGACAAGTGATTTTCCTCTCATTGCACTGACTGTCCTCTGATTCAGCAGATTACTAGCAGGACAACATGGAGAATGGACCTCTTCCAAATGCACCCAGCAAGAAATAACTCAGTTCTGGCTTGCAGCTTGGTTGAAATGGTGCCAGAGCTGCCCCACACACTGACCAGTTCCATTCCAGGTGTGAGAGAAGAAAAGAGATGCATAAAGGAGGCTGAAACTTGACTCCTAATTCACTCCCAGGCCCTCTGCTCTCCAAGAGCAGTCATGGTAGGATGTGGCTCACCATCTCCAGCAGACAGCTGTGTGTGTTGCCACTGACCCACAAGCACATTTTAGGGAATACAAGGCCATGATGACCCCCTCTATGTGGTCAGCAGTTCCTCCAGCTATTCATGTTCTGCTTCCAGACACGAGACCATCCCAGCTCCTCCTGCATGGATGGTCTCCCAGGATGTGAGGGCTGGGAGACACAGCAGTGGTTGGGCCCCAGGAAGCTCTGCCACACAGCCCAGCTGTAGCACCAAGCCTTGTGAGCTCTGCTTTGCCATCAGCCTGCAGCACCACATGAACACCCTTGCTTTTTCATGGCAAAAGGAAGTTTCTCCAGGAAAGGACACACTTGGACATTCTTACTGTTTTTCCTGCAGCTTTTCTGGTGGAGTAAGAGAGAAGCCACATCAGCTGTCAGTGAGATGCCCTTTGGACTGATGTTTTTCAAGTGGTCTGCTGTGTTGAATCCCTAATTGCATAAATGGACCTAATGAACCAAACGTCCTGGAGGAAGCAGAGAACATCACAGTGAGAGGGGAATTGAAAATTAAATCTAATAAAGGGCTTGGGAATATACTGCCAGGAGCAGTTCTGTCTCAGAGCTGATGGTGGCTTATAGGTCCTAATCACCCTCAGCCTGTCTTAATCTCCAAGAGCAGTTGCATTTCCCTTGGTTGGCAAAAGCAGACCCACCTTACCCAAGATTGTGGAGAGCAGCAAGGAGACAGCTCTGCACCACCCAAGCCACAGCATTCTCATTCTCCTGCTGTGCAGGAGGGGATTCCTGCCCTAGTACCCTCTCCTTCCAGGGTGTTCTGTGTAGATTCATTGCATTGCACCCCATCTCACCCACCTACCTGGTGGGTGCTGCAGGGCTCACCATTCCCAGTCGTGGTTCTGAGAAGATGATCCTTAACAACTCTGCCTTTGATTTTCCCACAGGATTTGCTACTGGCAGTCATGAACTTCTGCTGATCTCCCATCTCAGCCTTCTACCAGCAGCACATTCAGCCCTGAAGAGGAGAGGCTCATGAACTGTTATTTCTTTATGCCAAAAAAAATGCAAATAAACAGGCAAACCACTTATTTCCTAATGTACCCTAATGTGCCTAATGTACCCTATGGCTATTAACCGGATGTCTGCTGCTTTTAGTATCTGTTTTAAGTTGTTTTTTATAATTATTTTGTCTGAAATGGGAGTGTAGGGCACAGCTTGCTTCACAGTTCTAAGATGATTTTTAATTATTGAGTGGCCTAGCATTCAGATGCTCAGGGCTATCTTTTAGTAATAAAACAGGTTATTTCTGTATCTCCCCTGCTGTAACTGCCTGGTATATAACACCTTTTATTTTATTTTCATTTTCTTAAACTGGGTAAAGAAAGAAGCAGGACCCAGCTCCTGCAGACTTGTGCTTTGACTAAAACACCAGCAGCTATTGAGATTCCGTGACCACCTGCATTCTGGTGCTGGTCAAAGTAACTGAGAGGAAGGCCATGTGGGGTTTGTTATGCTGTGGTTGCCATAGAATTATTTAAAAGTTATTTAATTGCAGGACAGCAAACTTCAAAAAAGCAACAGAAACAACATGAGTCTTTCACATTTTCCTTCAGTTACCCTTGCTCCTGTTTGTAAGTGCAAATATTTATATATGAGCCAGGATAGTTTATCCCTCCTGCCGCCTTAACAGCAACATAATATTACTTAGCAGATCTTGAGTTCCACTCCCATAGAGACCTCAGCCCACTTCAGGAGAGAGTTTAGCTGTTAACCCTTTCAAGGAGGCCAGGAACTGTAAGATTATTACCTGCAGATAATGCTGCTCAGGACCAGCGGTGGAACCAGTAGTGGGTCTGGAGCTGAGGCTGTGAGTCTTGTGCTGTGGCTGCCAGCCTGGCTTCACTTCTTCCCCATGTCTGAAGGTCTGTGCACCACCTCTTGTTACTGTAAAGAATTTTACAGAATTTTACAGAGGGCAGCTCTGCAAGCTTTGCAGCAAGGGCAGATTAAAAGCAGATGCACAGACAGTAAGGGGTTCTCAAAGGGTTGCTCAATGAAATGGGGAAAAAGAATTGGAAGACAAAAGAAAATAATTAATTTTCCTGGGTCAGCAATGCCGTGACTCTGAAAGGAGCTGGTAGACATTTAGACTCCAACAAGGAAGGGACTAAAAGACTGCCAGCAATCAGAGGAAAGGACCATTTAGCAATCGTTGGTGGATTCATTTTGTCCTGTTTTACCTTCAGCCTGCTGCTCACAGGATTCAGGCTTGTACCGAAGCGTTGTACCTGCAGATTGATGGCAAAACTCACAGACTCTGAGCTCAAAACTACAGCAGCAGCTACAAAGTCAACATTTTTACATTAACCTGCAGTTAGTGTAACTCGGGATTTCCCTCGAGCCCTCCGCAGGAACTCACAGTGGCTACTGTTTCTTTTCCAAGGACACATTCACTTATAGGCACTCATGGTACCTCCCAAATGCTGAGAGAATGTAAATTTAGATAAAACAATCCTGATAATATATAGTTTTATACAGGTTGCGGTTTTCTAATTAGAAACAAGCCCTTTTATTTTTACCTTCCCTTCAACAATATGATAAAAACCTCCCTGTTTCCAGTCATTAGCTCTACGCTTCAACTAAACACATCCATTCTTTTTAAGCACAGAACTAAGCTCAGTTTAGGCAGGTCCAATAGCCCATGAACGCCTCTAAAGCTCTGTCTCAGTGGCCTGGGATGCACCGGGCTGGATGTGCCTATCTGGAGATGTTTGTCCTTCCTGCCCCTTCCAGCCCCACCTCCTGGGACAGGCGGTGCAGTGGCTGTGCCCTACCCATGTCACAGCTTCCATCGCCTCCGGAGGGCAGGAGAAGAGCCCTTGGCTTTCCTGCCGGGCACAATCCCCTGGGAAGGAGGGGCACAGCCCCGCCGCCGGCGAGGGACAGAGCTGGACAGAGCCGCGTTCACCACGGCTGGGGGGACAGAGGCAGCCCGAACCTGCAGCTGCCTGCCCTCACCAAGAGCTCAATCATTTTTAAATTCGGAGAATGAATGCCATGACCTGCAATTATTCATCTTTTGTGTTGTTAGCTACAGCTCCCTGCGCTGTGCCAAATCACACGGTTCCAGACCGGTTTGGTGGCTGCAGCCTTATCAACAGCCCCATCTTTGCCCTCCTCTGCCTGCCCTGTCCCTAAAGCCCGTGACCCCTTGCCCAGAGCCCGGTGAGGGGCTCCAAGCCCCGGCAGGATCGGAGCTGAGGGAGCCCTTGGGGTGGCACATGGATGCCAGCGAGGCGCTGGGCTGTGCTGGCGGGCTCCGGGCTCGGGAGGAGGGGACAGGAGTGCCCGTGCCTGGCAGGGAACGTGCCGTGCTGCCTCCCGGAGCGGCTCCTGCCGGCTGCCCCACGGCAGCGAGCGAAACCAGCCACGCCAAAGCACGCCCGACCTGACACACCGCAGCTGCTGCCAGCAGGAAGAGCCTGGGCCCCGCACAACTGCTTCCCATTTCTGGTTTGAGCCCTAAAACGTGCATTTCTCCAAGGTACTTTTTAGGCATCCACAGTTGTGAGCAGGGAGATGCCCATGAAACGCCGGGAAAGCTGCTGGTGCTGTGTCCTTCAGCTCTCAGGGAATGTGCAGCTGCCATCGGGCACCACCCACCCCTGTGACTATTGCTGGGACAGACCTAGCCCCAAGAGCAACTGGTGGCCATTACATCATCTCCCCTGTCCTCCTGGGCTATGAATGAAGAACTGTGCTCTCCTCCAATTTCCCAGGTTGGCTGAAGGACCAGCAGGTGCTGAGCGCATGGGGAGAGGGGTGCAGGAGCAGCCAGGACCAGGGACAGGGTGCCCAGACCTCCTGCAGACACACAGCATCGTGGGGCTGCAGTGTTGCAGAATTCTTTGGTTGATTCCTTGTGCCTGGTCAAGACTCTGAGGCTTCTGAAGGAACAGCAGTCCATTAGGCAATGCTTATTAATGGGACACCTGTCCTCAAGGAGTCTTCAGATCTACTCAATTAGCATAAACAAGGTTAATTTGTTGCTCCAATTATCATTCATATTTAAATGCACTATTCATTACAGAATTGTAATTTTACATTTCTAAGTGATACACAGAACTTGGTTCAGGGCATCTCCTGCTTCATGAGCAATGCTTATAATTAGGCTTTTGATTTGTCATGAAGTCATGGGGGTTACCCAGAAGATGAGACATAGGTTTGGCCCAAGTGATCCCTGTTTATCCTATGTGAACTCCCAGAGTTGGGAAGCAACCAAACAGAACACTGAACACAGATATAACAGAGGGTTATATATTTGTGCATGGGTTATAAACAACAAGACAACATTGTTTAAACCAGGAATAAGCAAATAATTCTACTTAAAATGATAGATGAGTACAACCTCCCTCCTATCAAAAGTAAAATTCCAGAGGGGCTCGACGTAGTAACATTTCTAAAATCAGACCCAAAGAAAACCTTATTGTAATAAAACTTGGCTTATCTTCAGTGGTGTCAGGTTTTACTTCTTTTTGAAGATGCCTAAATAGACCTTTGACAGCTGCTACTGTTATGATATTTGTGCTGCTGAGGCCATGGCATCTAACAGATGGAAAGAGAGATAATGCAATAACAGCATTCATGAGTAATGTTTCAGAAGCAGGAGTCACAGTCTTTAAATAAAACTGGGCAAAGCAGAGCTGAGTCAACTTCAGTCCTAGATCAAAGAAAGCTCCAGTTGCTTCAACTTTGACAATGCCAAAAATGTTCCTTAAAAACTAAAGGGACAAAAATTTAAACCTCATACCTGGAAAGATGCCTGAGTGCCTGTGGGGCTCCAAGGACAGTCATGAGGAACCTGCAAAGAGCCCCCATGCAGGTGGGAAGCAGCTACTGCACACTGTCTGACCAGGACCAGCAGCACTCCTGCAGCAAGACCACCCTCAGGCTCTCCTCACTGCTTCCAAAGTGTGGCAGGAACTGTAAGGAGCTCCCAGCTGCATTTGGTGGGCCAGCAGTCCCAGCACTGTGGCAGCTCCAGAAGCCTGAGGTCCTTATTCTCACAGTGACATCTCCCACTAGCCCATGCAGAAGGGAGGTGCACAGAAATCAAGAGAGCAGAACACAGCAGTGCCACCCTCTCATAGAGAATGTTTTTAGTGTACTGTTCATAGAAACAACACATCAAAACAGCATTGCTTGTCTCCCAGCCAAACATGGAGACCAAATAAAACATTAGCAAAAACCTACTTTGCTGGGCTGGGTGAGGCACTGGTTGTGTCATCTCTGGCGTGTTGATACAAATACACGCTGGATCCAGCTTGCCTTTCGGAATAATAGCTCACTCAATCTTCATTGTGGGATTAAATGAATCAACAGCCCTCCAGGACAGCTCCTGATGGAGCCTGTTACTACCATTTGTACCCAATCAGTGGTTAACAGCCCACAGGAAATTATTGTAGCAAGTCAAAATATTCAGTCTGACTGCCTCAGGGGAGGATGAACTGCTCATTCCAAATCCGAGTGTTATCTCATCGCTGGCACCTCTTCTAATCAACATTTGGCTTGACTGGCTAAAGTTCTTTGTACTTCAAATCTGAAGCTTGTACTGCTGTTGCAAAGGGTGAAAAGAGACAGAGGGCAAGACAAGAGGGGAGAGAGAGAGAAGTGAATTTTCATCCACCAGAGATTCCTATCTGGAAACCCTCACTGAGCCATTTGGGTTAAATCCCTTGAGATACTGAAGTGTCACCTCCTAATATTCCTTTCAGCTTCCTACCCTTGTGTCAGGGCACTGAACAACAGCACCTGGTCCTGCTGTCCCTGAACAGGACAGCAGAGCCTCTGAACACCCACAGCACCAGGATGGCCCAGTCCCACTCAGATAAAAAGGGCTGACAACCACAGCTGGTACCTGAACAGCCCAATGAAGAGTCAGTAGCATCAGGTTTAGTCAAACAAGAAGAGTTTCCCTCTGCACTGGGAATCTCTGTGACCATCTGCATCCCCTGAGGCTCCCTTATGTCAATCCCTCTGTGATTTCTGGCTCATTTGAGCCCATTCCACCAAGCAGAAAGGTCTCAGAAGTCACACAGATGTAAATACTCAATTTGAAAACCCTCTGAACCTCAGGTATCATGAAGTAAGAGACCGTACACAAGGTGAGCAACCACAGAAGCCTGATTTTCCTTCACACACAACTCTGTGCTTACAGATGCTTGCAAGTCAAGCTCCTTGCAAGTCATGCTGCTACCTTTTGAAGAAGCCATATTCATATTCCTGCAGAGAAAATGAGCCAAGACTATCTCACCTCAATAATTTTGTAACAATTTTGCTGACTACAAAATGAATAAAGATGGCAGACTGGTATTTTCCTGGCATTGACTGGATGAGAAGATTAGAGGCATGGCAGTGATGGGATATCAGGGTGCTGGGGATTTGCTGGGAAGACTCTTGGAGGATTGTCTTCATCCTCTTCCTGCAAGTCCTCAGCTATGCACAGGTAAGCATAAAATTGCATCCATAACACTTTTATCCTGATTTCAGAATGGAATGAGGCATGGGCAGTGTGTCACTTTTTGCCTGACTAGTCCCTTGAAATTTTTGAAACCATCACTCACTTTCAATAAAACTTGGCTGAGTGACAAAGATCTAAAGGTGTTGCCTTACCAACAGGTTTTGGGAAAATAAACAGTTGGGCAGAGAGAAGCAAGGACCATGGTGAAATCTCAGCCACCACTGGGGACAGGAGGCACAAGCCCTAAACAGAAAGTCTCCAGCCAGAGCTCACACTGTATTCTGCAGAAGTTCCTCCATCCTTGGGCTTGGTCTTGTTTTTTCTGCAAATCAGCAAATGTCCTGGAGCCCATGGAGACAGAAACGTGGGCTTAGGTGGGGAAGGGGCTCAGGAGATCCTCCTGCCTGGATCCCCTCCTGCTGGGAGGGAGCTGAATGCACACGGCAGCTTCTATCCAGCTCTGAGAAACCAATCAGAAAACAGTTTTCTTTGCTTCTCTTGTCCAGAAAACTCACTAATTAAAAGTTTAGAACTCCCAAATCATATTTTAATGCAAAAATCAGCATAAGCTCAGGGTTTCCTTTTCTTTTGACAAAGTATTTTTCTCCAACATCTTTAACTAAGACATGCAAGCATAACTATTTTTTGTTAATTTTGTTATTTTGACCTTGTAAAAACAGAAGACTGAAATCTCTGCTCAACCATCTTTATTTCTTTTTGTGGCTCTTTGGTCTGTGAAATTGAAGGGTTGCTATAGGACCCAATACTGCTGGAATTTATCTGTTTAGAGAGAAGTGTGGTTTAATTTGTGCTTTGAAGAACAAAGCAGAACACACAAAAAATTGCATGGACTGTGCAAAGAGATTATATAGGAGAAAATAGGACAAAACAATGTAGGTCAAATTTGGGACATAATCCAATATTGTAAATTCGTGGGTATGGGGACAAATGTTTCCTCTTTAGAATCAGTAATTGTGTCTGAGAGGGGCTGGTTTGTCAGCCAGCCTTTTGCTATAGGGCTGGTTTCCCATATAGCAGGGACTTTCCATCTCAACCACACCATTAAATGTCTTCACCTCACAACTGCTGACACCCACAGAGCTCCTTTCACAGAAAAGGGGCCACTGAGAGCAGTGTCACAGAGCTAAAGCATGGGGTGAGCAAGTTCACTATTCACCAGCCCTTTACCCCTACAGGCACAAATCCTTACATTTCTGATTAAATTAACTCATTTATACCTGTGGGAAAATCCCAGCCCAGTATCACAGAGTGCACTGCACAAGCCAGTACACTAACATTCATAACAACTGATGCATTAACTGGGATTTGAATAGAAGCATTTAAGCATTAATAACATTTCCATCTCTGGAGATCAAGCCTTTCCACTTCTCTGCATTTTGACATCCTTTAGCAACTGAGCATATTGTTAACAGAAATCTAAGAAAAGCCAACACACCAAGCATTTGTTTGTATAAATACAAATGGAACCTGGAGATAAAATTAGGGCTACAGAGCTGAGAGAGTGTTTAGCATAAACAAAAGAATCTTAACATGTAGGGACAATACAGTAGATATATATTCTTAACTATTACACGTATGAAATGCAATAATGGGTGAGACGATGCTCCCAGGCCAGTATCCCACCACCTTCCACAGAAGCTTTAGGAGGAAAGCTAAACAACCTGTCTAGATAAGAAGCACATCACATAAAGAGATCACATACCAAACCCCTAAGCAACTAGTTGTGTTCAGAAACAAGCATTCCTTGTTTTCATATATCTCAAAGCGAGCCAGGTAAACTAAAGTTCATGGATGGTAAGTGTGCTGACTTCCTTCTAGCCTGCAGATATGCAGAACATTGGGTTTGGTGTGGTTTTTTTGTTTGCCATAGCCTTTTAATGAGAATTTTTGTTTATTTCTTTTGGGTTTTTTAGAGAAGTTAGGCCATATCTATGATTTCAATGAAATTAATGTGTAAAGTTAAAATAGAGATGTTGCTGAGAACAGAGTAACAAGTGATTTGTGCTTTTCTTATTCTGCATGATGACTTTCTTACAGGGCCATATATCAGAATCTGAAGTGTAAAATTGGGATTTTAGTAAAGGCCAGTTCAGAAAAAAGGCTGTCCCTAGCACAGCAGTCTGTGGTAAGTACAGCAGAGGGTAGTTTAAACATTGATTCACGTCAGCTCACACAGCAGGAGATGCATGGATCACGTACAAGACAATTCACAATAGCATACCTGGGAGCTGCAAGGTAGCACTTCCAAGTGGGCTGGAAGAAAACAGATGCTTCTGCCTGCTGCAATGAAAAAACACTCTCAGTACTATAAAAATGCATACAAAAGAAGCCAGGGACCAAATGGTACTTGAAAGATAAGCAGGATGTTTTGAATAATGTCTGAAAGGGTAGGAGTCTAAATTCCCTATCTTCCAAAAGACCTTGGGGGTGGGGAGAAACTATCATGACCTAACTCCTCATTTCCAGATGGATTTTTTTCTTCTTCCCTGATAGAAGCATGCCTAGTCACTGCAAAGTATAGCATTTAAGGGGGACTGTGTTTTACAAAGATTTCTAGAGAGAAAATAATCTGTGTGACTCCACATAGCAAGCAGAGGAAATAATGCAGCTGCTGGCTAATGGCAAATAACAAAAATTCTGTAGTTGCTAGCAAAATGTGGCATGCAGGGTTATTTTTCAGACCTGCTACAGTTCACAGTATGGTCTCACAAACGGGTGCACCAGCATAAGTAGGAGTGGGTGCAAGGGGGAAAGTGGGACCACTTCTTTCAAAGGATTTAATTAGAATTATAGGCTGGGATACATAACAGAATTTCCCTGCTTGCTTCTTTTTAACATTTCCATGAATTTTCTTTTTTTTGCTCTAATCTTGCAAGCAGCCATTGCTTTGAGCAAGACCAAAGGCTGATCTTGCCCTGCATCTGCTTGGATAGTGGCCTGTAGCCAGAACCATAGGGAAAAAGCATAAGAAATATTACAAGCTTAAAGGACTCTTCCTCTGTCATCTTCCATTAAACAGTAGTTTAGAATCTTCGTGCAGAGCTCACTAAACTGTTAAAGTGTCATATCAGAAGTATTACTCCTATAGTTCACTGCTACTTGGAGAGAGTTTTAAGGGAAAAATATATTAAAATACGTATAAAATAAAGTTCTGGTCAGAGAAAGGCACCATCATGTAGCTGCAGTGATTATTGCAGTTCAAATATATGCACAAGCTGTCATATGCACAAATACAGATGTATTTCACCAGTCTGCAGGAATTACTGAAAAAAAAATTAGCTCACAAAAAAACCTATACAGAGGGAAAATAGTCATGGTAAAGAAGCCCCAAATTAGTGGAAGGGTCATGGTCTGGAGGCACTGAAGCTTTAGCAGTCTGGCTGCTGTCCCAGAGGGACTCATCACCCACAGCACCCAGGACAAACTGACAGCACAGATATCAGGGAAACCTCTCTCCCACACACACAGCTAATAAACAGTGATCAGGCTAGCTGCTTATCCAGAAAGATTCAAAAGATCTAGCGTGTAAAATAAAACCTCATTGTTCCCAGCTTTTAATAATAGTTCTCTGAAAAGCATCTCTAATGATCGTGGCCACACAGGCTTTATGGGAGAGCAAATCACAGAGGGCAGACCATACATCTCTGCCCTGGGAAAAGCCAGGCAGCATTTCTTCCTGGACCCAATGATCAACTGGAAAAGTAACTTCGGTTTGGGAGCAGCTGGAGAGAGAAAAAGAGAACATCACAAAGGTTTTCAAACCATAATTGCTATGAAAATGCTGTCTTAGAAGTATCTGCCTGCTACTTTCTGAAATACAGCAGCTCTTAAGGCTCTCAGATGCAGAAAGACCTCCAGCACCACCAGGAATATGCAGAATCTCATAACCATCTGACTTAATGGTAACACTTCCCTTTCCTTCCTCTGCCTCCTATGAACTCATGTCCTGGGGTTTCTGTGAGTGTTCACCCTAAATCTTTCCCCAGCAGGATGTACACTGAGGTATATAAACAGGAGCAGGCACATGCAAAGTCAACTGATACAGATATCTTGGGATATTTGTGAAAAAAGGAACAAGGGAACCCCACAGAACTTGCCTTCACCAACTACACTGCTCTTTTAATTATTCTTTTTCGTACTCAAGTATAAATAGTGCCTTAATGGTTTCCTTGAGACAAACTCTTCTGACAAATGTTTATGGAGTTAATAAGGAATTCCCTGCTCTGTGAGTAGGTAGATGTTTAGACAGTTTGATATGGGAAACATTACACAGCCTGGGCTGCAGCAGCTCATAGGAAAGTTTGATGCAAGATCAGTTTCCTTTTCCAGTCATGTCACATTGCAATTTATAGCAGTAGACCATGAGGTAGCAGCTCCAAGGAAAGCATCCTGCAGAAACAAAGGACATCACTGCAAATAGCACCATTCTCCAAGAACAAGTTTGCAGGCTTTTGGGGTTTTGTTTTGTTGAAGGCTTTTGGATGGAGGGGGGGGGTGGTTCTTCTTCATTTTTTTTCTAATTTAGACAACAGAATGGATAAGACCTCAAACCCTCCCAGTTACTTGTAGCAGAATGATTGGTAATACCTCTCAGAACTTAACCCAGACCAGGAGTCCACTGGATAAGGTGCTGGGGGAAAAAAAAAGAGTCCTTTACCTTCACAGAAGTCATCTTTTCCTGCTTACCTGGAAATATCATCCAAAGGTAGTTATATTGCATGCTAAATCCCAAGCTCTGCAGGACACACCTAATGTTTTTTCCCCTGCTGCAGATGCTCAAGATCTTCATCCAAGCTCTGATTCAACCAAGCAATACACTGGCTAGTATTGCTAGTAAATAGGAAAATTTTATTAAAACAACGCCCACCCCCACCCTGGACCCACAGTGACATGAAACAACATTTCCTCATCGTTGTTCAATCACCATTCAAACAGGAAGCAAAACTAGACTTTCATTTTGAAGTGCCATTTTATTTTCTATTAGATTTGTATACAGAGCTTCAGCCTAGTTCAGACAAACTGTGCACTGCAGTAGCTGTAGGGGGGTACAGGGGTGGCTTTTGGGAGAAGACACCAGAAACTTCCCAATGTCTGACAGAGCCAATGCCAGCTGGCTCCAAGACAGACCCACCCCTGTCCAAAGCTGAGTCCATGCAGAGGATCTGGGATAATGTATTTAATTGGATGGAAAAAATCCTGTGCAACTGCAGCTGCAGAGGAGAGTGAGAATGTGTGAGAGAAACAGCTGTGCCAACACCAGGGTGGGCAGGAGGTGCTCCAGGTGCCAGAGCTGAGCTTCCCCTGCAGCCCATGGAGGCCCATGGTGGAGCAAAGGTCTCCCTGCAGCCTGTGCAGGATCCCAGGCTGGAGAAGGGGAATGCCCAAAGGAGGCTGTGAGCACATGGAAAGCCCATGCTGGAGCAGGCTTGCTGGCTAGTGACCCCATGGAGGACCCATGCTGCTGGAGAAATTTGAGGAGAACTGTCTTGTGTGGGAGAGACCCCACAAAGGAGAGGGGAAGAGTGTGAGGAAACCTCACCATGAGAAGGAAGGAGTGGCAATGACTGATGAACTGACCACATTCCCTGTTCTCCTGCACCATTGTGGAATGGAGATAGAGAAAACCAGGAGTAAAGCTAAGCCCAGGAAAAACAGAGGATGGGAGGAAAGTATTGAGATCTGGGTTTATTTCCCATTATCCTACCCTGATGTGATTGGTAATAACTTAATTTTTCTCCAAGTCAAGTCTATAATCAGTGATCAATCTCTCCCTGTCCTTATCTTGACCCATGAGCCTTTTGTTTTATTTTCTCTCCCCTGTCCAGCTGAGGAGAGGAGTGGTGGAGCAGCTTTGGTGGACACCTGGTCTCTGGCCAGGCTCAACCCACCACACCACCACCTCTACAAAGCACCACTTTACACACTTTTCAGAACACCAAAGCAGTGAAGTAGTATTTGCACCAAAAAAATTGCATTATAATAGCAAAAAATGTGTAAACATTTTTAGCATTATTCAAATACAGTATCTACCTTGAATACTGGGCCACATCCCTACAAGATGATGCATGTTATGGGACAGGTCTCTGGACAGAGCCTTGCTGGGTTTATAAGATATGCTAAGGGCTGCTGTGAAGTCCCCCAGTGCATTCTGCAACTCCCCTGCTCAGCATTTGAGCCAAGGGCTGGTTCTGTTTGACCAACACAGTCCAGATATCCATATGCAAGTGGAACCGAAGGAAGAATTTGTCCAAATCGCAGCTGAACTTTATCTTCCAGCTTCATAAAATATGTCCTTGGTGTTAGCTCTTGGCAGCCAAAATTTCCAAAACTTTTCAAAGTGACCTGTGGTTGTGGTCACCTGCCTTAACACCAGGGATCAGATTTTTGCTAAGAGACAGCACAGGAAACTCCTCTTGAAGTTAAAATGGCAGCTGGGAGTTCACTGCTGTTGAAACCAGACAGCATGAACCAGCTTTTTAGAGTACTGAGAAATCCACAATCCAGTTTTTAATTTGTAAGTTTAAATATAAGAAGTTTACCCTGGAGCTTTGTGATGCTGGATGCTCTGTTAGAGCACAGTCCATAGGTCAGAACTCCAGCTGTTTGGGTTGTGGTTGCATCAGCACTAGATTTGATCAGCCACAATGCTGAAAGCCCTCCATGGCTCACTGCCTCATGGTCTCTTGCTCAAGTACCTGTTCCAGTAAGATCTGCTCACAAATCAGAGGTTCTTTGTGGTCCAGACAAGGTCCAACAATCAATGCAGACTGTACTATGGTAGGGGCTTAAATTGATTTCAGGCTTTTTTTGCCTGTAAATTAATTTATATTTTAAATAGCTTCATTGAACCTGGACATATGGGTATTTAAACTTCCCTTAAAAGTTCCCTTGTAAACCAGGGTTTTGGATCTCATTTCTGTCAGTGGCATGGCAGGTAAAGAGGAGTGAGCACACCCATTTGATATTATCTAGGGAAGCAAAAAATGAGCATAATGAACACAGCCTCACTGCTTTTCTGTTAATCCACCCTCAACACCTGCCTACACAACAGCAGCAAGGAGTGCACTGTCTTAGCCTGCAGCACTCACCCCACTATAGAAGAAATGATGGCTTTTGTGCTTTCTGTGCTTTCAGAAATGTCCACAGTCAGACACACTTACACACACTGACACCTGGTCTGGGTCTCCCATGCCAGGCTACTGGCATAGCTTTAATAAACTATCAAACTACCTATTTTGAAAGCAAGATAAGGAGGAGGAAGAGAAGAGGTAAGCATGAACTATTTCATGAACTTCACAAACCAAGAAAAGAGGTCACAATTCTGTCCATCCAAGCCTACAATCCTCCTCAAAATGCACAGAAACTATTCAAAGCATAAATAGTCAATGATTTCCAAGCCTGCACAGTCAGGCAGGCTTCTTCTCTCTGTAGGAGCTTAAGGAGGGTCTCTCCACATTGCTTACAATTTGTTTCCATGCACAAGAAGTCTCTGAGAGGTATTTATTCCATTCACATGAAAAACAATTTCATGTACTTGAAAGACAAAAAGGATGGCAGCACAGAAGGTTTTCTTCATTACAAAGTGTTTTTCCATCAGGCAATTATTTATAAGAACTTTTGTTAACACTGGAGTTGAGGCTCTGGAACAAAGTGGATATATTGTTTACTAGCTTTGCCAGTCAATCTCCTCTTACAAAACCTCTCCCTTCCCCCTCTCCTTTTCCAGCCAAGTCAGTCCCTTGCACAGTTCAGGAGTTTCCTTTGTCACCAAGTTCTCCTTTTCCACAAATTGTCCCTTGAATAATGCCATCTTCAATGTAGTGGCCCGAGATGTCCGTGCTCCTGCAGAGAACTGTCGAGGGGATCCGCGAGGAGCGCCTCTCCTGGCTCTTATCCTCAGAGGAGCAGCAAATCATCCTTTTCATGGTAGCCCACATCTCATCATCTTTGTATGAATAAATAATTGGATTCATGACAGAGTTCAACAGGGCCAGGAGAAGGAACCACCTTTTGACATTCTGAATCCCACAGTCAGTACAGTTCAGGCCATCAAGCAACAAGACGACCAGGCCAGGGGTCCAGCAGACAACAAAGGCACCTAGAAATATAGGAGACAATAAAAAGAAAACCAAACCTGACTTCAAACTTGTAGGGTTTTGGAGTGTTTAGTATCTTACAAGATTATTGAGTTTGTCAAAATTCTACACAAAAATGATAAAAGCAGGAAAGGACAAAATTCTAATGACAGTAGCAAGATTCTATCTGCTATAGTACCTCTGCCAAGCCCTGAGCAGGAGGCAGGGCAGCTCTCAGAAGACTGCAGGGAGCAAGAATCTGAGCTGCTGACAGCATAAACTCAAACACACATGGGAAAGGTCATCACAACAGTGATTTATCCATGCTGATAAATAAACAAGAGCTCTGAAGCATTTAAAAGCAGAGAACTGGCACTGGAACACACTTCCTCTGCTCATCTCTCTCATGTGCTAGAGGAGAAGACATCAGGTGGTTCACTTCCACCACTGCCATAGTATGATCCAAAGAGACAAGTCTCCTGCCACCCTACAGCTGACTCTGCAGTGCCAATTAATAAACAGATGTCACATCATTTAAACATGTCCTGGGTGGGAAACCTACAGCTAGTGTAGGATGTATGTCACTGCCTACAACACACTGTGGGCTCCCTGGTCAGAGCTGAACTCACCTCCTTCCACTGCTCCCTCCCAGCCTCTGCATGCTGAGACACACTAATTTGGCTGCAGGGAAAAAATATGAGTTACACAGGAAAAGAGAGGAGGAAACAACTAGATGAGTTGGTGAAGGTGAAGTGAAGGATATAGCAGTCAGGGCAGAGATATGAAGGATCAGGGAAAATCAAAACCAAAACAAAAAGTATGAGGAAGTTAAGTGCATAGTGGTGGGGGAAGAGAAAACTCTGCAAGAGAGGCAAAAAATAATTAAAGGGAGAGTAAGAGAGATCTTAGACAGACTGAACAGAGCAAAAAGAAAGCATTAAAACCACAGCTTAGAAGGCAGCCAAATATTGCATTTGCACCTTCTGATGTTCCTGCACACCCACACCATGAGTGAGGGTAACATTGCTACCAAATGCAGCCCCAGCCACAAGGGGAGAGGGGCCCTGGACTGCCCCATCTGTCCCCTGGTCTCCCCTCTGCTCTGCACCCCATGATCCCTCGCCCAGAGCCCAGGGAAGGAGTAGCCAAATGCATGATAATACTAACTTAGCACAAGCCACAATTGCTGTCTGACATACAGAAATAGAAAATTACAACTCTGCCAGGCAGTCACAGTTTGAACAATGTACCAAGGAAATTCCAATCACTTATCACAGCAGAGTTTCCCCATTTTGGAGCTTAGAAAAAAATAATTCAGCAAATAATAGCATCTAAATGCCTAAAAGGTCTCCTGGGGATGTGGATATCTGTTCAACACTTCTGGTAGAACAAGCAAGTCCACTTCACCTTTTCAAAGCTGCTGATATTCCCAAATGCAAGCTGTGGAAGCCAGCAGTGGGAGGGAGTCTGGGTCCCAGTGCCCAGCAGCACCTCAGGCACCCCCAGCCGTGCTGCACACACAGGCTGCTGTCAGCAGCACTGACACTTGTCCCCATCCAGGACTGGAGTGGACATTCCCCACATGGCAGGCAGGCCATAATGGTATGTTAACTGGATCTGTGTGATTTAACAAGCACTAGGGTTGCTGAAAAATGTATCCAGGACAAGGTACTGTGGGTCTTGCTGCAACCTTGTGCTCCTGGACTACAGACAAAATTCAACTGATTTACTCTGTTCCAGGCAATACTGAACAGAAAGGCAAGAGACCACTTTCTTCAGAAACTGGATTTTTTACTCTGCTGTACCAAGATTTTTGTGATGCTAAGTACTAATTTCATGGTGTTAGTTTTGAGATACTGGTTAACATCAGTAACATTCCTCAATTGCCCACTGGCATTGGGAGCTGCATGCTGCTACCACAACACTTGTTTTCCCTGGTCAGTCTTTGTACTACACACTGGTTTGGCTCCTCATGCTGAGTAAGCAGTTGTGAGCAGGGCAGCAGCTCTCTCTTATCATCTACAATGGAGAAAACACTGCACAGATCTGCTGTCCTGGGGTTCACCAGCAAATGCCATCAGTTTTAACAAGTGCTGTAACCCAACCACCCAGACAATACTGTGCCTAGTTAAGTGTCTCAGCAAGCATTCAGACACAGAGCTTTCACTGCCTACCAAGGGTCACTGGCAAAGCTGCCAATCCACCAGCTCCATGCAGAAACTGAGATGGCAACAAACCCTCCTTAGAACAGACACTAAAAGCATTTTGATCACTTGTACCATAAAGTGTGAAAGGTACAACCATGCTGTTATGGAAGTCAGCAGGAGAGGAAAGAGACCCCAAAAGGCACATTTAACAAAAGACACAGATCTCTCCTTCAAACAGAACCCACGACTGCAGGCAGTAGTAGTCCCAAACTCATAGGATGTATCTATACAAGCAAAACCCTAAAAAGTTTCAGCTGCAGAAGTAAGGGAAGATAAAAGACACCTGCAGGTGTGTCTCCACACATAGGATGGGGAAATGCAGTGACAGTGTCCAAGTTACTGGATAATGCTTTCTCTAGGCTGCGGTTTGGCTCCATCAAAAACACATTTTACTCTTAGCACCACAGAGATGAAAGTGAAGCACGTCTCAGACTCACAGCCTTGCTCAGATTTTGTTATTTTTACCACCAAGCTTTCAGAGGGAACCATGGTTAAGCATAAAAATATAGCTCAGTCTCAGCCCTTCAGCAATTTTCTTGTTTGCAGAATATTTATCCCATAGGAACTCCCCTCCCTGACAAAGTGCCCACACCAAAAATAATTTAACTTCTGGGACTCTTTAAAATTCACAAAAGTGACATGAAATACAGCCTGACTACCACACAGATCAGAACAACTTGGAGTCTTTCCACCAGATTATGGGAGATCAGGTGTCACAATGCCTCAAGGTTAGTTTAAGGATTTTCCATTAGATTTGACCATGGAATTTCTTGTAGATCACATCATCCTGTTTAAAAATTAATTCCTGTGGATCTGGAAGCACTACTGATGCTTCAACAGCATCATTTCATAAACTCCTACACATCCTGCTGTCCCTAAGCATGCCAATGCTGAGAGAAAAAAAAAACAAACGTGCAGTAGGTTCCAGCTGCCAATGCCACATGTGCGACCAAGTTAAAACAGCAAGTTACCAATTAAACTATAAATTCACTGAAACTGAAAATCATCCCCTCCAAAGCTGCTATTTCAGCAGGAATCTCACTGCCAGGTTCAGAGGAGCTACCACATACACAACCACCTGAAAAATCACATACCAGCATACCTGCAGCCACTCTTCTTCAAAGCTACACTCACAGCTGAGCTGGGGCTATGCCACAAGGTCAGCTCAAGGGGATTCTAGCCCCTTTTTCTTGGTTTCACTTCTTCCAGCTTCCACTAGATAAGTCCCTGTGGTTCAACATGTCAAAGGGAAAGCCTTACTCCCATACTGTGGTGGACAATTCTAAGGGTTATGGCAGGAATATGCAGATTAGAAGGAGCTGACTCCCAGCCTCTGGAAGAGATCCTCCAAGCCTAAGTGATGGTGCAAAAAGCCACCTGTAGCTGTGGTCACCAGGAATCCATTAAATTACACAAAAATCTCGGTTCCCCCAACTCTCAGCTGTAGGACCACAGGAGGAGAACACCAGAGAGGACAGGGATATTTTGCTGGAAGGGCAGCCAGCCACAGCCCAGCCTTCCCAAGGAGGGAGCAGGAGGAAGCTGGGAGGAGCAGCATGCCAGCAGTACCCAGCTACACACAGCCTCCTTCCACACAGCAGCACAGGAGAAGGATTTTGTCCTGGATCTCCCATGAAAACAGCAGAGCACATGAACAAGAATGTATTATGCTTTATCCAGCATTTTGGAATGGGCTTTTAGTTAAGATGATAGCAGGCATGTACTCCAAAGCATTTTCAGACGTTTTGGAAAAAATCATTAAAAATAACTACTTTGGGCAAAAGCCACATGCTGCATATAGCTCTAGGCTCTTGCATCAGTTATGAGCAGAATTTTGGAACTTTGGTCACTTGGTGACTTCTGTGGTAATTGGAAAGTCCAGAAAACAAGCTATTTGGTTTTTAATACATTTTGCACACAGTGCTTGAATGACTTGGCCGGGAGAGCACATTTCAAACTGTTTAAAAAATATAAGTTCTCATTCTTGGGAATAAATGGTTATAAAAAGCCCCTCAGAGTCAAAATTTGGAGAACTGATATGAAGGAACATGCCAAGATACATTTGCTCTGCCCCATGAGTTTGAAGTAGACTGTACACCCAGCAAAACCAGCGCTAACTTAACTTCTTTGGAAGCAGGCTCTGTTTCGGTTTTGTTTCTGACTGACAAAGTAAATATACAAAATTATGATCTCCAAAGTAGTGCTCAGGCTAAGTTAAATTTGTCTGGCCCAGCACACAATAACATTAAATGTTCTGCCTGAATTATAGTTCAATTTCATGGCTGAAAAGCCATATGCTGTAAGAGGAAGCTAATGCTGAACTTCAAATCAACCCATAGTCCTAAAGCCTCACTCTCTAGTAAAAGAAATATCAAATTTGAAATTAGATTTTAAGTGAGGTTTATTTCCACACAGCAGCACAGTTGCAGAGAACACCAAAGGCTTGCCACAGGCTAAAGGACCACAAGGGAAAAGTGAATGGCAGCCACCATCCCTGTCCCTCCCACTCCCACATGGGCTGCAGGGTGCAGTTCTGCCTTCAACAGAGATGCTCAGAGAGCTGCTTTTTAGAAGTGCTCTGTTTTCTGTCTCTTTGCAGTGCAGCAGCTAACTACAGTTTACTCATCCCCAGGCACTAGGAGTAGTATATTTGGAGCAATTCAGAGTTTTCCTGCAGAGATTTTCTCCTTCCAGGTGAATGGTTCAGGTTTCACAGCACAAGAGCTTAGGTAGGGCAAAAGATCAAACCTTGCTCTTGCAAGTCAAGGGCAGGGGGCCAGGAACAACCACCAAATTGAATCTCAAAAGAACAGCTGGGGAAGGATTTAGAAAGAAAAGGCTCTGGCAGTGGACAAGCCAACTCCAGAAGACACAGAAATACAAGTGAGAACCTTGTACATGCTTGAACTATCAGTCCACTTTCTTTTACAAGGTCAGGCATTGTAAGTTTAATGGATTTCAGCTTCTGAAGCTCTTTAATACATCATTTGGTAGACAAAGGTGTTATGTAGCATAGCTCTATTATTTCAGAAAAAAATAATAAAATCAGATGCCAGACTGTGCAAACAGCATCCAAAAACTGCAAGAGGAAAAATGTGTCCTGAACTTGAACTTCTTACCCTGGCAAGCCCTACCTCCATGAAAAATCACACTTTTCTCCCAGAGCTCTGTGATACTACCATGCTGCAGTATGACACAGCTGTGTCCCAGGTATACATGACCACCAGCTTTCCCAAAAGCTCCAGCTTTACTGTATTGGCTCATCCAGCCTCAGAGCAGTTGTCAGAGCAGCAAAGCCATATTTTTGGGTTTAGAGTCCACCACCACCTGAGGCCAGCTTCACAAGTGTCTCAGTATAACCCCTTTTGGGGAGCCTGGAGCCCTGCTTACACAATATCTGGTTTCCAGGACACATCTTGTTCAGACTCAAGTAATTCTGGGGAAAATTGACTGCTACATCTGGTATTTGTTCCAAGGATCTGTCACCTGCTGTGTTCATCTCTAATTTAGTGTGCACTACTTCACAATTCCCTGATGAAGTGATCTGAGCTGCTCAAGGATCAACACTGTCTTTAGAGTAGAACCCAGGGCAAATCTCATGTTATGATTTAGAGATCCAAGGCTAGGCTGTACCATCATTATCTAAAAGTATTTTGCACCATGCAATATCCACAGAATGAAAGTAAATCCTTCACTTGAAAAGCAAATCTCTGTCAAAGTCACAGACCCAACAGCCATTCTCTCCTTTCCCTAGGGAAGATGCATTTCCAGGGGGAAGAAGTTTCTATGTTCAGAAAACCAAGGGGAAGATGTGCAAAGAAAACTATCAACATCCAATATTAGTGCTCATGGCCTTGTGCAAATATTAAAATCATTATTTTGAAAATGTTCTACCACTTAATTACAAACCTTCACAAGCCTTTCTCCAAAGTGATTCATCTTCCTGCTTAAAAAAAAAAAAAAAAAAAAAAGGCCAAAAATTCTTTACCTTCACAATTTGTGTTTTGTAACAAGGTATCTACTTTTCGTCTATGTGTTGACCAGTCCTCTATCTCATGTTTCTGCATAGTGCAACAACTATTTCACTGTCTAAAGCACACAGAAGTCTAGATGCCTCCACACTTACAGGTCCACTGAGGTTTTTGTGTGTTAGGAGGGCTGAGCAATTTTTGTGGAGTTTTTTGTTGGTTTGTTTCAAATAAAAACTAAACCAAACCAACACAAACAAATCCACTGGCACTGCCAGCCTTGCCCACCACGGTTTGAAGTCTCTTACCCAAGACAGTCATGACAGTCTTCATGAGCTTCACAGGGGTTCTCCTCCGGCTGATGGAGCCGCTGGTGTGTGACGACAAGACGTTGGTTTTCCTCTGGACATACATGTAGATCCTGATGTAAACCACCACCATAATGAAGAACACAACCAGGTTTAAGACACTCCAGAACACCAGGTAACTTCTGCTGTAAATGGGTGCCAGGGACGAGCAGACAGCAATGTCGCAGAGGCAGTTCCAGCCCAGGGTGGGAACGGCGCCCATGAAAATCGCGATGGCCCAGATGGATATGATGAGGAAGGTGACCCTCCTCCTGGTGAGGTTGCTGTGGATCTTCATGCGCATGATGGACATGTGGCGCTCCACGGCGATGACCAGCAGGTTGACCAGGGACGCCGTCAGGCTGGTGTCCAGCAGGCCCTGCCGCAGGAACCAGCGGTTCACCGTCAGCGTCTTGGACACCGGGCCCGTGTTGAACATCAGGAACACGTAGGCGATGCCAGCAAAAAAGTCTGCAGCTGCCAGGTTGGCCAGAAGATAGTAAAAGGGGAAGTGAAACCTCCTGTTCTTCACCACAGCTGCTATGACCAGTGAATTGGAAATGAAAATGAAGAGGCAGAAAAACGTGCCAAAGCAGAGAACACCGATGAGCTGAGGGCCTGTCCACTCATCCGCGGTGTCCGCCTTGGTCCTGTTGTAGAAAAAGTCCATGCGCTTGTCGTAGTAGCATTCGTTCATCCTGATTAAAGCCCCTGCATCCTAGGGAGGGGGGAAGGAAGATTAACAATCAGCCAAGAGCCCCACTTCAATCCCCTCTTGGGGGAGCGACAGGGATGTGAGAGGGCGTATACCTAAGGGAGGCCTTAAGTAAAAATTCAAACTGTGCAGGGTTGATGCAGAAGCTATTCTGGAGGACCACAGTGCATGATGCTTGGATGAATCAGGAATTTTAAAAGATTTTCCTACTTTAAAAATTCCAGCGTGGTTCTTTTGCACTAGCAGTCATACTGCAACAAAGGCAACAAAGTGGAAGTTAGGAAAATTATTTTTGGAGGTCATGGAGAAAATCTGAGCAACAGCCAAGCCATTCTTGCTTTGAAATCCCATGTTTGAGCCACAGCCCCATCATTATTTCCATTTCTCAGTGTAGCCAGTTGGGATAGGGAAGCATAAATCATAACTCTTCCATTTTACTGACTAAGCAATAAAAGGCCCATAACAGAAAAAAATATTTTTTGGTTTCTGAATTATACATTAATAAATGTAAAAAATATGTGTATATAAGATACTATAGGCCTGTATATTCTGAGCACATATCTGTTATTTAGTACTAGGACTTAAGTAAATGTGCTGAAAAGGGAAAATTATTTTCTAGATATTTGACTATTCTAAAGCCAGGAATTATTATACTGGGTTCTCAACCCACAGGCTTATGAGCACCACACAGCCCAGTTATCTTTAAAACCAAAATCCAGTTCCCTATCCAACCACAAGGTAAAGTAAGCCCTAGGAACAGCAGTAGTGCTGGGATTTATTTCTCATACCCACTCAGCACTATTTTGGACATAGGGCTATTAAACCTAATGATGGAAAGATAATTCAATTTCCAGATTACATCACACTTCTGCTACTCTGGCCAGGTCAATGTCAGCTGCCTTGGCAATTTTACTGCCTTTTTTATGAACTAAGCTGAGCCTGGACTAATTTTTACAGGAGATCTGGCAGCAATATCTCAGGCTGCTGGACCCCATGCAAGGTCTCACAGCACAGAAGGGAGAGTTTGTGTCTGATCATCACTGGCCCTCACATTCCCTGCCAGTATCCAAAGAAGGGTTTTAATAATTCATTATTAGATATTGTATGGTTTTAGCAAAACCCAGGAACATAGATTCTAATCATGTTCAATATTCTACAGAGTAGCAACCAACACAAAACCTAGAAGTGGTCAGAGGCAGAAAGATTAAAAAAAGCATAGACTTTCCACCTCTGCAGCTAAAACTGTTGGCAGATAAACATTGAGTTCACTTAGTCTATTATCACCCTGTGGTTATTTTACACTTAAATCTCATCTCCCCAGGGACTGGGAAGAAAATTGAACTATCCCCAGCAGGCTAGTTAATGCACCACTGTTATATTAAAGGTTCTTTCTAAGCTTTAAACTAAAAAGGTCCAGCTTCTGTAATTTATCTTATGCTACCTATGTTATTTCGCACAATATTTAAAGCAATTTTAAATCAAATTACACTATTCCATTTAATATTAATATTAATATTTTCAGGAAATTTATCTTTATTAGCATTCCATTTTTCTGAACTGGCTCCTTAGCATTTTGTCCTTGATTTTTCTGAACTCCCACCTAGTAATCAACATGAAAGCAGGCCATTTGACAGTGTTGTCCATTTTATTATCCTCAAAAACGTGGCCAGACACTTTTTTACAAAAGACTATATTACTTGAAGCATCAAATTTAAGCACATAGTCTGAACTAAGAACAACTACTTAAGGACAAGAAGTGGAAGGAAACAAGTAAATCATCCCTTGTGCTGAAATATTACAGAGCATCCCTCCATCTAAAAATAAAAAAGCCTCAGCGATGCAGATGAGTCAACTGGAATCCAACGCCCACTGCTCCCTGTTCATGGCAAGGAGGGGGAGTTGGGCACTCAGTGCATTCCCCATTCTCACCTAGGAAGTACTTGAAAATCAAATTCAGTCTCCAAGTGACCAGAAGTCCCCAGGGAGCTGCAGACAGCAGCGACTCGGGTAGCCGAGTGCTGGGAGCCCTGCCAGCAGAGAAACCTCTGTTCTAACACATCAAGGCAGCAAAGGACTTACTGAGCTCGACATTAAGCTTTTATAGAACAGCCCAAATGCCTGCAAATAGAAGCAGCATTTTGGGCAAGAATGGCAGGGTAGAAAAAAAAAAAAAAAGCAAAACTGTGAAAATTACAGGGAAGGTTTTCTGAACATGTTGTATCTTACTGTGTAATCATCTCAACAGATGAATCTCTTGCTTGCAGTGACAGAAGAGGAAAGAAATCTGCAGATGCTTTTTGCATCTCAGCTGCACAAAATCTTAAAAAAATCAAAAATATCAACCATGAATTTATTCTAAATACTTCAGCTTAATGAGGTCCCATCCTTGTTTGAAGTAGTAACCAAAGGAAAAAAAAATTCACAATCCATTATTCTCCACTGAAATAATTACACTACAAATACTTACTGTCACACAGCACAGCTCAAATGACAAATGATTTTGTAAGAGATGTCTTGAAGTGTTGAGGTAAGGTGAGAAGGAGTAGAAAAGCATCCAGCTGAGGTCTCAGGGTCACAGGGCAGACTCTGGGCAGTTCCAAATGGAAGCTGCACCAAAGCAGAAGCTGAACTGGAACTCGTTTACATCCCAGTCCTTCCAGTGGAGATGCACCAGCCTGTGTGCAAAAAGCACCCACAACACCAGGGGCCTTGCAGACAGTGGTTTTCTTCACACCTTTGTCTGAAGTCCTCCCAGCAGAATTAGCCTGGTCTCAGGAGAGCTGTACAGCTGTGACAGAGCTCTGCAGCTGAATCCTCAGTGGTCCTGCTCCAGTCACCAAAAGTGGGATAGGATATCCCATAGCTCCTGGCATGTCACATATCCTGGCAGAACTTTCTTCTCCAGGTCTTCTTTTCTGCAGCCAAGTCAGAGATGCTTATCTTAATCAGGGCAGGCTTAAACCTAAAAAGAAAAAAATAATACTTAAATATAACCCTTCATTAAAAATAACCCTAAGTATTACACATTTCAGATCTGTTTATTAAGTACACAAGAATTTGATAATTCAGGCAAAATATTGTTCAAAATTAGTAGAAAAAAAAATTAAACTTGTTAGTCCAGACTTAAAAAGCAAGAGAGTCATCCAGAGACTGCAGCAGAAAACTCCCCTGTTGTGCTACTCACTTTAAGAAAAATTGCCTTATTTTGCTTTGAAATTGGCTCTCCCAAGCTTGATAGTTCTTGGGGCTTTTTATGAGAAAGGACAAACAATCTCTGTTCCCCTGTTCTACACCACTTGGTGTTTCCTATCCCACCATGCAGATCTCCAGCAGTTATCACACACTGCATATTCTGCAGATGACTTGAGCTAACAGCTTGCTCTTTTACTTGCAGGCAAATGCAGCAACACTTGTCAAGTGCCAAAAGCATACCCTTGTCTAAAAGGTTCTTTTCTTCATTTCAGTTTATTTACCTCATTTCAACCAACAGTGGCTGCAAAGATCACAAACTGCTGGACTATGAACTGCATTTTCCTCTACCACTCTTGAGTAAACATTCAAGCTTTTTCTCTGTTCCAAAAAATCTCAAAGGATATGGGATTTTTAGTTAAACTGCTTTCAAACACCAAAGCACACTTTAAGTATTCTTCCCAATACATAACATCTTGAACTTTGTCTTCATGATAGTTTGTGTATTTTGATTGCTTATAAATTCCTCTATGACAGTATAATTCCTACCAAGTAAAAATATATTCTTCACTGTTCTTTAAATAAAAGTCAAGAATTTGCACGAGTATGTAGGAATATATTGCACTAGCTACCTGAATAAAGAGTTAGTGAAATAAAACAGCACCTAGGTAAGTTTTACAACATAAGGTTTGGCCAGTTGCAAGCTAGCATGCTTTAATAGTTGTTATTCAATTGGAATCTTGTTTTCTTCAATAAATTCACCAAAAATTTGTATATTCATAATAAAATTTAATATCAGTTATTTGTCAAGGATTTTGCTGATTGAAACTCTGATTAAAATTAGCTTTAAGTAATTTTAATTAAAAATTTAATCTTGCCTGTAAATCAACTCTAAGTTGAATTACTCATTATTAATGCAAACTTTTCTGAAGGAAAACACAAATAGTATTTTAATGATAAAGTCATTATAAAATTTAGCCTGCAAACCATAATGTGATTCATGGCACACCCCCATGGTTTTCTGCCTCTTCCCTGTCCATTAAAAACCAAGATGTTTCAATACATTGGCTACAACTTTATTGAAGGGCTGGCGTCAGTTTGGGGGCCTTTGATGGTTTCTTGATGCCCTTTATAAATGCAAGAGGGAGGGAGCAGACAGGCCTGGGTTGGCACAGAAAGCTGCTGTGGAGGATTCAAGCCAACTCTAGAGATGGACTGAAAGGTTCTGAGAGCAAAACTGAGCCTACAAGGAGGACAAGAGTGGTGAAGCCCTTTAGCAGGGCAGAAAATCATCTTGGGGGAGAGGGAAGGGTGTGTACCCAGGCAGAACACCAGCCTGGTGTACTGCTGGTTTTCCTGAGGAGCAATTTCTGTGCAGAATTTCAGGGTAGCTCAACACCCAAAATGATAGACTCTGGAACAGGAGGGATCACAAAGCCAGTCCAGTCCGGGCAGGTCTGTGAGAGCACAGAGGAGCAGGCTGTGCCCAGGCTCAGCCTGCAGGGCAGGCAGGCTGCCAGCTCTGCATGGGCACTTGGCCTCCTGCTCCCCTTCTCCATTAGCAAAGACCAGGTATTAAATACAGATCTCTGAGAGATTTTGAAACTTAGTACAAAAGTTGCTCTGCAGAAAGCTGAGTTTATCACACTGACTGATCACAGGCACAGGTGGCAGAACAAGGAAGAGAGTCACTTGAAATATTCTCTTCACTTTCAGCCTGTCGCTGCAGAGAAATATCAGCAGCAATTACCTACTTGCACATGTACCTTCAGCTTTTTAAATTTACCCTAAAAGTAGCAAATGGCTCCTGATAGAGCACCACAAAAGGAGTGTCTGGAGGCTTGCAGCCTGTGCAGCCCCTGCCAAGGGCTCACTGCACAAAAGCAGTGCTGCATTTGCTTGTCTGCGCCCCATGCCACAGGCAGACACCCTCTGTCCTGTCCTCTTCTTCTGGATCAACCACTGCTGCTGGTTTTGTTTGTCCCATTACTGAAAAGCTCTCTCTCACCTTATTCCCCAGAGGAAGGCACAGGCAGAAAGAAGCCAGGGTGCTGAGGAGCCAAAGCCATGCACACCAGCAGTAACAGTTCAGAATGGGAATTGGTTCCTTGTTCCCCTCCACACCCTGCTACATGTACATCCATAGAGGAAAACACAACCCAGTGATTGCACAGTAACCCAAGAAACCCATCCAGGTTACCTCAGCTTAGAAAGAAATACCAGTGCAGAAAAGGGTGTGTAACACAGCAGAAGCCAAACATGTTAACATGAACTGTAAGGAAGAGTTTTGTGAGATAAGTGCTCTGGTTCACTTTTGTCTTGAATAGTTTATTGATATTATAACCAAAATCTATTTAGAGAAACAAACTGAAAGGAAGCACATAGAGAAAATAAAATTATGCATACAAATATATCTAAACTAAAGCTTTTTAAAATCTGGTACTACTGGAGGATATAACTGAAGCCATCATTCATTTACCAGGTTTTACAGAGACAAATTATCTCAGAAATGCAACTGTTTTAAATTTTGTTTATTACAGAAATTGTGCAGGCATGTACTGCCTGTACCTGAAACAGCATGGTACATAGTATACTTCAAGGACCTGAGAATGTAATTTTTCCTAAACATTTTTAAAATGCAGCTTTACAAACTGGAAAAAAAATAAAGTTATGACTAAAAAACTATGAGGCCAGATGAATAGGTTTTTCAACCAGAGAACTTGCTTATCAGTACAGGAATCTACTTGTGGTTCTGTTTTTTTTTCTCTAACTGAAGTATCTCCAAGTTCAGATAACTGGCTGAACTCAAACCAATCACTCCCAAGCAGCATTATTCCATTACCTAGGTCTTCAATACCTTTCAGACCAAAGAGAGCAAAGTGCAACATCCATTTTATCTCCAAGTCTGTTTCACCTACATAAGGTTAACTTATGGAAAGTACAGCAGTCATACTTCCATCATGGTTCTGGATATTTCCAGTAATAGTCCTTTTCTGTGGTGTTATCTTTTGTACTGGGAAGGGAGTGGGCCAAAAGGAATGAAGATGATTCTTTGGCAACTCTTAAGTATCTGTGGTGGAAACATTTAAGGTTTTTTTTATCATACATCCTGCATGAAAGACTAATGTTATATGGCACAAATAGAGAGCCTCAAGAAAAGTATTGAGCTTACCAAAAATGTAGAACCTCAAGACTAAATATTTAAAGTTGCAGAGAGAGGAAGGAGCACCGCCAGCCACAAACTACAGTGCTCTGTACACACAGTCTGATAAGAGGCTTAAAAATCGTTGTCAGAGCACACAAGTGTCACCCTGTGCACATAAGTGACAGTGCTGCTCCTCTGCAAACTGCTGCACACTGACCCCCACAGTGGAACTGTGAAACAGAGATACAGAGGCACCTCCACCAAGGTATTACAAAGCTCAGGCTCAGGCTCTAGCTCCTGAAATCTCTTTAGAACAAAGCTGTTCTACTGCACTAAATTGCTTGTGAAAGTTCTGATACATTGCAGAAATTTGTTAGGGACAGATAGCAAGTAACTCACTAGTTACCACAAGTTTAGACTTCAGTAGACTTGGGTAATTTAAGACTTTCTGAAATTATAGTTTACTATATCTATATATGGAGTTCAAACTAAAAACTTTGCTGCAAAGCCTTCATTTAGTCTCCTTTAAGTGTGGTTCTGGAAGGAGCTGGCAGGTCATCCTATAATGCGGAAACAGACACAGCATTTAAAGTATTTAAAAGTCATTCAAACAGCCTATACATTGTGAAACATGCCTTGAAGAAAATACCTGTTCTGCCTCTAAAGTAAGTTTCCCATTTCTGCAGAACCTCCAGGTCCTCTCACTGACCACTACCAGCTCCATTTTACCATTCAACAAATCAGCTTTCTTTCACCTACTGTGGATACAGACTATTTCAGCACAGTCCCAAATAAATAAACTTTTACTGCTTATTTTCAGCACATATTGATGAGGACTTAAATCACACCACTGCTGATTAAAACAAGTCACTTGACTGCATCTGATCTGTTAAGAGATTTGCAGCCTGGCTTTCCAAGCAAACGTGTCAGTCTTTAAGACTAATAGCCAAGATGAATATATTCTCTACAGAGTCAAATCATATACCTCACAGATTTTATTTCATTATCTGATGGCATAAAGCCTATGCTAGAAGATATTCCTAAATGGTTAATGGTCAGTGTAGCACAGGAGGATAAGGGCACAGCCAGTCTAACTTGTCTGAAACTTTCACCAGCATAGTAATAAAAAAGCTAAATGCTCAGATTCACATGGTGGTAAGAACTGCTGCTTCTTTACTGATTATGCAGATTTGGTTTGTGGGGTTGTTTGATTTATTTGTTTGCTTTTAATTTAAACTCCAGTACAGAGATAAGCTCAGTGAAATCAGATTTTTCACCACATAACTGGATTTGAGTTGTGCTTTCTACTGCGCCTTTTAGAGGACCATAAGAACATGCAAGAAACCATGCACTCAGCACAGCTTAAAGAACAAAGCACCAGCAATGAAGCTTACCAGTCTGCAACAAGAAATGCCTTTTTCTCGACTCATACCACAGATAGGAGAGCAGACCTAGGTACACGGTCTCTGGAAACACAAGGGTACTAAACTGCTTCCTCTCCCTCTCCCCCGACTTTGTTTCCTTAAGAGAAAGAACTTACCATGCAAAATAATAATGCAGCGTATTTTTTCGGTGTATTGCACAGATTAAGACAACACCGCATTAAAAGAACCACTTTGGAGAAGCCGCTTCGGCAGAGCCCGCAGTCCCTCCCATCCGCCCGCACCCAGCGGGGCAGGGCCCCGCGCCCCCCGGGTGTGCGGACGGAGCCTCAAACACATGGAAACTCACGCGTGGGTTTTCGTGCGTGTCCGTGTCTGCACACACCGCGGGACGGCTCTGCCCGCCGGGCGGGGGCTGCGCTCCGGCAAAGAGCGACAGAGCTGCCGAAGCAGCGCCAGCCCGGCTCCTGCGGGAAAGGCGCGCTCCTCCCGGAGCGACGGAGCTCCCACCGCTGCCCCGGCCCCGGCAGGGCTCAGCCCGTGTCAGGGGCTCAGCCCGTGTCAGCCTGCCCGCCCCGGTCCGGTCCCACTCACCGCAGCCCCGGAGCGCAGCAGCGCCAGCGCCGCCGCCAGCGCGGCCCGCCCGCCCCGTCCCGTCCCTCCCGCACCGTCCCGCTCCGCCCGCACCGTCCCGCTCCGCCCCGCCCGCACCTGCCCCGGCCAGCGCACACCTCGCCGGGGCCCGGCTGGGCTGTGCGGAGCGCTGGCGAGACCCCGGGCCGCAGGAGCCGCACGAGTCTGAAGGGCTGTGCTGCCCGGAGAGCCCAGCAGCAGGTACATCCCCGCTCACGCCTTAGGGAACAAACGCAAAGCCCTGACAAAACTGCAATACCTTCTGCGGATGATGCGGACAGCACGGACAGGTAGAGCACCGCACGTAGCTTTCTTTGAAACAGTGTAAAAAGCAAACAAGAACCACTTCACACCCAACATGTGATACGGAAACTTGGCGGCTCACGCCACCTCCAAGGGGCAGGACTGAGCACACGCAGCTTTGCGACTAAGGACGAGTGAAACTCAAAAGTAGAAGGTAGTACAAAATCTAATTTATCTGAAGCGTGTTATCAAATGGATCTGAACCATTGCTACCTACCTGAATCACTTACTGAGGCCGGGCATATGTCCACATAGTGCAGACCTAGGCACAGGTCTGCTCGGAGCTGGAGAACTGACAAAAGAAAATCTCAGGAGAAGATCTCTGCCCCACTTCTCAGAAACCCTAATAAAAATTACAGCATGAAACTTAAGGTGTTAAAGACTAAGTACAGCCTTACATGTGAACATTATATGTGAAAAGCCAAACAAACTCCATTCTAAAAGTTTTTTCTGTTTTAATGTTCCCCCCCCCAAAAAAAAAAAAAAAATAGAAAAGAAAATCCTCAGAATAAGAGCCCAAAATCTTATTGACTGTTCCCCTCTCTTGAATGCTCACCTTGAAGATGGCTCAGGAAATTTTCTTCTCTTCATTACTGTCCATGTCTTTCTGATACAAGCTTCTCACTGTCTCATCCATTTCTATGCTCCTTTTGTTAAGTCCTATAAGCAATTAGCAAAAGCTTCTTATTCCCAGAGAACAAGAGTATGAAAGGCAAGAGCCCTTTATCAGAGCACTTTGAAAAAGTTTATGTTCCAGTTCTGCTTCCATTACTGTGCATCACCTCCTTAGCAGCTGGAGTGGGACCACCTATCAGCCAGCAACTGTTCAAATCTATATTAATGTGCAGAGTTCAGAGTCAACATATGCCAGATTTCCTGTTAAGTTTCACCTCTGTGGAATAGAGGCAGTAATTGCCTCCAGCAAGTGTCTCTTATCTTTTTTTTAAGAGGAAAAAAAAAAGAGAACACCAGATGGTGGAGATAAAAATTGTTTTTTACCACACATTAGCAACCTGCTCTAATATGGTAGGGCTGAAACAGCAGTCTAGCTAGCAAGTATTTAATATTATTTAAACCATAAAAAATTAAATCAATACTGGACAAGAAAGCTTTAGGATTCCATTATAGATATTAAGTCTTAAAATCATTTAAGAAATATTAAGTATTCTCTTTTGTTGATAATGCTTTCCCTCATTCCCTGAGGGATTCTCTCACAAACAAATATTTATCTGAACAACAGTTTTGGCAGGTCCCATTAAGAAAGAGCTGGAGCCTGAGTGAGGAGCCACAGCTCCTGCACCATGGCTCCATGTCAGGGATGTGGGGGGCACCTCACCTGCTTCAGGGAAGAGAGGCACCAGGTCCCTGGGGGTGATGAACCTGTTGCATTGTTCATACATTCCACCACATTATCCCCACACATGCTTTATTATCTGCTTTTGCTAGGTTCCAGTCAAAACAAACAAAAAAGGGCCAAAAAAAAAAAAAAGAAAACCTGCTACTCGCCTCACTCATACCAGGGCAGCACTTTGAATTCCCTTTGCCATCTGAAACACTAACAAGCCAGAACCCACAGAGAACTCATTAGTAGTTAAGAACACACAGCAAGACTGAGCTACCACACTGATATCATCTATTAAAAAGTGGTTTTTTTGGGGAGCAAATAGTGGAGAGACAGAAGTGGAGCATCTAATATAATAGCACATCCACCCCAGGAACTGTCAGCACTCCTGGAAGTTTCCAGAAATACCTGGTTAACATTTATGCACTACTATCCTGGAAGTGCTTTTAAGTTCCCCAGAGTCCTCTGTTCTCACTGAAAAAAGTTTATAAAGAGGCAAGGGGAAAGTACAGTCCTTAGAGTTGACCATCCCAAAGACAGCTAGAAAGTCACTTGAACAAACCAACTGCAAGACCCAGCTGCTATGTATTTTCTTCCAAGTTACATGTGCTTGAAATAAAAGTAAAATTAAATGGCACCATTTTTGCCTGAATTTTTCATCTGTGTTATGACAATACAACAGTATAATACTGCTTAAAAAAAAAAAAAGAAATATCTTTCCAGCAGCCTTCAGATAATACTTACCATGAAAGTTTTCAACCATGCAAAATGCAAAAAGTATTTAACTACAGGCAGTAAGTTTAATCTGGACACAGTACAAATCAATATTGTGGGTATAATAGAAAAGACAGCCAAAAAAAGATAAAAGGATAACAAACTGCTTTTTAGTAAAGCTGTTAAAGAAAAGACTGACCTACAAGTGGTTTGTGTTAAAATGATATTCAAGAGGGAAAACAGCAATTACTTTCCACTTGTGCAGCTTTTTAGTTTTACATAAATTTAATTCAAGTAAATGAAATGTGCCAAGTAGAAATGACAGTCTGAATGCATCAAGTTAAATGAAAAACTCCTCCCTTCTTGACTTCTTTTTATTTAATACTTTTAATTGCAGGATTATTTTTTAAAAATTATTTTCATATGATTCTTTTTATTATTAACAACAACAGTTGATTCAAGGCCATTTTCCTTCCTCCTCAAGATCATTAGCAAACGGAGCTTCCACAGACAATGCTCTAGGATCAGTCTTCTCTAACATGACAGAACTTGAGGCAAGAATACAGAATTCTTCACAGCTGTCCTCCAGACACAGATTCTGGGTCTCCTGTTGGTCAGCCAGCTGCTGTCACATTGTTTTCTTCCCCAGAAGTTTAATTAGCCACGACAGTCTGTTCATGAGGCAGATCCAGATGGCAGGTTCCACTGCAATTTGGAGAATTATCCTTCTCCATACCACTATGCTTTTTTTGCATATGTCAGTGGTGGATTTCAATGTGCAGCCATCAATTAATAAGTATCAAGTTGTCATCACTCTGTTGTCTGCAAAGAAAAAAATTCACAATTCTCCATTCAGCAATAAATGCAACAGGAAGCATCTACTCATATGAGCTCAGTTCTGATCCTTCTGTTCTCTGCTCTCCCTTTCCACACACAGCTCTAAAGCCTGCACTGGACCATGATGCAAAAACTGCTAGAGTAGCAAAAGCTCTGGATTTTCACTCCAACAACCAGGCTTGTGCCCTCAGTACTGCAGAGCATATTATGGTGCATATTTATTATGCTCAGGCACACAAATCTCTTATTCTGCACAGTGACTTGCAGGTGAAACCTGAAGCTGGACCTGGCTGGAATTCTTGTTAACTAGTTGGTTTTATGTGCCCCCAGCAACCACTGGTATACCTTCCCACCATCATCTCATGTTCTTTTTCTGGCTATTGGGTCTCCTTTGCCAGGATGCACCAAAAATACAGAATTGCATTTCACAAAAACAGCAGTATATAAGTGGACAACTATCCTACTGCTAAAAGGGGATTTGTTACATCAGTTGTGATTAAGTGTTCACATTTTGGTCTGTTCCTTCTCCCACAGCCTGGATTTATTGCACAGCATAGTTTTGGGGTTAAGCACCAACCTCTGGCTGAATCACCCTCTCACTTTCTGCTACTACTCCAAGCTTAGTAGCAAAGCTTTTTGGAAACAGACAACTTGTAGCAAAGACTTGGCTTGCTCCAGAACCCTTGGTAGTTTCATGCTGTATTCCAAAGTTCTCTCATCAGCTTCTGCATAGCAGTTTTTATAAGAGTATAACAGTAAAAACATGTTTAAGCTCAGAATTGCTGCCTTTGCATCATCAGCTGACTAAAGATCCAACATGATCCAAATATCACACAGGCTGAATTCTGGATACTCCAGCATTTGTGAAGCAGCAGTTTGCAGTGAGAAGCTAACTGTTGTACTTGTCAGTAAAACACTCACTAAAAATACCCTACTGACCTCCTGCAGCAGCAGATGAATGGAAAAGAAGTTCTCTCTTTTCTGTAGCCAGCACTGCTATGGTCTTTTAGAAATTCATGTAAATCTGTTACTGGAAAACCACTTTGTTGGTATTTCTGAAAGAAAAAGCATTTAATTTACAACACATGAGAAGTTGCTGGGCATGAAATATTCTAGAATGTTTCCTCTAGAGTGTGACAGTTAAACCAGATTCTTTAGTTCAAAAGTTAAGTATTGCTATAGGAAGGAAAAAACCCATTCCCATCCTAGAAACAGTACATAGCTTGCTTTGTTCCACCAACAGTGGAACAAATGTAAGTGACAGAAAATTCACACTGTTCACAGATTCTCTTAAGTTTTGTTTGCTGCCCATAAGGCCAAGCAAGCAATCTCAGGCCATAATGGTACTGATTCTCCCTTGCTCACAGTGAGCTGCTGTGCTCACTGCAAGTGCCTTGGACTCCTTTTCCCTAGGAGCTCTAATTCTGGGTTTGAAGGGTTCCAGTGTGACTATTCAACATTGCCATGCTGAAGAAATGCTATGGGAAAAAAAAAAAAAAAAAAGTTCAGCCTACTGAAACAGTTCTCAGCTGATCTGTGTGAAATTCTCAGAGGGAAGGGTCAGTAAAATACCACTTTGCAGATCAGACCATCCAGTAAACTAAGAAGCACAGACAAATAAGTTACATTTTGAGGTGCTTCAAAAGTGAAGCTCTTGCTTGGTCTGGAAGTTGCAGTTCATGTCAGACCAGCCTTATTCTGCTGGCCTGTACCTGACACCAAGGCAGGAAAGATGAGGGCTGAAGGGTGTGATCCACATTGCCTTCCCTGGTCACTGAGGCTACCAGGAGCACACAGGGCAGAGAGCACTTGAGGTCAAGAACAGAAGGTAATTACAGAAAACTTCAGCTCACTCTCAGAGTCTGTACTGGAAATGGACAACACAATTTAAACTTGAACGAGAAGTAGTGCACCTCTCAGAAGAGATTTCTTTTTAACCACACATTTCCAAGCAGCACATTAAGGAGGCCTGGAGACCTAAATGACTTCAGAGTCTTCTGCTTGAACCTTTCCAAACTCCTGCCAAAGGCACATCTGAGATGTCAGCAAACTCATCCACTCTTCCAATTTTGCTACAGACCAAGCTAAAAGATTTTAATAATCTCATCATACATCAGAACCAATAGTAGATGGTATGGTGATGAGCAATTAGCAAGAACAAATACAAAATTGATTAGAAGTGTAACAGAAAAAAAATGCTTTACCTTTATGGTGTCATAGGAGTCAGTAATGAGTGCAATAAAAAGGCTGAGGATCATGTATATGAACAGACTAATAAAGGAGTACAGATATAATCTGCTGAACATCCACACCAGTGAACTCTTCTGTTGGATTTGAGCAAATGTTGCAAACATATCATCACCATTGACCAAGGAAAACAGACATTCAGCCACTGTGTTCAGATCTTCAAACTAGAAAATGAGCACAAATTATTATCAATGTGAAAATCAATCAAGACTCAAACAAAAAAGCCAACCCAGGCAATCAAATGCTACCATGCTTTCCTGTATGTCAGTAATAGAATCATGTAGAAATATCATCTTGACTAAGCATGAGGTGTAAAAAATCAGACATAATATTTATTATCAAGAAATAAAATTTATGATGTCCAACAGGCAGAACAGTTAATAACTGACCACCACAAAGCTACTGAATTATAAGCAATTTTGGACCTGCAGAAAAGTATCATTCCATTTCCCAAAGCACAGCTAAAGTGATTTCACAGAATCTATACAGTAAATTAGTGGTAGTATGCTGGGAACACAATCCACATTCTCTGGCTTCCCAGCTCTGCAGCATTACTGAAGTGTGGGTAATAAATCAATACAGTATTAAGGGACTAGAGTTAACACATAGCCTTCAAAACTCAAATGGTCTCAACTGAATTAACCACCTGTCACTCAGAAAGCCCTCAATGAGCTTTAAGTACAGGCTATAGCTGTATTATGAAGCTACTGAAGCACATCCTGTACAAAAATTTTAGTTTAATTTCAAGGACAGTCTCTTAAATTCCAAATTCCATTTCCCTAAACTGGAATGTATCCTGAGGCTAAAACCTTTTTTTATCTGCTAGGTAAGCCCACTTCCTATTTTGTTCTGCCCTTCCAAATAACTGGATTTCTTAACTATAACTTATTGGACAATATGAATTAATAGCCACATTAAAACATATGCATTATCAATGAACCAGCACAATTGTGGCCCCATAATGAAAACAAGATGTCAAGAGGTATATGCTTGGGAGGAAAATATATTGGTGCACAGGAACAGCGGGTCTAGTTTACACCTATGGCTTATTTTATTTTAATTTTTTTAAATTGAATTTTAAAGCCATTGTGAAACTCAGAAGTAAATTATCCAGAAAGAAGGGAGGCACAGCACAGATAATTTTTGATGCACTGACACAGAAAGACCTGCTAAGGACTGCTCACCTGGAAACCCCTGAACTGACACAGCACAAAATGAAGATATCCACTCTCTCTCTCTCTGACTATAGTAGAGGGTGTATTTCTATATTTTTGAGTATTTCTATATTAAGGAGCTCTCCAGGGTTTCTGCACATGGGTGAAGACTCTTCCATTTCTCACAGGATGGCTGGGGTGGGAGAGCCTGCCTTGCACAGAGCCACATTGCCTTCCTGTGGGACACTGGGGGACTGGCAGGAACAGGAATCCTCCACAGCTGCTTTCCTTGACATTGATACATGATCTTTAGGCAAGAGGTAACATTTTCATAGATAAACATGTTGTTAACTATCCTTCCTTTGGCTCAGATAATGTACTTGTTGCAGGGAAGTTACAGCAGTCATCATGCTGTGCTTTATAATGTTATAAACAATTGAACCTCTGCTGTGGCAAAGGATCTCACTGCATCCAGCATCCCACAGAAAATATATTGCCATCACGTTGGAACATGCAGACTGAATACCTACATTGCTCAAAGGACAGAATTACAGTAAATGAGAGCAATGAGAGCTCTGGGGGCAGAGGAAGCTGAATGAAGCACTGCAGCACTTCTCTCCATTACATATACACTGTGTGCACCCAGAGATCAGGAATGAGAAATCAAACATTTGTTAGTCATTAACAGATATCTAGAATTTTCCATTACAGGAATCTGCCTCTGTTCAAACTGTCACACAGAGCATCTGCCAAGAAGAAAAGCAAACAAGATTTAGGGTTGTTTTGGCTTCTGCTTTAGAATATACAAAGCCTTACTCCTTCACCCAAGTTTCAAGACAAGACATACCAGGCACACACTTTGATACTAGCCTTAAGAAAACAAACAAACAAACCCACAACACACCCCCACACAGGAAGCAAAGCAAACAAGACAAGCATTCATCCATCCCCTTATGAGTCACAATTTGGGAGATGAAGTTACATGGCACAGAAAAGATTTGGAAAAACAAGGCCAGAGCCAAGGAGATTTTTAAAAAAATAGTTCCAGTGAACTGTTTAGTGCCTCTTTAGCCCAGTTGAACTGGGATTGCCAGAAGAGGGCAGAAGAGACAGACCAATGCACGTGGCTTGGACAAACCACCCCTCACCACAAGCGGCTGGAGATCACACTGACTTCAAGCACACAGTAAAAGCAAGAGTAGTTATTTTGTTAAAAGGAGCCAGTAGTAGGAGGCACAGATGGAATGAGAAACACTCCTGCATTCACATTACAGCTTTTAAACAGGCATTTTCATTTAAGACACCTTTCTGCTGGTTTGGCTAGGAGCTATACACACACACACAGATACTCCCATAATTACACCACAAAAGGAGTGATACTGCTGATGTACCTTTTCATGATAAGGTCCCAGGACAATCCAGCCACAGAAAGTATAGCCAAGATAGATCATCCCAGCACAGCAACAGAACCTTAACACTTTTGGCAACGATGCCTGCATAGTTAAAATGAGCACCTACAAGTCAGAGTGGAGAAAAGAAGAGAAGAAAAAGCAAAAAATTAGAGACATACCTGGGGGGAAAAGTGATATATATGTGGATATATACATGTTTTAATTGTTAGACATTTGATTCCCTCCTTACATTGTAGGTTTGAAAGTATCCCAGGTATCTGATGACTCCAACCCAGACAAACAAAGTTGATGTTCCAAGTAAAATGCTGCAGACATCATAACTTGCGAGGTTCTAAGGAATCCAAACAGAGCAGGTGGTCAAGTTACAAAGCACTAGATAGGTCAGCTTGGCAGCTATTCAAGTTCCAGCAGCTCAAACAAACAAAGCAGGGCAGTCTAGTACGGAAAGCCTGTTACTACATCACAAAAATCAGATCAATGTGAACTGCAGTTATTTACTGAGATCATTCAAACACAACAGTGCTGCAAGTGGAAGCACACCTGATATTCTTGAAATTTTGCATTAAGTGCAAAGTCTGGAAGAAAAAAAAGCCCTTAGTTTGGTCACAACACAGTTTCAAAATTAGATTGAAAACCTCAGTTTTTGTTTAAAAAGAAGGTTACTATTTGCTGCTAGGCATAGAAGCTCTTGTTCACTGTTTAAAAAAACATGAGCCATCATTTACATGAAAGTGACCCTTGGGACTGCAGCCCTTTCCATGCTTACATGCATTTACATATCTGAATAGGTTCTCTGCCAGCAGCCCAGAACCTGAGCATTGTTTTTACTACAGATTTTACTACAACCAAACCTACTTGAACTTTACCTGAGGAGGCCAGAACAGGTTGCAGTAAGCCCAAGAGAGCCATCTAGCTCAAGCTTTCCTACCCTCAATCCCCACCTCACCCTACAGCCAGTGATTCCCAAGTGCTTCCTCTGAAGGCCACTCTGGGATCTGCCCTTTGAGCCTCAGTACATATGAGGCAGTAGCAGCACACTACCTACTCTGTTTTTCCCAGAATACAAAGTTTTGTGAACACGAATTGTTGACACACATCTATTGAAGATTTAAAAAAAAAGAAAAACAAACCAACAAAACACACTAGGAAAAAAAACCCCACAAAACCAACCCCAAAAGGCTCCTGGAGAGCTGCCAGCTGGACAAGGCACAATGATTTCAGCAAGCCCAGGCAGGGAGCTCAAGGACGAGCAGCCTGTGACTGACTGACACTGTTTGTGCCTGTGCTTGCCAGGAAGACAAGCTGTGACAGCTCTGTTTGCAGTCCTACAAGCCATCAGCACCTCTTTCATTCAAGGGGATGACTCGTGGTTTCCCAATACTGTACCTGCTACTACTTCTTACAGAACTAACAACTCAAATTGTGGGTTCTTTCTGTAAGGAACTGCCTACCCACAGGTCTCATACCAGGGATTAGGGGTCTTAGCACTGTGGAAATAAGAAGTTTAAATAGCTTACATGGCCTTACTGAAAGATTTTGGGGATGAGTAACTGAAAGTAGTTGTTAGATACACTGGCACTGGGAAATGAGCTAAAATAAACAGATGACTATGGACTATCATAGCTCACTTCCACCTGTTCCCAAGTTAAAGCACAATACACATGGTTACTGCAAAACTAGTATTTTAGCTGAAGTATGAAATTCTTACCTTGGTTTTTATTTCCATTTTTAGGATTGACCCAATGACTGTCATCACATCACTGATAATTACCAGGACATACCACCCGTTTAGGAACTCCAGGCGATCAGAGTAACAGACACAGCGCTTGTATTTCTCCAAGAAGAAGTTCACAAATCTCTGTTGACAAGATAGCGACACTAAGGGAGATATCTTGCAACAGATTTTCTCACTTGAATATTTCATGTTTCAAAGGGTGCCCCTTCACAGGGCCAGCAGCAGAGAAGGCAGGGACCAAAGAAGCATTGAGGTCATGAGCACTGTGCTTACCTTTTGTAGCCTCCAGGCAAGAACAATGGATCGTGTGCAGAGGATGAGAGAAGCCAAGCAGCTCAAAATGACAAATCCATCAAAGACTAGAATATACTGAGTGTTTTTCTGGAGAACTGTGAAGAGCCAAGGAAATAAAGTAGGGTTAGTCTTTCCACATGTCTTTTAATGCAAGTTATGTGGCATTTTGTAACAATTCATGCTCAAATACTCTCACCCCATAAGCAGATACACTTGCAGCAAAAATATAGCTTGTAACCTACCTTGAACACAGCTCAGCAGAGAAATACATCAAGACAGTCATGAAGACTGGGATACAAGAATGAAAAATATGTCCAAGTTCTTCAAAATAACCCAAAAATGGGTATACATTTATATGTAAATATATATAAATATATATTGATACAGGTATCCTCCTTTTAACCTGTCCATCTGTGCTTCCACAGTGTTACAACTACATGAGGCAAAAGAAATGCAGATTTGGTCTGTATTAACACCATTAAATTTAGCAAAAATTCCCACCTTAGTCTGCAATAAGAAACTTGTTGGACTTTCTGTACTGTTTTCTTTTCATCCACAAGTTTAAAAGCCACCACATGAACACAAATTAGGTGTCTTCCTTTGCTTTCTCACATCAATGGTCCCTATCTTTTCCATAACATGCCTTTTAAACTATATGAAAGAGAGGCCAACACTCATTTTCAATTGTTGCAATAGCCCTTCAGCTCACCTTTGTTACTAAGTAATGCACACTCCCTCAGCTGGCAATCAGACAAAATAAACTACTCAGGAACAGGTAGTTGAAAGACAGCCACAAGAAATTGCTGGACAGAGATGCAAGCCAAGGCACTTTGAGGTTATTCAGAATATCCTCAAAGTTACCACTTTAATATCAGTACAACATGGCATTATCAGAGAAAAGCTGGCTTTACTGAGGCAAAAGGCAGGCTACTTAACATGGTTATTAATCAAGATACTGTATAGCACACAGAAGAATATTGTTCCACCACAGTCCTTTGCAAGTCAGCACATGGGAGCAGCAGTTGTACAGTGCTACCACAGCTACTATTCCCTTAAAGGGCCTTTCTTGCACATTCCTGAGCTGTCAGACCAAGCCCTGACACTAGAAATACACAGCAGATGCCAGCCATTGTTCATACACATTTAATCTACCAGCAGTGGCAAAAAAAAAAAAAAAAAAAAAAAAAAAAAAAAAAAAAAGCCAACACAAAAAACAAACTTTTAGAAATAGTATGCTTCAGTCAGTTAGAAGGAAAAAAATTGAAAGCTGTAGGAGGCTTCAGCTGGAAATAAGTCCAGTGTTAGTGGGTTAAATCAAGTTATCCCAGAGCAGCATAACAAATCAAAATCTATTGAAGAAACATTCATCCTCCTTGCAGGGAAAGCTCACTGCTGATACACACTGAGATGCAGTGTGTGATGATTGTGTCAATCTCACAACACTCTCACAAGAGGAATTATTTCCTAGCTCTCGATTAGCAAGGGGCAATGAACTGCCTTAGACAAGTTGCATTGTTCTACAAGTTACATTGTTCTACCTGTTTCCCAGGTCTACAGACCAGGGAAAGCAATGGGAGATGCAGAACTGCTGCTATGCAAATTTCATGTATCACACTTACCCGAGTTAAATATGTGCCAGTCTTTGCATTCCTGAATATCAGTGTCACTATCAAAATAAATCTTGATTTTTCCACTGTGGGCTCTATTATTGAAAGTTATCTGGAAATATAGAGCTACATAAGAAACAGGACTAGCAAGATTGCATTCCAGAAAAATAAATCCTGCTAAGTGCTTTGGACACAGCATGCATTAATTTTGTTGATCAGATAGGCTTTAAGAAAGTTGTCACCATAAATGATGTTGTGGACATAACCTGAGTAGGTGACACGTATTATTCCAAGAGGTCAAACTTCACACTTAGTCTTTAGATAAAGAACAGTTCCTTATCCCTTTCCAGGTTAGGAA
This sequence comes from Oenanthe melanoleuca, assembly GCF_029582105.1. Classification (NCBI taxonomy): domain Eukaryota; kingdom Metazoa; phylum Chordata; class Aves; order Passeriformes; family Muscicapidae; genus Oenanthe; species Oenanthe melanoleuca. The sequence goes on along the minus strand of NC_079342.1, from coordinate 13,416,183 downwards.
GTTACCACCTGGCAACCTAGCCTCACAGCAACACCATTTCAGCAGCCTTTGGGAAGGGGGTAAGGGCCAGGACATCTCAGCTGTGCTCCTCTTGCAGGCTAAATATGAGGATGACACCTGCACCTTAGCTTGAGCTCTGATTACACATACAGTGTTGGAAGTGCCACAGCCCATTGTCACTCACAGTATTCTGAAATGCATAGCAGTCAGGTAATTCACGGGCATGGATTGTCTGCAGAGCAATGCCTTGCAGCTTGAAGGAGATTTCAACTTGTATAAGCCTGCATATTTGAAAAAGTGTAGAAATGTATTTAAATATCACAGAAATATGCACAAATTAGAATCTACCTTATTATATGAAAGGGCAAATTGGAATCATTTTAAAAAACACATCACTTTACCTGTAAAATTCCAGATTGAAAAAAGAAGAGTTCAGCTTCGGTTCTGCCTTCTTACCAATTAGTTCCTTTGGCTTTAAAAGGATACATTCTGGAAAGACAAGAAAATTTGTTATCATAAAAACTTCACATTGAAAGTAGCATTAAACTGAGACGATCAATGTGTATAGCAAGTCCTAATCAGGCAAAACATCGATTTTGAGCAAACTTATTCAGAGGCCAAACTAGTGGGGTCAGAAGCAGGTTTGTGTACTGACTTGGGAGCAGCCAGATCTCAGCTCTGAGAGGCAGTGAGAGCACTCACCCATGGAAGGTACAGACTGACCTGCATCCAGAACTCTGCATTTGAACCTCCTGCACAGAGGGGGAGGAGGTGTGTTTAGGAAAAAGAGCAAAAGAACAAAACACCACCTCACCATCAATTACAAAGATTTGTAGGTGGTTGAAGAGGGCCTCTTATAATCACAGCTGTCTCTTCTAGACAGCTACTAATAACCAAAATGGAAATAGGCAAGAAGAATGGTAATGTTCCTGAGGTTTCCACACAAAAAGCTATTGGTTTTCAGCTTTAGAACTAGAATTTAAGTACTCCACAGCAAGACATTTTAAGTACAATGGCACTGTACCTGTTTCAGTAGAAACATCTATGTTCAATGTATCATTGGAAGGAAGCATTGTGCCTCTCTTGTACTGTTGTTTACAGATTTTTAAACCTGATTCTTCATGTTCATAACCAAGTGTCCCCAGGGATATGTTCTTCAAGTGCCTATACTAGTTTAAAAACAAAAACAGAACTAGAAGTTAAAGAAAGTCATCTTTTTTTGCATGACACAGCAAATGGAAACCTCAAAGTTATATGCATCAATGCAGATTTTTAACTTTTAAAAAATCTTTACTTTACATTACTTTACATAAAAGCTTTCCACTCAATTTACAGACAAGAGGGCTGCTGGCCACTAAATAGCAGTGATCAGCATCCTGGTGACACAGTGACCAGGAGCCCTGTGCCTACTGGGCTGCCTGCAGGTGATCACCATGGTCATTAGACACCTGGTAATTAATGCCTGGCAGAGACTTCAGCACAGTGTTGCTGCTAACACACCCTCAGGGTGATGGTCCATCATGAAGGTGATGATTTTCACAACACTTGAAGCCTGATCATTTACACATGATCTGAGTCACAGTTCTTATCAAATGTATGCCAAGATCAAAACCAGAGCAGCTCCCTGTGTGAGTACAGGAGGGGGAAGCTGTGCACCCACTGTGTAACCAGGGAACACACACAGCTCCAGCAGCCTCCAAAGGTAACTCAACCTGCCTGCTTTACACAAGCACAGGAGCAGCTGAAAACATGCCTGTGAGGAAGGCACTTTTTCCACTAATTCCAAAATACAGCACAAGTCACTTCTTCATTTACAAGACATGCTTGAAAACAAGGACTAAAAGTGGAAGCAAATAAAGCTGTGCCAAAGCAAGTGTTGCCCAAACAGGGATCAGCCCCGAGCAACAGCAAGAACTGTGGCCCTTCAGACTGGATTTCCACACAACCTTAGTATCTACTGGAAGCAAGATATGCCCTCTGATCCCTGGAGTCACACCTGCCATTCCTGCACAAGTGAGGCAAGCCTCAGGGCACAGCTCTTCCTCTGCCCTTGGCTCCTCAACAGCTGATCCATGGACTAACCAGGAAGGACAGGAGATCAATGACTAACCATGAAGGCAGCTGCCTGCCAGCTCAGTTTCCCAAGAGCTAACACTGCCCAAGAGAAGCCAGACAGACCCATGGCCTTTTGGGGAAGAAGACAAACACACAGCAATTTGTTAGTTTTTATCATTACCTGACCTAGCAAAAGAGCTCAGGGCAGCATAGAGCAGTGGTCTGCTCCCAAGAAAGCATTTAGCTTTCTTGGAGGCCTGAAGTAAATAAACAAGGGAAGTCAGACAAGGTTTCCTATTACTTAAAAATTTGTTCAGCTGGCTTTAGTTCCTTTTCCCCTTTAACATGGATTTCTGTATTATGCATCATTCATTACCATCCTATTTCCCCCTTCCTATGGGCATTGTGGCCACTAGCCCACCTGATGAGGTACAACATCCCACCAGTCATTAACAACCACACACTCCATGTCCAGAACTGAAAATCAAACAAGCTACCACCCTTCTATGCAAAGCTCTGCCTTGCAGTGCCACTTTGAGGATTAGACAGCCCAGGAGTAAAGCATGGCCTCCCCACCCTGTCAGTGCCTGAACTCAGAGCAAGCTAAGGAAGCCACATCTGACTAAGGCAGGTCAAGTGAGTGGAAACAGCAATTAGTCACAGCTGCTCATCCCACCCAGGACATCTCCAGATCACTGCCTGCTGCCCTGCCCACGTGTGCTCTCAGGCTCTGCCCTCCTGACAGCACAGCACGGGGTGCTGGGCTACCCACATGCCACTTTAAACAGCACTGTGAAACAGCAAAAGCAAAATTCCTGTTTATAAGTATCCAAACAGCCTCAGAGCAGGCAGCAGAATGTCCTGGTCTTACAGCCTCTGCCACAGGGCAGAGCACAAGAGTAACAACTTCACAGCTGCTTCCTAATAGAAACTTCAGCTTGAACCAAGGGAAACCTGTGTACTCTTCCAAGTGTAAATGTATGTTTGGGCTTTTATGCTGTTGGGGTTTTTTCCCCTAAGTGTTAAAATATCCCCAGTGGTATATTACACAAAGGCTGAAATTCGGTTTTCTACAACTCCATCTTTTCCTTCCACTTCACCAACCCAGCCATGCATTTCAAAAATACAAACCAGAACACCAAATCCCATGTCTTCTAGCTGCCCATCTCAAAAAAAAAAAAAAAAAAAAAAAAAAAAAAAGGTTCTTTTGGCTTAGGAGTCATCTAGATTAGCTCATCCCACAAGGCACCTTCTAAAGACAGACACAAAAAAGGAAACAGTAGTCATAATGTTCACCTGAAAGCATGCTTTTTGAATTCTTAAGTGTGATATAAAATTCTCAGTAATGTCACAGGATACTAAAGAAGCCAGATTTCACAATTTAAATCTTCTTGAATATATGACTACATTTTATACCACACAGACACTTTATGAAGAGACCTTTTTCTGATGCCTGGCTCATTCTTGAGGATATAAAGCTATTGTTTCTCTACTGTCTTGTATCTGGAATTCACCTCAGTGCCTACAAAAGAAGGAAAGAGAAACAAAGCAAGAAAGAAAGAAAAAGAAAGCAAGCATGTTTTATTGCAGAAACAGTGGCAATATGGAGAGTACAAAGAAAGACTGAGAAAACTGCTTCACCATTCATTTAGAATGCCAGGAATGAGAGTCTTGGGCCCTGTCTAGCACATTTGTTCTGCTGGTGGCCCTGCTGCAGCCACAGGAGAGGACAGGAGAGCAGCCAGCCCCCACCAGAGGATGACTGAGGAAGAGGTTTGGTCCTTCAGCCCTGCAGCCCCCAGGTTAAAGCAGCACTGCTTTAACCCAGTGCCAGAGCTCATGTGCCAAGTGAACATGAAAGGTGTTTAAAACCACTTTTTACTCATCCAGTGCTAAACATTTCTGGGTTTGTCATCACTCCCAAGGAAGGAGACATTTCATATTCCAGAGTCTTTATCTCATTCAAACATACATTCCAAATGTATTAGTATTAAATACAAAAAACTCTTGCAGAATTTTCATCATAGATTTATTCACTATTTTCTGAAAACTGTAAAGGAACTGTTTTTTAAAAATACCATCCCTAACCAGGGTGAATACCTCTACACTCCTAATTACTATATTCCATTTTGAGGCTCCCAGCCCTCACTACAAAGCTGCAATTCAGGAGAGCTGTTAAGGACTTTTTTTTTTTTAAGCATGCATAGGTATATTTACGCCTTCAAAGTAAGACCTAAATCAAGGTTCCAGCTCATGCAAGATGACCAATTTTCAAATTTTCTAGATTTTTTACCTGAGTACAATTCTTGTTTGGATTCATCTCCAAGAGACAAAAATTCAGCTACAACAAAAACTTCAGGACACCCCATCTACACTGATTTAGTGAAATACCAAACTGAAATCCAAGAATGGAAACAGAAAATCAGAAACTTAGTGAAGTTTATAGCTGTATATAACACAGTTATAAAAACACTCACACCTACCTGATTAATAACATAAAAAATGCTATCATAAGCATCTTGTTGTGTATATATACTGCAGCTGTAGTCATCTTCATCAGTTCCAGAATAGCCTTTCAGGAATATGTGTTTAAAAGCAACAATGTTTTCCTCTTTGAAGGAGACCACCAGCTGGTTACTCAAACCAAAAAAAACAAGCTGACAAGAGAAAAAAAGAAACTGATTTGAATTTTGAACAGTGGTCAAGCAGCAGCATTTTGAAAACAGCTTTAAACTACAATAAATACAAAACAGACAGGTGCCTGTTGCTGTAACTCTGCTATGGCAGGAGCAGAGAACCTGATAACTAATGCCATGAGATACCAAAGCCAAGCTTATCACATGCAGGGTAAGTGAAACAAATCTAAGTGCAGTAAGTGAACAGACAGCTACATCACTTGCACCTTACACATATCATGCACCAACAACTCCAACTGGGATTTGCAAAAACCTTTGTGGAGGATGCAAATGGCAGACAAGCCAACTTAACAGCACAACCTGCTACCCCTGAAATGCTCTGCTTTGCTATGGACAAATTCCTGCACCTTTCCTACCTCTGGCATGGCACAGGAGTAGAGCAAACCTATGTGAGACCCTACAGCAATAAAAAGCGTCACCTGCCTGACCCAGGTGCTGTTTAAGGAGGCTATAACAAACAGCAGAGGTACTACTGAAGACATGTATTCCCCTTCCATATGGATGTTCCCATTTCCACCACCACCACCACAGAAAACCAACAGAGCCTAGAAGCTGCTTGACTTTTCAGCCAGAGTTTCTTCACAGGCACAGTAGCAGGAGGATACCCCCAAGCCACAGCTATGTGCCTGACACCTGAGCAAAAGCAAGGGCTCACAAGAAAAGTCTCAAGCAGCAGTCCAGAAAAATCTCATGGCCTTTGAAAACCAGGCAGCAGAGCACCCCTCTGCTCACAGGATAGTAGGAGACTGGGGCAGCAGACAGGAAAGTTACATCTTCAGTGATACTCCCAAAAGCTGAACTCAGTAGGTTAGGACAGATGGCAGCACTGAACCTTTTCAGAGACATGTGAAGATGTATATTGTATCATCATTCACATGCAAATTTTCTGTCCTGTCTTTGAAGGAAGAGGAACAACCCACATATGAGGTACAGCTGCCAGTAAAGAAAGCCAGGGCACCCCTTCCTTTTGGCTGGCACTGTGCTCACACTGCCCACCCCACACACTTTAATACAATCCCTGTTCCCATCAGCTCTATCTCTGCAGGTCACAATTGTGCCAGCACTAGCATGAATCACTTATTTTAACTAGCCTTGCCTAGACAGACCAACCAGGGCACTCCACTCCTGCCTGCAGAGAGAGACCTGTCAGGATTTGGGCACAGCATGGCACTGGCAGAGGCCAGACCCCAGAGCTTGCCATGGGCAATAAAACACCAGCACACATCAGCTGGAGGTGTGCTTCCTTTCACTCATAGCAGGCAACTCAAACACAAACCAGGGATCCCACAACTCAGCACATATATTAACCTGTTCTTGCAAACTGTCAGATGTCTGTCTTGCATTTCAAAGGTTCAGAAAAAGTTACTTCTACCTATATGTGCAGTCACAATTAGAGAACTGTAAAATGACCAGCTGCACTGTGATACCAGTGCAGCTTACGCACACCCTCTTCTTTGCCTGCATGTAATATCTCAAACAGAACACAACTTTTCAGATGCATTATTTGACTACAAAAGCAAGAGACCCATCCAATTCCTGCAGCCCAGACATCACATCAGATACCATAGCATATTCACATTGAACAAGGACACTTTAATTTTCTGATTAGATATCAGGAAATATCACTTTTGAAACAGTCCAGTGAAAGTGTAATCTAAAAATGTAACAAAAAGCAGTACTTGACAAGCCTGAAGACAGTGCTGACTTTAATAGGAAGAGTAATTTGCTTTAAAGTATTATGTCAAAAATGGCAAAATATCTGGTTAAGCACTGCCCCAAAAATCTCCAGGAGGTTTTTATAGTTTGTTATTCTTCCCCCTTGAAATTCCTTTCATAGTGTTTTTTCTTTTTCCCTGGGTAACAAATACCAGGGATGACAAAAGGCCCAGAAGTACAGACCTGCTTCTCTTGCACATCATTGCTACTCTAAAAGTAAAAACAGAGGATTACCTGTGTTGTAACCATGAGTATCTTCAAAATCTGCAAAGCCAATTTCCATGGTATCTGACGTCTTGCTCTGTACTTTTCACATGGGTTCATGAAGTAAAACTTCAAATCCTCTTTCAAAGCAGTTTCTCTTAGATCTAAATCTGACTGAGTCATCATATTTCTGCCACAAATAACATATTAATTAGAAACCAACAGAATGCTTTGGTAGACAATTTCCTCATTGCAGTATCACCTCAGATCACCACAGGACATAAAAGGTCCAAAATAGTTTTTGGATTATTTTATGGAAATGCAAAAATATTTACCTGTGATCACATCATTAAAAATCAAACACATCTGATCATTAAAACACACCATTTAGACAAAAAATAACAGGCATTAAATAAGAGGGTTTGTAATAAAAAGAAATGTAGACTTGCTGTTACCGTCTTAAAAATCCATTTGAAACAAAGAGGGACCACTGCTAACATATTTGTCTGAATAACCCACATTCTAGCAGAAGAAGAGTTGTCCTAAAGATTAAACCAGAGCAGTCTTTACACACACTTCTGTAATGAACATGCAGCTCCAAGGGCTAAATTCATAAGCATTTCTTTATTTAAATACCTGGGCATGTAAAAATCAGAGGACCAAGTAGAAAAGACTGCTATTGTAAGTGTTTTAAATCACCTTAAGTTTCTCCTCCTCAACTGAATGGAACATGAAAAAACTTTCCCCATCTTCTAATCCTTTTAACCCTGTTTTCCAGTGTCATATTTTCAGAGCTTTCCTACTTCATATAGAGATCAAAACTAATCTAGTGATTTTTTTCTTTTTACATGTTAAGAGGATCATAACTGACACCATCTGATTATCAGTTCTATTTACCATTCAGAATGTTAGTCCTGAAGATCTGAATTTTATAAAGGACAATATTTTACCTGAGGCTCGAAACCAAAAGCATCCAAGTTTTCAGATACTTGGAAAACTTTTTCATTTTTACTCTTTGTGCCCACACCTGTTTCAAGTGCACAGATATTTAAGCTCAAACTGCAGATCACAAAGCACATTTGATATGCTAGAACCAGCTGTCCCACAAGAAATTTCAGTTAAAGAAGCACAGTAAGGCTGACACTGTGGTGTTTCCTCAGAAGAGGAAGTGAAAACAACAACAAAAAAATCTATTTTACTGTTAAAAGCTCAAAAGTTATCTTTCCTACACAGCCTTAAATCAATCTCTCAAGAAGATGATGAGAGGCAGGATGATTTTGGTTTTTAAAGCAGGAAAAACACGGGTAGTTTCCAAGAAAAAAGAAACTGTGGGCAGCATCCCTATTTAGACTTCTAATAAAAAACATACTGGACTAGCTTTAGTAATGTTCAAGATACAAAAATTTTGAAAGATGTAAACACACCTGACAGAAGAGCAGGTGATAACTACAGCTGTGAGCATTGATTAAGGAAACAGGTACATACATACTTGAATCCTGCACTGACACCCAAAGACATCACTGCTCCTGTACCAGCTGCTCTCCAACAGGCAGAAGCATTTGTGTGGGTGCACAGTGAACATGAGCTAACCCAGAGTGAAAGTGATAGGAGGAGGTGGGAAAGAAAGAGGAAACAGGGTTAAGCTAAATCTGGTCAAATTTTAAAGCATGAAGGTATGACATAAGAATCACTCCAAGACTTCAGCAAAATCATCCCTAAGCTTCCAGTAAAAGTATATCAGAAGTGACAAACCTTTAAAAACAAAAAGCCAACCAAGCAATAAAAAGGGCCAACCCCCCCACAAATCAAACAGCAAACTTTATAATAAATGTTATTTTCTTACATATTCAAATTCATACCATGAAAAATGTAATGGTTTACTCCAAAGATATATGTCAAGACCCTACAGCTATTCCAAAAATTTAATGTCGAGTAGTAACAGCATCTTTACACAACTCTCATTTGCAACTAGGGATTATTTTCATTGATGTCTTTAGCTCCCTTTTTAAATTAACTGTAGAAATGATAAGCAGGAAATTTGTCAAAGAAAGCAACACATTTTTTTGGTTTAAGAGAGAGCGCCAAGATTGAAGCCTGTATCACTGCAGGACTTTGTTTTCCAATAAAAAAACAGGCATTCTCTGTTGTAGTATTTAAGAAAGATTTCTTAAATAGGTGAAACAGGTAACAGGGCAACAGGTTAAATACATCAACTGTTTTTCAACTCATTCATTTCTAGGACAAATTAAAAATTACATCCAAATAGACCACATTAAATCAGCAGAACTAGAACCTTCAAACAAAGCATTGGAGAAGTTTAAAAGCCCCAAGAGATTACCAGTGACTTACCATATTTAAAACAAACCATCTTGTTCTACCACGTGGTGATTAGCCTAATGATCTAAATCTAATTGAAACAAAGTATCCAGCTCAAGATAAAGCAATGAAGCAATTAAATTCCGACACACTAGTGTAATTAACACCACTCAATGGGTTTCCATAGTGTGTTTTGTGAAGCACTGACACAACCAAATTTTTTTGTGAATGAAGATTAACAGTATAATGCATGCTTAGTGCACATCCAGGTGCCATGTACCTCATATTATAACTAACTCAGTTCTAACAGCTGCATTACTGTAACCAATACTTTACTGCTGTAGCTGGCCGGACAGTCTTCTTTGGCTGTTTTGTAGCGAGGCGTTTTAGAGCTCGACATTTCACTCAAGAAAGAGGTTTCAGCAGTAAGGACTACAATTACAGCTGCCTGCTCATGAAATACACTTGTAGTAGTTAGCTCTTCACCCAGCAGAAAAAGCACCATTGAATCAAGTGGCTAAAAGGCGCTTAGTAAGTGAACACAGTCACTTTCTTTAATGAGTAACTCACTACTGTAGCGACACTAAGTGTCCATCAGAGCTCCATATCAGCAACATTTACCTACTAGAGCTCTGTATCTTGAAGAGATATTAACGAGAACGATGGGGTGCTAAGGGGGCAAGAAGGAGAAAAGAAAAAAACAAAAAAACAAAAAAACAAAACAAAAAAAAAACCCCAAAAAACGGAAAAAATCCCATCGTTGAGTTGAGTTCTACATATGAGTCTGGGCAACCCCAGCTTCACCTTCCCGAATCTGCACTAAGCTCAGCGCTTAGATGCAGGACGGCATCGCCTGGCGCCTCTCCGAGGCGGAGGGGAAAGCCTCCCGCGCAGGGCTCGCACCGCCGCAGCCGCTCGGAGGCTCCGCTGCTCCCCCAGGGCAGCACCTACCTGTGCAGGGCCGAGACACGAGCGCACTGCTCCCGCTGCCCGGGGGCCGGAGCGCCCTCCGAGCGGCTGCCCTGCCCTCCCGGCGCCCCCGGAGCTATCGCGGCCGCACGGAAGGGAAGGGATGGATGTGCCCAGCCCGCAGCGCTGGAGCGCGCTGACCCCAGGGCTCAGCCCGCTTCCCTCACCCGCTGGCGGCGGCCCGCCCGCCGGGGAGGGACTTGAGAGGGATCTCCATGGGCCGCGGGGCTCGGCCCGGCCCGGACGGGGCAGGACTCCGGCGGAGCAGCCCGGGCCCCGCACCTGCCCCTCCGGCCGCGCCGCCTTTATGGCCCGGCGGAGGAGGGCGCCCGCAGCCCACGTGCCCTGCGGCCCGGCCCGGCCCGGCCCGGCTGCGGCTCCGGCTCCCGCTGCCCCCGCCCCGAGCGCGGGCTCTGGCCGCAAGAGTACGGCTCTGTGCTCTCAGGCACATGGTGTGACTCGTGGGGATGTCCCATGCGGGGCTGGTGTGACTCTTGGGGATGTCCTGTGCAGGGCTGAGAGTTGGACTGGAACATCCTTGTGGGTCCTCTCCAACTCAGCATAATCTCCGATTCTGTGATAACAGTAGTTGCCTTACTGCCAACTAGTAGTTGTAGACACAGAAGACTGCAGGTGAGATTAGCTACTACAGAATTGGTCGTCATGCAGGTCAAGAGGTATTTAGTTCCTCAAAAGATGTGGTTTAATATGGTAACTCCAAGCTAGGGTGTTCAATAGAGAATGCAGACTCATAAGAGGCATCATTGCAGCAACTGAGCTCTCTACCTGCCCACACAGTGGGCATGGGCAACTCAGGATTCTTACATAACACTCTCAGATGATGCTGTATTTGGTTGTGGTCACACTGTGTAAGGCAGAAGGAACAAAAGCGCAGACAAACATCCATATGCAGTTTCTCAACATTAGCTGCAAGAGCATTGTGTCAGTTCATGCTGAAAGTTTTCCTAAGACTTCCTCTGGTATACTGCATGAGGCAGGAAGATGCTCCTCACAGGTGAAGTCACAGGTTTTGCTTTTTACAGCAGTGTCCATGTGTTGTCTTACTTCATTCCTGTCCCCCCCATCTGCCAGATAAATTATGCTTTATACATTTTAATACTGGTTAGGCATGAGCACATCTGAATTCGATCTCTTTTGCACGTACACTGTTTACCTTCCCCTGAGAATGTGCTTCAACAATCCAGCATGGAAACTGGTACTTAGAAACAAGTAAGCTCACCACCACTTCCTCTCAAGTGTAACTTCATTATGTTAAAACATCTGGGCTCTGCTGAAAATAAGAAGTTCTCCCTAACTGTATATGCAAAACATTGGCATTGAAATAGCCTTGGTATGAAATACTGACTATCAGTATTCTCAGGTGGCTTTCCAGAGCCCAGTGAGAATCAGAACAAAGAAAATCTCTTACCCCTCCACCCTTCTTGGTCAGGGCTGAAAGCCTTGTTTCCCTAAGGATGGCATATTTAAGCAAGTTTATCAGATGCTTTATCTGCTCCCTTGTTCTCCCCAACTGCATTTTATAGTTCTATCTGTGCCTGCTTGATTGTATCAGCATAAAGATACTGATGTCTCCAGGATGCAGCTTTACATGTGCTACCAGCATTGCTAATGCTGCAATCACTGATATTCTGAAGTCACAAGGCTTTTTTTAGAATAAGATCATTGTCACACATCTTGGCTCTTCAAAGCCATAGCCAGAGCATCATATATTGACAAGATTAAAAAGCCTCACCACACACACAACAGCAGCAGCCACAGATCTGGCAGAGCTGTACTTCATCTCAAATGCAGCCAGGAGGCTAGAAAACAAAGCATTGACTCACTTCTTCTCAGGTGAGCAAAATACTCAGGCAGAAGATCTTAAACACCAAGGATCAAGCAGATCAGACAAGCAAGCACTTAAACTGCCAGCAGTAGCACCAAGGTGAACAGTGCATGTTTGAGTGTCTGTACTTTTCGTTAAAAAATCAGAAGGTAAGTATCAGATATATAATAGAAGCAGCATTTATTTTCCCAGTCAGAACTGGACATTATGAGCAGCAGCAAGCCAGTAACCTTTCAGGGTATTGTTCTTCTTTTCAGTGTAATAGCCTGCACCCATGACCAGAAACACACAATTGCCACCCTGCTAAATGTATAAGCAGTTGTATCTCTTTTACCCTCACCCCATCCTATACTTTGTTTGAAACATTCTTCTTTTAGATAGCCCTCCCCTCTGGCTTCACAGTCTGCCCATTACTGTCTGAAGGCAACTTGTAATTCATCAACTCTTTCCTCCCCAAACCCACACAGCTCCCAGCAATGCTAAATTAAAAGCTGAGGAATCCAGCAGAAGTAACACAGACTGTGGTTTTTCAAATAATTTCTGTATCTCAGTTGATTGACTTGTTAGCTGCAGCACAAGCACAGGTCATCACTTAAAGACTCTACCAGGAATTTCACTGCTTCACTTCAGGCAGTAGAAACCAATCTTCAGTAGAAGACTTCATCACTTGCATTAGGAATAGAAGGAATCTAGATACAGTATCTTTTCCTGCTTTGTGGTCACCCGTTGTAGCTTTCCATGCCTTATGTTCATATTGCAGGCTTCTATTAACATGCTTTCTCTCTGCTATTGTAAAACTCTGTAAGAATTTGACACTTTAGAGCTCTGCAAATTTTCTTGAAACTTGCTACCAATTTAATAAGTTAACAGTGACAAAGCACACGTTCTACCCCATTTCTAAATGAAATCAGATCACTTCTTTCCTTATAACTATATTGGCAAACAAAGTATTCCATACCTGTTTACAAAATGTACCTGTATTTTAAGTGAATTATTAATCTTAGCTTTCTCTTAACTCTGTATGAAAAAGCCATGTAAGTCTGCCTTCTGCATTTCATTGATCTTAAAGTGCTTGCCACCTTTACCAGAATTCTTTACATAAGTTATTGTATACAATGGTGATGTGCATATCGTATTTTGTGTGTTGTCAAAGATCCATAAGGAGTTAATTGTGTCAAGAGAAAACATGGTCACTTAATATTTGCTTTTTGAGGCAAGACTGCCTTGCATCTTCTTGAAAAGCTTCAAAAGTCTTCAGTCTTAGGTGAGTGTTGAAAGAGAAGGACCTCAGTACACAAAACTTTCAGATACTGTGAATAATTTGCCTATGCCTTGCATTTGGTTTGCCTTTGCTGAATTTGAGGAGTGGTTTTAGTGTAGGTTAAATACTTGAATATTAGTTTCTATGGCAAACTCTGAAATGCTGTTAAACATCAGCTGAAAGCAGGTCCTTGACAGGGTCCACAGGAAGTATCATGACTACAGGAAATCCAAGTTCACACACTCCACACTCTGTTTCATGCCAGAAATTACACAGTATTATTAAAAAATAAAGCTCCTATATTAACTTGGCAACAGATGAATATTGACACACCCAAAACTTACTGCAGCTGTGTTTATTGTAGCACATTTACAATGTGTAGGCATTCAGACAGAACGTTTAGTGTCCTCTGCAGCATTCATTATGCATTGTCACACACAGCTACAGCAACGTTGCTGACAAATCCAAGTTCTCTAAAATATGCTTCCCTTTAGTCTTCTATCTATTCTGCTCCCAGAGTGAATAGACTATAGAAAATAAGGCATCCATTAAATAGTATCACAATGAACAAAGAATATAAACTAAGTTGTCAAAACTAAATTTTTATAAGAGCAATGTTTCAGCCCGCCACTGACAGTAGCAGGTTATTCAGTTGCTAGGAAACATCCAGTTTCTAAAGTGTGGAGAGATAAGACTCTCAGAGACATCTCTCCTGCGTCTTTAACTTAGTTTAGACTACAGTGTTTACAGACTTGTATGCTAGATGAAGATTTCAAATTTTTTAAAAAATAGGTATTTTGAAAGCGTTTTTGTCTGATTTTTCCTTTAAAAACATAAGATCCAAACACTGTTAAGCTGAAGACTGTAACTGACCCTGCCCAGTGCTTGATATATGAGAACATTTCTCCATTCAGCTCATCCCTCAACTTCAGTTTAGCCTGGCATAACCCAGACTCTCTGAGAACAGATTGCCACTTACATCCAGTGGTACTTGTGTTTAATGAAATATTTATTTTATGCTTTCAGCTATATTTGAGTGGCTTGGTGTATCAACTCACTGTAATGATTCCAGAAACAAATTACACCAAATTTCATAGTATTTATTTTTACTGTAAGTGCAAATAAACCAAAAATTCTGAGGGCTCTAGTGAGCTCTCATTCATTCAGTAAAAGGTCAGCCACAGACAGATAACGCCTGCAGTACTGAGGGCTAGGCTGGTGTTCAAAGCTGAAGCTGTCCAACACGAGTTCTACTTACAGTTGAAAGTATTACATTTTTATTCTACTCTTATAATCTAGACAAGTCGCTGAACACAGATAGGTTTTTATGCCCTTTGCATTCTAGCACAATTTAAGTGAGGAAACAAATAGAATAAAACTAATAAAAACCATCCCCAAGCCCCCGAAATAGCAGTGAATGTCTAATCAAAAAGTCTGTAAATTTAGTATCAATTTCTTCCACAGGCTTACACTGTTTTTCGAGAAAAGCAAATAAAGTCTTCAGAGATAAGGTTTTCCACCAGCTCCATTGTCCAGTTCTTGCAATGTGTGCTGCTTTAAAACCTCCATGATACTCTCCCGCAATCCATTAAATATGTTCAATACATACAACCTGTACAAGAGAGGAGGGGGAAGCTGTCAGGCACATGCACCAAAGTAATAGTTTCACTCTACAAGAAGCCTTAAAAATGCAACTAAACTATTAATAATTTGACGTTCACTGACAAGAAATTGCTATGAACCACCAGAAAACATTTTGAACATGAGACTGCTCTCCTAGATGCCTGACCCCCACTGTACAGTCAGTAGGCAAATTATTATGTCCCCACCCTGTCCCATCTTATGCTGACTTTTTTGTCTGGTTAAACTGAGAGTTGTGTGCAGAAAAGGAAATATTAATGTGTCCATGCCCTTTACTGAGGAGCAAGATGCCCTGCTCTGTTCCATCCCATTCTTTTATCTCCATAAGACACTCGGTCTGAACAGGGTCAAAATATGTCCCCATCTCCTCCAACTCATAAATATGTTCTATCAGGCATATAACAATACAGCCCACCAAAAAAGCTCAATACCAAGGAGTTGCACCTTTGATCTTTTTAATCAAGTGGCAAATATTTTTCAGCTCCCCCACCAAAAGGCTCTTCAGCAAGGAAGACTCAGACTTGCTGCCAGCCAGGTTAAATATAAACCATGTATCCTGTAATCAGTATTCCTGAAGAAACACAACTTCAAATAACTGTAGCATTTTCTCTTTATAATGGAAATTAGGCAATGTTTTCCAAGAGCTGTGATAGTATCTTAAACTGCATGCTGTCTTAAAACCTTGCCAAGCTGATTTTCTCCCCAAGTTTCAGGCCTGTTACCTGCACAAGGTGTGATTAAAAAGTGGATAAGAGACCACTGAGAGAGTTCTCTAAGTCCTGCCTGTTGCAGTGAGTACAGGGAATGTTAATGCTTACACATTACACATATGGGGTTCCCAAGTTACTGTAAATATTACCTTACTTTCTGTATAATTTTTCACATGTTAAGTAATTCTTAATTTGGAAGTTCCCTCACATCTTCCAAGACATTTGTTGGCTGCAAAACAACAATTTTGCTGAAGTGCTCTGTTCATTAGAAATAGTTTGAGATTTTTGTGTGGATTTCCCCCTCCCACACAACTTCCCCCAAAAACTAAGTACTTTTCATAAATGTTGTACCAGGGACATTTTTTAGCATGTTGCTTTTGCATATAACTTAACAGGTATATTAAGTAATAATTTAATAATTAATAGTTTTAATATAGATACATACCATTACAACAACAGAAGAGAGATGCAGAACTTTCCTCCTCTAATCTGTACCTCCCAGAGCTTGGTGAGTCTTTGCACTGTGATATAAATCTCTGAAGTTCTGTCTCAGGAAAGCCATCTTGCTGGTAGTGCTAAAAATTGATACTTAGTTAAACCTCTAACAAGGCTAAATCCTACCATAACCCAAATTCTCCTCAGAACACTTTTGAGACACTGCTCAGGTGTGAAATTAGAAGATTCACAGGACCTAATGTGAAAATACTGCTTTTTAGTAGACATTTAGCTTCCATTGGAGCAGAAAAACAGACAGATTTTTTAAGAAAAAACAGAGTAGAGAGGGATTAAAAACCTTCCAGTCTTCACTTGGCATCCTCAAAAGTAGTCGTTATATTTATTTTTTAGATTGGCACGCACTGCAAGTTACAGTATTGAGGGAGATGAGAGTTTTGATAGCACCAATCTTGCACTGTTACTCCAAATGGACAGTCAGTCTGTGCTTACCTTGACTGTTTCATATGTATCTGTAATGAGTGCAATGAAGAGACTCAGCACCATATAGATGAATAGACTGATGAAGGAGTAGAGGTAGATCCTACTGAATAACCAAACCAAGTAACTTTTCTGCTGCATTTCTGCAAAGGTGGCAAACATGTCATCTCCATTGATCAGTGAAAAAAGGCATTCAGAAACCATGTTCAGAGTGCGAAACTAGAGAGGAGGGAAGAAGACCAGGATGTGTCACCACTTTATTTGGACACAGAGACTGTACACAACATGAAGAAGATACACTGCTGGTGACTGGCTGCCTCAGATCTCTTCCTACACCCAGGGGGTGACAAGGTGCAAACAGTAAAACATCTGAGGAACAAGCAAAGTTTGTCGCCTCCCACACACATGTGCATTCAATTCAAGCAAATTTCTCTTTTAAGAGAGATAAGCATAATGTCTCCAAAGTTTTAGTCTGATAGCAGTGTTCTGCAGAATGGAAATTATTTCTTAAAATATCAGCATGTGACTGGGAGTCACAGCAGCTTCCACTTCTGACTTGGATCTTTCATAACTTGAGGAAAGTCTGATTAAGTCATGAAAGTCAGACTCCTCAAACAGAGCAGCATCATGTTGAAGATGCACTATTTTTACATTAAGGGAAGCCTTGACATGGAGAACTAGAAAACAACAGTAGTAATCTCTCATTCTGTTATTCAAGTTGTCTTTTTTCGTGGTCATAACATTACCTTCACATGGTATGGTCCCAGTACAATCCATCCACAGAAACAATAGCCCAGGTAGATCATAGCAGCACAACAGCAGAACCTCATTACATTGGGTAATGCTGCTCGCAGTGTTAGGATGAGAAGCTGCACAAAGCAATGCAAACAGTTAGAATTCAACCAGATACCTCTTCCAGTCCTCTTATAGCAACAAACAGAATAAATACCAACAATATGAAGATCCCAGGAGATTCTTACATTATACTTCTGAAAGAAACCTAGGTAGCGAATGACTCCAAGCCACACAAGCATAGTGGATATTCCTAAGAGTATGCTGCAGATATCATAGCTTGTCAGACTCTGAAAAAAAGCAAGAGAAGAAGCAAAAATATATGAAAGGAGAAAATTAGTCATTGTAACACCTGACAGGATCTAAATTGCAACTCCCATTACTACAGAGATTTGTTAAGGAACATTTTTCCTTTGGCAAACTCTCCCAATTAGAAATTAGTTTGAGGCAATATACATTAGAGATAGGTCCCACAAAAAAGCAGGGGCACTTTCAATTGCAATTCATTTCTTTGCAATGCCTTTACACATGGTTGTTTGTAAAACAGATTCTTAGAGCTTTATTTGCAAGGCCAAGAGTGCAGGTGCACTGAAGAAGCAGAGACACCTCCTCTGTACCCAGCTCACCAAGATCTGCAGTGGCATTGCAAACATTTGTATGCTGCTTCCAGACCTGCAGAAACTGCTTCTGGAATCTGCATTGACAGATTCCTCAGAGCATCTTAGGAACCTCTGCACTGCATAATGGACAGTGTAAACATGACATAGAACAAAGAAAGTTCTTACAGTATGAAGGAAAAGCTCTTTGGAAAAATTAGCATTGCTTGTCAGCCTTGCTCAGATAAATACGCAGGAGTTGTTATATAGTTGGGAACTATGAGCTATATAAAGCTATAAAGGAGAACACTAATTAGCTTCTAATGAATTCTGTCTGGAACTTACATCTATTGGAACTTTGCTGGTTTTTCCACCTATAGATGCTGGCCTGTTTTCATCCAAATTAGCATGCACTCTGTTCCTGAACTGCACTCTACTCTGACATGGATTGTGACAGCTTATTTGAAAAGAAATTTTCATTCATTTCTGTTTCTATTCTCCTAAGAATAAAACATAAATAATAGATATTGGCAATGGATATTGGCTAATCTTTCCTATCAGCATAATTCATTTAGAGCTTGACAAGAAACAAATTTAGGCTACTTTAATGTGAACTTTGTATTCAACCACTTTCATACAGTAACATGGAACAAGATCTTGTTATTATGGTCCACAAGGCTTGCAAAATGGAGTAAAATGTACCTGTAGAGTTTTAGAAAAATACTTTTACATATATAAACAGATGTATTTATAGTACAAGATACAGGAATTCCAAATGCAAGATCTTATTCCAATCTTATTCTCTTCTTTGCTTCTCCCAAAGCTATCTCTTATCTTAGGCAACTTCCTCACAGCCTCTTTCTATTCTCAGTGAGTTTATAGGCCCTATGTGAGACAGGACAATTTGTACAGGGTGTTTGTGATAGTCAAGCTGTCAGCAGATGGATTTCAGACCCATCCTCTCATCACTACTGTCCAAAGTCCACTATGTTGCAATGTCACACTTCAAAGTCTGCAAGGGATTTTGTGAAGAACAATATTATCTGAATATCAGAGTGCTTCAGGATAGTATTTTATAATAATTTTTCTTCTCTAATTATGTAAAACAAAATGTTTTAGAAGTTTTGAGTTTTGTCTATAACAAGTTTACTTTAGAAAGTGAAAGGCCAGAACCTGCTGTGGCTGACTGTTACGTATGTGCTGGAAAACAGAAGCTGGGAAAGCAGCACAGTGATATTTAAGGAGATAAACACTCTGTTAAACACTTGTAGAGTTCAAAATGTTAAATGATAAATTTGGAAAAAAATCATCAAATAAGCAAATATAAGTGAAGAAGGAAGGAAGTCAACAGTCAAACTTTCAGAGATGAACTACATTTTATTCCTCATTGTCACAGGGAGCAAAGTTAATTCAGCACTATAATACAGAGTGATATTTGGAGTTTTTAAATCTTGCTACTAGAAACAACAGGCATGAGTTGCAATTCGGGAGGAGAAGGCAGAGTTTTAAAATGTCATGCCACTCAGATGCAGGTACAGCCAGCCTGAAGTCCTCTGAGAGATTTAAACCTAGGTTAGACAGAAACAGTTTCACTTTCATCTGACAGTATGAAAAGCCTACCTTTGCTTGTATCTCCATCTTTAGAGTTGATCCAACAATAGTTAGGACATCGCTAATGATAATCAGGATGTACCATCCATTAACAAATTCCATTTGATCACTGAAAGACACTTCTTTCTTATAATAATATAGGAAAAAGCTAACAAATTCCTAAGGGAAAGGAGAAAAGAAAAGTTAACAAGGCTTACACAAGACATGGTTTTCCGAAGAAGGAGCTATACCCACCCTTTGGAGCCAAATTCCTTTAATCACTGAACGTGTGCAAAGGATCAATGAAGCCAGACAAGTCAACATGACAAATGCATCGAAGATCATCATGTAATGAGTGTTCTTCTGTACTGCAAGAACAAAAATGTACATGTCTATAATGTGCTTACTCTTGTTGACTGTCACTGAAGTAAAAATCCAGTTTGGATGTTAACTATTTTTATACAACCGAATTAAGAAAAATCTTAGCATTTTTCCCCACAAAAGTTTATCTGACATATTTATTTTATGAGAGACACAAGTGCATCTGCACTACAGATACCACTTCAGTAAATTTAGGAGGGTTGATACCGTATCAAAAATATACCAGAGTATGAGTGCTTCTTACAGCCCTGCAGGATTACAGGTGAGAGTTAATCATTTTACAGGGACTGGAATGGCCTTTGGAATCATAGAGCTGCTCAGAATTTTTTTAAAATCCTAGGAACTTTATAATATGTACTTCTCTTTCAGACCAGTACTTGACAATTAGTTTTTCTGTCCTAGGGCAGTGCAGATAACTTGTACTATTGCTTAGCTAGTCAAGATCAACATTGAGTTAGACGAGTTCTCCACCTCTTATGTTACTAAAATTCACATTCTTGATCATCTTATGTTAAGCATTGCACCAAATCTGTTTGTTTGTTTGTTTGTTTGTTTGTTTTTATACCTACCATACAGCTGAAAAGAGGTGAGACAGAAAAAGGATTCGATTTTAATGCTAAAGGAAGCTAAGGGACTCCAGGGGATGGTTTGGAAGGTTCGGGACCGGGCCGGCAGCGCCGCCAGCTGGGCACTGCTGGCACGGCAGCCTCCAGCCCGGGCACCCGCGCTGAGCTCCAAGTGCGCTTCCTTCGGTCCCCAATAAACTCCAGTCTGCATCTTCACAAAAACACCAGTTATCCTTTTCCACTGCCTTCATTCCCTAACAAAGGCATAGCAGCAGGGAAAGTGGCAAAGTAGAACCTGCTTTATCCTGTTGCAAAGTGGAATCTAAAAATCCTGGAAAGCTTCTGACTATCAGAAATTTTTTTTGCTAATGAAAAAAGATCATGTTTTGAGCAGGCCAAACATCTGCCAATAAAGGTGGCTCATTCTTGTGAGTCACTGTGTAAGAAATTTAACCATCCTGTGCACCTCAGTTATAGCCAAATACACAGTAAATGGCATTTAAGCAACAATAAGAAGTATTTCTAGCCATTCCACTCCAGCAACAATGGAGCTAGCTAACAATGCTTCTTTATCCTTCCTGGTGCAAAGTCCTGAAATAAGAGTAAATCAGCTTCAACCTTCCACCAGTATCATGCGTCCTGTTGCCTGGTGCTAGAACAGTTCACAACTTTGCCTTAAGAAATGAGCAGCCTAAGTTTAGTAGCAAAAGATAGAAGGATGCACAGTGATGTATGGAAAATTTTTGGTTTGATATTATCAATGGTGAAAGCCTTGAGAACTGCTACAGAAAATAATGGTGTGGCTGGATTCCCAGGTTTTCAGATCAGAGGTTGAAGAACAACAATTTCTTAGAAAATCAGACCTAGAGTGCACATATTAGAGATTTTACGTCAATGGTGCCTTTCATAAAGAGAAAGGTTAACAAATATTGTGCTAGTGGACAAAATTTCAGCATGAAAATTTCAACATGTTTATGCCACTTACTTGATCCAGAAACGTGCCAGTCTTTACATTCCCTGATTGCTATGTCGTTGTCTAGACTTATTTTAATTCTTCCACTATGTGCTTTATTATCAAACACAATCTGTATTAAAAACAAAAACAAATGAAAAAAGCTCATGCCTTTATAAAGTTAAACAATTACATATGTAGCCCACTGTATTGCTAAGCCTGCATAATGATACAGAATAATTCTCCTAGAGGAGAAGTTACAAAGCTTTTCTAAGCTTAAACTAAATTCCAGTATCTTCAAATAAATGCTGTCAAAAGACAAATATGCTCAACCATGTATTTGCCACAAATTGTTTGATGAACTAGTTATTAGGTGAAATTCTTTTAAACTACATTCTCATTCCTCTATGATCTGAAAACAGCCCTTCCCAGAAGCATCTCTCTAAAGAGAAGAGATTTACGCTTCCATTATACTTCAGATGGACTAGAGCACAAGTGGCTGTAAGCCAAGCAAGTACTTCAGGACCACATCAGGAGCACACAAAGCTTAACCTCCCACAGTGACAACTGCTGGTTATTTACAGCAGTAATTTACAGCACCAAGCCGTAACAGAGTAACCAAGGCACCACTGACCAGTGGTACTCAACACTCTTCAGAAAATACCTGTGCTGTGTGCAGCAAACCAGCAAGACATTTTCTGGTTTTGAACAGAAAGATACGTGGCAGGCTTCCACATACCCGCAGAGTGAAATCGTAGCAGTCGGGGAGCTCGTGGTGACGAACGGTCTGGAGGTTGATTGCCTTCAGATTGAACATGAGCTGCACTGCCACCAGTCTGCAACAGAGCTCCAGGTTAGCCTTGCACAGGGAAAATGCACCAAAACCCCAACACAGGAGGTGTTCATTCCTCCTCACCTGGGGAAATCCAGAGTGAAATTCAAATTGTGCTTTCCAATTGTTGTGCTGTCTAATGAAGTCGTTGGCTCAATGTACAAGCAGTCTGGAACGGATAAGGACTCACAACAATATCTCATGGATTATCAGGTTCTTTAACTGTAATCTGCCTGTCCCACTCCCAAGGCTGTTATGAGCTGTTGGCTACACCAGACAAGATAGCATACTTGAGTGAGGAGTCATCTGAGAAGCCAACTGACAAATACACTGGCTTCCTTGAACACCAGCCAAGTTATTCATCATGAATTCACAGGGAACACTCCTGAACATTATCCCCAAATACTTGTATTAGATGGCCATCAGTGCTAAAGGCTCCTCACTTCTTTTTGGCATTGGACACTGGAGGTGAAGGCTAGAGGTTAGTTACACAGAACTTTTCTTACCAGTTTTGGATGGTAATAAGTTCAATACAGATCATGTGATAAGACTATACCGTACTGTGAAGTTTTATAAGGAATTTATAAAAAATGTAGGTCACATCCTCCCAAAGAACTGATAAAATGAATTAGGTTTATCACCAGTCACAATCTCTGGGTCTATATCAAATGTGTCATTTCCAGGACAGATAATTCCTCGCTTGTAGAACTGCTGACAAACAGCCAGAGGTGTCTCTTCTGCTCCCTTCTTCTCATAAGCATGATTTCCAACAGAGATGTTGGGTAGCTGAAGGTACTAAAGTTCAGAACAAACAAACCAACTTAAATGGCAATAAAACTGTTAGTCTCTGAAGAAAAAAAAAAAAACAAAACAAAGTAAACACAGAAGTATTGGGATCAGTTATAACCCATCTCTTTTATGTAAAGGTCACCTAAAGAACTGAAATCTAAACCACACCACAGCTAAGTCCTCAAATATTTTAAGGTATTTTACAAAGGCACTAAGTACAGGATTTGGATCTAAATACCTTTTTGCTTATTAAGTTTTTTCTCTTTACAATTCTTACTAGAAAGCCTTACTTGCAAAGAATTCTGGCTCAGATTCAAGGAGTGCTTTTAGTGTAGAACTAGTACACTGATTAACTTTAAGGATGTTACCACACTACAATGCTCCAGCAATGACAGAAAAACTTAACGAGTTGATGCTTTAGTCTTAAGCAATTGACACAGAAGTTCAATTCAGAAAAACATACCCAGGAAAATATCATATATATTGTAGATATTGCAGCAACAATCCCTACCTGGTTTATTGCAAAGAATATCTGATCATAGACATCTGTTTGTGTGTACACAGCATAGGTATCATCCATTCTGTCCATATACCCTTTCAAGAAAAGATGTTTGAATGCAACAGTGTTCTCTTCTTTGAAGGCAACCACCATTTGATTGCTCAATCCGAAAACCACCAGCTGAAAAAGACATTTATATTTCCTGTTCAAAGACAACCTTGGCTTCTGGATTAACATGTGTGAACTCTGTTTTACGAATCTTTTGTCTCACTGGTAGACACATGGCAATTAACATGCAGGCTGCTCCATTTCACAGCTGGTCAAATGAAAGTTTGACTTTAAGGAAACAGTGGGTTTCACAAATGGGCCTTTAACATGTTTACAGCATCTTGGCTAAGGACTGGCATTTTTACAAAGAAAATGACACCATCTTGAGTTCGAGCTCCCTATATATTGTTACACACGCTTTGTTACTTCAGCCTGGTGTCAATTGACTAGCTCTGGGGGAATATCATTGTTCCTCAGCCAAAAAACCAGGATGGGACATAACAAGACCCCACTTTGAAGTCCTTACTCCAGGGGACAAAAGGGAAATTGAGGATAGCTCAGGAAAACAAACATCTCTCAATCAAGTTTCAGTGAAAAGTGCTTTGAGAATAACTCACCAAAGCTGTGCTTGTAACAAGATAACACCTGAAGCTGGTAAAAAAAAAGTATATTGCAACCGTTCATGAAAAGCGAGCACAAAACTGTTAGTTGCTATCCAGACTGGAAAAGGTTTCTTAGAAGTACATGATGTACTTCTCGGAGCTCACAATTCTCTTGACTATTGTTTCAAATCTGGTGTCAGGTGTATTGTGAAGACACTCATCAGAGATAAGTCTGAATCAGTAGTCTACAGATTAGTTTTATGGCCATGGTGCAAACTGGATATGCAGGTTTTGATAAGGGTAACTCAGTTACAGAGATACTGAAATGCTCTGTAGGCAAGCTCAGCGTGCTCAGCACACAGGAATACACCAGCAAACCAACACTGCTCAGACTGAATTATCTACAGATTTTCTCTGAAAATACAAAATCAGCATTAGCTTCTTTCCTATTTGGATTCTTCCATCATCAAATTTTAATTTTAGTTGCAAAATGGTAGATATGGCAATCAGATGATGACACACTTAAAAACTAAAGGATACAAACATGCTGCCAGATGCACAGCAGGAGAACTCTTCTTTCTGCACTTTGTGCCATCATTCATACAAATGGAAAGAAAACATTCTTTTCTACAGATGTGCTGTCATAGCACTGGCATGACCATAAAGGGAAATCACATGTGGGCAACTATGAAGGATCATTTGAGGCCTTAGAAAGGTTTAATGAAAACTTTCTTCTGCCTTAACCACACAACTTTGAGACAAACAACTGTGTTTTGAGCAGCAGATAAATGTGTTATATGAAATCTGTGGTGCAAGGCTGAGTGAGAGGAAGAATGAGGAAGACTTTCTGAGGTTTCTTGCAATGCAAGATATAAGCGAACATAATGAAAAAGTCACTAATTTCACTTCTCATCACTGTGATATCAAAACAGAAACAACTTTTCCTTCCTTAAACACAACAGTGAAGCAAGTATTGAGGTAACAGATGTCTAGGGATGCCATTCTTTTGGGGGTAAAAATGGCAAAGATAAAAAAAGTAAAATAAAAAGTCAATTTGAGCCCTTAAACAAGGTTCCTCTCATCTGTACTACTGGAAAGCTATTTTTTTCAGTCCATAGTTTTATGAGAAAATTATGCCACGTGAGATCTAAGCTACATATATGCAAATAAAATAATTTTGCAACCTATCCTTTTCCTTCCTCTGCACCATACCATGAATAGCATGTTTCCTGCATTCATTTGACATCCCACAGGCTGAGTCCCTGCTTCCATAGGTACTCACCTGAACTGTAACCATTACTATTTTGAGTAACTGAATCCCAAGTTTCCAAGGTTTTCTGCCTCGGGCCCAAAATTTCTCACATGGGTTCATGAAGAAAAATTTCAACTTCCTTCTAAGCTGGTCTTCCAAAAGCCCCTCCTGTGATACTGATGAGTGTCGTTTGTAGCTGCAGAGGTTTTCATCATCATGCACACTGCAGCCGCTCACAGTCACTTCAGGATTTTCCATTTCTGAAAAAAAAAACCAAAAAAAACCAAAAACAGTCCTTGTCAGTTAAAAAGCATGTAAGCATCAATACAGCAGATCAGTCTGCACTAACAACCTGAACTCCAAAGGCATTTATCTTCTGTGAAAGGCACTTGCATATTACCCTGAATTTCAGACCTTGCTCATATTATTGCACACATTCTGCAGAACTCCAAGAAAAATTTGGGCAAGTCCTTACATTTGCAGCTAGGTTGCCAGGACACTAATTTAATAGTGGAATTTCTGTCCATTTGGAATTACAGGGTCACTTCCTGTAAAAGTCTTCCTCTCTCATTTGACAAGAACCGCATATGTGCCAGACATCCTGACTCAAGAAGAGCACCAAAAGCCTCTCACAAGCATTCACTCTTCTGGAAAAATTATCTACTGCTGTAGCTAGTATTTTTCCCCCACACCTACAAGCCTATGCCCAGTCTCTGAAAGAAATGGAATTTTCAAGAGATGCAGCACTTTTCTTATACATTACTACTAGCATGGCTCACTCTTGGAAATGGAGACGGAACATGACAAATTGCAATTCAGATAAATTACCTGAGAGCATTAACTTGTCATTTGGCAGGATTATGTCTTTTTCTTTTGACATAAAAGACCCAATGCAAACCACCAACAATGATAAACCAAACAAAAAGACCAAGAGGTAATTGAATCATGGTTATCCAGAGAGGCTCACATTTGCATTCAGTATGAGGGGAAAAGATTAGATGAGAACCTTACAAACACAGTTTGAGACATTACTCTGCATAGTATTCAGCATATTTACATTTTGATCTGTTACTAAATTCACTGATTCCTAAACATTTTATAAGCACTTTATAAAATATATAAGGACTAGCCAGGAATATTTATTTCAGATAAAAGAGTGATGATATTAAGAAGAGAGAAAACAGCCTGGGCTGTGAATGAAGGTGTGTCTTATTAGACAGTTTATTTTGATTCCCGTAAGAATAGTTTTGTGTATAACTCAACCAATCATCAAGATAGATTTTTTACTAATGTCCAGTCACATCCAGTCTCCTCCAGCAGCCCCTGCACATAGCAGAACAACATTCTGTTTCAGATATGATTCGAGACCTTCAATTTCCCCAATTGTCAGGGAAAGCAAGAAATCTTTTGAGTCAGCAGTGTAACACTAAGAATAGGCCCATACAGAGGCCGAAAATGTTCAGCTCCTGTTTTATCTGACTTCCATTGTCCTGCAGGATAGAGCACTGTGGTTTCCACTCATCTTTCTCACAGCTGATACAGCATTTCTAAAATTAAGCCCTACTCTGCCACTGCAATAGCCCTGTCAATATCTGTGTTGGATTAAAAAAACAAAAACAAAACAAACAAAAACCCAAACCCAGTTCTGTCCCTCACGGTGGGCTCGAGGCGCAGCCCCGTGCTCCCCCAGAGCCGGGGCGGTCACTGCGGGCCGGGCCGGGCCGGGCCCTTCCCTCAGCCGCCCTCCCCTCGGCACCCGCGGGTGGCACAGGGGCCCGACCCGGGAGCCGCCCGCACCCGCATCGCCAGCCCCGGCCAGGCCGGGCTCGGCGCCCCTTTCCCGCGGCACCTGAAAGGCGCAGGCTGCGGGCCGAGGTGCACCCCGGTCCCTCTCTCCCGCTGCTACGGGCTCCGGCGTACCTGCCACCCGTGACTGCTCCTGCCGCCGCCCGGCCCCCGGGGGCTGCTGCTGCCGCCGCGGGGGGGCCGTGGGAGCGCGGTGCCCTCAGCGCGGAGCCCTCAGCCCGGAGCCCGCGGCGCGGTGCCCTCAGCGCGGAGCCCGCAACGGGGAGCCCTCGGCGCGGAGCCCGCAGAACGGTGCCCTCAGCGCGGAGCCCTCGGCGCGGAGCCCGCAGAACGCTGCCCTCAGCGCGGTGCCCTCGGCGCGGAGCCCGCAGAACGCTGCCCTCAGCGCGGAGCCCTCGGCGCGGAGCCCGCAGAACGCTGCCCTCAGCGCGGAGCCCTCGGCGCGGAGCCCGCAGAACGCTGCCCTCAGCGCGGAGCCCTCGGCGCGGTGCCCTCGGCGCGGAGCCTGCAGCCGCCCCGCGCCCTCCCGGCTCCGCTTGGCCGGGCGGGAGAGCCGCGGCCTCCGCCAGCCCGCCCCGGTCCTCGGGCTCGGCTGTGCTGGGCCGGGCTAGGCTCGGCTCGGCTGTGCCGTGCCGGGCTAGGCTCGGCTCGGCTGTGCGGGGCCGTGCCGGGCTGTGCACACCGGCACACGCGGCCTCTGACACCTTGCGCTGCTCATCTCCCGCCTGCCGCACGTGACGGGCGGCTCTCCACACTCTAATACACTTCCTAGAGGATGGTAATGCCGGCTCCAGATTTATTGACCTAGGCTTCTCCACCAGAGGAAGTAATATTTATGTTATAAATAGCTGTTTCGCACCCGTCAAAAAAAAACAACACCCCCCCCCCCCCCCGCCCCCAAAGAAAACCCCAAACAAAAACAAACAAACAAAATTCCAACCCAAAACAAAACAACCCAAAACCCAAACGAACAACAAAAAGCCCCCAAAATCCCTTTCAGGTCACAGGACTGTGGTTATGAAGGGCAGCTAGCGGTATAGCGGACATGCTGGTCTTTCCACTTATACACAATTAAGCTATTAAAGTTATTATCTGAACTTCAAAGAGGACGGTCTCCGGCGTTGGGTCTGCGCCAGTCCCACTGCACTGCAGAAATGATCCCTTTGGCACTGCTGCCTGAGAAGAGCATCAACCAGGCTTATAACTGCACAGTCTTCAGCTGCCAAATTCGTGCTGCAAGTACCACTCTGAACACTGGCGTGTAAGGAGAAGGTAAAATAAGGCCAAGACCAAAACAAAGAGAGTAGCAGGCATTTTGAGAAAGGGAACTTCCTGGCTGTACAGATTGACACAGAAGACAGAAGGAACCCTCCTGCTTACCATAAGAAGGGGTGGATGGACCTCGGAGTGGCACCAAGGACCAAGCCTGGGTGCACTACACAGAGAGAAAGGCTCCTGTGTTTTACATTGCAGCAAGGCAAATTAATTTAATTTTATGCATCCAAAATACAAAAGATAGAGATTACAAATCTTCATATTAGCAAAGCGCATCGAATCGCCTCAATGCCAGCGGGAGACGGTCTCGGCACTGCCCGGCACACACCGAGCCGATGGGCAGGGGTGCGCGGGTGGCCTGGCTGCAGAAGGTACTGCCACCGCCTGCCGCCTACAGACCCCATCATGCCCCGCGCCCCAGAGTGCCGCCGGCGGCGCGTCTGTCGCGGAAAGCATGCTGGGACGAGTAGTTCGTGTCTGTCGCGTCCCTGCAAGCTGCCGCCGCGGGGGCGGGTCTGCAGAGCAGGGCGCTGATTGCGTGCCCGAGCCGTCAATCACGGCTGCCCCCGTCGCCACGACAACCGCGCGCCGCCGGGGCCGCGCCGGGCCGGGGCCGCTCAGGTAGGGGACAAAGGGCACGAAGGGGGACCTGGCCGCGCTGTGGGCGCGGTGAGAGCGCCCGACCCGAGGGCACACGGGCAGCGGCCGGCAGGGCACAGCCGCTGGCGTGGAGCCCGGGACTGCCCCGTGCGGCCCGAGGCAGCGCCTTCCTCGGTGGCCCTGAGGGCTGTGCCAAGGCTGGGGACGGGAGCGGGGCTGCAAACACGGCCCAGCCCCGCCGCAGCCCCCGCGCTGCTGCAAATCCCCGCAAATCCACACCCCCATCCCATCCCATCCCATCCCATCCCATCCCATCCCATCCCATCCCATCCCATCCCATCCCATCCCATCCCATCCCATCCCATCCCATCCCATCCCATCCCATCCCATCCCATCCCATCCCCGGTCTCCACACAGGATCTTGTTCCAGCCACCCAGCTCTCACATGTCGAAGATGATTATTTTTCTTACCTCTGTGTGCAGAAGCCTTATCTAATGTAAATTTTTACAATATAGCCTTTCTGTTTCAAAAGTCATGACAATACAACATATGTTACTGTTTGGTTCCTCACAGACCATTTTATGACAGCTTCTATATCACACTTAGTAACTTTTTAAGTACCAACCAAATTGTTACTCTATTTTAATAACCTAGACCAGTTGTACTGGCTTATACCAGAAGTTCTGTCTGGGCAAGATAATAGTAAAGCCATATTTCCACTCTTAGCACCCTCTCTTTTTTGGGTTTAATTTCTATAGCCAGATGTATTACCATTATTTTTAGTAGCCTTCAGTTTTTCATCTGTCAGTTTGCCCTGTTCATTCTAAAACTGTGTGCTTCTGGCAGCTGTCCTGTCCACAGGCAGTATATTCCATAATTCACACACTTATTGTGCAATGAAACACTTCTGCAGTCCTGTTGTTTGTTCCCAGTTGTTTGTTCCACATCCCTAAGCTCATGTGATGCCAGCTCATCTCATGTTAGCACCGTGAATCAGCAGCTCCTGTCACTTTCTCTGTGTCTCTTGTGATTTCACTGAGTTATATAATTTTCAGGCTAAAAATAATCCTTGTTTATTCCCAGTACAAAATATGTTCTATATCCTCAATCATCCTTGTTATACCTTTTCCAATTTTAATCTGTTTCTCTTTGAGTAAAATAAAGGAAAGAATCAGAACAATATTAACCAACATTCTAATGAAGTTTTCAATTTTGTTCTTTTATGGCTTTCTTACTAATTCTTAATTTTACACATATTGAACTTACCATTCCAGATACTCTAACTACACCTACTGGTTTCTATCAAATAACAAAATCAACACCATGTTGAAGGAAGCCTGATTTATTAAAAAGTTACAAGTGTGAAACCAGGTACATTCAAATTGAACTATTTATATGCTGAAATGATTTGGCAGCTGCCAGAACTTCAACTTTTCTCCCTACTTATACTTTCAAGTTGTGTCAAATTATGCACGAGGATTATTAATAATTTTTAATAATTTTGTATTATTTGCTCTTTGTCTAGAGCAAAATTGAATAAATTTCATTAAAGGCAACATTGCATGTGAATTTCTGGAGAGAGTAATTTTCAAGATGGTATTTTTAACAAGTTCCTAAATTTTACCAACAGAAATGTGGTTTTTAGCTTGCTACTGATACAAAAAAAAAAAAAAAAGCAATTAGCACGTGGTTTTGATCTTCTCCTTGTAGTGCTTTTGTAAAATGGACACACATCCAAATCTGTCATTCCAAATTATAGTAAATTACAGTCCTAAAATAGCAATGCACACAAACTTTACCTTAAATAATTCAATTAGGCAACTAATGAATCATTGTGTGTCCTCAAATCAGATGACATCTTTTGTAGAACTGATAGCTAATTAGTTTTTGCCTTTTGCATTACCTAGCAACTTCACGGATTTGTTCATAGCTGTAAATGTTTCAGTACATTAAATGATTGGGAGAACACTCTGATCTTATTTTTTCCCTTAAGCTTAATGTTCAAAATATTAGAGCCATCTGTAAACAAACTAGGCTATAAAATGTCAGACAAAGTTGTCAAATATTTACGCAGGTTTTAGCAATTACATAATGTAACACTGTGTTCCACTAAAAAACTGCTGAAAAATTAGACTGAACATAATTAATGAAATCTAAATATTACTTTTTTAAAATAAAATACATGGCAATATCTATGACAATTGATTTTCAAAAGCTATAATTTTATATAGATTTTGCACTCCTAAAATTTTCGAATTATGTTAATTTAAATGTTGTTTCCAACCTCGTCTCAAGCATAGGATCATGAATTTTTATAAACTTAATGGAAAGGCATAATACATTTTTGTATGCCATGACAAGTTCTTTTTAAATAAGCAGCATAGAAATATCCCTAAGAGAAGAAGAACTAACTATAGATTTAAAAGTTAATAGTTTTGGTCAAATTTTCAGAGAGTCCACTAGTATAGACTGTTTTTTCATGGCTTTCTTGATAGGATTTAGTATTTTGTATAAAAACTTTGGGGAAAAAAGCAAACCCGAAACTAAGAGGTAACTACTGAAAATAGTAGTTTTTAACTCACATATTGGGACTTTTGTTCTTTTATACTTTTTTGGAAGAGGTGAAGTGCAAAAGGCACCTCAAACATGAAAGTTCTCAGAGTGTGTGTTTCCTGAAGGGAGCACCTGGATGTTGCATACTCCTATGTAAAAACCAACTTTGCATATAGGCTTTGTACATTGCTGTGGGCCTGGTGTGCTCCCAGAGAAGTTTCTGGAAGCTCTGCCTTTGCTTTCTCTGCAGGCCTTCCCTGTTTCCTGACCTCTGACAATCATGTGGGCACAGGATGGCAGAGGGGCAGGGTGATACGGTCCTGGGGCTATTGTAAAAGAAGATAAGTGGTTTGAATTTTCTGTCTGCTTTCCAGCATCCCAGAGGGAAGCACCAACAGTGCCACTGACTGCTCTATTCATCTGCAACCCTTAAGCAGGGGCACTTTTTGTATTAACAAATGCAAATGCATACACCAAGCGCTGACACCAGCTTCACTACCATGGCTCTTCTCTGTACAGTGCTGCAATTACCTCTATAACCTCATCCTGTCAGTGAAGGAGGAGGAACTGATTACTGGGACACCATTTTCAAGAGTCTTAACTGTTTTCATAGGTCAAATATACTTGAAATCAGTTGAAAGGAAAGAGATGTTTTTATTTGTGAGTTATCTTACTAAACACAGAATGTGTCTTATGTCAGCCTTCTCAGTGTTTCCCCCATTCATGTGACTTAGAGTTTAGGATACTCAGAGGAACTCACTCAAAATTTCCAAACTAGCTTTGTTGCAGTGCATAATTATGAAATGGTGAAGTAAAACATTGTGACTGGAACATATATGAGATGGTTCATATTGTCCTTCAACTAATTTCTACAACAGCTGTCCTCACCTCCTGTCCTGGAGGGCTGTCTCTCTTCCACAGAGGCATAGAGGTTGGTTTCAAATTAGAATAGTCCCATTTACAAAATGGGTCACAGTTTTTATAGGTAAAGTATACAAGAAGAAAGATAAGGAACAGCTTTGCACAGCTTTCCTTTTTAAATAAGAAAAATTAGATTCTTTTGACCATCTGAATTGATATGCACTCTCAGTGAGGTAGGCCTAAGTGTTTCAGAACTATAAGCTAGGCATATTGAATAAGCTCATTTGAAAGATTATACATATGAAAATATATATTAAATATATATATAAATATATGTATGAAAATACATTGACTGTTACACAGAACTATGTTAACAGTGTTTCCACTCCTGTATTTGACAAAAAAAGACTGTGAGAATGAGGATAGAAAAATTTCCCAACTTTCTCCTTAGATTCATTATATGTGATTTGGGAGTGAGGGGTTAAAAACATCATTTCATGCACAGCAAAAGTTTCAAAATTCTGAAATATTAGTTTTCTTTGCATTGGTATCATCATTGCTTTTTGGAAGAAGCAGAGGATTAAATTGCTACCATTCTTCAGACAGATTAATGAAGGGGACTGCATTTGCCATAATCAAGAGAGATTAAACAAGAGAATATACACTAACATGCCATGAATGCAGTCTGCCACCTATGATCTGCAAGATCCAGTATGATACACAAAAGAGTCTGAGGATTTATAGTGTATTTTTCTACTTTGATTGGAGTGAAAAAGAAAATGCATAACTCTAATAAGAGTGTCAGACTCTGCTCACATTAAAGCCAACATTGAAATTTACCTTGAGTTCCTGGGAGGCCAACATCTATCCCAAACTCAGCTCTTCCATCAGGCTATAATCCATTACCTATATTTTGCCATCAGTGGCCATCTCCATACTAAAATTTAGATCAGAAGCTAAGATTATTTGGCTTGCTTCTGGAGTTTTTAAGAGCAGTGTTACAAAACAGTAAAACACTGTTTCTCAGTCTGGGTTTGCCACTGAAATTGCAAATACACAGACCGCAGCATATTTGTTTTGGCACTCACTATTTTTAGGCTGTTCATAAGGAAACCCTCAAGACAGAATATTTATTTAATAAACTCACCTTTTCACCTTAAGCATCTTGACAGTAAATGTGCAGTTCATGTGTACAGGCAGGCAGGCAGGCTGTAGCTCCTGTAAGAAATCATCAGAAATGGTTATGTCGTGACAGCCTCCTTGAAGGTGTCCTCTGTCCTGTCTCTGTCCTATCTGCATCTACTTCCCTCTTGTCAATGATAAAATTGTAATAGCACCCAAATACTGTAGGTGCTCTGTAGACACAAAATGGTTCATCTCCCAGTCAGTTTACAGTCTTAAAGAGTGTGAACGTGAGAGGGAGGACACAAATAAAGTGAGAGCCCCATTGTCCTCATCCTATCTGAATGCCTCTGGCTCTTCAATATTAACATCAAACAACTTTAACACTTCTGAGAGAGCTTGGGCCATCCTGATTTAGTTGCTCCATCGGCTGCTGCGTGAGCATTTCCCACATGATGGTGCTGTCCAGCCTGAGCAGAGGGCAGGCAGAACTGCATTTCTTCTTCCCATGGAACTGAGTCCTACCTTCACTACTGTTCTAATCCTTTCTCCAGATATTGGGATGAAGGAGAGCAAATGAAACAGAGCAGGCTTCTATACAATATCACCTCCTGCTGTATGGTTGCTACATTTAATTAGGCGTATGTCTTCTCCCTGACTTTGTCCTCTGCAGAGCTATACTGAAAAATAAACTGGAAATAAAAATGCTTTGTGCAGCTGAGTAATGATTTACACTTACAAACATTGGGACAAACATTTATGGGTGCTCTTCCCACTTTATCTCAGATCCTTAGCTTTCAGTAAGAGAAACCTCTATATAATTTAACCTGTCATTATTTTGGACAATCAGGGCTCACTATTAAATACCCTGGACAAAATAAGTTTTTCTAACTATTACACATGATATGAAAATACAGCTAATGATTTAAAACTATGAACATACCTTTAACTGTGTATGAAAATATTACTATAAGCTACATAAAGTTATGGACCGAGTTTTCACTCATACATGGTGCATTCTCTCATCTGTTTAAAATTATTGATGATACGTATCTCTCCCTACAGAAATCTGAAAAAATGTCAGAAAGTGTCAGATCCGTCAAGACCACTGTGAAAAGTTCAAAAAGATCATCAAAGAAACAAAAAGGTAAAACAAAGCTAAGGAATCATGAAAAGGAACACAGCTTGGTATGTAAGGTACAGCAACAATGAAACAAGCAGCAATCTGGGCTTACATGGGATATACCTTAACTATTTTGGCCCCATGCATTAAAAATCTGTGAGAACAATTAGAATATGCTATTTTTTTATAACTAACTGAGAGAGGAAAAAATACTCATTATAGTTCTGTAACCAACACTACTGATAATATCATGTCATTATATTTCAGGTAAAGAGGATGAAGTTGATCTTTCTATGGCCAGTATAGGTAAGTGCTATGATGACTGAGCATTAAAGTAGTAGTTCTGGGATACTCAAAGCACTTTTGAAGCTTCAGTGTTACTAATGAAGGGAATAAAAAGAAAATATTCTTTTTTATGAATGGGAAAAAATAAAAACTCTTTAGAGTACTTTAGAAATACAGCTATCACAGTGGTTACAGTGGCTCTCTGAGTAGCAGGCAGTGCAGCAGGAAAAAGGTATGGGTTTGCAGAAGAGGTTTTTTTCTTGGTTTTGAGAGGAGTTGGGATAAGGGGAAATAGAAAGCATCATAACAGAGTTATAGGGTGCAAAAATCTTTGCATTTAGAAGTAGTTTAACAATTGAAAGAAAGACATGATTTTTTAAAATAATTCATTAATCTTTGATCTTTGACAAACCATTATTAAATTTCATGATAAAATTATTTTATCATATCACTTGTGGTTTTTAACAATAGATACCAAAATATATCAACTGGCATCCTTTTTTTGTAGGAGAAAATTAATTTAAAAGTCACAATTTGGCTTATGTGCAAGTTCAGTTTTAAGCATGGCCATAGCTAAGGGCTAAAAGTATGAAATTATCCAAGTTTAAATATATTCTTTTTTTCTTAGAAAAATTATTTCCAATGGGTTGTTATTTTTCGCATTTCTGGTTGTATTTTTTTTCTGACCTGATCTGTGCAATTATTCCTCAGATACAACTTAAATTGATATCCAAGTAAAATCTATCTATGGTTTACAGGAACAATCCAAAGGGTTATCTTAATAATTGGCTTGTAACCATACAGCTTTGATTGTTAAAAACTAAAACAGTGTGGCAAAGAAGGAATATACAAACTAGGTAATTTTAAAAGAAACTGTAAATCACTTGTTTTCCTCCAAACTCCTATGAGCACTGGGTGAAAATTATTCTCTGGTTAGCATTGCCAGAATGGCTAAACTGCAGTTAATGAAAATTCATGAAAAGTGATCCCTCGGATGATTGAAGT
Source organism: Oenanthe melanoleuca (assembly GCF_029582105.1). Classification (NCBI taxonomy): domain Eukaryota; kingdom Metazoa; phylum Chordata; class Aves; order Passeriformes; family Muscicapidae; genus Oenanthe; species Oenanthe melanoleuca. The sequence continues at coordinate 13,380,306 of NC_079342.1, read as the reverse complement.
GGTACTTTAAAAAATGTATTTTCAGTGTTCCAGGAGATAGTTAGTAAGAGAATTGTACCTCCACCTACTGGCAAATAAGGTTAGAGCTCTAACAGCTAAACTACTTCTAGGAACCTGTTGTTGAAAGCAGGAAAATAACACTGGTGTAAGCAAACACTGCCTGTGCAAGATTTAAATTCCATGCATGCACTCCTTAGGCCTGCAAGCGTTCTTTACTTCTTCCTGGGAGTTTCTTTGTCTTTTGTGAAATTCTCGTAGCACTAAGAGCTGCTGGCTATTACAAATGATACAGGTACAATTTACTAACAGAAAAACAATGTGAAGCCTATGATCAGATGTTACACATTTTTTCCTGAAAAAAGAGCATTCAATAAAAATGTTTAGAATGTAAGAACTCCAGTATCAGCTCCTTGTAATATAGATTCTGTTAAAAATAATATTCTACTATAAAGAATTTTAGTTCTTTAGACTGAAAGGTATAATTTTAATTCTGATCATTACTTTGTTTTTAACTTGGTCTTATAGTAATAAAGCATTGAAAAAAATGCACATAGAGTATCTGTCTTACTCTATTTCCTCTCATGATGTCCATTGTAATCTTGCTTAACTTTAATGCATGCTTGTATTGCTTCATTTGGCAATGAAACCTACATCTCTTTAAAAGGATTTTTTTTCAGCATTAGCATTTGTGCACAAGGCTGTATACATGATTCAGCATTTAAGAAACAGTAGCATAAAAGCTTATTGTTACAAGCAGTATAATGTCTAAAACAACCATTACTCCTGGCTGGGATTTTTGAGGTCTGGGGTTAGCAAGAGTGAGTTTGGCCCAGATGATTTAAGGGTCTTTTCCAATCAACATCCCTATGATTCCGTATTTTTTGGAAGCATCCACATAGAAACCCTGGAAATCTCCAAGATATCAAAAAAGGAAAATCTTGCAATATTGATTACAGCTTGTGATGAAAGTGTGTGCTACAAACAGATTGTATGTGCTGTGAAATAACAAGTGGACACTAAGTAATCCATGCGTGGAACAGTGTAGCATGCACCAGAAACATCAGGCATGCCATTAATTTTGGTGATGAATATGGCAGAGCAGATGCAGTGGAGTAGCAGCACTGAAAGATTTTAAAGGATAAATGTCAGATTCATCAAACATAATGTATTATGTGATAGGATTATGCAGAGATTAAGGAGGATTTATCTTTTTTTTTAGTCCTTGTTGGCTCAGATTAGAGATTATTCAAAACATGCTGACATAGCTGGTCACAATCATTTGAGGTATGTCAACTTCCCTTCAAGGCATGCAAAAAGAGGAAAAACCCTTCAGGTGCTGGGAATTAAGATAAAATACTAAGGAACTTAAACTAAGAAAAGAGAGTGAAACAAAGATAGAAAGTATCAGCTATTATCACAACAGCCAGCACGTTTCAGTACAGAAAAACAGTACAGGGTGTGCACATCCCTGTCTTTAGGTTCCAGTTCACCAAAAAGATGAATGTCTGCTAACCTTCAAAGGGCAAAAATGTGGTGGCCTTCATGAGGAATGGTCTTACTATGGCAGCTGAGACAGAGCATGAATCTGCTAGCAGGGCAGTAAAGCAAAGGAGGAGTCTCAGGGGCAGTGTTCAACTAGCTGGGCCTAGAGTGATCTCAGCCACTTAGAGCTGTAATGCAAGCTAGAGACAGAGCATGTAACATGAGAAAGAACAGCTTTTTACATACATTGTCTTGCTCACATACAGCTGGCACACACAGTAAGAGGCACTGTATATTATCTTCAGATTGAGTATCTGCAAAGCACAGCTGACAGGTCACCTTGACTGCATCCAGCCTCCCCTAAACCAATGAAGATATCCGTGCTAGTGCAAGGATAAGAAATATCTTGTTCTGAGCTAATAAAAGCTGAAAAGAAATATCTGACTTTAATCTCAGTGAGCTAGCTTTAGTCTCATTTGATTAGTGAGAAATAGTCTCTACTGCACTCTGAACTCAATGGGAACAAGATGAGAGTCTGAAATCAGAAAAGCATCCTTACTACAGAGAAGCCTCACCTAGATTAAACTTTGGCTTAATATGGTGCTGCTCTACAAGGAAGGGCCACAGAGTATTTACTCAAAAGGTTTCTTAGATCAGAACCATGTGGTTTTGCCCTCAATACATAAAAAACAATCCATTAAAGATTTTTAATAACTTGTTGATCAAAAAGAAAAAATCCCCTCATACTAGGGAAATTATATTCATTCTGTCAAAATGTTGAGTAGAGTATTTTCAAAGATTAATTAAGTAAATATAATTTGTATTTCATGCCTTCCAAAATACAAAAAACAAAGCTGAGAGATTCAAAGGCATTTTGCTAGAAACAGTAAAGACATAGAGTTATCAAAGTATATGCATGTTTAAACAACAGTCTGAAGTTATCATGCAATTTTGGTTTTTTCATAGGCCACCCAGAAATCTTTCCTTTGCTTTTGTCTGCAAAGACCCAAGAAATTTTTAATTGCCGACCTGATGAAGATGTCACAGAAGAAAATTGTTTCAAGTGTATTAAAAAAGAGGACATAATTCAAGACCTGAAAACAAGAGCTAAAGCTTCTGATTTCTACCTTCTCGAAAAAGTTATCCTGGTATGTAGCATATTTCATTCTCACTTTAAGACTTATGGTCTCAGAGGATCTGTTCTTATAAAGAATGGATCTACTCTTGTTTGTGTGAACACACTGATGCTGTAATACATGAGTGCTAGAGGTCATGGACCGTTGTTGACTCAGTTTCTCATGCTTGCCATACTTTTTTTTTTTTCACTAACTTCAGATTGAAAATATGCTAAAAGTAACAAATACTATTGGTTTTGATTCTGTGAACTGACAGAGCTTCACATATTTGGCTACCCCTAATTCATGGCCTATTTATTAAGAATCATTAAAACAATTTATTTTCTGTTTAATTGTCTGTATGAAAGATTCGTTTTGTCCCAGAGTTATTTTGATTACAAAATAAACCCCATCTATTCCTTTCAATTAGCACATGACATTTTCTGTTAAGAACACAAAATTAACCAAAGATACTAAATTGGTGGTAGCTTTTCCAGTCACAACCTCGTGTTTGTTTTGAATACTATTTGTTTTCAGTTTTCCACTAATTTTTTTCATTAAAATAGGAATATCCAGGGGAAGAAATCCTGGTAGTTTTTGATCCAAACCTCCAGTATGGACAGAACTTTTACATGGTTGCTTCTGAAGAAGCCAAGGAAAACCTTCTAAAGGTAAAATCCAAGTATACCACAGCATTGTTCTATCAATGACTATATCAGAATCTACTCTCAGACAAAGATGTCAGGAATGGTTAAGCACCTGGTGTTACTCTAGTGGTTAAGCTGATCATGGAAAAATACATATATCACTGTAAAAATATACTTTATACTGAGAAGGGCTAAACTAATTTTTGTATTTCACTTCAGAGGACCAGTATAACCACCACTGCTGCATTTTTATCATAAGCATTAATTTTCTCTGCCAATACCTAGATTTCTCAGACATAAAAATAACAGACAATAAATATATTGAGCGTTTTCAAAGAAGTATTATACTTATTTTTCATAATATCTATGAATATATTCTTCAAATCACGAAAATGTTCTTGAGTTCTAAATAGCTCCAGATAAATAGAACTTGTACACTGCACTGTAGGAGAATGTTTATAGAAAGATTATATAATATTTCAATATGAGTTTGCCATCCAGCATCAGGGAATCAGGAGAAGCAACAATTAGGAAAAGTAAAATGCAGTTCCAGGCCAGAGGGCCTAATGGAAAAAATTACCATAAATTATTTTTATTTAAAATTATTTGCTTTCAAGACAACAGTCTCTCTTTAGTAGTTAAATATTAAATATTATTGGAAAACTCTAATGCACAAATGAACAGGACCTAAGCCAGCCCTACCCAGGGGTGTAGTATACCCAGACCCACTGCACTGAGACAAAAGTAGAATGTGTGAGTGAAGACTGAAAACTAGGTTTCTAGTCAATACTTACATTTCACTAATAAATTTTTTGAAAAAGTACCGTTTCTCACTATTTGATATCACAGTCTTTAGAAGCTGTGGAAGAAAAAGAAGAAACAGAAGAAGAAAATATAGAAGAAACTCTGGAAGTTCACAAACCTTGGGTTTCCCTTGGAAGCGAAAAGGAAGTTGAAGAAGAATCTCTTAAAGAAAGGGATACAAAGGTCAGAATCAACAGGTGTTAGTCAATCAAATAAATATAAACCCCCTATGTTTATTTTAAGTTCCTTTAAAAAAAAGTCAGAAAACTGGAAGCTGCAATCGCAGTTTTTCATGAGGTCTTTCAAGAAAACTAACATAGAGAAATTGAGAAGTAGCTAAACTTTTAACACAAGCTGAAAGTGCTGCAGAAACTTTTACTTTTGAACTCTGATCTCCTTAAGTCTTACAAATAAGGCACGTATCACTGCATTGGACATAATTACTTTTTAAGGTGTGAATTCAAAAGTCCTGATCATCTTTGGTCACTGGCACCTCTGCCACTTTTTGCTTTATTTACCAGATGTCCAGCTGACACAGTCATTACTCTGTTTCCATGAAACTCAGTGAACTGTTCTGGCATATGGATGGCATTTCAGTAGCATGCAACACAATATGTACAGCTATTACAAGCTGACTTTACAGAAGGAGATACTTGATTAATTACATCTACAGATTATATATATAGAGAGAAAATTATGTGTCCAAAAACTAGATCCACTCACAGCTGTCACCTAACTTGTGATGTGTGGGGCATCTCCAAGCATCTAACTTGAGTGATTCTTACCCAGTACCTAAGTGCCTCTTCAGGGAAGACTGGCTAAGTTTTGATAGTTCTCAGCAACTGGACATTCTTGCTTACACCTAAAAAGATATAAGCTATTTTACAGTCATTCAATTTAACACATTCATAGTCCAAGTATTCTGCTTTGTTGGCAAGGTCCACTCAAAAGCATTTTTAGCCTACTTCCCTTTCCAGTTCTGTGGGAGGTGCTGATCCAAGACAAAGCAATACCTCTCTACTTCCTGAAATCAAGTGCCTACTTCTCTTTGTGGGCAGAAGTCAAGACATGCCCCTTCATCCTTCCTAGTTCTCACCATAAGGAAACTCCTCTTGCCTTTTTTTTGCATCTTCTTCAGAGTACTTTTCTCACCCCAGGCACTGCAAGGGGAGTTGAAATACCTCACCCAAAGCTGAGAATTCCACCAAGAGGGGAAGAGCTGAAAACTTAGGTCTTAGAAGCCTAGTTCAGTATTACATAAGGCTGCCTTCAAATCAATCCTTTAATTAAATGTGCAGTTTTGATACTGGATTAATTAGAAAATGTAATTCTTTTGTTCTGCTAGCAGCAATCCAAAAATGCTACAACTTCTTGTTTTACAAATACAAACCTGTCTTCTATTACATATGTAGTTTATTTATATGAGCACTTCAGAATTTCAAAATGCAGAAATATGAGTAACCTCAACATAGAAATCATTAATAGAACTAATTTTACAAGTATATGAATGCAGCCATTTTGAAGAATGAACTTTCCAAAAGCTTTCTTTTCTGCTGGCCATGGAAATGCATCTTTTCCAGATTAAGTACAAGATCTCTCGAGCTCGCAGGAAGTTTGGTGCACCGATTACATTTACTGACAAGAATGCTTCAGATGACAAAGACAGCTATGCTGAATGCACAGCCTATGAAGATGACACTTTCAGTATTAAACTGCTTGAAAGGGATGTGGGGGTGCAAATGGTTCCAAAAGTAAGAGAAGCTAGTACTCAGACAAAATGGTACGTATGAGAAAACATTTATCAGCTTATTTATTAAGCTATGCACTGTTTCTTATGTCAACTAAAATTCTAAAGTTACTCGGTTACAAACTGATTAACAGAAAAAAATTGGATGCTCTGTTTCCATCTTTTTTCTTAAATATTTTCTAAAAAGTTTCTAGAAAAATTGTATTTAAATTTTACATGTTACATAGATTTCTGTCTTTGAAATAGACAATAGACTTTGTTTTCAATACTTACATTCAAATTTATTCCAATTGGGTAGGATCTATCCAAAAAATGCATCCACGCAGTATTGTACTAGGCAGTTGTCAAGTGAAGCAAAAGCAGAGAGTCTGTCATCTGAGAAGCTGAAAGAATTTCTTACAGCAGTACATATAAGGTAAAATTATTGCAGCAGTACATTTAAAGACAACCTGAAATAATACAGAATACAGGCAAGTACTCTTGAATGGATTATTGGCCTAGTCAAACATAAATTTTATTTTTTATTTCTAGATAATTTTTCCTTTTTTATTATTATAATATTAACAAATATTAACTTAATACTTCTTTCTGTGAAAATAACCATGAAGTCTATGCTATATAGATAGAAACATTGCTTTAAATAGATATCAGAACTGCTAAAGTTGATAGCGATACATCTTTTCAAACTGCAAAGCTGATCTTTCAAACACTGCCCACTCAAGCAGATGGTTGTGCAGTGAGCAAAGGTGCTGTCTTACCCATTATTATGCCCTTAGCCATGTCCCATTAAGTGGGACAAGTCCTACTTAATGACATTTTTTGCACAAAGAATTGGACAATTGCTCTGTACTTGGTCCACAAAGAACTAGATTTAAATTCTTGGTACAGTAGCTATTTCTGTTTAAACAGAAGAGTGTTTCCTTGCAGTGATACACCACTGAGGAATTTATATTTGATTTTTAACTAATGTGATGGTAATTTTGTGAAAAACAGAAGCTACCTCTTTACAGAAATATTTTTAATTCTACAATTGAGTAGTCACATCTGGATTATTAAGTGTTAATTGTTCTTTTCACAAAACAGAATGGAAATCGCATTGCAGCAAAATGAAATTATGAATGTTTTTTTCGATGACTGGAAGGCCCTAGCAGAGGACCAAGAAGAAGGCAAGCCAGATGTTTATCTTAAAGCATACCAATCATTTACAGATGTGCAGTATCTCAAGAACAGAACCATTAGCTGCGTTCGCTGGCATCCAACCATTTATGGTAATGCAGTTACAGTACTGATTTGAATCTTCAATTATGGGTATTATATGACAGCTCTAAAATACACATCTTTCATAAAATTGTCAGCTTTCAAATTTAAAAAGAATTCCAAACTGATTTAGTATCCCTGTTTGAATTGCCAATTTGAGGCAAAATGAAAAATAATACAGACTAATTCTTTGTAGAATTCATATGGGCTGTGCAAAGTCCATGCTAATATATAAGTGGAGATCATAGGTAAGAGAAATTTACCCCCACGAGGCTCATTTGAGCAGGGTTGTTGTGCCAGACTCTTCAGATGGGCCTGCATATCATTGTGTCAATGCCTGGCTCTCACAGCATGCCTAGTACTGGTGAGGAAAGGCACAGCCACAGCAGGACAGGGTCTGCCAAGTGCCAGGGTGCATCACAAGACATCTGAAATTTCAACTCCTGCTTCCTGCTGGGGATTATTGCTCTGCATGGCCAGACCTAAAGGCACAATTAAGTTCTCTATAAATGCCCCAGCTCCCAGCATTCTACTAGCCAACACTGCAGCCTAGGTAAGAAAATGAATTGGGTTACAAGGCTTTATTTTCATGATGGGTGGCCAGGATTACATGCCTGTCACATCATTTCAGGTGCAGTATTACACCATTGAGGAGTAAAAAAAGAGGAGTTTTATCCTGATGTGTAGGTTCTATGACTCATTTTAAAATAACCTAATGTTAAGTAACAAAAATAGTTTCCTCAAAGATGATCTGAAAAAAAAGTGAAATATACGTGGTTGGTTTGTTTGGAGTTTCTTTCCTGCTTTGTGGATTTTTTTTTCACTGTATTCAGAAGGTATAAATATAAATAATTCAGAATAATTATCAATGTGTTGAAACTTGAATTGTCAGTTTTGAAAAAATTTATTTTCTCTTTTGATTAGGGATTATAGCACTGTCAGCAGGAGAGCAGCCTTCAGATGAAGAGCAAGTTAACCTCATTAATAAATCATTGCTACACCAGTCAGTTATACTTCTCTGGAGTTTTTTTGACCCTACCTGCCTCCAGGTATTTAATCAAGACTTTAAAATATGCCAAGTATTTAAATAACATGAGAACAAACAAATAGTGTGACTGTATTTCTCAACTACCTTGTTTTTCTTCTCTCTAGTTGGTGTTGAAGGCTCCTGAAGACATTTGCTGCTTTCAGTTCAATCCAAGTGATCCAAATATCATTGCTGGTGGCTGTGTTGACGGACAGGTTTTTTGCCCTTTAAAAATAAAATTGCATTTTTCTGTATTTTCTTCCTGTATAAAAATAAGGATGAAGAGATGTACTCAACATACATAGTAACACATAGAGACAGAAGACAGATGTCACAGAGTCTTGAAGCTCTCTTATCCTGGACTGAGGCTATGTCTGGTTATTCCATAGCTGAGCCATTACCATACAATATACTGATAAATAGGTCAAGTTGTAAAGACTCTTTTTTAGAGACAAATGTAACCTTTCTGCTGATTGCATCAGACTGAAGAGAAAATACTTTAAAAACTTCATAAATTCTAGTGCAGAGAGTGGATTTCTTCTTTTTCCCCAAACCTCCATGATTTAAAAAAAAAGCATATTAATGCACAGCATATTAATACACATATACAAGTATAATTTGTAATTTACTAATTTCTCATTATAGGTTGTACTGTGGGATATTTCTAAACATGAAACAAACCTGCAAAATACAGTACCTGTTGCTGAAGAAACCACTGACTCAGCAGAGGATGAGCCAAGAGCAGCAGTGAGGGTGGCTGAGGTAATTCCAGGGCTGATGGCTGGAGAGTGGTGTACAGGGGCTCCCACTGGCAGCACAGAACAGCAGCTGCATCCTGGGCTGCATCCAAAGCAGCGTGGCTAGCAGGGCAAGGGGGGATTCCACCCCTCTACTCTGCTCTGGTGAAATCCCAGCTGGAGAACTGCATCCAGCTCTGGTGTCCCCAACACAAGGAGGACATGGAACTGTTGGAGCAAGTCCAGAGAAGGGTTACAAAGTACCTCCTCTACAAAGACAGGCTGAGAAACTTGGGGCTGTTCAGCCTGGGGAAGAGAAAGTTGCATGAAAGCCTCAATGCAACCTTCCAGTATCTGAAGGGCATCTAGAGGGAAGCCAGAGAAGGACCCTTGGTTTGCAACTGTAGTGATGGCACAGTGAGTAATGGAAAAAAAAATTTAAAATTAGGTTAGATATTAGGAAGAAATTGTTTACTTTGTGAGGAGACATTAATGATGTCTGCATGTTTTGATGCTTTTCTCCTTTTTTTTCTTCCCCAAATGAAAGGTATTAGACTCCTAGAAAGTTCTATCAACTGATCTTAAATATGTGAAAAAGTGTTAAGAGAATGCAAAGTAACCTTTTATTCTTTGATAGATCTACTGTTATATTTCGAAGACACACTAAGGTATCTTTTTTAAAAACATTTCTAGCTATCACGTGTGCAAGTCCAGCAGAGTAGCGTAGAGCCACCTCTAGTGAGACACTGTGCAGCCTCTTCCATGCCATATACTCATACAAAGCCAGCAACAGATGTACATTGGCTACCATGTAACTCTGAGGTGAGTTTAAAATTCACTTCATTTTATTGCTTTTCTAATCTATTACCTCAGAAATCCTAATGTAAACTCAAGAGAAAATACGAAACAGTTAATTATTTGTATTCATTATTTCTCACTGCATTTAGTAAATACTAATAATCTGGTGCCTCTTGTCCTGTTCATTGTGCTTTACCACTCTGCTGTGCTCTCAGTCTGATGTGAATCTGCTCATACTGGAAAAAATTTCCATAACTTTACAGAAAAATATAATTAAAAATTTTAGTAAGCCTTCCATATTTAAAATGCACTGAATTTCTACTATGAGCAATCTAGCCTGTCACCAAGAATTCCAAGAAATAACTTCAATTACTTAAATATCTGGATACCCAAGAATGGTGTTAGTCACCTTAATTTTTCTAGATGATGCCTGTGCACTCAAAACTTACATTTTCCATTATGGTTTTAAAGCTCCAAAGTACTTCCAGTCTATGTACTGAAAGGATCCAACAGGAACACTGAGTGATGATTTACTATCAAAGTATGGCAAACAGTGCTAAATTAATTTGAAATGCAAATGTAGTCAAATGTAAAATAATGACAGTGGAAAACCAGACCAAGAAGAAGAAAACTGACATCTTTAAAAGGTTTATGGAAATTTCATATCAATAAATCTTTGAAAAAAAAATTTAAGACTTCACAGGTACAACAGTCCTTAGTGACATTTCCAGAAAAGTGGGAAAAGGGGCACACATATATCATAAAATGTCAGCTGATACCACTGTTCATTATTATTTTATACACTAATAGTCATGGATACTAACTGATACCAGATGTAAGGCATGAAGAAAGGGATTGGATAGCAGAACATTGTTATGGTTTTTGTTGTTTGGGTGGGGTTTTTTTAGTCAAAATTTAGGCTCAGAGGGCTGTTTTTGTGTTGATCTGGGATAACAGATACAGAAGACTTATGCTTAATAAATAACACTGACAAAGGAATCCCTTTGCCAGTGTTTAGCAACATGTACTGGGACATATTTTTGTTATATAAACATGGAATATGTCAGCCTTTGTATGACATAGCAGTTTTTATGGCACAGTTCCTAAAATCAGCAGTTTCATGATTACATTTTAATGAAAAATTATTAAAAGTTATATCCAGAACCTAATTCAGCTTTGCCTGGCTCCATTATTACCAGCTTTTCATATACTGGAAGTTAGATATGATTAGCCTATAATCCCTTGTTACCCCTGACACCTTTCCTTTATTTTTCTGAGTAATTAAAATTAATTTGCTATAAACCAATAGCTACTTGGTAAATGATAAATAGTATAAAACCTTCAGAACCCAACACACACAAACTAAAGTATTAATAATTAACATTTGAAGGCACCACTACAATCCCACAGTGAGGTCCAGCCAAATGATAATTTAAGATAGATGACCCATGGTGTAAACTTGGCAGACATATAATTCCCACTACACTGAACTCTTGGAGATAAGTTTCTCAGTTACTGGCTCTGTGGTTAAGCTGCATAAATGAAGTTACAAACATGGCAAATAAAAGAGGGCCTGACTTGTAGTGGTACCAGTAAGTATTTATCCTGCCAAGTTAATTTAGAATTTTAGGTGTGTAGCAGTACACAAAGTCAGTTCACTTGAAGCACATTTCTAAATAGTTTCACTTAATAACTGCAAATTAAAAAGTCTTCATTTTCAAACCTTACCCAAGCAGAAAGAGTGACTTAATTTCTAGTAGCCTGTTTCATGTATTGAAGTATTTACATATCAGAGTGTGATTTTTGTCCTTCATTATGTTCTGCCCCTGTAATAATTATTACTGTTATTTTCAGGACAACCAAAAGGGTGGTACTTCTGAACACAGAGGTGAAAATAACCTGCAGCTTGTAACCTGCTCCCCTGATTGGTATATACAATAGATATTCTACAAGACATTTTTCTGTTTCTTTTGAAAAATTTAATGAGGCATAATCCATTATTTAAGTAGCACATTTCTGGATTCAGCATATCCTGAGTGGCTGAAATTCTGTATGAAGAAGACAAGCACTTTGCATTCTTGACCATTAACAGTTTATTAACAGAAAACTCTTGCATATATATGTTTATATTCTGTGTATACCCTCTTCAGAAGAGTGTTGATCATACGTGTTAGCCTGGAAAGCCACATCCCCACACTTATATTTGTTTGTGTGACGTGCACAAAAAGCTGTTAAAAGATTCTAAGGCCCATTTCTACAGAAATTGTAAACTATATATAAATTTGGAGACTTAGCTGACAGAATTACTTTTTGTGAGTCTCCTCTTTTGTGGAGGGACATGAATAGTCATGACAGTTACATTATTATTCTGTGTGAAAAACTAGCAAGGGGGCAGAATGCAAAAGTGGAAATAAATGTTTAGCTTTCATAATGTCAGAAGGCCTTAAGGCTTAAAGGCTGCGTGGCTGGGCTCAATCATATATTTGTTAGTTAAGTCAAAGAGAGGGTCAGAGAGAGCAAAATTTTATGATGCTAAGTTATTTTTCTTATAAAATAACAGAGAAGACTTTGAAGAATTAAATGAGAAGATTGCAAATGCAGTTCTTAATGATTTTGCAGTGCAATGCAAGTAATACACATAGAAGAAATTATTTTAACTACTCACCCACCACTGGAAGTATTTACCTGAAGTTAAGAACAGGAAAGTCACTATAATGTCATACTTGAAGGGCACAGGTCCCTGAGCAACTCCCGTTAGAAAAGGGAAAGAGATCTCAGCAATGAGGAAAGTTTCATTGGCTATATCAAACCTGTGAATGTCCAGAGTAGAGCAAAAGGAATAATCAGAGGGCTGAAGATTCCAATGAGATGACAGATACAAGTGGGACCATTTGTCTTGAATGTCAGCAAATTAATTGGTACACACAAAAAATTGGGACTGATCTTCAAATTGAGTTACTAAATTACCTGCTACAGCCTTCAGGAATTTCACCCAGGCAGTGCCAGTAAGTTCACCCAATAACTGTCCATAAGCAAACTGTATTAATGCTATCTAGCTGCTTTGGTACAATTAACTGATTAAAGGGTGAACAAAGAAATATATGACATCATTTACAAAAGAAGCAATTAATTATCTAGCCTTTGTCTGATTTTCAGTGTCTCTACTGCTATATAAGGCTTGAAGATAAAAGGTTAAAACAGCCTCAAAGCTTTAAAATGTAAGGAAAATTGCATTTAGCTGCAAACCAAAACACTATACAGTATCCATTATACAATTATTTTGCAGCTCAATATTATTTTGGGATATTCCATCCATCGAACATCGTGAAAGTTTTTTATCTCAGAAAATAAAGGAGGAGAGAAGATCTCACATGCCCCCTGATGCTTCAGATTCTGATGAGGATTTAGATCTCTCCTGGAAACCTCTCATAAAGGTAGTGTTCACAAACATAGAACACAGGGATTGAGCTAAAGTGTTGATATGGCTAGAAGTCCATAGGAACATATTCTTTTGCTTCCCAACTCTATTTTTTTCCAGCAAATTGTGACTTTCTGAGTATTACAAACCCACAAACACACTGCAAAGACCTGTTCCATTACAGCAGTAACTCATTTAGACTTGTACCTCAAAGATCTGACAAAATGGTTTAGCAAATGCCCTTCTTTCTGAACAGATAGATCTGCGTGAAAGGGATAACAACACAGAGTATGGTCCCACTAGAATTAATTTAAAGGAACTGCAGTATCGTTACAAACACTCAGGTAATATTTTTATTACACCTTGCAGGGGAAAATATTTTTAATAAGCTTGTATTTCAGTATATGCATAATAAAAGCTGAGCAACAAAATACTGTATAGCTAAACTCATCTAGAAAAAAGATTTCTTAAGTATAGTGGTATTTGGTGTGTGAACTACATTTACTGACTACGAAGAGATGTACATGTAAAAATCCAAATTGAGCAATTCCATATACACAGTGACTTTACCCTTTCATTTAGAAGCCCATGCAAATCCCTCACACAATCTCTTTATCCCTGAAACAATATGCCCTTTTCAGCCCTTACAGAAAACTATTTTTAGAAACATAATCCATTCCCTGGAGCAGAGATGTGAGCTCCTGCTTGTGGCAGCTCTGGGTGATGTGTAAGGACAGCTCCCATTGAGACACTGGTGCTGTGTAAAACTGCCAAAGAACAGGATGATGCTACCCTAAGTATTGTCTGGATATAAGAAGCAGACTTCAGAGCTGCAGCAATGGGGAGACTCCACCAGGAAACAGTAAACCTAGAGTACTGCTGCTTTACTTGGCAGCCTTTCTTCCTATCTCTTCTTGAAATTCCCCTTATCCACAAGTTACCTTTACAAGACAAAGGATTTGCTCGGTCTAATAAATTCCAGTGAGTAACAAAAAGATGTAACTGTTGTTTCCCAGGGAAGGCAAAATCTCTAAGTGCACTAAGAACACCCATCAAAGAGAGCCCATATACAGAGATGAGTACATCTTCAAGCAAAAATCTGGAAGTGCTAGAGAATATATCCACAGACTTTTTTGTTGGAAATGAAGTAAGTGAAAATAATGTATTTCCAATTAAAATGTTAATCCAAGATATATGAAAGACTGAACAGCTAAATAACAGAATTTTCACAAATGTATGGACTTGGATGTTTTCTTCAGGTGTAACTAAAAAGATCTTCCTGAACATGCCACCTTTTACTTTCACTTTAATACTTTTAGCTACATGCTTAAAAAATAATAAACCTCCAGTATTCGGTAGACTGTGAACCCTTACTTCAAGAGCAGAATTAGAAGACATTTCCAAAATATTTTGAGCTTAACCACCTATTAGGAACCAAAGAATATTTCCTTGTTCCAGGACACATAAGATTAGTAATTTGTTTGTGTCTTCCCACATGTCATGTGAAAACATTTATTCTACAGTTTACCTCCCCGACTTAATTTTATTTTAGGAAATCCCAGCTATTCACAGCCTGCTACCTACCCTATGCTACTAAAATTCATGGGTCTTTCCTAGTTTAGAGTTCATATAGAAATGAAAATTAGGCTTCTAGCTACCTTTTTGCTTCTAGTCACCTTTTCCCCATATACTGGAGCAAAGCATGAACTATCAAATCCAAGCACCTAATTCTGCAGGAAGGACAGCCTGCATACATCATGGCAAATAAAGCTGTTTTGGCAGCACATAACTGAAAAACAGTGATGCAAAACTTTACTGTGTTTTCAGTCATTGGCTGCAAATTCAGATTTTAATTTACTCAGATCATATTTAATGATGGTGATGTTTTTCCGTGGTCTTAAAAATGGAGAGCCAGACACGGTTAAGGGATAAGGCGTTTTTAATTTGGTATTTTTATAAGGATCCTTATGGTGCACCACTTTGCCAAGGTGGGATGCACTGCAATGCACACAACACAGTAGATCATGTATACAATTTATAGACCTTACAAATTAGCATATCTAACAAGGCTGATCCAATGGGAGGCCTGGATGAATAGTGTGATATTCCTCCATCAGGAAGGAATTCCTCCCTGGATGGACCAAAGCTGTGGTTTACAGGATATGCTCTAGAGAGGACCTTGGTTTCCCAAAATGGTGCAGGGTTTTCTGGCCTTCTACTACGAGGACTTTAGGATGTTTGGTCTCCTGGCCTAACAGAATACTAGGACTATTAAGAAATAACAAGGATGCATATTAAGAATACTGAGGATACATAAAAGGTATATAAAAGAAAAGGCAAAAAATAATCTTAATGTCAATGGTTATAATGAAGAAAAGTCCTAACTTAAAAAAAAAAATCACTTTGAAATAAACCACCAAGCTCTAACTTTAGCATTTGCTCAATTTTTTTGGCATTACAGGATGGAGAAATTGTGTATTCTAACTGGAAAATGAAAATTGATACTAATTCAGCAAAACTAGCTAGTAAGTTCAAGTTTCTCAATACCTGTTAAGTCTTAATATATCACTAACTTTAAAATATTTGTGTCTATACTCTGTCTTCCTAAGGTTCTTGCTCTTAGCTCTAATAGTCTCTCTCACTGATAACATCTGGATTTAACAGTACACCCTCAGAAGTGCAAGCACTTTTGCTGGCATGACAAAATAGCACAAAGATATTGTCACAAATCATGGAAGTAACTAGATTTGTGGCAAATCCAATTCCTGTTCCTTGTGAGCAAAAGAAAAAGAGTATGATATCTTCCAGGCCTGTGGTAGGTCCTGCACTCTTGTTTCTTGATCCCTAAGGCACTAGTAACAAGCAATTGCCTTTTTCCTCCATTAGGTCAGAAGCACTCCCAGAAATATACTCTCCACACTGAAACTATCAACACTCTCCAGCAATCTCCATTTTTTAAAGACATCTTTCTAAGCATTGGAGGCCAAAAATTTGCCATTTGGAAAGAAGGAGTTACAGTAAGTTACTTGAACAAGCTGTAACATTTGTGATAGGTATACAAGACAGGACTAGAACAGGCTCAGAGACTGTATTTCAGAAAGAGTAAGTAATGAAGCATTATATCTTAGAAACTAAACAGATATAAAAGACGCTTTCCATCCTCTTCACATCAGAAAACTATTTTAGATACAGCTTAGTAAACTTGCCTTTTACAGAAAAAGTGAAGTGACTTTCTTAAATTCAACCTTGCAAAAAGCATAGCTTTCCAACTATCCATTTTTTCTGCTAGGGAAGTGCATGCAGAATAAATCTGAAGAACTTGTATTTTAGGAGAAGGTTTTTTCATGTGAAGACAAAGAAACATGAGGGTTTTTAAAGTTTGTCTCATGCAGGAATCCAGGTTAGCTGCACCTGACAAAATCTCCAGACCATGCAGGTTTTAACAGCAGACAGACTACCTGAAGAAACTGGAAGTGAGAAACCAGGTTTTTAACCTCCTCACAAATCCTTTTTATCTACAGCAGGTAGTAGGAGTTTTGCAATTGACATAATTTCTGTAATGGGACCATTTAAATTGTAAGCATTTTCCAAAGACAGGAGATCTGATCTGAAGTTTGATTGTCTGGTCTATCTTTTGTTTTCAAAAAAATTAAGAATGGACCAATCCTTCAGTCAAGATGCTCTGCAGGAAGATACACTGCAGGACAATGGTCCTTAACAAGACCAGGAGTTTTCTTCATTGGCAGAGACAATGGAAATATAGATATTTGGGACTTAGTGAAGAAAACTCATGAGCCATCTCATTTCCAAAACATCTCCAAATCAATCATCACTTTCATCAGCCCCTCCAGTGCCTCAGGTATGTGGATGGTGATTGACTATTATTGTGCTACCCTGTTTGCAAAATGGGTACACAAATCTTATTACAAATGATCTTATGCAAGTACATACTTCCACAAATTTAACTCTGTACATACAAAAATGCATACATCAGTTCTAAGTGTACCCCCATGGCATAAAAGCAACTGAAAATATTTCATTTTTAAAAAATCTGTTAAAAGAAAATCTTGAAAGGAATTAATAAAATAACAGAGTAATGAGGTTGTTTAGATTAAACTAAATCTACCAGAAAAAAAAAAAAAGAACCCTCTGTAGCTTGTCTTTGGGTGGAGATTCACATTGCTGTTGGAATTTGGATTGTTTATATGTTTTTTTGTCAAATATCTTTCAGCAGAGCAGCATTTTCTGGCTGTTTCTGACAATCTTGGAGTTCTGCATATTTTGGAAATCTGTCAAACACTATGTCAGCCTTTGAGTAATGAGGTTAGTAAGAATTTTTATTAAATCTCTTTGACACTTTATCCTGAAAACTCCAACACAGAACAAGTCTCCCTAGACAAAGATGCCTTCAAACAATGACAATTAATTTGAAACCAGTATAGCCATATTCTCCAAAGATCACCTGTAGCCAAGCTGGCTTTGTACAGAGCTTAGATAAGAGTCAACTAAAGGAAATCTAGTGACAGTTGGCAGAATTCCACTGTTCCAACCTGGCTACCTGAAAACCCAATTAAGAGTACAGTGTTTTTTGCCATATCCATAAAATGACACCTTTCATGCAGTAAAACAATGTTTTAAAGTGCATAGTAATGTATATATACTGGATTCCTTTTTCTTTACACCTCCTTGTCCACATTTGTGTTAATTTTTTTCCTCTAAATTTGGTAATTCAATTTACATGTTTTCTTATCTGATTCTAGTTCAGTAAAAGCCCATTTTGAAAACTGTTACTAACATTCCCACTCATTCACTCTCTTGAAATAAGGACTATCTGTACCAAAAGGCCATGGGAACAATGCAAGCAGTTTAATTTCTCTTTTTTTCTACATAGTTTTCAGTTTTTATTTTCCTCCACCTCCCAGCCAAAGATTGAGCTAGTGTGTCAGTCTAGCAGTCTTGCCTGCTGCCAAGTCTGTTACTCTAACATCACAAAATCATCTTCCCATTCTATTGCAGTTTTATGTTTATGTAGGCACTTGGTTTATAAACATCCCATAAAGGTTTGCCATGCACAGAGCTGCAATGGGTAGCAATAAAACATCACATCAGCAGCTTCATTTTAGTAAAAATTACTTCTCCAAAACAACTGAGCTGAGTGATATGAGGGAACAATTGCTTTTGCACAGATTACCTGTGGTTTGGAAGTAAACTCTTTAGGGTGCTGAATTATCAGCCAAGGAACAGTCACTAATATTTAGATTATGTTAATTGTAACTGAAGTATTCACAGAAAAATAGTAGGTTGTTGGAGAGACTAATAAAGCTGAAACATAGGATGCCAGATAAAATAAATGCATAGTGTACTACCCATGTATGGTGGTTTATGGTTTCTTTATGCCTGAAGTTGGTCACATCTTTATATTGTTTTGCTGCAAACTACTGGGATACATAGAGATATTCATATTTCCAGTTTAGATGAAATATTAATCCCATTCAGATCATCAGCAAGAGATCTGTGTCTCTGAGCATGTAATGACCCTTGTTCGTCACTGTGTTTACAGCATGCCAATATACTTGATTACTTCAAAAGAGAAGTCAAATATCTGAAGTACTGTGAACAGGAGTTTAAAGAGTATCAAAAGTTTCAAGCCAAAACAGAATTGAAATCGAACTGGAGACAGAGAGAGAAAAAACAGTATGTTATTCTTGGAATTAAGAAAATTTTCTGTGTTTCTTTGTATCTTTAACATGCACCTGTGTTGCTAGACAGAATTTTCCACAGAATTCTCAAAAAATCAGGATAGACATAATCAGAATTGTTTAGCAGCTCTTTATTTCATATTTACAGTTCTTAAGAATGGAAAAGATGGTCCCAGTTCATGTGGTCCATTTCTTGGTCAAATGAACCCTCTGCAAGAGCATTAGAACCTATGGACATTTAACAACTATAAATTTGCTTTCCATTTTACACCAGTTGCTTGTTCAAAAAGTTACATTTTGTCAACTTCCCTAAAAATGTTGCTCCTTCAAGCAAGGATGGATTCCAGCCTTCCATTCTAGACTCACATAAGAATTTTGGTTATCCATTCTTCAGTAAATGATTTAATAACACTAAGTAACTAAATGTCATTTCCTTTATTGATTGATATAGCCCATGGTGATGCCTACTTTTATTAATTTGTGACAGCACTGACACAACTCATTGGAAAGGAAAGCAATGGGATCACATACAGATTTCAAAGATTAACAGTGCATTTTTGCCTGGTATGTTTTTTTCCTTCAGCATATGACTACAGAAAACAAAAGAAGAGATGGAAGATCAAGAAAATGCACATTATACTGTATTTCTGGAGCTGGAGAAGCAGGTAGTAATGGATTTAGAGACAAGAAATACTTTCCTCATTAGATGATTAGAGCCTATTATCACCTTTAGAACCAGCAAGCTTCTTATTGAAAGACCTCTATTTCAGCAGAACATGTTTATCTTTGGAAATAAAGAATCTTGCAGCAAGAGATTATTGTTTCATTAACCTTATCTATTTGTTTGCTCACAGTGTGGTTAAAGAACAATTGATTTGGACCCAGTTTCCCCACTGTCTTTCCTTAATAGAGTTATAATGAATATTCTCTTTAAATAATAGTTTTCAAAGCTCTGTCAGGACTCTGAACCACTTGCTATCATCAGTTTACAAACGTATTGTTACTTAATCCTGGCAAGTGCTTACTAACAGAAAACCAAGTCCATTAAAATATATTGTTCCCTCAAAGAAATCAGTATTTTTTAGGACAAACAGCTTTCAGTAAGCTCACTGTAGCTGTGCATTTCTGTCAAAAGATAATTATCCCTCAGAGAGATCAAATGGTGTTCTACAGAAGTTTCAATATTTACCAGTGTAAATAAGTAACAGCTCATGAATATTAATGCCCACCCTCCATCCAGAGAGGACTCTTTGGTAAGTGGTTCTGCTGCTGCTGGGTTTCAATATCCAGGTCAGACACCATGTAAGTGAGCAGAGCCTGCCAGGCAGAAATTAAATCTATCAGAGGAGGACAGATTAAACTCTATACGGGTGAGTTCACTCTTTCCATGACTCACCAAAGTGTTTGAGGGTCACAGACTCCTGTCAAATAAATGTCCATGTGGTCACAGTAGACACTAAAGCACAAAAGACAACTGACACACAGGGGATTTGCAGAGAGGATCTTCAGCTGACAAGCAATAGCCAGCCCCAGTGCTCTGCTTCGTCAGAATAAAGAACAGCCAAAGAGAAAACAGGATCAGTGTGAGGCTCCTGCATCCCAAAATAAACACTGCTAATTGGGGTTAGGCAGTGTTAAAGACATGCCCCTTCAATTTTCTACAGCCAGGATCTCCCTACCATGTGCTTTTAGCAATTTGATTGAACTTTGGTCAGATTTAAGAGCAGTTTGTTGATACTAGATAGAACTTGGTTTGGAAAATGGTCTCGTTTGCTACTTTGAAGTTTAATTATTATAGCAACATGCCTTGTCCTTCAGGTTGAATTAGTTCTAAATTAAAACCAAGGAAAATTCAACAAGCATGTCCCTAGCACCTGCAGCACAGTGTTTACAGTCAGAGTGCAAACAGGAAGAGAACACTGCTCCTCTGCTAAATCAATATTTAACTAATAGCCTGCTCTACACAGATACATAAATATCATACAACTGACTAATTAAAAAGCTCACCTATTATCAGGCTTGGACTTTATTGGTAGACCACCTCAGAGCATCTTCCACAGATTTCTTTTGATTAACAAGGCTACAAACTACAAATAAACAAGTCAGTCATGGCTTATCTGGAAAGCCCAGCCAACCCTCTCCACTGCAGCTCTGTCACTACTCCCCAGAAGAGGTAGCATTCTCAATGGGAGCCTTGTTCCCCACCACAGAGGCACTCTTAAGAGTTTTGATTAAGAAAATATTCCAAAAGACAGAGGAATTTCAGATGGGTTTTCCTAACAGCACGGCCAAAGCAGCAGCAGATGTGGATTCTGCTTTCCAGCTCCCCTCCCTCCCTAGTAGTAGTTTGGGGAGCTGCAGGAATGCCCCAATTGAAAGGGAGAAATCTTCCTGAGGGCCATTTTCCTCCTCATCTCTGTTCTCAAGTAATACAGGACACATGAGATTGTACATCCCATCAGGATCCTTTAATCTAATACAATTCTAGATGTGCAAATACCTGTAGGGTCAGCTTTGCATCATTGGGCCCTTCCAATTTTGCCCTGAGGATATGAAGACATATTACAGGTTTTACTGCTTGGTTCTAAGAGATAAGCAGAATTAAAACTAAATTCATTATGTAGGATGACATTTTAAAGGAAACATATCATAGTTACATGACAGTGCAACATCAGTCCCCCTCCCACTCCAAATAACCGTATTTCAGCTTGTGTTAGCTCCACAATGTGAGACAACAGTTTCCTATACCAGGAAAAATGTCAAGAATCCCAGTATCCCCATCCTATTCCTTAGGAAGGGGATGAAGGTGAAGGGGTTAAGATCTGACAGTGGAAATACCATGTGTGTCTCTGGCTTATCAGATTTATAGATTTATCCTGTAAAAATCCTGCATATCTGTTGGGGATATTTCCCTCTATTTTTAGAACACGTCTGATTAACTGCAGATCCATTTCTTGTCTGGTGCATTTACAAAGATACATATAGGCATTTGGGAAAGACAGGTGTAAAAACCTGAGGTTTCTGAACATGTAGGTCCCCAGTGGCTTAAGCCAGCCTGAGGTCATGCAAACCCACACCATCCCCACCCACCTCGTGCATGCTCCTGTAATAAGCACTTTGGGAAGCTAAAAGGGGAGAAGCCAGAAGGTGGATCAGCTACACAGCACCCGCGTTTGGAATGTGGAAAATCCTATTTAAACAAACAGGAAAGGATTAAAACTCTAAAATGGGCCTAGTCCATTCCTAAATCCACCCAAGTGTATCATATCCCCAGCACTTGGCAGCAAAGAACAGCACAGACCTACTTTTGCATTTCCGCTTTTCCCTGGCGACTGCAAACTACATTTCTTGGTTGTGACCCAGCCCTGCACATGGCCATCAGTGGCTTGTGCTTGGGTAAAACCATTTGTATGAGATTTTGGTGCAAGCCTTGGAACTGCCTCTGTAAAAGCACTCACACCCATTTTCTTTTCTTGGGAAGAAGAGGTCACACCTGAAGGAAGTCCACAGACTCCAAGGACAATTTGCTCTCTGAACTCCACTGCAGGCTCTGCCCTCTGCTGTTAACCTCTTCCAGACCCTGGTGAACAGGAGCTGCTCCTGATGCCACAGGAGTCTCACCAAGCAGGCAACAGCACAGGTCAGCACAGCAAAGGAGGCTCCTGGCCGTGGCCACAGGTTTGGAGGGGCTCTGCCCTGCAGCCACACACAGCCAGAGGCTGCCCTTTTGTGTAAAAACTTTAATTACTGCTTTGGTAGAAGCAGGTTGTTTTAATCTCCCAATTTAGTGCTTCTAAATTAAGGAAATTCCCACAGTAATCCTGTTCTTTAAGAATCTGTAACAATCACAAAAAGAATGCAGTTTGACCAGATTACATAACTAACTGTATGAAATATAACAGTATCTCTAAGAATATATACATATATATATATAAGGAAAAACATAACAAAAATACCACTTGGGAAATGTCTCATTAAAGGAGGATATCTAAGATACAAAACATGTTTTACAAATTATGACTAAATTACCCAGAAACGTTTGAGTAATACAACATATTAATGTATTTTAATTACCCCATGATCCTAGCATGAATAGAATTTATCAAGTCACTAATTTCCACTGCTGTACTATTAAAGTTGACAGAGCAGTGCACTGCTGCCCCAAATTTATTTTTAATTTTATTCCTGGAGAAAAAGCTTACATGCATTCAAGAGGTGACCACTTACATCATCTGGATTATTACAGGCATTGAAAGATTAATAAATGAAAAATGTTTGCATTTAAATTTAAAGAGTGCTAATGGAGTAGTGGTTTATTTTTAATTACCTAACTCAAACATTGGGTAAATCTAGACATGACAACAGAACAAAACATCTGAAAAGCTAAATGTCTTTATGGAATTAATTCATGTGTGCAGCCAGTGCAAATGGATGACATCAGCTTAGATTGGTTTAAATAATCACAAACTAGGCACAGGCAGATTTTGTTCTTAATTCAAATTTTATTTAGAATTTAAATTTATAGTTTAAAAAGTATGCACATTCTGTAGGTATAAAAGTTTAAAAAAATACATCGATTTATTGATAAATGCTTCAGGTTAAATTTACATTTTCATTCATATCATCATATTGCAATAATTGTTTTGCATCTTTTAACACTTATAAAAATAAATTAATGAGATTGAATAACCCATTGGAACCATGCTAAAATAATTGCTTAGAAAAGAGGGGTGAAGTTTGCCATAGCAATTCTTAATTCCTTGCTACTGTAATAAATAACTCTTCAATTAAGCAGTATAAGGAAGTACAGGTTAGCAGAAAAGCACTTACCCACAGGGTGAATGGAAAGCCATGGTGGGATGTCAAAAATCGTACCAAAAAGACAGAGAATTAATTTCTACCCTGCCAGCTGACAGCAACTGACCTCTCAAAACACCAAAATATTCTCAGCCCCACCTGCCCAAACCCTTCCTTGGGGGTTTGTGTGTGACCTGTCGAGGACAAGGAATGACTGTATGTCCTTTTGGTTAGAAGGACTATCAAAACATCTGTATACAGTATTTTTAATGGAATCAAGAATGTGTTTCCTTAACATGAAATGTTTAATGGCTCACCATAAATGACTAGAGATAAAAGAGGC
Source organism: Oenanthe melanoleuca (assembly GCF_029582105.1). Taxonomy (NCBI): domain Eukaryota; kingdom Metazoa; phylum Chordata; class Aves; order Passeriformes; family Muscicapidae; genus Oenanthe; species Oenanthe melanoleuca. The sequence continues at coordinate 13,356,435 of NC_079342.1, read as the reverse complement.
TCTGAGCAGATGGTGATGGCTGCATCTAGTAAGGTCACAGTGAACTGCAATCCCACCCAAACTCCCAGGAGTAATATCACTCCACCCATTCAACCACATGTGACAACTCTGGTATCCATTTTTGGGAGAGTAATCAAAAAAAAAAAAAAAAAAAAACAAAAAAAAAAAAAAAAAAAAAAAAAAAAAAAAAAAACAAAAAACAAACAAAAAAAAAAACCACAAAAAACAAACAAAAAAAACAAAGTAACTGGCTTTGTGCTGAACTTGCATCTCCAGAGCCACAACCCTTTACAGAGGTCTCAAACACATGTAACTACCAGCAGCAGCCAAGGGTACCACAACAAAAATACATGAAACTCTGAAAAGAAAAAAAAACGTACCAAAACATCAAGAATAAAGTTAACAGGTTATAAAGGAAAAACAAAAAATATTTTTTGAAAAGTAAATACCTTCCAGACCTTCTTTATTTGTGAAAAAACCCATGGAGGAAGAAACAAACAATGAAGTAAGAAAAATAAAAACCAAACAGAGAAAGGTGGTGAGAGTGTGTGAGAGTTAATAGTCAACACCTGCAAACCACTGTTCCTGCAATACACAAGGTCATTTACATTAATCATTCACCCTGCCTTCTCTCTGGCCATGTTTCTGTGCATAAATCAAAAGCTGTGTTACCCAAAGGGCAACCTTGTCCTGGCATCACTGAACATGCCTTCCTAGAAATGGGAACATTTCATAATTCTGAGACCTTTCTTCTCAAAGATGGCTACAGACACATGCACATTTATACATAGATATATACAAACAGGGTTAGAAAAATATTTATTTTTGCTTGCTTAAATAATTACTGAAAAGTGTTAATACAGTAATACGTTAATATTTGTACAATTAAAACTTTATATATAAATATTATATAAAGCATTTTTCATAGCAGCCATTGCATATATATTGAAACAAGTCTATCTGAAGTCCCTGCTGCAAAACTCAGGCCAAGCAGCGTTCATCCTCCTCTGAGAGGAGCATCTGTACCAGAGCCAGGAGTTCAGGAATGAGGAATTCTGCTGCCACTGACAGCAGAGGTGTTGCTTTATCTTCCATCGGGTACTGCCCAGGCCACCTAAGTGCATAGTGTTTTTAGGGAGAAATGCCACTATGTGGAATCACATCACAGTCTAAGCTTGTCTCCAACAGAAATCAGGACAATACCTTCTAACAGAAAGGCAGAAACATTACGGAATGGCTTCAAATGTGCTAACACAAGGTGGGCCATGGCCTTACCGTGAGGTGCTCAGGGGCACCATCACTCCTCACACAGCTAGGGCAGCCCAGCGAGGGGCACGGAGGCACAAGGAGATGTCATGCAGGACAGGATTTAATAACTCATATTTAGTTTGTTTTTATTGAGTTCCCTTTCCAGGTTTCCTATGAGAGTATCAATACTTTCCTGCAGGTCCTTGAGGTGTGCTCTGTGATCCACTGCAGAGCCCATAGCTGGCACTGTCAGGTAGCCCCCCAGGGGATGCTCTGCGGGGCCGGGCGCCTCCAGCTCCTCGGCTTTGCTGCTGTCATCCCCGCTCTCGGTGTCCTCCGAAGGGACGTCATCGTAGTCTGCCTCCCCCAGGCACTCTCTGGGGCTCAGGAAGTAGTTCTCCCCACAGCTGCTCCAGTCCCCTGCATAGCGGTTGCTCGAGGGGCTGTCCAGACCTGCTGGCCTCGGTCTGAGCACCCCCGACATCTCGGTCCCGCTCAGGTTCAGCATCTGAGGTCTCTGCCTCTTGGGTCTCAGGTAATTCAGGGAGGATGAGTGCTCAGGGAACACATTCAGATGTGCTGGCTCTTTGGCAGGTGAGTGATGAACTAGAAGAGAGAAGTTCAACCAGTCAGAACTGAATCCATGCTGCAACAGGAAAGTCCATGGCAAATGCCCACTGTCCTCCCTCGGTGTCCAAGAGCATGCACGGACACATGCAATCTCACAGCCAGCACATTGCACATTTTCTGCCACCGTTTGATATAAAATAATCAGGAAAAACTACTGTAAAATCTCAATTTTGAAGATTCATTCCAGAGTCAAACTGCAGCAGAGAAACCTTTCTAAAAGTAGAAACTCCCAGAACAACAATTAAATTCGTTGTACAAGTTAATCACCGTGCAACTCTGGGTCAAAGAAAAGCAAACAGTTCAGCTCACACATTTTGTCCAGGCTAAGGAGTAACAGAAAGCAGGCACAGCAAAAGAGGTTAAAACACAAAAACACAACAAAAATACCACCACTGAGAAACACCTAGAGAAGCAGACAACACACTGAGCTGAGCTCTTGGGCTTCTCTCCCGCCCTAACGTTCTGTGCTATTTAAGAAGCTCACTTCTCACCTGCAGTAATTCTTCTGTGCAGCCACAAGCACATGTACACTCACACAGGTTTGCTGGCAGTGTTACCTGAGCTCACAATTGCACAGCACAAGTTACTAACAGGCTCTTCTGCTGTCACCCGCTGCCTAAGGCAAACAGCACAGCTCTTTTCACTGACCTGTGCCTAGTAAGTATCTGAGCTGCAAAACTTCTGGTTTTATACAGACCATTGCTTCTTGTAATGAGCAGCAGAGACTTCCTATTCCCAATCACCACTGAAAAGGTAGTGCACACAAACCCATGCAGTTCACCATCTGATCCTCTCCTTGTTAGACACAAGCACAAAGACTGAGTCCTGAAATGTGCCCAACCTTTCTCCTTCTGGATCCACATTACAGGTCTCTCCAGGGGATTTTACTTTATGTCTTGCACAGTAACACACAATAACTTTCATTGCTTCCCCCCTTACTACAACAAAAACCCTTCTGTTTAGACTATGCTCTATTAAGATGGAGGGCCATGGGTTAACAATAACTTGCCAGTTTTACACACTCTAACCAAACAAGGACTATTTGTTTTCAGTAGGAAATATACGGAAATCGAAGTATTGCACAACATGTTGGTTATCAAGCTGTCTCAAACTACAGAAGATTAAATGTAAGGGATCAGACTGTGCTCCCTCCATTCAGTCCAAGTGTGCTGTTTACACTGTGGTGTTCGCCTACTCAAGTCTCTGCATTTCTGTTTTACCTCCCTTTTAACACAACATCCTGCACAGCTCTTGCATGCCAAGGGAGAGGACTTGGCTTTTTCTTCTAAGTGAAGAAAACTCTACCCTCTTAGAGCAGTACACACTCCTATGGGCAGAGCTTGGTTTTGCAGTCCACAGCCATGTCATAACCTATCCCCAGGGTTTCAAAATTAGTTTCTGCACAGTATTTGCTACCCAAACATCTCTTGGTCTCCCTCTTCCTCCACTTACATGTCCCATCTCTCCTGCATAGACCCACTCATCTGACTGAAAGCTTCTTTTCATTTTTGATGATCAGCAGCTTTGGAGCTGCCCACCTGCAGCTGACAAGTGAGCAGCAGCATCTTCAGTCACCTCAAACCCATCATGGAGCAGCAACATTTTTCCTTATGCAAAGCTCTGCAAAAACAAGTAGAAGTTACAGAGCTCTTACTCTAAGGATGGTCTTCAACTCTGCCAAATTACAAGGCTGGAAATAAATTAACTCCATCAAGTCAAAGCTGGAGAGCAGGAAAAAAAATCTCCAGCCTCTCGAATTCAGATGTGGAAACTTCAATGTCACTGGGTTTGTGTTTTCTAGTGTCTTTACTCACATAAAGTCTTTACTATTTCTTACATCATACTCAAACTCTGCCATCTGGTAAGAAAGCAATTAAAACAAAAAACTTTCCATTTAGCAAAGTGCCCAAATAGAAACTGTCGTCATTTCTTTAAATTAATAGGTGATACCATAGTACCTCCCATTTTAAGAATTCTGATGCTGCTCAATCATTCTGTGAATTAATGTACAGTGTCACACAGTGCAAACACACAACAATGCTTTGACTTTTTTTCCTTGATCATATTCATGAAAGTACCTGGCCACAACTGAAGTAAGTAGTGAAGAACCTCTATGTGCTTTTTGAAGTCCAGGGCACTAGCAAGCTCTTCTGAGTCTGTGAAGACTCTGTGGTTATGGTTGGTGGTCTCCTGCCTCTGGCTCAGTAACACAGGGCCAAAACACACAGCTAAATTCTGGCATGTCATCTTATTTACTTCGTGGTAAGAAGCCACCAGTTTCAGGTGATCCAGCAGCATCTTCAGGGTAGCCTAGAGAAACAAAACACTACTCAGGAAACCAAACACTAGAAAACAGTGGTGCTGGTCACAGCTCTAGAGGGAAAGGATCGAGGCTGATAGCTCTGGTTTTACCAACACCCATCAACAGAACATCCAAGCTCTGAATTAGAAAAGCTGTATTTGACTATGACAGAGCAGACCAATTAAGATAGCTTTTCTGGTAAAACTCAGTTTGTTTCTTATCTGAACTCACACACGAGTTCTCACAGTAAAAAGGAAGGGAGGAGAGGCTACAGAAGCAGTACAGATGCTCCAAGTACATTAGAAAATAAACCCTCAATATGATGTCAGCATCTGAACAAGCTTCCAGGTAATTCCAGATACCATGCAGGCCCCTCTCTTCCCCCAGAAGGGGCTGGGGTTTGCTACACAGGAATCTGGCAGGTAACACTGCACAGCACAGGAAGCAAAGGCTTTATTGCACATACTTAAGAAAGAGAAATGGATTTGCCCAGGTAATTACATCATACAGATCAGAGAGCTCTGCAGAAGTGGAGCAGGAATACACACAGGAATAATGGTTGATCTAATCACGTAAAAGTAGATCACAGCCTTTCATGCAGTTTTAAAGAAACAATATAAAATGAAAACTAGAACAAATCCAGCAAGGCAGACCCTCCAATTCATTGCAGCATGGAATTATTTTCAAATATGTGGAGCATCACAAATCCAAGTGAACCACTTGATCTAATGAACAGTTCTGAGACATATGAAACCGTTCCTTTAGTTTCTGAAGCTTGTGGTTTACTTGACCATGCTAACACTACTCACCTTCTCAACATCTGGCAGGCAATCCAGAAGGGCTGCTGTGTGCTCAGAGTCACTTGGGTCATTCTCACAACCATTTGCTGTCATTTTCAAGGGATTTTTCACCATGGCATCCAACACTGCTTCATAGAGCTGCTTGGTTATCAGGGGAGAGGGCAGCTCTCGCAGATAATCCTTTAGGACACCTAATGAGACATAAGAGCTAACTTAACAATCTGCAGATTCACTTTGCAGCAATTTTTGGGAGCATTAAAGCACATCAACTTCACCCATTCCATAAGAAAATCCTCTGTGTCAGTGACAAACCTTGCACTCAGTAGCGAGGGAGACACCACCAAAAGGGCACAGCAAAGAGGGGCTGGGGCACAGGGGCACATGTGCAGGAGTGGGGAACACCTCTCCAAACTTCCCTTGCTGAGGGTGAGGAGAGGCAAGGAGAGGGCTCAGAGCAGTCCACCTCCCATCCAAGGAAAGGAGCTCCTACAAACACCAAAGTCCAGCTTCATGACCCCTCCTCTTTATATAAGCCTATCAGTTAATTCTTCTTTTCTGTTTATTTTCAGCTATTAAATTATGAGCAAACATCCCAGTGCCCTTGGCACGTACAGCAAAGCACATGGTGTCTTCTCACCCAGCCAAGCACAAACCAAACAGAGAGAGCCCCCAGCTCCCTGCAGCCCCAGCACAGCACTTGCTCCTGCTGGGACAGATGTGATTCACACCCACAGAGACACTGCATGAAATGCCCAGGCACCAAGCCCTCCCTGTTGCAGAGAAATACTCCACTGAAGATGGGGATGTGCTGGGGGACAGGCTGGTTCCAGAGACTGCAACAACCAGGCAAGCATCTACTAACACCTATTCCTTCCAAAGAGGAATTGAGACTTTGCATTCCTGTAAGCTGGCTTTGGAACCTGGCTGATACTTCATTCTGAGAGGGGTTTCAGTGACTGGAAGAATAATAATGAAAAAAACCACAAAATATTAAGGCTTCTAACAGCAGCCTCTGGAAATGACGTACCAGGATGCTACCAAGGAGCAATATCCAATATAGCCAACAAAAAGTTGAAGGAAACAAGGCTGTTTCCCAGCAGTTTGCATTTTCCTTAAAAAATTGCTTTCTGTGCCACAAATATCTACTAATTTTCACTAGATCACAACTGCATTTAAATACTTCGTTAGGAAGAAATACTGTATTAAAATAAACTTTTTAAAAGCAGGTACTGCAGTTAACAAAGCAGCCTGTCCTCCAAACAGGTAAGGTTGGAAAGGCAGAAGATTCTTTTTAGCAGGCACTCCTCACAACCTTGTAAAATCTCACATCACAGCAATTACCATCACACGGTGCTATTTAACAAAGCAAGAGTTTTCATTAACTCAAGTCTGTGTAACCAAGCCATAAAATCAACTGTACAGTGTGGGCTTTGTTATGAGGCAGTTTCTAAAAAGGTTCAGAGAATAGAAGTTAACATTTTGCCCTTCACATGCAGAAGCATGTAAGAGTTGTCTTCTACCTGTCTATGTATAAATATTTTCATTTACAAAGAATCCTGCACTTGCAGGATTCAGTGCAGCTACTGAAGCTGTGCTGCAGGAGCAGCAGTGCCCTGGTCCTGAGCTGCAGCAGGGGCATGGGGCAGCCAGGCAAAACCATCCCTACAGACACCACACGGCCTCCAGGAGCTCACTCTGTGCTTAAAATGGGAACAGCCCCTCAGCAAAATATGCAAACAACCATTTTTTCCTGAAAAAGTATTTCCCCTAGTGGTTTGGTGGGATTTTTTGTTTGGTTTCAAAAGAATAAGCATTTTTGGTACTTTTCCACTTAAGTGGCTCGTTTTTGTTTAGAAACTTACTCATATTCCTCCTTTCCCACTAAATATTTTTTCTTCCCTGAATTTAGAGGCTCATGTTCCCTATGTGGATTAGCTGGTTAAAATATTTATGAAACAAATGTGGCAGATTCTGGTGCTGTACAACATGGTCTGGGATATTTTCCTTTTTTCATAAGCACAACATTAGCAAGACATGCTTACTTCTATCGAAATCTCTGTTTCAGTTGTGCTTTTTTTGGAGGCAGAGGCTGAAATCAAAACCAGCTTACAGTAGAAAATGATACATTCTATTCAAATTAGCTTATACTAAACACTCACAACTGTTTATTAATTTTTTAGCAGAAATTCCTGTAATAGCATCCAAAATCATAGGACTACCACCTGCCAAAAGACTTTCTCCTGTTCAGCTCTGGATAACAGGATGGTTTGGGAGCCATGAATGCCCCTTGACCTTTCTAAATCCTTTTGCTATTCACTCAGCTAAATTAGCCCTCTAAGAGGCTGCTGTTATTTTTTTTTCCATGAATCTACGCTTCCTGCTGCTGCCAGCCCACTGGCACATTCCTCTTGACACAACCACACACAACACATTTAGACAGAGAGCAGAAATTGCCATCCACTTCATTAATTCCTCATTTTTCTGACCCACTGAACTGTAAGGAGTAGTGCAAGCTTTATGCAGAGATATGAATTCACGTGGATGCCAACAGGCATGATGCACCAACACAGCTACAGGTCAGTTCCATGAACTGCCTGCACGCCTCAGCCTGATCCATGAGCCCACTTCATTGTGTGTAAGCCTGTGCCAATCCCAAGAGAATTTCTCAGTCAAGATTAAGTGTTCATTCTTTAGTCTTTGGAGAGCTGTCAAAAAACCATTATTCATCTTTTTGGAAAAGAGTGCTACTCAAATTTCAAAAAGGACATAAGGCAGCACTTCTCTTCAAATCAGCCAAGATTTATGCCGAGGATTCATATTCTGTGGAACACATGTTTTGGCTGATAGAAGTATGAATCATGTGCATCAGCCTCAGCATTAAGTAATCAGGGGAAACATTCCCTCTCAACCCAACTGCCTCAGCACATGCAGTAAGTTTTGTGGGCTCTTTTATTCCTAGCACTAAGCACAGTGGCTAACTCAGCTGTCCACAAAAACTGTAGGCTCCCCTGTCATTGCAGAGCAGGAGGTTTCCAATCACTTGAGTGGCTGCATTTGGGTCAGTGGAAGGTATGGATGTCAACACCCCTTCCCTGCCTGCTCCCCCAGCCCAGAGCCCCCCAGTCAGTCCTTGCAGCACAACACTGACACAGGCAGTGCACTTACAGGCACTGCACAGCTGCAGGGCTACCAGGGAAAACAAACTGCTTTTCTAATGTAATTCCTTAAAACTCTTTTTCCCTTGTAAGGAAAGCAGCATTTAAGTAAACTCTTGCAATAGAACAAAAGCTAAAGAATACCCAGTAGAGTTTTTGTAAGGCAGAGCACAAAGCTGTGGTCTTTTCACTCTTGCAATGCAAACTCTGGATGCAAAATAGCATCCTCCAGTAGTACCACCACCGAGCCACACCTGCAGTCTCCAAAGATCACCACCAACAGTGAGGCTTGCAGGAATGTATATGGAAAAATGTACTTCAATTTTTCAATTTTGCAACCACAGCACAAACTCAGGAAAGATCAGTCAGACTGCATTGCTGCCCTTCCAGAGCTCTGCAGTAGCACTGAGCTCTCCTGCAGTTCAGACTTTGGCTGCAGCCAGTTCTGGTTGGTTCTGAGTGTACAATATACTCAGGAAAATCAAAATGCTTAGGAAATGTTCCAGGTTCTGTTGTATACAGGTAAGTATTAAATTCCTATACCCTTCTCCATGATACTCCTGAACCATTCCCACAAATAGTTTTATTTTAATAAAATTTACTTGTAGCATGGAAGTGCAATGCCATTTCTAGTATCTAAAATTTTAAAAAGGTAAGAACAATTTTTCAGTACCCTGAAGTTTTCATTAACCAAATTGCAGTTTGCCATTTATCTGCTTCTACGTCAGTATCAGATGGCTTTTGCTGCTGGCAGAAAGCAACTGAGGGGTTTTAGTCCACCAAATGAGCTGATGATAAAAAAGTTGAGAAAATAGGACTTCAATAATTTCATGGAACAATAGGCTCTTAGAAGTTCTCACCACTTTTTCTCATTAATTTATTTGTAAAGAGAAGAAGACAACCCAATTTAAAAGACTGTTTATACTTTTTATCTTTACTGTACACCTTGTTTATAAAAGCTGTACAACATCAGAGTGAAACACTGGTAGGTTAATGGCTGGACTTGATGATCTTACAGGTCTTTTCAACCTAAACAATTCTATGATTCTATAAATACAAGTTTCTGATGCTGAGAATGCTGGTTCTTGTGAACAGTATTGAACCCCACAGCAAAATCAGCCAAGGCAAGTAAGGCGAACTGACTGGCTGCACACTCTGAAGGAAGAGGTTTATGTAACTCAGCAAATGTCATTGAGCAGTATCTTCTGAAAACATGTTGTACAAATAAAATTAATTCCCACTACATTGAAATGAAATAAACCATCAAACGGGTATAACTAACAGCTAGGTTGGATATTATACAATATACACCTAGCTGGATATTACAGAAAGAGTTTTGGCACAGAAAATTTATACCCCAACTAAGGTTACATTTTCCATCTCTTGCTATACAGGCAGTGAATGCTTCTGATTAATTTCTCAGAGCAACTGGCTTACTCAGTGATGCCTGAAATTAGATCAACTTTAGCTTACATAACAAGTATCAATAGTTATAAAACTGTTCTGGTTTTTAGCAAAACCTCACTAACTTACTTCAGTTGTACAGCTCCTCTGAAGAGAGCCATGTAAGGAGCTGATGCAGACAGGCTTCCCAGGACCTTCCACCTGTGCCTGGAGCTTGCTGTGTGACAACAAGTAAAGGGCCACTCCAGGAAGCAGGAGTTTAAATTTTAAGTTTAAAAACCTTAGCAAGATTTTTAAAAAAGCAGTGATCAAATGAAGGCACTTTGCTGCAGCTCTAACTATCCTGCACAATGACACAATCTGTTCCCATAACTTCTGCAACCTCCAACATAAAGGGAGAACAAGACAGCCCTGGGCACATGGTGCAGAGCTAGCAGCACAACAGAGGTGCCGGATCACAGCCAAGCTTTTCCAGATCTGCTCCAATACAAACCAATGGCACAGGTTTAACCAGCTCCTTCCAAACTCCCACTTCCCTCAGAAGCTGGTGGAGCAGCTGCTGAAAGCAGGTCCTTCCACATCCTCCCCTCCCTACAAAACACTGCTGCTTCATCCATGCTCTCACATCCTCACAGTAACTGCACTCACTCCCAGCCAGCTTTCAGCAGCAGTTAAAATGACAGCAGAAAAAGAGCTCAAAGCACAACTTCACCCTTTTAAAGGTACATGAGGAACACGGCACAACTCTTTGGGAAGAAAAGCAAGTAAAAGTGTTACCTGTTATGACATTAATATCTGGGTACTGGCTCTCACAGAGAGTGACAGCCTTGCTGTCCCTCTCGAACGCCTCTCGAAGCTCTTTCTTCACGGCAGCCGAGCCACAGAGCCGGTACAGCCCCACCACCTGCAGGCACAAACACAGCCCAGGTCAGCCCCTGCCTGCCAGGGAGCACTGCCATCCTGTGCTGTGCCATCCAGAGAGGCAGCAGCAGTTTGGGAGCACAGCTGGGACAGGCCAAGGCTGCACACCATGGATGACCACGCGCAGAATCGCAGGACAGGTGCAGCCAGGAGCGATGCTCCTGCTCCCTCTGCACTGCTCTAATGACACAACACTAGTTCTCAACCGGAATTGCTTCAGGTTTCACTTTTATGGAGAATCAGGAAAGAAATACAGATTAAACCTATATTTGCTTCTCACCCTACTTACTCAGATCATTATTATTTTTCCTGGCATAATTGTTTAATTATACAGAATAGAATTCGAACTTCAGCAGAAAGAAATGAGAAGTGTTTAGAGCTTTATGTAAAAATTGCAGTACAAATACAGCTATTAACCATTAGCAGAAGAAAAAGTCATGCAACTGACTCCATACTAAAAATGAGGAAAGTTACAAATCAATTAATAAACGAACACAAACCCGAAATAAGTGAAAATATTTTCCTACAGTATTACATTATATAGGAAAAAAAATTATTTTTATACCCTTAACAGGAATTTCAAGAAAATTATGTATTCTCCATTATTACACCTAAACTATATTGTTTTAAAGTTGAATAGATGCTGATTTCCATGTTTCAAATTATATTAAAATTTTTCAGCAAAACAGATATTATTTAACACACTGAAGGTGATAGGAGTGAAACCCACATCACTCTTGAACTGAATTACCAGTTAAATCATGTGCTTTCATGTATGGAAATTTTCTATTTTATCATTATTTTTATTTTCATCACTAGTTATACAAAGAACTCCTATGATAGTAAAAAACTAAATCTTAAAATATTAATTTTATTTTAATTAGCATTATAGGCAGCTGTACTGAGCAGTAAAAGATTAATGCAAAACTACTATGGACTTAAGACAAAAAAATTATCCAAAACCAAATCAAACAAAAGAATCCCACCTGTACTGTCTCACAACCAGAAGAATGTAGGTATGCAAACAAAAGTATTTTTCTGGTCGTATATTAATTCCTGTTTAAATAAATGGAAAGTTACCCAATGGAATTTGTACTCTCCCTTTCTCAAAACTGAATATGATCTAGTATATGCCTAAGACCATTTCTTTTAAACTTTTCAAGTTTCCTAATGCCATATTTGAAATTCAAGTGGAGATTATGCACCATGACAGTATTTGCAGCCTGTAGGAAAGTCAAAAATGTCAGACAAGCATGTGGTTAAAAGAAGAAGTTAACAGTGTATTTTGCAGTTTTGGTTCTCTCTGTGCAAATACAAAAATAGATTTCATGCTCAAAAGCATCAGGTACATTCAGATAACTCAAATCCCAATTCCTTCATTACAGTGTTGCCTTGATTACCCAATATCATTTGCATGACTAGGTGCTAGTAAGCCTATAATAAAATGCTGAAATCATAGGACACATATACTGGAAAGAATAAAACTTCTCTTTTCCAGTGATTTGGCTGTTAGGAGAAGTAACTACAAGAAAAATCACACAGTTAATATCAGCAACGACTTTTGGCACAAGAGCCTTATGGAAGTTCCACTTCCCTCTATAGTTCATGACCTGGGTTATAAACAGCAGAACTAATCTCATCACACCTGGAAGCATATCCAAACTGTCAGCAATTTAAAATAGCAACAGTGGTAGGTGTGACTAGTTCTCAATTTCACCTGAGTGAGAACAGGTGCAAAAGACAAGGAGGGCTCACGTATGCTGTGGAATAGCAGGCAAGAGCCCTCCCACCAGTTTCAAATTAATTGCCAAGGGGAACATCTGAGCTTAGGACTGTACACAGTCCTTCCTAATAGATCTCTTGCCTAGCATCCGTAACCAGTGATTTGTTTCTATATCTCATTTCTCATACATATTTTTGTTCATTAGATTACATCAACCAATAATGGGATGAAAACAAAGACACTAGGCACTGCTGGTTTGCAGCAGTCCCAGTTTTGAGAACAACCCAAAGAAAGACAAGGAGCAGTGGTGTGGGGAAAGGGCTAATTCAGCCCCTCAGAGACTCATCCTCATCCTAATGCTGGGTACAAAGTGATGACAGAGATGGGTCTTAGGCACACTGGCTCCAGACTGCACCACAGGATGGGCTCACTGTGTCACTGCACACGGGGTCTCAGCTTTGGGTTGGAGCAAACTGAACCATATCCTTTTTGCATTTAGATGTGTGTCCCTATAGACTGAGCCATGTCTGAGGGGTCAAGCATTCTCAAGCTCTCAACTGATCTCTGCTTTCTGGGGACTGCAGGTCTCTTTCACTATCCCCACTCCTGAAGCTCTGCTGGGAGCAGCTCCTGTGAGCAAGTGTACTTCTCCTCTACAAAGGCCAAGCTGGAAGCACTGATGGCACACAGCCCTGTTATTCCTCCCACATTACAATGGCCAGTGTTCACCACAAACAAGCAGCAAAGGAAAAAAATTGACTTCTAAAAATGTTTTTAATTTCCCCCATTTCCACTCAGTATTTACACTGCAACAACAGCTATCTTTACACAGAAATATTGACAAAAGAGATTGAAATATGCACAGTACCTGACAGCCTCTCTTTTCAATCTCCAGAATGCATTTCTGCAGCAGAAGTGGCACCATCAAGCCTGCATTTTCCTTCTCTACAACTTTTCGAGCATCTACCCCAAACATCACAGGCTCACGGTCTGCGTCAAGGCCATCAAGAGAGTTTTCCCACTGCTCCATGAGTGACAGCTTGACATAAATAAGGCCCCTGGGCTCCAGCTTGACAGCCAGCTGATGTGTTTTGGTGACTCTGAAAAGAGTGGGAAGAGCCACAGTCCCATGACAACACACTCGGTTTTTCTTTGGGGTGGGCTCCCAGCTGAACACCACCAGCTTTAAGTGCTGAGCATTTTCGATTTCTATGTTGAATGTGTGGTCCATGTCAAGAAATGTTGTCCTACATGTGAGCAGGGCAGTCCTTGCTTTGTTTACTGAGTCAACCTGTATTGCACAAAAGACATCTTTTGAGTCTATTCGTGGTGGCTTTAAGTCTTCAGCACCATAAAAGTGAATACTCATGAGTCCAGAGATGTACTGAGAGCACTTGGGTTGATCAGAGAAGTTGTAGTGTCTGAAGGCATCGATATCTATTTCGGGTTTACCACTGTTACTTGGAAGGTTCTCCTTTCCTTTCCCACACTTGGTTTCATGTCTGTGTTTACCTGATTTTGTTATAAGTTCAGGAGAGTCGCCATCACTGAGGTAACCACCTTTGTTGAAGGATTTGGAGCTCCTTGAGCTCTTCTTTTTGTAGGTGTGTTGTGAGGACACGCTGCTGTCAAGATGGTAACGGCTTATCACATTCCTGCTGGCAGCTGTGCTTGAGTTTCCAGAAGAAGGCAAAGACACTGTATGGCTTGTATCCCGGCAGCTCCCCTTCAACAGGGAAGGAGGATTATCTGAACTACTATGGCTTGAAGTTCCCTTCACACTCAGCTTCCTGCTCAGCTCTGGCAGCTTTTTCATTTTCATGGAAAGCTTCCTCACGGTCCTGGGAGATTTAATTCTATCAGGGAAAGGCCAGTTGATTGACCCACTTTTTTTCAGGGGACAGGGACTTGGAGGAGAAATCTCTGTGGAGGGTATATCAGGCTTGCGTGCAAGGGCAGCTCCAAACCCTTTAGAAGAAAAGAGAAGGAATAATCATTTTCAAACTGCAATTCTCGGCAATGAAAAAATAAATCTTGAACTTGGGGAAAACGTTGATTTGCCATAACCTGGTAATACAATTCATTCAGACAACCATCACTCATTCAGTCAGATGTTCACAAGTGCTCACAAAGCTGACTTGTCCAGCCAAATTTGGCAATTCACTGTCAAAAGCCAGATTTGTTCTGCTTTACGGAGATGAAATGGCCAGAAATTACATATAAACAAATGAGCAATGGCACCTGCAGCATTCAGCTCAACCCATTTGTGCTGCATCCCCCACACAAGCACACACAGCCACACTCTGGGGCACAAGTGTAAGGAAACCAGACTTAATGAAAAAATCCTGGAAATATGGCAAAGGCACCCTTGTCTACAGAGCAGTTAGCAACACAGCCAACACATCAGCATTGCCACTTCTCTTATGTCTGGAGGAAAGACACTTGTCTCTAGTAAAGAATATGGCTCTTTATGTCCCTCTATTACCTCAAAAAGCCCTAAATCTCTCCTGTGTAGATGCAGGCAGTCTCACACCTTTTCTTTCATTTCTTTCAGCTTCTCCTTTCTGCAGCAGGATATAAGATTTATTTCTTCCAAAAGCTGTATCCTGCACTGCCTCACTTCACTGCCTGCCAGCAACCTTCCATGTTTCTTGGCACTACCATCCCACAAGAGAGTTTAAAGTTAGACAGTTCCCAAGTGACAGCCTCAAAGGAAATCACCCCCCTTTCAAGGTATCAAAAAGAAATAAAAACAAAACCAGCAAGCACTGATGCTAATAAGAGCAAAAGATAAAAAAACCACTACCTCAATTCAGCAGTAAAGAAAGCTAATTAAGGAACACAATTAGACATAGCAAGTATTGCACACAGACAGGAACCCGTGGTTCACCTCATGCTCTAATACTCAAGGAAATGCAAATACCAAGTTTTGCTCAAGCCATTCTCACTTTTGCCAGCAAGAGGCAGTAATAACTGTAAGAAAATTGATCAATCTACCTGAGTTAAGGAATGAGGCCAGAATGATAGTTATTAATAAAATTACATTATTACTTTCACTAGAGTCACCTTTCCACGCCTTAAGAAACAAAGAGTGCCTCTTGCTAGCAAGAGCCATCCCATTTAAACTTATCATTTTTAAAATGTTAGCAGCTTCCAAGAGGACTGGGTAGCCTTGCCTGTGCAGGCTGGGGTGCTACAGAGCCCCTAACTACACCAACCCTGTGTGATGCAATTAGCCCAGGCAGCTCACAGAGACTCAAACACCTTTATCCATCCATCATTCCCCTTTGCTAGCCACAGAAAGGGAGACTGTTTACAGCATATAAAAAGAAAGAAGGAAGTGCTGTTTTCACAAACCATACTTTATAGAGGTTTCTCCTTCAGATTTGCCAAGGACTTACTACTTTAATTCTAAACTAATCAGTTCAAGTCCACAGCAAATGATTCTTACAAGTGCTTTGTGCATTCAAATTAATTTTCACCATTGGACTGTAACTTTCTTTTTATACTTCACCAAGCTTAAACAGCGAAATCAGGCAATCTGGTCTTTGACCAAAGTCATCCACTGTGGTTTTGGTCCCCCCACCCCGCTCCCTTCCAAGAAAAATGCTACAAAGCCTAGTTCTAGTCTCAATAGAAGTTTGGATTAAGTAACTTTTGCAGACAGTTGCTTAAAAGAGTATCTTTATAAAAGGAAGTTTCAGTTACAAAGAATAACGCATAGAATCTGTTTTCCAGAGGAACAGAGGAAAATTCATTTAATCCTGCATCTCATGGAAGTAGCTCCCTTGCAGGGGAAGGGCTATTTCTAGCACGCCTGCTGTGCTTTTCTGGCAAGCAGCTAGTTAGAAATGTGGTGTTTGATAAAGGCAGACAAAGCCTTCCCTTGTACTGCAAATCACCGCACGGTCCCACTGGTGGGCTGGCGTGGAGCACTCTATAGCAATCAGTGCCACACTGCAGCCTCTAACATTAATCTTCCCTTTCTGTCAAAAGTCTCTGGCACAGGCTTGGAAAAGCAAGCCAGCAAATTAAACTCCCTCCACCAGCTCATTAAAACCAAAGAGTCAATCTAACACTATGACTTTTATGTGTCCAACTTCTGCTGCCTTCAGCACCAAACAGTTAAAGTGAAATATGTGGCTGGAAGAAACTTAACAGTCGAGTATTATGCAGGATGGTATTCCCATCAGCACTGAGCCACATGTTGTTCCACTAAAGCCAGCAATGTGCTGAGGTATGCATGCAATTTTAGAAGAGTGTACATGACAACTCTGAACAAGCTGCAGGAGGAGTTGTAGCACAGTCCAGTAACACTTCACTTCCCAGCCTACCCATCTCACACAGCTTTCTCACAAGGGTGACAGCAAAACTGAGCTGCACCTCTTTTCTCAACCAAGTTACAACACTGTGCTGCAAACAGCAGTCAGACATTTAAAAAATCCTTAAAGCAGGGTGGTAGGAGAAGACAAAACATAGGAGGCACCTGTTGCACCAGGACAGCACGGTGATGGTCAGTTTTATATACACAGCTGACCATTTATATGTGTATGTAACACTTCTCTTTGACACTGAGAACACTCAATCTCTGGAACAACCAGGGATGTGGTAGAGCCTTCAGCACTGCAGGTTTGCAAGCTGCAGCTGCACAGGGCAGGGTAGGTAGTCTCATTTAGGCTCCTTGTTCCACTGAAGGGTGAGCTGGATGACCATCTGATGCCCTCGCCAGCCTGAGCTGTTCTATTATACTGTCTTTAATACATTCACCTTGTGCCTTCTGACACTTCAGCAGTATGGACACAGAAAAAAAAAATATTTTGGAGGACAATGCAATCCAAGACCAAATTAGCTGACACCCTAAGCAACTTAAACATCAGATGTGGGTTCAGCTTGAGTATACAGCCACCTTTTACTTTGCTGAGCACTGAGGCTGTGTGAAAGCATAAAGCCTTTCCATGACCACAAAAACATGAAGAACCCACAGGGCTTCACAAGCCAGGCCCTCTCCCAGCCACGAGTGTCCCCTGAGTGGAGCAGACCTACCCCTACACCCACTGCCCCAAGGGAAGAGAGCACTGACTCAAGCACTTACAACACAGCCCCTGCCAGACACATGCAGTGATTTAGCACAGTAAACATGCTTGTCTGACCCTGTTTAATGCTGTTTATGTGTGTTTGGGCACATATATCACTGTCACATCCACTGCCAGCAACACATGCTGTTTTACAGGCACGTTTGACTATGCTGTTATATATGTCACATTCCTCATTGCTTAAGATAGGGTTTCTGAGTTATTTTAAAGTTACTCAGAAAACCTGCAATTTATTTTTGCACAACAAGTCAAGGTGATTAAGCTGGTCAGAAAGCGATCAGTTGCTTACTACACCAAGCTACTGAGGTATCAAACAGCCACTCTCACACCTAATGGAAATGCTGAGTTTATGTATTAAAAGTGAAAAAGCAGCAAACCAAAACAGAAGAGCCCAAATATCTCAAAAGTGTTCTTGTAGCAAACAGTGAGTGAAAGAGGGCTACTGTTTTTCTGTGGTAGAATCCACAAGAGACACTGAGCTGGATCCTCAGCTGACACAAACTGCACATCAGCTCTACTGATGTCAAAGGCTGTTAAGTTTCTCAGGTGCAGGCATAGCTCTAGACATGTTTTGATAGAAAACTTCAAAGCAGAACTGTAAATGGCATTGAGATAACAACTCATATCAAATTGAAGCAACTTCAATTAAGACATAAGGTAAGCATCACCTCTATCTACATCAGTAACTGGGCAAAAGAAAATTAAAAAACTAAAAACCACTTTAGAAAACTGTGTTAGAAAGCAATTATTTCTATGTAACATCTTAATTACTTATCTAAATGAATGAAAGAATCTCTGCTTTTAACATGTAAAGGAAAGTCTTTTTTACCTCTGTATAAGTTACTACTTTGACCAATGCAGTCCCTATCTCACATACTACTTCAGAGTCAAGGAATGGAGAAATTATTAAAACAAAACAAAACAAAACAAAAAACAACAACAACAAAAAAAAAACCCTCAGAATTTTGTAAAGATTGTTTTCTTTGATATACACACTAATACTAATAAAATGTGATGTGATGAACACATCAACCCAGGGATCACTTTTATAGGAGCAAAAGACAGAAAATACATTGCTTAAAATAGTGCAATAATTAAAATGGGAGGGGGTCACAGCACAAGCTCCCCAAGGCTCAGGCAGGACAGGTGAAGGGTGTGGCCAGTGCCTACCCCTCATCCTGGTGGTGATCCTCGGAGCACCCACCAAGGGGTATCCCATTGCAGAGAGGAGCAAGCACGTGTAACAGCACTGTACTGACCAGATTTAAAGAGTTCGGTATCTCCAACCCAGCACGAGTTTGTTACAGATATTTTAAACACGAATGACCCTGCAGATGAACTGCAGGCAGCTCTGCTCAGACGCTGGAGCTGCACCAAGGCGCTCACGGAGCCCCAGGCGATGCCAAGCACTGTCTGCTCTCACCAACATCTCCTCTCCTCACTGTGTCTTTCACAGCATGAAAAGCAGCCTTGCCCCATCTTCCCCATCAGAGGTCATAAACAGTTACTCAGGACAAATCAGAAACTGGAGAAGGCAGTAACTACTCTGATTGAACTGCTTCCACTCCATAGTGCTGCATCCTGTTGTTTCTTTCACCACCAGGTCTTTATGGCATTGTCACCTCATGAATCCAAGATAAATACATGAATAAGCCCTTGACCTCCTAAAGCATGTGCACAAACTCTCCAAAAATCCACCTAAAAACTGCTTTCACCTCTGCAGGAGAAAGAGGGAGCAGAGGTACCAGAATGAGTAGGGATTTGGCAGAAAGGTATCTCAAACATCGTGCAAGTATTTCACATTAATGCACTTCTGTCTTGTGAAACCAAAGCTCCTTGCACTTTAAAAACAGGTAAATCACAAAGCATCTTCCATCTTGGAAAAAACCTTAAATTTCAAATTTAATATTTGTAACATGTGGAAGGAAAGGTGTAGATAGCATTTGCTGCCCAGTGTACTCTATTGTGTATTGCTGAAAGCTTGCCTGCAACATGTAAGCATGCAAAATATTTGCATGCACTGGCCCCAAAAGATGTATTTGGAAACCAGGATAATGGTCACAGTCTGAAGTGGAAAAAGAGCCCTGTAGTTTTAATAGGAGCTAAGCCAAGTTCTAGTTGGCATATATCAGGGTTAAGTGGGAATATGGGATCCATCTTCACTTGCCATGACACTGGAAAGAAATTGTTTACAGTGATTCTTACCAGGATTTTCCACTCAGACAGCTAACTCAAGTACATTTTTAGTAGCAAAAGCACAATCCAGATCCTGGCAACCTCCAATGCATGGGTCCTACCAGGATGCCTCTTAGATACAGGTACACATGATTCTACTCATTCGGTAGACACTAATACCAACAGTAATCCTCCCCAAAAGCAAATACAGTGCCAATTTTTCAGAGGGCACTATTCAGAGCGTCATGGTGTAAATCTGTCTGAGTGGCCAACATTACAAAGGGGTGCTTTTCTTCAACAATCTGCAGGTGATACACACATCTGTAAAAACATACAGTTAAGAGTTCAGGCCTAAAGAGTTATGAAGAAAATTTACTTGAACATTTTACAGTGAAAAAAATTTCTCATATTGCATTTGTAACAAAAAAAAAAATTCTATTTTTCAATCATAACAATTTTGCCTGTGCAGGGAGACACCTAACCAAAAACAACCTCCAGGGTTCTTTCCACTTAAATTCTTCTCCCCCAAACCTAAGACGTCAACATGGGCTGTTTCTACATTATTAACTAGGAACCAAGTTACCTTCTTACTCCTACCTTTTGGGTACATGTTATAAAATACATTAATTATTTTTCCCAGGCTCTGCTATAAGGGTGCCTTATTTCTGATCAGGTTTTGTTTTTTTTTTTTTAAGCCAACAAGGCCAGAATTATTCACTAAGGAATTGCCTGACAAATCCTATTAACATAAATGGCATTTACTGTAGAAGTAACCAGATTAATACCAGGAGCTAGCAGTGTAAATTAAGACTATGGGACAAATTAGTACCTCTACAACTATGATCCATTGTACTGGTAAAAATTACAGGAAATACCTGTTTGGTGCTCTCTTTGGAAAGACTCACAATAACAGAATTCTATAAGTTATTCTCTTCATTTAAAAAAATCTGTTTTCTAATAAAGACTCAAAAATATAAGCAAAAAGAAAAAAAGAAAGGTATTACTATTTTCTCTCTACAAAGTTGGAAATCCAAGTAAGGCAACAATGTTTAAGGTTTTAAAGGTAAAATTGTTTCCCTTGTCCAAAGAAGCAAACAGCAAATGACAAAATGAACAAATATATGTATTTTGTTGGATTTTGTACTGCCTCACCTTTTCCTGTCTATGCTTCCCAAAAGCTAGCATTTAGGCTCCAACGCTAACCAATATTGACATATATAAATCATATCAATAAGAAGAAGAAGGAGACTTTTCCCCAAAGCTTTAATTTCTTATTGGACAGGAGTTGCTGCTTAATGTACCCAGCTCTCTACCAACAGATGTCCATTTCATACCAGCTGTATAATTCAAACAAGGTCCTAACACAAATACAAATTGGCCATGGTGCCCTTCATGTAGTAATTTTATATGGATGAGCTGTCATTTTAAATTTCACTGAAAATAACTGTAGATACTTTAACTGGATTAAAAAGAACTAAGCCACTTCTCCATAATAAAGCCAATTACTGAGCAGCAGGGATCCACTTCATCATCAATTAATCTATTCAATGTGATCACCACCCAACACATGTAGAAGGAGAGCTGCATTTGAACTACCTTAATTAACTAGATGCATAACAAACAATCAGGTGAAATTTGTAACTTCTCTCCCAGTTTCAGTAAACTCTTGAAGTGGATGACTTTGGTTTCAGCAATAAATGCATCTTCAGTATGAAAACAAGTTTGACATTTTTCTTCTTACAGAAAGGGACTAACTTCTTTAAAAAAAAGAAATAGTCACCCATGTATAGAGAGATTAACCAACTAAATAGAGGTCAAGCAGTCTGCAGGACACACGTGGCCTTCCTAAATAACCACTCTTACTGACCTCTACAAAGCATCTAGAGCCCCAACAATGACAAAAATCTAACAAAGAACGTATTATCTCATGTGTCTTGCAAGCAAATAAAACTGGTCTAAGTATTTAAAACAGCTATTAAGTGAGCTATTTGCAATAAATGCCCAAAAACTTTAACACACTTGACAACTGCAAATATGCTTGTATCTGCAGCATTTCCATGAAAAGAACAAAATGTGAGCCCCCAGAAGACCAAGAGTTTTTTAATCTGCTGTTTACAGCAGTTGCTCTGGTGCCTTTGAAAACAAAGCCTGTTCCCAGAAGTAATCTCCACACCAGGAATCCAGGCACAGCAGCTCGCAGCACACAGGGACCTGGGGCCAGGGGCTGCCAGGATGGTGAAGCTGCACAAGGACAACCCAAAAAGAAGCCTCTCCAGAAGGCAATGGACACCTGGGCTCCAACACCAATGTTTCAGGTCCTTTCTGATGAACCAAGCAAAATAAGGCTCTTAAATGTCAGTGTAAAGCATAACCTTTCTCCAAAGAAAGGAACCTGGAATTCTGTCTCCTGAACTTTACACTGCTTCTAACTTTGAACGGGACACTAGAGTTAAGGTTGAGATAATATGAGGCACATAAGTAATTAAAAGTAATACCTTTTTGGAAAGGTTTTGGAAAGGGAGGGTTTTTTCTACTTACTTTTGTTTGGTGTGGTTTTATATTTGTTTGGGGTTTTTTAACAGACTGGGAAAAATCCTTAATAAGATGCTGAATTCACACACTAATGGAATTATGGAAACGAGACTATCAAACACTCAGCCAAAGATAACAAGGAACAAAGAGCCTGGCTTCTGAAAGTGAAAACCACTCTTCTGCAGTCTATTAGATTAGCCTGAGACAGTCAACAAGACAGTAATTACAGAAAGCAACGTGATGAATAGCATTTACATGGTCTATCAAAAAGTCTTTATTAAAAAGTCCCAGACAGCAAGTTAAAGAAACTTCTGCAGACATTAAGTAGCTTTGAGGCAGGAATCCAAGGCCAGGGCTAGACACCAGCTGACAAAGGAGACCCAGTGTGTCCTCACATTACCAGGATTCAGCAAGCTTGCTTTGTAAAACCTGTGTTTTAAGTGAGGTGGAGGCCACAGAGAACACAGGCAACCACACCTGGACATGCCATGAACAAACTGATGAGAAACAACTGTGCACCTCTGCACTCAGCAAGCACCAGTCTCACAACCTGAGTCGTTTTCAATGCACCTGACATGCATTTCCACCAAAGGAGGAGGTGGAGAAAGAGAGGCATAACAGGGGTTTATTATTCCTCTGAAAGACAACAGAGGTTCCAACACTTCTGTTCCCGAGCCCTCTTACCTGTGGAAGGGCACTTGAAGGCAGGACCATCCTCGGCTGCTGGCGCAGAGGGAGCCTTGCAGGCGAGCCTCTGCCGGTGCTGCTGCTCCCCGGGCGCGGGGCCGTCGGCCTGGCTGCCCTCACCGGGCTGCGCCGCCCGGCCGCTCCCCGTGCCCTCCTCCTGGGGACTCGCGGCCATCCCCGGGTCACCTCCAGGGTGGGCTTTGTACCAAACCGACGGGGAGCCCGCAGCAGCCAGGCTGTTCACAGCGGGAGGGCGGACCCGGGGCAGGTCGGGCTCATCATCCTCAGGGATGGGGTTGTACCATATTTCTCCTTCGTCGTCGGCGTCGCCGTCCTCGCCGCAGTCCGAGGCCGCGCTCCTGGGCGGGCCCGGGCCCGGCAGGGCGCAGCTCCGCGCTGAGGGAGCCCAGGGCACCGCGGGCTCGGGCAGCGGCACCGGGGACCTGGGCACTGGCACGACAGCCCCGGGCACCTCCCTGCAGGCAGTGTGTTCTTCCAGGGGAGGAGGGGGAGGCCGGCGGTGGGTGCTCTGCTGCAGCCAGCTGCGTTTCTTGGAAACGGTGATGCTGTTCACCTGCGGCCTGTGCTCGGGCACCTCGCTGGCCTGCGGGCACTTGGGCTCCTTCCTGCTCCTCGAAGCTATGTAAACGTTTTCTATGAAATCTGTTCCCAGAAAGGAAGGCAAAAAGAGAGAGAAAGACAAATGTTTAGAATATCGTTTTGGTTTTGACAGATGAACACATTTGCTGTCGTTATAGCACTTGCACCAGACCTCATCCAAAAGGACAAAAGATACGATCACAAAATTAGATTTCAGCCTGTCAAAGCAGAATGTGCACATAGCTAATAAAGAGGCAGGCTTGTTTGGCTGTATTTTTAACACTACGTAATTTAGACAAACGGCAGTGAGATAGCTCTGCTGAAAGGTCACGCATACTTCCACAGAAACAGCTGCTTCTATCTGCCAAGTTCAGGTGCAATCGGTCTGAAAAGTCACTATACTACTTCTCCAGTTTAGTTATGCCAATGAAGAAAGTCCCAATGTACTGCTTAAATGGCTACAGAACCACCACATAAATTCATTTCTAGATTTCTGTATAAATAAAGGTGATGAAGTCTAGCACAAGAACCTCCAGAAAGGCTCCTTACCAGCTTTATCTACTATTAAGACAGAAGCATCCCCTGATTTGGGGGGAATAAAACAAAACACACTACCATGAAAATAAGAAGGAGAAAGAATAAATGTAGAGAAGTTTTTAAACAACAAAAATTTCATGCAAGAAGTAAACAAATTCCACTGACTGTTCCCAAAACTTGACAGTTTCACTGAAGCAGCAGACAAACATTTAATTGTCCATGGAAAGCCCTGCTCACACTTGACCCCCTGTCAGAGCACATTCAAGCACCACTGGGCAGCAGTGCCATACCCCCCCTGGCTGCAGCACATCCCAGCCAGGGAGCTGCAGCCACTGCAGGAGGACTGAGGAGAGGTGCAAATACACCCAAATTAAAAACAGGGAGCAGGTCAGACAACCCTCATACTGCTCTGCACAGGAGGACAACCCAAACCAGGCTCACTCAGCCATTGAGGCTGAACAGGGATAACTGGGTTCACACAAAACAGACAACCTCCTTTCACATCCTATGCCATTGGAAATTCCAGACGGAAGCAGCTATTCATTACTGCTTGAACATTATTCTCAGTAAAGAATTATTTACACACCAATAATAGATGTTAAAATATGAACACCTCTCTGGAGGACTCAAGGAGCAGCTCTGTAAATCCAGCCAAGTTTGCTGTAGAAAGGGAGACATGAAAAAGACTTATTTGAACACCTTCCCTTTGACCCTCTTTTTAGGTTTGTACTTTAATGATAGAAGAGATCCTTGATAAGATCTGAAACACCACCATTTTATTTGATGAAAGATTCATCATTTGGTAATTTTTCAAAAGCATACAGTTTGTTTGTTCAGCTAAACTGTAGTATTATCACCATTTGTGATTTGAAGAATTAACTTGTTTCAAAGAATTAGCAAAATTAATCCACGCTCCTTTTGAAGCCTTTGCACACGTCCACTGAGGTGCTTTGCTACACTGGGGCCCAAGTCAGTCAGGTAAAAGAATCTGAGCAAAATGTGAACGCAGATCTCCGTCAAAGTTTCAGTGATCTGGCAGCAACCATATTCCTTCTCCCACCCACAGCCTGGAAATGGAAGCTTGCTGTTGTAATGGTTCCTCCTTACACACTGTCACACTACCACTGCAAGTAAGAACTAACCAAAAGGATGGGAAACTAATCTGCAATGGGCAGAGGGCTGTGCCTATGTTTCCAAGAAGTCTCTGTGGATCAGGGACTTCTCGGGTAGGCATCCCTTCTACTGGTGACAACTATCCCAAAGTCCCTGCTTCACTCCAAGGATGGTCCCCGCTCCAGTGACATAAATAGATGGAGCATCCTGAGAGCTGTATTTCCACAAACAAAAATATCTGCCACTTCCTGCTTTGCTGTACAAACACGGTTAGGACAGCCTAGGATTCCCAAAGCAACAGACTCCTAAGCAGTGCAGTGTGCCTAAACATACACCCAGTGACCATCCAGTGTCAGCCCCAGGCCCCTTCAGTGCTAGCAGCAGCAAACTTTGTTTTCAACATACACCCAGGTATCTCAATAACGAGCCATCTGCAGAAACATCAATAAGCACGAGCCTGCAGCTCCTCCAGCAAGGCTGCTGGCAGGGACACGGCACCTTCCACAGGACTCAGGGCAACCCTGACTGACCGGCCACACGCTGCCGGATCATCCATTGGAAATGCTCACTGAAACCTGTCCAAATGGTACACTCACACATACATCTCCCAACTGCAGTTTCTGCAATTGCTAGCAATATTTGCAAGCACTGCTTCCCCTTTATTCGAACTTGGCCCTGATCCTGAAAGCCCTTATGCCCGTGTTTATTTTAGTAACAAACTGCTTCACATGCAAGTATCTGCAGAACCAGTGGTTCGATATCACAGAGCAAGTTTTCAATGCTGTTAGCTGTTACAGGAGTGAGTCAATTTTAAATAAATACAAAGCTCTGAGAGACATATAGGTCAGGTACATACTTTTTGTTCTAGAGCAATGCTTCACTCAGAAGAATGCTGCCTATTATTAGCATTTTCACACATATATTTAATATTATATTTCATACTGTTAAGACCACGTCTCCACACAAATATGAAACATAACAACAGTTCCTTTTCAAAAGGCTTCAATATGGTGTTCAAGAAAAAAGTCAGGTATTTCCTTCATCTTACACTCTATTGACAAAAAATTAAATAAATCAGTATTTCAAGTTAAGCCATGATAGTAACAACACGTGTATGCTCAGAAATCAAAGATTCAATGTTTCAACTCAACTGAAGTCAAAACTGACACTATGCCAACTCCGTGGGCACAGAAAATACTTCAGCACGATCCCATGCCTTGCTTTGCAGATTGCATGGAAGCAGGGAACAGCTTTATCCAGCCTCTCCATATAAGGATCAAACAATTCTCAGTTCTTCTGGCTGATATTTAAACACATTCTCTTTCACTAAGTTTCCTAACAAAAGTATAACTACTATATATTCACACGGAACAAGGACAAAACTGAAAACTGATCTGTAAGATTTCGAGTGCATCTTTAAAAAGCGAAGAAACCAACCCAGCCCAGCGGGCAAACAGCAGCGGAGGGGTGACAAGCAGATGTGGGAGACAGGGCAAGGAGCAGGGAGGCGCAGGCAGCGCCGGTCCAAGGGCCAGCAGCTCTGGCTCCGGTGAGGAGCTCCCGCTCCCAGGGGAGCCGCAGGTAGCTCGGCGCGCTGCGGCCGCCGCTCGGGACTGACCCGGAGCCAAGCCCACGGCCGGCCCCGGCGCGGCGCTCCGGGAGCGGGCACGGAGCATCTCCCGGCGCCGCGGGAGCCCCCGCCCGGCGCTGCCCGGCAGCCGGAGCAGCGGCCGAGCCGGGCGAGCACTTACCCTGCGGGGCGCAGACCCCGCCGTGGCGGTGCCCGGCGCCCGCCGCCGCGCCTCGCTGGGACCTCCTGCCCCGCAGCTTGGAGAGCGTCCTGCGGAGCGGCTCGGCCATGCCTGGCGCTGCCTCCGCGCCGCGCTCAGCGGGCGCTGCCCCCCGGGCCGCGGGAGCGCGCGGGCCCCGAGCGGCGCGGCGGCCCCGCCGGCAGCCCCGGCCCCGACCGCCCCATGGCGCCGCCGCCGCGCGCGCCCGGCCCCGGCTCCGCCGCGCACATACTTGGCATAGCTGAGCGGGGTGAGAGGGCGCCCGCGCCGCGCATGCGCGCCGCCCCGCCCCGCCCGCCGCGCGCGGGGTCGCCCCGGGGGAGCCGGGCTGCGTGAGGGGCGGCGGGGCCCGGGAATGCTGTACTCCCGGAGCCGCCCCAGGGCCCGGGAATGCCGTACTAACCCCGGACCCGGGCTCTGTAAGGGCACGGACTCCCCATCGCCCCGTTCCCCAGGCGGCCCCCAGTGTCAGCATCTCCTTCGGCAGCCATGTGCGTGGTGTTTCTTGACAAAGAGCAAAGGAATCGCAGCATATTTTAAATACTTCTTTGCCCTTGATGTTGCCTCCCTCTGGCCCCAAAGAAGCAAATGTGTGGGCTGAAAGCCTATTTCTGCCCCCTGGGCTCAGGCTGTGCATGTGGCACTTCTCGCTTCCCGGCAGGTTCTCCTCCGGGCCTGGTGAGTGGGGATGGAGCTGGCCTCGCTCTTAGCAGCCGTTCCTACCCCAGCCCAAATACCACGCCGGTGGAAGACAAACAGCATTAGGACAGGGCAAATAATGTGCTGAGGCTGCTCAAGTAGGCAAAACTCCAGTTTTGGTATACGTGCTGCAGAGCTGCAAACTACAATGGTTCCATTAGCAAATGCACAGCCCTTCAAAACCGATCTTAGGAGATTATACAGCATTGATTTTTTACCAAGATAAAGTACTGAGACAGATTTGTTGGTTAATTTGTGCCTGAGTCTACATCTCCTGCATTTAGTTTCATTATAAACAGCTTCAGAACTGTATTTTGCAGCTTTTTATGTGGCACAGCTTACAATCAATCTGCAGACCTGCCTTGTGGTGGGTGAGAGCAGGGGACCCACTGCCATCTCCCCCCTTGGCCATAGGTTGGCTGTCACCTCGTTTGGTTCTAGAGAAAGCAACGTGCCACATATAAGCATCACACATAATTCATAGATTTCCTCTCTCCCCAAATTTTGAGGAAGGTCTAACAATTTGCTCATCTGAAACGAAATCTTCCTAAAGAACAAACAAAATTAGATTACATTTCTGAATCTTTATATGTGAGACACCCTGTATTTCTACAAAGTAAAAACAACTCATTACAGAGTAGTTGTGATTTCTCTTCAACTAAAATAAATCTCACAATAGTTATCATATGTCACAATGCAATGAAATGAAATTTTGCCATCCTGTCTTTTGAAACCATTTGCATTCCTTTAAATACAAATATTGTGAAATATCTGTGTATGGGTTTCAGAGCACCATTCCAGAATGCCTTTGGTTGGGACAAATCCCAGAAGCGATGGTGGTGGTTGGGATGGTCCCAATGCTCACTGTGCTGTGCAGATGAGGAGCTGTGAGTCCCAATGGATCTGCCTGGCCTCTGTCCCCACAGCCTCAGATCTTGCTCCGTCTGGCAGCTGCATTGCAGGACTCATGGACTGGGTTTGGAACTGCATCTCAGGCAAATTAGTGTGCAAGAAATGCATAAACCCAAAACTGTCAATGCTTTTCTGGCAGCAACTTGCTGTGTACAGTCCATGTCTGTCTCCAGCATGCATATCTCCAGCAAACTCATCCACAGTAACGTTTTCTTCATTACCCAAAGGCCCAGGGCCACCTCACCTGAATTGATCTTACCTGTTTAGGTGGTTTTCTTTCCCAACAAAAATGTTTGGTTTCTAGCTGGAATCAGTATGTAAAGCTAAGCCTTTTACTATATCTCCCAAATGGATCCATAAGGATACAGCTGAAGAAGAAAAATATAAATAAATTTGAGGATGTTGTTGTTGTGCATGTCATAATTAGATGCCACAACAGGTTGCCCAGAAAAGCTGTGAGAATTCTATCCTGGAGACATTGGAAACTTGTCTGGCCCTGGCTAAAGTTACCTACATGGCTCCTGCTCTGTGTTGGGGCTGACCAGACAACCTCCAGAGGTTCCATCCAACCTAAATTACTCTCCTAATAAAGTTTTCCACTGCTGGAGCTGCCATGCTCCCTAGCTGAGACATAGCTTGGATAGAAGGAAGGAAGTCCAGCCAAGCAGAACATCAGGGACAAAAACCCCGTTAAAATTCTGCATGGGCACCACAGCCTGACTGCCCTGACCTTACTGATGCTATCAGGAGGTGAGATGTGCCACCAGCACATGCATGCCTGAAGCAAAGAGCATGCATTTGAAGTGTGGGAGAGGAAACCTGCCCCACTGAAAAACACCAAAAAGATTCCAAACAGCTAGCAGCTGAATTCTGGGCTTTATCTGCAAGACACATTTGTTGCAATCATTTAAAACTGAGCAAACCACTTCACATCTACTTTGACACTATCTTCTGACCTTCAAATTTTCCACCTGTTCTAATGGGAAATCAGATTCTTTGTTTATGTGTGCCATTGACTGTCTGAATTATTTTACTAAGGAATAACAACTTGCTGCACTTAAAGTAACTATGTAACTTTTAGCAAGTTCTTTTAGCAAGTTCATCTAATTTAGGCAGCACTTTTGAAAATTTTTGTTATTTGGATATTTCAACAATTAAAAGAATATTAGTAGAAAGTAAGTATTGGCCAGAGTAAGGACCAAATCCTACAAAGAACTGGAGTACTGGCATTTGGTGTGCAGTACTTATTGCCTTCTCCCATGAGTATTAGCTATGAAAACAAAAGAAAATTCAACACCATTGTGTTTTCCATGCTGCTTCACACAGTATTTCCTTCATGTTCTGTAGGGTTTTAAATGTTAGTTTAAGCACTTAGATTATTCCTCTATGCAATAGGCACACAGGAAATAGCTTGGTGAAAAGCTGCCAATAGTTGAGTCTATAAACACAATTTGATCTGTATCTTAGAAAATTGTTTCCATTCCAAACTGTGGTTACAAAGCACTTTTTCTTGTTGGCAGCTGGATTTTTTTTAAATCCCTATGCATCCTGTATTTGCCCAACAGTGTCGGCATTGATACACAAAAAACCCCCAAAAAACAAAACAACCCTGCAGATAAAGTAACATTAAGGATCTGGCTGGAACTAACTTGAGCCAGTGGAGTAAGAGTCAAAGCTGAGCTTTTGTTTTCAGCTCAGCCTGTTTTGTTCAGGAACTGCAAAGCACACAGTGCTGAATGTGAGTCCTTTTACTTGGCCTTCTACACAAAGTAAAAGCTACTTTAAGAGAATGGAACTAGAGCTTGCATAGAGTTGAAGAGGCTTCTTGTTAGGAGACAGGCAAATATTTAGGACCAGTGTCCCTTTTAGCAAAGAGAAAACAGTATTCTGATGCTACAAAGACAAATGTTTTTAAAAGTTTTTTCATTAAGAGATTGAGATTTTGCCAATTACTTAATTTTTTCCAAGCTGATAATGTGAGAACTGTAAATAACTGAACAGGCAAAAAGTCCAAATTAATTTGGAAAAAAGATGCATTTATCAGAAGGATATACCTGGTGAAGATGCTGGTGCATAGGTAACAATGTTTGGGCACTGATATAGTTGAATAATGAAATTATGCAGCTAAATAGTTCCTCATAAAAGACTTAAATAACCTTAAATAACCTCAAAAATAATCTTCCCAGTCTTGCTGACAGCATCAGAGATAAGCTCTGCCTCAGCAGATAGGTTAAGTTGTGCTTCCCTAAGTACACAGGCTTTCATTTCCATACGCTCTTGGGGACTGGTTTTTAACTGCTCTGGTCTGACTTCAGAAAATTCCATTCCTTATAGCATACAAGATCTCCTCAGATGTATCTGAAATAATAGTTTCTTTTTAATTTTGGATGTACCTGTGGAAAGATGTACTTTATTTTCCTTCAGTGGGATTCATTTGTGTGAGTAAAGCTAAAAGTGTCTGGAAACATGAATGAGTCTCCTTTTCATTAAAGCTTAACAAATCAGTATCTTTCTTCTCTCAAGACCTATTGCAGACAGAGGGATAAAGTGACAACTATATGACTAAAGTGGAGCTGATGACAGCTGGGAACTGGAAGCATTTGAATGCCCCAATAAAATCTATGAGCACTCTTTTTGTTGAAAGCGTCTGCCTTCCTGATATCAAAATGGGCTGAAATAAGAGTCCCATGAAATTCTATCGGGCAGCTAATAGCTGTGTGTCTTATCTCCAGCCTGCCAAACGACTGATCTCTCTCAGACACAGTCACCACTACAGTCATCCAGACCTTTGTTACCCCCACACCCCATTTTGAACTGGCCATCCAAGGCACCCCAGAGGCTCAGAATACTGCTGGGCTTATCTTAGGAAGACAAACCAACGGGAGAATAAAACATTTACATCTAAACCTGAGGAGGTTGATATACAACAGGCTGGACAAAGTTGAAGGTGTTCATTACCAAAATGGGTCCAGCATCTGTTCCCTGGTCACTGGAAATATTTGCAGTTGGAGTTGCCCTTTTGAAAGGCGGATCCTAGAGACTTGCCAGACACCTTCCTCAACCAAAACTGCTTTAAGAGACACCTCTGTCGAGATCTTACACCTGGTGCACTACACCTGCACTGCTGTTTCTTGACCCTGTCCAACAAAACATGACTGCCTTCTCACCAGGAGGTCACACACCTCTGAGAAGCCATTGCCACCATCAGTTCTTTGACTCCAGTGGCATGGGCCACCTGGGCTCTGGCAATATGACCTACAGCATCAGGATGGTTACCCTGTCTTTATAGGAAGTGCTGAGCCCATTGCTTCCAGGAGCATGGTCTACCTGTCCTGTTAAGCTATAATTTAAATGAAACAGGAAAGGATTTTAAGAGCCATATAAGGTAAACCTAGATTCAAATGAGCAATGTGATGGAAATTCTTCTGTTCATAGTTATCAGCTAACTTAAGCAGCAGGAATGTTCGCAGCTCTGGCTTCTGTGCTTTGTTTAAGCAGAAATAAAACAGTAATTCATGCTCTTTTTAGCATCTTACATGTATTTTTTAAAGTTAGTATTTGACATTTTAAAAAATGCAAGTTAACACCTCTATGACTTTTTCAAAACATATCATTGAACTTCAGGGCTGTCATTACCACCTCTGCCTGCAATCTTACAGCATGCCAGTGCTATGGCAGGACGTCAGTCTCACTGAAGATATGCTAAAAATACCAAAGTATTTTGGGTATAAAGAAGCCAAAGCATGACCCATACAGTAAAAATAGTCGGTATCATGACCATCACCACAATTACCTTCTCCTAACATGGAGACAAAAACAGCAGATTGGTGGCACTCAACCTAGCTTGAAGTGAAAGTAAATACCAGCAAATACTGAAATATATTTGGTCAAAAGAAAAACAGATTCAAACTTTTGCTCAAAACATCAGGCATTTCTCTACGAAGGAAGTGAAACCTCTAAATAAGCATTTCTTTGTCTATTTTGTCCTATGTCTTTAGGCCAGGACCATATTCATGGTCCTGCCATTTCTGCCCCACGAGGACAAAGAAGCACAGCTCTCATGGATGTCCTGTGGTCCATCTTTCTACTTGGCCTTGTGCCTTCACAAAGTCTCCACCACCACTCAGGCTCTCACAAAATTTTGTTGTTAATCCAAATTTAGATTAAATATAACATTTGTGAGTCTCATTCCCCACCTAGCTGGAGCTACAAGGTTTTCAAGCTGTGTCCTTTAGCAGCCCCTGTAAATACTCAACTGGAGCTTGTAACACCTGCAGACCCTTAGCACAGCTGGCTCTGCCAGGCCACCCAACACAGCCCAGGGGATGTTGCAAGGTACATCCATCATAAATCACATCATGCACATGCTGCATATGCAAAATTTATTTATTAAAAATCCTGCAAAACTTACAACACTGTATGAATATATTGGATGACTTCCAATTACTTACTATCAGCCAACAAAATGCCAGACTGGGGGAGCAGAGTTAATAAGCATCTTCTTAGGAACTTTCAGAAAGTATTCCCCTTTCTTCCACTTCTACCACTAGAAATAGCGATTTTTCAAATCATCAACTTGGAAACTCAACACATGAGAGCAAAGTATAAAAGACTTCTAAATGTGGTATCAGGAAAAGCAATATATAGAAAGAAAAGTGGAAACATCCTAAAATTGAAAGACTGATCATTTTAAAAACTGAATATAGTGTGCTGAGCTCAAAGTACTTATGATAATCACAAGGATGCCTTAAAGATGTATTTTCCTAATCTTAAATTTTAAGTAACAGATGTTTCTGTAGGCAAAAATTTGGCAATGACTTTCACAAGCT
Source organism: Oenanthe melanoleuca (assembly GCF_029582105.1). NCBI lineage: Eukaryota > Metazoa > Chordata > Aves > Passeriformes > Muscicapidae > Oenanthe > Oenanthe melanoleuca. Next base: position 13,323,285 of record NC_079342.1, on the reverse strand, counting down.
GAAAGGACCTAGTCTATTTTTCTCTTTTATATAAGCTAAATAATCTTATTACTAAAAAAAATTTACATATGTGCATATAAGATAATTTTATTATAGTTATCCTGTATGTTACAAAGCCAAAATAAATGGTGGGGAAAAAAGCGCCAGAGAAACACAGCATATCACCTCAGGCTGCTGACAGATCTGTGGAATTCCATATGCGAAATATTCTCTTCTTTCTCTCCACTATGTGTGTGTGTCAAACAGAGCAATCAGAGATGTACATGGTGAGGAACCATGGAGGGTTTTTTTGCATGTCCTAGAGTGCACCTACCACGTAAAACTGTGTTTCATCAGGGAAAAAGGTTTTCCTACTTTGGACAGCCAGTATAGAATACATGTTTTGACCTGATGAGCTTTCTCAACTTGTAAAGAGCAGTGCAGCAAGGAGATTAATACTTGAGCCAGCTGGCTGCAGTGGGTAAAGTCCCTTATTTGCAAACTTGCCAGAGTTGCTCCCTACTATCTGCTGACAGCTTGCTCCCAGCACTCACTCACTGCTGTGATAAGCCATGGCAAAAGCACAGCAGATCATGGGAAGGTGCTATGGTCAAGCTTCTTTTAATTATCGATGTCCATCATCACATTCAGTCACTCCTGGGAGACAAAACAGAATCCACGAAAATGGAGGTGAAAAATAGATTTAGAATCTCATTTCTGCTTCCTTAATCACACATGTCCTCCATTTGCTCATATTCAAATCAATCTGGGTTTAAATTCTTGAGTTATATGGTCCTATTATTATCCCAATGACCTCACCAGCCCTGTGGTCATGTAGTTAGGAAGCATTTCCAAGAATTTAACCCAAATGTTAGTCAGCTGTTCTATCTCATCATGTCCCGTGATGTGCTGGTGTAATTTCCTGCTGGTTTTCGTGGCTGCTCAGACCATGGCACACAGTCCTGGGTGGCACCTTTCCCTGCCCAGCCTAGCAAACCACACCAGAGAGGCAGAGGTGACACCAGGCACTGGCACAGGGACCACCAGCCCATCCTGCATGGGTTCCTCTGAGCTTCCTGGACAATAAAATATATATTCAAATGCAATTTACTCTTTTAAATAAGTGAAAATCAATTTGCTTTTCACTTTAAAATATTGTCTCCATGGGAGTGGAAAGTTAATGCACCTCAGCTGATCAAGTATTTGGAAAAGGCTACTAAGGCTCCTGTGCTTTCTCTAGTGGGCACTCACAGTAAGGGCACTCTTCAGGTGAGACCTGTTAGAGAAGTGTGAGCTATTGGAAATATTCAAAATATTTACATTCTTTAGTGGATAGAAGCACTACTTTATCCTAATCTCTTCTCTAATTACTTGAGTCTCCAGCTATGCCACAGCATAGTCTGTGTAATGTTCACAACAAAGACCCACAGCATTTTAATACAACAGATTTCACATGGATATCACAATAGTGGGGATTCTGAAAGACCATATATATCTAATAGATTACATCAATTTTCCAATTTATATTTCTCCTTGTTAACCCCTCAACTTTGCTTCTTAGTGCTAAAATTTGTTTCCTAAATGCAATATTCTTCTCCAGAATAAGAATACTCACTGGTATGTAAAACCCAATAATTTAAAGTTAAGCTTCAGAGTTTTTTACATTGAGCTTTGAGATCATAAATGAGAGATTTTAAAATCTATTTTTGGATAGGTTTAACTTCGTATGTTTCCAAACAGCAGTTTTTGCTCTGAAACATCATGTGCAAGGTCATTTTCAGTGTTCTTCCACTTTTGTCTGGAAATTCCCCTGTTGTCTATATATGAAAGAAACACAAACCGGATATACCGAGTGCAAAAACAGAATTTGCATGGGAGGGACAAGGACAGAGGGAAGTCTGAAACTAAAATTATTCCAAGTAGCTTATTCAAACTGTGTTTCCAAGGTGACAAAAACCCCTTTATTGCAAGGTTGCTCATTTATGTTGTACAGTTGCCAAGATTTTGATCTAATTTTTAGTGCTGAAGAACTAAAATTATCCCACTTCTTCCCAAAATAAAACCCGACCAAACACAACAAAACAGGTTTTAACTGTGTAGTGGCTTCTGTCTTCACAACCAGCAACAAAAGGAAATCAGGTTGAATTGTAAAGCTGCCAATTTTAGCATCCCTTTGGATGTATCCCCAAATAGCACATTCTAATCATGCATCCAGTTCATCAGGTGTCAGAGGCTAAATTATGCACTGAGACCCCACTACCAGTTTACCTTTCTGAGCTGGCACCTTGCACACGTGTGTGACAGGCAGAGACCCACCTGGGCAGCTATTGGTGCAGCAAAGCAGGCTGAGAAAAGAAAACCCTGAGGAAACATATCCTGAACATGCTTCTTCAGATCTTCATACATATATTTGGGGAAAGAAAAGAACCCTAAGCAAACAGCAAAGACTGCCTCCTGCACAGCTCTAGGAACAATCACAAAACTGACAGATCAGTTCAGCAACACTGCTGAGGTAGCAAAGTGGATGTTTTGTTAACTGCTGTATCATGTCTCAGAGCTTTAACACCTAAATATCATCAACACCTTGTCCCAGGATTCAAAGCCCTCTTTTGCACAGCACATTGTCCTTCTTTATGGACAAAACCGGGAATATTCCTTTTTCTTCCCCAGCCCTGCCTCTTCCTCCTATCAACATCTTTCTCTCTTGGAAAACACTCCAAAATTTGACTTCAGTCATCTTCCCCTCCACTCTGCATGCTTCTGAAACACAAGAAATCAATTAACGCTCTAAGCTAGCTAGTATTTTCCTTTCTAAAGAATATAGGGGCTCAGTGAAGACCATCGATATTTACCTATTTTACCTGAAAAACCCCAGAGAATTATGCCCCCCTAGTTTTACCTCCTGTCTTCTCCTCTCTTACTCTGTCATAGCTGAGATTTGAGACGTTGGGACAAGTTCCATGACACACCACCACAGAAGATTCATTTCCTAAAGTGGACCTTCCCATCTCTAGACCTCACATCCACTGCATTCCTCACACACCTGTTCCTTGGGCCTTTAGAGGGGTTTTGCCCGTAACACTTCCAGGGCCCTGAGCTTTGTCACTCACAGGGGCAGAATCCTCTCTAGATAAGAAAATGGGTTTATCAGTCTTTTGTTTGTCAGTTACTTAAAACAGTCAGCAACCTCTGAAAGCAGACAGATTTACCAATCATTCCAATGGAAACCTATTCCTTCAAGATTCAATGTGCACAAAGAGAAAACACCCAGGGCTGGTTCTGCTGACTGCCCTCCCCTCCTCTGCCCACCCAGTGAAAAGCAGCTTGTGACTCATAAAGGCATCCTGGTCTCCAGTGGTGCTTCTGGTTCCACACACCATTTGAGAAGGACAACAGTTGTTACGAAGGACTGCTTCCCAAGGAGGCATTTCCTTTGCTGCTGACAGGCATGAGCTTGGTTACTTCTCATGCTCAGGCTGCTGTTGCCTTAGAGACCAGAACAAACTGAAGAAGAATCTGCATTTCCCAAGCATCAGAGTTTCCTACAGAACTGACTGATGTTTATCTTTCACCACCAAGAAGTCCTCATGTTGTAGCCACTGGAGATTCCCAGAAGCCTGAAGTCAAACTACTTGTCATTCACTTTGCCAAGTCTTGCCAGAATCTAGTGCACAATGTTTAGTAATCCCAGTATGAAATGTTCCCAAAACATCAAAGAAACAGTGAATTTTCTATTTTAATGTCTGATTCAGCAAACACTGTGGAGCCAAGTGCCTACCTTCTACCTCAAAGCACGTGGTGTTTCTGTCTGAAAAGCACATCCATCTCCCTTGCCTGTCCATAGGAGATTACAGGGAGGGAAGCTCCCAAAGCTTTTAGCCCAGTCAGCAGGGGCAAGCTCTACCTTATTAATGCAGCTATGACACTGCAGATCTGTGCATCTCAGACCCTGCCGCACTGGGTCGTGCTCTCCCTGGCAGGTTTGTATACAAAATGTATATTTTTAAAGTACATTCACAAGCATTAACCTGAAGCAGAATTTTTCTTGCTTGTCAGCAAAGAACATCTGGAAATGATCAATCTCTCTCTTCACCTTGCCCAAATATCTTCAGGGAGAAATCAATCTTTTAAGACATCTATATTAAAATGAAAAAATGCATTTGTAAGCTTGCAAAATTCAGTTAAGTTTTCCTGAGAAGAAAGCACAGAAGTATAAAGGAATCCATTCTTTCTAGAGTAAAAAAACCACAAATCTCTTTCCTTACTGTGCTGCAAGGTGCACAATGAGGCATCAGCCCCCATCAAGAAACAGATACTCATTGCTATTGTTCCAGCACTGTAAATTCACATGTGCAATTAGCTCATAGACAGCAGACTTTCATTGCCTGTGGTGGGATTACTATGTAGCTGAATTTCACCCACATGTGTAGATTCTTGCAGGAATGAATGCAGCATCTCTAAGGAGAAACACTACCATTCGGGGAACCCACAAGCAATGATCAGTGCTGCAATTTACTCTTTTGCATCACTCTTTGTAATATAAGAACCACTGAATCAATTAAGACACAATCTAAGGCGAGGAAAGAGCTGACTTTAGAAGGTGATAGTGGCATGCTACCAAGAGCAGAAACATGGAGGAGAGCTGTGTTTTCCCCAGCAGGGTGTATTTTAGGGGCAAAGGCGTGTGCTGGAGGGGTGCTGAGCGAGCAGGGCCCTCGCACAGGCAGGGTGTGCCTGCCCAAGTATTTCAGTTTGGAGCAGGAGGTGGCCTTTGAAGTGACTCTCCCTATCAGCCTGGCAGACTCCACTTTGGTTTCCAGAGTGCACCAGCTGGATTCCTTTCAGATGAAACTCAAATCAGGGGATGCACTCTAGGAGTGCATTGAATGCACCTGGACTGCTGCTGGGTGTTGCTCCTGTGGGAGCAAAGCCGAGCGAGCCCACAGCATGGACTGGGTCACATTGCAGGCACTTTCCTGTTGTGCTGAATGACTTACTAATGCAAACAGAGCCACAGATTAAAGAGCATCCTTTAGCATGAGATCAGAAATAGAACTGGTCACATAGAACTTCCCCAAAACCCCACAGCATTAACCAGGAGAGTCAGTAAACCTTATTCTTATAAAAACAGAAGAGCTACTCATTTAGCAAACAAAAGCCATATGCAATCTAATTAAAATAATAAACAAATGTTCAAGATGGAACTGATCACCTGAAATGTATTATTTCCCAAGTGCCAAGGAAACAAGTTTCCCAGCTGCTAGTATTTCTGGTTCTTAATGCTCAAGTGTGTATGCACAATCTGGGATATAAACAGTTCTCATGGAAAATCTGGGAGAATTTAATGGGAATTAGCGCTGTTATTAAATGTGATAATTTTTCAGGTTAACTTCAGCAAAATGCTGTTAAAATCTAAGGGATTTTTGCAGAATGAGAAGAAAAAAATCAGGGTCTACAATATATTTCCAGTATAAACCTTCTGATTAATTGAAGTCCCTTCACATTATTTATTAAGCTCTGAATTTCAGAGCAATCCATGAAGACAGCTGTGTCACCTCCAGCATTACTGTCCTGCTGCAGCCAAAGCTGGCATCAAGTGAAGTTTCCTACCATATGGCATATCCAGCCTTGGAAACATTTGCCCTATAAGCAAATCACATTAGGTATTTTCACAGTGAATAAGACCATTATCTTTCAGCTTGGTATGCTGTGAAAAATAAAATGAGGTCCTTTAATTAAACCCTAAACACATACAATGGGTTAATTCCATCTCTAGGACCCCTATTGCTTCTCTCGAGTATAATGGTATTTTCATTCCTTTTTAATAGGCTTGAGAAAAAAAAGTTGGTTTTAAGGGCAAATTTGACTACTGAGTGAACTGCAGGACCTGAGTGTTAAATGTTGTCCAGAGATACCCCAGTCCAGCAGCAACACAATCCTCAGCATAAGTCTGCTCCAAGGAAACTTGGATGCAATGCACTGCAGCAGATTCTGTGACCAGACAAATTTGACTTAGAAATTATGTCTTTTGCTATAATTCTGTCATTTGGTCTAGAATTAGTTAGTTTTAAAAAAATTGCATTAAATGTTCCTATATTCCTTTGGCTATTGCACAATGAAAGAACCAAGACAAATCCTGAAGTAAATCATATGTTATAACCCTGAATGTGCTTACACAGGAGTCCTTGCTCTGTGTGAGCACAAAACTATAGACCATAAAGTTGCTAGAGGGGGTTATATGCTTTCCCAAAATGAAGAAAGTTAAACTCTTGTTTAAGTGCATGTTTTTGCTGATTTCTACTGATTCACTAAAGCACCAGGCTGCCAGTACAACAGAAGGGCTGGCAGGGCCGGTTGCATCACTGTCTTTACTTCCAGCTCTGTTTTAAAGCCAAGAGGTCTGACAGGAATGGTGTGGGCCTGGCTGGCCTGGGGCAGCCAATGGGCTGGGTCATGTTGGGAAGGCACATTCCAGCCTTATTTTTGTAACCTTCAATGAAAGAAGGCTAGAAGTCCATGCTATTATAAGAAAAATGCAACTTTTCAAAGCCAAGTCTTCCTCACTTTCTTATTTTACAGAAAGAAGAGTTTTTCTTGAGTATTATTAAATTTAAACCAACTATACCTTTTTCAAGCACAAGATCAAAACCCCCTTTTTTGGGCTTTTCTAAGTTAGAAACTCTGAAACTCAGTAGTTTGTCTGAAATAGACATTTAGCATGACACTTAATTATTCAATTATTTTCATATTGATTTTCACTGCTTTGTTGAGACAAACACAGTTGACAAAAATTGTGTGCCAAATCATTTTTTTCCTCATGATCCATCAATATAAAATTTTTTTTTTAAAGAGGAAGGATTATGGCTACTCTCCCCACACAGGATTCAAAAATCAGGTGAAATTCAGTGCAAAAGCTGTTTAAAATGCTTTTGTCTATAGCAAGATATCAAGAAAGTAAACAAAATAGATGTGTACCATTTCAAGAGACACTTAATCATGCATTAGAAAGAAAATTAGAAAGAAACTGGGTTCTGTAGAGTAAAGCTGAGCTGCAGATGATTCAACAGGCTCTGTGCCAACAGCAACAAAAGCGCTCTCTGCTGGAGCAGCACAGCTGGAAAACCTGCAAAAAGCCTTTATATAGATACTTAAAAAATAAAAAGTTTTCAAGAGGGAAGCAGTATTTCATTTGTTGTCAAAGATCATGGTGACATAGCTGCCAGAGATACTGCTTCTTTACATGGATCTGAGAGCCACGCACAAAGGATCCTGTGAGAACAAGTCATTAATGGTAAGCAAACCTTAGACCTTGTAAACCCCCAGTATTCCTAACCGTTAAAACAGTGTGTTTTGAACTAGTCCTTGCCATTACCAACCTTCTAATTGCATTAAATAATACAACTCTGAAACACTTCAGACCATGTATAAGCTTAGTCTCACAATTTTATGTCCTAAGGAAGGGATTATCACAGAAGGTGACACATTTCTAGATCAGAAGCCTAACAGAAACTTCTTCATGTGTGTAAACCCCGCCCTGCCTTTTTTAGGTCTTCATTACTAGTAGGGATCTTTTCTCCAACAGAAGTGAAATTAATCTCACACTACCTGGCCTGGTTCCTCAAAACACCCCTCACCAGCCTGTGTCAGCAAGGTTACTTTTTAAACAAAACTGGATCACCTCCTCCTCCCAACAGAAAGACTGCTCAATGACTTTTGCTGTGAGCCTGCTGCTGGCAGGGTTGTTGTTTGTTTGGTGTTTTGGTTTGAGGAGAGTGTGTTAATCCTCCCCTGAGAAGTGCTGTGGTTTAGGTTTAACTCCCCATTACACTTTCCTGGGGTTACCCTATATCAATCCTGTATTTGTTTTCGTATCAGTCCATCTGCAGCAAGAAACATAAGGTGGGAGAAGTTACAGGAAGGGCTGGAAAATCAGGGTTTGCTCCAAAGAACAAGTTTATTTTGTTAGAAGACAAGAAAATACAGAGTTCTTGTGCTGGTGCTCACAGCAAAGCAAATATGTCTTTGTCTTCTGAACCTACCAAGACTAAAGCATTCTAAAGATGAAGACCACTTCATCTTCTAAATGAAGAGCCCAGATAAAATTATTTGATAAGGACCAAAAATGCTTATCTCCATTCATTGAATTCATTGCATTCTTCTTTCTATCCAGCTCCACAGGCACCGGCTTCCCTGAAAATTCCTGCTTTTTTCAGAAGTGCCCTGAAGAAAACAGTTCAAAGGAGCCAGCAGCACAAACCCATTCCAATCTCTGCTGTGACTTTGCCTTCCAGCCCCAGCCGATCTTTGCACACTTCTAACAGTGACACAAATTCTGTGGACTCCTCTAAAGATGATGCTGTTCCTTTTGGTCTGTGATAACTCCCAGCATAAACTAGCTCATTGCAATCTTTGTCCCTCCATTATTCCTGCTATTTCTTGGTTCCTAATTATATTACTTTTAAACTTTTAGAAAGCAGCCCACTGCTACCAACATGTTTGTCTCAGAACAGAACTACTCCCTGAGATCCCCAAATCTCACAGTAAGCCTCTGGTGCAAAGAAAACAAAGTATTTCTTTGCAGCACTTTTCTGTATTCTGCCAACATTCTGTGGTACAGAAATCCTGCTTTTGCTTCAGTCTTGACATTCTGAGACAGTCACAGCCTGCCCAGCTAATCACTGCCTCTTGCTACATCACTTATTGAACTTCACCTCAGTGCAGCCAGAAAACACCTTTGGCAGTAATGGAATCAGATTTCTTACACAGTGCCTCCATTTGCTCAAGGGTTTTCTAATCACATCTTATGCTAATGTTTTTGAGAATTGTTTTCCTCTGTAACATTTGCCCTCCTGTGAACTACAGAGGGGTTGGCATCTCCTGAGCATGCCTGGACAGCCATTCCCACCCAGCTGCTGCAAGAGCAACTGGCCTGTCAGCAAGCTCATCTCTGTAGGGCATTGGTACCACTGTGCTTATGCCCAGGCCTGAGGGTCCTGGGATTTGTCCAGCTATTAGGAAAACAACCTTTCAGATTTTTCCAGTCTAACAAGGAACTGTGGGTGTCCTAAAACAACGTTTCTCAAAATGGAAATGCTGCACAGCTGTAGCAATTACCAGGGTCCCTTTCAACTGGTACAACCATTTATCCTACAAGAACACACAGTTCAGCTGTAATCATCTTCCATGCTTTTAAGACAGTCCTGCACTGTTCTCACATCCAATCCACACCCAAAGGAAAAGCACAAACATCTATGACCAGTGGCCAAAGGGGCTTGGATAAAATCATCAAGCTAACACATAAACAGGAACAAGAGCCTTTCAAGCCTGAAAAGAAAATCCAAATTTTTTTGTGCATCTTTTTGTCCTGATTCTGCCATGATACTCTAAGATTAGCAAGCTGGCAAAGGAGCTTCCTGTCACCGGACTGAGCCAGCACTACACAGCGTCTCTTGCTCTCCAATGATAAAAACACCTCTTCCTGTGCTGACTCTAGGTTCATAATAAATTACTCTTTATGGAACACACTTCATTTCTCTGGATTTACTTTCATATTGGCAGCACAAGCTAATCAGAAACTATTTGTTGTAATCATCACTTCAAGAGCAGCAGTCTGCATCAAGAACAGGAACAGCACAGTAACAGAGGAATGCTTTGCCCCAACTCCCCGTCAGCTCTTCTGGGAAGGAGCACTGCCTGCCATTACCCTCAACAGCTGTACTTTTATGATGTGAATTCTTCTGAATTCACTGATGTGAATTCTTCTTTTCCAGATCATCCTGCGTCTTTTGGAAAGCCAAGCACTGCAGCTGTTATTGTGCCAGCATCTGAAGCAACACAATGTGCTCATTGCAAATTAATTGCCTTCCAGACACTGTTTTTCTGATTTTGACAATTTTTTAAGAGAATTTCTTCAAATCAAACCTGTATGCATTTTTACTGCCTTTTTTTCCCCATTACACATAATGATTGTAATCAAATTTGATTCATCATAAAAACAGTAGAATGATGAGTTAATAGAGCACTGATTTTCAGAGGTAATCTTCCTTATTTGTCAGCAAGAGTGTATGTACACTGTCACTGTCTTCCCTTGAAAGACAATCCAGGATAAGCTGTTCTATAGTTAAGACATTTTCTGAACATCTAAGCTGTCAGTTTAATTTTCATTATTAGCTGCTCAAACCTGAAGAAAACCTGTTTCTTGAAGCCTCTTGAGCTGCTTCAGAAGCTGCAGTATTGTACCACTTCTCTCATTATCTCTTTCTGAAGATGATGCACTGAAGCATCTCTACAAAAAAACCTTACAGTTAGAGAACCAATTTACCCAGATAATTCAGCTGCACACAGGCTCTCACAGCCTTGTGAAGATGCCTTACCTCAGAAAAAGGTGAAGAGTTGTTTGTGCCATTTCTCCTGAAAGGGAAGATGCCATGGTCACTGCTTAACATGAAGATTCCCTCAACCTGCAAATAATACAATTAATTGTTCTTCGCCCAGGCGAGACATGCTGGTCTTCTCCTTGGAAAGTGAGTATCAGATGCTGTTAACTTCAAGAAAACTGGATACTATGTATACCATATGGTCTGAAAACAAAAGGAGCAATTGGCACAGTAACCTCCCGAGCTGCCCTGTGGAATAGCAGAGCAAAAAATAAACAGATAAAAGCCTCCTTGGTCACAGCAGCCATGTGAATGCATCCTATTTCCAGAGCTGGTGACATTAACCTTCAGCTGTAACACTCTTGAAGGAGCACTGCACTAGCAAACAGAACTACTGTAAGACTCAAAAATGCAGATGGAGTATTTTGAGAAACCCTACAGAGAGCAGGCACTCCATAAGCTTTGCCATGACAGTACTCCTCATCCTGGAGCTTGCTAGGACAGTGTCTGGTTTGTCTGGGTTTGTGCTAGGAAAGGTGGGCATAAGGAGTTCTCAGCTGTGTCAAGCATCACTGTCTGAATTTTTTCAAGACTAATGGCACAGAAGGGGCAGAATATATCACAGATTTGGCCCCACAGCCTGTGAAACTGGCAAGGAGCAGCTGCAGAGTGCAGGTAGACAAGGATCCGAGAAAGCATTATCACACTACCAAGGCTAGAATTGCATCACTTCTTAACAACTTCATATATTCACTAAAAATTAATACACTTTTCTATATATTGAGGTTTGAAAAATCTCTTAAAAATCACTTAAAAAATATTAACATAGTATTAGCACATATGTATACACAATCTGTTCTGCCAACGTAAAGCTACTCCAAGACAGAAGGAAAATAGAAAACACAAACTTTTACATTAAAAATTTAATTACATAAATCTCTATTAGTAGGTGCTAATCTCACTGCAGATTTTCTAAGGCACAAAACCTTTATCTGAAGCAACCTTTTCTCCAATCCAGTACAAGCTGATATCTTGTCATATACAGACTCAAAAACCCATTCAGCAGCATATCACAAATGCAACATATACTGACTAGCACTTTGAGAAGACTACGAAGTGTTTGTACTGAAATAAATACAATTTTTCAGCAAAGACTCTATCACAGCTTTGTCATAAATTCTGTCCACATAAATATCTTGATTCTATTTTCTGTTTCAGAAACATTACATGCTTCAATTCTCCCTCCATCAGTTAGTCTCATGTTTCACTGATGAAGATCCCATAACATCAAAATAATGATAAAATACTGAACTCCATTTATAGGTCCATTTTTTCAGTCTGTAGTTGTGGATTTGTTTAAACAAAAAAGCCCTGAGGAATCTGTTAAGTGACACATCAATGAATGACATATAATACAGAATTCATTATTCTTACTCACCAAGCATGCAATGCAGTATTTATATCATGATGTTTTCAAATGTAGTTTTATTCCAGTGACTATCTGCAGTCTATACATACATTTAAAAACAACATTATGTGAACATATCACAGACTAGTACCTAAAAAATCTTTAGTATATACTCCTTTATAAAAGGTTTTGACACAATGGAAAAGTCAGTCCAGAAAAATGCATGTTACCAGGTTTCTTGATAAACAAAGTACTGTGAAGCCCTGTAACCTGCACAAGCACAAGTATCCAGGGCAATGGATCTCTCTTCTAAATCCATGTTTTAAATAAACAGGTTTAAATTTTGTTCAGTAAACAAGTTCTACCACAACACTGTCCATTTGATTTTGTGCTTTCCAAAAGGCAAGCATACTACAGAAATAAAATTCCCTACCCAATCCGAGAGAGAAATGCAGTAAACACATATTTGTTTCCCATTCCAGCAGAGGAATTCAAGTTCCTTGAAATTCTCATTATGTCTAAATCCAAAACACCTTGCTTATACCTTCTTCTTCTTCTTCTTTGCCTGCTCTCCAGACTCTACTTTACGTTTCTTAGCAGAAGCGAGTTCGTCATCTTTTTCACCATCTTTAAATAAAAGAAAGAGTTAATCAAAGTCAGCAATGCCAGTTTTTTGTCTTAAACACCATCCTGTCTCAGAGCAACTGACTTAACCACATCTGAAACGGCTGGAAAAAACACACTGTAGTTTTAACTGACACCATCCTCATTTTTGAATGCAGACAATATGTGGACAAACAGGAATGATTACCTCTTATTACTATCACAAGCCACTATAGGTAACTAAAAAGAGGCTTTCTGCTAGTGTACAGTATCTGTTCTAAAAAATTATTATTTGACTAGCTAATAGAAAAAGCTAGAAAATGACATTTTTGAAGCAGGAAATAATGTCAAGACCAATCAACCTTTTATCTTTTTCCTTTGGATGAAGGCTGACTAAGAGAAATGCATGGACAGGGTAAGCACATAGAACACATGGAGCAAGACATAAAAACTGCTACTGGGGAAGAACACCCAGAACCAAAAAAACAAACAAGACAGCAAAAAAAATCCTTCTTTTGGAAAAGCTTCGTTGACAACTTTACCGATGAAGGAAAACATTACTGTGTGCTTTGAAAGCCCAGAATTTCTTCTGGTTCTGTTCTCTTGGTTGCTCCTACCTATCAAGTATTTGTTTTCTTCCTAAATTACCATTACAGCTTGTACCATCATTGAGAGTGGAGGGGATAGTAAATATTTTCTTCAGTAGAAGAAAATGGGCATGGATATCCTATTTGACTCCTCTTTTGAACCCCAAGTTTTGCAAACGTTATAAAAATAATCCAAACTACATCTACAACTAAGCAGTTACATAACAAACACAGCAGCACCTGAAGCTCTCACACCACCTTCTGTCTTAGTAGCACCATGACTGAACCTGCTGGCTTCATACAACTACTAACGCTCCCCTACTAATGACAGTGGGGGAGAGGAGCAGAGAGACTGCTCGAGGTTCTGTGTTGATTCCAGACACCAAAACACCGGCGCTGCAGCCCGCCCATCCCTGCAGCCAGAGCGCTTTGCCCTGGGCAACAGTGGACACAGGAGAAGCCAGCGGAGCTCCCTGCGGGCCCAGGGAGGGCTCGGGCCCAGAGCAGGGAACCCGCCCGGCCAGCCCAGTTCTGGGAGCCCCTCACACGGCACAGCCCAGTTCTGGGAGCCCCTCGCACCGCACAGCCCGGCTCGGGGAGCCCCTCGCACGGCACAGCCCGGCTCGGGGAGCCCCTCGCACGGCACAGCCCAGTTCTGGGAGCCCCTCACACGGCACAGCCCGGCTCGGGGAGCCCCTCGCACGGCACAGCCCAGGTCTGGGAGCCCCTCGCACGGCACAGCCCGGCTCGGGGAGCCCCTCGCACGGCACAGCCCGGCTCGGGGAGCCCCTCGCACGGCACAGCCCGGCTCGGGGAGCCCCTCGCACGGCACAGCCCAGGTCTGGGAGCCCCTCGCACGGCACAGCCCGGCTCGGGGAGCCCCTCGCACGGCACAGCCCGGCTCGGGGAGCCCCTCGCACGGCACAGCCCGGTTCTGGGAGCCCCTCGCACGGCACAGCCCGGTTCTGGGAGCCCCTCGCACCGCACAGCCCGGCTCGGGGAGCCCCTCGCACGGCACAGCCCGGCTCGGGGAGCCCCTCGCACGGCACAGCCCGGCTCGGGGAGCCCCTCGCACGGCACAGCCCGGCTCGGGGAGCCCCTCGCACGGCACAGCCCAGTTCTGGGAGCCCCTCGCACGGCACAGCCCGGTTCTGGGAGCCCCTCACACGGCACAGCCGCCTCACGCCAGGGCCTCACCCGACTCCAGCAGCTCCTGCTCCTCATCCGGCAGGAACTTGGCTTTGCCGGCCTGCCGGGGCGCGTCGTCACCATTGTCCTCGTAGATGTTGGACCACTTTATGGCCATGTCCAGGGTGGGGGCCGGCGGCGGCGGCTTCTCGGGCGGGCTGTAGGTCTCCGGCGGGGGCACGGCGTTGCTCCTCCACACCTTGAACTCCCTGGGGGGCTGCGGGAGAGAGCACAGCGCCCGTCACAGCGGGCCGGGGGGCTCGGGGCGGCCCCGGCGCCGCCTCGGTTCACCCCAAGCCCACGCACCTCCTCGGGCGCCCGCACGACGCGGCTCTCCCAGTCGATCTCCTTGTTGAGAGGGTTATAGAGGAAGGCGGGCGGCTGCGACACCCGACGGAAGAGCTCGTCGGGCGACGGCAGCCGCGGCCGCCCCGGGCTGCCCCCCGAGGCCGCGCCGGCTCCCGCCGGGCGCTCGTCGGGCTGGGGCTCTTCGGGCTCCGAGTCGGAGCTGGAGCTGCCGTAGGCCGCGAAATAGCCCAGCGGGTCCTCCCCCTGCGCCGCCATGGCGGGGCCGCGGCTCGCACCGCCCGCGGAAACCGCGCCCGCGCCGAGGGTTCCGGCCCGCGGCGCTCCGGCCCGGCGGCAGCGGCGGGAGGGCGGCCCGGCTCACCGGGTGCTTCCCTTCGGGTGACCAGACACCGAAAATCAGAACGAAACCGAGCCAGCCTTCATTTCTCCCTTCTCACACCTGCAGGCCTAAGTGGAAGGAAAACACGTTTCCAAATGTCTGATCACCGGCTAACCTAGGGCAGACACAGCGCTGATCATCACCTGTCAAGGAGGTATCTTTACCAAAACAGGTTTTTCAAATTTGTTGGACAAAGTTTGTAGTAGACCTTCTTTGTGATTGGCTCATACATACATTACTGCATCACCTAAAATACTGGTGCTGTTCAAATGGGATGAAGCTGAGTCAGGGGAGGTTTAGGCTCGATATTGGGATAAATTTCTTCACCCAGAGGGTGTTTGGGCACTGAACAGCTCCCCAGGGCAGTGGTCACAGACCAGCCTGACAGAGCTCAGGAAGTGTTTGGACAATGAACTCTGGCACGTGGTGTGACTCTTGGGGATGTCTTGGGCAGGGCTGGGAATTGGACTTGGGGGTCTTCATGACTCCCTTCCAATTCAGCATATTTTATGATTCTATGTTCAGATTAGTTGTACTACCAGAAGCAGGATATGATCTGAGGAGGGGTTTTGGTTATACTATGATCACTTCCTTTACTGTAAAGATACTGAAACATATCTAGCTGATCTCTCATAATCAATACTATGATCACTATTTGAAATAAGCTCTATACACAAAGTACAATGAAAACAACCACTGAAGTGAGACACCACAGTCCCTGCAGCATTTGCAAATCCTTTTTTGAGTCATGCTTCTCAGCACTCAAAGTTTTTGTTTCTCCCCTGCTATTAATAAAAACAAAAATCTTAATTTAAGAATGAAATCAAGATATGCGTGGCTGGAAGCAACTCTTCTCACATCTGTAGGAAGCTGAGCAAGAGTCATTTGAAAAAAAGGTTAGTTATAGTAGTCACAAACTGCAGAAACTACTTAAGCAGCAGAGCTCTTGATTTCTCATGCATGTTCTCCTTACAGACTGCTCTTGAGTGCAGTCCTACAGGCACAGCGTTTCACATTAAGTCAGTCTTTCCACCGAAGACAAACCTCACTAAAAAGACAAGGAGAACAAAAGCCTCCCGCACACACAAAACCAAAACTACACATCAAGGTAACGGCATGAACTGCTCCTGCAACCTGTACATCTCAAAAATGAGAGAGGCAGACAGAAAAACAGGCAATTATACAAAAGAATTTATTCCAAAAGTTGTGATAAAATGTTTTAAAAATGCACATGATAAACATTTGGTACGATAATACATTCACTCAAGGTCTCAGGTTTGTAGGCTCCAGTGGGAGTGGTCCCTGCAGGCTGCACACGGTGCCAGGCAGGATGGGGAGCAGCAAGGCAGCCTCCACCCTGAGATGATGCATTTTCTCTGTTAAGGCCAACCCTGCTCGCTCTCTTCTCTTTACAAGAACCCAGGAAGGGACTCAAGCCTAAGCACAGCTCTTAAGCTCTTAACTGTAAGTGGTTACAGTGGGCATTCAGACAAATCACTTTTTAGACATCCCAAGTATGTTTAATTACAATTCAGGTTAATGGAAGAGAGGGAGTTCATCCTATCCTTAATTTCATGTTAAGGAGCAAAGTTTGGCTTGCATATTTAGGCACTTAATTTCCAGATGGACATCTAATCAAAGCAGTTTCACTGAAAAGCATTTTCACTGTCCAGACAGTCTATGACTGTAGATGTAGACTGGAAAACAAGGATTTTTATAAACACATCTTTCTCACATGTGAGATGTTCATATATTCGGGATGGAGTGCAGTTGAACATTGCATTTTATTTTAATCTACTTCCAAAACCAGAATAATAATGAAAAACGATTTATAGGGACTATACTGAGGTTCTGCAGGTGGCTTGTCTCCACAAAAGGAGAACAGTTTAGTAATATTACCCAGGTGTGCATTGGAATTGCATTACAAGGCTACACATAGCATGAGAGCCAAAATAATTTAGGGCCTTAAATACAAACCTACCCTTCGATACATTGAAAACATCCCATCACTTTAAAGTGTAGTACTGCAGAACACAACTGTTCACATGTCAAACTAAGAATCCACCAGGTCACTTTGAAATGATTACAGGCACCTGCACAAAAGGTAGGCTACAATTCGAGTATGAGAAGAATACAGTATGTTACATGGTGGCAAGAAATGAGAACCTTCCCATGTTGAAACAGTTTAAAATGCATTTGACTCTAAACAATTTGAAATGTAAACCTGTCTGCTTTGAGGAGGAGGTATCTGAAGTGCTGTATTTCCAAGAGTCCTTCAGGTACGGACACTTGCTTGTCACACAACTCCTCCTCCACTTCCCTAGTGGGACCATACAAAGCACACAAGCTTTGTTCTTTAACAGCATCCTGCAATAATGTTTTCTTACAGCCCTCATGATGCCATTAGAGCAGTTTACATTCCTTTCCAGTACTAAAGAGAATTTATATTTAAAGTGCATCTTAAATCAGGAATCTTGAACTAATATACAAGAAGAATATGTGTGGCTGCAGACATCTATTTGTGATCCTGCTGCCTTTTGATTTACCAGCAGGACAAAGTTCACACAAGGAAGAGACTCTTTGCTAATAAGCGTGGATTTGGCCAGATTTGTGAGGTTTTTTGCAAATGGAGCAGCATACACATACATGGAGAGCAGAATTTATCCTAGTGAGAAACATTTAACTTGGTCAATGAGTTTAAGCCTTTTGGTAAGTAAGCTTAAGCTTTTAGTTCACATTTTTTTCCCATATGCAGTATTTTCCTAACTGTCTTTCCCAGTTTACCCATCACAGAAACATTATGAAAAGCTGATTTGTTAGTTTCTATAGAAAGGAAAAGCCCATTTGTTTATAACTCCAGCTAAACTATATGAAATCTTATATAAACATTGGTTTAAAAAACAAACATTTGCTGGTATTATACAACAATATTTTGAAAAAAAGCTCCCCAAAGAACAAAAGCAAACAAAAAAAGGTCAAGCAGCTCCAGCATCACACAATTACAAAATTTAAACAGGAATTTCATAGATAAATTTCCTCCAATTTTTCTAACAGTTTGAAAACATTTTTTAGCCCTTATGAGACATCACACAAAGTTTCAGTACCATTCAGACAAACAGATGAAAGTCACTGTGTTCACTGTGGTTGAACAGAACGTGATCTTAAAGGCAAAAAGCAATTGTCACTTGAACCAGTGCATGGCTCTTCCTGGTCTGACTGGAGCTCTGGGGGCAGTGGGGGAGCACCAGGGTCTCCAGGCCCTGGGAGGGTGGCTGAGAAAACACTGCACTGTGAATTTCCCATCTCTGCAATTGGTAAATTCATTGAATGAAGAGACATAGCAGACATAAATGCAGCAGTGCTATAATCTTCTTCTGGATGATGTATCTGGGTAGATTCTTTGTCTTTTGTTTTATCCAAAAAATTTGATTCATCAGAATATGATCTAGAAAGATTGTTTGTTCCTCCATACAGTGAGGTCATACAGGTGCTGCAGCTTAAACCTAAGACAAAAAAAACCAGATACTAGATTTAATTACAGTATGGGGACATCATAAAACTGTGCTCTGATTTAATACCAGCAAGACTGTCAAAAATCAATTGTCCGTATTTTTAATGGACTAGCCCTACATCTCACTTGTGACATCCAGAACCCCTGAAGAACATGCAGGTTATCTAGGCTGATGTCAATGGCTTCTCTGTACTTGACAACAATGCACCAGTGTAACAAAGTTTGTTTTAAAACAAGTCACTTTAGCCCTTCAGCCCAACTTTTTTTAGTTTTTTTCTCACTCTGTTATTCAAACTTTTAAGAGCTTCTCTTGATGATTCTGCTGCAAAGTGAATCAAAATGCATTTGAAGGCTATTTTTCCTGAAGCCAGAGAAAACCTCAGGCCCTTCATCTCTACAGTTAAAATGTACTTTTCCCTTATTTGCCTTTTGATGGGTGTGGAAGGGGAAGTAATGCTTTTGGTGTAGAGAGCCTATACTTTCTTCCTCTGCCTTAAAATATGAGTACACATAGTCACTTCAAGGCTTGGGTGTCAACAAAACCTCTATGCCTGTATGAACAAACAAGCACATGTCTTTACAGCGTTTACTTTTAACCTGTGGCATTGAAGGCATGGGGGAACTCCCCTCAAGCTGCATTTGCTAGCATATCTTCTGCTGAGGCACACAGTTTAGTTAAACCAGAGCATCCTGCCACTGCACCAAATAGCTTAAAGAGAAATGCAAGATGGAAAATAACCACTCATTTTTGAAAAGCAAAACTGAAACGTGAAGACAGATTTATCCATCATAACAACACAATAGGGTTTTTTTTGCAACTTGTTCTTTATGATGGATGTGTTCAGATAGTAAAAAGGCAAAGCCAGGATATGTGAACTAGGATCTTTAACACAAACTGGTAATATTTCCAAACATGTTGTTCCAAATACCAGAGGAAGACTTTAGTTTTGGATCTTAATTTTGCAGACCCTGAAAATAAAACCTATGTCATACACAACATTATTAACAATTTGTTACCTTTAAGAGCTTCAAGCTTTTCATTTTTAACTTTCAACACTACATCAGTTATCTTTTGTAACAGGAAGTTTTGTGTTCTTTCTCGTCTGATAGATTCAATCAAAGCATCTAGTCCCTTTGGATTTTCTGCTAAGTAGTCCAATAACTTCCCAGTTTTTTTCCTACTGGAAGATCGAGCAGAAATTTCTTCTGTGTCCTCCCTAGTGAGTATTTTCTTAGAACGCAGGTAATCAAAGTGTCTCTCAGCTATGATTTTATCACACAGGTAAGGACGCATCCTTTCTAAAGCCTGAAAAACAAAACAAACTAGTATTAGCCAACATTTCAAATTATTTAGAAGGCTGTGGTTGGAACATATGTGATTTTGATACAGGTTAGCAAAAGAGTTTTTAAGGCTGCTGCTGTAATACTTGAGATTCTTCTCAGTTTTTAAAAAAACCTGTTACCTAATTATCGCTTTCATTAACTCTTTGACTGGAGTTCCAATGCTTGTTAAGAAACAAGGTGACTACTTATAGAAACTGTGATTACATAAGCTCTGAAGTTAGCACATTTCAAAACAGCCAAGTAAAAATGAAATTACACCAAACAGCACCTACTCACTTTGTCTACAGATACACCCATTTTCATTAATCATCTGATTGCCACATTTCCATACTGTTTGTATCCTTGAGGCACAACTGCAAAATACTGCAGTTACTGATTTTTTTCTGTACATTGAGCAAAAGGAGTCTCAGAGCAACAGCAGGAACATACTCACAGTTCAAAAGGTTAGTAAATAAACCCCACTATTGACAAGTTCAACAAATTACTGACATCTAAAATACATGCACTTTCGTCCAGAAATGTACGTACTCTCATCAACATTAGCAGCTGCTTTTTGTCTTTTGCAGCCCTACTCGATTTTATGAGTGATTTTAAATGGCTCACCCTCATCCTTCTCAGCTCTCAACTGCAAGACTCCAAGCTTTACAACTCCTCCTCAAGACAAGCTCACCCAGACCAAGACATCCTTGCCAGTTTTAGCTTCCTGAGGTGTGCTGTCCCCTACCACACAGAGTGCTTCTGCTAACACAGCACCCTGGCTGCAGAGATCCCATCAAAGTTACCTGAACAGCTCTGAGAGAGCTGAGTGAAATTACACTGAATCAGCACGTTGGATTGTGAAGCCACAACATTTAAAATATGAGTGCAGAAGCTCTAAAGTCAGATTTATGGGACTGCATTTTGATGATAAAATGAATGTTTCTATCTAAGGTTTCCATCCTTTCTCCTCCAAGTACTATGGGAGAACCTGTAAGATTAAGGTCAGATTATGCACTTCTGTGAGACACAGTTCAGTCACTGACCCAGACTAACATACTTGTCATGTTATACCTATACTGTCTGACTCAAAGTCGTTTTTATCCTTTTTTGGTGTAACTACCTAATGCCACCTACTACAGTATTAGCCTGTGGTTCCACAGAAACGAGTACTAGCTTGAAAAACATGGCTCACAGAATTATGACAAAGCATTTAAAGGAAATCACTTAAGCATAAAGCTAGAAAGAAACAAAAAACAGACTGCAAGGAGTCTTCACTGTACTTCAAAAGGACATTAAAAAATTCCAAGGAGTCAGAAATAAGACACTGTAAATTACAAGCATAACCATGGACAGGCAATAGACAAATCATAAACTGCGATTTTACTTTTTTTTTTTTTTTTATTAAGCAATCACTTGTTGAAGTTGATTAGCACTAGCTTCCCAGTCTCACGATGAAATAAATTAATCCAAAATTAATCAGGATGAAGTCTTCGCTCAGATTCCAGACATCAATGAATAAATATAGGGGAAAATCCAGGAAAACCCAGAACAACAAACCTCAACCAAAAGTACCTAAGTATACTTAACGAAGATATCCACGCTTTCTAAGAAAGAATTGTATTCTTTCCAGGAGCAGCACATATATTTCCAGCCAAGCTCTGGGTACCACGTTACTCATCCCGCCTGCTGCCTCCGGCGCAGGGGCAGCGGGAGACCCGAGCCCCGCAGCTCTGCCCTCGAAGCGCAGGCCCGCGGCAGCAGCACCGGGCCCGGGTAAGCGCTCCGAGCATCAGCCTCACAGCGGGGGGACCCCGGAGGGCAGAGCCGCGCCCCGCGGTCCGCGCCGCCCTCCCGGACGCCGCCGGGCCGGTCCCGTCCCTCCCGCCGCCCCCGCGCCGCGTCCCCCCGCCCGCTGCCACAGCGCTTCCGCTCCCCCGCCCGCGCACGGGCCCCACTGGCCGCTCCGCGCCCGCCGCGGGCACTCAGCCGCCGGCCCCGCTCGCCACTTACATCCTTCTTCACCTCCGCCATCTCGTCCTCCGTCAGCGGCCGCCCCGCGCCCCCCGAGCTCCACCACGACCCCGGGCCCTCCATGGCGGAAGCGTCGGCGGCGCCGCTGGGGAAACCCGCGCGGGGCGGCGCTTCCGCCCGGGCTCCGCCCCACCCGCCTCCGCCAATGAGTGCTCAGAGCCTGCGCTCCGCCCCGCCCAGCTCGGCCCCGCCCGGGCCCCGCCCCGCCAATGGGCGCTCAGGGTCTGCGCTCCGCTCCGCCCCCAGCCCGCCCCGCCAATGGGGGCTCGAGGTCTGCGCTCCGCTCCGCCCCCAGCCCGCTCCGCCAATGGGCGCTCAGGGTCTGCGCTCCGCTCCGCCCCCAGCCCGCCCCGCCAATGGGCGCTCAGTACCGGGCTCCGCCCCAGCCCGGCCCCGCCCGGTGCGGGAGCGCGCCCCGGACAGTGGCGGCCCCTCCGCCGGCCGGGCCGGGCGGGGCTCGCTCCGAGCGGGGCGCTGCGCCGCCGGGACGCGGCTGGAGCTGCCCTTGTCCGCGCCTCTGGGACGCAGCTCCCGGCGCGGGCGGCGCGGCCCGTGCGGTGCTGGCACGGCGTGAGGGCGGCGTTGGGGCGCGGCGGTGCTCAAACCCCTCCGCTGTACCGGGCTGTGCTCCAAGGCGGCAGCAGAGGGAGCCGCCGCCGCGGGGAAAGGGAGCGCCTGGAACCCCAGCAGTCGGTGCTCTTGCAGCTGGCACGGGCGGAACTCGGGCTGTTCGTGCACTCCTAACATTTTCGTTTCAGCAGATAAACATGAACATAAAGTAGAAGCGATCAACACTAAAGTTTGCTGTCAGTAAGATAAAAACTGCCAGTTTTATGGTAGTTTTACAGTTTCGCAAAGTTCTTGATTGACATGCTTTGTTAATACAATAGTACTTCAAATATTAATTGTGACAATATCGATTTTACAGTGCTAGCAGTACCAGCTTTAAAATAAACACGAAGATCCTGCCCAGAACTCTTGCAAAATAAAGGCCTGGCACAGTGCTGATTTCTGCAGGGCTATGAGCTGAAATCCCCCAAGTGGTTGCCAGGGCACATGGAGCCAGCTCCATTCCCTGCAGCCCTGACTGTGCTCGTTCGGGGACACCTCTGCTCACAGCCCACGGCCTCCTGAGTGTTACTCCCACCCAAAAAGCCTTTCTTTGCTGCAGTGCATTTGAATTTCTCAAAGCTGTGTATCGCTGCAAAGTAAACTATTTATCTCCCATTTTCCTGCTCAGAGGGCTGCAGGGCAGACCATTCGTTTCCAAGTTCAAGTGCCTCCATTGATCCTCCCTAATCTGTGCTGTGCACCCAAAATAAATGGAAAGCTTTCAGCTTCTCCAATGCTTCCAAGAGACCTGGTTGTGGCACTTCTGAAACAGAGCCAGGCATCTTCCCAGCCCCTGACTCCCCGCCTTGTTTATTCAACCACATGCCTTTCAGCTCTTCTTCAGGTTGTATTACATTGTGGACTCTGCTGGCTCCATGCAACGCTGCTGATAAGAACATCCATCGTGCATTCTGGATTTAGAATATTTGTTAATAACCTTGCTCAGCAAGAGGTGCAGTTCAAAGCCATGTGATGTCTGGAGGGTTAGGCTGCTGACTCCTGAGCCATGTAGGAGACAAGCTGGAATGATTTAACTTCAGCAGTCAGGAAGAGAGCATGTGGCTAGAGAATACAAGAACAGAATATATTTTAGCAGACTTAATGCCTAAACACCCTACCAGGATTTAATGGTCCAGGCAGCAGGAAGAAGGCTACTCTGCACGCAGCTCATTTCAGGAGAGAAACAGCCACTTGATATTCAGGAGTGACTGATGTTTTTTAAGCAGCATGTACTCAGAGTGGGGACTGAATCTGTACACTCAAGTGTAGAAATCTCTACTTGATAAAGTAATATTCTACAGCTAAGTTTTGCAAAGAACTCTCCTTGTTGAATTATTATGATTTTCCTTTTTTCAGGTTTGATAGTCTATGAGAAACTTCTTAATGTGGCAAGTGGGTGTGGCTGGTCTATATTTTCTAATTTTTAATCACTGCTATTTAGAAACAAATTCAAGTAAATTGGTACCAATTCTTTCCTGTAGACATAGGTACACATGTAAATGAAGTAGTTTAAAATATTAATTGAATCGCACTAAATGTATTCACATTAGGCACAGCATTGATTTAAGTATATTAGTATAAAATTCATACTTCTAACCAGTGTTGTAAAGTAAATATAAAGGCTGTATTTAGATCCTTTGTCCCTACTTCTCTGGCAAGAATAATAGATTATGCTTTGTTTAAAGTTCTATTATACTAGCAAAACACAGTTTGAAAGTGATGTAATTATTTTGCTACAGTTTAATAATTAATTCCTACTCCATTAAATTGTCTTGGGTTTCTTAAAAAGCTGTAATAACAATACGAGGCCCTGAACAAGTGACTCCTGGCTGCCAGGAGATGGCACTGATGGCCCACGAGCCCTCACACACCCGCAGTAACTGCAGGGTCTCCCCTGCTCCTGGATCCCAAAATCATCACCTCTGGCATTGGAGCCCAAGGCTGCGAGCAGAGAGTGGCCCCAGGAGCACTGGATGTAGCACACAACTGGAATTATTTAGATATAAAACGTGCAATTATCTGCCATGTCAGCTCAAAGCAATGTCTGGAGTGCAGTCACTCTCCTGAGGTTGTGGGGGAGAAAAGACACAAGAGTAGGTAAATAATTTAACCCTAGTGGAAATGCCACTAAACCTTTGTAGCTTCACCTTTTGTAAGTTACAGTAAATACAGAGAAACAGACTGTACTATGCTAACACCTGTTTTGTTACCTTGGACAGTAATAAAATTAATCATGACACTCACAGGCAGTATCTCCTCTCTACACATTATTGATAAATGTAGAAGCTAAAATTATAATTTGTTTTTTAAAGAGTCAAGATCTCCCCTAACAAAACTAAGGGTTTTAGGGCTAGTGTCTATAATTTGCTTTATTTCTAGATATGTAATAAGCTTAGAAATAAGAAGACAGCATGAAACAGTATTAAATACATATACTTTCAGTTCTAAAACAAGAAGCACAAACTACACAGGACATGGTACAACTGACACTTTATTCCTTCATGATGGAGATATATAGTATTGAAACTGCAAGAATCACAAAAAAAAAAATCAAAGTGCAAACCTCTATTAGAACTGATTATGGAATGTATTGATGTTTTTGGCACAAAAAGTGGGGAGTTATATACTGCAACAAGAGTTTAAGTTTAATGAATGTAATATTCTGTGCTCAGTAGTCACATTTGTGCACTGCAGAACAATACAATGTAAAACAGTGACTAACACAATTCACATACAACTCTATACAATTTACATCACACGTCCAGTTAAAACTTCTCTGAAAATACATGAGGTCCACTGATACTTTGTTCACAATCACTTAACAAATACCATTCTTTAAGCAGGCTTATCTTTTCAGCTTCCTTATTGATAAAAGCAAAAATAGACAATCTTAAATAGTAAATTCTTTTCCTCAAATGGTTCCATGTGGGTATTAATATTTTCCATTCATTTGGCTCTGACTTCATTGATAAAACACATATGAAGCTGAACAAAACCAAAAGCTCATTTTTTTGTGTATTTTCCAATTTGCTGTGAACGAACAGCATTCTGTAGACTGGATTTTTGCTTTCAAAACTGGACATAGTGGTGCCTGTGAGATCTATTATTATCACATGGAAATCAGCAAAAAAATCAGAGCGTAGCTTCACACAGTGGCATCTATTTAAAACTGAATATTAGCATGGTAAACACAAAAATACATAAATGGAAGAATTCAAGTTTATCTCATAAGATACAATATGCATTCACATTTTCATTACAGAGAGAGACACTGTATTCACATTCTGTTGAAGAAAGAAACCCACATATCACAGATCTCCCTAAACTCTTAGAAAAGATAACATCCATGGAATATCCATAATGCACATTCTGGTTCTTTCATTTCAGCTCAGCTAAACTGATTGCTGAAAGGAAAAATCCTTTGATGAGTAATTCAAGCCCCTCTGCTGAGCTATTACCACAAGAACTTCTGTACAAGTCTGCTCTGTTATACAGCCCGACAGTTGTTATCAAGAGTTTTATGTGGGAGCTATCAGTATTCAGTGTCTCATCTCCTTTTTTGGTTTGGGATTTTATTTGTATTAATCAAGAATGATGATTTATATCAGGCATCTGAGAAATGTTCTGGTGACAAAATGTACAGGACATGCATTAGATACACGAGTCACTGCAGAAATGTCCTCACAACTGAATTCTTTGTTTGGGCAACAGAAAAATAAACAGCAAACAGCAACAACAAGAAGCATTTGGCATGATTTTAGTTCTTAGTACCATACTGCAAATACATAACTGAACTGCTCACAATATCTTCCTCTCTAATGCCAGAATAAAGATTACCAGGAGAAGCTGTGAGGTGAGGGTGATCCCACTGACCAGCTTAGGTAACTTTTGGCATCAGACTAAGATGTAATTTAGTGCATCTATGTTAAGAGGCTGTGATTCCTACTGAGGCTGAGAGAGAAAGCAGGTGTGGTTTTAGAGCACCTAAATTTTGTGCCTGAAGTTAGACAGTTTGAATACAGCAACTGAAGGAGTTCAGGTCCCTCAGTCGCTGCCTTGCTTTCTGTGTACCAAAATGCAGCCCAGAAGCCAAGGAAATCTAAATGGCAAGGGATGGAAAACCAACCTTTCTGTCTTCACAGCTGTTTCTCAGCTCTGAAATCCCAACTCCTCCTCTCCCTCCCCTAGTGAGTCAGAGGAATTCCTTGTCACCCATTCTAGGCTTTCAAGGACACAAAGCAGTGTCACCAGAAATGGTTCCTTTTTTTCTAGAGGAATCTTAAAAAGAGAAGTCACCCTTGTTACTCTGTGGATCTACAGCTCCTGCTGTCATCCTTCCAGCTCAAAAGATCCAAAGCAAACCCCTTAGTTTTTCCTCTCTCCTGGCAGCTGCTCAAGGAGGGAGTGAGTTTAGGATAGTCCATCATGGCTTGGGATACTGTGGAGTGAACAGTGAAGAAGTGAAGAAAAAGTCTCAAGAAAGAACTGAGGCAACAGAAAGCAAAATCACTTGGGATTAAAAGGTATGGCTTGATGAGCAAACTGGAGAGTCTGAGGAAGGAGAGAGGTGAGACATGAGAGAGGGTGGGAGAAGAAAAATACCAAAAAACCAACACTACAGAAATATTTAGTGATAAATAAAATAGAGATCCTACAGCCTAACACTCCCAGTGTAGCTGGATGCTCTGGCTCCCACCAAGAGGAGGGAAGAGGGATGAAGGACATGGATGGGGGCCAGGCCCCAGGAGGTACATGGAAAAGTTGGGATGGGGGGGCTGTTTCATCTTTGACAGCTCCCACAGCTGCACAGGCTTTTAACAAAGTTCAGCTTGCCTTTAGGAGCTCACAGCTCAATACTGCAGGGCCACTTCTTGGCACAAAATCTCTGTTCAATGTCAAGTTGTTTTGAAATGTGTGATACTTTATCAAATATTTAAAGAGCACCAAGGGAAGGCAGAGAAAGATTCCCCACTGCAACATTTACATCCTTAGAGCCTGATCACCTGGCTCAGGTTTAAATGATGGTGCATGGGAATGGAAGAGACAAAGGGGAAACATTAGGATAACCCTTTGGGACAGAAGAGTCATAAATAAAAAAACTCCCCATGTGCTGTTTGGCTGGCTGAAGAACTTCCTTTGGGCCACACTCTTTTCACATACAATGTATTCACTCATCACTGCTCTCTGCCCCACGATACCTGGTGTCATCACAACAAACAGTGCACCCACGAGCATCAGGTGGACTCTGGCAGCTGCCAGGGGGTTTTCCTCTCATTACCACTGAGATATGTCAGAGAGAACCTATGAGTACTGGTGTTTCCTTCCTTATGACTGCACAAAACAGCATGCAGGTTTCCAAAGGAAATCCCAGTGGGCATTTGGTTAATACTGTTTGCTTTCCTGCAGACCACACTGGCCAAGCCCCCTCACTCACTTCCTACTGTACCTCAGCAACATGCCACAAGTGGTTCAGGAAAGGTGGAGGAGATGTCTAGGAAACTGATAACATGTTCAGACTATTTGTCAGTCTCTGGAGAGTTCCCACTACTGCCTCTGTTTGGGAATTGCTCCCATCCTTAGTTTACAAATGATTTAACAAGAAGCATGTGAATACAATGGTGTGTGCTTCACTTTGCAGTGGTGAAAAAAAAAAAGAAGCTATGACTCAATGGGTAAACATGTTGAGGAATTTGCTACAAAAATTATATTTGCCTTAACTGAATACCACAGTGAATATTCATGCCGCTAAAAAAATATAAGATGGTTATTGTTCCAAGGAAAACTGTCCCAAGGGCAGATAAAGAAAAAATGACAATCTTCCAGGAAAAAATAGCTTCCCTTATTCATGGGCATAATCCAGGAATAGCTGTCCTTCAACTCCTTCTATCAGCCTTTTCTTTTGAATTTTGTTAGTAAGTGGCCTCTAAAAGAGGAGAAAACAGAAAGGAGAAACAAATTTTAAGATGCAAAGAGATTTAACTCCCCCATACTTTAGATTTCTTTTGTATCTCTGCATTTAATTTTTGTGGTCCAGAGGCTTCCTAGGATCTGGCCTTTCTAAAAATTCCTCTCCCATTCTCACCACTTTGAAAGTCATGGTCTTAGCAGAAAACTGGGACCTGAATGTGCAGGAGACAACTTGTGTGGTTGCAATATTCTCTTCTTCTGTCATGCAAGTTTCACAGTTTTCCATTGCCCTTGAAGGCTCCCATCAGAGGAAGTTTTTCCAAAGCTGGCACCTGATGTCTGAAATGGATCCCAGCCACAACTCTGGCCAGCAGCAGCACTGTGATGTGGCCAGGACAGAGAGCACTCTTCCAGCTAGTGCATGGAAAGCTTCCATACCACAAAAGGTACTTGGTTCCTGAGCCCACTGAATTTGCTTCAGTCCCCCTAATACTTTGCACCACTGAAAGTCAAAGACTGAGGAAGGAAAAAAAACAAGAGCAGGGAAGCAAGAGAAGACAGGAGGGAACAGTGTAAAGACAACAGAGGTGCTCGAAATACTGAGAATTAGCTGAGTTTCATAAAACTTTCACAATGATATGTTAAATCACTAAAGCTAAGGGTTAGCCATTATAATTGTCTTCTGCTAGCCCATGGGACTAACTTACTTCAGAGTTATGTGCTCCCAACAAACCCTACATCCACCTTAAATACCATCTGCAAGGACATAATAAAAATTCACAATGCAAAAAATTTGTAAACAAGGGTTAGTAGCACAGTGGTACAGTAGATTGTCAATAAAAACAATAAAAGTGTGGATACAGATTCGTCTACCTTGTGTGTAACATTATTGCCAGTTACAAGGGAGGGATTCTGTAAACTCATAATTCTGAAGCTTTGTTAATAAGCACAGAGCAACAGGTGAGTGACCCATCTACTTTCTCCAGTTCTGTGTTGGCTATTGGGATCAGCATGTGGTCCTTCAGCTTTTCAAATACCTGTTCAGGAAAGAAAATGTAAGGGGAAAACATTACACTTTACAGTTGTGTTTTCCCTTCTCTCTAAGTATTTAAAAGCGAACAGACGTGGGTTTGTCAGCAGAGCCAAGCCACCCCATCGCTGTTAATCACACACATCCCAGTGCAGCAGGGGAGCTGCCAGAGGCCTGGCTGGCAGCCCTGGGGTGGCTCTCACCTTTGCACTCTCTGGGTACTCCTCAGGGGCCCTGTGCAGCAGCACGTGCCCTTTGCTGGGAATGTTCAGGTAGATGCAGTTCGCCGCGGCATCGTCAGGCACTGTCAGCTTGTCGTAGCGGTGGTCGCTCATCTGCTGCATGGTCTGCCAGGAGACAAAGTGCAGCTATTCAGATCGAACATGTTAGCAGTCCCAAAGTCCCAGAATCTTCAGAAATAGCTAACTGTGATTGCCAAGGCAGTCAGGGGCCATTTCGCTATGCAGCAAGTACAGGTATCTCCTTTTATCTCTGCTTTTATGGAAGAATCTACTAAACCTAACTGAGAGGAGCAGGAGAAAACCTTTGTGCAATGGTTCTTGCAAGCAGCAGGATTAAGTAGGGCATTTGGTAAGCATCCTCTGTGGGGTCTTCTCAAGGAATGCACATTGAGTATGCGAAACTGCTCCTGACACTGATTGAGACTATAGGTGCTCAGCACCTTCAAAGAAAGCAACCATTGTTCAATATTTATATAATGAGTATGAATTAAACCAAACAGGACAGGAATGGTTCCCAGCCTGGATATCAGCCCAATCTTAATTCTTTTCAAGGACCTCCGTTCTGCTTTGCAAGCAGTTACTCTTTCACTAAGCACCTGTGCTGGGGAGCGAGCAGGCACGTCTGCGCTAATCCTCGTTCCCAAGGGGACAACACAATACCCGCCCTGCAACACAAGAGCTGCTGGCTTCAGAGGTTTGGGTTATAAATATAAGGCTCATACACAAATGTAGACCCTGGCTGGCTGGAATTTCAGAGACAGAGACTCTCAGGACACGACAAGCATGCAATCCCATGTTTTGGATCAGATCGGTTTTAGCAAGGATGGGAAAAGCCTGAAGACAAGATGCCTGACTCCCAATTGTAGCATTCCAGCTTTACTTCAGCTTCAGCCTCAGAGAGACCAAGAATAGCACAGAACTGAACAAGGCTCAAAGCCCAACACTGGTCCTACTGAAAGACTAAGCAAATGCAAGTGTTTCCATTTCCCCCCTAGCCCACCTGTGCTCCCACACACATGGCAAAGATGCAAATACAAAGAAAAGGCTTTTTTTTTTTTTTTTTTTTAGCTCAAAATATTCCCACTAATATTATCTCTAGAAAAACCTGGTCTTTTATTAGCAACATTTTTCAACTAAATTCCCTTCTCAGGGAGAACCGAGAGATTTGCATTACGTAAGCAGAAAGCAGACTTCAATTTCAGGCACAGTTAAATTTGTCATTATGTTGCTTCCAAGGTCATTCATCTGTACTACTTCTCATTCAATAAAAAACTACTACACATAGCTGATTTATAACAGGGTCTACAACATACTGGGAAGCAACAAAGAACTCATGCTTGCCCACACCTATGGTAAGTAATTCCTTTATAGGTCTACATTTTTCATGTCCTAGCCTGAGTCATCCACATCCCGCGGAGAACATGAAACTCACAACAAAGAATGCCATGCATTCTTGAGGAAGTGTTATCAGATTGTCATTTCTTGTTCCTTCTCATGTTATGAAACTCTCCCAAGTTCCCAAGGACACATCTACCTCCATAAAAGGTTAATGTGTTTTTCTGGGCAAAAATCCTTGCACCTTTACTTCACCAGATGTAATTTTGTATTTTCATATGCTTAGCATAGTTGATTTTCTTTTTAATAATTTTGTTTCTGTTATGTTGCCAAGATGTGTTTTATTCTGCTTTCTTTTATGTTGCAGACATCCTGCACACAGTGTGGCTCTTCCACCTGGTAACCAGAATCAGCAGACATGTCCTCTACCTGCAGCTTCCCTTTTCCTTCCCATATAATGTTTTTAAGTCTTGACTACAGAAACATTTATTAAATCTACACTAAAATACTTGTATCAGTAGAAGAAAAGCCACTATGGATTTCCCTAAGCTCCTGAGCAGCTGTTCTTTCTCTACTCCTTGTTGGAAACTGAATTCTGATATTGTAGGTTTTCTGTAGGAACATCAGAAATATATTATGAATCACTGTGAAACACTTCCATATGAAATTATGAAAGAATTCTTAAGCAGAAGGGTAAAGACAAGCTTCCCATTCATTTGCTTCTGCAAAATGCTGAAGTGGGAACTACAGCAGCAAGCAGAAATAAAGGACAAGTGGCAGAGCTCTAGTTCCCAAGGACTGGCTTTGGGGAGCCTGGGAGATGGTGCCAAGGGCATGTTAAGAGACTTGTTTTCAATATTTAAAAGCTCATGATGGCTGAATTAGTTGAGAAACAAATGAGAAAGCCTGAGTGAGAAAGTGAGACAAAGCAGCACAGGAGTGGGAGGACACAGCTCAAACTGTGATAGAGGGGCTGGGATCTCAGCTAGCTGGAACAACACCACAAGAAAGCTTTTATTACTAACTGGAAGTTTGACAATACAAGATTACTCTCTTCCTCAGCTCTTAAGATAAAAAGGAAACTATATTTGCAAGCTTTCATTGCTGTTATAACTATGCCTGACTGTTGCAGTAAAATTTCAAAAACCACTTACTTGAGAGAGTGCCCAGGCAATAACACCCCAAACCTGCCCCACAGGGAGGCTCTGGAGGCAGCAGAAATGCACCAATATGACACTCTCAGGGCACTTTACAGACCCATGTGGTTTTCTGTATTTCTATTATGTGAAGTCATTAAGCACATTTGCCTGGCCAGACTGACTCCAGGGCAGAGAAAAGGAGATAAAAGCAAGGTCCTTTGATTGTATTTTCTATCAGATACATCCCAAAATATGATGCATTTATAGAGGCTGGCTTTCTGTCCACAAATGTTGTCCAAGCTACGTTAAGAGCCAGGCCTTTCCCACTTGCCCAGTTTTTCTGGGAATTTTCTTCAGCCTGAAGAGGGTAATTTTCACTGCACATTCTCTCAGCCCTTAGTCATGCTTTCCTTATGTTGAAGTCATTCACATAGCCTAAAATGCCTTGCCTTTTCTATAGTTTTTTTACAGTGTGTCCTCAGACAACTGAGGTAATGGATAAGCTAAATAATTCTAACTATGAAGCAGCATTATGCACGAAGGAAAATTGTGTACACATTTCAGGTCTATTATCACTGACAGATGACTGCATGCACTTTTAAAAGAGGCCAAGCCTAGCTACAAATTTTCCCCCCCTCCATGAGGAAGGCCCCAGTCTGAGCCCTGCTGCCTACTCACATCCAGACTGCTGCAGGAAGGAGCGACCCAACCCACCTGCAATGCACATTTTTATCTCCAACTCCCCATAAGCAAAACCAAACATACACTGAATGTTCCTTGTTCCTCTTGCTAGCAGGGCACTGAGCACCACACTTAAAAATGCCTGTGTGATGCTGACAGACAAGCCCAGATTTCCAGGGTTTGATGTTTGTATTGATCAGCCACTGTTCTCCTGACCCCTAACATTTTAAAAGAAAAATCAAATCTAAGCTCAAGTTAAGGGTATGTAACTTTCTACCTATGGGATCACTCCCTCACCAGCTTTCAGTTATCCTTTCTTAAATCCTTCAAATCAAAGTATTCTTAAAAGAAAACTATTCACATCAAACAATTTAAGATATTTTTTCTATCCCACCTCTTTTCTTTCTTTCCAAGCACATTAAACTTTGGCCTGTTTGACACTGATGCTTAAGCAAACTTTGGCCTGGGATCCAAGAGAACGAAAAGTGTGAGAAAAGATTCAACTACATCAAGGTTTCACCTACAATGACAAAAATAAAGTATTTTAGTGGTGCAGGGCAACTAAAACTGATAAGAAGAGTAACAGCAATAGGCAGTCACATGCCCCCAGACTGGATGGGAGTTTGGAAGACCAACATGTTTCTTTTCTGCTTGGAGGGAAGACCACTTGTCTGGGAACAATGCTGGGCTATGCTGTTATGCAGCAGCGGCAGAAGACGAGGACAGGCACTTGGCCAGTCCACTGCCATCTGAAGGGACAGCTGAGAAAGGTAAATTGGTGCTTGCTACCTAGAAAATACTGCTGATTCCCAATTCTGCTTTCTATAAATTCTTGCAGCACCCAGCAGAGCTTTTTTAGTGCTGCATGGCAGGGTGTCTCTAGTCTCAGGTGAGAGGTGATGGTGGTTTGAAACGAAGGGCCTGTGTATGCAAAGTGCACTCAACAGACAACATGCAGATGCACCACAGCTTTTTCAGTGGCAAAATGGTGTTCTCCATTTGGTTTTCAGCTGAGCTAGAAATTTCAGCAAGCTCAGGATCCCACTTCTGTAGTAATGAACAGCCAGAGCACATTATTTCATATGTGATGTTCAGAATAACATCAGATTAACATCCAGAATTGTCATTCTGTCTGTCCTGGCTGTACAGCATTTTATACTGAAACCGAAATCCATTCACTGATTCAGTGCCCTGACTGTCTTTAAGTTCTTTCCTCATTTCTTCACATTTAGAGAAACAATTGCACTGGAGAGAGAAAGCAGCAGCCTTTGGACTCAATGCAAGAAAGTGCAGGACAGAGTGGAGCTGATGAGCTGTGCCACAATGCCATGTGCCTCATACAGGGACTCAGCAGCTTCTCAGAGTTTCCTTGAAAGAAAGCAGTGACCATGAAACACTTGGCTAGGCTGGCCAGAGGGGACAGAAGAGCAGAGCTGGAAAAGCCAGCGACCTTGCTGGAATGTCAAGATCTATCAGGAGTGTCCCCCTGACATGCAGACAGGCAGAAGAGACAGCGTAGTAGACTCAGTAGGAAGGGGCCATCACAGCCACTGTGAGCAGCATAAATCAAAGGAGAGTGCTCTAAGCCTTCTTGTCAGGCACTGAGAAGTCTGACAGAGATACAGGATAGGACAGCATAGACCTGTAGCCACAAACTACACTGCAGATGTCTCTGAAGCCAGCAGTGCCCCAGTCTGCCATGGTCACTACGCCAAATTCCTCAGCCCATCCACAGCCAGAGTCTTGCTTGAATTTCCGCCCACCACCCACGGTCTCAGCAGCTGGGCTTTGGGCTTTGCCTCCCTGCTGCACCCTCTCAGTCATGTTTTCCAGAAGGAAGAGTTTTTTAAGCAACCTGTCCCACCCTGCTCCTCGGCTTTTCCTGGCGCGGGGCCTTTTGCATCATCCCTGACGCGATGGGCACCGAGTGTCATTCGAGGGCACACCTGCACTGCTCTGCCCCCCCAGCCACCACCCCTCAGGGCCACACTGTCACCTGCCTGCCAGCTCGCCAGGACCACTGCAAAGGGAAACCATGACCTGAGAAGGAGAAAAGGAAGCGGATTACGTGGGCTGCTGTTGTCAGCCGAGAAGGCAAGAGCAGGAACATCCTGTCGTTTGGAACCGGAACCCAGGGACAGAACAGTCAAAGGGGAAAAAAAGCAGCAAAGGAACAGAAACGTGAGTCCCCATTTACACAAAGCAAATGGCATCTTCTGAGTCAGCTCTGACCCAGCTCCTGTGGCTGACAGCCTCACTGGTGAGGAAAAGCATGTATTGAAAGGGACACCGTCCTCACCCTCTAACAAACAAACAAACCAACCCGACTAATACAATGATCTCTAGTCTACAAAGATACACTTTTGAGTATCTCCCAAAGAGTCTTCTGCACATATGCAAACTGAACAGCACTAACACTCAGATAAGTGCAGTGTCTATTACATAATCTAAAATTAATTCAAAGTTAAACACAATTAGTTGACTTTTTAAAGTAGGAGTTTATTTGGCAGTAAAGACCTACATCCTCTGAGATAATGAGTACTCCTAATTCATAAAGTAATGAAGAATGAGAAGCAGATAAAGTACATAGAATTTTATAAGTTGATTAATTTATTAATTGATTATAAACTGATTAATTTTCCTATCTACAAGGCTGAGAAAAGCAAAGTCTCAGTTTTTAATGTTTAGCCTTAAGGGGAAAATTCTCAACAGTTCTTTGTATTTCACTAACCTTTCTTTGTTCCCACACTACAAAAAAGTCAGCATTCATCTGCACTTTCTGCTAATTCCCTACCTGATGTCATCTTCTTTGGGTTATTAATATTAGTAATGATTTCCACAGCAACCCATTGTGATAGCATAAATAGAGGATTATGACTTCATGTGGGGAATAAGCAGAGGCACAAATGATGAATTCTTAAGGAAGCAGAGATAATGTTTTCATGCAAACTTGTGCATTACTAGAAAACAAAGTTGCTATACAGGAAAAGCAGATTTAGCTGAGCCTTTTCCTGCTGCATGGCAGTAGAGGCTGTTTTCTAAGAACACCAGAGATGAAAATTTCCCTTACGTGTCTGGAGGCACTTCTGTGGCAGAGCTGGGAACCCCTCTGCTTTATCCAGGCACTATAACCCTCCTCCCATGCAGGGAAACAGTACTCAGCTCTTCAAAAGCTGGCACATTGCAGAGACTTCAGTTACACAAGATGGAGTAAGAACAAAAGGCATTTAATCAAAGGAATGAGGGCAACTGCCAATGCCAGAACTACTCCTTGTGCTCAAGTCTTTAAAAGCTCTGCTCTGATCATAGCTTGGATACAGACCAAGGGCACAGCTACCCAAAGAGACTCCTTTCTATATTATCCTTAAGATGTGGTTTTGATGAGCCTGTCTTGACCACTGTCAAAACAGCTGCACCAGCAATAGCGTCCTCCAGGGAATAATTTAGGGGATGAATGAGCAGCTCCACTCCCAACAGAAGATATTGAATGAGAGTCAAGAACAAGGCAGGACAATCAAGTCCAAGCTTTTATTGAAAGCAGGAGGAAAAAAGGAAGGTATATTGCTAAAGTCATGGCATTGCACTACTGTGGATAGTCCAGCAGAGTCCTGACCATAAAGAAATCCCATTGAATGATGAGGCTGGACTCTAAGATACCAAGGAGCAGCACCTACTGGGACAAGTCTATGAGGGGACATGAGTTGTCACACAACCAGCTGCATCACCTGCTCTGCCTCGCACCCTGACTCACAATGCTGCTCAGTCCTGACATCTGCCACAAATGTGGCTTTTCTGGATTTAGTATGGAGCAAGAGAAAAAAGAAAGGAGTGTGCAATGGATGCTGTGTCACAGCTCCCATCATCACCTTGCCTAGCTTTTGCCTTTGCTGCTGGAACCTGAACTGGATTATGTCCTGGGCCAGTTCCTGCTCTTCTGCTGTCCCAGCAAGACCCCAGGGCTGTGTCTCTTGCTGGGAAAAAGTGGTGCAGTGTTCACTGCAGCACTGCCACATCAAATCCCTACATTGGGACTGGCACTGTCACAGCCCAAATCTGTCCTTATTCATGTTCACAGCAACTCAGTGCATGCTCAGAGCCCAAAGGTGACATGTTTATAGGAAAACCTGGCCTCACCAAGGGAACTGAAAAATAATCCCAGGCTTCATCATCTCAACAGCCATGGCTAATGCTCAAATGTGGAATTACAGGGTCGGAATTATAAACAGGTTTAACTACAAGAAGGAATTAAATGCATGCTGAAAACAGCAGAGGGAAGTTAAAGTTTCAGATGTGATAGTCACCAGAGGCCCCAGGACTTTCTGCACTTAATCTGTCTCATTCTTTCACCAAGTTTCCTCAATTGCCACTTTTCAGCTGTAGTCCAAATAAATGCACTACACTAGCCAAAACCTGAAGAGGATTTAATGGTTAAAATGTAATTTCTGATTTATTATCTGCTTCTAGCATGTGGCCTATTATCCTAAACTCTGTGGATTCATTTCCCAGCTCACTTGCAGTGCTTTACATTACACATACTGCACTGCATTCACCATCAATTGCACTTGGCCATATGTGAGCAGCAGATGCAATTTCTTTTTCTATTTTTAAAGTATTGTAAGGATACATAAGTTGCACCAGTAAGAACAATCAAGAAAAATCTATTTCAAACAAGACTGTAAGCAGGTAAATCCTGTTTCAAATGTAAAATGTTAGCATAGCTCAATGTAGCAGTTGCCTAACATGACATGCAAAAACAACTCAATTACCAGAGATGGTTAAAGACAGCTCAATCATCTTGCTTGTATGATTGCATTTCCAGTCATGAAAAATGGCAACATGAAGGAGGGGTTTAAAATAACAAGCTATTACAATAAAGGAGTGGCATGCTGAGCTGTGCCAGGCAAAAGACTGTGCAGAAGCTCAGGGGACTGTACTGCCACAAACTCTGCTGGGTAACAGGAGAACAGCTGACAGCACTGCCACAGTTCAGCCGATCTGCTGCAATCCAAGGAGCAGCTCCTAATTCCAAGTGTCAGTGCCTCCAAGATCCTCTTGCACTGCATTTCCACAAGACTGCAAGAAGCTGATTGCCAACTGATTTTTTTTTTTTTTTTTTTTTTTTTTTTTTGCTTTGGTAGCAAGTTAACAAATACAAATATATTGTCAAAAAGCAAGAATTTGAATGTTAGGGGAAGCAGGTAAGGAGCAGCATTGCAAATGCCCTAATTTCCAAGACAAACAATTTATCCATTTGTTTGCCAACAATTTCTCTGAAGAGATTTAGACTCCTGAAGAAACAGCCAGATCCAGCTGGGTGACTCCATATGTTGCTGTGACACAGCTGCCTGATGTGACCTGTCAGCTCTCTAGGAGCATGAGAAGAGCACAGCCTATGGGACAAAACCCTGCTCCAGCCCAGACTCCCCAACCTCAGCTGGCAGGCTGTGAGCAAAGTTATCCTCAGACACATGCAAATGTGCTGCTAAATGTCCAGTGCAGAGAAACACACTGAAAACTGACAGAGTTGATTTATTTTTTAAAATATATCCACCCACAATCAGAGCCTGCTAGATTATCTTGTCAATTATCTCGTTCATTTAAAAATGTATCTGCTTATTACTTTACCTTGATTAATGCTGGTGTTTACTTGATGGTTAGTTACCAGAAATATTTGATCAAGTTAGACAAAAAATGTTCTTGGTTACAATAGCCAAATTGATGCACTGCAACATGATTAGCCAAGCTGTGCAGAAGGGTTTAATCAAACTGATGAGTTCTCAGATTAGCCCTGGATCAAATTCAAAGTGCAGCACTGAGAAACCAGTATTGTAGTTGAATTTTGCTTGTGTTTATAAACACTCTATACAAGTGTACAGCCTCTCCCTCCTTCTTTATGACAGAACTTTTACTTCCCCTCTGTGAATTCTAAAAGACAGTTTTCCTCATGGGAAATGGTTTCCTTAAGCAGATATTTTTAAAAGACCAGAAAGAGATATGTTGTCTAGAACATTTTCTTAGGTGCTTTACCTTAAGGGCTTTCTGTGCAGCTTCACTTGATCCAATAGCAATCAAATTTGGTCCAGCCATGCTGCAAAAGCTCTTCAGATGCAAAGAATCATGAACAGGGACTGTGGAGACAGCATAATCCTGTATGGGAGTAAAGAAGGGTACTATAAATATTTTTAAAGTGTCCTAGTTCCATAATTATATGGAGACATTCCATAATTAATTTTACTCTCTGCAAATTATCAACCCCAGGGCACAGTGTCAACTGTTCAAAAATGACACTCTTCTCTGGACCAGCTCATCTTGTCTGGAGACTGGCATAAAATTCAGGACATGTTTCAAATTGTTGCAACCATAAAGAAATACATTAAAATGCATAATTAAACAGTAGGAACATAAAACCTCTCCAGGGACTGGCAATAAGAACACAGGGCTGATACATGAGAACATGAAGAAAGTGAGTGTTTATGTGTTCTCAAAAAATAACAGCCTCCCACTATCCAACTAATTTTTACGAAGCAATCTCACATTTCTGATCCAACTTCAGCATATATCACTTTACAGGATGGTCAAACCTTTTCAGCTACTTGTACTTTTGGGGGTTTTTTTAATCAGGTCTTAAATAAAGTACATGAGTATGACAAACATCTTGGCCAGTACAATTGTTCAATTAGTTCAATGAGTGACAGCTTATATTTCCTGTGGCATGAAGGAATCTACAAACCTTAAATGTGTCAGCCAGAATTTCTGCACCACGTTGATTTGTCCGCCTGGAAAGACCTACGAAAAATTCTCTGCCTGGAATGAAAAAGCACACTAGCTTTAGAGACATTCTGAAGCAATCTTTCCTGGATTTTCATGTTCCATATTTCTTTCCTCAAGCTAAGTAGTTAAACTGAAAATTCAGCATAAAAGGATGCAACCTGCAATTGTGAGCTGATAATCTAAAGCAATTAATCTTTTTCCAGAGGATACATTTAACCAGAAGCATAAATAGCTTCCTCTTCTAAATCTCTGCAGTGGTCATTGGGTCAGGAAAGACAACAGCTGGGCTGGATTAGTACATCACTGATTGACCATTTCCCTCTCCCTCTGAGATTTCCTCTGGTCTCAAGGCAGATCTGCAGTCATCAGCATCCTCCAGCACCAGAGAAAATCAGTGCTGGATCTGCACTGCCTTGGAAAGGCTTCCCTCCCTGGTCTGCCTCTGGGAGACCCTTCTTTCCCTGTGGTGCTCTGAGGCAGGCAGCCAGTCTGCTGTGATGCTGATCAAAACAAACAGGCTTATTCAGCACAGGCAGGGAGCGACCCTGTGTGCAGCCAATGTGAGAAAATGCCTAATGGGTTTAATGACATAAAAAACACAGGCAGTATCTTCATCTTTGAAGTCAACCATGCATGTAAGGTGACTGGCTCATGACATCTGACAGGCAACTCCACCACATCCTTGATAAACTAAAAATGCATTTTTCTGCATTTAATTCATTGAACTAGTGACAATTGTCTGCATAAAGCTTTTACAAGTCCTGAAAATGAGTCTGGTGAACGTTAGCTGCTTGTAATAAGAAATATGAAACAACCCCAGACAGAAGACTACTGAAAGCATATTTCTTATTGGCACTTTACAGGTTGAAATAAAATCAGTATGCACAGTGCTGTTCTTTGTAGTGTGTGTGCTGCTACTCCATTTATTCAGGAATTAGGCAGGACATTGAGGGTTGCACTAAGAACTCATCTCTCAGCTACCTTTGTGACATTTAGTAAACAACTGATTCAGCAAACAACAGCAATGACATTTTATTATGATGGTATCAGATAACATGCAGTCTTTAAGGTAGTCAGAACATGTAAACAGCAAATTCACTACCATTATACCTGTGAATAAGACATCTCCACCATCCAAGGTTGCGTTTTCATCCACCATCTCAACTATATTAAGGTTGAGACTTTCCAGTACTCTCTTCATGGCTTCCACCTGTTTAAAAGAAAGTTATTAAGGACATATTGTACTGCTGAAAAATTTTTAAAATCTGCCAGAAATACATATAATTAATAAGAATTAAAGCCTTTTAATGCACCTTTAGCAAGATGGGTGGCAGGGTCCTTAGTGGCCCTGCCCATCACAGCTCCCCACCTGTCTTCAGAGGCCTCTGTGGTCTGGGGGGATGGGTTGGCAAGTGGCAGAGGTTAGTAAACATTCAAATTCCTTATGGCTTTACAATTTTTCTAGGCACTAGTTCTCCTTGCATGTCTGATCCACCCTGCTTCAGAATTACAAGACATTTCATGCCTACACATTATGGGGCTAACTGCTTGCTGTGGAGAGCAACACACATGGCTGGAAGTCAGAACCTGTTTCCTGCTGAAAGAAACTTGTATTAGGAGCAGGAAATGCAGCTTCAGGAGGTTCCTTCTTTCCAGTAAAGGCTGCTGAGGATGGCTAAAGCACAATCTGTTTCTACAGAGGCTCATATCACTGGCCATCCAGAACAGGAGCCAACATTTGCTCTCTTCAAACATCTCTGTGGTGCCTTGTAAGCCAAAAGAAGGACCTACACACAATCAACCACTCACCAAAAGCATAAATCTATAACTTGCAGAACGTCAATAGAAATAAGAGCTCATGCACAGAAACCTGTGAACGTGATCCCACACAGCAGCATCTTCCTGTTCAGTGAAACTTCCTCACCATGATTAACTAGAGGTGCCCAGAAAGCATTAACAAGCATGGAAAACACAGTGAACTCTTTTTACATTTCTACATGTCCCACAGGTCATTCATCTATTTAAAGTGCTAAATTAAGCATTTCTAGAAAAACACATGGGAAGCTAAAACAGGTGACAGCATACTGGTCTTACAGCACTATATAACAGAAGCAATTCTAGCAGCCCTACTCCTGAGCTCTGCCAAACTACACCCACCATAGCAGAAGAAGGACATTTGATGGTGAGAGGTCTTTCAGGCTCACTGTGGCAGCAGCACACAGTTTGGTGACACACCTCCCTAAGAGCAGTGCTGGCTTTAGGGAACAAGGAAGGACACAGACATGATCCACCTAAGCTGCTTTTTCCATGATTCAGCAGTGTAGGATTTGTGAGTGATCCCATTTAACCCTGAAGCCCAGGCTCAA
The DNA here is from genome assembly GCF_029582105.1 of Oenanthe melanoleuca. Lineage (NCBI taxonomy): Eukaryota > Metazoa > Chordata > Aves > Passeriformes > Muscicapidae > Oenanthe > Oenanthe melanoleuca. The sequence continues at coordinate 13,281,508 of NC_079342.1, read as the reverse complement.
AAGGCAAGGGCAGGTCCCCATGGGCTGTCAGGACAGGTGATGTAGGTCTGAGTGGGATACACTGGGGGCAGCACCTTATCTGCTCTCTGGAGGTTTCTCTTCTTCTATAGCATCTTCTCACTCTCCAGCCACTTCAGAGAAAAAACCCTGGACGAGCACACTGTTAAAGCAGGTGTCTCAGTTTAAACTTGTGAAGAACACAGGCAGATCTGCTGCCTGCAGAACTCTGATGGGTTATACTGCAACTCAGAACTGTATCTGATAGCAAGGGATTCATCCTCCCAGCACAAAAGAGCATCTAAGGCCTTGGCATGCAGCCTGGAATGAGCCTACAGCCTGCTTTTTACAATTAACACTTCCTTTTTGCTCCTCTGTCTTTCACCTGATGCTAAAATGACTTCAGGCAGAAACCTGGCACTCAAGAGTCTCCAGTAGAAAGACTTCATCTTTCTTAGTCTTGTTGCTTTACCTCCAGCATTCCTTAAAATTAGGTTTATAATGAGGATTGGACCCATGTGGTGTTTTAAAAATAAACAGGGAACAGCTGAGGTAATATTGGAAAACTGCTGTTGTACAAACATGACAACATTGCATAATGTTTGTATGCTGATAGCAGAATGATTCCTTTTGTCTGTGAAGCCCAGTGGGTTTTACTGTGCAGGTGCTACATGCATAAGAGTCAATGGACCCCAAAGAAGAAAACAGTTGTTTAATATGGAGTAATGGAGATGCAGCATGGTAAAAGCAGGGTTCCATTCCAAGAACACACAGATTCACTCCTTTGTGCTGACATGAGGCAGACAGGCAAACTCCCAACTGGGACACCAGTCACAGGCAGTTAGAATAAATAAATAAAACCATCAGATTGATTATTTAAGGCAGAAGGCCAAATGACAAGAAAAACTGGGTTCAGCCAGCCTGTTGTGTAATTACCTATCTCCAGTTAATCCACAACCTGCAGCAGCTTCCAAAGCCAGAACACCCAGAGGAGAAAGGCCCTTCAGGAGATGTGCTGCTGAGCAGGGGCTCCAACAGAAGCTGTCTGGGCTTGCAGAGGAGACCAAGCCAGTGGCTGGCCCTGCCATGCACCTGCTCTCCCTGAGCGTGTCCCCAGGAGCAGAAGCATCAGCAGAGTGTGGATGTTACTGTGGCAGGGGACCACCACTCCCACTTTCCATGGGGAGACACAAAAGCTTCTCTGGACCACAGAAGAACATCTGAGAGAGCAAAGATGTACAAAACCTGGGTAGCCTGCAGACACTAGTGAGGTGCCTCATGTAGTGAAGGCTCAAGCCTCAGGGCTTCCTGAAGAACTAATGGGACCAGGAATGTGCAACAACTGTGATGAGAGCTGGGACCAGGGATGGGCAGTGGCTGTGATGAGAGAAACACACACCAGCCACCAGTGTGGGTGTGAGCTCCCTCTAGCAGGTGGGGAACCTGCTTTTACCTGAGCACTGCAAGCCATGCTTGGTGCTGGGAGACCACTGCAGCAGGGAGCTGCCCAGGGAGGGGCAGCCAGGGAGGCAGCAGCACTGCACATCCTGGCCCAGAAGGCAAACTAATAACCCTTGCACTAGAGTACCAATTAACTAAAGTGCCTAGCTAATGAGGCTAGTGCAATGCAAATGCTGACTTTGGATTTGTCATTCAAGTCATATGGATGTTCTAATCACCAGCTGCTGATTACCATTAAACTACCAGGCTACATCAGAGATGTGTTGAATTGTTTCTTTATTTAATTTACAGGGGTTGATGCAGCTGTAGCACAGACATTAAGGAAAGTTACCAGAACTAAAAGCTGTCCAAAATCACAGAAAACTAGTTTAATTTGCTTCATGGTGTTCAAAGCTTTAAAGATATTTGTAACATCCTCACGTTGTTTTCCTCCAACAGCTGGGTTCATTTTAGCTTCTAAAACCAAATTTAAATAAATAAAATTACTGCCATATAAATAGCTGGATCACTTTTCCATGATGGGCGTCAATGGATTCAACCTATGGAACATTGTTTTGTAAAGACTTTAAGCAACCAGTAGAAATTCTTAAGAGTTGTAACTGGGAAGTGCTGTTCACATGTCTGCTGATGCTTGCATGCTAGGAATATCCTCCAATATCCCTTGCTTGTGTAAAACACAAGTCTCAGGTTACTCTTTTTTTTTTCCTACAGGCAACACCAGAAACTTTGATCAGTTGAAGCAGAAATGAAAAAAGCACACACTGAGATAACAAAGACTGGAGGGAAAACTTGACATTATTAAAAAGGCAACTGAAAAAAAAAATAAAACCATGAAGCACACTTGTAAATAAAGGATTTCAGAAAAACAAACTAGGGCTGAATAGCCCATCTGCTGAATTTTCTGTAGAGGGGACAGCACAGACTCACATGATCCCCACCATGCCATCTCTAAAGGCATCCTGCAGCAGTCCTGAGCTGGGTCTCCAACACAACATGTCCATGGAATGTGTTTGACCCAGTACCACTTGGAAACAGCACATGCAGCATTCAGAGTTGGGCTGGCATGGGGTAAAGTCCACATAATTGTAGCTCATCACTGCAAAAGGGAATCCAAAGCTTGGCTGCATCCTTAAACCTTCCCACATCAAGAAGGACTGTGCTAGCTTCTAACAGAGCTCCTACAGAGAGGGAGCAAGGTACAATCCTGAGCTAAGGATGGACAGGTGATTGTTATCCTCAAGTAAGATGTTTAAAAAAGGGATGCAGGAAAGGGGGCTGATTTTACAAAGCCCTCTATTCTGCTCACACTTTACTCTCTCCAAATAACTGATAGCCATTTTCTGAAGTGTCTTAACACATATTGACAACATTTTCGTTCATTATGAATGAAAGACTAATTCACAGAGCTCGCTTTGATGTATAAACAAATAACCACCTCTTGCTTTTTTCCAAAAAACAACTGAAAAACAGTGAAAAGTCCTCCATGAAACCAGTTACCCAGGAGACAGCAGTAAAAGACAAAATATTTGGACACTACCTGATTACAAGCATTATCACTGTGAAGACGACTTACTGCTTGCTTTTTTCATAAGCAGCCAAGAGGAAAAGTCACCTTCCCTCACTTTATCTCCTTTATTTGAAAACTGAAATCCCAGGTAGTCAGAATTGTGCACACAAAGAGAGCACTCATCTGTATCCTTTCAGATTTCTGTATCTTATTATCTCAGGTCAGCTTAAGGTTTGTAACGTGATATTGGGTTTCATTGTACACATATCCATTAGTACATGGGTTGAGTGTTAAAGCTTGTATGCTTTGTGCAGTGATATTTTTCTAATAAGCACATTCCTGGTGTGAGATGGGATGTGTCTAATCCATAGCAAAGCTGATTGAGAGACAATGGGTTCCAGCCAGCTCAGCTCTGTTTCAAGGAAGGAGGACAATAACTGTGTTTGACATTTATAAAAATCTAATTTCCTTGTGCTTTAAAAATGGAGCTCATTACCATTCGGACTGGTGCCTTCCACCAATTACTGTAACTGATGTGCAGGGACTCCTTCCTTCTGTGTATTAGTACTTGATGCACTCTAAACATATGCTGCTTCCTAAATTATTTACTGGCCTCCTGCGCGCTAACCATATTATGGGATTTATGTTATTGACAGCAAGAAGGAAATTATCCTTTCAAAAGACAGTGGAAACAGGGAAATGATTTTGCAAGCCACCGTCTCACACCTGCCAAGAGCAGGGCAGCTTTTCCCCAGGGTGGTGGGGCCATGGGTGAGGCGCCACTCAGGCTCCCAAAATGCCCCATGGGCAGGGGCACAGCTGGGGCTTGGCAGGAGCTGTGGATGGTATCAAATCAGGCATCTTCTAATGACTGCAATGACCCATCTGCCTTCGTGTCCAAGCTCTTGGTGAGAGGGGGAAGGTGCCTCCAGCCCTGCCTTAAAGGAAAGGATGCAGAGATTCAGAGGGCAGAAGAACATCCCATGACCCAGAGATGAAGTGAGGTTTCTAAGCTAGCAGAGCTCAGCTCCATGTGCTCACAGCTCAGCTCTCCAGAGACCAACCGACCAACCACAGCTCCAACAAAAAGGGCTCTCAGTCCAAGACACACTACTGCACTGTCTCCTGAAAGTTTACATCCACCACCCATTCCTCCAGCTTGTTAAATCACAAATACTGCATTTCAGACCTTACTTCATTGTGTTTTAAACAGGCATTCATAGCTGTGCAAAGGAAATGTCAGACCTAACATAAGCAAAAGTTAGACTATAATAATCTCAAAGGTGATTATTTCTGGAGCCATTAGCTCCGAGTTCACAAAGTGCCACTGTCAATATATAATACATTTTTCAGCAAGGTTCTGAGTAAAGCCTATAAATAGAGATGGACAAATCTGGATAAATCTGGGGCCAGGAAATGGTATTCAGTTGTGCAAAACTAGATACCAATGTAGGTCACAGTCCAGGTTCTTGCCTGCCTAAATCTGCTCCGTTTGGAGGAAGGGGAAGTCTTGTCCCCTTTTGATGCTAAGGGCTGCCCTTCTGGACTTGCACAGCCTTCAAAGAACATAAAGCAGGGCTGTAACAGTTTGGAGGGGTTTTGAGAAGAAAAACCCACCCCTGGTTGTTTTCTTGCTTTAAGTAGGTCAGATGCACACCCTTGTGTATATTGATCTCAGAAATTTGTGGGATGTGGGTTGTGGCATTTTCCAGCTTGTGCTCCCAGTGTTGATGTCAGAAATGGCCCCAGCTCTTGAAAGTTCATCAGGAAAAGAGCAGAAGAACAAGACACTCTGGGGCCACTACTCAATGAAGCTCATGCAGTAAGAGTGTGTTAAGAGCAAGATAAAAAAGGTTAGCTCTGTCCTACAAACAGCCACCAACACACCCTGGTAAGGACATTCTGTATCTGCCTTTCCCACTTCTGCCAGCTGACAGATTTGCTTTGGCAATCATCCTCCCTTTTCACCCACACAGGGCCTTGTGTCCATCCCACTGCCTCTTTTGAGAGGGGGAGAAAAGGTAAGGACCAGCAGCAGCCTGGTCCCAAAGAGGATTGCCATCTGCTCAGCAGCACACTCCTGGGTGACACGGGTGGAGATGCTGCTCCCAAGACACAAATCACATCTGGACTGCTCAGCTCTGACTAATCTGAGCATGACTAAACTGGGCTGAACATCACAACACCCAGAAAAAGCTTTTTTGGCATTTCAGCTGACCACAGCCTGCCACTGTGCCAAAGTGGAGGCCCAAGGCCAGGCCCTTACCCAGGTGGCAGGGCAGGCACACAGCAGCACCAACCAGCCAGAACAGCAACCAGCACACACAGCACAGCTTCTCCTCCAGCCTCAACCACTTCTCACCAAACAAGGCCACAGGGGGGACAAGAAGGAATACCAAAGGACTCCCGAATTGTTATTCTCAAGGAGAAGACAACTTGTTAGTTTCTCCTCATACAAGATCCCACGCTAATTGCAGCCCTGAGACAGTTTCATGATTAACCAAAGTTTGCACCAAGCAGGTGCAGTTTCTGGCAGTTTTGGGGGTTTATGAACCATGGAGCTCAGAAAGGGCCAAAGAGATAATGACCCCATTTGTTACTGCTAATTATGGGTCCAAACCCACTAACTGCCTTGCTGCTGAAACCATCTCAAGGGATGTGCTGATGTAGCTGGTGCAGAGTGGCCACTGCCCCAGGAGAGTGACCTGAGACTGGGGTGAGCACAGTACCACACCAGGGAATAACAGGGAAGAGGAAACATGGAAAAAGCTGGACCAGGGTAGCACAGAGAGGGACTGGCACATGTAGGAAAACCAGAATAAGGGGTGCCTAGGGTTTCTTGTCCTAGAAAAGCGTCTTGATGAAGCAAGAGGGGAGCTCCAATCTGACATCCCAGGAATTCAAGCAGCAACCTCCTCTTCCAGGTACATACAGTTAAAAATACAATTAATCTGGTTATGTTGTGTTTTAATATCTAAGTAGAACTGAAGCTCATAAGAACAACTTTACACAGCTCACCAGAAGTGAAACTGGGTTTCTTCTTCCTCTCTTTCACCATTTAGCCTTTAAAATGCAAAAACACTATTTCCCATAAAGCAGGAGCCAGCAACCAGCTCACTTGCTACAAAAAGTTGGGCTGAAATTTCAACTCACAGCAAGTGGAAATAATTTCAGTCAGGTTTAAAAAAATTCACGGGGGGAAAAAAAAAAAGATGCTTAAAAAGATGGAGATTTAAAGTCACTAGAAGAACAAACTCTCTAAGATCCACTAAGCACAAAATCAGGTTAGTGGAAAAGTTTAAGCAGCATGAATGCATTGTTACAGAAAAACAGAGATTTTGCTGGATAAAGATGATGACATGAAATTTAAGTCGTACACAGGCACGCTGAGAAAATAATGTTCTAAATACTTTCTGCTTACAATCACAAAATGATCAATTGTTAAATGTTGGACAGAGAAATATATTCCATTCTGTCTGGACATGCACAGCAGGCCAAGAATGCACCTGGATAAGCCAAGCATTCATTATCTCCCAGACACTCAATATCCCATAATACCCTCAGCGGCTGCCAGCTCCTTGTCCATCGTTGACCAAACGCCATGTGCCCCATTTTACAGCTGAAAAGTATTTAAAATTCATGAAGCCTGCTGAAAGCTCAACTGTCACATTCTGCTCATTCCACAGGGTATGGGAAAACCGTGCAGAAGGGACATTTCAACCAGGGCTATTATGGCTCTTGAATAACCAATATTCCATTAAATTGCTAATAAACCCACTTGAAGATAAGTTGATCACAATCGAACCATACAGTAGCATTCCTTTCCTTTAACACCAAGTTGTCAGGTTTCACTCTGTACTGTGCTACTGTTTCTGTGCCATTTGTTCCTGCCTTGACACAGAGCATTCAAGACACTCACTTTGTCCCCAGTAATCTAAATGCCCTATTCTAAAGAGGCTGAAAGATCTTTGGCAAGGATACTCTGCTTATTTTAAGGTAGAGAAGTCTTTTCAAAGGAAAAAATGAAAAATAATTAAATACCCTCAACAAGGAAATGTGGGGCTTTGCAGCTTCTTGAACAAGGTGCCCACAATTTGAATCCAGTGGTAAATGGTATCAGCACCTCCCAGATTCCCCAGTGCTCAGCCAAGCTTGGTCTGGTATGAATTTTCATTTGAGTTTGCAGTTCAGCAACTCGTTTCATCCTTCCTTCACTAAATCTTAGCTTTATCAATCAAACATAAAAAAACTTCTGGAAAAAACTTCAAGAGTATTTGTTTTGGATTAAAAGGGATTTTGCTGGATTCCTCACAGTTAGTTGTCAAGTTGCTGTCACATCTGCCATTGCCTGTTGATCTGCTGTGTGCACATGTCCTTGAACCAAGAAGGCTCCAAGTTTTGTCATTTTTAAAACTGAAAAGCTTATCAGTGTCCTTCTCAGAGGGTATTTAAAAGCTTTAATTTTATATTGACTAACCCAACACTGCTAAAAGCAGCTCCTACCCAGCTCCATCCCAGAAGGGAAGCATCATCACCACCCAGCTCTGACTCTTCCCATCATCTCTCTGAGGTATGTGGGAACCAACCTGCAGATTTCAACTCCACAAATGGCCAAGCATCATCATCATGAACATTTGGTCCCATTTAGTCTCTCTGGTGGGAAAGCTCCACACAAGACCCAGTGGTTGCCACTACATCTCCACTGCCACAAACCAAGGGTGGGCAGGGAGGAGAAGCAATTGCTCCAGAGGGAACCTGCCAGTCCTGCCCCCTCTGGAGCCAATTCATTGCTCAAGGAGCAATGGCCATCATCAGAGGCAACAAAGGGTATTTTCCTTCTTGTTGAATTCACTCAATAATCAGCATTTCATGGAAGAGCATCTGGTTGCTCCCATGTTATTTTATAACAAGGGACCCATGGGCAGAGCTTATACTAACCCAGCATTTTTCCCCCTCTAATAATAGGTTTCCTTCATGCTTCCAGAGAAATTGACCTGTCTGCTGTATTTTAGCTATGCTAACACATCCTGCAGGAGTGCCTTTAAGTGTCTAGACATATATAACAACAATAATGGCAGAAAATTCAAATTCTGACCGTTTTCCATTTCCTAGCTAGTTCTAGTAAGGCTTCCACTGGCAGGTAAGGAAAGGAACTAAGGAAGATTACTGGTAGTCACGAAATGGAGTTAAATCCTTGAAGACACACTAATGGTTTTAAACAGTCAATAATACATCTCAATATAAATAAGCAAACAGAGAATCATCTAATGATCAAATTGGCTATCACAGGGCCAGGTGAGACATTTCAACCTGAAAATAATCTTTACCAGTCTAATACTATACTGGCAAGTTTTAATAAACTCCTAAAGAAAACTCTGCAGTAAGTAACATGGCTATTGTTCCTTGAACTCATGGTGGCAATGGAGAAGAAAGAGCCAGTTTTCCAAGTTCTGCTTCGGCACCAACTTCCCATTTGAGGCTTACAGTCATAAGAAGGGAACAAGGATAAAACAGCAAGCAGTAAAACATGCAAGCACATGCAAGGCACAGCAGCTGGTGCAGTCTCTTGTAAGATTTTCATCAATGCATTGCCCTGCATCTCCTTGCAGGCTCACCACGTGCTCAGCCTAGCCTACAGCAGTGGGCTGGGAAAAGCCTCTGTCCCCCAGAAGATTCCTGGGCACCCTGCAAATGCAGAGAGGGACAATGGCACCTCCTGGGCTGCTTTCCAGGACATCCATCACCCTCCTGTGCAGTATGTGCTTTCTCCTCACCTTCTGCATTTTTAAGCCATAAAACTACAGACAATAATTTATTTAAAAACATCAACAGCTGCACATAGACCACCTTCACTGCAATGTACATGTTAATTAACACAGCACTAACAAAACTGAGCTACTGCTTTTAGCCAGCCTGCTCAAACCCTGCCTCCCCTTCTTCCCCCACTAATGTCTCAGGGGAACTGCTACACTCAGAAAAATTACAAGACCAGAGAGTTACAGAACAGGGAGTTCCTAGTGATTAAACCTCCTACGTGACAATATTCAGTCCTGCTGCCCAAGAGAGGACAGCAGCCTAGGAGATGCTGAGCCATGGCCTCAGCCCTGAGGAGGGAGCACGGGAGCCTTCCCAAAGCTGCTCCAAAACCTTTCCACTGAAAGGGCTGTGAAAAGGCACGTGCCTGCCCTGAAAATCACTTTGGATGTAAGTGATACACCAGCAGCAGTCCTGAAAAACTCGGGATTTCTTATTTATGACAAATATGTAAATCCTTGGAAAAGGGACACAGCCACCTGTTCTTCTCACAGTGATGTTTTACCCAGCCAAAAAGGGGCACACATACGAACTCTGATCTACACAGCCCTAAGCTATGCAACAAATATTAATTAATTCCTTCAAGGCCTCCATGCATTTAAATACCTTTAAGTCTACATGAGTTTCAATGCACTGACATTTAAACAATTTGCCCAAACAATTTCTGCAATATAGACACATAGGTAGAGAATTCTAAACATTTGTTTTAAGATGCAGCACACATCCTTTTAATACTCAATGACAGATATTTAATAGTCAATGATGATCAAGTTTCAACCCAAAACCTACACCTTTTTGCTCTTTCAAAAAGAAATTGCTTAGGTGCTTATTCTAAGTTCAAGTCAGTGTCATTTCAACTCTCAGAGGACACTGTTGCTTTGATTACCTGCATTAATGAGGCTTGCAATTCCACACAGATTTGTCAGGAGAGCATTTAAGTTCAGGTGGGAATTAGGAGGGCCAAACTGAACACAGGACCTGAGCTCTAGGCAGGCAGAAGAGGATGAATTCCCCCCCACTCAAGCTGTCCCTTTACATTTTACACAATAAATGCAGAATGTAAATATCAGCATGCTGTAAGGAAAGCGCTTTCAGAGCACTAACAGGTGCAATGTGGTTCACTGTTTTGCTCCTTTCCCTGCCAAACAAGCTGCTGTGCACTTTTACAGATCCTGAGACCACATTCTTTCAATAAAGCTAAATATTGCATTCAGCTACATAGTAAGAGAAATTGGGGGTGGGAACAGAGTTACATTTTAAAAAACTACATTTCTGAGCCAACTCAGTGTTTGCAACTCAGTCTGCACTTTGCTGCTGTAGAAACAGCTTCCACTGTTCATGCATAAAATACAAGTGGATTTAAACAAAAGGAAGCTTGTAATGCAGAGAGATGGAGAAAAAAAACTGAAGAAAAGTAAAAATTACAGGTGAGTTAAAAAGCAACTGTTCAAATATTCTAATTAAAGCTCTTGCAGTAGAAAGCCACTTTAGATGTGAGACTCCTAACTCCATCATGCTCCTTTAAAAAGCTGTGCTTTGGCCAGCTGAGCCCTCTCTGTTTCACTCACTCACAATCCCCTCCTGGGGCACTGTGGACACAGCTCCTTCAGTACCTGCCTACTTCATTTTGCAAACAGCTCTTTTGGGAGGGAAGAATCTCTCTGCAGGCTTTTAAGTGCATCTTAGAAATGGAAGTTTCACTTAGAGTATTCTTTAACAAGAGCTGCCCTGCAGAGAAGTAAATACAATAAGAACTCTTCCCAGCTATGCTGCACTGGGCTAATTGCTTTTGATGACCTACATTTCCTAATTATGCCTGCTCTACCTGAGGTAGAACATGCCCTTTGCTGAGCAGCAGCAATAATCCCAAGGGATTACACACTGGGGCACCCAAGCTCTGCCCTCCTGCTGCTGCCAGCTCTGCTTTGGGGACACAGTGATGCCATGGTCCTCCACAGGTCCCTGTCTGCAGCAGTACCTGCCAGCCAGGAGCTCAGCACAAAGCCACAAGGCACAGAGCAAGCAGCAGTGCCATGACTGATGGATACAGCACAATCTCAGCCCATTTCCAGACTCAGGTGGGAATAGGGAGCACATCTGCTGCAATAACAGCCAAGAGCTGACGATACATTAGACTCCAGCATTACTTTATAGTCAGTCTAATGGCTTTTCCTTTCTCCACACAGTCCTACACAACTTCACCACCCTACAGTAATAAAGAGAAACACTGACACTTATATATTTGTAACCAAATGGAAACTATTACCTAAGCAGATGCTATCAACACCATCAGAAGTGTGGAAGAAACTGACAGCTTGTATCTGCAGCATTCTCAGGCAAGGAGGATGCCAGAGCCTGCAGCTACCTGCTGCAAACAGAAGGTGAGCTTGGGGCTGGAGTGCCAGTCACTCAGGAAAAAGTTAAATGAAAACCACTGAAGGCACTCCTGCCATGAGGAGCACCTGGCAGCTGTTCCTGGTTTTGACTGCTGGGGACTCCATCACTGCTGTATAAGGTGGCTGAGCCTCCCTGAGGACCACAGCCCCAGCCAGGCAAGCCCCAGCCCTCCACCAAAGGGGCTCAGCTGTGCACCTGCCCTTCACCCAGCCCAGGAGGAGGGGAACAACACCTGCACCATGCTGCAAGCATGGGGGACATTAACATGAGACATGGACAGCTGCCTTTGACTGTGGCATTGAGCACTCAGTGCATACCCTGCAAACATCCTAGAGAAGAACAAATATTTTTTTAAATAGCTTTAAAACCTGCTATTTATGCAGCCCCAGTAAGGCAGACAGCACAGGAGTTCCTCATTCACTCCTCACACTCACTGAGTTACACTTCAGAGACCAGAGACAAGCATATGCTGTACAGCAAGTTTTTCAGCATCTTCATTAAGAAGGGTCTTCTGCTGACCAGTGTGACTCCACCCTGTGCACTCTTACAGATTTGGGGGCCAAGCAATGAGGTAGAAACCTGGGAAAATAATGACTGCTATATTCTTTGTAGATGTCAGCACTACCTACTGTCTCTACCTACTGCTGAATGCTTTTCATGTCCTGCAGTCTTAAGAGCACAAGGAAAATATAGAAATCTTGTTTTCCTACCTGTTTTGGCTGGCGAAAGAAAGCTGTAACTGTAGCTATGACAGAATGAAGAGAAGCTGAAGAAAAAAAACACAGTCTGTGAGGTCAGAGCAAAAAGAAAATGATATTTTGTTTGTCCTGCTTCACATTCAGCTACCACTTCAGCAGGTAAAAGGCTGAAAAAAGTGCACAGGTTGGAAGCAAGCCTCCAACATATTAGAACACATCAAGACTTCTCCAATACTCCCTGGCTTTCATGGAAGACATTCAGCTGCTCCATCAGAAACCACTTATTACAATGACCAGAGAGATGATGCTCCTGAAAAACCTAACCCATGGTTAGAGGATAATATGATAAAAAGGCATGATAATTTGTTCAGAATACAGATGATACTCTGTGCTCTTTCAGTTGCAGATCAAGTGATGAAATGAAAAATGCACTGAGCAAGTAACAGTTTTAGTAGACAAAATGGATGTTCCCAGTAAGTAAAAGCAGTTACACAACACACAGACTTAATTTTCAAAAGCCTTATTTTCACAGAGCTGAAATAGTTGAGCTACTTCACTAAGCAGCTAATCTGCATGCTAAAAATATGTGATGCCTAGGAGAAGTTTTAAGAAAGTGTCCCGAAATGTCCAGAAAACCCACTCTCACATGTGAAAAATAATGCTGTATTAGATGAAGGATCAGAGGAAAAGTCTAAGTTAATTGGTATAGAGATGAAATTAAATCAGATATAAACCCCAAAACAATTATGGCAAGCCTTAGTGCAATGCATCAGAAATTAAGAGAGTTTATACAAGTAGAAGGACCTAGAAAAACCTCTGGATATCAGAACCAATATGCATGAGAACCTTTTTTCCCCCTCCTTTATTTCCCTACCTTAGGAACAACAGGAAGAGCAACAGTAGTGCTGATTTATTAATACTTGGAAATTATTATTCACCTGAAAAAGGTGAAACTTTCAAAATTCACACGAAAAAAGAAAATATTTCTGCTCTGCATGGGTAAAAAGCCAGTTAAGTATTCAGAGAGTATTACAAAGAGTAATTTTCATCCCATCTGTAACACAGGAAGACATTACACAGCAATTATTAACAGGCACTTTTAAAACAGCAACTCAGGATTATTTCTACCTATGGAAGAGTTCTGTGGAGTTCATCATCCTTGCAGCCTAATGGGGATGCTAGAAAAATCTGCAAAATGACTGATGGGGAATAATAAGGAATAGATGGAAAAAACAATTACTACCAATCATCATGTGTTTATAACAAGTCAATCTCATCTAGTTTAAAACAGCTTTGGATGGAATGTTGACCATAACAGCACTGAGGTACCAGGTTAAGCTGGATACAAGTGCCACTGCTGCTGGCATGAAAGCAGAATGGTTTCACACATGCAAGACCTGCTGAGAATGAAAATCATTGCTGGATAGGCATGTTCCAAACAGAACCCCTCAGGGCAAGGTCACTCAGGTTGCACAGAAATAGCCTGAGGGCACACAGTCATCACTGGCCAGCCACCAAGGAGGTGCTAAACTCTGAGCAAAGCAGGTCAGGGGCAGGGACAGCACAGGAGGGACAAGTGACCGACCCACAGTGCCATATGGCCACTGCAGGGCTGCCTGCCTGGCCCCAGGCCACAGCCAGGGGATGGATGGCCATCTGCCTGGCTTTGCAAGCCAAGCCACCACAGAGATCACTGTCTGCATGTGGGCTGCGACCACCACCTCCAACGAGCCACCCCTCTGGGCAGACAGCAGGGCAGCTCTGCAGGGACAGACCCACCATCCCAACGTGGGTCATGGCCACAGCTGCTCTCCAGCACCACAAACACCCCACAGCCTGGGAGAAGAGCCACCAGAAAGAATGCACCACTTCCAAAATCCCTATCAAACAGCACTCACACAGCTCCATCTGTTTCAAAGATGATCAGAGAGGATTATAAAGGCTTTCAGCCATGTCTATGAAGACCTACACTAGGAAGCAAAATTCAGTAACAAGCTCTGACAAAATACAGCACCAGAAGCACTGCATAAGCAAACCATTAGCCATAGTTGATGCAGGAATAGTGTTTTTATTTTTAAAAGGAAGATAACTTATAATTTAGATAACTAAGCAAGGATTGTGTTCAACTCTTTCTCTTCCTTAGAGCCCAAGCAGAGGGGCACCCATGGGCAGCAAGCAGCCCACCCCCAATATGACAGCACAGACCTAGGAGGTGGTGTGTGCAATGCTGGACCTGGGAGCCCATTGCTAGTCTGGGTACCAGAAAAGACTGGCAGACACCACAGCTTCATGACTACTTCTTGTTCAGTGAAGGTGCAGAAGATGCAGAGCCTGGTGAAAAACTAAAGCAATTTTGTACATAGCTAAGGTCAGTGCAAATGATGTCATTTTAGGAACAGATGAGTCTAAAAATCTTGACTAAAGAACTTTTTAATTTAGTAAATGTGCTGCCACACATCCTCACACAGGCAGAAGTATGTTCACAGAAACAGACAATGTGCTCTGTTTACTGCCTACAAATGGATCCCTTTTCTCCTTGTAGGTAGTACAAGGTCTCCTGGAAAAGCTTGTGGCTATTTAGGACAGACAAGGAGGTTAAAGATATCTTATAGTACCACTTACTCACCACTTCTGCTGGTGCACTTAGCAAACAGGAATATTAAAGTGCAGTCCTGAATGGAAGCACATGGCATCTGCAGTACATATTGCAACACATCTGAGCTCAGGGGTAACGGGAGGAGCAGTGTGAGTGGTGGAGTTCACTTGGGAGGGGGCGGGGGGCAAGGCAGCTTGGGAAACACTGACGTATTGTCTTTCCATTACTAAAAATTACACTTTGTGAAAAAGCATTAGATCATTTTAAGAGGTTTATATAAGGACACTGAAAAACAAGTTTTTTTGCAAATTCTATTTTTTTTTAATGTCTCCCTCCCCTCTCTATTTCCACTATGCATCAGGTTGTGAAAATCCAACATGCAATAAGTCTAGTGTTCCCAGACAGAAGAGACCAACCTCCACACAAGTTAAATCTTCCAGCTGTTCCTAGCTCCTTCTCTCCATCAGACAGGCTCATAGCAGTGCCTTAATTACTTGTTTAGGAAGGATGTGACATGTTCCAATTTAATACATTTAGCCCTTCTTAGAGCAAATGTAGAATTAAGCCTCAGTATGCACTTGACAGATCTCTTAGCAACTAGAGTGCAATCAGCCAACAATGGATGATTCACAGTTACAGCAAGAGTGTGCAGAACTGCCTGCCAAAAGTCTGAATAAACTCACATTGCTAGACACTATGGTAAAATGTACCCTGATCTCTTTCAAACTATTATATCATAGAGGAAAGTTGAACTGCATGCATTCCAGCAGCTTGCCCGAGTCTGGAAATACAATTGAACTGCAACACCTCGATTTTAAGAAAATTGACTTTTCGGTGGTTATTTTCACTTAATTAGGATAATTGTACCTTTCAAGAAGAACTGTTCCAATCCATCAGTTTGTGTAAATAAGGGATGACTTCTGTTTCCGTTACTCTGAAATAGGAAGAGTCTGGAGGATGCTAGTGGGGGTAGTCTGTCCAGAGTCACACTGATTTAAAAATGGGCTTAATCTCACGCCTACTGCTGCAGGGGCCACTGGCATGTAAAATATTTAGAGATCTCTGTGCAATCCATGAGTCAGAGGGGAATAGCAGGAAGGACCTCGACAGAGTGCAAATATCTATCCTGACTCATTGCTATCCTGTCTTTATCACCCTCTAAAGCCCACTAAACGATCAGGCTGCCACAGCAGAGTCAAGATTGATTGTACTTCTACAGCCAAATTTCTGCCTTCTTTGACCAGGTTTTGCACCAAGGTTCAGATTTTACTCTGGGAGAGTTTCCTCTATGGTCTCCATGTAGCTATCTTCCTACACAAAACCAGACTCAAGCAAATTCTTTATGAAATACTATTGAAAAAATAAACATAACTGGAAAAGCTCTGCTGGGATTAGGCCCACACAGAGAGGGCACAGAGTGACACAGGGTAAGTCACTGACTCTTCCCTTTCAGCTACATGTATGAATCATGAACAGAGCTTTTCCTGTGGCACATCTGAGAAGAGTAAAATCCCCTGTGAGTAACAGTGCCTGGTCCCAGGAGATGGGGACAGCCCTCCCCTAGCATCCCAGTCTTGCCTAATGCCATTACAGCAAAGGGTCTTTGGATCTACAGCACTAACTTCAGCTCTGCTGATCTGAAAAGCTTTTCAGTCGATTTTATGGTGAGTTAGCCATTGCATTTGCTCATATCTCATGTTTTGGACTCTATTTTTCATCATACCTTCCTTGAGACATCAACACTGACAGCAGAAGAGAGCTGACACTGTTATCTTCCTACTTTAACTGCCTCAAGCTGCCACTCTCTTGGCACCCACCAAACAAAACCCCATTTCAAAATACAGACTTTTCTCTGCCATTTGTTTAGTAGGCCTTGTTCTATGGCTCTCTCTTGAGGCAGGGGACAGCCTGGAGCCATTCAGGGGGAGACCCCCCCGTACCTCCATCCCAGGCACCCCACGAGTGCTGTGACCCCACGTCACTCCCAGGAAAGAATGCCACGGTCCTCACAGACCCAAGCCAATGAAACACTGCTGGTGCTAAATCTGTTCACCACTTTGGCAGAGTGCCCTGGCAGCCAGTGCTGCCCCAGCCACCAGCAGACCGGGATCTGTCCTGGAGCAGGCAGGACCTTTTTCCGGCAGCCTGGAGCAGCCCTTTTCCAGGTACAGCTGATATGCTTGGCTGAGGAAGTCGCTTTCTTTGGCACAGAAGAGTGTGTCGCCCAAGTTGGTTGGCAGAATTCACCTCTCAAAAGGGGATTGTGGTTAGGGAAAAGAATTTGAATACATTGAGCTCCATGCTGTCTTTAATACTAGGATATTCACAGGTTTCTGCTGACATGGGCTGACAATTCTTTAAAGCAAACTGAAGACAGCAGGGGAGGTCCTGTACATTTTGAGAAGATACATAATGTGCACAAATGTCATAGCTGAGAGTTTCTGTAGATGCACAAAGAGAAAAATTAGGCAGGTAAAGGAGAGAAGCAGGTACAAAGTAGAAGGTGCTTATACAGAGAAGCTTCCTATTGACAACACTCACTAGACAAAACAGAGCTTAAGAGATTTTTCCATCTATTTCCATAAGGCTTAGATCAAAGGGCTGAAAAGGATGTGAGGAACAGGACCAGGGGAGCTGGGGCACCAGCGCCTCGGTCAGGGGGTCACAGGTGGCACTTTGACCTCAGACAAGCAGCAACACGCGATCTGTGCCGTGCACCACCAGCACCTCACATCCTGTCAGCCAGGAAAGTGCTGTTATATCTAGAAACAAAACACACCAGGGACTGATCTGGCCTCTGCTACGAGCAGATTATCATCCATTGCCTGGACGGAGGCGGATGGGATATAATTTCTTCCATCCCCGAGCTGCTCTGCCGTGGCTCTTTTGGGAGTTCTGCTGCACCTCGGGCGCAGTGTGTATGTGAGGTATTTGTGCTTTGGGGAACTCGCTGTTACTCAATGGCTGACGTAAATCCTGTGCTGCACGAGGCAGCAGGGCAGAATTCCCTCACTCCCTGCTTTACCCTATAAGGCCATTCGATGATGGCGCTGTAAACCTGCGCCTTCGCACAGATTTTCTGCAGCTGCTGCAGCAAAGCCAAGCCCAAGTTTGGATTCTTGTGTGTTGTGATAATCAGCTGGGGTTCGGAAAATCCTTAAAAAAAAAATCTAATGTTCTGGCAACTTAACAAGGCTTCTGAAAAAAATAGCAGTTTAACATCTGGAACAAAAATACTCTGAGGAAGTCCAAGACCAACACAGCACAGAACATTTTCCCCCCATAACTGTTACTGTACAGCACTTTCTTGTCCCTAACTCAGTGAAACTGAAATGTTTGCATCAAGATGCTGAAAAATTTTATTGGAAGTAATGCTGGAAGGTGTAAAGATAAAGAGCTATTCATACACTTGAACATTTTTTCAATTTTCTGAGTTTTGCTTATTTTTATTCCTAAGCCATGAATTTCCTCAGTCTTCTAATGCATCTTAATCTTCATCAATATTTAACTCTGCAGCAGAAATACTGCATACTTTGTTTTCCCATTTAACTTGAGAGTAGAGGGGTAAAAAAACATCTATGGAAAGAAGAAAAACAGCCAGTTCTAACGGAAACGAGTTTTCCTTTTTCCACAAGATGTCCTGGAACAGAGTCAAGGAGAAGGATGAAAGAGAGAGGTGGGCAGAAAGAACACACCATGCTATTTCTGAGAATTAGCTACACTCATCATTTAGCATACTCTTCTTCCCACCTTCAAGTCCCAGGTTTAAGACCCGCCTAAGATCAAGAGCAGGGTTAACTCTCAGCAGACATTAGCACAAATGAGCAGCTCCCTGCAAGAGAGAACCCCTGCAGTGCCATGAAATGAAAAGAGCCACAGACATAATTACATACACACACTCTGTACATATATGTACATCTACACATATGTAGATGTATGCACATACAAGATCCTTTCAAATGGGGATGGGAATGATAATTGAACTTTCACAAGCTAAGAGATGTCACAATTTTTAATATTACCTGGAACAGCAAGTTCCCATTGCACACAACTGACAGTCTGTAAGAAACTGCCCCAGACACAACTGACACAACTGATGTAACCCCATACTAGCAGAGATGCTTCACATGTCACTGTCACTCTATTGTGCCAGAGCTTTCAAGAGAAAAACACTATTTTTGTGTTGCCTTTACCTCTATCTGAAACTCCTGTGTTCAGATCATGCTCTGAAAAGTTTCAGATACCTAATTTTCCAACTGCCCACTCTTCCCTAGAGAGGCACCTGGAGCAGCACTTGGGCCTGGGACACTGGTAGTTTCCATTCATCTGGTTAAAAATAAAATTAAGAAAATCTAAGAAAAAATTTATGATAGGTTAAGCTTTCCAACACATGAGTTTCAGTGTTGGTTATGAAATGCTACATGATCTTTCCTTGAAAAAAAACAGTGGTGCTGGTCTTTGGACAAGCTCATGCTCTGCCCTCTAATCCAAATTACTGAGGACTTGTGCTACACCAAATCAGATCCCAAATACTGACTGGTACAGCATTAAAAGTAACATGGAGCTCCCTGCACATTGTCACCTACCAGAACCCAAGAGACCCTAAGGCCTCTGAAGACACTGTGAACACCCTTAGCTCAGCCAGAGAAACTGGCTGTGGAAGGCTCAGATTACAGAACCAAAATATTACTGTATCTCTATTCCTAATTGCAGCTGAACTCCAGTGTCACATCAACAAACACTTGGCACATAAAACAACAGCTTCCAAGTGCTCTTACTGCAATTAATGATGCCTTCCTAGCTCTGCAGCTCAGGAGTTGGATTATTTTGGGAGGATAGATAGAAAATGGTGCATCCCAGCCCTGCTGACTCAGTCAAGGGAAGCTGCAGGCACTCAGCTGTGCTTAAGGAGAGCTGGCAGGGGGAAGCCTGGCCACCAACTCGTGCAGGCAGAGAACCAAAGCACCTTTAGAGATGCTAAGGAACCAAGTGACAGCCATAATGCTCATGTTGGAGAAGAACCTGTGCCCACTGTTTTGTTGCTCTGAATATGGAAGGCCATTCAATTAAACAAAAAACCTCAACAGACAGAAAGAATTAGGTTGGTTTTCAATGGCAGCTCTGACCAGCAATGACAGGCTTTCTGATTGTTTGTTAATGTAAGATTTTCCCTCTTGATCAGAGCAAACAAGATGAACAGGCACTTCAGAAAGAATACAAACAAGCTTTTTAATCACAGACTTGAATTTTCTCCAGGCTCATAAGATTTATAGAAAAATGCTCTTCTGCAAGTTGTCATTCCTCTTTTCAAATACAAATAAGACCCATACAATCTTCTTTTTCAAGCAAAAAAAAAATCCCTAACCCATGCCCCTCTGCTGCCAGACAACATATCTGTTCATTGCTGCCTTGGGGTAGCAGATGGATCTACAGCTTAGCATGTATGGATGCTCCAGTGGCACCACTGCACCATCCAGGGGAATTGTATGAAGCATTTCCCCAGGGCAGAGCCAACCACCACCAAGGATCCATCACAAAATGTTCTCAGTGTCTTTGGAAGTGTTTGCTGCTGAACAGCTAGCTGACAAACCATTCTTCTCCCCATTCACAAACACTGTTGAGATACAGGGACAAAAACTAAGCCAAGGAGTTGGTGTAGAACCAGTTCTCTGTCACAAACTCAGAGCATCATTTTACGGAATTCCATTGTCCATCTTATGGGTTACAAACCATACAGGCTTTGCAAAGGGCTGCTAGAGTCCATCCTCTCTCTTCTTTCTACAATAAACCTTCTCAGAAAGCAGCAGACAGCAAGAGGTCTACCTTTCATGCACAGGCAGGGAAAGTACATCCCACAGATGCACACCTAACCCTCTCTCCAGGGCCCCAGACACACACAGTGACACTTCACTATCCCTCCCATTCTGCCCCAGCTTCAAACCTGCATCTTGCAGCATTTTAATCCCACGACTTCTTACCCTATCTTAGCTACAGCTAATCCCTCCCTTTTGGCAGCTGGCTGCCCAGAGGACAATTCTGTGTTTCACTGTTACTCTATACAGAATGTAATGAATCTTTAATTAAATGGGCTTGATGAGGAAAGTCATTCAAATTAGGCTTCATCAGCAAGACAAAACCCCAGCTGTCTTTCTTAAAGGATATAATGAAGCACAGTTTCAGCTACCTGGAATCCAATTTTAGCACTGCAGAACAACAGTCCATAAACCCAGCATTTGTTAGGCAAGCAGGGAATGGCTGACAGTGCTTAAGATCTTGGACACTTTTCTATCAGACATGCTTTAAGCCATGCAGCTTTTATGGCAATTCCTTCATAAAGCAGGAGGTTCTAACAAACTAACAGGCTTAATGCAACCACAGGCAAGAGTGCAACTGGTTTCACAGGGGTTGTCATTTGATCATCCAGCAAATCACAGAAAAATGGTGCAAGCACCCTGGAAAAGGCACCTCTGGGGAGGTTATTGTAGCTCCACAGAAACGGAGTAAATAAAGCACATAAATAAATCATCAGCACATCCTCAATGTGCTTCTCATCCCTTGAGCATGAAAGCAACACTGGGAGCTTCTGTTGTCTAGTTTGCACGAAAGGATCCATGTGCTCGGTGCTGAATGACTCTTCACACTGACTTCAGTGGAAATCAGCTACCCTGGATTTCAGAAGAAAAAAAAGCACTACCAGAAAGTTAATGAGGTACAAACCAGGTTATGAATGGACCAAAGAAAAAATTCTCCTAAAGCTATTTCCTGCCCTGCTGGGATCGAATACATGCCTTTTAAGGGCTCACCTTACCCACCCACCCGCCCTTCTTTAAGCAATGCTTTATTGTATCCCAAGACTTTCTTCACTTTTCTAATCAGTTTCCATTATGTCCTTTTTCTTTAAACTCTCCCACTGTTACAGCTCCACCGGGAGCAGTAATGCTGAAATCGGCAGCACAGGCTGGCTACAGCCTTTTAAATAGTCTTGAAATGGAGCCAAGGTGGAATAATTCTGCTGGTCAGGGGGTTTAAACTCTGGGACTCACTCCCTGCTCCTGCCAAGGCAGCTCTCCACACAACAACATGGAAAATTTTAGAGCAGAGTCTAGCCTAGGGTAAGAAAAAATTCCTGACCTGCAAGTTTTAAGAAGGAAGTTATGAACCAGAGGGCTGGATTTGGCCCCCTTCAAACCAGAGGGAGACCCAGAGGCAGAGCACAGAGGCAGACCAGTTCTGGCAGAGAAGCACTCAACCCATACAGGGAGTTTTCCCCATTTCCTCCTCCACTGGAAGGAGGAGGGTGATACAAGTTTGCTTTATGTATTCACTTCTTGTTTTTTTGTTGAAAACCACACCATGCTGTACACACATACTGTGCTATCACTTCCAATGAACCATTTTACCTACCATCAAATGTTTCTCTCAACCATATTCCCACCTCACCAACTCACACTCACAACCAACCAGGCTCAGAGCTGGCTGGCAATCTGAGGAGACAGGCTCTCACAAGAATTTCCTGCTTCTGGTTCAGCCAGACATACTGCAACAACAGACACTCACAGTATTCTGGCACCTCTACTCCTTGTTCAGGCCAAGGCCCAGGAATGCAAGTGAAAAAAACACTTTTTAATTTTTAGGATTTTAAAATAGCTCTTCCCTCTGCTGCCGTGGGTGTCTGGTTGGCTTCCATGCTACAAGACTGCTTCCACTGAGATTAACTGAATTTGGAAACTACAGTGCTGAAGGTATGACCAAAAAATCTGCTTCCCAGAAAACAGCTTGGGACATCACCACAGTAGGGCAGGGGAGCAGTTTGCTCCAGAGAAGCAAATACTATGGAAAGAACAAATGACTGACCCTCCAAGTACACTGAATTAGGTTTTCCACGAGTCCTGGGATACTTCCAGTAAGCATTTCAATAAAGATGACCTGGCTGGGGAAAACTGCAGAGGACCTGCAGGCAAGACCTACAGATCTGTGATGCACGTTCCTCAAAGTGCTGCTCATGATGAACTAAGGCAGTCAGAGTTCCCATATTTTCTGGTCTCTTCTACTGAATTACCATGCAAGCCTGCACTACAGCTGGACAAGGCCATTCCTCAGGTTGACTAATGTCTCACACTAAATACTTCAGACACTTGTAGGCTGCTACAGCTCACATCTGTACTTCAGAGAGCGTTTTTCAAGGTACCACTGCTGGACCAACATAATTCCCACTGACAGATCAGCTTAGGAAAAAGCCTTGCTGAAAATTCAGAATTTGGGACACTTACAGATGCACTCAAACAAATTCCTTCCTCTCATCCCAGGTCTCACCCTGTAGTAGATAGAGTCTGGATGTATGCCCACTCCACAATGGAAACTGTGGAAGGTCCTGGCACCTTTTAAGAGGGGTGACCCTCAGACATTCTTCTAGTTTTTCACTGAAAATGCAGCTTCCTACAGACTGTGCTGATACAAGCAGCAGTCAGGATACTTTCAAACACCTTTCCAGCCTCCAGCATGTGATCTGCTTGCTCCTCTGCCTCGTGCTCAGCTTTCTTACAGTAGCAAAAGCAGGGGAAGCGGGGGCAAGAGCACTCTTTGTGAAAAACAAAAATGCCACTCCTAGCATACAGGAAGGCAACATTTTTAGGAGGAGTTCAGAAGCAGAGCCTTAAACTTCCCAATACGAGATTTTATAGCTGATTTGGGCTCCTAAATATCCTGAACAGGGCTCAGGAGGAAAGAGCCTGACTTTCAGAGGTGCTGAGCCTGTGGTTGCCATTCAGGGCTCTGGCCAAGGGTCACACCATGGTGTGAGCTGTTACTCAGGCACCTTAAAACACTTTAAAACCATTGTGCTGATGATCTCATTGACAGGAGTTATCACTTATGCCCGTGTCTGTTACTGCCTTGCACCAGACAGGGCATGCAAGACAAGCAAAGCTGATTTTGACAGCAGTCACCTCCTCATCTCTTCTGGAGTATCTTCCATTGAGTGCATCCATTTTCTACAGATATAAAGGGGCAAACCTGCAAAAAAATCTCATTACCAGAGCAGTCAACACATACAGGAGACATGTCAGATGCTTTATGTATCAACAACGGGGTTACAACAGCTTTCCCAGCCCTGGAGAGAATGCAAAAAGCAAGGGGCAAAGATTATGCATTCTTTAAAGATCCACACTCCAAGTGGATTTAGCTTGCTCTTAAAACTAATTGCAGGATATATTTCACATTGCTACATGCTCTATTTAAGATTACTATGGATGTGAATTCTATTGTGCTATTAACCACACACTTTCACAGGCACCACACTACAGCCCAAAATCGCCAAGTCAATACTTAGGGCTAAGAAACTCTTTAAAACTACAGCCACATCTCAAACGTTACATTACCTCAGACTTTCCACTAGTGAAAAACATGACCATGAGACCAGCTTAGAGAGATGGTAAGTAAGCAGACACAAGGGAGGAAGGAGTTTAAGTGCTTTAAACTAATAAGACTGCTTACAAGCTCTGCATTAAGCACTGGCACCTTACAGGATTGAGCCCCATCTACTTACAGGCTTGCGTCATAAGCACAAGCCTCACGGTTAAAAGAAAAAACCTAACACAACATACAAACACACATCCACTGCCTGCTTTTATTCTTTCACTCCTTCTGGTCTGAAAGCATTTGCTAAATCTACATCCAGCTGCTCCACACTGTTTCCTGCTCCAGATCAGGCAATCAGTGCTTGCAGTTCCCTGATGGACACCTCTCCAGGACGATTCCCATACCCTATGCCTTCTGCTAGTACCACAGCTGCAGTTCATTCCAAGTGTTATCACATTTAATATGACTGTCCATGTGAATTTTGCAGGACTAACAAAATTAAAATGGGTTTTCATATAAATACTTTTCATACAACAGCCCAAAAATCCAGCATAGTACTTTGTGGCCTATGTAGGTGTATGGTGAATCTGTTTTCAAGAATGCAAAACAATACACTATTTTTAGACACAATTTCAGGGTTTATATGAATCTGAATAAGACCTTACACACTGTATTATTAGCAGCCATTGGTTTACATTCCATCCAGAAAAACACAAACCCATCTCTTAAGAAATTTTAGGACTACTGCTGCATGTTAGAGGACTGGCAGACCTTTAGAAGCTCCTGCTAGGCTCCTGGTTTGTGTGCAGCAATCTTGTGTAGAGGGTAAGGAAACTAAGCAAAGTGGAAACTAGGTTAAATTCAGAGAAGCCTGGTGCAGAATTATAAGCAGTGCCTTTAGTCCTTAAGATGAAGCATGGACAGCACATTTTTACTGCACAAAAGCTTTTGGCGGTTTCTGGTGGCTGCTGACATCTGTGCCAAAGTTCCCCTAAGGATGGAGAAATAAGAAGGATAAAGTCATGCTCAGAAAATACCAGTATCAGGACATGAAACTGTAAGCCCAGGAGAGACAGGACACGCTTGCAGCCAGCAGAGGGGATGGTCATGGGAGCATATTCCCATCAGTCACACAAACACCACGGCCTTAGTTCAGATAGCAGGTGGATAGCAGCCACCTTTCTTTGTTTCACCTTCCCCTGCATTGACTTTTGTGCTCCCCAGCCAACCTGAATGGCCAGGACACAGAGCCACAGCAATGTGGGCTGCAGGGGAGCCACAGCTCCAGCTACTGGGTCAGGCAAAACTGATGGGAGGGTTACTGCAGCCAAGAGACAGGCACCAAAACAGAAATTAAACACAAGAGCCCGTCTTCCCTGCCCAGTAACACCTACAGGTGCAAGGCTCTCATGACCCCAGTTTGATCAGGACATCACTGATGTCATTGCACTACACCAGCTTCAACACAATGGCTGATGTCTGTGAAGGCTTTGGAAACAGAAAAATGCTCAATCCAACCCTGTCCACGTCATCTCTACTCCTGCTCCTGCAAAATCTCTCCAGTCAGACCTGCACAATGCACAGCTGGTTTCATGCTCTCCTGTCAGAAATGGGTTTCAGGCTGCCCATGGCATTATCTCAAATACAAGAAGGATGCCACTGCTGGCAGCCTGCCATTCATCAAACCCACCTAGAAATGGCTCCACTACTGCTGCTCACAGGCATAAAAACACCAGCAGTTCCAGTCCAGCAGTTCTTGTGATTGGGTTATCCACAGAAGCCAAAGCATAAGGTCAGAAAAGACTGGCACCTTTTCCAAATGGCTCCTTGCACTCAGGAAATGAACACCTATCTCCTACTAGCAATGCTGGTGTTTTCAGGCTCATTTAATCTATAATATGCTATTCAGGAAAAACCTGTCAATCATTTCCACAGCACAAATTGGAAGATTATCAGCTGCCATCAGCCATCCCACAACAAGACAGACCCCAAAGTCCACAGGAGACTGTTCTCCCCTGGAAGCT
The DNA here is from genome assembly GCF_029582105.1 of Oenanthe melanoleuca. Lineage (NCBI taxonomy): Eukaryota > Metazoa > Chordata > Aves > Passeriformes > Muscicapidae > Oenanthe > Oenanthe melanoleuca. The sequence goes on along the minus strand of NC_079342.1, from coordinate 13,255,657 downwards.
TTCTGCAAAGGCTCTTCTAGGACACTCTCTTCCATAACACTAAGCCTTTAAGCCTGACTCTCAATATATTAAACCTCTATTTGCCAAGCATTCACTGCTAGGCCTTTCTAAGAATCATTTTGCAAAGCTTGGATGGCAGTATGTTTTCACAGCTGATGTGGAAAAGCTAGAAACAACATTTCCCAATGAGAAATCTCTGCTTTACAAAGTGTGCACTGTTTCTTTGGGTTTATCTGACTTGCTAAGGGCTGAGGGGGGGGGGGGGTGGGGGGGGGCTGCAGAATTCTTTTATATTGTTGACAGAAAGTATATCTGACTGTCTTCCTGGTGGAATAATTCCATTTCCTACTATCTGTTTTAAGATGGATATCCTGAGGTAGGGAAGAAAAAAATAAATCAACAACTAAATTAAAACCACCCATTGCTGGTGCTAGTGATGGCTCATCTTATGCCACTGGACACCCTGATTAAGCTTGAACACAAGTCTTCCCTTGCCAGGGAGCAGGAAAACACCAGCAAGATCTGTGCAAGGTCAAGACTGGGCATCTGCCTCCCCAACAGCCAGTGCTTGGAACAACTCGTGACCTTCAGGATCACAGCAAGTGACTCATTAAGAGTCTGCTAAACAGCTATCAGTATTACAGCTTATTCATAATACATGAACAGCTTAAGTGGGTCACAGAGACCTGTATATCCCAGCAGCCTGACTCCAAGAGTGGCCAGTACTGGCAGCTTAAGGAAAGAATAACAAAGAGGACAAGTACAGAGTGCTGCTGTCTCCAGTGTATTTTCCCCAGCTTATTGTAAGAGGCAGTGTACATATTTCCAAAGCCAGCCATTGCATCTGGATCAAAGAGTTAAAACAGCTATTGATGGATCTCTCTTTCATGGTTGACATCCAGCTGTACTTTTGCCACCCCCCAACCCTGCAACATCCTGGCAAAGATTCTGACAGTTCAGTTGTGCACTGCATGACAAAGTACTTCCTTCTGCTGGAATTTGCTGCCTGGGTATTTCTCTGGATGTCATTTTCATACTGCCAGTCCCAGTTCATTTGCTCTGTACCATTTGAGATATTGTAGAACTCTCCTATTTCTCCCCTCCCCTACCCAAAGTAACTTTGAGCTGAAGGCATTTATCTAAGTAGTGTCGCTTCTTCCAGGAACAGTCCTACACTGCAGCAAGCTCTTCTCATCCATCCACACACCTTTTCTGCTTATTCTGCATTTCCAAAATGGGTAACCAGAACCTCACACAGCATTTCAGGTCCAGATGAATAATCAGTTTAAGCCAAGTCAAGAAAAATGCCTTTCAGCAATACTGGAGGTATACAGTGCTCATCTAGAAGGGACTGTGCTAAGCCAGAGCTCTGTGGTCAAGGCAGGCTGGTTGGTTTATTGTGTGACAATAAGATCACATTCCAGAATAAGATGAAGTTTAACAGAAACATTTGCTTTATGGGTCATAAAAATAAGAGATTTCTGTATGGCATGCAGAAGCTCCATTTCCTATGGATTAGATTTTCACAGTTGGAGTTGCCAGCGTCAGCGAAGACGTGGCATCCCATATGATGCATAAAGTGCTGACAGCGGCTGTCCCCCATGTACACAGAGCCAGGTCACTCCCCAGCCCTTCCTCTGATAGCATTCTGTCCTACACTGATTTCTGCCTTGACTTTTCCTGCATTGGTGGTGGTGGGGCTACTTTTCAGTTTCCTTCCTTGCAACCAGTTCAGATCAAAGGGATCAAGAATTATTGGACAAATATCAGTAAGGCCAACACCAGAGTAGTGTCTGCCTGATTTCTTTCAGAAACATACACTAAAACCAGCTTTCTCTGCACACATTTCAAGCTGCTGCAGCCAGAAGGAATGTGGAAAAGGGTTATGACAACCCTGCACCTTCTTCTTGTCTAACAGCCTCTACTCCAAGAGAGCACCATAAGTTAGAAGTTTCTGAATACATGTGGCTACAGGAGTCACCCAAAAACACCTTGCAAAAAAACCTGCCAAACTTTGCAGAAGACTTCAATCAGACCTTTCTACTGAAAAAAAAAACCCACATGCATTCCATTCATATCATCCTCCATCACTATTGTTTCTATCAGTTCCTATTTGCCTCTCAACAACCCTGCTCACTCCAGCTCTTGCTAGCACAGGCACAAGTATTTCCATCAGAAGTTTTTAACAGGTTCAAAGACATGAACTAGTGTACTTAACTTCAGTGAATACTAGTGATTAGCAATAGCTACACCATCTCTCCTCTGTAAAAGAGAGAAGAACATGAGATTCATCACTTTTACTATTTTAAGAACAGTGATGACAGGCACATGCAGTACTTGGGTAGGTGAAATGCTCCAAAGTGCTTTTGCTGTTTGGAAAATTAACTCCTATAGGCTATTAAATGTCTTTACTTCTACACAGAGGCATGGTCAGCAGTTTACCACTAAACATTGAAATTATTTGTAAAAACATAGCTTGCTATTTCTGGACAGCAGGTCAAAAACTAGCTCTATCTGTAAAAATACTTGTCTTTCTAGCCTGAGTTTGCATGGAGATGACCATCTCCATGGCTGCTGGCCTGCAGCTCAAAGGACATCAACCACACTGAAATGCAGAGACATTTGCACAAGCAGGATTCTTATCCTGCCAGATCACCCTTTCTGAGATACAGGATTCAGCTTCCTGACAGCTCCACTGCCAACAGTGTCCAATTATGTAGCAGTTTTGTTTTGGTTTGCTTCAGTGGCCAGCTGGGACTGAGCTGAGATAGATGATTTCATCTTGCCAGAGAGCTTCAGTTGGCATCCGGAGACAGGCGTGGATAGCCAGATCCTCTACTACTAACATACATAATGAACCCTCCAGAAACAAATTATCACTATCTTTCTCTAAAGATGATGCCAAATACTGCATCTCTATTGACATGAAAATGAGTTCTGCAAGTCTGGAACGAGCTGATTTTTATCTACTTGCATGGTTTTAATATTGACTCCAAGGGACAGAAAAACGGCACGTTAGAGTGGTGCAGATGATCCCTGGCCTTGGATGAATGCAAGACCTGACTCAGGTACATCTCAGACATAAAACATTTCACTTTTTTTTTCCCTGGAAGAAAAACTCTTAATACTGCTATAAAAGGGGCAGCAATAAAAGATCCTGTCACCTGATGCTGTGGGTACATCATTTATCTTCACCCTACAACTGTGACTGACCAGACATGACACCAAGAGTGAAGCTCTTTTACACCATAAACTTGATTAGGGATATGCTTCTATAATAAATATTTAAAAAATCAGAATGGTTTATTTTTCAAAGGAATGAATGATCAGTAATTACTGACCTTTTTTTTTTCTTGGTAGGTACAAACTTTCTGTAGTCACAACTTCTGGTTGGAAAGCCTGCCATAACAATAAATTCTACAGAGATGTGTGTGTACTGGTGTGACTTATGATTAATGAAGGCTGTTTTGTATACATAACTTTCATTTCAGGTCAGCATTTAATGATCATTTTTGATCCAGCACTATTTACCAGAAGACTTTTGACAAAGACAAGAAATCCTCTGAAAACTGAACAACATAAGCATAGACACTGCTTTCCTAGACTGAGCTGCTAAGCTCACTATATATTCAGCATGAATGGAGTACTGCAAGTTAAAACTTGCTATACAGTCATTTCCCTCAGCATCCTCAGCAGAGTCATGATGAGCCTGCAGCAGAGTACCTGCTCCAGAATCACTCCAAAATAACCAGTAACAGTGGGAGAAATTAAAGTCTGCATGTGTTCATTTTAATGAAAAATATCAGTGCTAAGATCAGCCAGGGTTGCTGAAGAGTTGCATGCCCCAGTCACCTCACCAAGAGAGATGATGGGAGACAAGGAGTTTAAGTGCACAACTGATCAGGCAGACTACTGGGGATGTTGTGAACCCATCTTTGAATCTTAAAACCAAAATTCCAGAAGTGACTGTGGTAAACTAGTTTATGCAACGCTTTTAAGTAAGGAAGTTACAAATAACACCTCAAAATATACAAACAAAAAACTACAAAACATCAACTACCCAGGTACAATTTGAAAGTCCAGGCAGAAAGTTCTTAGGGAAGGAACAGGGTAGCTACAAGCTGTATGTCTAAGTCAGAGCAGCAGCAAAAGATTTTTTATATGGTGGAAATGCTTATGGTTATTTGGAGCCTTTAACCATTTAGCATTTGCACTGAACCATAAGCTCACCAAGGGCTATTTATCACAGCTAAAGGAACAGTGATTAACAAAGTACAGAAGCTGACATCAGGCTTGCACAATAATAATCTAGTGTCCACAAGAGATTAAAAACAGGCATTTAATTTGGGTTCTGACTTTTTTTAATCTTCTGGCCAGTAACTGGGATATTTCTGAGAATCCTGACATCACAATTCAATAACAAGGTCTAAATATGGCTTCTACTAGAAAAGCATGAAACCCAAGCTGCTCCTAGACTGTTCTTAAAGATTGCTTTACAGTTCTATAGATAGAAACCAATTACAATGAATACAGTCCACTTATATTGATCTGACTAGAAGCTACTTCCTAACATTTTCATTAAATCGGGGATCACAGAAGCAAAATTGAAAATGAAAAAATACAGTTCTTGGCATAGCCAGTTCACCCAAAGTGTTAGCCTTATTAATGTGGGGTCAGAGCTACATCAGCAATGAACTTTAAGACCAAATAACCACCTGCCCAAACCAAAAGGCATCAATTAAACTGTGAAGCAAATTATTTGTTAAACAGTCTGCTTTGGGAAGCTAAAACACTCATTCTTATGTATACTGATAATTACACTGGCTCCCAATAAAGGTCTGCCTGATGTTGCCTAAATCATTGGGTTTTTTTAAACTTCTCAGTATTGTTTAAGAAACTTTTCTCCTCTACTGCATGCTTTTCAGTTAATTTATATAATATAGAAAACACTGAAAATTAAAGCTATTGATATGATAAAAGAAAACACTGAAGCAGATTCTGATATGAGTTTCTTCACTGCCTTCTGCAATCCATGATGGGCATCACCAAATCCCACATTAAAACTCATATCCAAAGCCTGGCTGGTACTTCTCAACTTGTTTTCAGTATGACAGAAAAGAAAATGCTGACAGCATCTTGCATGCTTTCACTCTAATTGTGAGCTTAGCCAGTGAACATGATGAAAAAGGCTAAAGGAGTATGTATATATGGCTCAGTATAGAATGGGAAAGGTATTAAAACCCCACTCTAACAAGAAGGTGGAAAGATACCGAGTGCCATCTCCAATTTTTGTCAGCCTTCATATAAAGTGTTTGTCCATGTTCACTTACCTGCTGTTTAAAGTACTAAGCAGTCACACTGTGGTAACCTCTGTGCTTTCCATTATAAGTTTTCTAGGTGGAACACCAAGGTGGTCTGGGTCACCAAGGGTAAAGCACAACAAGTATGTGGAAAGAGGTCAGTGAAAACATAAAAGACCACCACAATTTGTGTGACAGTTTAAAGAACCATGAATTATTTAAAGTGGTAGTAAAACGTTTAATCTCTTGCTTCTCCAGTGACCAGCCAGTGCTAATCCTCCATAGGAAGGAGACAGATTCCTGACAGTGCCAGCTCAAGCAGGGAGCAATGGTACCCACCCAGGAGAAAGCCCAGCCTTGCTAAGCTCTGCAGCCACATGAGTGAGCTGCCCAGACAGAGCTGGGTGGGAGCAGTGTCACCCTGAGCTGGGCTGCAGGAGTGCCCTGCTCTTCCCCAGAGCTGGCCAGCAGCACTGAGCATCCCTGTGGGAGTGCTGACCAGCTACAGGAGCTCCTCTGCTTGGCTCATCCAGCTTGGACACGTTGCTGAGGTTCAGCCAGCTTGTACCCAGCATCCAAACTGCCTCCATAAAGAAAAAAAAAGACATGTCATGATACGACACAGGAGACTCCCTTCTGAAGGGAACAGAAGGCCCCACATGCAGACCAGATCCACTTAGGGGTGGTTTACACAACAAGCCTGCTGGAGACACTTGTGTCTCTCCTTGCAGAGGAGTTAGCAGGGCTCATTGAAAGAGCTTTAAACTAGATTTGAAGAGAAAAGAGATAAAAGCCAGGCTAACTAGAGGTAAGCCTGGGGGCAGCACAGCAATGTTTAAGGGGTGGTGTGCTAGTGAGGTCCTTCCATGTGCTGTCTCAGTGGAAGCAGGGGGCTCAGATCCATGTGGCAGCCAAGTGCTACTGATATGTTAGGTCCCTGTGGATATGGTGATTGTGATTTGGTGGCTGAAGGCCACCCTAGGCACAGAAATCATGAAATAATTTTTGATTATTGGAGAAATTGGCCCATTTAAGGGACTGGCTGATAGAGTCCCTTGGGAGGCATTACTGAACTGCCTGTGGGTAGGAAGGCTCTGCAGAGGGATCTCTCAGCATGAAGGAAAGGAGGCTCAGAAGGGACCTCATCACTTCCCAAATACCTGGAAGGGGGTCGTAGTGAGGTGGGAATTGGTCTCATCTAGCAGATCACAAGCAACAGGACAAGGGAAAAGGCTCTCAGCTTGCACCAGGGCAGGTTCAGACTGGATATTATGGAAAACTTCTTCACTGAAAAGGTTTTCAAGCTTTGGGCTGCCCAGCCCTGAGAAGCAGGTTACCTGGCCCAGCACAGCTCTAAGTCCTGCAGAAGCACTACTGTGGACAAAATCCTGCCACACAGCAAATAGATTTGGGAAGAGGTACCCAGAGATGTTGAAAAAGCAATTAGGTGGTTTCTCCACTTCTTGTTGAGAGGATGGCATTTGACAAACATACTCCTTTGCTGCTCATCTGTCCCTCACTGCTGAAGGACCAGCTAATCTATAGCACATGAATGCAGCCACAAGAGCTCCCAGTGTGTCTTGGGGGAGTGGGGAATAACAAAAGCCTTGGGTAGAAGTTTCCTCTTAACCAAGGAAGGAAATACACTGAGCTCTTCTGCAGCAGCTCCTGTAGTTTTCCCAGCACCAGCTATTCTCCATTCCTCATGTGGCAGCTCAGAAGAGGCCAGGTCACTGTGGGTGCATTTTGCTGAGCTTTTGGGTTTCCATCTGTCTGCATAAGCAATGAAATTGTAGAAATGCTGTTTTGTGCTATCCCAAGCACATTAAGACAACTTAGGCAGCAAGAGCAATGTGCTGATGAGGGCTCTTCACAGCAACTAACCCTGCTGTCTGCAGAAGGTGACGTTGAGAGTTTATACTAGAGGAACAAACAATTGAGAACATACTGCTGGAACAAAAGGCACTGGAACTGGCAATCTGATCCGTGATCACAACATTTCCACTGGACTTACTCAGCCTAAGCATCAAGTGCACTGGTGACTGCACACAGGAAAGTACAACACCAGCTTAGACACATTAGCAATCTACCTCAGGCTTACTCCAAAAGCCTTTACCTTTCTGCCAAATCAAAACTCCAAGAAATTATGGATTTTAAAATAAGTTCAGAAGCTGATAACACAGAAACATAATGCCTTGAAACAAGTCTGACTTGCAAACAAATCATTAAATGCATGAATAATTTTTCTACTTTACTAAAAAAATACTGGGCTCTTTCCCAGCGCTGCCTGAACATGACCAAATTTAATTCAATTCTTTTTTTTCTCCTTACAATAACTTGGAGCAAGAACAGACATAACCCTATATTTTATTTTGTTTTGTTCCAGACAGACAATCAGTAAAGAATCCAACGTTGCTGGGGGATAAGCAATGATATCTATAAAGCCTGAAAGCTCAATCAATGCTATTACAACCTACTGCAGAAATTGTCTAGTGCATAGAGTTACTGTAACTGGTAACAAGGCTTCTTAATAAGGAGTCTAGTCAGCGAAAGAAAAAGCTGTATCCTTCTTAAATACTGCATTATAGGTTTTCAGCAGCATGAAACAGAGGAGATGAAGACAGTACTGCTCAGTTCATGCATCTGGCAGACAGTTTATCAGAAAGCACAACCCACCTGAAACAGCTCTGCTCCAGCTGTGTGTGCAACCAGGCTGTTGTGTTTGGAATGCAGCTCAGCAACCCACATGTGCTCTTCAATGTTCACTGGTCTGATCAGGCTTCAGAACCCAACCTACCATACGCCTCTTTGACAAATTTCCTGGACACACACCCTCCCTCTATTAATTATTTGCAGAAATGGTGTCTCACGACCCTGTTTCCCTCATTTTTTCCTTCCTGCACTGCCCCTACCTGCTCTGTATAAAAGTACATTTAGTAGTTAGGAGACCAGTAAGACAAGCCCAGCTGAGTCCTGCCTCAAAGGGAGTCTCAGGTCAGGAGAACATGATCAGGACTTGGACTTTACTGGGTTAAGCCAAGCATACACCAACTGTACTGCTAAAATATTCATGGGTTTGCACTTACGTTACATAAAAAGAAAAGAGATTGCAGTTTGAGAAACCAGTGCTGACCTAGACTGCATCCACCCTCTTTCCCTGTCACCCAGTACAAGTGACAGTGCACTGCAACAGCCTTGGTTCACTTTCATAACAGGCTGGCCAAGCCAGCTGATGTGGGATCCTTCCCTTCCTGGGGCAGCACTTTGCATTTGTCCCTGTTCCATCATGAGGTCTCCATGGGTCAGCCCCTTTCTTCAGCCTCATAAGGACCCTCTGCACAGCCTAGACCTCAATGGCATCACTTCTCACCCCTGCCCCAGCCTCAATAAAGATACCAGGTCACCGGCAATAAAGACATTTGGCAGGGCAGATGGTAGGACAGACCCTGCAGCAACATCACTTGCCACCAGACTCCAGCAACTATCTCAGTGGGGAATTCAGAGACTGAGCATAAACCTCAGAAAAATATCTTGGGAAGCTGCTAACAGACACTCACTGGGATTAGCAGGAGGGTCAGGAGCAGGTGCTGGGCTCCCTCAGTGCCTGGACTTCCCGAGCACCTGTGGTTGGTACCTTCAGAACCAAAGCTGGAGGCAGTAAGAGCAGAGAAGCTTTGGGTACACCAAGAAATAGCCTCCCATTCAGCTACAACATGCAGCTCTTCCTGGGAGGCTCTATGAATGTGACATTATCATAGATGTTTGCCAAGATGTCCAAGGCACTCACCAAGCCCTCCATCCAGCATACAGAGCTCTGGGGAGGCATGTGTGCATTCCTTCTTTCTAAAGCCTTTGCCATTTCACTGTTTTCAATATGACACCCTGGTCAATAACTACTCAACACAGACACTCCAGCTAAACAAAACTGACAGTAACCATGCTGGGAAGGGGAGGATGCCTTGGAGAGGAAATGGATCAGGAATAGGCAGGTAGCATCCTGCAGAAATGAGCACTTCTCCCCATTTCCACAAGACACTGCTGTAACGACATTACCAGAAGGAAGGACTGTTCTAAGTAAGACTAAAACATTCAGACAAGCACTACACTGCAGTGTCATGCATTGTTATAGCTTTAAAAGGGTACTTGTTCAATTATTTTTTCATTTTTACTTCACAGAAAACTCAAGGGAGGGATTGCTCCATCATTCAAGAACACTAATAATGCATGAAAGCTCTTTCTCTCTCTTGATCATAACTCTGCCTGGACAAGTCACTATGGAAAGAAGTAAATCCCTCCTCCTGAAGGGGAAATTGTATAAATGGCAGCAGGACCCACAGAGTGAGTAAATACCAGTATGTCATGGGAAGGACCAGTGAAAACTCACTTTGATTCTGTGAGTAGCATGTAGTAAACACCTTACTCTGATGTTCTCCCCTTAAAGAGCATTCAGGTGTGTTACAAAGAGTAAATACACATGGCTATGCATGTGTTTAAGTTGTACGCAGCATCTCAGATGTTACACCATTGGGGAAGAATTTCAGAAAACTTTGCAACTGATAAGAGAAAGACACTTTGCACAAAACACCAAAACCAACTATAGCGATTCAGCCACTGCTCTCAATGGCCAAGAGGAGCTACTACCCTGTCCCACAGGCACAACAGCACACACCTGTGGATCTCACAAAGCACTATAGTACCAAAAATGGGAACTAAAAGAGACATGAGGAGGGTTACATTAAAAGATGCTCACAGGAAGGTAGGTTGTCACTGCCCATTGAGGAGATAACTGGGTGGCCCTTCAATGCATGCACTGCCTCATGAACTTGTTTATGAATGGGCTGAGGACATCAAGAAAGTACTACAGAGATCTAAAGAAAGGCTTCTGCGGGTGTTCATCCTCCACACCTCTCTCCAGTGAGACGGCCTGCATCCCCCATACATGCAGGGGACCTGCAAGGGCTGCACAGGGGAGGCAGGCAAGGACATCAGGTTCAAGGGCATTAAGGCTGACTCCAACTACACCAAAACACACACCGGCTCTTGTTCCCAGGCCAGTAGATACAATTATCGCAGGCACCAGTGATGCACTCGGGTTCAACGCGTGCTGAATATGTGATTTGTGGACTGAGCAGAGCTGCACCGTGGACACAAACCCGGACAACCCGCCAGCAACCCATCCCGCCGGACGGGCTGGGCAAGCTGACACGGAGCGAAAGCCCGCACGGCGCAGAATGCATGAGTCATAGTTTACACTGTCCATCCACTGGTCCATGTCTCCAGGAGCAGAGCATCGCTCAGCACGGCGGGGCTCCGCCGCACAGCGGGCTCGGCTGCCGGGGCGGGATGCGGGGCCGGGATGCTGGGGCGAGATGCGGGATGCCGGGCTGGAGCCGCTGGCGGGGCCGCTCCCGCCGAGCAGAGCCGCAGCTCCGAGCGCGGTGCCTGGGCTGGGGCGGGCCCGGGGACACGCCCGACGGCGCGGCCGCCCCGAGCTCACCTGGCGGGCGCCGCTCCCCGCTCCGCTCCGCTCCCCGCTCCGCTCCTCACCTCCTTCCGGCGGCTGGGCGCGCCCGGGCGGGTCAGCAGCGCCGTCTCCTCGCAGACCACGGCCACATCCTCCACGAAGACACAGTCGGGGAGGCTCTCGTCGGCCGGCAGCTCCAGCACCTGCAGCCCCAGCTTGCCCCGCAGCACACCCACGTACAGCTGATGCTCCCTCTCCGCGCGGGCGAAGTCCACCTCGGGGCCCGCCGTGCTGCGCAGCGCCTGCCGGCACAGCGACTCGGGCAGCGCCCGCACCACGGCGTGCGTGCAGCGCCCGAAGGCGGCGAGGCCGCCGCCCAGCCCGGCCATGCTGCGCGGCGGGGATGGCGGGGATGGCGGAGAGGGACGCGAGGGACGCGCGGAGGGGACGGCGGAGGGGACGCGGGGCACGCGCGGCCGGCGCTGGCAGCGGAGAAAGCGCCGCCCGCGGCCCGGCCGCGCCCCATTGGCTCCGCACCAGGCACATTTCCATGGGGCCGCCCCCATTGGCTGGCGGCGGCGGCCGCGCCGCGCCATTGGCCGCCCCCCGCGCGGCGCCGCTTACCTGTGCGGGCGGCCCGCGCGGCCCCGCGCGTGGCCTGAGGGGCGGCCTGAGGGCGGCCCTGCCCCGTTCCGGTAGCTCTGCCAAAGGCACAGCCGGGCTGACATTGTCCAGGCACATCCTTACATCCATTCCAGCTGGGCTCGGCAGGGGAAGATCTGTGACCCTCCTGCTCGAGGGTGCCTTGCCTTGGCCACCTGCGAGCCCTTTGCCGCTGCCTTCTCCTTCCCTACTGGCATAGCTGAAGACCGGGCGGGTCGTGTGGGTGACCAAAGGAGGAATATCCCATGACAAGGGCAGTTCCAAACACAAATCGTAAGGAAATAAGCCCAGCCGACTCTCCTGTCATGGCTTTCTGCGGGGCACTCACAGGCGGAGCGTGTCCACCTGCTCCCACTCCTTTACACCATTAATGTTCCCACCTCTATGGAGCCCGGGGGCACCGGTGTTCTGCTCCACCTCCGCCTCAGGGTCTGAAACAAGGAGGATTTCACACATTTTTCCCTAAAAGAACACTTTCCCCGGTTTCATTTTCCCCAGTGCTACCCTGTCTGGAGGTTATCCAGCCCTTGCCAGAGCTCATCTCTTTCCCCCAGGCAAATGGGGCTTTGTGCCAGGCCAAGGCACAGTCAGTTGTACTGCTCCTGCTCCCAAGCCACCCGCGTATCTCCAAGGTCTGTCCTCACCAGACCAGACAGGAAAAAGAAGGAATATAAATTTTCCTTCCAGCTCTGCTTTTGCTGGCAAGGTTTTTGCAAGTGTCCCTCTGGTCTTGGAGGGGACCCCACTAGCACACAGCTCGGTGTTCCCCCTCCAGAGCTGGGACAAAACCCAGAGCTGCCATGGCCACTCTGTCACACATCTCTGCAGATGTTCAGCATTTGGGAATATGGTTAATGGAGGAAATACCAAAGTGTGTTTCCAAAATGGCAGCTCACTAGATTTTCATCTGCATTTTCCACACATTCTCCAAATATTCTGTAAAGGCTGTTTTAACTTAATATGCATAGGCAGAGTTATTTGAAAAACTGTCATTCACTGAATAATGTGCAAATATTACTTTACTTAAACAAATGGACAAGTAATCGAGTTGCTATCATGTAGGACACATCAAATTTTTGAAAAATCACTAGAAGTAGCATCATACTGTATCTGATATAACATGTAATCCTTACACCATCCTTAAAGTCTATTTGGGCTTATTACATATTTGGGATACAGCTATTGGCACAGCTTGGTTTTCTTTTAGTTAGCATTAATTTTAGCCAGAAGAAAAAGTGCTACATCCAGTATTTTTAGAACTTGCCAAGGTTCCTATCAGAAAAGGTATTGAAAATAGTTTTCCTGCAGCCAATGGATTGGAAAGTTATAGTCAATACAGATGTTTTTGACATCTGCAGTTACTTTATGAATTTGTAAACTATGACAATTTTTAGATCACACTGAAATTATGGGATATGAGGTGATGCTACAGTGTGATCTCATACACACGACATGCTCTCTAGGAAAATGAGGCTTGCCCCAGAGGCAGCCACCTGCCCAGCTTAGGTGGCTACAGCTGCTCTCTGGGAGCTGGTCAGGTATCACTGCTGACAGCTTCTCAGTCCCTTTGTGGGAGACAAGGCTGGAATGTCTTGGTGAGACACAGTGCTATGGGACTGTGTGTTAGGCACACAGCTGTGTGTTGGAAGTACATGTCATAGCTGTTTAAACAAGATTTTGGAACTAATGACTGCAGTAAAAAAGTCATCTGTATTCCCATAAATATATATGTGCAGTTTAAATACAAATTAAGATCTATTTTCTGATTGTATTATTGTTCTATTATTTACGGTGAATAGAAAGGCATCATTAACAATCTAGGAACAGATGCACCCAGAGCAATATTGTGCATATCTATAATAAGATTATCAAAATATCAGTTTACTCACAAATTAACGTTACAAATTAGAATGTGTTCACATAGTCTTATGGGAGTGTTGTTAAAATTCATCATATGCAGTAATGCAAAATAGGTCAGTTACAGGCACCAACACAGTATTTAAATATTGTCTACCTTGTTGAATATCCAGTATTTTCCTGTAGCTATGTCCTGCTGGAGAGACTAGATAAAAGAACAAAGCTGCCCCCCAGCAAAGAAAAAAGCTGTGTCACACTGTGGAAGTAATGCAGAACAATGAAAAGTATGCTCCTAATAGAACATGGGCTGCAGACCACCTAAGCAGTATCACAGAAAGCTGTATTTGGAAAGGAGAAAATGGTTCATTTTCAGAGGAAATGCAAACAAAGGAGGATGCAAATCCAGGTATTTTGTAACTGCACTGCACAGAGTCGTCTGCTGGCAGTGACAGGAGGAAGAGAATTGCTTTGCAAAATTTACTTGAGGGTGCATTTGTGAACAGTGCATTTGCTTTCCGAGAAACTTCCGAGATCTTGAAACAAGAGACATGGCTTAAAAGTTATGACAGAAAAGTATTGATACCCAGAGTGAAATTTTATTCATTTGACCAAAAAAAAAAAAAAAGTAGCATATCAATAAGATTTTTTTTTTTTTTTCACAGCTACAACTTGAGAACAGTCTGCAGCTATGTAAAAAATTACCACAAAGATGAAGGGAATAATTTTCACAAGACAGAAGGCAAGAAACACACTTAAATTGTATCAAGAAAAAGTACAAAAACCTTTTTAACAATAAGGTGCTGAGAAAAAGATTGCTTGGTAGAAATGTGCAGCCTCCATACCAGGTGTTTTTAAGAAGAGGAAACATCTGCCAGGAGCAGAAAGCCAAAGATGGGGAAGAAGGATGGATAAGGAGAAGTCCCTTCCAGTCCTGTGATTCTATTATTATTTTTACACTGGATACTATTGTTTTAGTGAAAACATCTGTGTAATGATGAGTCTAACGTGCCCAGTAGCAAATACATAACGTTTACCTGGGTCACTGAAGGTCAGGAATGGCCACTGCTGTTGAACAGTTTGTGTGACCATGACAAAGGAGAATTTGGATCACTGCTGAATACAAATGCATACCACACAGGCAATTGCTCAGGCATGATAGGCAGCTGCAACGTTGGAAAACATTTCCCATTGTTTGGAAATGCTGGAACATCACCACTGTCCCCAAAAACCTTAATGGACATTTCTCACGCTATTAATGAAATGCCACTTGAAACTCCAGAGAGTGAAAAGCCAGGACAAGACAGCAACTAAACCATTCAGTCACCAGCACATCCTGCTATAACAAAGGGAATCTGCAGCAGAAAGAGGGGAGACACTGAATTTCACCTCTCAAAAGGAATACAAATGAGTTCTTTAGCTCGATAGAAAACTGCAACTACTGCACAGCCAAACACCATTATTAACACTGATCTGCTGGAAAAGCTCCCATTATGATCAATGGATCATTCTCTTATAAGAGCTGCATGACCAGGTTGTACAGGCATAGAAAAGAAAAATGTTACTTTAATCATGCCTTGGTACACAAACAGTGACTCAAAGGGGTTTTCACCCAGGCAGCTGTCAGAAGTTTTCTCTTTCTGCTCTTCTACTGTAAAAAAACATGGTGACTCAGTGAGTCAATATTTCTACTAAATAATTAAGTGTCAGGCTCCTCATTTAGAGAAGCTGAGGACATGGGGTAGGCAACAAGTCCCTTCACCCTACTGCATGGACAAGCTCCCAAGTGCTTTTACGTTTTCCAAATGCTGAACAGATTTGTTTACCATCTATTCTTTACATAACAGACCACTTCTGGAAAAACAGACCAGAAGAAGAGACTATTTATGCCATTCAGAACTTTTTCTGGGTGGCATAAATCAACAGTGCATCTGCCAGCCTGTAGAAAAATCCTTTTGGGGAGCTGCATTTTCCCTAGCCTGAGTTGAACTCTGCTATCTCAGAGTCTTACCAGGGTCAGATAAACTCTATATATAGCTGGTTCAGGGGAAACACAATATTTGTTTTGTCTGCTATGGGATAATGATCTGGGTGTTTCCTCAGCTGGCATTTTGCATCCTGCAGAGAAGGAGGAATTCCCATAAACTGACAGCTACACAGTTGTTGGGAGACAAAGCTGTCAGAGGGTGATTCTTTGCAAGTCAGCTTTGGCAGCATTGTTGCAGTGACACACAGCACCAAGCAGCCTGGACAGCATGCAGAGGCACAGGGCATTCCTCACATTTGTAGTCTTCCCACGTGTTTTGTTACCATAGATTGCAGTTATTATGTACAACCAGAATCAACTTCTGGATTTACTTGGCTGAGCAAACAAATCACTGGGGCAAGAGCTGCATGATTCTGACTCTTTACCTCCTGTGCTCCTATCTCCTCACCTTCACCATTCCTTATGAGCACTTTACCTTTCTATCTATGCAGGAGAAAAGTCACTCCTTGAATTTAAAAAAAAAAACCAAAAAAACAAAACAAAACAAAACAAAACAAAACAAAACAAAACAAAACAAAAACAAAAACAAAAACAAAAAAACAAAAAACAAACAAACAAAAAAAAAACCCACATGGGTTAGGTACCACAGGCATGACCATGATGAAAAAATGAGGTTAGTAGTCTGTGGAAATTTGTGCTGAATTACACAAGTAAATGTATCTCTTAGAGAAAATGGTAGAAATGCACCATTTGTGTCCCTGATGGACAGACTTCCCAGAAATATGCCTGAAATGCTACTCCAGCTAAGAGAATGAAGTGACAGAGATAGGATAAGTGCCTTGCAAATGGTTCTTACTGTGTCTTCAACACAACAATAAAACTATTTCTACTATCAACAGCATTTTTAATAAAGTATGCTATTTTATAAGCTTGGCAAGAAAGCATCAGCTCTAGCAGTACAAGGGGAAATGGTTCATGCCATTCATACTTATGCAGCTACTGTTCAGTGGGTCTCATGAATCCAAAACCAGCTGCTGTAAGTGCTGTAGGTGCCCACTGTGGGGCCCCCTGAGGGAGGGGTGGGATAAAGCCTTTGCTAAATCATGGCTGCTACACTGGGCTGCACTGATACAAGAGGAAAAATGCATATTCTATGTTCTTGCCTTCCCTTCGCATCTACCATGAAAACTATGTCTCCGTTGCCTAAAAAAGCAAATACTTAAAAATGCTGATGGACGCAAGTTAATATTTTTGAAGGGATCCCAGCCCTTTGCAATGTAACTTGAGTTACCCTTTAATGTTTGTCCTAAGACTCCATTTCCCTGTTGCAGAGCCAGCTGACCAGCTGGCAGCACCCCGCAGGTGTGGCAGGCTGTCCTTGCCTTGCATTGCCTGAAAAGCCCTCGCAAGCTCAGCAGTAAGAGGCAGTGACATTTGGCTGTAGCAGTTTTTGCTTTTCATGGTTTGCATTTCTCATTCCTTCTAGGAGCCAGATGCCTGATAATTAATTCACAGTCTTTCTTATCAGTTAGGCATCTTTTCCTTGATTTATAAAAGCTTTTTACATTTTTTGTGTTGACTTGGTCAATAATTTGCAAATGCAACTATGAAGCTTTACATTTACATTAAACATGTTAAATTGGAATTGGCTTCTTTAGCTACAGGAAACAGAATATATGTGTGCATATATATAGATATACACATTTATATATATATATGTATGCACACGAGCCAACAACTTTGTGTTTTTCTTTGTGTTCCTGCAAAGGGCAAGGAGTTATTTTGCAATCTTCTTCAGCACTGAGATTAGTGCTAGAGACAAACAAGCAGATTAATACATCACAAATCAAGCTAAGAAAGATTTCCGATAGGATTTTCTACCAAGTTTATTATTATGCTGTCCTAAGCGTCAGAGTTAAGAAGTCATAAACAAAGAAGGATACATGGATCAGCTACAGTGTTAGTGTATCCAGGTGGCAATAACTCTTGCTATAATTCGTCACATAACCGGCTTGAAGTGATCTTGTCTCTTCAAAGGGGAACTTTTAACAGCTGTTTGCCCCACCATGGGGCCACAATGGGTGGGTGCTTCCATAGGAGGCAGATATTATACAGTGAGTGACACCAGTTGGACTGCTTGAAGAGGCAATGGGTGACCAGTGATCAGCGTGTTTCATTTGAACTGCTGTTCCTTATCACTTAACCAAGAGGTTTCTGGATACTTCAAACTCACCAGCTGAAACAGAATGGAGAAATGGTGAAGTTGAGTGCAGTTCCAAAAGGGGCAAAACTACTCCCAACAATGTCACTGGCAAGTAATGCCCTACACATGACAGAGGTCAGAGGCAGCACAGAGGACACTGCCTGCAGCAGATAAACCTGCAGCAGATAAACCTGCAGGGCAGTGCCTTCAGCAGATAAACCTGTACCCTTGATACACCTAATGTTTAATTCTGAGGGGATGCTGAGCTGAAGCATCGATGGGCTTTACAGTCTGTTTTCCAAATGTCAGTAAGAAGACCAGAGCTTATCTCTGTATATTTAGTATTAGAATCATGTATCCTTTTCAGTGCAAAAGCTTTTGTCTTGATGTCTAATTTGAACCTCTGAAGGCATAACTTCTGCCTGATTTACCCTAGATGTCAATTGGGAAGAATTTGTCTCCATTGTGTTTTTAACTGTTTTTCAAGTACCATAAGTTGCATCTAGTTCCTTTTTTAGCCTTCTGATTTCCCAACCTAAGAAGCCTAGCTCTTCAAATCTCTTTTCATGCCACATTTCAGATTCCCAATTATCATGGTAGTCTTCTGCAGGGCAATCTCCTGTTTCTCCATCTCTCTTTTCATGGGGCAACTCCAGACCAGAGACAGTATTCCAGATATGGCCTCACCAGTATCAATCAGATGAGGATAACAATTTCTCTCAATTAAATGGCCATGATCATCCTGGTGCAGCCTAATACACTATTTGCAGTCTTTGAACCTGGAGCCACAGTAACTCTCAGATCCTTTTCTTCAGAGCTCCTGGTTAGTTCCTGTTTTGTGCAGATCTACACATTTGCAAATATTTTTGGTTCTCCTTGTTGACCTTCATGAAGCCCAGTGCTGTTTTCACAGGATCCATCTGAATTCTCCTACCAATCAGCACAACTCAAAATGATTTCTACCTCAAGTACATTCAAACCACAAAGAGAAAAAGGTAGATTAAACTGATTCACTGCTGTTAAAACCAACAGTAACCTTCTATACATGATACAAACCCTCCTATCCTTTCACTTGGTTAGGAAGAATTCTAGCCAAAATCAGCTCCCTCCTCTTAGTTCCATGGAAAGATGTCTGTATATAGCTCTAGGGACCTATGTCTAGTTACACCAGCAAAATCTCTCAATCACCTTTTTTTGTGCTCTCTTGAAACTGGTGGCTATGAGTCTTTTTTCTCCCTGGAATCCTGAGGACTTATGATGACCTGTAAATTACTGGTTGCTATGTGCTGGTGTTCTGCACCAATACTCACACTTCTGTCTGATATGCTGATATTTAGATTTCTCTGTTCTTCTACATTTGATGGCAACTTAATATTTTGTGGAAATCCAACTGCTTTAATTTTAGTAGACATACAAACACTGCTAACCACATTATTGGAAAGGAGTGATTGTTGTCTTAATACAGGCTAGGAGAAGACAGTTCATATAATGAATATGTCTGCCAGTAACTTTGCTGACCACATAAATTCAGTTCTGTTTGAAATGTATTTGTGAAATCAAATGCAGAGGAACCACTTATGCCTTTTACAATCTAACTGCAAAGACAAAATCAGCACTGAAAGCAGGGACCTCTCACTGATTTCTCTGAAAGCTATATCAGAAAATTTCATGCATTTTGGCAGTTCTATTCCTTACTGCTATAAATACATATAGACTACTGCCTCAAAATGCTCATATTCTTATTCCTTTCAGGATCAAGGAAGAAATGCCATATGGTAATAAGTACAGTAAGTGGAGATGGAAGAAATTTTATTGTGCATCTATATAAAATATAATTATTTAATGATTATGATTTCAGCTTTAGATTATGGATAGATAGATCTAAAGTGTAATTATCTGCTCACTTTAACAGATGCATAGCAGCAGGGATGGAACTATATAGTTACTTATTCTTTTCAATTACAAATAATATAAAACAGCTTTTTAACAGCACAGGGGAAAGCATCCCTTCATTTATTTTTCACAGGAGAAAGATACATTTTTAAAGATAATTAATGGTTTCATGTGATTCCACTTCTGAGTAGTCTTCTTTCAAGATCTGAAAGTCAAAGGCTTGGGGAGCCACCCTGCAAAAAGCAACATCTGAAGTATCCTAAGTAGGACATACTCATGACTCATTTCTCAAAATCTCTCCAGAAACAGTGAACATGATAAGACAGTGTCATGTGGGAAGCATTTTGTAGCCAACAGTAGAACTGCTTTGTGTAAAATGAGACTATAACCCAACCCTGATTGGCAAAGGGAATATATCAATAACTTTTGTATTTTAACAGCTGTGAGAGGTACCAGGTGACTTCTGCTGTATATATTGTCACCTTCTGATTAGAAAGGGAGATATGTACACACACACAAAAGGAACATTGTGATTCTAAAATATTCTAATATGCGAGACATAATTAAAGATCAACCAACTGAAAATACATCATTTTCCTATTTTAAATGTGGCAATTATGAATCTAAAACTCACAATTTTAATCTCTATTCTCTTGTTCACACATAAGGCTTTCTTTCCACTACAGGCTACTTTAATGGGATTAGTTACTAAAGTCAACAGGAAAAAAAAAATCACTTTTTCCAACAGGGCCTATTTGAATTTGATTGTTTTTCTCTATGCATAAAGCTAAATCTTTCTTAAAGAAAGAATAAAAAATATTAAGACATGGCTAGTCAATAACCATATTAATCCATGTTATACATTTCATAGATTCATAGAAAGGGACCTAGAAGGTCCTTGGCTGGAAGGGACCTTAAAAATCCTCTAGCTCCAACTCCCCTGCCATGGATAGGGATACCTGCTTGAAGCCCCATCCAACTTTAAACACTGCCAAGGATGGGGCATCTACAACTTCTCTTTACAACCTGTTCCAGGGACTCACCATCCCTCAGTAAAGAATTTATTCTAAATATCTAATCTAAATCTCTCTGGTTTTAGCTTAAAACTATTCCTTCTTACCGCCTATCTTGCCTGTGTAAAAAGTTGCCCTGTCTCCTTTTTCTAAGCCCCTTTAAGTACTGGAGGGCCACAGCGAGGTGTCACTGGGGCTTTCTCTTCTGCTGGCTGAACAACCTCAGTTCTCTCAGCCTGTCTTCATAGAAGAGGTGCTCTATCCTGGTAAATCAGGAAGAGCTGTGCACACATTGGTGTGCATGGGCACACCAATCTCCATTACCTGCACAAGGTTAGATTGAGTAGCTGTAAAAAAATGTTGGTGCCCGATGATGCCATTTGCATATTGTAAACTGCAGCAAGTGTGGGTTTTTGATCGCTTTGCAAAAATAATTCTCTCTCCTCTCTCTCTCCTCAACCTTTCCTTCCAAATTACTCCATTATTTTTTTTCCTAGTGGCATTATTATATAATTCTACATAACAGTTTTCTCTTTGTGTCTTTCTTTCAAGACCATGACCTGCACCAGCTACATTGAAACACTGTAGCCCCTGGAACAAGGAAACTGTTGAGGACAGGAAAAAAATGTGGCATTTAGCCCGTGAAATTAGGAAGCCTCCCACAAAAGTAATCGTGTTGACTATGGACATCTGTGTCTTCATAGTGAAATGCAAAACCCACTTCCTTGATCTAATCCTCTGCTCAGTAACACCACATATATAAACAAATATGTATCATATAAAACCAACATTAAGTTTGTCCTGTTGAGCAGGGAGAGAAGAAGGTACTTTCTGTGCCCGTTTTATTTCTGGGATGCAACTGGACATTACAGCAAAGAGATGCTTTATATAAGGACCTAGATAGGTGGAGATATTCAAAATAAGCAGCATGTTGAGTACTGCCAGTGTGGTGAGTCAGTTTTTATCATTAACACCTTGCAATTCTAACCACATATTCAGCCGAAATCCCACCTGAAATCTGCCAATGAAAGCAGCTTTAGCTTGATCACAGCAGTGACCGGGAATGAAGATGCACATCAGGCTGATGAGCACTAAAAAGTAAATTGTTTGTCCAGATGGAAATCAATAGCTCTCTTCACACTCTTCATTCTTTGGCAAGATCAGGATATTCGGCTGGCAATTAAAGCTTACTCAGCTGCCAAGTCTCTAATTATGCATACAAGAAATCCCACATTTTGCCTTCTACCTGAAACATCCCTTGTGCCACATTCATTAAGCTCCTTACAGTCAGACCTGCTGTTGCTAGAACTGATGCACATTTTAGCACAAAACTCCCAAATAAATCCTAGTTTGCACCCAGCCCCACCAGTGAGGAATCCTTCTGAAGCTTTACAGATGCTCTGTGGTGGTCACCAGCCTCTGTGCCACACAGAGATTTTCACAAGGTCCTTCCGGGCAGTGTTTTCTCTCATCCACCCCATTTTCAGTGGTTTTCACCTCCCATTGAATTTTTCAGCCCACCCTCCCTTGCTCAGGGCAGTTCCCATTCATCACTGCCCTCTGACTACTCCTTCGTTGGCCATTTGTCTCTCCTGCTCGCATTGAGCTGCCTGTATCCTTTCCAGCCATCAGCCTGACCGCACAGGATCTGCACTGCTGCCCACATTAGGGCTGTGCCCGAGGCGCAGTGGTGACAAACTGCATGGGCTGTGCCTGCAGGGCACCCAGCAGTGCTGCCTCTGGACACTCATCCGACCCCAGACAGGCACAGCCCGGGCTGCATACAGCACAGAGCCCTGCAAAGGCACTGAGACTGATTGCAGTTTAATGGACTTGTCTGATTCTCTTGGAAATGGAGCCAAATCTTTTATGTGTTTTCTAATTACAGTGTTCATCCATCTTTTGTGAACTGAGGCAGGTCTGGGTTCTGAGGAATCCCTAATAAGGAACAACATAGCAAAAATTTCTCTTAGAATTTCATAATTACTTTAATTTTCCTGGCATGTTTTTGGAGCTGTATAAATAAAAGTAACTAAAGGAGAGCTATGTTAGAGCAGTGCAAACAGTTTCCTAGAATTCCTCCTAATTGTCCTTGATCAAAATATGCTTTTTTCCATAAGTTTTCCATAAATCAAGCTTGAATCTAGTGCTATTAGTGAAGCTGTGCAAAATATGATAATGGAAAGAACCACTGAATCTTAGGCCTTTTATTTTATCATGATGATAAATAACGGGTTTATATTGCCAGAGAAGCACAGGGGCACCTTAGAGCTAATGAAAATGGTCTCCACTATCAGAGAAAGGAAAAATATTGAACAGCCTGCACTACTGTTGATGCAAAAGGTAGTAAAAATTTCACTTCATCTCAATGAGTTATAGTTCACTAATAAATGCCATATTTTTTTTTTTAACACAAATAATTCACACGCACATAAACTGTTGCAAATAAAGTCTGAGGGGGATCTTTCTTGAAGAAGAAAAAGAGCAGCTGTCCTTCATCTGTTAGGCACCCAAGGGCTGCCTTGCTATCCCATAAAATCTCCCAGTCAGTTCTAGGTGTGGGATCACTATCTCAATAGGCAATGTGTCACCTCTCACACTGGTGAGGTGCTGTGTAATTTGTAGGGCTGTGAACATGGTTTGTAATGATATTTGATAAAGCCACAGGACATAACTTACATAATTTTTACATTTAGCTGCTACTGCAAATTCTTAGCTGACATTAGCTCCGGGATTTTCCAGCATTGATGAGGAAGAAGAGGGGGGAAAATACATGTTCTGAACTTTTTAGGAGACTTTATTTAAAAAAAAAAAAAAGACATTTAGGAAAAAGAATTTAAAATGTCTATACAGGAATGTTTTATTATTACTATTCTTGTTTTGTTGCCAGTTCAACTGGACAACATCCTAATAGGATTAGCATGTAAAAAGACACAATTTCAATTTTTTTTTTTCTTTTTTTAAGGTCTAGGGCTTGCAGTATCTGTTGAGATACGTCACAGCAACACCAGTTTTCTTCTCCTATTTGCAATGATTTGTAAGCACTGTTGTCAGGCAATATTTGGGTCTGGAAACCAGTTCCTTGAAAAACGATAGCTTATAACCCCTTATGAACATTTTGGGTGCAATATTGATCATACTTGCTGACTATTGTGACAGATACTCTCCAGGACACAAAGCAAGAAGGCCCTTCCTGCAGAGACCTTCACAATGGAATTTGAGGAGAGAAATCCTAATCACAGTGCTGGAGTACATACTCTGAGATTCCCTGGGGTTTACTGTCATTAAGGAACCGGAGGCTGAAATGTCGGCACACCAATGCTATCCTCAAACCCTGATCCCAGGGAAATGCTGAATGATTGAAGATTAGCAACTATTTAATCCATTTTGGCCTGGAAAGAATTTAGGAAGAATGAGAAGCTTGAATCAAAACTCGAGTAAGCCTGAAGCTATCTTGACATGTTTGTGAAATAAATTCCCTCCCGACACTTTTCTATTATTTCAGTTCTTGGATCATCATTCTTTGCATGCTGGGACCAACAATGCCTTTTATTGTAGCCTGCCCAATTTTCCTCTTGCACACAAAGGGAAAGCTCCCTTGGTGAATGCCAGAGGCAAACACTGCTTTCTCAAAAAGTTACATGGGAGAAGTATGCTTTGGCTTTTGTTTGCGTACTGTAAGCTTCAGCCACGCTGAGAACAGGCTGAGTCATTCATAAATATGGCCTTTGGACTTTAAAGGTCAGCTGTGCTTTCCATAATAAAAACCTTTTAACACAAAATCATCCTGGCAAATACAAACAGCAGTTTCAAGTGAGGTATGGCAAAGGACCCACCAGGATAAACACCCCACCCAAAAACTGTTGTTCTGCAGTCTACGACAAGCAGTACCAAAACAAGAAAAAGTTTTTGAGTGAAGGTGGTCTTGGAAAGGTCTAGGAAAACCTACAATACTTTTCACATGCCATAAGAAGAAGTTTACAGAAATGCCTGACACAGGTAAATTTGAGGATATGTAGACTTCTGTCTACAGGTGCTCAGCTGAGGAAAGAAGTGGCATGCAAAGGAGCACCTCATGGATGAGAAGACTCGCAAAGAAATGACAAAAGCTGGTTGCAAATCAGAGAATAACATTTAAGGCCTAGAAAAGAAGCACAAGTTATTTCCAAACATAATGAAAAACTCAAACTCTTTCAGGGGCTTAAGGGTATTTAAATGCAAATGAACTTCCTTCACTCAATACAGAATCAAGACCTGCTTAGAAATTCTTGCATTATTTTCTGTTGAGTAATCATAACATTTGATCATCCAGCATAGTTTGGAAAAGGGCTGTGACATGGTAGCTGGGTGTGCATGGGATTATCTCCTGTTCAATAGCACAGATGTCTGCTCTAAATGTCGTAGCACCTTCACAGCTGGGTTTTGTGTACATCTGTTTAGTGGAACCAACTCCCTTACATATGTGCCTGAATGCCAGTACTTGCTAGAAATCTGCTATTTTAATGAAAATTAGTTAGAAATATGTAGAAAAGGTAGCACAGAGTTACTTTTATACAAGAGCCATAACATATTTATGTATGACGTTGATTGGGGTTGATGAAAGGCTGTGGGATGACAGACACCACAGTCCTCCAAGTTCATGCAAGCAGCAGTGGGAAGCAGCTGTGTCTTGTACTGCACTCTGGCTCACCTGCCTCCTAAGCCCCTTCTTCCTTTCCTGCCAGTAGTCTCACCTCCCTTCCCCCTTCAAGCTCCCTGATTCAGGTGACTTCCTCTTCTCCTTACCCCTGCTGTCCTCCCAAAATGTGTCTAAGCTCCAATATTTCTCTACAGCTCTACCAAGAAGTCTGGGCTGACCTGGTTGTGACTGGAGCATGGCACCCCTTCTGCCACCCTTGCTCTGGGACACCTCACTGGTTTGTGATGTTTCTTTTCAAATTGCCCAACTCCAGGATCCCTCAAAGCTACAGCTTCTCGTGATTCCTCCAACCTTCATCAGGTCTGGGCTTCTCAGATTTAGCCTGAGGTCAGTGGGAGCTGCCCTAGCTCCCTGTGAC
Source organism: Oenanthe melanoleuca (assembly GCF_029582105.1). Lineage (NCBI taxonomy): Eukaryota > Metazoa > Chordata > Aves > Passeriformes > Muscicapidae > Oenanthe > Oenanthe melanoleuca. Next base: position 13,230,223 of record NC_079342.1, on the reverse strand, counting down.
CTCAGTGTAAGTGCCTTTACCATCTTCAGATCTACTTCTTGTTCTCCTTTGGGAATGCAGTCCTGGCTTCACCAGACTCTAAAAGCATCTCTAATATACACATACCCCTGGTGCTCCTTCCAAGCCCACCCAGACTGATGTCTCTTCTCTTTCTTCTGTGCCATCTCTCCATAAGTAAATGTTTTGCTAATTCTGCTCAGTTTATCACATCTTGTCTTTTAAATCCCACCTCAAACTCCCTCTCACCAGCTTGCTCACAATGCAAACACAGTAATGCCTGCTTATTTGCTTCAGCTTTATGTCACATTGCAATATGACTTAACTCTTTTCCTGGGTGCTTGCCTGGTGGGGTGCCAAAGGAGCAAGCTGGGGGACAGGACAGGCTCCTGCACACAGGGGAAGGCTGAGAAAGACCCAAACACTTCTACCCACATCAGTTAGTGCCACCGTGGTCCCCCTCCCAGATTCCTCATCCCCTCTTTTGTCAGCTCTTGCTCACACTTAAATTTGCAGTAGCAGGCTCTCTGGCCAGCAAACTTGTGCCACCTCCAATAAGAGAATTTCTCTGAAAACACCTAGCAAATTTCTGGGCACTGCCAATTTACCAAAGGGAAGGCTGTTTCTATTTCCAAATAATATAAAAATGAATTGATTTGGAAACATTTGTTTATTGTGTTTGATAAATGTTTACTTGTGTTGATTAGAGTGATGCTATTCCTATGCCCAGTTTATTTGTGTGTGATTAGAATTCTGTATCATTTCAGCTGACTGCCTCTTAGACCAATTTAAAAAGCCAGTGCTGGGAGCCTTCAAGTGAGCATGCAAAGATGGAAAATGAAACAAGAAATTATCCACATTTTTGAATATTTGGGCTATTGAATTTCTATTGCAGATATCTAAATGCTGAAATCCCTCACACCATATTTTTCCCTTGCTCTACACCCAAAAAGAGTTATTGTCATAGTTTCTACATTTGAACTTGTTAAGGTTTGAGCCTGTAACCTCTGCAGATTATGAAAAAGTCTATCCTTAGTGAAATATGTATTTAATTTGTATTTGAAGTAATTTTTTTGAAACTAGACCTGAGTTTATTTTATACAGAATCCTTAGGATGACATTTTCTTAAGCTTCAAATTGTACTCCAATGAGTAAGACCTCATTTTAACTTGCTTATAACGATTTCTCTTGGCAAGTGCTATTGTGCTGCAATGTGCTATTTTATTTGTAGTTAATGTCCTGAAAACCAAGGCATCACAGACATGTTTTCTCCTCTGGTATTAGAGCAGCAGTGAGGAGATGTGCCAGTGATGCCTGAGTGAATTTATGAGCCAAGCTGTCATGAAGATGGGAAACAAGGGAAGAAGTGGCTGTGGATGGATGAGTGAGCCCATGCAGGAAGAGTGCTTGGAGTCCACACAGGACACACCATGGGGTGGCTGGGACCTGCATATTGAGAGACATTTATTGCCTCAGTAATGCAGAGCAGGATGTGTATCCCAACCAGGCAGCAAATGGGCTGAAAATGAATAGCAGCAGCTGGATACAAATAAAATTTATAAAAGCATGCTCTAAAGCTAAGCACAGAGATACCAGTACCATTTAGAACCCCAGCCTGGGCAAGTGATCCAGACTAGAAACTCCCCTGAAAGCATAGGTCTCTCTGTATTTAAATACACAAAAGCAAAATTCTAATTTAGGCAATCACCTAACTGTATACACTTGTATCTTAAAGCAGTATTTTAAATTCACAAAGCAAGGGTGCTAGCCTGAGGATGTGTCATTTCCCACAGAGAAAACTGAGCTTAGAAAGAGCAGATCACCTTTCTGCCTTGAGCCCACACCTACTGGTGCTGGCTCAAGGGAGACTCTCCTAGGAAAAACTGACAAGAAGGATGAGAATAAAATAACAGGCAAAAGAAAAGCTATGGGGACAAGGTGGGTATGGTCTGGTTGCCATTAGGAGAAGCAGGTTAGGGATGGGTATCTTCTCAAGTGTTACTATCTCAGCAAGAATCTGACCTGAAACACAGAACTCAGCATTGTAGTGATGCATTTTCTGTGTCTGGATCCAGGGAGAAGCCAAATCCATTTCTGCAAAAGAGCCAGGGGTCTTTAGGTGGGACAGTTTTCCCACCCCTCCTGCCTAGTACCCAGGCAGTAACCTCAGAGCTCACCACACACAGGTACAGGATGGACCTTATTTTTAAAAGCCAGATGTCAAAAGGACACCTTTTTCCTCTCAAAATGGAAAACTTCTTGTACCAGAATCAAATAATTGAAAAGTTGCTGAAACAAGAGAGTAACAGTTAATCCTGCCCAAAGGGTAGATCTAAATTCTCCCTGGAAAGGCTGCTGCATTTGGGATTATATATAGTGGTTAACCAAATATTCAAGGGACATTAGTAATTACCATAACATCCCACCACTTACTCTGTCAAATGCACAATTTATGCAACAAACCCATCACTTCAAAAGGAATTTGTTTACTTTAAAAATAGTTGGAAATACATTTCCAACCCACAGTTTTTTCCCCAATGCCTTCCTGTCCCCACCTCAAAAAATGCGTGAAAGGCTTCTAGGTGTTTTGTGCAAACACCTTTTCCAGGGAATTTTCCCTCAGTGCCATTCATTTCTAACGTGTGCTGTGCCAGGGCACACAGCTCCTTCCTTTCCCTGCTGTCCTGGCAGAGGTGGCTGCTGGCTGCCAGGAGGAGGTGGCTGCTCCTGCTGCTGGCCCCCAATTCCAGAGCTCTCCTGCTGCCCCATGCATCCACTGTGGGAAAAGCCAATTGGTTCTCAAGCTCAATGGAGCAGGGAAGAGGGTCACAAAGAAGGTTGCTGAACAGAAATCAAACTTCTAAAAATCTAAGATTTATGAAAAATATGCATCTGGAAGGAGAAATGCAACAGGGACTCCTAGATGTGTGTCAGAAGCCAATAGTTCCACCCTTTTGCAAAACCAGCACCTGCAATCCAAGCACCAGAAGTGTACTGGGATGCAAGAAAGGCCATGCTTCTCTTAGCTGCTTTACTCTGGACTGCAAACAAGCTATAGCCCTGGCTGGACAGCCCTGCCCACAGGGAGCAGCTCCTCTCCACGGGGAGCAGCCAGCTCTTGCACCAGGAGCCTGCAGCTGTCAATGCCAAACCAACCAGCCCTTATAGTCTGAGGCCACACTGACTCAGGACCCTGAAAATAAGAGCAGCTGGTGCCACTCCCTGTGCTCTTGGATCTCACAGCCCTGACGCTGAGCTGACCCACCACTCCTGGAGCACTTTGCCAGCCAGGTGCTGGCCTGCCCAGACTTTTTGTAACCCATACCTCTGCCATTTCAGTGAGGTTTCACCTGCTAACTGAATGCTCACTGCTTAAATCTGGTGCATGTTTGGCAATTTACCTACACTCTAAGAATAACAGATGCTTTTAGGGACAAGGGATCAAGATTGGTCCCTAATAATGCCATGTTTTTATAGAAGCTTCAGTTTACGATGGCATCTATTTAAGAGTGTGGAATATTTTTAGACAAATGGAACAGAGCAGTGGAATAAAAATACATTTTATAACTGAAGTTTATGCTGTTAACTGACAGTACTGGTAACCAAGAGAGAAGTAATGCTGGGTTATATAATTTTGCTCAATAAGTTAGGCTGAATTTAACTGGTTCCCTGAGCTTGTGCCCACTGCCTTCACCAGGGCTAGGACAAGGTTCCCAGTCTGTCCCTTCCCCCAGCACAGGCACAGAGCTGGCAGCTCCTTGCAGCTTGGCACACTGGCCAGAGGGAGCCTGGGCTGCACGGGAGGCAGCTCCCACAGCTGGGCACAGCTCGTGTGTCCATCTGTGCCCTGCCTGCTCCCTGGGCACATCATCACTGCTGAGCTCTCCTGGCCACCCTCCTCCTGCCCTGCTTTCTGCCCAGCTCTGCCCCGATGGCTTTGCAGCTGAGCCTGCCTTGGCAGAGGCTCATCACTAAAATAACTCTGCAAGGCTTAAAGAAAAGATCTTGCAAAGATATGGGAACTGAAAGCCCCACTTTGTTCATATTTTTCTTCCCTTGGCAGCATGCATGCCACAGGGCTATCATCTTGCTTCCAGGCTGAAATAGAAATTCAGTAATGCATACTTGGGAAGTTCTGTCACTGCAGTAATCATTTAATAGTGACAAATAAGACAGGGAATAAAACAAACAGATGGAAAATGGTCATCCCCATCCATGAACACCTGCTCTGGGATGCAGTCTGTAATGATCTATATACACGTTAGAGACAAAATTACTTTACCACCTGTTGGAGAGTATTTGTTCAGATCTGGGAATAAACAGTCTAAAAAGTACCTAGTTATAGTTTTGAAAATAACAGATTATCTCATTCACTAAAAAAGCCCTTGAACTGGGAAAAAAACAAGAATAAAAATATTCCTTAAAGAAAACAAGTATGAGGCCCAGAATTATTTACCCCCCAAAACAAGTCACCAACATCATAAACTTCCAGGACTTTTTCAAATGTGTGTTAATGAATCCACCTGGAACTGATTTTGTGCAAAAGAGGCATTCTTCTGACTACAAACAAGGTGGAGCCTTCCATACATTTGATTTCCAGATCTTAAGGCATTTAAGCAGAAGTCAAGATTTTAAAGATTTTTAAGGCTTCTGAAACCCATATTGAATTTGGGAAGGCTATATAATCAATACTTCTACAAGGCAAGGCCAAGGTTGTATGGATAAGCAAGACTTTAGGAGCATAATAATACTGGCAAGCACCCCAGTCTCAGTACAGTTTACATAAAAAAAAACCTTAGCAAGAAGACCTTGTATCTGTTCCCTCAGAAATATTAGCCATGTTTATTAGGTTTTTCCAGAGAAGTGGAGAAATGAAGCAAAGAAAACATGCCTCTGTTCAACAACCCTCCCAGGAAAAGCTTCCAGTCTCCATCCTCTGCTGGAATATATTTTCATTCCTGCATTTTGACAGTATCTCAAAATGCAGATGAATGGAGTGCTCTTACGTAAAACTGGTGTGGCTTTGTCCTCTGAAGTCAGAAAAATTTCAGCTATTTCTGTACATGAGGATTTTAAGACTGGGATTTCTGGTCTTTTTTGGTAAGAAGGACAGATTTAGGTTTCCACAAACTGAGTAGAAAGAATTTTCTTTCCCCACTCTACCCTCTCTTCTGGTGTTTATGGGATAAGCAGAATGGACCCTGAACATGCACTAATTCATTCTCTTGTCTTTTTGAGTGCATATAAACGCATTAAAACTGCTCTTTATCTTTTCCCTGAACAAAAAGCCCAGGTAGATGGCATCATGTGACAATTAATTTACTGAGGCAGCAATCCTTGTGCACAAACAGAATAGACATAATGCAACCCTGGACTTTGAACTGAATCCTTGATGTCCAACAAGGTGTTTGAGAAAACTTAATAATGGGAAGAAAGGAAAAGCAGATGTAAACATGGGAAGAAAATGGAAAGCAAGTGGGTTGAATTTTGGTGGTGATTATATAAAACAAGTGTGAGCACAGGGAGTATATATAAAACCCTTACTGCATACTTCAATATCAATTATAAACCATCATTCCAAAAATAACTTTCCTGGGAAAAAAAACATATCCACAGGAGGAACAGAAGACTGTTATATAAAGGGATCCAGGGTCAAAAAGGAAGGTCCAAGAACAGTGATCTATTCACAAACTCTGAATTACTTCACCTCTTTGATGGAAAAATACAGGGCAAGCATAAGGCTTTCTCGCTTCATGTGGTTAAAACTATAAATACATTCTCTGCTGACCTGCAGGTACTCACTGATGCCAGGCAGACTAAAAGGGAATTCTTGCCAGCCTTTCACTCCTTTTCTTTTGATAACAGGTACATGTTCACAGTCTTTAGCTGCAGCATGGCTCAAAAAGTACTTTGGGATCTTTACCAGTAATGGTGGCTATTTTTACAATCCCCTTGCCTAGATCCGTGGGATTTTCCCCATTAGATAGTTGCTATTTTAAGAGTAACTTGTCAGCCAACATAAGAAAGATGAGATCCAAACTTTGCACTGTTTGTGTCACCATCTTGAGTCAGTATTTGGTAATGCTGTAAAACAAATCAGTTTAGGCATCTGAGGCACAGAAACATCCTTTGACCAAAGCAGGCACTGTGAGTAGACCTGGCCCCAACAAAAAAAACATTCAGTGTGTTTCAGATGCTGCCTAATGCTTTTTGGCAGAGAAAACTAATTAACCCTGTCAAGATGCAGCCAATATTGCTTCTAACCCCTGAATCAGCCACAGGGTCGTGGAGATCCTGGCAGTGTCCCACTGGATTTACCTTTCCTTGCAAAGGGGATCCCTAGAGGTGCATGTCCTGCTGCTGCTGGCCAGTGTCAAACCTAGAGCAGTGCAGACTGGGAAAGACTTCAGCTGTATGGGAAAGAAATTGTTATTTTTTTTCTTGCACAGAAAGGAATGGACTCAGCATGTGCAAGACTTGTCTCTTTTTTTTCCCCTTGACATCTTGCAGCCCATTGTTTATCAAATGGCACCCTGAATCTTCTGCGTCACATTTGCTTTGACTAAAATACTTCACTTTAACTAACACAATGTGTACAATGGCAAACAAAAATTTTTAAAAAGCAGGAAGTGTTTTCCACACTTCTGTGGCAACTAAGTTTACTATTTCCCACACAGATAAGATGTTAATTTTCCTAATTAAATAAAAGATTTGCATATAACTCTGCTGTTCTCTATTCCAGATGAACCCACAATGTCATGCTGGCTCTTCTCAGTGTGACATCTGATGACACACAGAGTGTAATCACCTCACCTCCTTGCCTTCTCACCGTTTTTGTTTCCTCTAACTGAAATAAGACTGTTCCAAAATTCACCTGTGTCATTCTCTTCACCAGGGAGTTTTGGGGCAGGCCAAAACAGATGATGTGTCTTTGGCCCACTCTGGGGTGATGCTCTGCTGCATGTGATCCTGTGCCATCACTAAGCAGAGAACCTGCCAGCAGCTCAGTGGACACAAGAAGATTTTGGCTGGACCCCAGTGCACTCCAGGATGACAACTGATGCAATTTGTTAATAGCTTGAAAAATTTAGAGCAGTCTTAATACTGCTCCAAATCCTCTGAGGCTGCTTAACCTTCCCTGCTGCACTGTTGTGACTGTCAGAATCCACCCACTCAGTTCTCTCCAGTTAAACTGTTTTAATTTTTGCCTTCAAGCAGGCAAACCACATAAGAAATTCTGCCTGCAGTTTATAAGAACACTGGAGACACCTACAAGGACCTGGCAAAGACAGACAGCTCCACAATGCCCTGCTGGCACCACTGCCTTATGTGCATCCTTCTCATCCAACCTCCACTCATCCTCATTTTCAACAAACAGATTTCACTGAAGTCCCTGCCAGTGAACTATTAGACTATCCTGTGGGGTTTCAGGTGGCTGCAGCCCCTCCAGAGTAAGAGCTTTGCTGTAAAGGACTAGTGCATCAAAGGGTTCAAATATTTACCATCCTGAAACAAGACCAGGAGAGCTTCAAAGGGTACTTGTACTGTAATGCTCATTTAGCATTTTTAAATGGTACCATCTTCTCATGAAAATAATATTCATGTTTGGAGGTTTCTTTTAAAAAAGGACAAACAATATTGTTTTGAACTTATTTTAAAGTTTCTTTGGATTTTTTTTCCCAAGCAGCCACATGATCTGTATTTACTTACAGAGGGTGTACAGTGCTCTTTCTTTGGGCTTTTTTAAGCAAGCTATAGTTGTAAATAAGGCCTCTGATGACTAAAATGGCATGGGATCAATGAGTGAAGCTTTTTTAGGCTGTTATTAGAACATCTAAGAAAACCTGGTTCATTTTTTCCTCTGCACAGGCAAGTTTCCTCTGCCACTGTGTACAGCAACAGAGGAGAGAAAAACACTGGGAAGATGCTGGAAAATATCGTAGTAAAACTGCAAACACTGACAGGTGGGCTCAGAGGAGGTAAATCTCTCCATCATTTTGTTTTTAATGGACTAGATTTGATAGTGAAACACTGCCTTCCCCTCCTGTTTACAGAGGAAGATGGAAAGGTCACAGGGCTGGAGCATCAGAGGATGGCATTAGCATTTCACCGGAATTCCTTAGCTCTGCAGAGCCACTCCTGCCTCTCAGACCCCATCAGGGACCCCTCCTGCTCACAGGGGTGAGCTGGCTCAGCCCAGGCTGGGCACGGTTCATCCCCAGGAGCAGCTCACACCCCTGTCCAGATGTGCCATTTCTGGCTGCAGCCGGCCCTGAGCTGCTGGCTGCCTGCCCCAGCTGGGCACAGCACCCAGAGCAGCAGGGAGGTGCCCAGCAGGCGAGGACAGCTCGGGCAGGGCAGAGAGGGCACTGCTGGCACCTCCCCAGCCATCAGCCACCTTTTGGGGATGCTGTTTGTGGTGGCTTTGTAGCCTTGCTGTGCACCCGCGCTGCCGGCAGCCCTGTGGGACCGTGGGCAAAATGAGTAGCACTAGGTTTCTTGTAGGGAACATTTGAAAGCAGTGTCAGAGCAATGTTTCACATTTGGAAAACTCTGTGTCACAGAGTTGTTGTGTTTCTGGAGGGGGGAGACACGAGGTGGAAGTGCAGTTTTACACAAGCAGGAGGAAAAAGCTTGGCAGTACTTTCAGCTCCACAAAATCTGAGCTGCTGTTAGCATGGACAGAACAGAGCATTCAGGTAATTTTTCCCAAGCAACACTCCTGAAAGGGAGACTTTTTTTCTTTTTTTTTTGGCCGCACATCATCTCCCAGTCCTGTGCTGCTACCTCCCATCGCTTCCCTGAGGACAGCAGGACTGAGTGGCAGGAAATGTCCCAACAGGAGCCCAACCCCAAGAGGCAGCACCACCACCCCAGCACCCCGACCCTCTTCCCTGCCCAGCTCTGCTGGCTCTGTTCCCAGTGGATGCTCACTCTCCCACGGTGACATTAACATCCCCCACAATTTCTCTGCATCACAAATGAGCTGCAAATCTGCCAGGAGGGAAGAGGAAAGGACACCTTTGAACTCCTGCCCCAGGCTCTCTTCTCCGGCAGCCAAAAGCAGGGCAGAGCCTTCCCTCAAGCTGCAGCAGCAAAGGCTCACCCGGGGGTGCTGGAAGGCATTGGGGTGGGTCCAGCCACGTCTCCATGCCTGGGTGGTGTGGCCAAGCTAACCAGATGGAGTATGCAGGAACAAGGACTGCTCAGTGGTTTTAAAAGGGGAAATAATTTTTCTGCCAGACCATCCCAAGCTTCCAGCACTCGCCACACCATCTGACCATGGGCTACATTTAAAACATGCTTTCTGGCTCTTTCTTGCCAGGGAAAGGATATGAATAACAAGCTGGTACAGCCTTCTTATAATGCCACATTTTTCTGGTTAGTAAAATCTCTGGCAAAAACATGAAGAAGCGGATGGCTTGCAGTGTGCCAGCATGCCAGATGCAGGCTGGATGCCTGCAGGATGATGGGCAGCTGGACATCACCTTCTCCAGCAGCACCCTGGCCTGTGAAACACCCTGACCCTGGGGAGGTGGAAAGGTAAGCTGACTCAGAGAAGACATGTGCCTATTTTCCAATAGCCCTTCTACCAAACCAAACACTTGGAAGAACTGGTGGAGCTATGAGCAAGTTGTGGGCAGTAGAACTAATGAGACTTCATTTCCTATGGATTTGTGTCTTGTGGCTGGACTTTCCAGTGTCTGAAGACCTATGAGCACCAAGGAGACACTCTGCAGTCAGGGTGTTCACAGCATCTCCCTCTTCATTCCCACCTTGGATTCCTCCTCCAGCCTCTAACTGGAGCTGGGCTCAGGCCATCAGCTCTCCCAGGGCATTGGGGACATCCTTTTCCCCCAGTTCCTCCCCGTCCTGGGCTCTGGCTCTGGCTTAATCTCTCGGAAACAAATACTTTCATTGCATGGCTGGCTGAAATAGATCCAGTGAACTCAAAAATAGAGGGTGAAGTAGCCGGCAGAAGTGACTAACAAAAATGCCTATAGTAAGAAAGCCAGCATAACAACCTTACATAAACAATAAATATAAAGCAGGACCAGCCCACATCCTTGAGTTTAGAAGCCACAAATAAAAACTTTCTCAGGGCCAGGAGATGCTGGGCATGTACCACACACCCCTGAGCACTCAGGGCAGTGAGGGAGAGGGAGTGAGTTGTGATGATGGCTCCCAGTTGCCTCCCTGGACATCAGCACTGTCACTTCCCAAGCTCCCCCTGCATCCATCCCCAGAAAGCTCAGCAGTGCAGTCCCTGCTGTTCCACCTCCCGCTGTGGTTGTGCATCCCAACCTCTGCACCGTCCTGCCACAGGTCACCCAGCCCAGCAGCACAGGGTGAGTGGAAAAAGGCTGGTAAACTCATCTGTTTGGTACAGCTGGGCAGGCACAGGCTGCTTTTCCCACATTAAAAGTGGATCTGTTTTTCATATGGTGCTTACCCTCAGTAAAACTGATTATGTAGTGCCAGCAAGGAAACACTGAGCTTTCCTGACCTGCACATGGTTCAGTGCCACAGACTGTTGCTACACTAAACACTGCAAGGGCACACAGACTAATGTGTCACCGTGAAGATACATGACAAAACAAACAGAACACATCAGATGAAGAAATGAAAAGTTACCCAGCTCTATTGACAATGCTGCAGGTGTCATATGCCCAAAGCTACATAGTTTTTAAAACAGACAGAAAATGAGACCAGGCATGTTCTAGTGGCCATGGGGTTTGCTGCCAAAGTGCATGGTGCAGCACAGCATGGCATCACAGTGCCTGCTGGGGGGAGCAGTGATTCCTCTCCAGGGCTGCAGGAGGGGTGAGCAGGGATGCAGGCACAGCTCCCTGCATACACACTGGGCAGGAGCCAGCAGCACATGTGGCTGGGCTGAGGGAAAGGTGCTTGCTGCCATGGAGAAGCAAAGCCCCCTGCCCAGAGCAGCCCTGGCACCTCTGGAGTGTTATCCATAAGGCAGAGCCAGGCTGATCACAGTGCACACCAGAGAGACACAAGGCATAAACAGGAATGAGAGAGGCTCAGACGGGTTTGGAATTCCAGCCTGAATTATCCACTGACCTTCTACTTTCCCTATGGCTTGGCTTTCCACGTGTAAAATGCAGAGGCACATATAGACAGCTTTTCCCACTGACAGTAGAACACATGCACTAAGACTGTATGGCACCAGAGACCACAGAGGTTTAAAAATAAATACCTTTTTAAGACAATGAAGAATAAATACCCATCACATGAACAAGTGCAAAATTAGCTGGGACCATGTTGTCTATGGACAGGAATTCACTTTGCTGTCAAGCTGGATTTTGGCAGAGCTGACAGGCCACAGGGTGTGATCCAACAGCACATCCCCTGCTGCAGGAGACAACCAGGACAGCAGGACATGGCCTTGGTCTGTATTTGCAGCTTACTCCATGCATCCCACACCTCCTTTCTTTGCATGATAATCTGCTTCCCACAATATTTTCCTTCCTAAAATTAACATGAAAAAGAGAGCAGAACAAACATAGCCTCAAACTGCTGTTTGAACAGCACTGGGTTACTAAAAGGAAAAGTTAAAATAAAGCAAGCTGAAGATGCTATCATCTGGAGTAGAAGAGGCTAGACTGAGAGTCAGCAAGAGGCTTCAAGACAAGCTGGGGGAAGGATGGCTGTCCTTCACATCAACAGCTAAATATCTCTCAGGTCCCCTCTGCACTGGAAATCAACTTTCAGATGGGGCTGGCCACTCTTTCATATTCACTGCCTGTGCCACAGTGACACTGCCACTAACACCTAATTTATTTTGTCCATTTAGGAGATATCTAGTTATCTCAATTATTTAACAATGTGTAAAATTACAAACATATTCAACTACAATATGTTCCTCTTGCGTAAACCTCTCCTCTTGGCCACATACATAATGAAAACCCTGTTGAGTCAGTAATAAAATCCAGAAAGCTTTCAAGTCTCAGAACTGAATGTTCAAATTTTGTGGCTCACTTCCTTTTCTAACCAGACAGCAGGGCTGCCAAGAGAATTTCTGGGCATTCAGCCCCTTTTGATATACATACACACACAAATATATATATAGCACTCTGCTGGGACTGGCAGAGTGCAGGCACTAATTGTTTCAAATGCAGTTATGAACAAATGCACTTTAAAAATAAATCAGAATACTACTTGTTTTCATCTGACAGAACAGACATCTCAGACCTGGACAGGGAAAACGATCAGCTCCAGCTCTGTCAATAAATAAATATTTGCAATTCGCTCTAGCAGAGGAAAAATGCAGCACTAATTTTGGGAACAAACCTCAAAAATTCCTGCTGGGAAATACCATGGCTCTTTATGCAAATAGACTGGTTGCACATGCAAATGCATGATTAAGGTACTGTGTGCATGTACAGGTCAGATGTGATCTAGGACACCACAGGTTTGGAGGCTAAGCCCTGCTCCTGTGAAGAGCAGAGCATCCTCACCCTTCACTGGAGCCAAACAGTAATGAGCAAACTGAACCAATCACAACTGGAAGATTTTGTATTTTGGCTAAATACAAGAGCTTTAATGTTATAATACACAGAATACTTGTGGATCCTGCCCAAAAAGACTAAATCCTTTGCACTATTTATAACAACAACCACCACCACAATTACATTTATTTCTCTTCAGAAGCACTGCCTGCTTTTATATTTATAATGTAAGCAGCATATTTCAAAAAGGGGTCTGAATAGATTTCACATATGTCGGTGCAATCCAAGAGCAGCAGCCATGTGAAGGGACAGCAAATATTCAATGAGTTTCACATGGCATGGAAATACAAAGCAGAGTTGGAGTCTGAGATTTTCCCACACTTTGGCTGACTACATTACCAATAGGATCCAGGGCATGGTGCAGCACCCCCACAACACTCAGAGGTGCTCACTCTGCTGTGGGACCACTGAATGAGAGATGCACTGGCAAATAAGCACTGGCTGAGGAATGAGACTCTGGCTCTTCACGTGACAGGCGGAGCAAGGTCATCCTAACCTACCCTGCACTCTAAACTGGGAGATTTTTACATCACTTTCATGATGAAATTTTTCCATTGTCAGTGGGCAATGAGTCAGAAGGGAGAGGGATGCTGTTTACTGAAAAGCTCTTGGCTCTAGATAGAGTAAAAGGGAAATATATAGGAGAGGCTAAGGATTGGATCCAAGAAGAACATAAGAAAAATAAAACACAGACAAAATATGGAAGTGAGTGTGGAGGTGGAAGCAGAAATACCAAAGAGAAGAGAAAAGGGAGACACATCTAGAAGAACTCAGACAGAAAACTGGACACAGGCAAAGAATAGCAGAAGGATGTAAATGGGAAACAGAGATATGAAAAATGGTGAGTTCCCAAATTGTGTGCTATTGAAGTACATGTGCCCTTTTAAAAAATAAATCCATAGCAGGATGATCCTGATATTATCAGGATGCTATTGACCTTATCAAGACAGCCAGCTTGCTCTGGCAGAGGGTAAAAAATAAAGGTGCCTGACTAGTGAATGACTAAATGATTGGAATCAAAGGGAAGACCCATTGCTCCCCAGAAAAACACCATTCCTCCTCTTTAGAGGGGTCAACCTGTGCATTGTAACTGCTCTGCATATGCTCCTATCATTCACAAGCACCTATCATGTTCTCATTTCTGCTTCAGGTACCTTGTCCTTGGCACACCCTCCTGATCCTCAGAAGTCAGGCAATAACATTTATCCCCTGTCTACAGAGACACATTAAAGCACAGGGAGATGAATGACTTGTCCAGGACCAAGCTCTGAAAACCCAGAGCTTGAACCCAGCTCTCCCAAGTTCCAGGTCAGAACTGCAGCTGCTAATGAGAACCAACAAAATGTAAAACATGCAAATGAACCATCTTGAAAATTTTATAAGTGAAAGTCCTGCTTCAGGCATGAATGGAGTAAGTGCAGACTCTAACAGGCAAATTCTTTGCCATCCCATCTCCTGAGTCCCAGAAATCCTGTTGATCTGGACTAATAAATTTCCCTGAGCCCCAGACATTCTCTTGGCTCTCATCCCAAGCTCACATAAGAAGCTATTTCATAGACGAAGTTCTTATTTACAGTTACTCAACTCCCATAATATTTTATCTGAGGTGGCATTTTTAACACTCCCCCCCTCAATACTGGATGAACTGTCTCTTTCTTTGCTTTATAGGTTTGTAACTAATCTAGTTAAAATCCCATAAATATTGGGATGTTTCTGTGCTCCCCATTCAGACAGGAGGCAGGCTGAGGAAAAAGTCCATTCGCACTAAACTGATGGTGACATCCAGACTGGGGCTGACAATTAGTTCATTTTCTAAGGCTTCTGTCAGTGTGCCAGCTGCCCTTCAGGAGCTGACTGTGCATCAACTGTGCAGCCTCCTACACGTGTGATGCTTGGGCAAGAGTGTCCATAAAGCCACTGAGAGCCACCAGTCCTTGCCAGGTCTCACAGAGGGTTAATGTGCTCTTTGCTACCCCTGGGGGACCCGGGCAGGAGCCATGGCTTTACTGCAGCCCTGTGTGCCACTCCAGCATCAAGGGATGTGTGGGGGGTCACAAATGCAGGGAATGTGGCTCCAGGGAGCAGCCAGCAGGACTGCTGGAATCAAGGAGTCTCAGTTTGGGTCCAGGACAGCCAGGTTTGCCTGAGCCACTGCTCACAGCAAAGAGGTGTGAGAGGGCCATAAATGAGAAATGGGCTGTGGTTCAGTGTGCAAAGAAAAGAAGGTGCTGCTATATACCCCTTCTCCTGGATGTGCAATGGCCCTGGGTGCTGCTGTGGCAGTGCCAGTCCTCAGCCTGGGACCCCCCTTCTCCTGGCACCTTCCTTTCCTGATGCTCCCTGGGCAGTGGGGTGCTCTGTGCATCGCTGTCCCAAAAGGAGCTGGCAGGCAAGGCAGCTGCAGCCAGTGCTCCAAGGTAAAGGCAGCCCCTCAGCCCCGTGCTGGGAGGCCCAGGAAGGAGAGGTGCTGAGCTGCTCTCACCAGGATGGTGCTGTCCTGCACTGAGCAGGTACCCATGGGCCAGCCCCACCCCCTTGTGCCACCAGCATGGCAGGTCATCTGCAGTCAGGAAAAGCATCCTTGGCAGGTGAAGCTGGGGAGAAAGTGAAACTATCTCACCAGGACTTGTGGCTTTCACACACTATTGAGATAACTACCACTTTTTTTATACATACTTGCATATATTTAATCATAAAGTTCTCAGCTAGCCCTAAGACAGGTGTCTGCTCCCTAACTCTACTTTTTTTTTTTTTTCCAACAGAAAACTTTTCTGAGAAGTTAATCAGCCCAGGATCTCTTTTGAAAAGGTTAGGGCTTTTTTCTTCAAGAGCTGCCAACAATTTAATCAGATTATTGAAATAAACTCACTTTTCAATCAAGGATAACTTCTGAGGAAATCAGAGAGAGGCAGATGCAGCCACCCATTCCTTGGGAACTTTCCAAAACCCAAATGTCACTTGTTTCAGTTAATCAACACATGCTAATTAATCGATGCCATTAATTCTGACCAGATATATCAGCCTTAATGTCAGTATAATTGAAGAGAAGCTAGTTCTCAGAAAAGAGCTCCACCAATGTCAAAACTAACACATAAAAAAAATCTTGAACGTGGAAGTGGGTTCGTGACTGTTCTTGTCAGCATCTCGTGTATGGGAGGGGTGTCCAACCTACTGGGTGGGGAGGGCTCTTCACATTTTGCTTTCCCCACAGCACCTGGTTCCTCTCACCTTTTAGAAATGTTCCTCCTGACATAGATCCAGGATCTCAGCCATGGTCCATGGAAAACTACAAGCACTGCATTCTGGCCTGCACACTTCCCATACACAGGGTTTGCTGCCCTGCTATGCTCACTCCTGAACTCTCCATTGCACACCCCACCTTCATCAGGGGTATTTCAGCAGCAATCTTCTTCTCCTGCCAGAAGAACTGCCTGTGACTGTCCCTTTCCCTGGCTACATCAGCGAGGAAATGCTTCTGACCACACATCCCTACCACCCAGTCCTCTATTTTTGAAGTATGTAAGGCCTGAAATGTAGAATTTGGGATTTTACACCAGCTAATATTAATAGAAACATTCTCAGGATTTTTTTCCCCCCAGTGTAAATGGAACACTTTTATTTTTTTTAGCATGTCTCTGCAGAGCTCGCAGACCCAACACTGCAGCATTGTACCTGCCCCGGGAGCGCGCTATAAACACATCTGCCCAGCTGCTCTGCCAGCCCCACTGGGCTCTCTATAAACCAGGAAAAGTAAACCTGTACATTCAATATTTACTGGTTTCAGTGTGTATAATCTACAAGTGTTTTTAGCAGCACAAGTGAGGCACAATTTCAATCAATGATTTTTATTTTGTTAAAGGCTGCTTGGATACATCCCTGAAACCAGAGGCTCTCTTCTCACAACCAGTTACAAACATTATCATGTTATCACACACTGCTTCTCTGAAAGACCCATCCTATCCAGCACTTTTCTGCTCTGATCCTAATTTATCTGTAAATCTGAGATCATGGGGGGTGGGTACAGAGGCAGACTCCAGGTTGGGCAGTGAGAGAGGACAGTGGGAAACTCGTGGTTGACTGTGTGCAAAAAGAGAGATGGATGCAAATTGTTAAAAGAATTAAAATACAAAAGCAAATTTATCTGAAAGTAAATAGCTGGTGACCAACACTAATTTTCTTTTACAGTTAGCTAGCTTCTAATGCTTGCTCCATGCAGAAGAGCTTCTGCTTTCATCTCAACACTGACATTGGAGCCATAACTTACGTATAACAACAGGAAAAGTGATGTTAATCCAGTCATGAAAAAGTCTCTGCACCAAAGTAGTCTGCTGATAGCCTCTGCTAACCTTTTACTTCCTGACAACATTGGTTGCAGAGAAAACAGTGAGCAGTAGACTGGCTAGTTCAAAGAGGTGTACTCCTCCCCGAGGCTCTGCACACACCTGCTGGATGGAGCCCTTTTGTGGACCCTTCCCCAGAGCAGCACACCAGCTCTCACCAGCTGGCTCCCTCCAGTTTTATTTTAGCCCCCAGCAGAGAGAAGGTAAAGAAAGATTCCATTAATGTAGTTTCTTCTTTGTTCACCTAGAAAAATCACCCCAACCAGCTCCCCATAACAAGACAAATCATTGGTGTTTGGATGCTAGTAAAGTCCAGAAATGGTTTAGCACTTCTTCCCCATCAAGTAACACTGGCATGAGTAATTATTTGCACATTCTTGGATCATAACTCCATCTTCTCAAGCATTCTTAAGGCACATACATGATCTCCTGTCTGCCTGCAAGTCCTCCCTATCTGCAAGGATGACATCGTGTCTAATCATTTGTCTGCTATCGATTTTTCCACTGCACTATCAAAGACTGGAAGCAAGAGGCAGGAGCAACTGATTTCCAGCACTGGAGTATCCCTGGAGGAGGTTGTGGCTGGTTTCCTTACATCACTTAGCTCATTAAATAAGCATGCTCAAAAGAAGAACACAGCTAGCTGCCACTGCAAGGTGCTCACATAACATACTGGGAGCAAAGGGTAGGAGCAGAATAGAAATGAACAGTAATGCAGCTAACACAGCTAAGGTCCCACTGTGTTTTAGTAACAGAAAATGAGAACATAGCAGAGAATGAGTAATGATTTTGGACAAAGCCAACAGGCACCTCAGGGGATTCTGAAATTAATCCTGTGACATTTCCAGCAGCTAGCCTGGAAAGCGCAGTAAGTGACAGAAAGCACTGTGCGGCAGAGCATGTTCAGCTTCCTGCCAGAGCAGGCCTCTCCTCCCATCTGTTTACACAGAAAAAGAATTAATTAATACTCTCTTATTTTTTCAAGAAAATAGCTATAAAAATCTGTTAATGAAATCAAAGGTTAAGCAGCTCCTTTGAATGTCCATAGATTAGTGACAGCAAACTATCTTGTCAGGTCATAAACAGCAGGGAGAGAAAGAAAGCATCAACAGCAAGGCAATGGGTTCCTGTACCCTTAACACAGACTAACCTTAAGGAAACAGTTTAATTATAATGAAAGAAAGCCCCTTCAGGAAAAGAAGAGCTTGTAATATATTTCAAATGTAAAAAAAGAAACAAACAAGCCTGAACCTACCAAAGAGAGCATGTTCTGGGCAGACAGTCCCACAATGCAGATACAGGCAGGAGCTGGCTGTCTTCAAGGTGCAGTTAAGCTGTAGACTAAAGCAGACAGCAGCTGACAACCATTATGGATCACAGCCTGGTGTGCTTTAGTCAAGGATTTCTCAGGCACAGCACAATTGACTACAATCTCAGGTTCAGCTGGCTCCAGTAACTCCTTGCTATCATGAGCAACTTTCTTCTGAGCATGGTTATTTTGTCTTAAAAGATGTCAGTGCACATCCATTGCTCCACTGGGAAATCCTGCACTCTGAAAACCAAAGTGTAACATGAAGATGTCTCTACTGAGGTCACTTGGGATGATTAATTCTCTGTGGTGACATCTCTGTCTGAGACCTTTATCTCAGCAGATGCTTGGAAAGAACCTGTCTATATCCCTGACACCTCAGCCTCCTTCATGAAAGTCATGAAACACAGCTGTGAATTCTTTTCTGGAATTTATAAAGAGATTACAGGCTCTATTGCTACCTTCTGCAAGCTTCCTGACTGCATAGCATGAAAACAATAGACATAACTAGAGAGACACAGCCCACAATAATCTTAGCATTGCAAACTTCAGCTATAGGGAGGTGCTTGATGCAAACTGCACCTTCTGGATGTAGTCTAAAGTACACCTGCATGAGAGTAGGTGAACATGTGTGAGTAATTCACCCATTCACTGAGGGTAGTCACTGGGACTGAAATAAAGTTAATGCCAGATCCTTGAATGACCATGACAAAGGCATTTTGAGTCTCTGAGGAGCTAAGCAGGAGCTGGCAGTAACTGCTGCACGTTTCTGCATCCAGCTGGGTGTGAGGAAGCCATGCAATACAGACACGGCACACGAGAGCTTCAACAGGAGCATGCCAGCCCTGACCATCAGCAGGGATGCTTCCTGCCTCTGCCATTGCTGTGTCCCTTGTGTCCATGTAGGGTGCAGGTATCCTTGTATCTATGTAAGGTGCAAGTACAGCCATGCAATTCACACCTCAAGGCAGAAATATGCACAACTGAATAAGACATCAGATTTTCCTTCTCTGTTTTCCCGCTGGATGAGGAGGCTCACAAGTTCCTCTTGCACTTCCACACAATGGGAACCTCCACAATACCTTGACAGCAGCCAGAGGAAAATGCAGCACACTGACAAAGCAGTGTCTCCCACTGCACAAATACTGCAAAGCAAACCCCCCACATGTTAGAAACCACAAGCAAGGCACAGACTGTAAAAAACTGACAGGCATGAGCGTAGCTGAAGGGAGGGCAGTAGGGAAGAGGAAGAAAACAAATAGGAAATGCCATACTCGAAAGAATTCAGCATAAACTGTGAACAAATCAAAGCAAGGAAAAACTTCTGAACCCACTTGAATTTCAGCTGCCAAAGCCTCCTGGCTACCTGGCTGCTCTGCCTGTGCATTGCTATGCTTAATTTGCCCCACTGGATTTGCACCTCCTGTGAGTGACTGAGAGGAGCCTTTGACTCTGGGAGGACTGATTTAGTGCAGCAGGAACCCGCGGGCTGGCAGGGGCTGCGGGAGAGGCCCAGCCCAAGGTGGGTAAACACGGCCGTGGTTTAACCCGGCAGGCGCCGAGCACCGCGGAGCCGCTCCGTGCGGGGGGTGGGGACTGGGAAAAACAGCGCGGCCACGGCTTTAGAGAGACAGTTGGACAGAACAGAAAAGGATGGAATAGTAACAGTAATACTAACAATAATAACAATAACAACAATAATAATAGCAGTAGTAGTAATAATAATAATAATAATATAGTAGTAGTAGTACTACTACTAATAATAATATTCACACAAAACAAGCAATACCCAACGCAATTTCCCACCACCCCCTGACCAGTGTCATATGATGCAGAATTTCCCTTTGACCAGTTGGGATCAGCTGTCCCTGCTGTGCCTTCTTCCAGCTTCTTGTGCATCCCAGCCTCGTTGGTGGGGTGGGGGAGAAGCTGAAAAGTCCTCAGCTTAGTGCAAGCACTGCTCAGCAACAACTGAAACAGTGTGCTATCAACATTCTTCTTATCTTAAATCCAAAACACAGCAATGTACCAGCAACTAGGAAGAAAATTAACCTTATCCCAGCCAAATCCAGGACATAGCAGAAGAGGGAAGGACATGGAGAAGACTGGAACAGCAAAACAGAGAAGAAAGAGCAAGAAAGAAGAAACCCAAAGAAATGGATCAGCAAAAGAAAAAGAGAATGAGAAAGAGGAAATTAAACACAGTACAGAAAAAGGGCTGGATTTACTAAGATTTTTCTCCAGAGTCGACATGGTTGTAAACCTCTGGTGTGCTCCAGTTTGGTGCTGGATACTTACTGCTAGTGGGAGCCTCTGTCCCACACAACCCTTCATGCTGCTCCATGAACAGCTCCTATGTACAGCTATGAAAAATTGTTGCTGGGTGGAGGGAAATCGAGCCAGTTATTTTTTCTCTGATTTGTTTCTCTGGAAAGTCCTTTCCCTGGAGAACACAGGCCTGTGAAAATGACAGGATACACTCAGTAAATCTGTAATAGCTGCTATGCAAGCAGTGTCAAATTCCTGCTTTGCATTAACCAAGGTCCAAGTGACTCCCTACAGCACAAAAAGTGAGAAACCAGTAAAATACTCACCATATCATGAAGCAGGGGCTATTTCCCAGTTCATGTAGGACAACAAAGTTCTGGAACAATACATTACACTAAACAAAATCTAAAAAAGGAAGATACTCCAAACTTCTTCCTGTTTCCTGATGCACATCCAGGATATGCAGGCACAGCCTGGAGTATAAATGCTGGGTCATGGTTTGAGACAGTGAAGTGTGTGCAGGGAAAGGGTCACAGTCTAAGCTGAACTCCAAAGAAACTCAACCTATCTCAAGTGTTGTCAACTACTTGAAATTCAGGACAGGTTTGTTAAAAGGTGCTTCAAAGCTTTCGAAATGACCTTTTCTTGAGCAAATGTAGGTACAGTTAGTTTCCCATCAAAGTTGTGTGAATGTATGGTGAGACACGAAATCAAGTGAGAAAAAGTGCTATTCATTGATTTTTCCTTGTCATTTGCTGAATGTTGTGAAAGTCATAGATCAAAGCAAAATGCTCGATGCATGTCCTTAAATCAGATGTAATTAAACAAACAAGTGTTTGCATAAATCCCTGAAAAGCAAAACTGGCCAATTTACACATACAATGGTGTTTTAGCTTCTTCTTTTTCAAAATTTTTGAAATTTTTTGAAAATTTTCATTAACACCTTTCCCCCAAACCACCACAAAGTAAAACGTCAAGCCAATTTACTCGAATGAAAAGAAAACCATGAAGAAAGAAATTGAGGAGGAGAAAAACCCTCCAACGGGAGGGAATTCTCTGGCCCGGGAAGGGGGCTGGCCACGGCAGGGAGGAGGGTGTGCAGCGCTGAGGACATGAACCCTTCTGCCAGGGCCGCGGGGACATCCCCGAGGAGGAGGAGGAGCAGGAGGAGCCGAGCCCCGCAGCGGAGTCACCGCTGTCCCCTGCGGGACACCCACGGCACCGGCCCGTCCCGGGTCACGGCACCGCTCTGCGGGAGAGGCTGCCCCGGTCCGGCCCACCCCGTCCTGCTCGCGGGGCGGCTGTGGGGCCGGGGACAGAACCGGGGGACAGAGCTGGAGATAGAGCCGAGGACAGCGCCGGGTCATGGCCCGGCTGTCCCCCGGCCCCCGTGGCCGGGCCGGCAGCGGCAGGTGCGCCGTGGAGAGGCGAGGCCGCCCAGCGCTGCCGCCGAGCGCCGCCAGCGCTCCCCCGGTCCCGGACGGGCTCCCGCGCCCCGCGGCCCGGCAAGGTCCCACAAGGTGCCTCATCATTCCCGCTGGTGTGGGAACGCACAGGGAACAGCGCACGGGCCGCGGCCCCGGGAGCGGCACTTACCGGAGCCCTGCGCACCGTCCTTGCCGTCACCTTTCGGCCGTGGCACCGGGCAGGCGACGAGAGCACCGGGCTCGGCTCCTCCGAGCGGGGCTGCGGCTGCCTCCCCTGCCCTGCCCTGCCCTGGCCCTGCCCGTCCCGGGCGGCACACGCAGGGACACCCGCTGGATGGGAATGCCGCAACCAGGTTAATCACATCCCTCCTCTCCGCATCCCTCCCTCCCCGCTGTCCCCCTCGCCCCCTCCCCTTCCACTTTTCGTGGCCTTTGGAGGGGGTTTTGCAAGCTCTTCTTTGAATCCGCCTCTCCACCTTCCAGCCTTGAAGGCGACAAGAAAAACCCCAAAGTTGTGTTGGGAACAGTAATCTCATTTGCAAAGAAAAATCCCTGGAATGGAGACTCATTGTAACGCCTTTGGGCAGCAGACCCAACTGCTGGGCTGCTTCAATAAAGGAGCGAACTGCAGCAGAACGCCAGTTGGCTCCTCCAGCACAGTTCTCCTAAATCATGATAGACAGATTGCGTGAAAAACAGGAATTCCAAAGAATTTCCTGCCCTGGGAACAGAAGTTAAGGCTATATTTAACAACATCTGAAGCTGTCAAGAATGCTTTGTGGTTGGATAACAGAGCAGAAAAATGTGAAAAATGCGGGCTACTGCTATACCAAATATGGAAATATTGTTACGTCTGGGGTCTAAATCCCATCTGGAAGTACTTACAGCCAGGAAAAGAAAAGACGCCACAACAGAAGCTAAAACTATCCTCCCTATCCCCAAATATTAAACTTCAACAAGGCAATACAATTCAAGGGCGCCCACCTCGGGTGAGGGACACTGAGCCCGGGGCTGCACAGGCTCGGGGGGCTGTTCGCTGCCCGGTCATCCCGCTCCTGGCCTGGAAGCCGGGCACGCCGGGTAGGGAATCGCTCGGATGCTCGCTCAGCACGGAGCGAGCCCGGCACGGCCGGGTGACCCTGCGGGCCGTGGCACAGCGCGGGCGCTCAGGGGGCCCGGAGCTCTCCCGCCGCTGCCCGCGCAGGTGGCACAGCCCGGTGAGAACGGCCCCTCACGGTGCCAGCCCGGCTCCGTCCCGGCCGGGCCCGGACACCCGCGGCACAGCCCGGTGAGAACAGCCCCTCACGGTGCCAGCCCGGCTCCGTCCCGGCCGGGCCCGGACCCTGCGGCACAGCCCGGTGAGAACAGCCCCTCACGGTGCCAGCCCGGCTCCGTCCCGGCCGGGCCCGGACCCTGCGGCACAGCCCGGTGAGAACAGCCCCTCACGGTGCCAGCCCGGCTCCGTCCCGGCCGGGCCCGGACCCTGCGGCACAGCCCGGTGAGAACAGCCCCTCACGGTGCCAGCCCGGCTCCGTCCCGGCCGGGCCCGGACCCCCCGCGGCAGCGCCGGCGGTGCCGGGAGACGGGGCGGGGCGGGGCGCCGGGCGCGCGCCAGCCGCATTCCTGGGATGCCGCGAGCGCTGGACGCGGCCGCGGCCCGGAACGCGCGACGTCAGCGCCGCGGCGCACGCGGCGGCCCCGCGCCCTATATAAGGCGGTGGCGCCCGCCGCTGCCTCAGACCGCGCCGGCCGCGCTCCCGCTTTGCGCTCACACTGCTCCCGCTGCAACGGCGCTGGACATGGGCTCCGCGGGCACCCGGCCCGCGCTGGCGGCCGCTCTCCTCTGCCTGGCTCGCCTGGTAAGTGCCGCGCTCCGGGAGCTGGAGGGAGGGGAGGCGGGTCGGGCGGCTCCGCTCGGCTCCCGGCGCTCACCAGACGCTCCGCTCCGCTCCGCAGGCTCTGGGCTCGCCCTGCCCCACCGTGTGCCAGTGCCCGGCGGCCGCGCCGCAGTGCGCCCCGGGCGTGGGGCTGGTGCCGGACGGCTGCGGCTGCTGCAAGGTCTGCGCCAAGCAGCTGAACGAGGACTGCAGCCGATCGCAGCCCTGCGACCACACCAAGGGGCTGGAATGCAACTTCGGGGCCAGCCCCGCGGCTCTGAAGGGCATCTGCAGAGGTAAGCGGCGACCCCGCTCTCCCGGGACGGACCCCGCGCCCCGCGGTGCCGGGGTTCGGTAATTTCGAGCCCATGTATGGTTATGCTTTGTTGTCGGTAGCTTGGCAGAAAGGCACATGACTTCAGCAGTCTGGAATGCGATTCACTATGTCTGGGCTCCGCTAAACGCACATAAGGAAAAGTGATTCCTGACTAAGTTATTGTTCTGGCCCCGCGTCCCCGGGGGGTTGTAGGGAGCTCCGCTGTACACCGAGTTTAACAGACCAGCAAATACCTGGGCTTAAACCAACGATTCCCGCCGCTCACTCCCTTCTTTCCCTTCCCGTTGATCTCTGCAGCACAGTCCGAGGGAAGACCGTGTGAATATAACTCCAAAATCTACCAGAACGGCGAGAGCTTCCAGCCGAACTGCAAACACCAGTGTACGTGCATAGATGGAGCTGTGGGCTGCATCCCGCTCTGCCCGCAGGAGCTCTCTCTTCCCAACCTGGGCTGCTCCAGCCCCAGGCTGGTCAAAGTCCCCGGGCAGTGCTGCGAGGAGTGGGTCTGTGACGAAAGCAAGGATGCGCTGGAGGAGCTGGAAGGCTTCTTGAGCAAAGAGTTTGGTCCGGATGATTCCGAAGGCGAACTAACCAGGAACAATGAGCTAATTGCCATTGTTAAGGGAGGCCTGAAAATGCTACCCGGTGAGTGTGTGGGTTTATCTGGGTGACAGTTAAGGGGAGGAGGCCAGAGGGTGGCTGTGGCTGTATGACCCCTTAGACCCCAAGGGAAAGAAAGAAGGAAACCTAGTGAGAGTATATGTTTAGACTAACCCCTCCTTTTCTTTTCCAGTTTTTGGATCCGAGCCACAAAGCCGAACTTTTGAGAATCCCAAATGCATTGTGCAAACAACCTCTTGGTCCCAGTGCTCAAAGACGTGTGGAACTGGCATCTCCACAAGGGTGACAAACGACAATCCTGACTGCAAGCTCATCAAAGAGACCAGGATATGTGAAGTGAGGCCATGTGGCCAGCCCAGCTATGCCTCCCTAAAGGTAAATACAGACTCTTCTGGTGTTCCTCTTCTCTTAAGCGGCTTCAGGTAGGGGGTACAGGCTGGAAAAGAATCTTCTGCTAATGTTACTGCCTTTCCTTTGCAGAAGGGAAAGAAATGTACCAAGACAAGGAAGTCCCCCTCCCCAGTGAAGTTTACTTACGCTGGATGCTCCAGTGTGAAGAAGTACCGCCCCAAGTACTGCGGCTCCTGCGTGGATGGCAGGTGCTGCACACCCCAGCAGACCAGGACTGTCAAGGTCAGGTTCCGCTGTGACGATGGGGAAACCTTCACCAAGAGTGTCATGATGATCCAGTCCTGCCGCTGCAACTACAACTGTCCGCACGCAAACGAAGCCTATCCCTACTACAGACTAGTCAACGACATCCATAAATTTAGGGACTAAGTTGTGTTGGGGGTGGGATGCAAAACAGAATTTTGAAGTATCCAGCCGTGGAGAAAGGACCTTTGATGGAAGTGGTGCCTTGCCCATTTGAGGGCAACATCGAGATGTTACAGGAGTGCACTGTGCAACTGGACACTAATGCAACAGAGATTTAAGCATACTTAAAGCTTCATAATACTGGAGCAACTTTACTGCTTCTTTTTGGAGCACCTTATCTAATTATATACTGTTTTCTGTTTGTAAGTGATCAGATTAATGTTTTGTTCTGGTTATGAAAACTTCTATCCTGTTCAATTTAACACTATGCTTCTCCCCCTCCCCTTCAATCTTCTCCCACCCTTTCCCAACTAAGTTGGAAGTTACATTCCTTCCTGAGGTGGGCACTTGTGGGGTGTTCACAGTGGCAGCTATTATGTACCAACTGTAGTTTAATGGCAAACAGAAATCAGTTGTTTTAAAGCTGAGTATTTTATTTATCAAACTGTAGCTTTTTGTTTGTTTCCTCTGAGTTTTTTTACCCCTTCCAGCCCCTGTAATACTGGAATAAGTTGTAAATGATTTTAATTTTATATTCAATGAATTAAAAGAATTTATTTATGGAATTAATCATTTAATAAAGAAATATTTACGTAACTACTTTTAGTAGAGCATTCTGATAGGCAACAGGTTTAAATACAGCACATGCAAGAGGTTTCTGTGAAAATTTTGAATTCTGAAAAGTTTGGATTCTATGAAAGTTAAAGCAGGTTCTACTGCAGATGCAGAAATTGATTAAAAAGCCAAGTCTAATTCTTTGGACAAATGATGTTTTGGAGGAGTGGCTGCAGTCTGCAACCCCATGCTCTAGAAAGTATACACAGAAAGAGCTTGGCACTGAATGCCAATCTTTGATAGACTGAAATGTTAATTAGACTATTAGATTATTCAAACTGTCCTGGAATTTGCAACATAAGGTACTTCATTAGAATGCAGTGCATGCATGGTGATGTTGAACATTGGGATGAAAATGGTCATCAGGTCTCACGTTTTTTGGTGGCTGCTTTTTTGCAAATTAATACATTTCTATGGCAGAGGAATGCTTCCTACAGGCTGCAGGAGGTAGTTTGCTTTCACTAAATTCAAATTAAATGAGCTTGAAGCAATGACTTTTGTTAATCCTAATAACACAGTGATGAAAAGTAAACATACTGTTAACAAGAGAAGAATGTGAGGAATTTCAAGTACTTATCCCATAGAGTAGAAAGCAAGGGAGCTACTCTTTTCCTCACTTCCCCTTCCCACTTTTTAAGTATGCAATTACACTTTACGCTGTGGGACACAGATGGCATTTGGCTAAGCAAGGGAGCTCTCTGGCATGCAGTAAAAAATGACATTTAAAGGAATGAACTAGAGCAGGATCTGAGAAAGGATCCAACACTGTACACTTCTGGTTAGCCTAAAGCTGTGTTACAGCTAAGAGTGACAAGAAACCTGCAATAGGGTATTATTTTCTTGTGTGGGTATTTCTCTGTCAAAATATTCTCCCACAATCTTTAGTAAGAAAGATACTGCTCATAAAAAACAGACTGATTTTGAGGTTTTAGAATTGTGAAGGGGAGATTAATTATCAGCTATAAGCAGAATTAGTTAAGGGTCAATTTTTTATTAATTAGATAAACACTTCAATAAAATACATAGCCAAATATCTCAGAAGCTTATCTCCGGCAGCTAATGCTTTGAGAAATTACAGCCTTCCCTCTTTTCTGCTCAGTCAAGTTTTCTCCCTGAAGGCGTTCAAAAGTTGAGCTGTTTTGGAATTCACCACCTGGCCACCAGTCTCAGCTGTACCTAAACTTGTCTGTACAGTATTTGTTGACAGCAGAAGAGTAAAACACAAGGAAGCACTTTTTGTAGATCTAGCACTGAACACTTCACTACATCAGCTGCTCTCTGAGAAAGCACCAGGTTTACACATTGGGTTATTGTTGGGAGAGGAAGAGGATACACTGCTGCAGACACCCAGCAGCTGCGGGCGCATTCCTCACCATCGCCACTGTCACCCACACTTGAATGACATCCATCTTCCCACCGACGTAAGTAACAGCTCCCCAAAGATCACACGTACGTGTAACTGCACTGTGCTCAGAGACCCCAGCTGCAACACACACGTCATGGACAAACAGCCCTGCTGACTCCTGCCTGAAATGTGGCTCTAGCCAGGCCCCGGGGTTTACAGCCTGCACTTTGGTTTTGCCATGTAACTTGTGCTTCTGTATCCTGCTCCCTGTACTGTTGGGAGAACAGGGGCTGCAGGTCAGATAACACAAGAGTAAAATATACTACGTGAAGTTACCTTGATACAAAAAGAGTAAAATGAATCCCACTAAAAAAACCTGCAAATCTTCCGAAGTGGGGCTGTCACACCAACTGGCCATCATCCATATAGTCCTCTCTTCTATTTTGCATTTCACAATTACATGGCAAAACTACTTTTACAACACCATAAAAAGGAATTACTGTCATTTCTTGTGTGTCATCTTTGCTCTTGCTTTGAAACCTTTACATCCTCTGTTGTTCCAGCAGAATTTAAAAAAAACCCTAAGTAGTAGCTTAGGTTCCATTAAGTGAAGTAGCAGGACTTACAGGTAAAGTAATGAAAACAACTATAATTGTATTTCTTGTCAAAAACTAAAATACCAATATCCTGCTTCCAGAGGAATACTAGGAGATGAGGAGTTAGGAACACGATAAATAATGGACCTGACAAAAAGCTGTGCACTTGGAGTGAATTCAAACCCTGAAAGTAAAGCCACCAGCACCGTGTGGAGCTCCCTGGAGCTGGGCAGAGCCGGGGGAGAGCAGACACTGGGAGAGCGGCACTGCCTCAGCCTTCAGCGCAGGTGCCAGCACTGTCCCTGCCTGTCCCCTCTCCCGCCTGCCCGCTCCTTGGTGCTCCCTTCCCAGCCGCCAGCACTGCCACACCGGGACAGGGCACTCGGCCGAATCCGCTGCTGCCGCCACAAGGAGCGTTTATCACACTGCACCTTTAGGATCCAAGGAACGCGCAGCCTTGTGTTCCACGCGCTTGTTTACAAGGGCTTGACAGCGGTAAGTGCTGTAACACCAAGGTTACACATTAAATCTTCCCTACTGTTGAAGGCAACATAGTGAAGTTTCAGCTTCCGCAAGTATTCCATGACAGGAAACAAAAGCAGGAACACACAGCCAGACTTGCATGACTACACGAAGTCCTTGTGGGATGCTGCCACTCGCTCCCCTGAAGCAGCAGCAGGTAGAGGAAAAGCTGACATGGTACTGACAGTGGGACAAACGAGCTCTTACTGAACCGTCGTGGGGCTGTGAGAATCTCTTCATCCACAGAGCAACTACTGCAGAGCCCATGGCAGACGAGTCCCTGGGCTGCCTGACCCTCCAGCTGACACTGGGAACAGCCCATCTCCCTGCACTCATGCACTCACTGGGCTGTGCAGGAACAGGCAGTGACCCTGTGATCAGTGCCATTGCTGCAGGATTTCCAGCCCACTGAACCTGCATGAATCCCTCACACGTCTTGAGGACTGAAACAAAAAAGTTTGCAGTCATTCATGGTTGGAAGGCAAACCTACCTACCCACACAGAAGCAGTTAAATGTGTCACACCAGAGGCTTGCTCTTGCCAGATGCTTGCCTTTCTGAGATGATCCTGCAGAAATGCATGCACACAATTTAGCTTACTTGTTTAATCAGTGAAACTATTTCGATGCAGGGCTCCAAGTGCTCAGCACTCTGCAAGGGAAGGCTGTATAGTTTCACCAGCTGCTCTGCCTCAAGCCAGTTTCTTTCATGTAGACATGTCCTCCTTCTCACCTTCACAGTTTTTCCTGCATTATTACATACCTACAGATAAAACAGCACACAGAAACAGGGAAGTGTCACAGTGAAAGCAGTAACATAAAACTAGCTTTGGAAGTACCTACAAATGCACTCCAATGCGCAGACAACTAAACTGCATGGAACCGCACTGAGACTTGGAGTCTAAAAAATACAAATCCTGAAAAAAAAAAAGACTCCAACCAACAGAATGATACAATAAGCATCTGTCTATCATGCTGTAAAAACCAAACACCAAGAAACTGAATAGATGGCATCCACTGTGCTATGGCTCCCCCCATAAAACTACACAGCTATGACTTCTCTATACACAATTTATATTGGAGAAGATCCTGGAAGACCCCAAGGCACCATTCACATAAGCAACTTCATCTATCCTGAAGTACAACTACTTACAGGATGGAATGTAGCAACCATCCAGGAGGAAAACATTACACAATTTTCTCTAAGTTTTCATTTTCTAGTCAGAAGAAATTCAAAGGTGGAGTAAACACATTTGCCCAGATGGGAATCCAGCTGGGACATACACATTAACTACTTCACCACCTGACAAATGGCAGTTTCAATCAGAATGAAGGGACTCCATTTAAGTGAAACAATCAGCAGTAGCCTAGCAGTGTTTTGAGACCACTGAACATCAGATCAAAAGAAGCCCAGTATAAAGCCAAGTCAAAGACACCAGTTTCTCTGAAACTACTAATTTCCTTCAGCATCTCAAACCACTTACTCTATTAACTCGACAAAATCAGACATAAAGATGTCATGGCTGTAAAACCAGCAGTCTAGTTAGGAACTTGAAACAGAAAAACGCATTTTTCTCTACAGAGACAGATATTTGTGCTGTAGTGGAACAATGCTGCTAAAATCAATACGGATGCCCAAGCACAGCTGAAAGTAGAGGCTGGGAAAAAAGGTCAACAAAGAGATACCAGTGAGAATTTAGATCATAGAATCACAAAAATGCCAAGCTGGAAGAGACACAAACAGGATCATAAAGTCCAACTCTGAGCCTTGTGCAGGAAATCCCGAATCACACCACATGCCCAAAAGCATTGTCTAAACACACCTTGAGCTCTGTCAGACTGGTGCTGAGCACTGCCCTGGGGAGCTGTTCAGTGCTCAAACACCCTCTGGGTAAAGACACTTCTGATACCCAACCTGAACTGCCCTGACTCAGCTTCAGGCTATTCCCATGGCTCCTGTCACTGTCACCACCAAGCACAGATCGGTGCTGCTGCTCCTCCTCCCCTCACAAGGAAGTTGTAACTGCAGTGAGGGCTCCCCTCAGTCTCCTCCAGGCTGAACAGACCCAGTGCCCTCAGTCCCTCCTCACACAGCTTCCCCTCAAGTCCTTCACCACCTCTGTTGCCCTCCTCTGGACACTCTCTAATAGTTTAATGTCTTTCTTACACTGTGGCACCCAGAACTGCCCCCAGCACTCGAGGTGAGGCTGCCCCAGTGCAGAGCAGAGCAGGACAGTCCCCTCCCTTGCCTGGCTGGCAGTGCTGTCCCTGATGTCCCCAGAACACAGCTGTCCGTGTGAAAGTGATAGGGAATTCTTGGCAAGCTTTTAGTGCCACTCACCCATTCTTTTATGTAAGTAGCTACACCTCATCAACTGACTTAATATTTACCCCACTTTAGCACAGCTCTACTCCCTGTTGACACTCCTGGCAAAAGAGAAGTTCTGGAGCTACAATACAGACCCAGTAGAGAACCTGGAAAGAAGGAATGGAAAGGAAAAAGCAGCTTTCACAGTTGTTTCTTCCTTCTCCTTGAGGCAGAACAGGGATGATGGGAAGAAAGTAGCAATGCAATTTTAAAAACACTTTTGCTTTCCACCAGCTGAAATGATGCAGGAACCAGCCAGATCCCAGTGTAGTAATTTATTCTCTAAAAAGACTCCCTCTCCCTTCCCATTTCTAGTCTTCCTTCTCTGGCAGATTATTTTGACCTCATTCTGATTTGTCATGCAACCACATGAACAGCTGTACTGATGCAGCTGATGCAGAAAGTCTCATGCAAATGGATTAGATAAATACAAGGACTACTGTGACAGTCAAATAAAAAGGAATTAAATCCACCATTTCTATCATGAGTTCACAAAGACTTCCCTTATCCCAAAGGTAGGCAAAGCTCTAGTGGCTTTCCGTATTTTATCACCCTATTGATTTTTCCTGCCAAAAAGCCAACTACAGTAAGATATCCTGAAAATGCTTTTCTGCAGAAAAGTTAGTGGTGGTGAAGTCAGGCCAAGCCAGGGGAACTTTGCTTCCAAAGCAACAACAAAAAAGCTACAATGCACAGGACCATTGAGGGAAAGAAGCTCTCAGAACAAAAGCATCACTAGAGCAAAGTCACTGTACTATGGGTCCCTGAGACCTGCTGGGGCACAGTGAGAGCACATTACAAAATCACAGACAGCTGAACAACTATCCCTCTTTTTACATGCCATCTCTAACTTTCCTTTCAGTTTCAGTATTTCTTTTGAGTTATTTTTGCTGCCATTTCTTGTCTTCCATACATGTGACTTCTTTCCATTTCACCACAGATTCCCAGCAAATAAAACCATATGCACTACCATAGCAACATTTTAATACAAACAAACTGTAATCTTTGTTCACTGAAGTACACAGTTAATTTCTTTTTCTCTTATTAACAGAATCTGCATCTGCATACAGTTTAACTGAATGCCATAGCAACAACATAAACATCAATTCAAGATATTTTTTCCTTTGGAGGGCAGAAGAATAAATGTTTTTAGGAAAAGAGTGTGGGACTTCAAGCAGAATGAAATGTTTGTGACTAAACAGGGCCTGAAGTTACATCATCAGAGCTGTATATTTACACTTGGAAAGCCTGCTCTTGCACAGTGTTATACATTCTCAGCTCCTACAGATGTCAACAGAGAACAGCCATATCTGGCAGGGCAAGGACTAAATCCCAGCTATGCTGATACACAACATGCAGCTGGGACTTGCTATCAGCACTCCCATGGACTTAAAAGTCCATGTACTGCTTCACACTAGAGTCCACATTCTGCACTGAGTTCTCCTCTAATGCAGAGTAAAACTGCACTGCTGACTGAGTAACAAAAACTGGTCCAGCATGCCTTGAAGGACCAGTGCCAGCCACACATTCTGTGGCATGACCCTCTCTTCCTCTACGGATCAACAATTCCTAATGCCAAGATAAATGCGGCAAAACTTAGAATTCGAATGTGTTCATTCAAAACTGAGCTGTTACACTGACAGGGGGTACAACACTGTTTACCCATGACAACTCAATTATGCCTCATAGCCCCAGGAAGTTATACAAAAAAGGAAAAGAACCAAGTTCTCTCCCATGGCTGACTCAGTCCTACCTCCCAGCTATTGCTGTGTGCTTAGCTATGCTCTATTTTTGTCCTTTAAGGTTTGTGAAAGGGATGACATCATTAAGCTTTTAATTTTTTAAGTAGTTTGTTCATTCAAGACAAGAGCCTTTACTCTTTGTAAGCTGATAGTCCTCCAGCTCAAGCATGCTGAAAAGTCTAAACATTAAAAGAAATACTATAACAACACTACACAGAAATAGCTTGTTCCTTTTGTGACAAATAGTTTACAGAGGAAAATAAATGAGTAAGCATAGTAGGCATAAAATCAAGCACTCAATGCAAGCTGGTGGTGAATGACAAAGATTAAAACAACATCACACAGTTCTCATTCACAGACATGATCTGTTCTGAATCAAGGCAGAGTCCTGTAGGGATCTGTGTGTAATAGGACTACAATAGTATGTTTTCAAAATGGACAGAACTAAACTCTTCTAGGCAGCCTCAGCTCCACATTTGAAATTTCTAGTTCTTTACCAGAAATTTAAAAAATACAGATGCTTTTTCCTCTCCTCAGTTTATTACAAGGTGCCTGTTTCAGATTAAGTCACTCAGAAAGAAATTAAGAATTTCAACAGTCTACGAAAGTGTTAAAAAACATCTGCCTACCACAACAGCACATAAACTTTGATTAAATCAGTAACCTCCTTATTATGAAGAATGACCACTAATATGAAGAATTTTGATTTCTTATTATAAAGAAAAATTGAAGAAACCTGAATAAAACATCTGAATTGCATTTTGGTTTATATTTGATCAATATCCTCTGTTCAAACAAGTGTAACTGTAAAAATAGGTAAGTAGTAACCTAGGAATGAATGGCAAATACTACCTTTTACTCTCAGTTTGACTGAACTTTGGAAAATTATTCCCAGCTTTGTCTGGGAAATTTCAGTTCTAGTAACCACCACAGTATTCTCCTTAATCATTTTTTAAAGCCTTCTTTAAGGTAAATCTGAAGGACAGATTTAACAGCATCTCCATTTAAAAATAAATTATGTTGTGTTTGACTCACAAGGAAGCTTAAAGTAGATTTATATAAGAAAAAAAACCCCACAGGCAAACCTTCTTGTACAATTAATGAAAACCCCCAAGAGCACAGGAAAGTAATGCAAAGCACAAATCTTTGGCTCCCCAGCCAAAGACTAATCACACACATGCAGATCAACACTATTTGCAGCACTCTCCTTTTCACTATGCTCTGAATTCAAAAGAAATTACATGCTTTTACTTCAGATGAAACATTTTCTGGCAAATGTACTGTGGCAGTTTTGCTATTTGACTCTTTTATTGGTAATACTATGAAGGAGTTCAAGACTGGTCTAAAGTAATTTGTGGCTACCAAGTCAGTGTGCAGAAATCACTGATTAGGAAAAGCTTATTCACTTTCACTGAACTGAAAAAATATGAAAGCAGCACCTATAGCTAAGAATCCAGGTCCTTTAATAAGGGTTAAAAAAACAAATGTTGAAACAAGAGGTGGGCAGAGGACCAACAATGACTAAGAAAGAAAATAGAGCACAGGTGGCTACTGCCAGGGAAGAAGAAAAACTTTCCTGCTTCACCAGAGGTTGCAAAACACACAAGAGAAAGGACACATGATACCACTGGGAGGAAAAGTAGTAAGTGACTACAAAGGTCTGACGCTCTGGCCAAACTTCAGCAGTGAGCTGTCATGGCAACTCCCATTTTCTTTACAAGGGAAAAAAACCCCTTTTCAAACTTTGAACATCTCAAAACTCCTCTCCACACAGCATGACTGGTGAGGACCCAGCAGCCTGGTGCCCTGAATCCCAGATTGAGTCCAGAAGCATAAACTCTCTCCTGTACTGCTCCGTTACCTCCATGAATTCCTTCACTGCATTCTGTTGTGTTTTACCTACAACAGCACTGGTAGAAGGACACCTATGACTGAAATACCACCCTCATGGCCATTTAGCACACACCCAGGCCACCAAGACAAAAAGATTCTTGTCTCAAGCAGGAAACAGAGCCTGGGAACTAAGGCAGCAGCAACCTCAGAGAGCTGTTCAGGGTGATTACGTCCTGAAGACTTGACAAATGCTGGCTTGGCCAGACCCTTGCAAAATGATGGCAAAGGCTGATGCTGATTCCTGAGAGTGCCCTGGTGCAGTGGGGAGAGGGGCTCACCTGGCTTGCACCACTTGTGGCATTGCTGTTCTCATCCTCTAACCCTACAGGCACAGGGGACTTGGATACAGGGTAAGCTGTCTGTGATCTAGGAATCTTTTCAGAATTCAACAACTGTCAGCAGACAATACAGTACAGCAATTATTTTTCCTTTATGATTTATTTAAGTAGGCAAATTTAGCTGATATGCCAGTAAGTATTTACAATACCTAACTTCAGTAGGTACTAGGAATATGAGATGTGTAACACAAGCATTCTTTAGAAGACCAGTGTTATTTGCATTAGTGCCAGTTAATGCATCCATTT
The DNA here is from genome assembly GCF_029582105.1 of Oenanthe melanoleuca. NCBI lineage: Eukaryota > Metazoa > Chordata > Aves > Passeriformes > Muscicapidae > Oenanthe > Oenanthe melanoleuca. Next base: position 13,195,038 of record NC_079342.1, on the reverse strand, counting down.
CTATGGATTTAAAAACCCATGCTAATTTAGAAGATCTGGAGAGAAGACTAAACACACTGCAACATGCCACCCTGAAACAGTCTGACCTGTCCATTAACACATGAAACAAGATGCAACCAATTAAGGAACAGGGAAAAAAAAAAATGCGACAAGCATCCAAAATGTCACCAGAGAAGATCAAAAGTAACATAAGACCATTTTCAGCAGCTCAGTATTACACAGAAATACTGTAAAAGGATATTGATATAATGAAATAACTGCACTTTTTTTCCAGTGAATTTAAGCATTAAGACTCAAATCCACATATAAATACAAATATGTAATCAGATATTTAAACCCAAAAATTTGGCACTGAGCTGGTTAGGGAAAAGGAAAAACAATGGTGCAATTAAAGACTGCAATTAAATTAGAATATTTTTTTTTCCTGGAACCACAATGCCCCATCCTTTTATTTACATCCCAAAATATGCATTACAAAATCCAAAAATAGTCAAGCACTTTGAGAGTGCTACCTTCAGCAAATGAAGTTAAGCCAAACCTCTAGGAACTTAGTTGTATTAAAAAAATTTAATTAAATAATAAAAAAATAAAAGCTCATTCCACCCCCTTCTCTCAAAGAATTGTCATGAACTGTCCCGAATCTCCCCTTCTTCCACAGAGGAAAGGGATGAACTTTCACTGTCTGAGTTCTCTGCAGCTTCACTGCCATCTGAGGATACAGAACACAAAAAACAAACAAGCAATTAGTTTCAGCAATGTTGTTTGCTCATCAAACAGAAGGAGTTTGGTATCTTCTTTTCCTTTTAATCACTCTTTTCTTTAGGACAGCTATTTCATAAGACATAACCAGTTTCATGACATAGAATAAAGCGACCTCATTGTTGAAGGAGAAAGCAAATCAATGTTGAGAATTCCTTTTACCTGTTAAATCTTGGTCTTTCTGTCAAGTAGGAAAGCAGAGTATATATCCCCCACTGTAGATCTACTGAGAATTTAAAATTATTCTTTTGCCTTGTTTTAAATGTTGTTTTCTGGGATGTCACAGACATATATCACACCTGTACTGAATAATAAATAATTTACACTTTTCTCAGCATTTCAGTTAAGATGCAGAACTACAGAGAAATTGGAAATAGAAAATTAAACTGAAGTAGCTTTGTGCTTCTTCCACATGTTCTAGCATCCCAAAGACAGTGATAAGCTATGTAAGTCCATAAGCTAAGGGCTGGTGAAGTTCAAGGTGCACAACAACTTGTGCTTTAAGCCATGGCTATTGTGCTCTGCTGAGATCATATAGTGAAACTCATCTCCAAAACTGGTCTTCAGCTCACACCCCACTGATCCTTCTTTAACAAGCTGACCCTGGTCACCTTGTGCTGATGTCATCAAATGCCACTTGGTTGGTGACACTCAAGCAGCACAAAAATAAACTACAGCAAAGCAGGCCCATGATTCACTCTGCACTCATTGTTATTTTCAGTATTTGATCTATGAATTTAAAGATGTTTCTGAGCATTTTGTATCAAAGGTTTCATTAAAAGAATGTTACCAAAAGGGAGCTGATGAAGTATAGCTACTGTCTGGTCAAGATAAGTTCTTCAGCTGGCAAACATGGATAATACATAGGACACAGTGTGCACCTGTACAGTTTCCAAGGAATTTGTTCAAAAAAATAGAAGCATTTCACCCAGAAACATCAGAGGTCACATTTTGTCTACATTAAATCTAGTGTATAATCAATTAACATTTATATGCCAGATATGTACTGAGTAATGCACAAAGTAAGGCCTGTGAAAGCTTCTATAATCCCCTGCTATCTTCAGCCATGACTGACCTTGTATGCTGAAATCAGAGCACCTGTAGTTTCTGCTGTTAGGCAAGTCAAGCATCAAAACATCACATAAAAGAATGTGGCAATCTTCTGGCTCACAGCAACGCCCAACAGACAGATTTTACTTCTGTCTGTCTCAGTAATATTTAACAGGAATTACAGATTGTCTTCACTAAAAAAGAGCATATTTGTATGGTGCTGATAGCATTGCCTATAAATTAATATTGCCCAATTCTTCTCACCATACAACTGTCTGCAATTTACTTAAAATGTAAAATTTAAACCCTGAGTTAAAGTCTTTCAGTGGCAGTTTCCTTCCTAAATCTTTATTTTCCTTATGTAGTTGAAAGTTTCAGCCAAAATACTTCAGCCATTTCTGAAAAGAAGAATAGGAAAAGTAGGCTTTATACTCATTAAATCCTAGCAGTTTCTCTTTGAAGGTGTCTAGCTATCCCCCAGTCCTTGAATCTCAGGGAGAATGGTGACGTTCCCCCAGCATGTGCCTGCTGTGGCTATGAAAACTTGACTCTGTTCTTCCTGGGGAAGGGGGCAGATCTGAGATTGCTTAGGAAGGAAACAGTATTTCAGCAATTCCTGCAAGACTTTGCTTCTTGTTCTAGCCTGGGTCTCTTGCAAACAGGGTCAGCAGGGCTATGGCTGCCTGAGCCCCCATGCTCAGCAGACACCCTGCCACATGTCCACTCATCAGTGTGGCAGCTGTCTGCCTGGAATGCAAAGGGAAGACAAGCGTCCCTCTGGGTGTGCCAGGAGTCAGAGAGGAAAGGCAGCACTGGTGGCAATAGGATCAGCAGGATGGCTTGGGAGGAGTGGGCCACCAATACAGAGAGCCATACATGGCAAAGAAACTGGACTGCAACAAACAGAGGATGCTGCAGCAGAAAGGTCACTTTTTGGGAGATGGGAAGGGGCTAAAATACTTCTCTGATTACAACAGACTTCTCCCCATATAGTCTAGAGGTTTACATAAGATTTGGACTCTTAGCAATTATCTGTGAATGCAACTGCTAAAGCAAACTAGAAACTGTTTTTTTCCTCCTATATTCTGTAAGGATTACATACAAAAGAAAAGCACAATGACTGTGACACACTAAAATGGTACTTTGTCTTCAGGCAGAGTAATAGCAACTTTTATATTTATGTTGTGAACATGTTTTTCCTCAAATAATCCAAAATTACTGTCACAGGCATGCTGAACAGGTTCCCAACCTAACTCATGGCTGAAGTTGATTATTATTATCTTAACAAAGAAGATGACTAAGCTACGATAGAAGTTGTGAAAATCACAGTATTTTTTCCATTAGCTGTAACTTTTGCTATGTCATACCCAAGACACCTTAACAGGGAGCTATTAAATTCATTTTTATGTAATCTATAGAAACAGTTGAAACAACAACACAAATCAATGGTTCCTAAAACCTGAAAAGGCTGTTAGTGTTCTCAGAATCCCTGCAGGGATGGCTGCTTATGATGATTCCTGTAGCAGAGGAAGGTTACTGTCCTCAAGACACACATTTGCAGTGCCCTGGGATACAGCTGTTGGCACTTCCCTGCTATTACAGGCTCTCTCCTCTCCTCTTCTGCCTTTTACAGAGTCAGGTAGGTGCTGCAGCAGCATGACCTCAAAATATCACTGTTCAACCAACACTTGAGTCTTTTCCCTTAAAAGGACAATCTCCCTATTTAAGTACATGAGACAATCAATTGTAATTCCCTCCTGACTTCTAAATCATAGGGGTACAGCTGAGTACTGAAAAGCAAGCTCCTAGACAAAGAAATACGGGATAAACTCAAAAGCACCCAGCTCCATGTATTCCTGCTAGATCTGGATTCTCTTCAAATTAATTCCAAGATTAAAGTTTTCCCTCAACAAAGTCATTTTTAAAAGATAACGCTGCGCTTTTAACCCACCCAAGAAGTGACTTTGCCATTATTCTAATAACTATCTCACAACTCAGAATTATTTGTTCAATGTTAGAAGCTATGCTAGAAAAAAGTGGAGAATGATTCCTTTGCATGATTATCAGGTTCACTTAAAACTCATCTTCCCCAGACAGTCTGACTCTTCAGAAATAATCAACTCTGTCAAACATTGCTACATTAAAAAAAAAAAAAAATAGCACAAATCTGAATAGTATAGTTGTTTCAACTTAGAGGCTAAAAATATATAAAAATTCCAGGAAAGCACCAGTAAACAGAGTTAGAAAAAACACATCCAATACAGCTCATAGATGTATGACATCAGCCAGCAATTTTAAGACAAGAGCATTCTTAACAGCTTTTTCTATAGCAATCTTTTAGCTTCAGAAGGAAATACAAGACACATGGCTCATTCCTGGCAATATCCTTGACTACTGTTCATATAACTAAAATATCCAAGTATAATATAACAAGAAATAAATATATGCTCACCTTGGCCAAGAACCACCATGTCATTCTTCAGTGTTTTCAAGACCACAAATAATGTTGGATACTCAATTATTACTTTGCCTTTCAGATTGTCTAGAAGGCTTCTACTGGAATCCAGTTCATTGTACCTGAAAAATAACAGGAAGTTTACTTTGGATTTTAATACTAGCAAGGGCATAATGTACATTTACTGTGGAGGGGAAAAAAAAAAGTAAAAGGCTTTCTGGCATTTCACGTGATTATCAGGTGATACCATGTCCAGAAGAACTACCTTATAATTCAAATTACATATCCAGTCTTATTCTCCAACTCCATAATTCTTTTAAACCTTCTTAATATCTAAGCATAAAAAACAAAAGAATTAAAGTCAAATTTCTCTAAGGGTTGAAAATTTTTATTATGTCTTAGTGAGTATCTTGAGCAAATCAGATAAGGACATAGGGCTATCAAAATTGATACATTTATCAAAATCTGATTCTAAATTAAAAATAACATTTAATATTTTACTTATGGGCTTTAACACTATAGGTTTAATTTACTTGGTTAGTAGTGTACCTTATTTATCACATTTGCTTATGAATTACCAGTGAAGCCCTAAGAGGATGAAATAAAAAGCTTATCTGAACAACTACTAAAGAACAGGTATACTGGAGCACTCAGAGCTGTTTTTGTAGGAGAGATATCCTTGCACTGATACAGGAGCATTGCAGCAATAATTTGTAAATGAGATTACAACAACCTCCATGTCACAGGAAATCTCTGCTCTCAGCAGCATCAGGAGAAGCTGCCTGCAGGAATCCCCACATATGTGTGCTCCAGAGGATCCACAGGACTGGGATGTGCAGCCCCTTCCCAGGAAAGGGCTCCTCTTCAGCCCAGAGTGAAACCAGGTACATAACAAATGATACCACAGTAATGAAAAGTAAACTGAGCATCCTCTCCACAATTACTCTCTCAAACTGTAATGTTCTCTCCCAGCTCTTTAACACCAAACCTGGATGTGGGATTTTGTGGGGTATTTCAAAGGCCTCTGAAAGTGGGACCTTGTTGCTTTCCCTTGCCATAACTGAGGCATCCAAAGGATGCTCTGATATTATTACGCTGCAATCTGAGTTATGCAATTGTGTCTGTAAGCAGCCTTATTAAATTAATCACTAAGCTATTGTATCAGCTAAGGGCAAATGAAGTTCAAAACCAAAATATACCGTAGGCAGTATGTGGGGTATTTCCCATAGCTGCTCTACCTCCTCTACCATTAACATATTATACAGTCGTGTCTTCTTTTGCCAAAATCAACATGGGAGAGGTGAAGGAAATTATATACTTTATGATGTAAAATAATGTGTGATTAAAAGCAGTACACTGGGAGGCAGCACACAAGAAGAATATTGGAAGAAAACCAGGAATTGAGTTCCTGGGATTTAAGGGAAACTTAGTTTGAGCAAAAATTCTCTCATATTCAACTTCAAATCATCATGAAAATATTTGGTTTCATGTTTCTCTCAAGCCAAAGTAATTATGATCCCTTCTTACTGAAACCTTTTAAAAGGGATAGTATATTACATGTCTTATTGAATGAATGCACTCATAAGTTGTGGATTAACACACATGAACAGAAACATATCTACTGCTTTATTTACAGTACTTTAAATGCAAACTATGGCAATACCTTTCCTTTGGCAAGGACCTCAACACATTCCTTTCTGGTTAAGCAAACATTTACCACCAAGAGGCTAAAGTAATTCACATGCCACAATACACTTTCCATTATCTCATATTTTAGACAAAACATCTTTAGTGTCCAGCTTGGCATAAGATAAAACATTTGTACTTAAAACTATTTTATGATAGTAAATTACTGAAGTGTTAGATCACTGAGTCAGAGCTTTATCTTTTTTTGTTAAAGTAAATTTTATTGGTTGACAGTGACAGTGAAATTTTTAGTCCACAATGTGGGCCATAAATTTCAGGAAAAATATAACAAAGGAGCTTAATGCTTCTCTTAGTTAAACTTGTCTCTTACTTTGTATATTATCCAAAAAAGACCCCAGTCTACCACATTTCGCAAGTGCAAGTTGAGGCTTTCTGCTAATTCACCTGTTAGGCTCTTCCTTGACTGCATGCTTAAGAGATCTCAAAAGAAAATTATTATTTGGCATATCAAATCCCAAGTCTACTGAAGAACAGCTCCTGAGCAAGACTGATTTTTTGGGTTATCTCAGAAAGACCAGGCCATGATAAAAATCTTTCCAATTTCATCGCACAACTAGAACAAAGTCATACATCGGAGGGTCAGAAGGTGAACAAGAGAGACCTTGGCAAAAGAAGACTGCCATGTAGGGCTTAACCAGAAGCCTACAAACACACACACATACACACACACACACACACTTCTAATTTTTACTTATGAAAAGGCTAGTTCTGTTTGGAAAATAATGGAATGAAATGGAATTTTTTTTACAAGCCTTGTAATTTCCTGCAGTGATTATTCACCAGAATGAGCTGAGGGTGCAGAGTAACACTGCATAATAGGCTCTTCCATGTATGTGCAGCAAATTGATCTCAGTGCAAGCAGGAGACAGAACAGGGAGAATCGCACAATCAGGTATTACCAGATATCCTTTTATCACCACTCTCACCCACTAGTTTTGTATCATTGGGATTGCATAGTCAGCATGAGAAGAACCCATAAGGAGCTGTAACCTTCTTCAAACCCAGCCTCCACTGTGCACTTCAACTGACAACCCAGTGAAATGAAGAACAACCAGTGCAAGTCTATCCTTTCACTTGGACTCCTCCATGCTCCAGGACCACCTGCAGGAATGAACTTAGCTGAGGCTGTCATCCTAAATGAGCTCCTTCAGGCATTCATGCCAGGATGGATTTGAGATAAGCCTGGCTCCAGACTAACTGACCATGCCAACAGAACCATTGCCTTAACACCCATTTTCACATCTTTCTTTTAACCCTCCCTCTGCTTTTTCCTTTCTCCCACTGTCCCATCCATGCAAATTGTCTGCACTATGGCTTCACTATGGCTTCCTGATCCCTGTATTCAGCAGGCCTTCTCTTTGCCTGCTCCCTCTCAATCTTCTTTTCTTCCTGGTATTTACTTTCCACGTATTTTCTCTTTCCCTTCCCTATGTTCCCTCAGCCACCCTGAACAACACCCACCATCTAATAATACACTTTCCTGATTATTTTCTTGCCCCAAGCAAAGCTTTATGCCCATGTCGCAAAGCAAGGCCTGGATTTTTTCTTAATAAGAAATGACTCCATTTATAAGGACCACAAAGAGATGATCTTAGCAGACAACCGCTTTTGATTTTAGCTGGAATGAAAAAAACAATAACTGCTTTTTGAAGAACCAAAATTAAGTAGAATTTGCCTGCTAGCAGGCAGTTTAAAAGCCTACAAAAATTGTGACAATTGAGAAAATTTAGCAAGATTCAGCAATTCCACATCAGCTCCCATATAAACTATTATATTTGCTCTATGAACAGTTGCTACCTTTCACAAAATACTGAAATTAATGTGGCTCTGCACTTCTGATAGCTTCTGTGAGTTTCTGCTAAGGCTAGCTTCACTATCTATAGTTATTCCACCACCTTCCAGGAATTCAAAAGTTCAGACTGCTAATCTGTCTCCCACAGGCAGGAATGCCACATTAGATCACTGCACCACAACAAGCTCCCCTCAAATGGAGCCCGTGGCTATCATCGCAGTGGCGTAACTTGTCTCCATGAATTCAGACAGCAGGAAATTCCCTGCTGATCAGGTTTTCCTGAATGTCATCTACAGGAACTTTTTATTATTTAATAATAATAATAAAAAATCTGCAATCTGGAATTAAAGATAAATTGTAGCCATGTTAGTTCTTTAGTTTGGTCTTCTAGACACTGAAAAGAGAACAAACAAGCTTTAGCCATCTAAATAATTGTAAATATTATCAAAAAGTGGATTTGTATAATGACATTCACAATTTCCCTGTGAGAGTGATCAACTAAGCTGCTTGCACATATTTTACACAAAGATGACTTTTCTTCCTAGAACTGAGTGGAAACATCGAGGTATTTGCTTGGCATAACTCAGATCCAATAAATCACGCTATCTATTTTGGGCCTAGTCCTAAAAATCCACAACCAAGCTTATGCTAACATATGGGAAGAAAAAAGGATTTTTTTTCACCAGACAGAAGAGGATTGCATTTCCTAGGTATCTGCATATGCCTAGAAGGGGGCAAAGACTGGGTACTGTTTTTAAAATCTCTCCCAAGCACTCATTCTGAAGCGCTGCAGCACAGCAAAGATAATAACTAACAGATGGACTTTCATTCCTAAGTGGTGAATAACCTCTTCGTGTGGTTATGATTTGGTGAACATGGAAGTAGAGAAATGCTCTCTTGAATTAGGTATGAAAGGAAAATTGTATGGCAGAAAGCAAATACAATGTATTGAAATAACTGAAATGTATTTATATTTAACTTTGTCACTAGAATTCTGACATTCTAAAAAACATAAACCAGAGAATTTTATTAGTCCAGGTACATGACAAAATCAGAAAACTCAATGAGCAAAACAGCAGAGATCTTAGAAACAAACAAACAAACAAACAAAACTCCTCAACTTGCCATAACACTTCCTTTTTAACTAACTCTTATCAACAGCAAAGTAATATGAATACTCTGCCTGAAGTCTCTTTCAAGGAAAGAGAATGGAAACCTAGTTCAAGTAGATATTTTAATATGAAAAAAATATGCTACAGTTTACAGAAGTATGTAAAACCTGCAAGCTCCTCCTTCCAATCTTGGTTACATTTCTTCTCCTGGTCTAAGACCTCCACAATTTGCCTCAATAGATGTTAATTAACCTCTCCTCCATACTACTGATACCTGCATAACTTAATCAATACCAGTACAGACTACATGCCTGGCCAAACCCTTTTCAAGTCAAATCCCTATCTTAAGTAACACTTACATCAAAAATGTGGTTTTTCTGAGGAAACAAAAAAAAAAAAAAGGAAAATTAGGACAAGAAACCTTATCTTATCAACCATTTGGACCACAAGCCCTTCTAGGAACCAACTACAAAAGAAAAGGAAGAAAAGTTGCCAGCATAGCAGGAAAGCATATTGGACATCATCACCATCTCCTAACTACACCTACATTCACTGAGTACATAAAGGCACAGCCAATTAATGAGAAAACTATGAAGCTGCTCCTTTTCCTTGTCATATTTCAGCCATAGCTCATCCTCAAACAATAACCATATTGACAAGCTGTAACAATCCAAGGTCTCTTCTCTTTCACGACTGCAAGAGGCTCTGCCTAGACTAGAGAAGTCTAATACCTATTAAAAAGTCAAGTGTAAAATGGGGGAAAGAAAAACTGAACTCACAACCCCCCTCTTACAACAAACATATTTCAGGAAGTTTAAACATCCTGGAAGAAAAAAAAGTAATATCCAGGTGATGATAGCAGGAACAACAACTGTCACCTAAATTATTTGACACAATAGTAGATGCCCAAAAAACCTCATTGTTTGTTCACTTCTATCCTAGAAAATATACAAAACAGTTAACGGAAAGGAGACAGAAGCAAAGTAATAGTACAAGTATGTCACCATAGAAGCACAAAGGCAGTCCTTGTTTAAGCCTCTTGAGAATGAGGAATTGCACAAAGGAATAAAGCACAGTAGAAGTTGTTTCATGGCAGTAATGGAAAAATATATCAATTGATGGCAAAACCCATAAAGTAGATAAGGCAACTGCTTCAACAATTTAGTGGACTGAGCTTTAAGAGTGATGTGGTAAAAGGATTCAGGATCACAATAATGATCTAAAGATTAACTGAAGTACAGAACATTCTGCATCTTTTAGTTATAAAACAAAGTACAACAAAACAAAAGGAAAATGTGAAACCAGCAAATGTCAGTCTCTTGCATTTGGCAGAATTTGGTGCAAAGAATACAGAAATAAAGTGATACTGAATTTCAAGAATGCAAATACTTTCCCCATCTCATAAGACATAATGAAAAAAAAAGAACAAAAATCCAGCTGCAAGTAAAGACGTTATAATTCAAGTGCATCACGGCAATAGTTCTTTACACACATTGGAATTTACTTACTTTATCAAGCCAGGCAGCTTCACAAACTGCTCACAAGCTCAATGTTTACAAGTCTTTAAATATTATAGAGCTGACATATGAAAAAAATGTAAACCACAATCATGTAAGACCACTATATGACTTGGATAAAGAAACAAAACAGCCTGAGCTAACGCTAGCCAGAAGACTTAATGTGAATATGGAATTTCACAAGGGAAAAGTTCTGATTAATAAGACAGTGAGCTGGCTACTGCAGATGAATGCCGTAACTTTCAAAAACTGAAAAGGTATCAGTGGCATATTTAGAACCACTAAAAGCTGTGCATGGTTCCCCAAAAATGCAGAGAAGTCAAAATATGAAACTTGCACCACTGATACAATACTGGCATGGTCACAGGGAAAAAGCTAATGTCATAAATCTACTTTAATGACAGCATACTGATACACAGCCCCATGAAACCTAACCATAAATTATTTTAGAGGTACAAGTTGTACCAAGGAGTATCAAAGGATGCAATAAAAAACACTTACTACATCAAGTTCAGAAAACTAATACATCAAATCTCATTTGATAAATTAACGTAAGCAAACAGTATACTGCTAAAATAAACAAATATAAAACTGATGAGAAATCAGTCACTGTAAATTTGCAATACTTTTGTTATTATGCTTAGGTTAATCTCATGAACCATCACTTCAGGAAGAATTGATCCTTCTCTAATTTTGAATCCACAAAAGGCAAGTATTAACTTCCAAATTAAGCTCATATGGAGAGAGCCTAAATACCTTTAACACTCTGTATTGAATGGTGGAAAACTTTCACAAATTTTATACTTATTTTCATGGGAATGACAGTACCATAAAATTCCATTAGTGTAACAGGTTACCAATGCCTTACAATGAAAAGGAAAAGCTATGAAGTAAAGAAAACAAATTATTCTCTTGGGAAACAAGCAGGAAGGTCAATTCCCTACTTGGCAACGTCGAAACAATCAGCCTCTAGCTCACTTCCCTCAAAAGAGAGAAAAAAAAGAGGGATTCCCCTTTGGCAAGATCAGGAGGAAATTACAGGTTTTCTCCTTCCTGACAAGAACATGAAGAAGTCGTCCTCTCCTCTGCCTCTTTAAAAACACTGATGGCTATGCTGCCATGTTTTCACACTGCTGCAGTTTTCCAAGCTCAGCCTATCACTTCAACTGTCCAGGACAGAGTTTGTATCTTTGGTTCTAGAAGCCTTTTCAGCCTTCCCATGCTCCTGATCCCTGAAATCAAGGAACTATGCTAACTTTAAGTCAGCATCTCACTGTTTGTTTTTTTTTTCTTCCAAGAAATCAGCAGCAAATCCACCTTCTCCTTCAGAAAAATATTTTAACAGTAACCCACAGAGTTGATTCAAGCCCCTCAATAGATCTCACAACTCTTATTCTACACTGGAATAGGACAAATAGTTTGAACTGTTTGAACTGTGCCACTTTGGCTCTACAGCTCACTTTCACCAGCTCCTTCCCTCAGCCAAAGGGCTACAGACTATACAGCAGGATTTCTCCAACTACACTATTTTCTTGAATTTCATAGCTTGTTTTCTTGCCTTCAAGTCTGTCTTATACATGCGTGCTACACAGCAGACAAACTTCCATGAAGACTTTTTCCATACTATACATATGTTACACACATATAGCTACACACCTATAGAGGAGTTCCCACTGTTCTCCAGTAGAAATGACAGGCTGGAGCAAACTGCAAGATTTGTTCTTGCAACAGTCTTTTCTAGCTGCACATTCTAAGACAGGACAGAAAACTTGCATGTGATGCATAGGCTGTTCCCATGCTTTAAACCCAGACACCATGAGAAAAGAGGATACTGTGTACAGTTTTTCTGGTCTAGAATTTGGGGTCTGTCTATCTACTCTGCAAGCATGATGTATCTGAGGTCTTCAGATCTGCCTGTGGTGCTTATAGAACACCAATACATGACTGGATAGGTCAAATTACTGGCTGAAGCCAATTATAACACTTCTATTGCTCTCTTCCACCTCTTTACTTACATATTCCTCCTCTGCAAGTTGTCTGGATTTAACTTGCTGCACTATAGACAGCAGAATTTTGGAGTGAAGGCTATGATTTCAAATAAATCTTTGTGCAATAAATGTCTCAGTCAGCAACTCTCTAGCTGGGACACTCTAGAAACCCTAATGCAATACCATTAATTATAAAACAGTTCATCCAAAAGAATTCAGCATGGATTACAAAACACTGGATTGTTAATTTAAAAAAACCAGGCGTCTACTGGTTCATAAAGGAATCCCTTTCAAGAAAAAATGATTGCACAAGACAGTAAGATGGACAAACTCTGGGTTTTTTTGAAATCATCCCAAAAATCTTTTGAAAGGTCAAGTAATTGTAGTCAGACATCAGAAACATTTAGCTATGCATGCTACAGATTCTGACCATACACACTTATTATACTCAGCAATGACTAGTTTTTTACTTTCCATCTCTGTTGTGTAACAGAGGACTTCAATGAAGAATGTAAGTAGCTAGGAAGGAAAGTGACTGTCTTTTACAGTAAAAGCTGTGTAACCTGGCATCAGCTCCTCTGCATCGCTTTTGTCAGCAGAGAGACTGATGTTCAGATAAAGGAGCATGTGAAAAATGACACTGAAATGGCTGCAGTAACAAACTAGGAAGCCTAAAATGATCTGCAGGAAAATGTAAGGAAGTATTCAGTATGAAAATCAAGAAGCTTTAATTTAAAAAACCTACAAACCAAAATCCAACACTCTGGGGAAAAACAGCAGTAAGTATTAATGCACAGGAGTGCTGTGTTTAAGACACAGACTACAGACCAAATTCTATTTCCCCTTGAACAGCACGAAGTCACCAGTGCCTGACTACAGTTGTGCAGTGAAGAATGACTATTGTAAGCTGGCTCCCTGCTTTTGTAAAGCTGGCAGAGCTGCTTTTGTGCCAGCTGCTGCAAGCTACAGAGGAGTAATGAATTCTACTGTCAATCTTCTGGCATAAGTTAAAGCCAGCTTGGGGTCTGTTCCAACTCATGCCAAGGCCAGTAGTTCAGGAAAGGATTTGTATCCTTAATTCCTGTCTCATGCATATTGTCTACTACACAAATGTGAAAAGAAATTGCTTCCTAAGACTAGAGAATCATCAATAAAGCACACTACTTTTCAACATTTGCAGAAAATGCAAAGGAGGAAATAATGCCTGAAAAGTGCTAATTCTAGCACACTTGTTTTGCAAGATGAAGTAGAATTTTTGAAAGAAGGTCATAATATGATGATAAATATGATGCACCACATTAACAGCAGCAACTTTTTAAAGAAACTGAGTTATGTGTGAAAAGCAGAAAGCAAAGACTATAAGTTTTCTTAGTTTTAGATGAAGTTATTCACAAATGATAATGCAGAAGCAAGTGCACAAGGAAGAGAGCATGAAAAATGAAGGAAAACATTAACAGATCAATACCTGAGGCTACCTTCAATGTGTTTCAATAACAGGGGTTTTAAAATAATCTTAAAGCAACTGACAAAACAAGTATCTCATTGACATTTTTAAATATAAGGAAATAAATACTCTAAATGTTACATTAAAAAATGTGGTTCCATTACATTTCTACTACTTTTTGAATTCTAAGATAATTTTCCAAAAGTCTGTTGGCTTATTTGCACATACTAAGACAAAAAGCTTCACCTTCCTGAATCTATTACTGTGACTACTGCAACTTACTGATGTGATCTAACCCATAGTTATTTAAAAACAATAGACTACAAAAGAAAATTCTCTTTGAGCACAGAGCTAAGTCATCCAAGGAAATAACTCTCATTTCTGCCAGCTGATCTTGAGACAGGGAAGTGATCCAAAATTACTAACATCATCCAGCCTTCTGGAAAGCAACTGAATTCAATCAGTTAAAGCAAAAGAAGTGTTCACCACCATAAAATAATGGCATTTAGTAGAGGAGAACCTCTGATACTTGTTTAGCAGATTTTCTTCCCTGTGGTCCACAAGAATTAAGTGACAAACATGCCATTATTCTCATGTGCCCCAGCCAGTGCCACCACAGACAGTTAAGAAGCCCCTTGATGTTGGAACTGGCACAAAAATCCTTTCGGTATTTTTTGCTTTCTGAGTAATTGAAGCATGAGCTGCACCAGTACTATTGATACAGAAAACAATTTTACAACTGATTCTGTATCCATCCCTGTATGATGTGGCAGTTTTACAACAGGAAAGTGACAGGATACAGTCTGGTACAGTTTTGTACTCCATCTCCATCATGGATTTGCTCCACTGAAAGCAGTGGCCTTTGCAAAACTCTTTAAGCCAATTAGACTCTGTTTTCCAGGCACCTAAATATTCTGCAGTGCCTACTCCAACCTTCAAATCCTCAAAAAGTTTTCTGCAACAACTTATTCTGAAACAACACTCACACACTACTCTGAATAAAAAAAAAAAAGAACATTCCTATATAAAAGACCTAACATAGATGTTTAAGAAAGCATTATTTTTAAATTCTATTAAATCCAATGTGTGCAATTAAAGTGTCAACTATCTAAACTAGACTCATGCAAGATGTTACTGAACTCAGTAAAAGACTATTTAATTTATGTGGTTTAACCTTATTTAGGTTTATTTAATTTTCCATGAAAGTATCTACTGCAAATTAAGTTTTTCTCTTATTTCTCTTATGTAAATAGGATCATCTTATATGATAAGGCTGAGTAAAATAATTTCTCATTAAGTATCTGCAGTTACAAAACAACCTAATTCTGACTACTAACTTACTAATAAAAAAGACCAAGGATTTGTTTGAGTTTGGGAAGGGCTGGTTGCTGTTTCAGTTTAGTGTGTTACATAAAGCCTGATAAGGCAGTTCTCAGGAAAAAGAAAAGGTGTATTTCTCAAACCACAGTGGGTAAGTTGGCTGTTGCACCTTTCCTTTCCTTACTGAAAAAAGCAATACTCTCACCATATGAAGTCACTTTAAAGGCATCTCAAATAAAGGTCTGAAGATAGTCAGGACATTAATTTATCCTGAAGAAAGAAAATACTACTTTATGAAAGAATGTAGACTACAAAAATCATCCAAGAGGCAGAAGTTAAACCTTTCTTGGAATAGTTACAGAGGAGAGAATAGACACCAGCACTAAGTATTGCATAACAGGTGATCGAAGCAAGCAGTACCAAATGGAAAACTATTCTGACCCATTCAAACACAGATTTTTTCCAAACTTCCTCTAAAACCAGAAGGTTTTAAATGAAGAAGAGTTATGTAATGTTTGTTTTTTGAAACCCTCCTTTGCAAGATTTTTCATAAAGTAAGTGTAGCAGAGAAGATGAACTAAGTGTAACAAGAGTTTCAGAGCATGAGAGGACAGGTAAAGCTGAGAAGACATGAGGAGACATTATGCTTTAGGTTATCCCAATTAACTGGGGTGTACTACCAATTCATACTGGATATAATTCTTACAATCTGGTTTTAGAGAAGAGAGAAGTAAGAACTTATCATAAAGTTCTCTTAGAACTGTCACCACTGATGGTAAAAGACACATATTAAGAAGAAAGAAAGGACCATATTTGGCAGCTATCCATGATATCTGCACACCAGTGGCTTTCTGAAGTTCTACAGAATTCCTGTGAGAAAGCACAGATCAGTACTTAATGGCTAATTTATAATTCTGGAGAAAGAAAAAAAAAAATAAACCCAAAAATTTAAAGCATTCTACAAAAGACCTTCAAACTAAAATGATGATTTGCTGTGAAACACAGAAAACAGCCAAAACTAAACCACAAACTCCTGTTTCATAAACAATTGCAGGAAATACTAAAATCCTTCTGTAATATACTTATCTTCAAATTAGATGACTAACATTTTATAATCCTGCTTAGATACTCTGAAATACCACTGTACTTTCTCAATAATACAAAATTGAAACGATGACAAGGATTTTTTCCTAAAAGATTCTGCTAAGCCTAAAACCAACATCTGACACAACAACATATGTTTACAACTTTTCTATAATCTAGTGCTCGTGGAGAACTTTTTCTGGTCCGCTAAGAAGTTGTAGATAACAAAACATTCATGTAGATTTTTATGTATGAATAGCCTACACCAATCTTATTCCTTCAGTCTGCCCACAAAGTAATGGAAAAGCATTTTGCCATACAGGAATATACAGCCTAAAATCACCCAGAATGAGGAGGCATAGGATGAGAAATTACACTGAGCTGACAATGGCTCTCAAGGTTAACCAAACCAGCAGTTAACACTTCCCACTGTTATAGAAACACAGATAAAGAAAGGTGAGAGAGCTCTGTCCCCACTCAGTTTTTGATCCAGAGGAAAGACCACTAAGCAGCAAGCTGGTCAAGTTTCAATCACAAGTACTTCCACTGCAATTCCAGGTATTGATTCATACAGTACAAGCCAATACTCTCCAATTAACTTAAGGGCAAGGAACCAAAAGGAGAAGAAATCAAAACAAATTCTCTCTTACTTAACTGTAGTGCAACTACAGTAAAAACCTAAATTCCCTGACAGAGCCTTTGTCACAACAACTATGTGGAGAGTGCCTGCTGGCACAGACACAGCTTATGTTGACAGAACTGACTTTATGCTGACATAGCAGTCCCATCATTTCAAACAAACTTTGTTCTTTCCCTTCAGAGGAGGAATTTTTTTTCAGTATGTTATTTCCTTGACCTGTCTGCACTGCCCCAGCTGGGCCTACTCCACCAACTTATATGAAGAGATTCATATAATTTCCAAGTGAGGAACTGCAGTTCTCAAGTCAAGATACAATTCCATTTTAACTTTCTACTGGTTCTCCTGTACTTTAAATTTTACATTCACTAAGTGGAATAAATAGCAATTACTCCAACCTCATTATCAACCAACATAGGCTGACTCTGGAACACAGATGAGTCTCAGACTTGAAAATATTTAGGTTAATTTAATTTAATGAAAAAGAATTCCTGCTCAAAGCTGTGCCATAAGGAAACGCTATAGATACTTCAGAAGAGGCAAATGGTTAAGTAACAAAAAAAACTCTAACGAGCACAAGAGATAGTCAACTCCTAATTAAACTGGCTTCTTTCCCAAACATTCTACACAGCTGTTAAAAAGCCAACTTCTCCTTCTTTCTTTAAAAAGGACATATGAAGGACCACTGCTCATACTAACAAAGTCTTTCCAGCTTCTCACACCACCCCACCAGCAAGTGGGCTTGAAGGAACAAGAAGTTGGGAGAAAACACAGCAAGGACAGCTGATCCCAACTGGCCAAAGGGTTATTCCATATCATATCATATCATATCATATCATATCATATCATATCATATCATATCATATCATATCATATCATATCATATATCATATCATATCATATATCATATCATATCATATATCATATCATATCATATCATATCACACATGCTCAATATTAAAGGCAAATTAAATTAAAGGCAAAGCAGCTGGGGGCTGCTGCTTGGGAACTGGTTGGAAACTGGTCAGTGGATGGCAAGTAACTTTACTGGCCATCACTTGTTTTCTATATTCTAATTCTTTTATCATTCTCATCCTTTCCTTTTTTGTCCTATTAAACTACCCTTATCTCAACACAAAAAATTTAATTTTTACTTTCTGAATCTCTTCCCCATCTCCCTGGGGATGTAGGGTGTTTGAGTGCCTGAGCTGTGTTTAGCTACCTGCTGGGTTAAAACATGACATCCAGTCAGCAGGGAACTCCTCAGACCCCGAGACCTTTAATACGTGATCAAGAGGCGTCTTGCCATAACATCCAATACCTCCTTCAGTACTCTGGGATGAGACCCATCAGGCTCCATGGACTTCTGAATATTCAGCTGAAACAGCTGGTCCCTTACAATTTCAGTGTCCACAAATGAGAACTTACTATTCCCACACTTACAGCACTCAGACACAGGGTACTTGGCAGTCCAAAGCCTTTCATGTTTTCTCCCAGTATGTAAGAACCAGAGCTCTGTATTTTCAAATTCACTTAAAAACAACAGGTTTCTAGCCCAGAATTCTGATGGCAAATGTTACAACCATATTTCAAATAATGATTGCAAAGAGAAAAAATCAATAAAAATCATTAAGAGTTTGCACTTGAATTTGAATTGAAAGTACATTACCCATTTTTAAATATTACTAGGAAAAAACCCCAGCATAAATTGGAAGCTAAGTTACAGCTAAAATTCTTACAATATACCCTTATTCCCCCCCTTAGAAATAACGTATCATATTTAAGGGAAGCATATTATTTACATTTGTTACATTCAAAGACAAGAAAGTACTTTCAGATGCCTAACTAAGAATCACTGGTGAACCACAATAAGTTATGATACTAAGCTGATATATATCCTTTTCAGTAACAATGACAGCAGGGTGGAGTGTTCAGAATGGTATTTATACTAGCAAAAAAGATTTCTTCAAAGTTTAATTTTGAAGTTCAAGATTATTGTGTGTTCTGAAAACAAAGAAAGCAATTCTGCACAAGTCTGAATTCTGAAGACATAAAAGCCCACACCCAGAAATATGGCAACATGAAGAGTAATGAGCAAGTAACTTCGAGAAAAACGAGTAATTTCAAATGCAGTGACTGGATTGTGATAAACACATATTTTTTGCTGCACTGATTTAAAAAGGTAACTCTCCTTGGCTATCACTTCAATTCACTCTGGGAGGTTAACATATCCACAGAGGAACTTCCAGAAAGAAATGGATGTATGCATTTCTGTGGGCCAATACAGTTATTTATCATTTTAACACAAACTTGTGATCTGTTACATTGGCATGGACTGCTGCTGAAGCAGCTTAGGTATGGGCAAACTCACTCAATAATTGCACTAAAATGTTAATGCTGACATATTAAAAGACAAAGAATTGGCATTTTTGCCAAATCATTTTAATAACCATTTGTAATTACTCAGTGAAGTTTAATCCATAAGATTATGTCATCTCCAACTGTAATATTAAGGACTAAGAAATGTGTTGAATCCTCTTGTTATTTTTAATTACTAAGTACATAAACTGAAGAACCACCTTACCTGATAGAGTTTCGGCTCCTGTTTTCTATTTTCATTAAAATTCGTACATCTGATTGAGGAGATGCTGTATAGATTTTTAATCTGAAAAAAAAAAAGCAGCAAAGATGCAGAAATTATGCACAATGACTTTTCTTCCTGTCATCCATAGAAGATGGATATCTTATGCATGTCAACAGCCAAAATAATGTATCTTTTCCATTAAAAAAATAATTTGTCACATATCAGATGTTTTCTATAAATTAGGGTTGTAATTATTAGCATGTTTTTCTAATTATTCTAAAGGGTTATTGTCACCTCCACTGAGGTTAATTACAGTTATATTTTTCAGAATTTCAGTTGCTTTATTTGGTCTTTATGCTGTTGAGTCAGTTTCTTAATTTTTTGCTGGCTTAAGTTTGGTGGCTGTAGCCCAGGGTTAGGTGCTTGGTGAATGTTAGGATGTTTTTCACCACAGAAATTAAAGGTGTACTGCTGACTGGGAACTCAGCTCTGCAAGCTGATAGTGCAGCTAGTTTAGGCCATGTATTCAGAACCATTCCCTTTTATTAGTGCATTAGGACAACCAGGCAGGAAAGTTATTCACTACACACCTTTGACAAACGACAGGATCTGACTCCACTGGATCAATATATGGCTTGAGGATATCAGCAAGTGTTTTATCATCAGGCACCCTTTCAGCAAAGATAAAAATCAAGCATGTGAGACATCACTCATCATGTAGACAAATATCTATTGTGAGTCACCTGGAGGAAGCAGTATATTAGCATGCTACAATGGCACAGCTGAGTAGTTTATGGGAGGATCATAAATGTGTATCAGTACTGCACAGATATGGGCAGCTTTATCTCAATTTCAACACTGGGATTTCACAGGCATGTATGAGGAGTAAACAGATATATATCTCTAGTTTCTAACCCTGCAAAATAAACATGCTGTTCCTGCAGGCCTAGAAGCAGACAAGGACATACTCCTCATCTCCCTTCAGGCTAGGAAAAAAGGAGAAACATTTGTCAATAGAAGCTTATTTTTTTGGTTTTTAAAATGTGTTTGTGGACTTTTCTGCAAAGCAAACAATGCAACCATTTCACCCTGTATGAAGGTCAGCTCCAGAGTGCAGGTGAGGACAGGTGGCAAATTGTGCTGAACATCTGCTCCATGAGAGGAGAGTATGTTAGGTGTAGGGGTACTATTATTATGAATATATAAACTCTCTACTTTCACAGAGAAAAGGACTAACAAGCATTATGCCTGATTTGGAAAGTCTGCTAGCTTTCAGAGAGAAAAGGACGACACAACTTTCAATATTTTTTAGATTGAAATGCCCTTTTATTGAACACTAAAATTAATACTTGAATTTAACTTGTATAATAGAACTCAGTAAGAACTGATCAAAATA
Source organism: Oenanthe melanoleuca (assembly GCF_029582105.1). Lineage (NCBI taxonomy): Eukaryota > Metazoa > Chordata > Aves > Passeriformes > Muscicapidae > Oenanthe > Oenanthe melanoleuca. The sequence continues at coordinate 13,174,194 of NC_079342.1, read as the reverse complement.
TTTTGCAGTTCAATTTCAGCAGATTAATTTAAACTATATAAAAATATTTTTTAAAGCTCTGTACCCTTTTAAAGTGTATTCAGCATGACAGTGAGGAAATATGAGCTTCAAATGCCAGTAGAACTTGTTCTCCCTGAAAACAAAAAGAAATGCATATCCTTAGTCAGTAACAACTACCTTTTTTTCTATCATAAAGCTTGGTAATCTACAGCATTGGTGCAGAAGAAAATACATGGCTTTAAAGAGTAAAAGGGGCATGCAGAGAAGCTGATATGTCCTTTGAAAGATGTAATGCTCCCACATCCTGCTAAATTTCAAGTCCTCACAGGATGAAAATCAGTTCCTTACAAATATAATAACCAATTAACTGATCAATAGTATTTCACATTTTAAAAGTGAGTATATTCCAGCTGCCCTTTATTTCAGAAAAGGAAACTGTTTTTAGGCATATCACCCAGGACAGATTACCAGACCTCTGCAACAATAATAGCCAGTCCCAGCTGAGGCCAGGTCCTACAGAACACAGGGGACTCAACTTTTTCCAGCAATGATGGCCTCAACAGAAAATGTGTCATGGCCAGGGAAGGAAGTTGCCTTCTGGCATAACACGGATAAGAGAAGTTAGAAAGAACAAACATTTTACAGAAAGATCGTAAAACTGGTACAGACACAGTGATGTCACATTCCTTTCTTCTGTATGTTAGTTATTTTTAAGACCCACCTTCCCTTTTCAGCTAGCATACCTGAGAACAGAAGCTACTGAAGCATAGCTTGAGAGCAGTATCATCTTAGGCAGTATTTCTAGAGAATATTTTGCTAGATAAGGCAATCTCTACTTGCCTTTTTGCTCATTTGCAGAATATCTGCAGAAACTTTTCTAAAATAATTTCCTAAAAGAAAGCACAATCTAAAAGGTAGGTTCCTGACCTTTTTCTTTGGTTCAGAAATTCATGCTTGCGACAAACAGCAAAGATTTAGAGCTCAAACACCTGTGAAGCACAGGGACATCTAATGGCATCTTTTTTTAAACCTTAATTTAAGACCAATGAATCATTGCATCCAGGATAATCACCCTCAGTTATGCAGAGATTCTGGTCTACAATAAAAAGTAAACACAGTGTTGCTCCAACACGTTGTTTAATTTGTTTATCAGGCAAATGAAACATTATCCAGCAGGTTCTAGCTGGCTGCAGAGAGGAGTGTACGTGCATCCACGAGCAAAACAGTAAACTTAGCTGCTAAGATCAATTAACTGTGATATCAATTTTAAATGCAAGCACTTTTTATACAGTGAGCTTATCAAATAAGTAATTCCCTTACCTAGTTGTTCCTAGGAGAAAAGTGAGTTTTACAGCTGAACTATACTTTCTGGAGTAAAAGTAAAATCAGATGTATTAATATTTACCAAAAAAAGAGCAAGCAGGAACTCCCAGCTCCAATAAAATAATAATTAGAATAAAATAAATTAATGAAGCCCAGGGTCCCCAAAGCAACATGTGCCTCAGTAGAGTTGTGCAGCATGCCTTGTGATTCCTTTCTTCTCTCTGCTCATGTTTGTTAAAGTGGAGAATGGGAATGCCTTGAATGAGAAGGTGGAACTAGAGAACATAGATCTGGAAGAGGTAAGAAGATTGTATGACCAGAGCTGTAGGGTAACACAGAAAACATTATTAATCATATAGCATATATATAACCAGGAGCTGGCATAGTATTTGGGCCTGTGAATTTTATGCTATTTTGCATATTGGTATGACAGTCTTATATTACCAAACTGAAAATGTTTTGAAATAACTCAAAAACCATTGAGTGGAATTTTGGGAGCTTTTGCAACGTAAGTAAAACAAGGTTTTGCAATTCTTATCTTGACAGCTGAAGGAAGCACCAATGCTACACACAGAGCAAACTGAAATATCAATAGTGTTATGTAACCAGTTCAGCTCCCTTGCGATTAACAAGCTTGTGATTCCTCTTAGACACGTTAATATCTGCTATTTAACATGGAATGGTGTTATTTCAAAGCACTTTTCCAGGGAGACTAGTAAAAGTTAGTAAGCTTTAGACACAGAAATAGAGTCACCACCATTAGCTGAAGGAATTGCTTCTGATTATTAAAATATTTATAAGGACTGTTCAGATGAGGGTTTTATTCTATGTCATTAACTAACATGAGGCTTGCTAGCATGTTTTCATTTAACTCATCATCTTCCACATTTTTTTCAAAAAGCCCATGTTCATCTATTCTAAGTGACCAATCCTTTATGTGACACTTTGGTTTTTAAATCAAGAGAGCCAAAGCATGAGAGAGACAAACCATAACACAGCTCATAGGAACAGATGGCCCAAAGGACTATATGTAACACAGGCACTTGAAAAAGAAGTGCTCCAAAAAGAACTTGTAGCAATCTGCTACCTGTTGCTAGGAACACTCTTCATGTGTCTATACAAACAGTTGTCACACAGCACATCCTCATTTCACATGCAAGACTAATTCCCTGTGGGCTCACTGAGGCAGACTCAGTTCATCACTGCAGCTGTAAAATCAGCTTAAGAGGATTCTTCTCAGACTTCCGCCCTCCCTCCCCCTTCCAGGCACAATCTAGTCTACAGAAAGTGCTGTGAATCAGGCAAGCTGAAGTTAAAAAGTTCACTTCTCATCAAAAAGTTCCACTTTGAAAACACAGAAATGTTTTTTTTCTCACCAAACTAGTACCATAGCTGGCAATTAATGACTTCATCTCTCTTCAAAGAACTCTTGCCTGGAAGTAAATGGCAAGCAGAAAGAGGCAAGACAGTTAAAGAACAGTATAGAAGTAGGCAAGGGAAAAAAGAAGCTTGGAACAGGAATAACCTCATACTCTTCACTGTACAATGAGGTCTTGAAAAACAAGTGGCTGGGTGCCTGTTACTGAAGTGAAGCATCCCTCACCATTACTGATGTGTGCCCAGAGAACTTAATGTCAACTGTAGATGCTATCAGAGCTGCTTCACAACAAGTTCTGACCAAAGTTAGATATCCTGGCTCCAGATCTCACTGACTCCATATTTCCTTCAAATACAACAGACATGTAGTATGTTCATTTTCTAAATGAAAATGCCTAACTGAATAAATCATCTGCATTTCAGTAACAGCTCACTCCATAATCATTCCATGCCACTCTGCTGCCATGGAATGCCCCTCCAACAGTGCCCTGGCTTTTTGGATACCAAGGCACTGACTATAAAACTACCAAACAGCAGAGATCTGGGTGAAGCATAAGCACATCAGTGATGCCAGCAGTAAAAGCAGCATCATAGCCCATCCCTGCACTGCTCAGTTTCATCTCCTATTCTGGCTACTTCAGAAGCATGGAAATTGGATGAGAAGGAAAAGGGGAACCAAGCACCTGTCTCCCTGCATGAGACGTAGATGCAAAATAAATTCAGAACTGCAAAGGCTGTTTCAGAGCTACAATTTTACAAAAAGTAACTACCTACCTTTCATTTTTCCAAAAACTTCCAAAAACTTATTTTGTCATCAACTGTAGCTCTCCCAGAACTGCATGTAAATGAGTTAAAAATTTTTCACAGCAATAGAACATTTTTCCAACAATGGAACATTTTTCTTCTAATGTTACAAAGACAGCAGCAGAATATACAAAGTGGCTGTCTCCTCCAGCTGGCTCTCAGAACAGCTGCAAAAATTTTCACTACCTTTACAGTTACAGCAGTACCTAAGAAGATGCTCAAAATACTGTGATTGTAGACAGTACAGCTGCTGGGAATTAAAGGACTGACCTACAAAGTTCTCTGGACTTGGACATACCTGTTAAGTGCCTTGGCAGATTTCTAGAAGTGTGTAATGTTTACACGCATTTGTTAAAAAATATATGAAATTATCTCATAAAGCTTAACTTTCTTATCTCAGCTTCCTCTGAGCATTTCCTCTCAGTTTTGTCTAGAATGCAACAGAGCTATTTTAAACATGTTTGTAAATGTGTATGTATAAATGTACGTAAACTAAACTATTTATTGACAAAAATTCCAAATTCATCACATCTTAAGACATCAACTGCAGTTCTGGCTCTACAGAAGTACTTCACTGCCAGCCTGTCAGAGATAGTGATTCATTGATTATTTTGTTTCAATTTAGCAACTAGTATTCTTAAAATATTAGTATACAGGATATCTTACATCAACATGCAAATACTGTAGTTTCCTGTCTCTTTCATTTTTGAATTCATAGAAGTGATTAAAAGGACATGAAGTTTAATGACAGATCAGTTACCCTTTCATCTGACAATACCCAGTACTCTCTCAGAATACACTGAAGTTTAACTGAAGTACTGGGAATTCAGCTTGTATAATTTTGGATAATATTGCCTTCCTCGACTTCCCTTAGCAACTTAACTTTCTTCCTCATGGGTTCAAGAAAGCAAGCAAACCTATGTATTAAGTAACAACTAAATTCAAGTTTAACAGCTGCAGCAGTGTAATATTAAGTCAAAACCCAGCTCAGAAAACACCTTGCTATATTCTCAAAATCAACACTTCAAACAATAATTTTAATTATCTCCATCTAGCTGAAGATTAGAGTTGACATTTTAGGACCTCCAGGTGTAACACTGATGATCTCCTAAATTATGTTAATGCCAAATCTCCACACTGTATTCTTCTCTCATAACTACATCAAAGAACAGAGGTAATGTAAAAACTTCCTCTTTCTCCCACATACATCCCTCTGACCAAATGCTCCCAGGCTGCAAGCAGCCTGCTACAAGTGAGGTTTGTAGTCCTCTGGCCCCTCTTGGTGGGGAGGAGAGGTAAAAAGGATTTTGCCTGGGAGACAGGCTGTGAATGGAGTGTGGAGGAAGCTGGCTGGAGATGTCTAGGACAGTGCAAGCAGCAGGGAGGGCTGGAGCAGGGCAGCACAAGCTGCAGAGCTCAGGGAACTGCACTGCCCCATTTCAGTGTCTCACCACAGCATCTCCTGCCAGGAAACTGGAGCTCCGGACTTGCAAGCTCATTCCCCTCTTCCCATTGACCTGCTGGCTGGAGCTTCCCAGCTGGTGCTCCTGCCCTTGGTTTCAGCCTGGCCTCATCCTTCACCCCTCTCCCAGAGGCCTCCTATTCCAGCAATTCATCCCATCAACTCCACGGCAGAATGGATCCAGTGTGGAACTCAGCTGTGCTGAAAATAAGGGCACCACAGAAAATGTAGGGTGAAGGAGCACTTTAAAAATAATTTATGAACAAGAAGTCAGATGCATCATGAGTTCACACCCTGGACTCAGACACTACTTTCTAATGACCCTCCATAACCTAGATATTCAATATTACACATTAGTCCAATCCATGTGTTGCCCAGCATTGGCACATATGCTTTCACAACATCCGATTTAGCAAACAAACCCATGGAATCCAGGAAATGAAGTCTGATTAACACATCCAAACAACATTGATCTGTCCTCCAGCACTGGCACAGACAGGGGATGACACAAGAATACATCTTGTACTTCCTAGTTTTGGACTACTCTCATTCCTGCCTTGTACTGCCCAACAGCTTGGCTCACAAGGGAGAGTGTCAAGAGGACATGGGAGAAGCCTGTTCTCAGTTTTCCACGCACAGATGTTGAGCAGCTTCCAGCCTCCACCCTCTGGAGCAATCTGTCTGCAAATCTCAACTTACAAACAACACGAGAAGGGGCTCTCATCTACGGGAGAGGGACACAGTGGACCCTGAGCACTGCCAGGTGCTAAGCTCATATAATGGATATGTGACTATTCACACAGCTTTACCTCATGTCAATGTGATATCCAACAAAATGTTATAGGTGTCGTGAAGTCCCATGACAGAGGTGCTAAATGCCTGAAAATCACTGGTTTGACCAAACCTGAGTCCTTAGAACTCATTTAAAGAGAGTAGGCAGAACATGCCAATTAAAAAATCAAACCAAACATTCAGAAAACAACAAAAAAACCCCAAAACCCAGATATTAATGCTTAATCTGCATCACTGAATTCAAACAGCCCATTGATGTGTGAATAACAGTAGCAGCAATAGAGAGGAAATATATCCTTTGTACAATAATCACTGAGCATATTCCATACTCCTGTACAGCATTTGCAAGAAAAGGACAGTGATTTCCTATGCTCTTCTGGACAGAGAATATAACCAAGTCCTTTCTGGTAGGAAGTAAATGTCCCAGACAAGCTACAATTTCACAGCAACAGTAAAAGTTCCCCAGGACTTTATGAATGACCAACCACTAAGGCATTCTACCAGAAAGCTCATGAAATATTTCCATGGCTATTTGCCAAGAAGTCACCTTCCTTGCCCCATTCTCTTAGTTTTAAAATCTGGTTCTGTTAAAACAAAAAGTACACAAAACACATGAAAGCATAATCTGCTCAAAAAAGGCTTTCTAGAGGAAAAAGAAAATGGTTCATGAAGGCAAATATCTTGTCAGTACAGCACTGTACCATGCCCAAGATCTTCCCAAAGCTGTCAAACCTCCCTGTGTCTGTTCCTCTTCTGTCCTTTTAGCTACTGACCCCAGCACTCCTGGGCTTCCTGCACTTGCTCTCGAGGGCTGCTCCTTAAACACACTTAACGAGTATAGGGTATGTCATTTTATCTGTAACACTGAGGAAATTCCCCATTCAAGTGAAACTCAGCTCTAAGCCTGAGATACTTTTTGCAGCATGAGACTAGTAAAAGGGGTCTGTATAAGGTAGAGCATGCAGCCAAAGACAGGGAAGTCAGTGCAGAGGGAGGCAACCTTGCAAAGGTCTGGAACAGACCTGGTCTGTTCTGAAAGGAGACCTATAAAACTGGAGGGCAGAGGGAGGAAAAAATACGTGAGATTTCCTTTCTTTCCATTGGTTCAGTCTGGGTTTTCTCTTAACAGAACTGATATAATATGTATCTTTAAAAGGCTACATTTCTATATCTATTTGATGCCTAACATTCTACTAAAATCTACTCTATGTGCAAAACCAAAGCCCCCTGCTTTTCCCTAAAGCAGCTAAACGACGCAGGTGGGTGTATTGAGCAGTCTCCAGGTGGGTTATTACTCTGTCAGAGGCAGACCTCTGGTGGCCAGCCAGAGACTGACACCATGGAGTGTACAGCTCCCAGAGCAGAGGGAAAACACTTCCTGAAAACACAAATTGCCAAAACTGAGACCTTGAACAAAACAAGGAAAGGAGCCATCAGGGGGATGTGATGCCAATGTCATTGCTGTGAGAAGCTCAGAAGGCATTTATATTTGACCCCAGTATATCACTGAGCTGAACCATAGACCTGATTCCTGTCACAATTAAATACCTAGTAATTTCTTTCATCTTTACTGTGAAAATACTTTAAATTTCAATCTCCGGATATCACAGAAAAAGCACAGAGCAGATAAAGGAAGAAATCTTTAAATTTTCCTTAGCCTTCTTCCTGAAATTGTATCTGTCTGCTCTTGTCTCTCTAAGCCATGCTGTATCAAACATTCCCATTTTCCAGCACAGCAACTCCCAGCACAGAATGCAACTCAGGTACTGAAGCACCTCTTCAGATCTGAAGTCAGCCTTTTCAGAGATAGGGATTTGTGCAAGCTTTCTACATCAACCCTCTATCATAAAACCTCCAAAGAAGCATTTTCCTTTTCCAGCAAAAAACCTAAGTGTTAATTAAAAGACCAGAACAGCACTGATTCTTCCTACTGTTACTCAGTGTTAGCATTTTTCAAAATAAAGCATGAATTATGTAAGCTGTTAAACTGAGCTCAAAGAACCTAAAGAAAATGAAAACGTAAAGCATGAAATATTAAACAGCTTTTGCAAAAAAATGGTTCTTTTAACAGATTTTAAAGCAAGCATATTGGTATGAACTCAAATTCTCATGTTAGGAAAATAAAATATTGCTGACTGTAACCAGCTGAAGACTCACACGAAATTGAAGGTGGTAGAATTTTCTCTTCTTTTTGTAAATCCAACAGGCAGTGTTTTTAGCTCAATATTACACCCTCGAGCTTTGTTCCTCAAGCAGTATAACTAGGAAAAAATAAAAACATTTTTTAAAGAAAATCTGAATACATAACCCCTCTGAAAACGGAACAATAAAAAGCTGACAGGAATTATGAGAATACTATAGAAAAGGCCGTATTTAGTGAAATACTTTTAAGCTTTACAAAACCATAATGAATGAAAAAAGTAAGCCTAAGAAACTCTCTGAAACATTTTTAAAGTTTTTTTACTATTAATAAAGAACACGCCAATGTCCTCCTCATAGTAAAAGTTCTTTAACATACCATGAAAGTCACAGTGTGACCATTTTTAGTTTGAGGAATATGTCTGGTTGCTGAAAGAGCTTCAGCAAAAACTCCTTCCCCCTTAGGAGGCTGGTTTTTTTGTCACTCTTGTTTAGATTTAATCTTTGAAGAACTCCAGCTGTCTTCATTTGGTATATAGGGAACCAAATAACAATTTTTAAGTGATTAATAAATCCACTGTTTACCTGGGAAGCGCGTACTTAAAAATTTTAAAGTTGTGGAAGTGTAAGGGAACATTCAGACCTTCTTAATGCACATCTATCATCCAACAGCAACAGTGGTCATGCATAAATTTTAAGAATTGTTAGTGATCTTTTCTTTCAAGCAACTGAATATAACCATCAATACTATTGCTGCAAAAATCTAGAGACTTCTTTTGATTTCTGGCTCTAGAATTCACGGTCATTCATACCTTCATAAGAGAGTCATGGAATCTGGACTGGGACTGCCTCAGTGGGAATTCAAAGGTAGCCAACCCTAATTCCAACAGAGCAAAAGGAGAATCAAAAACTTACAAGTCTCTTTGTTGCTGGACTATGCACAATACAATGTCGAGCAGCAGCATCAGCTGTCCTTCCTACATCTTCCAGGAAACGATAATCTGAAGGTTAAATAGAACAAAGAACAATGTAGGGCCAGCCTAGTAAAACCAGGGAGTTTTAGAACACACAAGGTATGTTCTTACCACTCAGAAGGTTCAAGTCAGTAAATTCATTTACAGAGACAAATGCTGTTTTATCCCTGACTCCATTACAGCTCAGGGCAAGCTTATGTTTCTTTACACACAACAGGCTGAAATGACAAAAAAAAAAAAATAAAATTAACATGTTCAGCACAGGAGTGGGGAAAATAAACACAGCTATTTAGTTCAGATAACAGATACCTGCACGAATATTTCATGCATCGTGGACATCTGTACTTAGCTTCTTCTTTGCTACAGGTTTCACACCTGAAAGAAGCAAAAAACATTTCTCAGTAAAGCAGCATTTCTGCACCTGACTGGCCTGCTCAAAAACCAGGCACTAGGCCATTCATCAGCATTTTCAAGAAAAGCTATTGTAAGTGCACCTTGAAAGAAGAAAAAGAAAACACAAACACCCTGGATCAGGAATGGTGGCAGACAAAACAACACAAGCTATGGAGAGTACCTTTAAACACACACACATTAAAACACTGTAGATGCTCGAAAGAAAATAAACCACATGCTAACTGCTAAACATAACATAAACGTAGCAAGCCTTAATCAGTTTATGCTTTGTGGCCTGGCTATATCAGTGCTTTTCTCCTTTTCCATCACCTGTAATGTGTACTATACCATGCTGGCTCAGAACACTCCCAGTTAAAGGCACACGGAAAATAAATTTCAAGGATTAAGGCACACTAAACCCCGAACAATGCATCCCATTTTTCACTGAAACTAAAAGAGCATGACAACATAGTCAGCCAAACAACTTCTGGCTGTCAGCAGTGGAAACTCCAAAGTCAGGGAACCTTTCAGGCACAATGTGTGAATCTTATCAATATAACTAATAAATACCAGTGAAAACTAAATTCCTTTACAAATATGACCATGTATTTTTCCCTAGGCTATTAAAACAGCTGTTTCTCCCAGTCTCAGGAAAAAGATCTTGATATGCCAACTGAAAAACTCATCACTCTTATTTTAAATCTGACAAACAGAAAAGAGAAATAACATTTCTCTCACATCAGTAGTTTTCGAGAATAGCACAACAGTACAACCAACAGGAGATAAATGTCAGCCCCAACCCGTTTCTCTTCCTCTCCCCACCACGTGCGCGCTGCTTGCTGGTAGTGAGGGCCTGAAGGACAAGCCCAGCAACAGCATCGCCGGACGAGCTGTGTGAATGAGCAGCACAAAGCCATCCCAAGAACCGGAAAAAAGGGTTTCAAACACTTCAAACCAGAAGCGGGAGTTGCTCTGAACAGGGATTCCCGTTCGCTGCCCTGCAGGATCTCCGCAGTGCCCGCTGCCATCACCGCCCCAGCGAGGCTCTGCCCGGCGCCCCCCGCGCGGCCCCTCGCTCGGCCGGGCCTCACCCGCGCGGGAGCAGGCCCTGCAGGGCACAGGGCCACCGCCGAGCCCCGGGGAAGGCGCTCCCGAGCCAGTGCGGCCGCTGCCGCCGCCGTGCCGTACCTGTGCAGGGACATCTTCCCGCCGCCCGCCGCCCTCCCGGCGCCTCCGCGCCCGTCCCGCTCCGCCATGGCCGCGCCGCGGGGCCTCACGGCGCATGAGCGGCCTCTGCTGCGCGCCGGCGCCTCCTGCCGGCCGCGAGCCCCGGCGCAGCCGCACGAGGCTCCCCGGAGCCGGCGTGCCGGGAGCTGAGGGGACCCGGGAGATGAGGGGATCCGAGAGCTGGCGGGATCTGGGACCTGAGGGGATCCGGGAGCTGAGGGGATCCGGGAGATGAGGGGTTTTGAGACCTGAGGGGATCCGGGAGCTGAGGGGATCCGAGAGCTGGCGGGATCTGGGACCTGAGGGGATCCGGGAGATGAGGGGATCCGAGAGCTGGCGGGATCTGGGACCTGAGGGGATCCGGGAGATGAGGGGATCCGAGAGCTGGCGGGATCTGGGACCTGAGGGGATCCGGAGGCTGAGGGGATCTGTCCCAGCCAGGGAGGCTTTCCAGAGCACAGAGCACTCGGACCCTCCCGCCCCACGGCACAGCACTCCCACCAGGTGACACCGGACATCGCTCCTTACCTGTCCGTGTCCCGCTGTCGTCCCCGCTGTCTGCGTGGGATGTGCATTTTTGCCTCAACTACGGAAATACTCAAATCCGAGCAGCCTTATAAACTCCTTGCTTTTAAAATAGGAATTTCTGAGATGAAGAACTCCCAAAAATAGGGCAATGAGATGAATAAAAATATACACGAAGCAGACGTTTTCTAAAAAATTATAATCTTACAAAATACTCCCAAGTATTTGCCAAAACATCACCTCCAAAGCCAAACTAACAGCAAATGTCAAATCATAATGTCAGTGTATTGATCTTGAAAATGCAAAAAGTGAGATATTTTTTCATCTTTCTGTAATCTTGCTTTGTTTTTCATTTTATCAGATTTTTCTCAAAGTGGTCAAAAACGATGCTTTGATACAAAATGTAAGATGAGATGTGCACGTACATTACTTTGTAAAAGCAAACGCTGTCCCTCTGGCACTATTCCATGGCACAGAGCATATGTATTTCCCCTTGGGAAGAGAAGCACTGCCACCTAAGAAAAGTACCCTTCTAGAGGATTTTTCCAATTTCTAAAAATCACCTATACAATATGAAACAGAATAGTAAAAGACAAAGAGATAGCTTGGAAGCTTATTTTATTATATTTTGGTGGTGTGTTTTCCTGCAGATGAAGACAGACATGTTGTTTGAACACTCCCGGGCTTCCCCAAATACAGTCCAGTATCACCTTGCCGTGTACTCCTGAGCACACTTTGAATTGATGATAGATAGAGGCATATCAATATAAAGAGTGCTTTACCTAATGGTAAAACTGTTGTTTTTACTAAAAAAAACAAAACAAACCTTCAATGAACGTTTTAGGCTTAATTTTAAAATCCCAAAATTATCTAATAAATTTTGTAAAAAAAAGGAATTTCTAAGAGGATGAAATGCTGATTATAATTTAAGAGTAGCCATTCAGAAGACACACTGTAGTAGATTTTTTTCAGAAGTTACAAAATATATACAGAATATATCATCTTAAGATGGCTTTGGCATTAGCAATGTTAACTGAAATACAGAATTTAAATGTCAAAACTACTTTAGGTAGCTCTTCTTACAATGATTTTTACAATGGCTGCAACGCAGACTGTTCTGACTATATGCACCATGTACAATATGCTGTCTTATACACCATTTCCAAAATAGTACACAAAAATATTTTAAACAAGAAATCCACATAAATAATGTTTTCATTATGTGAAGTATGTGACCAATGGTCTAAAATAAGTACCTTTACAACAGAAACATATCCTGATGTAACCAGCACATACAGTCTGAAAGATAAAAAGGGACTCAAATAATCTCTGCTAAGGCCACAAGCACCCTGTGTTGTGAAGAGCACCAAGGCAACATGGACAGGAAACACAAAAGAGGTAGTGTGCCATCTGTTCAGATGTGTGTCCACGAAGGACTGGAATAAAACGTTAAGAAAAGAAGACTTGTTGCACTGTACTGTGACATGATTCACTTTTCATATAAAAGCTATTGCACATTTAGGAGCATTAGCAGGTGTTGCTCCTTAGTATCATATGTCTCCAGCTTTCCTCAGGATGGCTTTTGTGCAGTGCTGTTAAAAAGATTGCTACAAACATTTGACGTCCTGAAAAACTCCATGTTCAGATATTCCATTCCAGAAAATTATGCAAGAAAGCACCAAGAAATTTATTTTTAAATACTTTATGAAAATTGCTTTAGTCTTTTCTTTCTTTTATTTTTCAATGCCATTTCTCCTTAGGAGGAAGTCTTTTTCTTCCTGAGGTTCTTTAACCAACACCACTTGAAATGAATCTTCAGTTTCCTAGTAATTTTGCCTGCAGTGGATCATTATTTTTGTATTCAATCTATGCAGCAGCTCTATGTTGATGAAACAAGAAACCTAGGACAGAAGTCTTAAAGGAAGCATACAGAGCCACTTTCTATGAAGTGCTGCTGTCCTGGTTTGAGGTGAGGAAGTGCATTAACTTGAACAACTGGAAGCTGATTCGTGTCCTGAGTGTGAAAAAAGAACTGTGTCTTACGCCAGCTGCCATCTTCAATCTGAAACACACAGGAGAAGCACTTTAGACTCATATAAAAGATGAGCTTCAAAACACAAATGAAAATTGTGCTTACAGAGTGAAAGAGAAGTAGGGCACAGAAAAATTTCTCAGCAGTTCCTAAAGAAACTGTGTAATTTAATAAATGCCATTTCTGAAGCCTGAATTTTCATTTAAGGGTAACTGTTTCTAAATTTTCCTGGAGGACTTCCCTATTTCTGCAGTGTCTTTTGCGGTGTCAAAATACATGAGACACAATGCAAACAGCAAGTATAGATATCCCATATCACTGCAATTTCTTCTACCCTTAAAGAGATGGTGAACTCAGTATCTAAAGGCTGGAATAAGCAGAGCTGTGTAAAGAAGCAAGTTTAAGGGATGTGAATCTAAATGATAGTTAGTTATTTGCAGAAAGTTAGCAATGTCTAAACAGTACCTCTGTCATGGCTTTAATAATGTGGAGCTAAAAGGTATTTACCATGCATTCATCCAGAAGCACTTTAGGTTCACGTAGCGTATTTGCTTTAAATATTTGACCGTTCCATCCTTTGAAGGTAACTGATGTCTTCCGGCCACCTGCTTTACTTAATCCCCACATCGGGGTGTTTAGACAATGGATTGTGATGCTGTGGGTTGCTTCTGAGCTCAGCAAGTGAAGGAAGTTCATCTGCACTTTTCCAACACCGAACTCCAGCTAGAATTTCAAGAGAAGAGTGTCGTTAGAATTACAGCTGGACTGTGCTGAATGGCCACAGCAACACAAAGTGCTACGGACATGGAAGTGTGTTCAGGCACAGGAGCATGTATACATGTTTATATACATTGGGGTCAATGCCAAAGAGCATGATTTGCATTCCTCAGCAGGGATGTTAGGTTCCATTACTATCATTACTATAAACAGAAGCTTTCATAGGACATTTTCAAAGCTTAAATATAAACATTTGCTGATGCTTACAACATTGCTGAAGCACAGCTGGTCAGAAAACAGTATTTTTAAATAAGGAAACTGAAACAAATACTTTTGTGTTTCAAACAAAGATATAATCAGCAGCAGTGTTTTTAACTGAAACCACATCACTCTGCTGTTTAGTCTTCTCAGACCACAGGTTCTGGCAATACTCATAGTCTATTACAAATGAAAAGGATCATAAGTATATTTGATTTTAGACAGGACATATAATAACTCATTATTAAAGAAGAATTTCTCCAAGACCATTTCATATTCAAGGATCTTCCAAATGTAGGAATGCATATTTGAACTTAACAGTATTTCTGAAGCTCTTCAATGACTACAGGGTATATACAGAACTTCACAAATATAAAATTTCTATTCTAAGAGTTCAAGAACTACATGTAAAGAGGCACATGAACTAATAATGTACAGAAAACTAATCCCTTCCTAATGGCATTTAAAAGTGCCTAAGTGTTAGAAAGCAGTAATAATTTTCATCCTTTCTATTGTAACAACCTCTGCGTCTCTATGCTTGGTGAGTAGTGGTGAGATACTAATGTAGCTTAGCAGTGTTTCAGACTTATTTTTATGCCTTGGATGAGAAAGTATAAAGCAAAACAAAATAATTCTATCAGCATAGGTGAGTAAATGAACACAGTGAGAATTACTAACATATATAGTCTCCAGAAAACTTGTAACTCCTGTACCAGAATATATAACATGTCCTTCCACAAAGATGCACAATAATGCCCCCCCTGAAATCTAGCACTTTTTAATGAATTAAGGAAATAAGCATGCATTTGTTTAGAGTTCAAGCACAGAAACATTGTCTCTAGAAGCAATGCAAACCTTTGTCACAGACAGTGGTGTTAAACATGTCTGACCACCTGCAGTGAAATTGCAGAAAACTTCAATGGCATCAGAAGGACATCCAATATTTGGGTCAATCCAGTATTTTCCTATTAGTACATAATTCCAGACAGAAAATAAAACAAAAATTTAATTGCTATGAAGGAATTTGCTAAAATATTAATACTTTTTGGCAAATATTACACATATTATCACCATACCTTCACAAATGGAAGAAAAGGAACGTGAAAATGTTTTCACTATTAAAATTATACTAATAATAGATACTGAGAAAAATTACCATAATAAACCAATTCTGATTACACTTACACTGACATTGCAGCTTTAAATAGGAGGGGTTTTTTATTTGAAATATTGTTTCAGGGAAGTTCTGAGATACAATGACTGTCAGTGTATCTGACAGTGATAACGTATGGGATGCAATTTTCTCATTAGGAATATAGAATCTGAGTCACACAGAATTCATTGCAAGATTAGCTATAAATACTTGGAAAACTTCAAATCCAAAAACTGCATTCAGTTTCAAATTTTCTGGATACATCTGCTTACTGACAAATATAATCTGTCTAATACTTATATAGTATTAGATAGCTACATACTTCCGCCTTTAAAATTTAGTCTTTTATCTTAAATATGACATAAATACATTTGTGACAGGCACATTGCAAGAGAATACAATAAAAAGAGAATGAAAATATTAAATCTATCCGATCAGAATTTTAATGTGAAAAGCAACATTTGGAAACAACAATTTTTGAAGGTACTTGTGTGAAAGTGGGTACTCACCATCTGACACTTTACGTTCACAATTAAGCAAATCCCTGCAGATGCGTGCTGGGTTATCCCGAGTGCCAAGAGGGTTCTTGATGCTGTGCAGTAAATTGCTAAGGTAGTGGAGTGTTTTGAATATCTCTGTACTGTGATCGAGTAAAGTGACTTCAGTATTCTGGTATTTCTGCCAAGGGCCATTAGCAAACGTGTTAGCACAAAGAAGTGTCACAACAACAGTGTATGCAGTAAGAGTCAAATGTCAAATGGCCATTGAATAGCCAGAATCAAAGTGTTTATGTGAATGCAATCAGCCATGTAAAACAACATAAGGGTAACAAATCCCAAAAAACAGATTAGGACGCTTTATTAAAACTGTCAGATCAGTGATATTAAGGCAGGTTTAGGTCATGCAAATTTGTCATTATGATATATTGACATAAAACTATGGATACAAGGAAAAAAAGGAAAAATTGGTGCACTTTTGAAGTAGATCTAGGGGTTACCAATTTTAAATAGTGAAAACTACTCTTAGGCTTAACCTAAAAAACATATGCAAATTTATTTGACTTCACCCATTTATGGGATTTTCTTGCAACCAATGCAGCCAGATACATGTATGTCGATTTTTTTTAATCAAACCCTATATGCCACTATTGTTATCTGTGTCTGAACAAATACAGTCCAGCATGTGTGATAGTCAGTAAACTTCCATTACTAGCAATCATGACAAAAGGTAGAAGTCTTGATGATTCTCTTAATTTCATTTTGACTATATCCTATAAATCCTAGCATATTTTATTACATTCTATAATTATTCACTATCCATTATAAGTTTAAACTAAGTCTTTGAAAAGAAACCCTGTTATGTCCTCAAAAAATAAAATTAGAATTGCATTTCCTGCATGATAATGCAAATCCATTTAAATATATACCTCCATCTGCAAGGCAGCATTTGACTCAAACAAAGCTTGAACAGCAGCATTGAGATCCACTTGTTTCTAAAAAACAGGTATTTCAGAATATAAAAAGATTAACAAAAATATACAAAAGTGCAAGTGGCAAATTCTTTAAGCAGTGGAACTAGCAGTACATTTGAAGAGGATCCTATTATTTTCACTTTCAATAAAGTACTATATTGTAGGTTAGGGTTGTAACAGAATTTACCCTTGGTCCAGGTGGTCCAGGTGGTCCCTGGAAAATGGGAAAAACAGATATTAGGTGCTTCACATCTTTAAATAGTGCAATCAAAATGGAAAAACACAGGCACCGTTTTTTTATGCACTTACAGGTGGCCCAGGCTGGCCCTGCCTTCCCTGAGGCCCCTAGAGGAAACAGAGATAGAACGCCAACTGTTATACATTGAAATCTCTGGTTTTACATTTATATATTTATTAAATCAAAAAAATGTCCCAATGTGTATAAGAAGAAGGTGTGATCCCAGCTGTGGTAAGTTGTGGATTATTAGTTACTATTGTTAAAGCACCCTGCTTCATTTACTTATGAATATTCATGTTGCAATTGCTGTGTTGTCTAGTTCCTTGTTTCTCCCATTACTTCTGATACTAAGGGAACATTAAAAGCCATAGAAAGTATTAATATATAATGTGCCATACATTGTGCCTGTGTTATATGTATGCTGACAAAATAAGTACTAGAAGAGGTAAATAATCACAAAAACATTGCAAATAATGTTATCAGTAACTGCAAAAAACTAACTGATTCACTTTAATCCATGAGTATGTGCCAGACTTTTACAGTTTAATTTATCACCAACACAATTTTCAGCCAGAACATGTTATGTTCATTGTTTTACAGTGCTATTGCTGACCTTTTTATTCAAGAAGTTATGCCCTTATTTTCTTATTGTAAGTGGCATCATTTTAGTGTGCAGGATGATTGCAGAGGAGAGAAGGAGAAGGAATTGCTTTTCCCTAGCTTACAGTGCCTACAATGCACGCAAATCTGATTAAGGCTGCCTTAGGATTGAACATGGACCTTTCCAACACAATAAACCCATCTGAATTATTATTTCTGTAATCAACTATTCACATTAAACTGGAATGGTTGTGAACATTTATTAATATGCAGTGACACCTGTGTCTCTGTTAGATTCTTATCTTCAAGCTCTATAAACTCAAAGCTTCTAGGAGCTAGTGCAACAAACAATGGCACAAATGGTGACAAGGAGAATAGGTGGCAGTGCTTTAAGAAGAGGAAAAGAGAAGGAATGAAAGGCATGGGCTAGATCTGCACCTTCAATTACCAAAACCCTTTCAACACAGCTAAGTCAATTTAAGCAGAACATTCTTTTGTCAGTGCTGCTTGTACCAATTACTAGAGCACAATAAGCTGTTCCAGCAAAAGGCCTCATACGTCAGTATGGTCACGCCAGTACAAAATCTCTGCCAAAAGAGAAATAATCTGATGTGACGTGGTCACGCTGACAAATGTTGTGAAACTGATCTAGCCCAATAGGAATTAAGCTGTAAATCACTTGATATAGTAAGAACAAGTGTTTCTGCTGTGAGATTTCATAGCAAGCAAGATCTGTGTGAGTGTCACTTCATGTTACAGCTGCTGGACTCAGGCTGTGCTCAAACTGCCAAAAGCAAGGGCAGCTGGAAATGATTAAAGAAAGACCAGATTAAATCTATTATTAATTCATGTATATTTAAAAAAAATAAATCTCAAACCAGATAGGAGCAATGTACCTAAGTCACTGAGGCTGCAAATTTATCAGTTCTTATGTCCTAAGGCAGAGCATGTGGTAGTTCCAGGGCATGCCTCTGCCAGGGGTTACAGTGACAGCTGCACAACTGAAGTGGGTCTGCACATCACCTGCCCTGGCCACGCCAGGGGATCAGGTGCTGGATTATGAAGGATGGGAAAAGGGGGGCCATTTTATAGTTCCAAGCACCAGCTCTATGCAAGGCTATGTTGATGGCTTTGAGGCAAGATCCATGTCTTGTATGTGTTCTTTGGAGAAGAGAGGAAATTCAAAACTGAAGCAATTTCTGGATGTTTTGATAGATGATTTTCTGATACTTAACCAAGAAGGCCTTTATAAGATAAGATCCATGGATTGTAAATATTGTGTTTTTCAATTGATACATCCTGACTCTATTTTTTATCCACTTATTCCTATAGAAGGGACTGGAAGCCATCTTTTAGGTAGATATTTAATGATTAACATCTTCATAAAAGATGTTAATCATTAATGTTGGAAAATGGAAATAAAAGAACAAGTAATTTTAGCATATATAGACTAATAGTATTGATATCCCTGTGGGTTCTGTGTTAAGTACCTAGTACTTTTCTCAGTTTGATTATTGCCCAGCTTGAATCTTTAAAAAATCCTATTACTTTTAAATATGCATAAAATATTGCTGTTATTAATTATTACATAACTGATCAGAGTTTACACAAATTACATTCACTATTTTGGCATGGCTCCTCAGCTGTTGCAAATCAATTGGGTTTCACAGAGTTATACTGTTGTATGCCAGCTGGGAAGGCTGACTCCACATTTAATTAATCAGGTCAGGTGCTCAGGTGCTGTTAGACTGCTCCATGTGAATGTATTACTGACCTGTCTGATCATGCTTGGCCAAGTATGTTTAGTATAAAATGGAAGAGAAAGTGTGGAAAAGACTAATGAGAAATAAAATTGACATTGTAAGGATATATTTGTTATCTTGGTTCAAGACTTCATTATGCAAATACCAAATTGAAGAAAGGTATAAAGTCTTCAACAGTTTGTCCCTAAGTAACCACTGTGCTCGGATGAATAGATGTCCTTGTTCTGAATGCTGAGATTTAGACATTCCAGGACATTTTTTAGATGACTGAATGCTTCAGTTAATGTTCTATGCTCTTGGCATGTGTCACCAATTTAAGACTCAAGAAGTCTTGGGACAAGAGCAGTTCAAATTTATAGTGGTTTCTGAGATAGAACTGAATGTTTTAAAAATAAAAACCTGCACTGTTCCAATGAGTTTAAGGTATTTTGCCAAAGAGGAATGTAATTTCTCTTGCTTCACTGTCTCCTTGCCAGTAAAACCCATGAGATAAAAAAGAGGTGAATACTGAATACTGTTTATGAAGTGCTTTGTGGAATATCACATTCCTTAAATGCATTAAAACTTCAGAGAGCTATAGCAATTATCTTTGCAAATCTTTAAAATATAATGGTACTGAACAGAGTAGGGATTTTACTAATGTTCTTTCTTCTGCTGCAGAGCAGAAAAATAAGGCTAAATTACACTTTTCATGAAGTAAGATAATTGCTAAATGTTTTACTGGAATGTACCGGATTACTTTTACAAATCTACTTAATTTAACCTTTGGTCGTATTAGAATTTAAGTGAGAAAAGTGTAATTCCAGTTCATAAAAACAAAAGCAGAGACTAAACCAGTTAGTTTCATGTGTTCTTTAATTCTTTAATCACTCCATTTTATTGAACAGAAGTTGAAAGGCTAAAATTCCAATCTTTTACTAATGCTGAGAGGCCCTGATTTTTCATACAATAGTACATATGCTTAACTTTGAAAGCATGAGAAATCCCAAGGACATTCATATTTTCTAAGAATTTTTAAATTCTTGAAGAGAGTATTTTAAACTAAGAATGTGTGCTTCACCACTGGTCTCAATAAGAAGACATGATTTTACATTCCATGTTTTTCTGGGGATAAAAGAACTTTTCTTTCTGGTAATGAACTCTGTGACCTTGACTGACTAAAAATATAACTAAATACACTACAAAAAGGTTAAAGTCTATGTGATTCTAGGAAGAATGCCAATATAAATTTTAAAGGTATAAATTAAAGCTCAGAATACACAGTTGGATGAAAAAAATTTAGTGTCCTTTGTATGTGAAAGTAGTTGGAAATAAATCCCTTTCTTGGGGAAAGTAATGCCACTGTATATGATTTAAAATTAAACATTCTTCTTCTGAAGACAGACTTACTAGATTAATTCATCTTGATGAATTCAAGAACTAATTTAGGAAATAAATTCTTAAACACCAGCACCAATAATGGAAACAGATGTTTCTTGTTCATAATGTTTTTTAAAGGATTATTTTCGGATTTTTTTTAGTGTCAGCATTTTTAGCTCTATGCTGTCTTATGAACAAGCAGTAGAAAAAGACAGCTAAGATGGATTACAGCAAATTGAGAAACTAGTTTCCCTCTTATTCTGAGATAGCAATTGCCTCAAGAGCATTAGAATCAAAGACAAGAGTTTTCTAAGAAACAGACAAGAAGCTTCATTCCAAGCTTTAGCTCTTTAAAATGTTTTGAATATTTCAGATTTATTTTTCAAAACTTTTATAAGGCAGTTTGAGTTTTTTGGAGGTGGCTGCTAAAAGCAAAATACACAAAGTGAAACTAAATAATTTTAAGTGAGATGGGGTGAAAGGCAGGGTAAGAGAAACAGGAACAAGATCACATCTGCTAGTTTCTGGAAAAAGAACTAATTATACATCTGTCATAAAGGTAATATCATAGATATCAACTTTGTGTTTGTATTTGCTGTAAATATGACAACTTAATGACTTTTCACATAGCCATAGTTAGTTGGAGACTTCATTAGCTCTAACACAAATTTAATATTAAATCCAACATTCACAAATGTACAATGACTCTTGCTGAAAAGTGAAAGGCAGCAAATTCATAACCCATCAGTGCTGCCCATGGTTCCTACAGTTGGGATGCATTCCATGGACACCACCTGCAGGTCTAGGCTTCTCCTGAGCTCCTCCCTTTCCAGACAAGAAGACACAGATCTATGAACATGTGCATGCTGTGAGGCACTACATCTTTGACAACAAATGTGACACAAGATTTTCCTTTTAGTTCTGAGCATGGACAGATGTGGAGGATGTGACTGCTGTATGACCAGAGCCATCCAGCCCAGCAGCTCATACCCACTGGGAATATCTGCATAAGGCAACTTGAACAAGGTCAGACACAGGCTACCAGCTTTCTTGGGCAGTGTTCTCCAGGAGCACGACTGCCTGGCATTCAAAGCATGCATGAGGACATTCAGAGTAACACAGGAATAGATTTTGCACAGCCAAAAGAATGAAAGCACAAAAGCTGTTTCATCTTACCATCTCACCCCTCGTGCCCTTTTCACCTCTTGGTCCCTGTAAGAAAGAGCAGCTGTTAATCCAATATGCTTTCTAGCTGCCTAGGACTGAAATAAGCAGATTAATATCCATGAGAATTCTACTGCTCACATGAAAAGTTCAGTCTCATCTGTGGAAGTATTTGCAGCTCTGGGGATTTAACTTTCCTATACTACTAGAAAATGAAATGAGTTGAAAACATCTTGTAATTCCTGTATGTGAAAAGCTAGGTTCTTTAGCTTGCAAATGTTTTCTCTCAGTAATTTTAACTGCCATCCATTGATCAGTTGTGTTCTCCACAATTTCATCCACATTCAACACATCAGTGCTTCACCATCTTTAGAGAACACAACTCAATACTCTCCACCACTGAAGAAATCCATTCACCTTATACATATTTTTATAATGTTATTAGTTCTACTCTCATAATCAGATTAAATACTATTTTTGTGTCTCTATTTTTACCTGGTTTTGCACCTAAATTTTGTTCCCAAGACTGGCAACCATCTTAAAATTCTTCTCTGGAAAAATTTTGCACCTTGATAGCTGCATTTCATAACACATAGAAGTAATCTTCAACTCAAATGCTTCCTTGATGATAATGGCAAACTTTTACGTTCAATATGAATCTATTAAAAGGCTTCATAGAAGTGCACACAACTGTAAACTTTTTCTCCTCAGTGCAATTGAAAAGAATGGAGCAAGACAAAATACTGATTTTTCCAACAAATGGAAAGAATTACAGAAGAGACATTCCCCTTCTTTCTATTTCACTTGCAAATATTTGCATTTATGACTTTTATTATATATTTACTATGTTTATGATTATTTGGATTTTCAGACATTTTTATTTACTCCAAATCTACTTGATTAGGCAGAGGAACGTGCATGGTACAAAGAAGTTTCTAAACCTGCCTTACATGGTTGGAGACATGAGCCACAGGGTTCTCTTGCAAAACAAATCTAGCACTGGCACTATGAGTGACAAGAGATGGAAATAGAGATGAGAGCAGAGCTCCCTCAGTGAAGGGAACCTGGGGTGTAATGAAAGTTGTCAGAGATCACAATGATGCTTGAGTTTAACAGGGACCTCATCAGCCCCTGGAACAGCCTTACAAGGGCTCATGGCCATTCCCAGAGTGTGTAGAGGGGCACTCTGGGCAGTTCAGCCCACAAGAAATAAAAAATAAACTGTATTGAAACTGAGTGTGGATACTCTCTAGGTATATCTCAGACCAAAGGCTGAGAAAGATTATGCAGGTGTTAATTACTGTGTGCTGTTTTACACCTTGCCTCGCCCACTGCCCCTGTCACGTGCCCTCTGCATGCTGTACTTAGGCAGATGGCCATTGCAATTATTTTTTGTCACTGCTTTTTGTCATTTTGTTCTTTTTTGTACTACAGATGCTGGAGTCACATGCATTAACTTACCAGCATGGTAGGTCTTGTTCGTTGCTATTTGCAAACAGAAAAAATAAGAAGGTTGCTAGTTGAGAAACAAGAGGATTAAACAAAAGGGTAGCGAAATAAACAAATTATGCAAAAGTGAAGGGAAACTTACAGGCCTGCCAGTTGGGCCTGCAATGCCTTCTTGACCAACAGGGCCAATATATCCCTGTAAATAAGCAAAGAATTTATTAGTTCACGTTTCCAAAATGAAGAAAATCCTCATGACATGTCCTGGTTAAAGTTGCTCAGCACACAGACCTGTCAAATATCCAAAAGATCATGGTGATACTCTCTAAATATTAAGTGCACATTAAAACACTTAAGACAAGTATTTTATTAATTTGTAATAGTTGCACTTGGAAAGTCACCACACATTCTTTAATGTGAAAACTGATGCACTAAAAACAGTGGAAATTTAAGAACTCTGATTACAAAAGACCACATATTTATTGAGCTACAACTTGAGCTAGATTACCGCCCACAAGTACCCTTCTAAGGCTGCCAGTAAGTGCTGCTAAAATGCCACTTTTCAGTTCCATTTCACTCAGAGCAAACTGCTTGTGTCCAGTGTTTATCTCAAATAGGAATGTTTAGAAAAATAGAGTAGCTCTTAGAACAGTCCTCTAAAGCTGCTGCTCTGTTAACTGAACAAATTCAGTTCTGTGTTGGCAAAGGCAGCAGTGAGAATATGTTGTAGTAAGGCCTCCCATGCTTCAACCTTTCACATTTGATGCCACACTGGATGCAAAAAATGCAGACGATATTTCCACATGTTTTGGTGAGTAGCAAAGCAGGATGTCATGAAGAATGAGGTAATGAAGTTTAAGAACATTTCAGTAAAAAAAAAGTTCATTATAGAAAGACTACCTATTAATCAATAATGCCTGAGCACCACTGTGTCTTGCTGCAGGTGAAGTTTGATCCCTATTTTCTTCTGCTGTAGCACAATCAGCAGTGCTGCCAGTAAGAATGTTCAACTCCAACAGACCAAGAAATACAATGCAATAAGATTGCAGGAGGAGATCCATACTTAGTCAGCTTGCTTTTTTCTTTCAAGATTAAGGGCCCAGCTCTGTTTGTGTGCCTGTTTGCATGATGTAACCAGAGCAGAGTTGCATCTAGACTCATACAGAAAGGTTGGGATAGAGGCTTCTGACCTTGTTAAGAAAAAAGAAGATTCTCTAAGTTAAAAACCTGTGCCACTTGCAAACCATCCTAACAATCTCCTTCATGTAGTGGAACACTTACAGCTTGGCCTGTTGGACCTTTGGGGCCCAGAATCCCAACTAAGCCAATGTCCCCTGCAGGACCCTGAAAATGCAAAGGAACAATTTAATCAAATATGGACATTAGCTATTCACTTGTTTCAAACTCTTGTAATCAGTGAAAGTAAGATAATTTCTAAGAGCAGTAACAGTGAAAATACCAAGTGTACTGACCCAGAATGTTTGTCCTTAGACAGGGAGTACACAGTTCTGCCTACCATGTTCCAACAGTTCAGAGATATTTTGAACAAATTAGTGTTAAAGCTGATTAATTCTATGCTTTCATAATGTTCTCGCTCTGTAAACAGCTTATGATCTAAGAGAAAAGAACAAGCACGTACTTTTGGACCTGGGAATCCTTGAAACCCCATTAAACCTTGATCTCCATCTTCTCCCTGTAATAGGAGCAGGCATCCTTACCATTAGTTCATGCTGCTAACTCTTGGACTACTTGTTTTGCATCAACCACTGTGATTACATACAATCTGTCCTTTCAGTCCAGTGTCTCCTGCTGCTCCTTGGTCACCTTGTGATCCTGGAAGGCCTCTTTTGCCTCGTTTTCCTGGATGACCTAGAAGCCCTTTCTCACCCTGTCAATAAGAAGAAAATATATCCTTTATTGCAATTATGGAACTTACAGCTATAAATAATAGTTTGCATGCATGTAGTTACTGCTGACAGGTATCCTGTCAGAAGTGTGGAACATGTTACCTCCTTAAGAAATAGACTTATTCCATTTATTTTATTTCCCTCAGGAAAATAATTAAACATATACTAAAATGCAAATGTGACTTGACTGCTCCTTGAATTGGAAATATAAAAACCATACATGTTGGATCAATTCTAGTATAGTATCTCTCAGTGTAAGCAAAATTTACAAAATGAAATACAGAACAACAGGCTAAAAGTAGATTTTAAAAATAATCCTCTGAGCAAGAAACTTGTATACTTGTTGAACTCCCTGCTGTTAGACTAAAAACCTACATTGATTCAAATGGAAACTAGACAAGTTCCTGCAAGAGACATCCTCTGAGGACTGTCAAATACACAGAAGACATGTCTAGCTCAGGAGGCTACTGAGGTGCAATAAAGGCTGTGAAAATACAGGTTTCATGCTTTGTGCTTATGCTCTTCCCCAGGTTTTGCCTTTGTGTTATCTGGCTTGAGTCAGTATGTGCATTATTAATGCTTATTCTGTATTACAGGTGGCAACAGTTTCCCCTCAACTCATCTATTCCTTGCCTTTCTCAGATTTGAGGCACTTCTGAGCAAGAATTACTTCCTACAGCTCATTGTCTAGGCAAAGAGGTAAAATTCAGACTGGAGACACTGGTAATAAAACACTGCAAATAATGAATACAGTTTATACTAAAATATATTCATGAAATGATAACAACGACAGTATTTCCAGTTTCCATGTAACCTAAGGTTTTAAAGAATGCCTTACCAATAAAATCTCACAAAGAAAATGAGTTTAGATAAAAAATTAATTTTTAAATGAAGAAAATTATCTGTAATGTTTCCATCGTTTGCTTGTTTTAAAACTGAAATTAGTCTAATTAATATGAGAATATGCTGATATCAGGTACCTGGAACTGTCTGGAAAATGGAGCACACACAGATTTCTTTCTTTCTGAAAGGGCTGAAGAAAAACAATTAAAGTCCTGTGATAAATGGACATTCCAGATACACTTATTAGCCCCCAAACCTGGGACTTAGGCTTGAAGTTATGGCAATGCTCTGCTACTAGATTGCTTAGATATTTAAATCATCCCAACTGTTCTAGTAGCTACAGAAGTTTAGAAATAAAAATCAGGAAACATCTGACCCCGAAGATGGAGTAAATAAGTATGAAGTGTTTGGTGGCTTCTGGAGCTGGGAATAGCATTCAGATGGATGAGATCTCTATTTTCCAGTTAGAGTTTATAGAAATGTGGTAAACACAACTTGTACTCTTACCCTTCAAATAAGACTTGATGTTTGTTACTCACATTAACAGCAGTGTGGTGGCTCCACAGCCACTAAATGCAGCATGAAGAGCAAGCAATATCAGCAAAACTGTGCTTAAACAACCAGATGCCAGGTATGTACCTACCTTTAGTCCAGGTGCTCCCATGGGCCCTGGCATGCCTGGCAATCCCTTGGGACCTCGAGCTCCAGGATAACCTGCTAGACCTGGTAAGCCTGAGTTTCCTCTATTGCCCTGAAAAAAATTGAAAAGAATGGTTTACAAGTAGAACAGCCAAGCATGTTTTTTCATTGTGTGCTGAAATAGGTAAATGACATGAAATCAGTCAAAACCACTTAATGCCTTCTGTATACATGGACACACAATGGCAGTACATAAAAATATATAGAAAGACAATGATCAGCAGCATCATGTGGATTTCTGCTAATATTCCAAAAGTAACACAATATTAATTTTTCTAGAAGTAACTCCACGTGGAGCAGAATGAGACTACCTTCCCAAAAAAATATTCGAAATTCAACATGCTTATTTATAAGGATCAGGCATAGTGGTAGTACTAGTATGGCTGTGTACAATCTGTAAAGACTCACACACAATAACATTGCCAGATGAAGAAAGATCAGAACATTTGTTATGAAAATGTATGAGAACATCAGCCTATAAACAAAAGCAAATATTTTAAAAGAAAAAACATGGAGTTAAGCTACTTTTGACATATTAAAAAATACAAAATGGAAATTTGTTACCATACAAATGAATATTTCTGTTATGTAATTAATAGAAATATATGAGTATATAAATCTTCCTTATTTCCTATGACATTCAGTTAAACACTCATTGAATGTTGTATAAAACTCAATTTTTGTATTAAATGTGATTTTCTGGGCTTTTGAATATTGTTCTCTGCCTTATAGATTGATGGACTGATAAACTTACATAGCAGAAGTTCTGGTCTTTTTATTCATTGTGGCAAAAATCCATTATAAGCCTCCCTTTATTACAAATTGTAATGGGGTAATGGAGTTGTCTTTACTATAATTGTATGACATCTTCAGTGTAAAAGCAAAAATGTAAAAATTGCTTGGGGTGATTGTCCTAAATCCAGCTCCAAAGAATTTTAAGAGCCTGGAAGAAGTTCATGACCTGAGACTGGGGAGGCTTGAGTAGGGTGCACCTGCCCCCTACGGGTAACTTGTTTAATTTTCTTTGTTCAACCAGATTGGAAATCTATATCTGAAACAACAGTGCCTCATCCAGCATCTTGGCTAATTCCTAATGCCAAATCTAGCTTGGCAACCTTTTGTAACAATTACTGGTCCATCTGAGTAGAACTACTGAGAAATTCATACTGGAACTCAAAGTGATCAGACTTTCAATGATGAGAACTACTCAAGGAATAGGAATCATTCTCATAATTCTCCCCCTCTCTGAAGGGACTAATCTAAGAGGCAGCAGGTCACCACCTTTGGCCCACAGCAAAGAACAGTCAGACAAAAAACCATTTACAGGAATGCTCTTAGATACCTCACATACCTAATACTCTATTTCACTGGCTTTGGGCAAAGCTTCATAATTATTTAGGTAGACAGACATAGGTTACAAATACTAAGCCAATAAGGAAAACTCAGGATTATCTCAGACCCTAGGAGGTATAATTGGTATAATTTTCCATACTCAGGATACTCAGGGAACTGAGAATAGTCTCTTCTTTTTAAATACCTTAACCCTGGAAAATCTGCAATTCAAAATGACTTAGAGGAAATGTGGAAAGCAACTTACCTTGGGGCCAGGCTCCCCTGACAGCCCAGTCTTGCCAGGGTTCCCAGGAATGCCTTCTGGTCCAAGGTACCCAACTGCTCCTTTCTGCCCTGGTGGTCCTGGTTTTCCCTTGGAAAAAAATTCAAATCAAATATAGCCCTGCTGACTCTCTTCATCTTCACTCTCCCACAATGAGATTTCAGTCACAATATTTCCTAAATCCCACAGAACAGCAGACCCAGGGATATGAATGAATGGTCACAGAGGGAGCTCTGAGTTAGGATGTTTGGTTTAGAATTCTACAGGTTTAACCTTAGGCTTGCCCTGCCATGGGATCTGAGCAGCTTCAGCTGAAATCATGGGACTGACCCCTTTGTGTGCCCGGCCTGGAAGATGCCTGAGACTCTCAATTCTTTAACTGAAGTGAGGAAACCAGATAAAGTCATCTATTAATTCCTGGAAAAAACCCAACCATACACCTTTTCAGCCTTTATTTTACTAAATGCTCAGTACTTGACTTTCACAAATTTATGCTCTTCAAATTTGAACATATCAAAAATACAAATTTATAATATGGCAAGTTTGTGGTAACTGTTGCTACACTTGCACAAAAAAGGCATTGCACATCCAACAGAGGAACACTGATTTCTTTCCTTACAATTATTTTCCTTTAGACTGACATACACTGTCTAAAAAAGCTTGGAGTTCTGCACTAATCTCTCTATAAATGCCATTTCTCAGAAATATAAAATGTTCTAACTATAACTATTTTGTCTGAAAAAGTATTGTAACACCAGCCATACAGAAGATAAGTATATAATATATAAATTATATATACATAAGTATATGTAAGTATATAATATATAATATATAATATATAATATATAATATATAATATATAATATATAATATATAATATATAATATATAATATATAATATATAATATATAATATATAATATATAATATATACTGTATAATCTAAGAATATAATCCTATTTCTAACTTCTGGTTTCTTAAGTATCTTCATTTGGGATGTGCTTTGAAACTTCCTCAAGTTCTAGTTTTACTGCCTTCTCATTTCTCTGTATGTCTTGCTTTCCTTCTTTCCCTTTGTCTGCTGAATGATCCCTGCAGTCCAAAAGAAAATGCCAAGTGTTTACAGAGGACACACAGTTGCTTGTCTTCAAAAGGCTCCTCTTGCACTCTGCTCAGCAGGTACAAGCTCTGTGCAACAGCTGCATTTCTCCAGTTACTGACAGTGTTTTGATGTGAGGTAGTAAAAGTTATTTACAACATGTGCTTGAGTGGAATTATTTATTAGGGGACCAAAATAACCTTGATGCATTTTGTTCTTCATTATGTTTACAGAACACCTACTGCTTCCTGCTCTGTCTTCTCCCTCAGGGAGAAGGGCATGCAAGTCAGCTCCTCTACAGTAACTCAAGAAAAAAACATTAAAAATTTCAGCTCAGGGCAAGCAAGAGAAATAAACAGACCTCAAGGCATTTACCACATGTATCCATCATGGACATATGGATCCAAGCTTCCGTGGGCTGCAGCAGATCAAAGAACTGATGGGGTCAGAAGTGAACACAAGTGTAGCTCTGTACAATATAATGTGATAACTTCCAAAAGGACTCCAAAAAACTAAACAACTTCACAAGTGCTAAGGACCTTCTTGTTAGGTGCACTTCACTTCCATATGCTGAGTAACTGAATGTAATTCAGTACAATTTAACACCATTTCAAAAATTAGTAATATTCAAAAATACACTTTCTGAATAATAAGAAAATTCTTTAGAGTGAACACAGGCCTTCTGGTAACCTTGACATGATTCAATTTTGGTTTTATTGGTTAGTATTTTCTTTGTTGTATAATCCAAAATACGTTCTAGAATTTTGTTACTTACAGGAATTCCAGCTTTTCCTGCTTGACCTGTAGCTCCTTTCTTCCCTGTGGGCCCCTAGAAGTTACAAATATTTGTGAACTGACAAATGTCTTAAATTCAATCCCCTAAGAAGAGCTGAGGATTGTTCCCCTCTAGTACTCATTGCCTGGCTTGGGACCAGATTATTCACATTTCAGGAGACAGAAGAAAGTTTTTCAAGTAAAAGCAAATATATTTTTGGCAGAATTGTGTATGCTTTTCCCTTTTGTGAACCAATTTTTAAAACTTTTCCAACAATAAGCATAAAATGTTTTTCATCATGAATCTGGCAATTTCCCCTGTATCAGCCACCCCTGTGTGAGGAAGCACACTTTTATAGTTTTCTTGTACTCTTCAAAAGATAAAATTTACTTAGAATCAGACTTTTTTTTTCATCTTGACTGATGTAGAAATTGGTAGTCTTAGAAAACAGAGAGAAACTGAGCAGATAACATTCTTGTAAGTGGTTTATGACACAGGAGGTCATGCACCAAGGAAGAAAAGCGCAGGATGGGTCAAAAGCTTCTCAGAGACCTTTGTTAAAGGATGGTCTGAACAGATTATAAAGATTCATAGCATCAATTTTATCCTAACTCTGAAAGATGCAACCACTGAACAACAGGGATAAGAATAACACTTGTTAGCATAGAACATGTAGAAAAAAAAATTCCGAGATTTTCCAGATTAATTATTTCAAACATAATTCTTAAAGCAAAAGTTATGCTATAACTACCATGCTGCAATATGCCACAATGTGCTATGTATTGAAAAAGTGTGGTTTATTATAAGCGTAAATGTTTTATAATTATGCAGATATGACAAAACCAGCAAAAAGTTGTTCTAGTGCTCAATTTAATGCTTTTTTTGTTAAGAATGGCCCAAAAAAGTCCACCAGTCAGAATTGGAATGTGCATATTCAAATAATCTAACATTGCTTTAGTTAAGATTTCTGGATGCATGTAAAGTGAACCCAGATGATTCAGCATTGCAGTTTATGGGATTAGCTTTGCAAGGCTTGCTATAGCAGCACCTGTAATGCCACTGGAGTTAAGACTATATTAAAGTTTTCACTACTAACACTTCTGTGGAAATCTTGAAGCTCTTAATGGATAGCTCCATGCCAGATATTGGTTCTGCATTTGTAAATGGCAGTGTTAATCTGAGGGACATTTGCAAGACAAAGATAACATTTCTTTGAGAATAATTGCTGATTTTGTCCTGGATGTGAGTAGTTTGTCAAAAGCCAAAGTTCACAGCTGGAGTACAAGCTCCATCATGTTTCCTTTCTGTTGCTCCCCAGTTCAAGTCTACTACAGATTCTTGTAGCTACTTACAAAATTTTGAAAGTCTAAAAGAGCTGCTTTATGGAACTTCTCAGACAAAATATCTAATTTAAATTACAATGGTAATTGGTATTTTAAGAAATCTTTTAGCCTGAATCTTTTGAAATCTCAAAAGCCAATGATATTCAGTCCATGGGAGAACATAAACACTTCTGGCAATTTTCAATGCATTACAGGGATGAACTAATATTTCTAAAGAGAAGGATTTGGTCTTTGATCTTTGTCATGACTTGCTCTGTCATTACTGCTCTAGTATTCTGCAGCAATTCCTTATTCTCAGGTCTCTGAAAACTCAGTGCAGTACCAGGAGGCTTCATTTACAGACCAGAGAAGAAAAATCCCAGTTGGCCTCAGAGCTACTTTGCCACAAGAAACTCCACTTTAAGGGATAATTAAGTATCACTCAAATGTTTCCAAAAGAGCCTCTCATAATTCTTGATATCGCTCCAAAGTAAAACTACTTACCTATCAAATAACACATATTTACTAACCAAGATCATTATACAATTTTCCATTTTATATATTTTTGTCCCTTCAGGTATGAAAAGGAAACCCAAACACTTTTCCAAGAATAGTCAGTGAACAACAAAACCCTACAAATTCCAATTAAGTGCAGTTTTGGTTTGCTTTTTTCTACTTACTTCTGAACCTCTTTCTCCTTTTGGTCCTTGCTCTCCCAATTCACCTGGCTCTCCCTTTGAAAAGAACATACATTAAATAAATGAAAAGAATCATTTGAATGCAAATGAAAACACATTTTCAACATTCAATAGAGAAATTTCACTTGTTTGAAACACTTACTGGAGGCCCTTGCTGTCCAATAGGTCCTCTAAGCCCTGGAAGACCTACATGACCCTGGGAAGGAGAAAATATAACATATTGCAATGCAGGTAACTCAGGCTGCCATGCTCAGTGAGCTACAGCCTTCCTTGTAAACCTCCTGGGAGGTGCTGGGTGGACCCACATTCACTGACATGACCTAGATAAAGTATGGTCAGCTCTCCAAGATCAAATTCCACAGAGCTTTTATTCTTTATATTCTCTACTCCAAGCTCCAAGTGGGAATTCCATATTGTTTAAAGCATTTTTGCACTTCTGTAAGCATAGATTTGGTTCATTCATTTATTATGTCTGTCTGTATTACTGTCTAACTTGGACATTCTGTGTCAAGGTCTGTCTCTCTTATATTTCAGCAAACTGCATCAGTGATAAGCATGAGCTACCATTCAATTTTTATGTGCTGAAAGACTGTAGTTCATGAATAATTTTTAGGATTAGATTTACAATAAGTAGTGCTTAAATTTCAGAGAAAAATGTTAACTAATACAATATTACAGAAACACAGAACTGTTTAGGTTGAAAGTGACATTTTTGAGATCATTTATGGAACCCTCTTTCTCAAGCAAGGCCAGCTAGAAATGATTGTTGATCAGGATCATGTCAAATCAAGTTTTCAGTATTTCTACAGATAGAGATCTCCACAACCTCTCTGGGTAGCCTGTTCTGGTGCTCAGTCATCCTCACAGTAAAAAAAGCCATTTCAAAAGGAATTTCCCATGTTTCAGTTTTTGGCCTTTGCCTCCTGTCCTGTCACTGGACACTATTTAAACAAGTCTGTCTACTTCATCTTAATTTCCTCCCATCAGGTATTTGTACACACTGAGGTCCCTGGAGCCTTCCCCAGCTGAGGAATTGCAGCCCCCAGGTCCCCACAGCAAAGATGCTCCAGTGTGTGCCAAGAGTGCATCCGTGCAGGGAGGGACCAGCACCTGCATCTCTGCACCTGGGAGGGAAGATGACACTTGTGCTGCATTACTCCACATGCCTGCACAGCATGCCAGGCTCAAATAAAAACACTAAAACCCCAAAGGTATTACCTTGTAGCCCTCATCACCAGGTTCTCCTCTGTCTCCACGTTCACCACTTCGACCCTAGAGAGCAAACCAAAGAGCAAAATGTGGCAGCTGAACTGAATGCAATGCTGCAGTGAAATATGAGCAGAAAGCTGGGATTTCTCTCAAAACAGACTAATCACTGAGAAGGAGCTGAGGAATACAAACATAAAGGTTAGCTTGGCCAAGGGAATAAACATGATGTTTTCCTAAACAGAATGCACTGCAGTCAGACAGTAGCCACATTCTAAAATTTTTTGTAACCGCAGACTAGAAGATAAAAAATATTACATAGGGCTTAATGAAACAAGAGGGAGGACCGACCTTAGTGGAACTTCACCAGATTTGTATTTATATATAAATATATATATATATATATATATATATATATATATATGAATTTAAAATCTAAATGTATAAATTAAGTGACCCTGGTTTCAAGTAAAACTCTCTTATGGCTTCTTTAAGACATTCCATTAAAATTTGGATTCTTTTCTGAAATTACTTGCTGTACTCAAAATCTGTTTTAATTTTGAAGTTTGTCCTAATAATTTTGACAGGTTCATAAATACTGTAGAGATACACTCCACACATGAATTCAGGACAAAAATGGTTACAAAATGCAGTTCTCTAATTCAGCTGAATTAATTTGCAGTAATAATGAAATAAGTCAAAACATATTTTTGATTAGTAAAGCAATTAAGTACA
The DNA here is from genome assembly GCF_029582105.1 of Oenanthe melanoleuca. Lineage (NCBI taxonomy): Eukaryota > Metazoa > Chordata > Aves > Passeriformes > Muscicapidae > Oenanthe > Oenanthe melanoleuca. The sequence goes on along the minus strand of NC_079342.1, from coordinate 13,140,079 downwards.
ACTCAGGGTAAACAGACAGGGTAAAATTATTTTCTAAAATGTGCTGACTAAACACAGACTAATGGCATTAGTGTAATTAAATAGGGGGCACAGAGGTTCAAGCAGGAAAGAGCACACAACAGTATTTTCAGAGAGAGATTACTCATTAAAGGACCATCATTCTATATTTTTGTAGTGATTCCTGAGACACTGATATAAAACTTCAGAAATAAATGCATTGGCTCTTGTCTTGAGATGCACTAGTATAATTTTTTTGAGAAAGAAAGACCTACTGGTTCACCTATGGGCCCAGGTAGTCCAGGGACTGTATTGTCTTCACCTGGGTAACCCTAAACCAAAGATAAGCATAAAAAATGTTAACTTGGAAGTTCAACCTCATCTACTATGCATGTAAGTTCAAATGCTAATAAAAAGCAGAGGAGACATTGTATACATGCTTAAAGTGAATATGATAATATGATGTTTATGGTTTAATATAATGGATATGGCAACTCCATTTCAACATGCATCTAAATGTCCCAAAGACACTAAGGACTAAACAAAGCTAAATATTTGCTTTATTCTCAAAGGCAGCTATAAGGAAAAAAAAAAAAAAGATTAATTGAACAATATCCATGTTATCGTGTCTTTATTTAATGAAAAAAAGGATAAACAGGATTTCACAAGGGCAAAAGAAGAAAATTTCTTCCACTATTTTGAGAAATACACTTAATATAAAGAAAAATAAAGTACAGAAGACTCCAACATTAAGTCTGAAGTCTATTAAAATTTAAATATGAAACAACTGCCATCCAAGTTAACACAAAAGATTATCTATTCCAGATGATACCTAGCAAGAGTAATGCAAAGAGAATCACATTTTAAATATGATTAAGGACTAATACAGTGCATCAAAGTGGTTCTTCAGCAGTGACCAAGCAACCAAGACACCTAGCTCTCAAGAAATTAGTTCTCAGTTACTGTTTCTTAAATCATATCAAAATCTATTTATAACATCAACCACTGAACTCTATTCACAGTATTTATTGCAAAACTCGCTCTTGGTTGTAGCTCTGTGTCAAGGGCAGCTCCAATCAAATCTCTGTGAGATGAATTCATGTACCTGCCCTCGTGGGGTCACAGGGGTTTCAGTGAGCATACAAATCTGTTTTCAGGATTTGAGACTTGAGAGAACAACAGCAAATTTGACACTAAAATAGCAGCACTGAGGCCACATCCTGTCCCTAACATTTTATATTAACCACAGACATTTGTCCATCCTAGCTGGACTTCCAGGCAAGTCTGTGGGTGTACTCACAGGCTCAGAGTTAAGTAAATATTTGGCTGGTTCTGCACTGATTATTTTTGTCAGCAGTGCTCACTAAGGGCAGTGGTGCTGTCTGATACAATAGGCTCTTCTGTACAATGGGTACCTTGTGTTTTAAAACCTCAAACATTTTAACAGTCTGATTTGGGACTCCATCTCCAAATGACCCATTTCCTCACTTTGCATCTATTTTCATAGTTTTTGACAATACTAACAAACACTGCAAATGGTGGCTTTTGCTGCATGCTGTGGAAAAGAGTGAGTGTGCAGAAACATTTCTTCCCTTTATAATTTCACAGAACAGATCAGTAAAACCCATGTTCATACCTTTTCTCCTTTGGGGCCTGGGGGCCCTGAAGGCCCTGGAGAACCCTGGTGACCCTAAAGAAGCAAACCAAACACAAATTATTTTAAAACAAATAATTAAAGAAGTAATTAATTCCAAAATTTCTTTCAGCTACTTGCTACATTTCTTTTCCTGCTTGCAAAGTATTCTAAATCATGTTATGATAACAAAATCAATGGCAGAAAAAGGAATGAGTGCAGGAGAAGCTCTCTGCACATTGGGAAATGACATGTTCTGATGGGGCTTAATGCAGGTGATAGAGCTGGGCTGGCTCTTGCTTGAGGGGTAGGGTCAGTGATGGGTCTTTGTGCTTGGAAAAGAAACTGAACAGTAAGAGGATGACTCAATAAATCTATGATGATTTTCACAGCTATTTTTCAGTGAAAGCCACAATAGCTTTATGTCCTTCAATTAACCTCATTCAATCAGTTTCTGTTGCTGAAATGGAAACTACATGGCCAGACAGTGAGCAGAGGTGGTGGTGTTTGCTGAGCTCTCTTTCGAATGAATAGCTGTAGTAGTTTCAAAGGAACTTTACTCAGAAGGGGTGAGATATATGGGATAAACAACAGTTTAAAGTTTGTGGTAAACCCCCCCTGTGAGCAAACTCACAAAAACCAGGCATCCTTGCTTAAGGCTAACATTTCTGAGTAGGCAAACACATCATATAAACACCAGTGAGTATCTGGCTTTCCTGAAAATATTTGTGTACTCTAGATACAGATTCCTAAGATATTTGAAATTAGAGTACCACAGATTTGCTTTGGGATGTATGTGTATCTGAATTCAGTAAAAAACATACCCCATAGCCTGGAATTCCTGGCTCTCCTTCGGGTCCCATTCCTCCTAGGTGCCCCTGTTAAATGCAGTAATCAGTGAGAGAGAAAGGAGCTTCTTTGCAAAGTCCTACAACAATGTCTACTTTATAGAGTAAGCACTTAGAAAAATCTTGAAATATTGACATTTGACACCATGGACAACTTTCTTGTAGGTCTTACTTCATTTATTAAAGAATACTGGGCTTTTCATTCTTCTGTGGAAAAAAATGGTCAGTGTTTTCAGTCCTAACCTAATAATCTTTGTGCATAATTAAATCAAAAAGATCTGAGCTTTGAGAGGTGTGGAAGGACTCTCTTGTAAGTGCTAGTATGCCAAGAGAAGCAGGGGGTGGTCATCACATCAGAAAGATGACTCCTTTTGAAAATGTTGGCCATTAGATGCAAACTTTGCTTCTGTACTTCAGGTGCTCAGGAGCACAGTGCTGCCTTCAGCCACAGGATTGGACTGAGACAGGCACATTGCCCCTCTAGTGTGGAGCCTGGGTGCTTCTGTGCATCTGTCCCACAGAATGCAGCGAGCTTGGGGAGCTCACTATGAAAGGAGCTAAAAGTTAATGGAAGAGACTCAATGCAGTTAACTTTGGATCAGATGCCTATTCAATAAGAGAAGTAGTCTTCAGTTGAAATGCTTTGTTTCAGCCATGGCCAAGGTTCATTGTATGTGATAGCAAACTCACTGATTTTTTTTCTTGGAGCTTAAAAACATCCATAGCAGTGAGGTTATGTGTGCAGTGTGGGATATGAGTATTCCATGGTGTGCTCTGCCATCCCACTCCCCTAACTGTCAGATGACCAAAAACTTGAGATGGCTCCTTCCAGATCCATGTCCCAGGTTTCTGTCTTGGAAGGTGAACAGGTCTCATTCTGATGCTGAAAGACCTGTGAGCTCTTCAGTAAGCATGTTTTGTACTAACCATGGCACCTCGAGTTCCTCTTGCACCTTTGGGACCAGTTTTTCCAGGCTGGCCAGAATCACCAGCAGGTCCACTTTCTCCTGGAGGGCCAAGCTGTCCCTTTTCCCCCTGTTGGTGTTATTGTATTAAAAATAATAGGAGATTGACAGTAAGTTTCAAAATGCAGTTTATGCTTAATCAAAATGTGTAACAGCATTATTTATTAGGTATAACATTTACTGTATGTTAGTTACTGTAGTTATTAGAATATCTGAGTCCAGAACTCTGCAGTATAAAAAAAGTTTCTAAAAAAAGAGACTGTCTCTTCTAAAGCCTTCCCATTATGTTTTTGTTTTCTTTTAGTCAAAGCTTAAAGCAAAAACTGTTTGAGTTGCAAAAGCACATCCTGATACAAATTTATATTTCCCAAGACCTTGAATGCTATTGATTGCAGAATGATGACAACTGTAATTGCTATGGCTAACAAGAAAAAGACTGGCTTGAAGCATGACACAAAACAGGGATGGTTTTGGTTCAATGGAATTTTGTAATGTAAATTTGAGTTTCACATAAAAGGAAGGGAACTGGGGAAGATGAAAAATATTACCTTCTTTCCTAAACGGCCCCTCTGACCTGGATTTCCTGGTGCTCCTTCAGGGCCCTATAGATTTATTAGGGAGAGGAAAAAGAAATTATTGAGAAAGGCTTGGAAACATGTTTAGCCTGTGCTCCAAACTGCATAAATTTTTGTAAAGCAGAGAGGTGGGAAGAAAAATGTCATCGACTGTTTCTGTAAGCTAGTTAGTAAGGCTGTCTCCAGTTATGGCATAAACAAGTGGGCAAGTATCAGGGATTATTTATCAAAGTAGTGGAAAATTCACTGCAAATAGGGGAGAAAAACCCCCAATAAAGCTTGTCCACACAGAAAATATTACTTTACAGATTTGTGAAGCTTATTTGCTGCTTTGTAAGCTACTGTTTAAGGAAAATGTAATACTACTCTCACCTCCAATTAAGAACTCGGACAATGGGCTATAGGAAAATGATTTCCCTGTTTAGACTAGAATATTATGATCTGTCTGCTTCCCTAGAAGGAGATCAGACCAAAACTGTGATGTGTACACTGCCAGATGCCAGGGAGGACTAGTGGAGAAGGAGGCAGCTCAACAGCTGCCTTTGGAACATGTAGAACAAAAACGTGAAAAATCCCTCCCTAACCACATCCTCCCAAAAATCGAATTGCCAGACCTGCCTGTCTCACTGAGGCACAGAAGCAGTGCTGATGTTGTTTATTGTACACAAGTATAATTATATAAAGCATAGATATGCCAGGGTTGAGCTGTCTTACAATAATTTCAATGTACGAAACTTTCAATGTTCCACAAAACTACCAATTCAAAATAGAGAATCACATAAACAAAACTTGTTCTGCAGAGCACTAAGGGTGCCAACAACCAAAAGAACACATATTTCTTTCCCTAGGAAAGTAGTCCACTGTGAAGAACCCAGGGCTGAAGGCAGCAGAGTAGCACTGATGTTAGAGGACAGAGAGGACAGTGCTCACAGCCGTGAACAGCTGGTGTTCCAAAGAATGTTTTGTCAGACTCCACCACACATAAGAGCTGCACAGAAGGCAGCCAGAGGACTGCAAATGAGAACATGATGATTTTTGGTAAGGGAAACTGGGTTGATTTAAAGCTACAATACTTGCTTTGGAAACTGTGCTCCAAAATTAGTTCTCAGGAAGAAGTTGCTTACAGTTTTGTGGACGAATTTTAGTTGCTAGGAGTGATGCCAGAACAAAGAGGCAAATTTATCTAACAATGTTGCATGTGAATTCTAATACTTGTCTACTATTTGATCTGTGTATTCTTGCTGCCATGTTGTTTGGAGAGAAGAGATCTGCAGTGACAGGCTCCAGGTTGTGTGGGACGTGTGTCTGGATGACAGGTGGTGAGCAATCACTATTTGCCAAGAGGTCACATATTTAGGGTAGGAAAAGCATTTGTCTCCTCTCCATACCAAGGCTGAACCACACTGGAAGCTTATTTAAATATGGTCATCTCTAATTACATAGAAAACCAGAAAAATAAAAAACAAAGGAAGAAGGAAAAATTAACTTTGTTTACTAAAAGCAAATGAGCAAGAAGTCCATTTCAACCATAAAACACTTACAGGAATTCCCATTATGCCAGGTTCACCAGGGGGCCCAGCAATTCCTGGTAATCCCATCTCTCCTTTTTCACCACCTTCTCCAACAAGTCCCTGGTCTCCAGGATCTCCCTAAAACACAGTAAAAGAAACCCCCAAAACCCCTCAGTCAACCTGCTGCTACAGAATTACTTGTTCATAAGAAAAGGGAATTCTGGATCTCTGAGTTTGACAAAAAGCACACTAAAACTGATGTGAATCTTCCCAGTCAAATTCAGATCAGGCTCTAAGTTGTGTGAAGCCCTTTCTATCTCATTCATGCACTCCCACAGCCACATTTTGCCTCATCCATCATCACCAAGTACCTGGGGTTGTTCTCTATGACATCTCCCCTGTCCTGGCACCTGCCACAGTCCCTGGCACAGCACTGACCCAATTCAGGGAGCAGAGCAGCCATGGGCTTGCTTTCTCCAGCACTTCATTCACCTCAGACAAAAGCTGTACTCAGTAAAGCTTGCTTTTCTTCCAGCTTTGCAGCCCTTGCAAGGTAGATATGTACCCAGAAGGTACAGAAAAACCTGTATTTTACAGGATGTCTGTGTCAAGACTAAATGCACTCAATTGGGCTCAGCTGATCAGGTGCTGACCTAGGATAAAAAAGGAGATTTGGGTCCTTAGGCTAATAAGAGTATTCCACATTGCTACAAAAACTTAATGTACCTTTGGGCCATCTTTTCCTTGAACACCATCTTCTCCTGGAGGCCCTGGTTCACCCTTATAGAGAGAAACAGTTGAAAACAAAGTTATTGCCTAAAGCTCTTGACTCATACTAGTTTTATACATGTTTATTATCTTTTGGACAATTTTTATGTTGCTGTTACCCTTTATTTATATTCAGTGTCACAGCCCATGAATAGCCAATGCAAGAAAATATAAAAGATAATCATCATTAGAAAAATGAGGCAATGCTATGTCCATATAACCCTGGAGACAGTGGCACTGAGATTTTGTTTGTTTTCAGAGTGCATAAAATGTAATTACACTAACCTCAAAAATATACCTAATCTGTCCTGAAACTTCCATGTTTATGCGGATAATTACACATAATTAATGTTTACAGACTTACTGTAGGGCCTTTTACCATCAGAAACATTTCAACATTATAATCACAGAGTCACACAGAATCATCAAGGCTGAAAGAAAGCTTCATGACCATCTAGCCCAACAGTGAGCCCAGCACCACCACACTCATATTCCCAAGTGCCACACCCAGATGCCTCTCAAACACTTCAAGGGACAGGGACACCACCACCTCCCATGGCAACTTATTCCAATGCCTTTTAGTGAAAATTTTACTTCTAATATCCAATCTGAACCTCTCCAGGTACGATTTATGGCCATTCATTCCATCATTTGTCAGCTGGCAGAAGAGACTGATCCCCCCTCACTACAGCCTCCTTTTACCTGTAGAAAGCAATGAGCCTCCTTTCCTTCAGATTAAACACCTCCTGCTCTCTCAACTGCTTCTCATAAAATTTGTGCTTCAGCAGCTCCATTGCCCCTCTCTGGACGTGCTCCAGCACCTTGAGGTCTCTTTGGAAACGAGACCCACACTGGACACAAAGCTCAAGGTGCAGCTCCACCAGTGCCAAGGACAGGGTAAATAAACTCACTGCCCTGCTCCTGCTGGCCACACCATTCCTGACACAGACAGGGGCCACTGGCCCTCTTGGCCACCTGGGCACAGCTGGCTCATGTCCAGATGCTGCTGACCAGCAGCTCCAAGCCCCTCTCTGCAGAGCAGCTCTCAAGCTGCCCTTCCCCAGTCAATACTCTTTTTAACTTGCTACAATATTACACTGGGGTTTTTTCCTTTAAAAAAATAAGCTATCAGAAAATAGCTTCTTATTGAATTCTTCTGATAAATCAAGATTTCTCAGCCTGTACTCACTCCACTCATACATAGTTTTCTGCTGTGGAAGAGGATTTGCATCCATAGCTTACCCTTAAACCTTGGTCACCTGGTTCTCCAGCCTTCCCAGCAGGTCCAATGTCTCCCTGGGATATCACAAGGAAAATCATTGGATTTTAAAGGACAGTACTCATAACCATGACAGGGTTTACAGCTGGTGGAGTCACCATGACAATAACAGTATTTCTTACCAGTCTGTTTCCTGTATCATTGTCTGCTTGTCTAATGAACCAAATGTCTCTGATTTCTTACGAAAATTTGAAAATATAAACATCTTAAGAGAGGATCATTTCAACATTTACCTTTGTGCCTGGTTCCCCCTGCAGACCAGGTTCTCCTTCAGGGCCAGGAGGTCCCTGCATGGTATGAGAGCTACTGTTACATGACCACTGGTAATAATTTTGCAACAATTAAATAATACACCCCAAACTGAAGCAGAAAAATGGCATGAGACAGTGGGAAAGATGAAGGTCTGAAAAATCCAATCAAGATAACATAGTTCTTTGTTGTTCCTAGAGCCAAACAGAGAAGAGAGGGGGTATAGAAGGAGTTCAGGAAATGCTCTGTGGGTCAGGAACATGTTGAAGACTCAGCAGTACCACTAAGCCTGTACCTTTCACCATTAATTACTGCTGAGCAAGCAGCTATCCTCTGTGAATCTGACTGACAACTTCATCTCTGTTTAGGCTTTGAGCCAAGTAGATACAGCCTTTGGAGAACTCAGCCCTTAATGAGCTGATGGTATCAGACTGCTTTTTGTGAAGTTTACATACAAGCCTGTTCTTAATAGTTTGTCAGAAGTCTGGATTTTGGGCAACTGAGGAAGAGAGTTTCTTTGAATAAGTCAAATCCCTACTGTTTTAAGTGAGCTCATCCCTCAGGTACTTCATTACAAACTGGCTAATACATTCTGTCACATTTCTCTCAACGAAATATTAAAAACAAAGCAAAAAAAGAAAGCAGAAGTTAGCAAGAAGGCTTTCTACAGCTGCTTTCCTTTATCTACAGTTTGAAAGAACATATGAGTAATGGTGTTTTACTGCCTAACTGCAAGGAGAATAGTGCTTCCAAAAAAAAAAAAAAAAAAAAAACCAAAAAAACCACAAAATTGTTTGCTTCATTAAGCATTCACCTTCTATGACAAATGTCATGACTGCATGCTCGAGACAGCACTTAAAACAGAACAAGCTAATTATTTCAGACTTTTTGGTAACAGTTTCAAGTAAGAGTCTCTCAGTAGTTCATTATATTTAAGTCAGCTGCAGGCAACAAGAAAAATTTTTATAAACTTATTGTCCAGGCTTAGTTAGCTGTTTGAGTATTTGTAATTGCTATATGAGTGATTAAAATCTCACCTCAAAACCTGTTTCTCCAATAGGGCCAGCATCCCCTGGTTGTCCTCTTGGACCCTGGCATTAAACAAAATTTTGGATGCATCATTCAATTAACATTAAATTACACTGTAGAGTGTTCAGTTTGTCTCTACACAACTCTTCCAACTGGAATAAAGAAATGTATTTCATTGTCTTTCCTCCTGAATCCAACAGTGTATCCAAGTCCCATGATGGCATACAGCACCAACCTTGACACACTGAAATAACAGTTCTCAGATAATAGCACAGATGTCTTTTCTTTTAGATCAAAAATAAATTGTTATCTGAACTAAGCTCTTCTCTTGACCAGTTGAGACTCTGTTTAATTAAGGTTTGTTAGACTGTCTGGTTTGCTTTGTGGAAAAGCCTACAGTCTGGTTGGAATTAACTGAAAACAACTACTGCCATGGATTTTGCAGCATTTGTACAGAACAGTCACTGAGGCATAATAGACTAGAGGCTGGAGCCTTCTCAGTAACATTGATAACTATACCATAAGCCTTTTGTTATAAGCCTTGTATGTGAGTAGCACATTTACCCCAGTAACACCCAGGGATCATTTCCCAAAGTGGCAGGTTCAAATCCTGTGCACATGTGAGAAGGGGCTCACAGAGCAGGAGTTGTGTGCTGGGGAGCAAAGCTGCCTGCAACAGCTCACAGCTGATTCTGTAGCCACTGTGAATGTACTGAGACAAATCAACCCCTGCATTTCACCAATCTTTGAGCTCCAAGGAAGTTCATATCTATTCACCCCTTTGGGACTCATCTGTGTCTAAAATCATTCTAAATTAAAAACATTTCCTTGATCAACAATTCTCCTGTAGAAAAAAGATGCTGCTTCTATTTATGACAAGTTTTTAAACAAATATTTACTCTATTTTGTTTCACTTCCTCTCACAGACTATGCATATGGTTTTGCTCCTCCTGTTGACCTGGCAATGACAACATGAATAGTCTCTTCCCTTGTAACAGCAATGTAAATTGCATATTACTGACAGAATTCTGGCAGATGCATATATGTGACCTCTTATCTTCATTTAAATATGAACCACTAAAACTGCAGTTACTTCCATTTGAGAATTCACTTCATCCTAAGCTAAGCATTGATTTTCATTTGCAGCAGCTCCATGGAATTCCACTAGGCAAGTGTCACAAAGCTTCAGTTTGCTTCACAAGTCAAGTATTTCTTCATATTACCATGGAGATAAGGCTGCTGGATTGGTGATGTATCTTTCTCCTGAGACTTTCAGAAGCCAAAAATTTATAGCAGTGTGAGGAATCCTTTCAACCATTAACACCAGGTAACTTGCAAAGGATTTTACTGAAATGTCTGACCAGCAGATAAAGTTTGAGTGTAATGTAGATCTATCCCATTAATACAAATAGTTCTAATTGCTTATATTTCTTTGCTCCTCCACCAAAAATTAGGCTTTCTGCTCTGTGTAGCATTAGTGACAGGGCCAGAAAACCTCAGCAGCTGGCTCTCACATAGTGACCAGCTGACAGAGGATGAAATCAAGCTGCTTGGACAGGCAGCTAAAGAAAGAGACATGCATTTTATTGTGCAACATCTTCTGTCATTTTATCACTTCTTTCTAGCTCCTCAGACCATTTTCTGAGGCCATTTTACTCTTTCAGCACTTGATAGAGAAGATATCCTGTTCCCAGGATAAGTTTTTCATCTGACAGTGAATATGTAGTTTCTATGATGATGAGCACAATAGAAATGTAGGCTGCTCCAGCAATGACCACTCAGATTAGGTAAGGCAGGCATGTTATTGATATGAAAATTCAGACTTGGCCAGAAAAAGGAATTTGACATATAACCTTTCATTGTAAGGCTCTCAGATGTTGCAACATGAAGATAAGATATAATAAATGAAAGATTAAGTAACAGGAATCCAGTGATAACTACTGGAAAACCACATTTTCCGTGAAATATTTTGCCATTCCTACAGGTTGGCAGCTTAAGTTAAGTATGCAATTCTATCCTAAAGAAAATTTGTTGGTGATTTTCTAGCACTCAAAATGTGCAATTACTTTCTGTAAGCATGTCAGTCAATGAATTAGTAGAAATAATATTACAAAAACTACTAAATACTAATAATACTAAAAATAATACAATTTTTATCAACACTTCACTTTCCAGATTTAAATTAACTATGTGCAATTTACTGTGCAAAATTACTTTCCAGAAGCAATGTAAACACACAGTTTTTGACAACTCTATTAGATTTCTGCATCAGAAAATTGGAGCCTTCTCCCAAATCCCACTAAGGCTGCATGCATTCTTTCACTTTATTTATATAATCTGATTTACCCCCAGAGATGGTGCTGCAATACTATTCCTGTCACAGCTATATCTTGAAATATCCTGCATATATTTGCTGCAGATTCTGTGTGATCTCCTGTAACAATATTAGCCACATGAAAGTGAGTGTGGCTTTGACATAGCAACAAGAATCTATCCAGCAGAGGAATGTCTGAGGTTTATTACAGCAGTCTCTTCTTGAAAATTTAACTTGCCAAATAGATGTGGTCCCTGTGTTCCCAAACAACCATCCTAATATTTGCTTAAAAAACACCACTAAAGTATTGGCACATACATTTACATAATGCATAGAAAAGATATCTAAATGTGGTGTAAAGCCAGATAATACTGTGGTTCATGTTCTGTTATGCTCTCTTATGTTGGGGACCCCTTACTGCAGAGCTTCCCAACAAGATTAACAGGTTACACTAAGCAAGGGAGGCAGACTCCAGCTCTGCAGTTTTGGAACAAGCACCCCACAATTCCTACCTAACCACAGCTGGCAAAACTGAATCTTAGTAAAATGGAGCTTGAGTTGTCAGGGAGCTTGTATAATACATGGAAAATCCTTGAGGCAGGCATAAGGATCAACTTACTGGCTCTCCCATTGGCCCCCTGTCTCCTGTGGTTCCTGGAGGCCCAAGCAAACCCTGGAAGATTAAAATGAAATGTAAAAATCATTTGAAGGAAGCTCCTTCATATTCTGAGGACACCTCTTCCTCTCTTGTTTTTGCTCACACAGTAACCAACACAGAAACACCCAAGAAATACGTGCAGCCTTTTTTCCTGGTTGACATGCATTGACATATCATGGCTTCTGCAGCAGGTGAGGCAGTCCTGAGTAAGTCCTCCCTTAGTCTGGTTTACATACAAGTGAATCTTAGCTGAATCACCATTCACCACTTCCATGTAATTCTCCTTAGAACTGTGTGCTGCTTGTGTGTCCAAACTGCCCTACAAGCTGTATTTTAGACAATCAGTAAGGTTCAGAGCACACTTTTCTCTCTGCTCATCCTTTCTCACAGCACTTCTATCTCACACTGCCTTCTAGAAACTGTGGCTGTAGGAGTAATTGATCAGTATCTTGTACTTTGCAATAAATGTGCTATTACACATAGTTTCAGCCTAATGAGGTTTTGTTTCATTCATTTTTGTGTATATAAGTACATCTAAGAGTTCTAGTGAATGAAGAGGAAATGAAAACCCCTTGTGTCACAGGTCAGAGGCAACAAGCTCCTAAATCTGAGCAGAAAAGGCAAGAGAAGTATGGTGACAACAACATTTTGAGTTTCAACTGCAGAACAAAATCACCACCATTACCGCTTTGGTTTTGTTTTTCTGCTTTCCTCTTTGTTGAAAATCCAGTACAATCTGGACTGACTGATAACCTGCTTTGTGAAAAATGCCTCAAATAGAACACATTAGATTGACATTCAGAAAAGCACCAAAAGAAGGAATTTTCTCCTATACATGATATTAATTTAACACATTCTACATTTATCCCTACCTTGATAACTAACACCTACTTCAAAATCTATCAAAGAATTATTGTTCTTTGTCACTAAGACTTTCATCCCTTTGTATGATATATGCAAACTGTCAGAGTTTTCCAGCTGTTCTGAAACAAATAAACTTCCTCACACCCAAGTGTCAAACAAAGTATGAGATTTTCTGGATTTTTTTTTTTTTTTTTGGTAGAAGTACTAGTGAATTTCATACTCACAAGTACACCCTGATCTCCTCTTTCTCCTGGGTTTCCAGCTTTACCCTGGTTAAAGAGAAATATCAAAAGACAATGCTGGCTTCAGGTAATTTCCAAACACAGCTCAGAAATCAGAGCTGCTGTGTTACAGCTTACTAAAAACACTGGCTCCAATACTTACAATGAGCCCAGGAACTCCTTTCTTTCCTGGATCACCTCTTTCTCCCTGAAAAAGAACAATGTGTAAATTCTACATACATTAGCTTGACAAGCTGCATATAGCCACTGTGATTTTAAATGCTGGGTAACTACAGAATGTGCAGATTCAGGCTGAGATGTGCTCCGAGTACCTGGAAAAGGCAGAAATTTGCAAATCTTGGATTAAATGGAGCTCTGTGGTTTCTGCCATGAAGGGCTGGGTTTTTTGGCTTTTCTTTAATCTGCTATGGTCTACCTAAGTGTTTTAGATAATACTGAGCAATGCAAACACTCACCTTAATACCTTCTGTTCCCAGTTCTCCTGGAGGACCATCCAGACCTCTTGGCCCCTGAATATTGAACAAGTGATTTGGAATACTGATTATGCATTATTTTTGGTTGTCATGAAGGAGATGTTACAGAAGCTTTAGGGGAGGGGAAACCTTTTGTTAGCATGAAAACTGATTTTCATTGTGTTTCAAGAGTGAAACAAAACTTCAAAGAATAAAATAAGTTTCCAATTTGTTGAATTATGAATTTAAGAAGAAAGATTTTTTGAAAAGTACATAAACAAAACATTCAGTGTCTCTGTTGGACCCAGATGACAGGCTGATATTTTCTGCTCTTTTTTATCCTCATGCAACAGACATGTACTTAGAGGGATTTAGATGACCACTGTATATATAAAGTGCTTGCTTTTATGAACATTATAAAATGTATATGAAAAAATTAATCTTACAAGTAAGACTCTAAAAAAATCAGATAGAGTTCTTCCACTAGTAAACCAGTTTGAAGCAAGATTAGCAGCAATTTATAATTGTGAATTACTGTGCTCTGTTGTTAGACTAAAATGTTTTAGTAAATTCATTTCTATAGCAATAGATGAATAAAGATCACCTGTTATATTATTGTAGCATAATATAGAAAATACCTATTGCCAAAACATTCAGAGTTCTATTATTTAAGAGTGGAAATCTAAAGCCATTAGCTTGGAAGCAAATGAAAAATCCTTAAATAGGTCATGAGCAAAATGGAAAATAATATTTTACCCATGCTGATTTAGGAGGTTATTTCCATAATTTTAAAAACCATGACTGTTTAGATACAGAACATCAAATTAAAACCAGTTAATAACAACTTAAAACTAATGACCACTTCAAAGGAAGAGCTAAATAAGTATCAAGACTGGCTCTTTACAGCAGGATGTATTGGGAGGACGAGACACAACAGCTTTCCTGGTGGCATTTGGGCTGGGCTGGCATCAGAGGGAGTTTATATGGCAGTGCCTAGAGGAAAACAATCTCCATTTCTATGGTGAATTTCTGAGACGTAGAGAACCTTACATCTGGGGTCATGTTTATAGTGAAGGACATCAAATCATGACTGATTTTCAGTTGTAAGACTTTCTAAATGATAATAATGGGGCTTGTAAAATGACTGTTGGAAGCACATCTGAGTTAATTTAGCTTAATCTTCTCGAAAAAATATCTGTGACTTCCATATCTCTCTTGAATATTTTGAGAAAAAACATACCAGAATTTGCTCTCTCTGACTTGGACTTACTGATTCATATCAAAACCTCTCTTGGAACATGTGGTGAGCAGCCATCCACTTTTCTCTGGAGCAAGAGTGAAAATGGCTGACTGGTAACTCAGGAACAGTGTGCATCCAGAATCATTTATGCTTTTCTCCTGAAATGAAAACCTCTCAGGAGCAGTCCTTTCCTGTGAGCTGATACATAACTACAACCCTTGGCAAAGCCAGGAATATCCCATGAGAACCCATCTGTCACCATTTCAGCACTGCCACTCCTGGCCAGCACAAAGGAACACCAAAGCCATGGGAAAAGGAAAAATGGCAGGCAGGGAGAGCTGTATGAAACAGTCTGTATTTTGGGGGACAGCTTTTGTGAGGCAATCCTTGGGCTAGCCTGGCCACCTTTTTGTTTTGGTGTAAGCCAGCACTGAGCAATTTCAGGCAATTTTTGTTTTTGCTAGAGAGAAAAAGAGGCTACAGAAGATGACACTGAGCTGCCACATGGCACTCAATATGAAAGGTCCCAAACCAAACAATACTGAAGTCTATGGAAAAAAATCAGTGACTTCGATGTGCTCAGAGATTAGAAACAAACACTAGTGATGTTTTCAAGGGTGAAGAAGGCTTTTATAAAAACATTTATATTGGGACTCATGGTAAGATTATGTAATTGGGTAATTCCATTGTTGCATTACTACAAAGCATAATTCAAAAGGAAGCTATACATCTTGATTAAATGAATTTTAGGTTACTGCTCTTAACTTTTTTCTGTAACTGCCATCTGTAACACACATAAAATCGGTAGTGATGGAAATTCAAGGCAGATTTAGCAGGTTTATTGTCCCCTGATCTGAATAGTCTCAAAGAACAGGAGGGGAAGGGACAAGAAGAAGCTGAGATGCAGTGAGGACTGGCCATTCAGCTGTGTGGGTAGAAGGGACAGGAGCTCAAAGAAGACCCATGGAGAAACCACCTACAGCAACACAAGGAAGGGGGAAATTGAGGGTGGAAAGTTAAGGAATTGCAGGATAGTTTTAGATTTTCTCAGACTTTTTAGATATGTAACCTGTCATTTCTCTTTGTGCATTCTGCACAGGGCTGATCAGAGGATAAAATCTCAAGATTAAATACTCAAGGAAGGAAATAGACATGTTTGCATTTTACAGTTTTGTGTAATAAGGAAATGTCTTTCTAGGTTTTATCTTCTATCACTAGAAATTACCAGGTAAATTCTTTCAACACTTCTGACATAACTTGAATCATAAAGAGGATCATAGCTTGCAGTTTGATAAACAGACCTGTCAGAAGACAGCACAAGATTCTTAATCTGTGTCATGCACACAACACACCAAAGCCTTTCTGGCATTCACACAGATCTCCATTTCAACAGAGTTCACCTTGGCAGCCCATGACAGCTGATCTGATCACCAATAGTTAAGCAAAAACTCTACCATTTAAAACACCAACCTTCTACTATATAACTTTGAATTGAAAACAAAGTAACAGAAAGCAACACGATCCTCTGGGCCATGCCTTCCTTCAGCCAGCCACAGAACAAAGGGCAGGAATCCAAGGGAAAGGCAATTTAATATCCTGACAAAAGCACACAATAACATTCCTATAAATAGTATGTTGTGACTCCTTATTGGCACAGATGAATTGGACTGTACAATTTCTTACTATAGCTAATACAGAATGAGAGATGTGCTTGATTTGCCTGCTGTTATTTAAATTAGATTGCAACAGAGCTGAGAAGTGAGGCTGCCAAACAATTGCTACTACTTTTTTCTTTGGCACAGGTTCAGCTCTGTTTCTAAAATGGAACATTTTACATTGCAAACTCTAGGATGATGATCTGAAAAAAAGTTCATCTAAGAAGGTAAAAAGCACAAATTAACTATTTGTATTCTTTCTCCCTGTCTCCCAAATACCCGAAGAGGGAAAATAACACAAGCACAATATATAGCTACTTCTCTTTTTTGGTGTCTGACATGGAAGAATATCAGAGAACTACATAAATTTAGTCTCACTTCTTTTGAGCAATTAAGAGAGACAAACACATTTAGCTGTTGATGTACCACCAAGCACACTGGATGCTTGTTCCACAAGTTCCATATTCCCTGCTGTGAGAAATACGAAAGATATCACTCATTAAAACAAAGCACAGATGTCCTCAGGCAGCTGAGGTTCTTCATGCCAGTGCAGACACCATTAAACCAAGGACAACCCTACTGGCTGCTAGAGACATAAACTGCTGCCTGACCCCAAATTTACAGCAGTCCACTCTGCCATTTATCTGCATTTCCAAGTCAAAATTTCATGATCTACATTCCAGGAAAGTAAGAGCAGAAAAAATACTTCTTTTGAGTTTTAAAGCACCAAATACCAATCTGAAGAATACTAAATGCTAAGAATTTAAGCTTCTGTTGGGAATTTTGCTTAGTTCTCACTTCTGAAATGAATCTAATGATACATAATCTCTTCCTCTCAAACTAGGAGCTCCAGCTGTATTAGTCCAAGATTATGGTATGAACTGAAAGCAATCTCTGACACTGTAATTTACTTCACACATTAGCAAACAAAGGCAACCAATGATCATGTAATAATGACTTCATGGCTGCTTACACTGCCAGGCTTCCAGACTAATGCATTTCTTCCCTCTGGCTCTGGAAAGAAAGTTTTTCTCCTACATATTGATATGACACCCCCAGTGTCATTCTGCCACTGAAATTTCTACAAAATGGTACTCTCCCTCTGTGTTTTTCACTAAAAAATAAAGTTAATAAACCTTGCACATGCATCAAGTCTCAAGCAGGAGCTGAGGAAGCTCTGTGCTGTGTTCAGTGGCATGTTCCCTGAAATCCCCAAGACTGAGACTCTCCATTGACTTGCAGACATCCTCCTTAGCTGGCCAGGACTCCTGGGTGTGCTGGACACTGAACAGCTGCACACTCTCAGACAGAAGAAAGCTGCTGGGTAGTCTGGGATGCAAAACCATTGCTGAAAGGTCCAGAATTTATGAAGTGAAGGAATTCTAGTCTGTGACAGTGCACAAGTAGAGGGTCAGTGCTTCTAAGACTTCCCACAGATTCCAGCTGTGAATAGAGGATACATTCTTGTTTCCCAACACAAGGAAGGGAAATTTCCATATGCTTCCATTTAACTTCTGTATCTGACTGTGGAATGCATTTTCTGATGCCTTGCACAGAGCTCAGGGCTCTGACACTTCTCTTTCTGAATTCACTGGTGACAAACCCCAGGTTCCAGGGCACCTCACATATTTTCCTTATGTGAGATTCCACTTTTGGTCTGAGATGTTGATCTTGAGAGCAGACAAAATTCTCAGTGGTTTGAGTGGGAGTTTGTTTTCAGAGCCTGAGGACCTGGGTCTGTTGTGAGACATTGCCAGTCATGCTGGGGAGAGGCAAAGGCATAAACCATAATTCCAAAATGGAATTTTTCAAAGTCTAAAATTTGGGATTTATTTTTGAGTGCTCTTTAATTATAAGCACTATACTCCATGATGTGCTGTTGACATATTTATCAGGAATAAATGGAGCTGTGAAGGCACACTGCTCCAGCCACTGGTATGAGCTGTACAAGTCTCTTAGGAGTTCTGGATATGCTGTCAAACTGGTGGGTAGGGTGAGAGACACTTGACTAATGTGGGCTTTGGATGAGTGCTTTATGCACAGTGAAAACATGGTTTCCATTTCCCTGATAAAAGTGAAATGGAAATGACAGTCTAACAAGTGGAGGCTCAAGATTCCAGCACACAGCATCTTCTGACTACACTTCTTCCTCCCTCAAAACCAAGATTTTGACTCCACTTCCAAAGAACTAAATGCAGGTAAAGAAAATAGTCCTTAAAACATTGAAATAGTCCAGTGGTAGTTATAAATGACAACTTTTACATGTTTATATGTACAGAAAACTGTCAAGTGGTCATCTTGCTTCTAGTTTTGCTCTCAGCTGAAACCAGTGGCAAAGCCCATTTCACTGTGAGGAGAAATGAAGATTCATATTGATTCCTACATGGGAATACAAATGTAATCTATCTGATTTCAACACAAATGAGTTGAGCCCAGAGGACAAAGGGAGCAGCTGTAAATGGGTTATATTTCAGATTCATATGTGCAACACACTACTCTCTGCCCTAGGAAACATGAAGGAGCAATTGTACTCACTCTTCTTCCCTTAGGTCCCTGTGGCCCTGATGGTCCTCGTGCCCCTGAAGGTCCCTACATGCCAAACAAACTTATTACTCATTGTCTTCTAAACACAGGTTCCTGAAAATTACAAGGCTTATGCAACTTGAGCAACAACCAATGCAGGAAATGCAAATCAATCACTTTATCTCATGGTTCAAATTCAATTAATCATGTTGGTACAATTTCTGTAGAAAAATCTAATTAACAGACCCTACGTAACATTATTTTTACAAAACACTGATGTGAATGTTGGATAGATTACTTCTGTCTATTATCCCAAAATTTTTAAAAGGTTTTTGTATTTCAGCAGCATTACTTTAAAATGTATGAATATTTTCTGATAAAAGGTTCAGTTTTTATCTGTTTTGACGAGCCATGGCAGACAAATTATAGCAATTATACACAGCAGATTAGAATTTATTTTTTATTAACAATGAACACATAATTAATATATTTAAACTATGTTAGGTACCAATGAATTTTAAAAATATTAAGCAACTATTAACCATCCTTGCAAAATTCTATTTCCCTAATTGTCTCAATGGAGAGATTTTTAAATGGATAAGTAAATCATATAATTACTTTTCCTGTTTCTCATAGATCATCCTGGCAAAGAGCAAGTGAACAGATTCTGTCTGGATGGGTACATTTTCATGACAGTTTTATAGACTGCAGTACAAACTAGAAAGCATTCTTAGCTTCAGCAAAGCAAAAAGACAATTTGAAAATTCATTTTATGTCAAACCAAACACCCCCTATACCTACAGGTAATCCTTGTGGCCCCACAGGTCCAGGGCCTCCTGGAGGTCCTGGATAGCCCTAGAATTAAAATAAACATAGAAAGGACAGAACAGCTTTATCTAAATTGTTGTTATAGCAACAGCAATAAATCCAGTTACTTACCTGAAGAACTGGAGGTAAGAATAAAATATTTAATTTTCGTTTAAAAACCAAATGCTTAATTTGATATATCCTAGTAACTATTAAAGCAGCCTAGGATCTTTCCCACACACAGGCAGTAGCTGGTAGAGATGTACTGAAACAAAAGATGCTGAGCTCTATGTGAATTTCAAACTCCTCTTGAGAAGGCAGTGACAGTGGGGGCAGAAAGGGGACACATCCTGGTGGGGGCAGACCTGGCCAAGACCAAATGCCAAGAACAACTCTTGTCTGAGAACAGCAATGATTTACTACTGGGAAAGGTTCTCTGCTATGACTTCAGTGAATTTACCTATGGCAATAAGCATTAACAACAGTCCAAGAAGAGTAGTTGATAAGACTGGATACTATATTAATAAATCCTTGTTTATTAATCTCCCAAATAAGATTTTTTTTCCTGGATCAAAAGCAGCTGGTTGAAGGTAAATCTAGATTAGAGGGATTTAATGAAGGACTGAAAGATTAAAAAATCATTGGCTCTGCATGGATCATTTAGTTGGTCTCAGATACTTGATCTCTTGATCCATGGCAGGAACACTACCCACTGCACCACACCTGGGCCCAGATCTGCAGTTTCTGTGTAATGCCATGGAGATTTCAGCCCTGCCAACCACACCAGTGCCAGAGGCAGCAGGATGCAGGAGGATAGAGGAGGATGCAGCACCAACTACTTTACACATTAACCCCTGTCATCTCCTTGCAGTTCAACCCTGAAGAGCTCTCTGTACACTCTGGAGCTTTCACAGTGCTCACAAGCAAACACACAACCAAGCCTTGAGCAGGTTTTCTAGAGAGCTTCAACAAGGACATGGCCATGGGCTCATGTGTGAGGTTGTCACTTCTGCACCCCAACACTTCCATGGCCTCTTCACGTGTGTCCTGCTTTAGGACACGTGGAGTTGGCAGAAGCCAGTCCTGCCACAGGAGTGGCACCCAGGAGCTGTTTGGGAAGTGCTGGGCAGTGGAGCTAGAAGTGATGCTAGTTACTAATCCATCTGGGTTACCCCAGTTTATGCAGGAAATAGTTATTTTACTTTCCCTCCTTTTAATTTGTTAAGGCTGCTTAGAGCCATTTCTCAAAAATGCAGTTGCTCTGCTGTTTCATTCAGCAAATCACTTTGCTATGTCACTGCTACAGAGGGGATAAAGCTATAAAATGAAACTTTGTAGGAATTATGCATCATAAATACCCATAAGGTCTGCACAGCCAGAAGGATAAGAAGTTATTACTATTTTGGAGACGATAGTGCCTTTATAAGTAAGATAATCATGGATTCTGCATTACTTGTAACTTACCATGACACCTTTTTCTCCAGGAGGACCTACAGGTCCTGGACTGCCTCGCTCTCCCTTCAACAACAAGAAGAAAACAAAGAACATTGAATATTCTTCCACTTTTTCCATGTCCACTGGGCATACCTGGCATTAGACTACTGGTTGAGAGACTGCCCTTCAGAAACAGGGCAGAGACCCTTTCTAGCCTTTTTTTTTATTTTTTTTATTTCTGCATTCCTTCCTCCTACAAGCTTATCCATCTTTTGAAAAAAAAAGATAAAACTGAGTTTCTCTGTCTTCTCTTTTCCTAGAAGACTGAACAAGAGGTCTGAGTACATCAGTCTGAGAACTGCTGCTAGAAGATCTGTTTTCTCTCAGTTGGGTGCATCATATTTATAGTATGTTCCTTAATTCATAAAATTCAGGACAGCAAACAAAGAAAAAAAGAAAACGTTGTTTCTCTCTTCCTCTTTTCTTCAGTATGTGTTAGGAAAGCACAGATCTACAAGGAAAGTCAGCCCTTCAACAGCTGCTGAAACAACTTGAGTAGAGGAAGCAGGAAAATTCTCTTTCTGGTCTTCCATGACTTTTCACCTCTCACTCATGTCACAGCCAGCCCAAATATCAGACTTAGATGTAGATTATCCTCAGAAGATTACACTTTTATTACAAATAGTGCACATGAAATGGCAATAACAATTATATTTTATATTGCATACTGTAATTATGCTGGAAACACACTTGTCATGTAAATCCCCACAGCATGTTTACCCTGCACTACTGAATCCATAAGAGAGGAAGACAATAAATCCTACAGAAACAGTATAGCAGTGACCACTATAAATTTAATTAGTCTTTTACTTCCTTTCCCCTCCTAGCTAAACTAGCAGCAGTATCACAAGGTAATCTTTGTTGGGACAAGTGTAATTATGAAGAACAAGAATCCTTTGACATGAAATTCTAAGATGATATTATGACTAAAACCATATGAGATTTGGCTAAATCTAAAGCAGGGCTTTCCACTGATGTACTTCCTTTCACAGATGATATAAATTAAAATCAGATTTTAATGGAATTCCTAATAGTGGATTAAGACTTTCTCAATGAAATATCTAAATAGAGTACACCAGGTGTCTAGATGAAATAATTCAGCCCTCCAGGAAAGAAATAAAAATGGTGCTGCACCATTCTGACAAACCATTATGTTTTTATCATAATTGAAGCTGACATGCAGTCCAGTAACAGTTTCCTGTTTTTCAGTTTTAAAATACTTCACCTAAATAAAACCATGTCAAATACACTTAAGCTATTTATACTGTTCTAGTCACATTGAGTCTGCCAAACTTTGCTTCCACAAACACAATTGTTACTGCACACCAGACAAAACTCAGTCTTGTCTTTTTTATTCAGTTAATGTATACAGACAAGTTTTTCCTTTCTACTTTTTCTTCATTATGTAGTAGTGAAAAACCAGCAGTGAAAAACAAATAGAATTTATACCAGTTTCTCTGAAACAATAGCAGTAGAGTGATATAAATAAGGTATCAAATCTGTCAACTCTAAATGAATTGTTAAGTAAAATCAAGGACATCAGATACATACCTCAAATAAGAACATTTGGATTTCCAGTTATTACATCCCCCTACTCTGAAATAGCTACAGGAACATTAGCTCTGACAGTGGTCAGTAAATGATGTCTCACCAGTACTTTTTCACCCCAATGGTTTTCAAAGCTGCTGAGTATCAGATACATCACTGTACCTTTTCACCAAGGCTTCCAGATGGCCCAGCTTCTCCAGGTAAGCCAGCTGATCCCTGCAGAAAAAGAAAGCAGATTGTACTTGCATGATCTACTAGTTCATGGTCAGCAGCTCTCCAGGAGAGCAGAGCGCATTTCACCACAGAGAAAGAGCCCCATGTCTAAGTGCACCTGTAGCAGGAGCTAACCTGGCCCCAGTCCAGGCAGAAGGACCCAGCATCTCAGCACACCAACTGCAAAAAGCTGCTGCCAGAAGAGAAATTGCAGCCCTGTCATCACAATACTGCCCCACCAACTTAGATCTGCCACTGAGCTCAGCCTTGCACTGCTGAAAGCTTTACAAACATACAAATAAAGGTGATAATTGCTCTGCTAGTGCTTCAGTCTGACCACAAATTTCAAAGGGAATAAATTCAGTGGAACAAAGGAAAATGCAGTCAAAACAAAAATTATATTGGATCAGGTGTTGTCAGAATTTTCCCTTCAAAAGTAGTAGCCCCAAATGCCTTTGAAGTCAGAGGATCAGAGCCTTTCAGGCATTCATAAATGAAATAATTCTCTCCTGAGGCTCTCTCACAAACTACCACTGGATAGAACATATGGGATAGGAAACATGAGAGGAAGCACTTTTAAAAAACTTATTCCCAGTGCCTACAATTCCTACTTTATTATGAAACCTAAAAGAAAAAGAAATTATAGGACAAGGTTCTAATTGAGAAAAACATGACACATTGCGCTTGAAGAAAAAGCACTAAGGGCCCAGAGTACAATTCCATGACTGCTCTTGGAATATGGCAGAAATGTGGAAGCTCCCAGTAGTGATATAATACACAACTGTATAATGTCTGTAACACTTTAAGAGGAAAAAAAGAGAATGTTGTGTCAATCCACACACTGGCAATGCGTGTGTGTAGGAAAGAACTAGCATTAGTAGCACTACTCTGACACTTGAAGTGTGATTTTTAAAAAAAAAGGCATCACATTTAAAAAATAAAAATGCAGCCTTTATCTGTATAGCTTGAATTCAGTTCAGCCTCAAGTACTTTAACAGAACAGGTGCAAAGTAAGTAGAGATTTTATGATTACTTGTTCTCTTGGAGTAGTAAGTAGAGATTTTATGATTACTTGTTCTCTTGGACTGCTAGCTATGCTGGAAATCCCACAGTTTAAACACATGGCAAGGAGCCAGTGACACAGCTACCTGTGAGGCTGACAATACTGGCACAATTTACTTTATGGGAGAAACTTCAGAGATAAGCAGGCATCTCTATGGCCACTGGACTGGCATATTATGTGTGGGAACCTGTGTATTATATGTCAGAGCTGAGATGTCTCCTGCCTTGGCAGCAGCCAAAGATGGGTCCTGGTGATATTGGCACTGGGGCAATGGCCCAGACGTCACTGGCAGCAAGGAGGGACTTTTGTGCTGAACTCTGAGAGCAAGAGCTCCCAGCCAGAGCCAAGAGCAGCCTCAGTACCAGGCAGAAATCTGTGAGACAAAGGATTACCCTGTACTCTTGCTTATCAAGTGGCACAGTGGAGGTACAGTTTCAAAATGCTGAAGACTAATCACTTAGATTCCCTGACTCCAGATAGAACAGAAGACATAATTAGAGCCAAGGTGAAACTCAGACCTGTTCTCTTTCCACAGGGACACTCCTGATGTCCCACCCCAGGACTGAAGATGCTGATCAGAAAGATGGGGAGCTGTGCCTTGCCCCAGGAGTGAACCATTTCATATACAGCCTCTGATCAGGTTCTCTTTTCAATTCAGAAGTACTGTATTCCCAGCTTGGCTGCTCTGGGCTGAAAGAGCAGCAATGACTAGGAAGCAGTGACTCTGAATGTGCTGTTGTATTCCCCAGCACTTCAGGGCAAGCCTCCAGAGCAAGGACAGAAGCTGGCTGTTAAATACAAAGTTTCCTATAGATTGGCTATTCCTCAGAAATAGTTAAGAGAATTTACAGCAAAAACACTAAGGAGGTTGGCACAAAAGATGAAAAAGAACTTTGACATACCTGGAATTGGATGTCTATGGAAAGCCAAACAATAGTCAAGATGACTAGAAGTGAACCCAGCTGAAGTGCCAGAAGCAACAGGACTTCAGAAGATATGAAGGGAAAGAAATTCATGAGAGGTTAACCAGATGCTCTTCCACCCCTCTATTCAAAACAGAGGTCAAGTATCTGAGACTGAGAAAATTCTAGAGCTGGTATGCACACAGGCAAGAGAGCCAAAAAACTTATTAGGAATATAATTTTGAATTTTCAAACAATTAGTAGAATCCAGCAAAAAGAAAGTACAGAGAAAAAAACATCTTGTTCGGTCAACATATTAGCCATAAAGTGATGTTTTCCCTACATCATTCCCTACAGATTTTCTGTAAGCTCATGTGGCTCTTAAAATCTCAGATTTGGACTGACTTGTTAAAGACTAGCTACTAGGACTGGATTGAGGTTTCAACTCTCTCTCCATCTTATGTAAGAAAATGAATACAGTCCAAAGCAGATCTGTTGAATCAGTGTCTTCCAGCATCCCCTTCAATCCTCTGGGGAGCAGTGGTGGATTCCAAATACAAAATTAAATGTATTAGAAAACAAAAAAGTGAAGCAAAAATCCTGAAGTGATTAAAAAAAAGAAATCAGCAACTTATTAAAAGAATAGTCATCAGCTTTCATTTACAAGGACTTGTATAAAAGTCTCCAGTGACAAGAACAGCATAATAGCAGCATTCTAGAAACCTTCTTGACAGGAGCATTTTGTGGAAAATGAATCAGAGACCAGATCTCACAACTAACACATGCCTGAGAAAGACAAAAACATCTTGCCAGGGCATATGCTCTGTGTTAGAAACTGGACTGTAGTTGAATAATTGAAAACACATTGTACACTTAATGCAAACTCAAGTATGGAGTAATCCATTGAAAAACCTGGTAGTGAGAAATGAATATACAGCTGGTTCTAAACATTCCCATGGTAGTAGTTACCTGCCAGATTGTGTTCCTCTTCTTCTTTAATGTGTTCTGTGATAACTGAAAATTTTCCAATCCAGTGCTATTTAATTTACAGTTCAGCATTCTCAAGTATTTTTTATTCAACATTCATTTAATGAGATGACATAATAAATTTAAGATGCTATCTTCTCACAATAACATTTTTCTATTAATTTTATGTCTGTTGAGAAAGTTACTTGGTAAACAACGAGAGGTGATAATCTGAGTGAAAATCTGATTTGCTGCAGCCAATGGAGGAAGTGCATATGAGCAGAGATGCACTGTATTTGTACCTTGCAGCTGATATTCACTCAGTTCTTTAAAGGACTCAATTCTACCACTTGAATATTTGAAAGGCAAGTGGTACTGGCACCAATCACTTAATCTACGACAGTTTTAAGGAAGAAATAAATGGGTTAAATTTTGCTTCAGTAACACCAGTGTAAAGTGTAAAGTAGAATAATTGAGTTTGATAGCTCTTGTAGAGGAATGTTTGCATTTAAGGGAAGCTGCCTGACAAAGTGGGGCAGGATGTGCTCACTGACAAGACCTTGGAAGCTGAACTGCAGACACCATGTGCAGGTACTATTCCTCTAGCTGAAACCTAATGATAAAAGAGAACCAATAGCAAAAAAAAAAAATCCTTCAAGAAAAATGAGCATGAGCTTGATAAAGCTAATCTCTAGATACTGCAACCTCCATCCCCACTCCTCCCAGTAGCAACTACAGTATGTCAGGTCAAATAAGGTAAAAAAAGAACAACATAAGACATAGAAGTATCTTTATTACCTTTCACTGTTAAGTCCTCCATAGAACTTACAATAATCTCTATCCAACTGCTTTTTAAAAGCAGCTGAAGCAGTTCCTTCTTTGGAAGCCCTTGGCAATTTCCCATGCATTCACTAGACTTTAAAAAAAAGGCTTTCCTCAACTGACTTATCTTTTGGCCTGTGGTTTAAAATTCTCTTTTGTATATCCCTAAAGCCCAGAGTTTTCAGGATAATTCAAACAACTCCTTCTGTTGAGCATCCTGAACACAGCAGTTAAAGTTCACTTAATCTTTTCATCAAGCAAAAGGAATTGCAGTTTCCATTCTCCCCGAATTCTGCATTCCATGGTGCCTAATCCAGCTAATTTTTACCTCTCTGAAAGATGTGGCAGTTGCTCTATGGTAATTCTTCCCAAAAGCAACTCAGCTACAAGGCATATGGCCTGACTGCAGTATTTTATTGCCGTTCACAGACTCCTGCAGACCATTTGCAATGTGCTCTGGAGCTGCCACCAACAGCCTGAACACCACTGGTTTTCCTTTGCTGCACTGTAAGGTTATTTTTTTCATGGCAAAACACTTTTTATTTCAGCTTGGTTTCCTTCTGTTGCTTCAAACACTATGTACAACCTGAGAAATTTGCTGACATGTAATTTCTGAAGATTATTTTTCCAGGATTTGTGTTCATGAACTCGGGTTTTTGACACCAGTTGCACATACTACAGCTGACAGTTCTACCCTGTACTCTGTCTCAATGTGTGTATAAATGTCAGGGTTTCTAATTCAGAATTGTACAGGCTAAATTTCTTTAACAGAGGTGG
Source organism: Oenanthe melanoleuca (assembly GCF_029582105.1). Classification (NCBI taxonomy): domain Eukaryota; kingdom Metazoa; phylum Chordata; class Aves; order Passeriformes; family Muscicapidae; genus Oenanthe; species Oenanthe melanoleuca. The sequence goes on along the minus strand of NC_079342.1, from coordinate 13,112,685 downwards.
CAATAAAAATAGGAATTAACTTGCACTTAGTCATTCAGAGTGTTGCAGCCTGGGTAAACACAGAATTATCAAACACTAAAACAATCCTGGAAAACAACTGTTTCAAGTTCAGATGAGTTCAGAATAATTCAATAAATCATTTTCTTAAATAATTCCTGACGTTTTAACAAACAGATCATTTGTATGAGATGCTTGAAGTTAGTTTCAAATATTTCCTCTCCATCACTGAACAGCATCTTACCCAAGCATAAAAAAAATCCAGTTCCACATGTCAGAAAAACCAGATTTTCCTTCCCCAAAATGTAAGGGGAATTTTCTCAGTAGCTGAAGGGGCTGTTTCTATTGGCAAAGCTTCCAAAATGTTTTGTCTCATCAGCAGTTTGTACATTTGCTCTGCTGTTCACCTACTTCTCACTATCTTAACCAATCCTTTTTCCACTGGACCTGATGGTCCTGCAGTTAACCAAATATCCTGAGCCAGGAGCAGCTGCTGGATTCTCCCACAGCTCAGGGCTCTGCTGAACCAAGCAGCCCCACCTGCTTCTGCCTCCCTTCCCTTTACACAAACACAACACATGCTGTAGCAGAAAACCAGTTTTTGTTGTAGGACTTGGTGAAGGAATAGTGTCTGAAGTCTGACTTTAAGCACATTCCTGATCTACTCTTAAATGTGTGTCACTCAAACTTGCAAGCACGGTGAACATTTTATAAATTTAGTCTACTCTGTTTTCACAGTGGACAAGCATCAAGAAATATTTTGGCAGAAATGTTCTCTGAAGAATCAGCAGCTTCATGTGACCTAAGAAATGTTGGATACTGTGGCTTCTAGCCTATTGACAGGGCTCTATTTCAGCACATATTCCACCTTACTAGGCTGAAAAAACAAGTGTTATAGTCCCATCTCCTGCTGTTGAAATTTCCCTGCTTGTGCAGAGTTGCCATCTGTACTTTCCTAAATAATTTCTAAGTAATCCCAGGTATTAAGCAGGACCTGGAAGAGCTGCTGCAGAAAAGGAATAACTGTTTTGGCACCTCAAACAGCAGTGGCAGATATTTTAGTGAATGACAGGAGATGAATGATACAAGGGGAAGCAAGCAAATTGAAAGAAACAGAAGAAAAATATGGGTACAACACTTTGGTATCAATAGCATACAGGCACATGTGGTCATGGCATAATTTGCTATGAATTCAGTATATTATTATTATTCTGGATTTATTATTGCAAAACTGCTCCTTTGAACAGCTTATTCAGGAAATGCACTTGTTATCATTGGGAAAACTGGAATTCTGTGATGGATTCCCCATTGTTAAAAAACAGTATAGTATGCTTTAACTATGGACTGTTATATCCTGTAATTTGAAGAAGTTTATCCATAGAGAAAATGAATAAACAGAGAACCACAGACAAGCCAAAAAGGGAAGCTGGTGAGGTTATGGTGCAGAACAATTGTAAATGCTATCAGCTTTCTCTAACATAGTGAACAGGCTGAAAAAACAGAATCACATGGAATAAAAGCTACACTTTGGGATATGCTGGATGACTTTCAAGGGGGCCTTGTGGCATGTCATGGCACTATGGTTGCTGTGCCAGCAGATACTTTCACCTGACAGAGTCCAGCTTCTCAGTCCCCTTCCCCAGAGCACCATCTCCAGAGTGCTCAGGGGAGCTGGACTTGACCAACAAGCAGTTTGTACAACTTCTGCAGGAACCAACCACCCCCAGGTACCCCTGCTCAATGCAGACAATGGGGAGCTAACTCTGAATACCAGCTAAGGTGAGCAGAGTTTATGTGAGTAGTACAGCACTAAGTCCAAAACAGCGTGTGGTACCTCTCCTCAGCATACTGTTAACTCTAGAAATAAAATCAATTTAAGTATGTTCTACATTACACCCAGGTAACTCAAGCAGGGGCCAACACATTCACATTTGCTCATAAATCACAGACAAAAGTTAAAAATACAAAAGGACAGGGGATGAAATTAAGTAGAGAGAATTCCAAAGTGGTATGTTTCACTATCAACCCAAAAAGAACCTACAGTGGAAGAACTGAGAGAGATAAGACCTTTAAAAAATACAAAGGATAGGAGACTGTGGATCTCAAACTGAGTAACAACACTCTTCTGTAAAAGTGAGCACATCTATGCAAGATACAGACTTGTAAGAGACAATGCTTCCTCTCTCTCAGTATTAGCAGTTTGGGCAGTAGGCTGGATCATAGATGTTTGGATGAATTGGAAACAGATTACAGGGGAGTTAGAATGTGACTTAAATTATCCCAAAAACATGACAAGCTAATTGAGTTAAGCCTGGAAAGAAAGAATGAAAGAGGCACAGAATAACAACCACCACATGTAAAATGCTGCTTCCAGCAGAAAGGAATCAGGTTACACAACTGGAAGAACTTTTTCAAAAATAGAGAAGCCGTGGTCTTGGAGCTTTTTAATAACTTGGTTAGACAAATATTTGTCAGAAATTATGTGAAGATAAGAGATCCTGTCCAGGCAGAAGTGGATGGACTATGTGTCACCACAACATCACCTTGAGCTCTGGGATTTTATGGGGCATAGACAGAACAAGCCTGCAAAATTCATCTCAGGCTAAATGTAGCCTCTCAAATGATTCAAATGAAAAGGATCCCCTGTTCACTTCCACAGATGTGCCTTGGAAACCTCTACAACCACCTGCAATATTCACACAACATACTGGGAGAAAAGCAGAATTAATTTTGGAAAATACTTGAAATGGGAAATTTCTTTAAATAGTACAAACCTTAGAGACTATAAAGGTAAAGCTGACATGTTACAGCTTCAAATACAGGACAAACTTCATCAGACAATGTCTGCAACAAATTATTAATTCTCTCTCAAATAAAACAGAATTCAAAATTAAACCAGAAAGAGAATTCAAGCTTACTGCTTCACCAGTTTTTCCAAGGTTTCCTTGGTCTCCTTGTTCTCCCTGTTAAATGTAGAAAACAGATGATGTAGTTCACTAGAAAAGTAATTCCTTTCATATGTGCATATTAAAGTCCTCTGTTTTCCTAGGAGCCTCTTTATTTTCTAAATTACATCTGCCAATTAAAACCTTAAAAGCTAAAATTAAGTAACCAAAACAAATTTTGTTAGTGGCTAATTTTGATTTGGTAAAATGATGTCCTAATGTAGCCAGGATTTGTCTGCAAAAATAAAAACTATCAATTATGTATTCACAAAACACATTAGGTCAGCAAATACTATAAAATAATTATTCTATTTTTATTTAAATCTTTCTTTCAGCAAATTACCTTCACTATTTCACTCCTACTTCAAAGGTAAATGTTGCCTGTGCACTTAATTGTAATTTTGTTATGAAATATTAGGAAAATTTACATTTGAATGCCATTTTAACAAACTTCTCCCCTTCCCCTAAAATGTTAAAACTATCATTAAGTATTAATTAGTTCTGTTCTCCAAAACAACACTGTTACATAACTGGAACATGGTGCTGTGTATTTCACAGGTGGAAGCTGGGTGTACAAGCACCATTGATAATCTCATTTATCGAATAACTGATGAACAGTTATTTGTGCACTGTTTATGCAGATTGCAGATCAGCACTGGGAAATTCTGCTGCCACAAGCTCCTTCTTTGAGCTGCAGCACTTCATCTCACCCCCTTTCACATTTCCAAAATCCTGCCATGAGTCCCTGCTCCAGGCACCCTCCAGGGTGTTTGATTTCATTTTAGCAGGTGCAGTCTTTGCTCACACATCCCTGTCTCCTGGAGCTGCACAATCTTCTGCTCTTTCAAACTGGGGTCTTGCAAGAAAGCAGAATCATCAATATGATAGACATTTATATTCTTTGGAAGCACGTGTTCTCATATCCTTTCACTGCTATGTCACTGTAAGTAGCTGTGCATAACTCTACTTCAAATATATTCTATTTCATATATAAAACCATCACTTACCTTTAAACCTTCTGGTCCAGGATCACCTACATAACCTTTCTGTCCTGGCTTTCCCTAAAATAAGGATTAGAATAAACGAAATATTTTATTTCAAAAAATATAATTTCATCTCAGTTTATCAATTTACCAAAATACATGCACTAAAAATGTACATCTTGGCAATATTTAATACAAAAATTTTCAGCAAGTGCATTTAGAAATCTATATCTGAAAACACACTGTTGAATATGTCATCAAATACTGGAACAGTAAGCAAAATTTGTACTAGGTCTTTCAGCAGTTAACACTGAGGTAAAACTGTGACAATCCAAGATTGAAACACATTTCAATTTCACTTTGAAAAAACATATTAGGGAGACAAAACAAAGGAAAGGGAACCTTCTCTCTTGTTAATTCCAGCAGAATAGGGACTCAACACTAATAAAACTTCATCTTTAGACTTCAGGGACCAGTGTCATAACTGTCCTTCCTCACCCAGACAAAATGAGCTCAAACACCCCTGCTCTTTATTCAGAAAATTGATGATTTTGAGCCTCATTTCTCTCCACTAGCATCCTGCTGCTGACAGATGCTGTTGCTATGACACTGTGGTAATAACACTGTTAGCCAGGAGAAATCCAGCAGCATCAATCAGAGCAGGGGCCACAAAGTGACAGGACCCTTGAAGCACTTTACAGCATCCCTCCCTCTGCTGTCACTCACACAGACTCACAAAGGCACACAAACCACAAAGCTTTCTCCCTTAATTTGCAGTTAGATGTTTATAACTTAAATATGTCTCCCTTTTATTTCCTCTACAACATAAAACATGGCCTGACCATTTGTCATCTGGACAGCCCAGCTCTGCCTAGACACACTTTCCCCATCTGCTCTGAGGAAAAGCCCCTATAAAGCAAATGAAGGTCCAGGGGACTGGGCCTGGCTCTTGAGCAACTTGCTGATGAGATTGCTGGAGGCTGACAACTGGAGACAGAAAATTAATTCAACATTTTAATGAGTCAGTGTAAAAACCATGCAGATTTGTGCTAAAATTAAATTATCAGTGGCTGTTCCAGCAAACTGAATAACTGGAATTGCCAGAGTCCATAATAAGAGTTTTCCATTTCACAAAAGCTGTCTTGAGAAAAGAGAAACTAAAGCAACAGATAACAAAATGTTTCTTAAAAAGAGATTTTTTAATTTGGCTTTTTTGCTGCAGCTGCTCTGTCCCTGTCTTTCAGGGTATGTGTGTTAGTTTCTGGGTATCTGAGAAATTCTCTATATGGCTTAAAATTGCACTGTCTTGGCAGGTTCCATGGATTCTCATATTAATCCCCTTCTAGCACCCTCATTCTCTTGCCTACCTGAGCAATTTCATTTTGCCCAAGTTCCAACAAATAAAATCACTTTAGGAACATTATTTTTGTTTTTTGCCAATGGGCTAAAATATGGTACAGCCAGGAATGCAGGGAGAAAAGACCATGAAGAGAAGCTCTGAGAGAACCAGATAAAGCAAGTCATGTCCTTCCACAAGGTTTAACACAGGGCAAGTGATGGTCACAACATGCTGCTTAACTACTTTGTTGTACATAAACTTAAGGTCTCTCTGTACAGCAAGACTGTAACATAAAAATGTTTTAAGTGAAATTCACCAAAAGAAAAGCAGTGGCCCCTATTAACTCCCTTGGTAACTTTAAGTCTTACAGAACTGAACTGGAGTTACAGCTTGTAAAGGTCTCTTGGCTGTCACTCCCAGCAATGTACTAGCTGCAAAGGACATTGAACAGATGGAAGGTGATCAGGAAAAGGAACAAGTGGATTTAACTGGTAAAGCAATCTGAAACACATGGATTTGCCTTTAAACAGAAACACAGTACATTTACACATGGAGGACAAGCCACTGACAGAAGGTTAAACTAGGGATGGCTGCTTTTCTGCTTGCAAACCCCTGAGAAAATGACTCTTCCAGGGCAGGGTAATCCCAAAGGAAATGTCTGTTTCCTAAAATATTAACTGAACGTTCCACCCTTCTCTTGCAGGAACCAACCGTGCATCCTTTCACCTCACAACTGGGAGGTACAGGTGTGCGTATATATTAATATAAATATCTCACTATCACTATTTCAGTCCCTCCATAAGCTTCCCTCATGCTTCAGCCCACAGGAAGGCACTTCCAGAAAATGCTGCACTGGGGGTCTGGGGCAGATTTGAGAACATTTTCCACTATAATCAGAAGAAACTGCTCATCTTATGACTATATATATTCCAGATTCTGTTTAACATATGTAGCTGAGAAAGGAATCAACCTGTACCCTTTTTACTTTCTGGTTTAAAACAATCTCTACTCTTTTAAAGGCATTTTCTTCTCCAGCAATGAAGATATGGAAAAAAAAAAAAAGGAAAAAAAGCACCAATGCACCAATGTTTGCATTGACTGAGCTGAGCTACACTGACAGTTCCAGTGTTAATGTTTGGATAGCCTTTGAAAGAGAGGGTTAAGTGGGAGGAAACTGAATAAACACAGTCACATCTTTAATATGGCAACTCCTGTATTTTCACAGGACAAATAAGCAAGAACCAAAAAAAAAAAAATCAGCTTTTTTTTATGTAGAAGGATTAATTTAAGAGAATGTAACTATTTGACTTTGGAACAGAATGGGTGGGCCAAAGGTTTGGAAAGGAATGAATGAAACATCAAATGATGTGATCAGATTCAGCTCAAACACCTCTTCCAGAGCTGAAGCAGACTGAGGTCCTTGGAACTGAGATACACCCTAAGCAAGCAGGGGAACATCCTCACTTTTGTCTCCAGTTGCTTTAGACACATGGAAATTCTTTTTTGAGCTGGGACTGAGAACCCCTGTGCAGGTCCATACTCACTTCTGTTCCAGTAGAAGATGATTTATTTTAATGGTAGCATTGGTCAGATGGGTCCCAGGGGTTTTTGATCTCTGTCATGTTTTTTAAAGCAAATGTTAGTAACAAGGGCAGGGGAGGGAGGAGGGAGAAAATGAGGTGAAATTTTATGGCTGCCAGCTTGGCACATGCCTAAACCTGAACTAGGGATTGGATATTTTGACCTGAAATTGTAGAAGAGATGAGGATTCCAGAAGCACTAGAAAGTTGCCTCATTATTTTTTCATGAGAATAATGAAAGGTTTACAATAAATCACCTAAAAATATACTGTAGGTATTGACAAGCCTCAGAAAATGAAGGTGACAGTGGCTGAAAAGAGGAATAACCTATTTAGCCACATCCACAAATAAAGTCTGTGGGGCAGGAAGCAAAGTCGTAGTGAGATAAAAACAAGCAAGACTTTCAGATAGAACTTCTACACATTAGAAAGAAGGTCTGTAAACCAGGCAAACAACTGAAGCAGACTGATGGGGAGAGTGAAGAAATCCCACTCCTGGAGGCTGCAGAACACAAGTTAACCACATCTGCCAGCTAAAGACAGAGCTGAGAGCTGATGGTGCCCTGGGCCAAGCATGGTCTGACCACTCCTCCAGGTCCCTCTCAGGGACCTCCTCTGCCCCATGGATATTTAATTAGTGAGTGACAACACAGTTGTGAGTGTTTGCTTTCAAATGCAACATTCATTCTTTAAAACTCCTTCCGTGGAAAATGGAAGCAAAGGCTTGGTAAATCAAATGAACACCAAACTGCAGTCAAGGAAGCATAATTTAAACAGACAGATGTGTTCAGCAGCTCATTGACTCAGTCCTGCTACCATGTGAGATGTAATGTCAGGGCTGTGGCTCTCACTGACACAATCACACCGTGTGTGTTACACACAAAGCACCAAGGAGGAGCAGAGATGAGGGGAGCAGAGATGAGGGGAGCAGAGATGAGGGGAGCAGAGATGATGGGAGCAGAGAGCAGAACAGCAGCACAAAGCAGCTGTGCAGGAGCTGGGAAACAGCTGGAGCCAAGAGGAGCCACAGAACTCAGGCAGAAGCCTGTGGGACCCTGGACAAGAAAGAAAAGCAGGCTGAGCTGCCCATCAAGCAAAATTCCCCTTTCCCCTATCTCTCATTTCAGGAAGGGCCAAGCCAGCAAGCCACTAAAAACGTCTGGAGATAGCAACCCTGGGGCTCATTCAGATGCACAAACTCTGCTCTCAACAACTCACTGTGAGAAACCAGAGAGCTGTAAGGCATGCCAATGGTGTGCACATTCCCCACTGAGACAAATAAAAACCGAAATAATTTAGGTCAAATTGACCCAAAATAGATAAAAAATATTTCAGTTTGTTAGGTTACACAGAAATGTTTCCTCTTGGGTCACTTTGACCAGCTGCTGGTGGCCTGTGCATGCCCAGTGACATGGAGGATGTGAAGGTGTCTCATTGCCCATGAGTCACCCTCTGCAGCATCTTCTTTTCCAATTGCCACAGCTCAGCTTGGGAGCTGCTGTCCAGCCATGAAACCCTGCCCAAGGAGGAGACCCAAAGGATGATGCAGCCAAAATAAAAATTTCCATGAGGCTCAGCAGAAGTTCAGACAGATTAAACTCAATATTGAACTAAGTTACAGAGTGTTTTGAAATTCTGTTCAATTTTTTGCATATTTTCCTCAGCTGATAAACAAAGAGACTTTTGTGGGAGGGTTTGTGTTTGGTTTTTGGCCTGTATTATTTTTATTTTTTTTTTGCTTTGGTATGGGTTTGTTTGTCTTAACACCTAATCTATGTATATTTTAATATAATTTTTAACAGAAAGCAAATTCCCATCTTTGACTAGCTACTGAACTGGAAAAGTGACATAGGGATATATCCACTCTGAAAGCAGAAAACAGTGGGAAAGACTCTCAAGCTTGTGCAAGAAATGGGAAGTCATCCAGAATGAAAGCCAAGTCAGTGATTACCACACATAATCAAATCATGTAAAGGCAGAAGATCAAATTGCATTCAGTGAACATAGAGACATTCCTATAATCCCTAGAACTCATTTTAGCACATAAAGTTTCTAAAAATAAGCTTCAAGTTCACTGAAATACTCTCAGACAATAGTATATTTTTATAACTAACAAAAAAATTGGAAGATAGTTTTAAAACATGTCTGCATAAACAACACTGTGACATGCCTCTTAAAGCTTACATCCTTTATACTTCTCCCTGGGAGCTGAGTAGGTTCTTCCCCAATGAAATGTTTTGATGTATCAGCTGGTTTAGTCCCTAGGAAGTGCATGGCAGTTTCATCTGTCTCAGGGGAGCACTACATTTTGTGCACTATTGCAGTGATTTCCTTTCAAACCCTTTGCATGGAAAATCATTTCCATAAAAACCATTTCCATAAAACACACATCCATTCAGGAGATGCCATTTTAGCACAGTCAGTTCTCACAGTAAACTCACATTTCAAAGCAGTATTCCTACTGAAAAACAGCCTGCCCTCACAAAATTACTTATACTTACTCTTGGGCCAACTCCTCCAATTGGTCCAGCTGGTCCTACTTCTCCCTAAAGGAAATCAGAATTCAATCATCTTGATGACAAGTCTAGCTTTAAAAAAGAAATTCTGCAGATAACTGTTTGTATTTATTATTTCATCTTAAGCTTCCTGTGTTTGTCTTAGTCCAAGTCTGATAGAAACAGCTGGGAACAGACCATTTTACCAGTGTTAGCTTTTACTAATTCAATATCTGTCATAGAAGCCCATCATTTACTACTTAGAATTCTAAGGTCTGTCTTCAGAATCACAGTCATTTAATCAATAATTTACTTAATAATTATGTTAATTATTTTTAGCATGCAAGATATAAGCTTTTATTTTTATGATTATGAATTAAAAATACTTGATGAATCTCTAAGATGAAGAACTGCCTTTCTCCCCTTTCAGTTAATAGGGGTCTAAGAGTTTGCTTAAGAGTATCTAGGACACTGTAATTAAATTGGTATATGCTTTTATTTCCATTCTGCTAACCCCCTTCCCTCCCATCTCCCCAGTTTAATTAAAATAACCACATCCAGCTCTGGACATAAATTATCTGAGATTCCACTGAAATTAAAATAAGCCACATAATGGATGCTAAAAATTCTTTAAAACACTTGCCAAAATGCAAAAGAAACTTCAGATTTTGCATGACAACACCATAACACTTAGCCATTGTTACCTAACCCTCTTAACCCCTAACAACTTTGAAACAATCTCTTAATTGGATAATTTTTTCATCTTACCTCAACTCCTTTGGGACCTTGTGGCCCTGGAAGTCCTCGGTCACCCAGAGCTCCCTAAACACCCAAACAAACACAGGGAGAATTTACATCAACTCACATGCATGCTGCTCTAGTTTCTCACCTCTTGCAAACCTGGACTAAAACCCAAACCTGGGGTAGCAGACCTGATCTCTCTGTTCGTAGTATTTCCTATAGAAAGCCAGGCCAAGATGCAGAATAAGCATACATAAAAACTTGCACATAGATTTAGCTGAACCATTATTCTTTTCATGTTGTGAGAAGGAAATCAGAAAATATTTGAACATGATAGAACAATTTGTCTCTTTCTGAAGAGGTAAAATACACTACCACATTAAGATTAGAGCATCATCAATGTGCAGATCTTATATTAGGGTAGTCTTTAGAATAACATGTGTTGACAACATTGCAATGGAAAGAAACCACAAAGTGAATTTAGATCACTAGCTTGTCCAAAGCTAGTAGTGATTTTTCATCCCTTACTTTTCTATTAGGATTACAATCAGCTACCCAGAGATAAAGCACCATTAGCTCTGCCAGCTCGGAGTTTTCATGACTGCTCACAACATTTTCAAAACTTTGTTAAAAAGACTTTGTAGCTAGCAGTGTATCAAAAACCTCAGGCATCCCAATTACAATGGGATAATTGGGAAAAGCACTTGACCTGGCATAGTACAAAAAAAAAAAAAAAAAAAAAAAGTGCAAACATATTAATGTTCTAGGAAACTTAGCTTAACAATATCAGATAAAGCAACAAGAACAAAGAAACTGCCCTTTAGGAGAGATATGATTATCTTCTGAAGAAAGCAATGTCAGGAAGGTTTAAGCCTTATTGACTGCATAATAATGAAGCTGAAGTCTAGACATTGGTCCAGTAACAATTTACTCAGCAGGCAAAGTAAAATGGAAGAGAAAATGGAACAGGTACTCAAGGTATTGGGTTCCATCAAGGAGCCCATCTGGGAAGGACTGTGTGCTGCTGGCTGACATCCCAGCACAGGAGGGACAGGAGGGCCTTCAGCAGCACTGCATAAACAATATTCTTCTATGGTTAGCAATAACATTCTTTCATTGGCACAACTGTTGTTTTACTCTGACAGCAAAGCTCATTGGGGATGAGGATTTCAGGGCAATGTAACTGCACAGTGGAAATGGCAGCAGCACTGCTGCTGTGCACACCCTCCCACTGCACTTCCCTGAATCCAGAAAACAGTTCCAATGTGTAAACTGAATATTAATACTAAATGACATTTCCATCTTCTCCTTGGGGTTTCAGGCAAAAACAGAAAATGAAGGAAGTCATTCCACATGTGCCAAAGTGTCTGGGAAAAAAACAGGAGTCAGCAAATGGAGTATCCTGTATTTCACATATATAACTTTCTACTTGACCATCCCTTCCAGAAGAGGTGAAACTCCTAATAATCACTTTATTAAAAAGTGTTTTACAAACAAACATAAGTTAACAGGGGAAGGAACCTCTTGGCTTCTTCCATGGTACAGCACACACTGCTGGAAAAACTACAGTGGTAGTCAGCATATCCTGACCATCTTTTCCTCTCACTTTTCTTGGTTAGAGAGCATAAATACTTGCAAAGGATAACACAGGGAACAAACAAAGTTATTTCAAAACTTCTTAAAAAACATTCTTATTCCTTTTTAAAAAATGTGTGTTTTGTTATTTTTTTTAATAAGTGGTGGATCAAGATCAGAGAACTTCTAAAATATTGTTTCCAAGCTGAGTAATGTTCTGTAGACCAAATTACATAATAAACCCTTTGAAAATTGACTTGGAGAGATCAGATTTGCTGATTATTTCACTAATTTGGGGGAAAATTTGCAATCCAGAACTTCTACTGGCATTTAGAGACAGCTGATCACTCTCAATAGAGCTTAAACTTCCAAGAAGTTGGATTTCTCCCACACCAACTGCTAAAAAATAAAATTTACCCTGCTTTCCTGGCTTTTAAAATTGTTATTGCTTCTGAGGAAGCATAAACAAAAACATGAGGAAAATAGCAGCATACTGAGAACAGTTTTCTAAAAATAAAAGCTGGAGGAAAATTTTAGAACTGCAGTCAACTCAAGGCAGCTGGGAATCCCAAAAGCCAAACATTTCCAAAATTATGCAGACCTTCTCCCTCAGTACTGGGAGCAATATAAGAGTTTTTCCAGTTTGGTAATCCCTCTTTTCAAGTGTAAGCCATCAGTTCTCCCTGACTAGGGCAGGCTGCCTAAGCCTTTTGTCTCCAATACCAAATGTGCTGGAGAGCACCAAATCTGGTTCAGTTGTGTAATTTCTGTAAAAAAGGAACATGGAGTCTCAAACTTTGTAGTCCACCTCTTAGTAAGTTTTTTTTCTTTGGAATCTGTGAAAAGGCAACAAATCAGTAATGTGTATGTTAAATATCAACAGAATACTAACAAAAACTCCTTGAATATAATGTGCAACAATAGGATCTCACTGAAGAAACTGAGCAGCAGGGATCAGATCTGTTATGCCATTCATGTATAACCAGGAACAATTACATCTGAACTGCAGTTCAAGAATTGCTGCATTTCTCTTCTGCTATTTTCCCTAGACAGAGTCTTTCATCATCACAGGAGGTATTTTTGGTGAACACCCTGCTAACTCAGAAACACAAGAGCAACTGCCACTGCAATGGTTGGACACACTCATTTGTACAAGGCTGCTCATGTTATGCAAACATGCATACAAACAAGTCAGCAATAAATCAGAATTGAAGGTGGACACCCTCTAGAAACACATTTTAAGTTCTCCTCAATTTGCCCCATCAGATAACTAGCTCTCAGCCTTCCTAGTCGATTCATGTCTATTTTGGTAAAAGGCTCTTGACACAGTTGAACGATAAGAGACACAGAAAATATTGGCTATGGCTTCAGCAACTGGATTATTTGAAATGTTCTTCAGAATGATCCCCTTTGACATGGAGGTATTGATACAATCTTCCTGGCAAAAATAAGACCGTATCTTTAAACTATTTACTGCTCCCCATCCTGTGTTTTCTAGAATAGTCTGTTGATAGAAACTCTGTTGATAGAAAATGTAATTTCCATGTCTGTTTATTCATAGATAACCTGTATGATTTGTTCCAGGACAAATGACATTATTTGTCTTGCACAAGTCTTTTGCCTCACTAGTTTCTGCCCTCTGGTTCACTTAAGGGTCAAAAAAGGCCTTCACTTTGGTCTACTAAACAGTCTCTGAAAATAAAGCCATTCAAGTATTACTTCTGTCTGTAGTCTCTCTTGATTGAGTCCTTCTGGAATAAAAATGCCCAGAAATGTACTACAGAGATAAAGCCTTCTCATGTTTTTAATGAGACATCTTGCCTCATGTGTTCTACAATTTCACTTAGTTTCTAACTGCATTATTGTGCTTTTATTTCAGAGAGATCTGGCAATGTCTTTGGTCTAAGTTTATAATAGGATTTATTGTTTTAGTCCTTGCATGAATCAATCTGAAACAACTGAAATGGAAAGAACTATCAAAAAGTGCATTTTTTAAATAATCTAAAGATGCTCAACTTTGTTTTATACACAGATTTCATTCTGCCACACTTGTGCCTATTTACCACAGAAAATAGAATGTAAGAATAGTCCCAAGGGTGATGTGTGAGGAACTCCACTGGTACTTGCCTTTCAACAAGTACTTGACCTTTAGATATTATTCAATCATTTTCCTCTGGGTTAATTTCTGAGCCACCTGCACTTTTTGTATTGGTCTCTACCATTTCCAATTCAACAAAAATTGCTTATATCTGCTTTTATTCAAAGCTTCATTGAAAACTCTATCCATGTGAATTATTGCCTAAGTTGGGTCTAAAATCTTAGTCTACTAAAGAGCAAAAGTTAATCATTCTGGTACAGTTTTGTAGATAAAATTTATCTTTTATTGTTATATCTATTATTTTATCTAAAATTTAATCTGGCACGTGAATTTTGGACGTTTTACGTATCTTCAACTACTATTTCTTTTAAAAATTGTTAAAAACAATCTTTATTACAGGTGGAACATGAGTAACACAAAGATCTGCATACACTTGGCATACCTTCTACTAAAATGCAGGTAGCTACATTGCATTTTCTCAAACTTATTTTGCCATTACACACTACCACCTAACACTGTAATTATTCTCAGAACTGTGTGGAGCATTAACATTCAAATAAATTCCTCATATAAATACCTGAGGCAAAGTACCTGCATTCTGACAGTAAGAATATCTTCTCATAATGCCAGTGTACATCTCCCAGAGCCTTTTCCTCAGAGATTAATGCTATTTACTGTTATTTTTAGTAGGTTTTAATATAATCTTACCTTAGGACCTTCAGGGCCATTTAACCCAGGTACACCAATGTCTCCTGGAAAACCCTAAAGAAATCATACAGACAAATAATTTGCAGAGTAGGATTGTTTTCAATGCACTTGTTTTGATTCTGTTCATTCATTTAATAAAGCTGAGTCACAGAGACAAGAAATAAATTTGTTCTACCATTGCAAAAAAATGTCAAAATCCATTATGTTCCCTCGAAAGGACTTGGATAAATGACAGCTTTTAGGCAGTTTTGTTAAACTCAATTTAGCAGATGTCAGCATGGATTTAATTTCTCTTAGGATGAAACTTTTTATTCACTAAGCAATGTTTGAAATTAAACCACTGAACTGCTTAGGAGGCACAAAAAAATCACCACAAAGCAGCCAGCACCAGGTCCTGCACTTATGAATTCAACTACCTTTTAAATCAAGTTTAGAGGGCAGCTGAAGCCCTTTAATCCATGGCTACAGGTTAAGGATGAGATCACTGCAAGATTAAGGAATAGGTAAAGAACCTTTTGGCTCCAAACCAGCAGGAGATAATCAGGGTCTGGCTGGCACTACCTGTAGGTCACCAGCATGCAGCATTGTTCAGAACAGGCTTTTGTGAAAGATTCTAGCACAGGTCAAGCTGTTAGTAAAGAAAAAATAAATATGCACAAAAAAGGAATCAACTAAAATAATCACTGGGAACCACCTGGCCAGGAGGCACTGAGTTGGGACACCATGAGGAGACCTCTGTGTCACAAGAATTCAGCTACAGCTGGAATGCTTTGGAAGAAATTAGTATATTTTAAGAAAAAAAAAAGGTGCAGCTAACCTTCATGCAATAGAGTAATGAGTTGAATTTCATAAATATCCAGAGAGGATACATGATCTTTACATTTGTAGGATAAAATAAAGCATTGGTAATTGACCTTTTAATCAGCACACTGCTCATTCAGTCCCCTGCCAAGATAGCATTTGATTTTGCTTTTTTAATAAACTTTCACATTTCATTCAAGTTTGACCATTTGAAAATAGCAAAACTGCCACTTCCTCTGAGTAAAATATTTATTAGTACATCTAAGAAAAGCCATGGTCTAACACTAGGAAAAAAAGTTTCCTTCTGCATTAAGAGAAAATCATTACAGATTAAAATGAATGCATACTTTTTCCAAAAATGGAAACAAAAAGCACATACACAGAACAATTTTTTAAAAATCAGGTTAGCGCTTGGATCTTAAGGAGTCCAAAAGAAAACCACTAAAGAGTAAAAATTATCTGAATTTTCCAAAGATGGGAACAGCTCTAACACTCAACATTTCACAATACATCTCAGTGGTTTCCCCTTTTTTTGGCCATAAAGCAGCAATTGCAAGCAGAGCTGTGCAACAGTTCCAGCATGCCTCTAGGTGGCACAGGGAATATTATTCACATGTGGTCAGGGCCCTGAGACTCACACCTAAAACATTCACTGGCACCACCCTGATTTCTATGCAGTTCAAAAGAGGAGGTGTGTTTTTTTTACATCCTGGTCACCACTATCTACTGAAATACATTGAAGAGTAAGGTCAATTCCTCCGAATTTTATTATTTATAGACCTTATTTATAGACCTTAAGTAGTTACCAAGGGGTGAGTTGTTTAATATATCTGTAAATCTTTATGTTTCTAATGTGTGAACAAGTGCTAAATGCTGACACATATATTTCCTCTTGGCAATGAACATTCCAGGAAGCAATCTGTCTAGAAGAAGGTTAATTTAGAAAGATTCTAATGCTTTTATGAAGGAAGAGATCTACTTTATTTATTTATTTAAATTTTTCTAGAGGGAATTCAGTAAGGACCATGAGCTGTAGGTGTGGACAAGTGTTGCAGACACAATAAACATGGAATTTTGAAATCTCTTCATGTCAGCAAAGGCTTAGGATACAAGAGCATTAATGGCCTGAGAATATCAACATTAAACAATGCATTTAAAAATTTTAAATCCTCAACATTTTTATCTTTCCTGTGAAGATGGATTAAGACTTTTCTTCTTGAGCACAACCATGGAGAAAAGGCAGATGCTATGGAAGTTTTAGAACACTCTTCTAAGACTTTCTCACTTTAAGAATCCGTGACATAAATGCAATAATCCAGGATACAAACAGCCACTTTAAATAATTCCAGAAAAAGAATGAACTCTTGAAGGAAGGAACACCTCAGCAATGGTGCTTGCCATTCAGATTGCTTGCAGTGAAGTGGAATATATCTCTAGGAGTGATTCAGCAGCCAGCTCCCTGGGAAGTTACTCCAGATTAAAAATTCATTATTCTTCCATAAGTGAAAGGCCAGGAGATTAATGTAGAGTTTCCAGCTGCAATGTAGTTTTCAGTAGAGACTATTCAAAACAAAGCAGCCCTTGATATTAAGACTTCTTCTAGGGAAATGCAAAGTCTTAATTTCCATCAGCCAGAAGCCCAGCAGCTGGTAGGATACAAATTATTTTCAAAATCTTGCTACAGATGTGGTCTTTTGCCAGCAAAGCACTTTAGAATCCACTTCATTTAATCAAAAGAAATGTGGCATCAGCAAAACCTGAAGTGCCAACTATCTTAACAGAAATGAGCTGTAATCTTGCTGTGGAAATATTGTTTTCTGTAGTGAACACTTAAATATAAAATTAACATATTTATTGCTCTCATCTATACGATGCTTTTTCTTAAAAAAAAAAAAAGCAGAGACGTCCCATTGTCACTATATTAGAGCATGTCTCAGCATCCCAGATATAAGCACTCTGCCAAAGATTTTGCTTTTTTGGTTTTTCTGTGTGGCTGCTAATATGGAAGCAGAATATCAGAAATATTGAGATATAACACTCCATTTCCATGGGGAATTCTCTCACATTTGCAGAATTAAACTGTTTTCACACAACATTTGCCAGCATCACTGGCCACCCATCCTCATGCCCTTGGATGCCCTCAGGGGATCAGGACAAGCACTGGGGGAAGTCACCATGCAGGGAACATGTCCCCAGTAGTTCCTTCAGTTCCAGGTACAGGCTGCAATTCATCTCAATGAGAACTTAGAATAAATTTTCAGAAGCAAGACTGACTGGATATAGCTACTGAACTTCAACAAGACACCTTATTAGAGATTAATTACTAATTATTATAATCAAATAACAAAAGAAAGGTGTTGGCAAAAAACTACAATCCTCCAGTGCTTATTATTCTTCTGGAAGGCAGACACAGAACTTTGGGAAAGGATCAGATGAAAATTCTGATCAAATTGTGCAAAGGCAAGCAGAGAGTATAAGCAATTCTACAACAAGAGCATTTCCTCAGATATATGCCAGAATATGCAATTAATTCAACCTTTAATTTATCTTTATTTCTATATTTCCTACAAATCATTTGCATGCACATTATTTGATGCAATAGTGAAACAGAAGGCTATGTCATCACTGCACACCTAGCATTGTTTCAAAAACTAAAAAAAATCATGTGATAATGCATGTGAAACATGCACTAAAAATAAAGTTTTTGTTAAATGAACACCTCAAAGCAGCAACTGATTCACTTACAAAAGATGTGCCTTTTTGACTCTTTACTGTTATTTGAATATTTCTTTTTCTTTTGTAAAGCTACTGCCTTGAGCATGAAACACACCAGCTGAGTCCCATACAAGCACCTTCCTGCAGGAATAAGCTAATGACTTCAGATCAAAATACTGCACAGATGAAAAATGTTCCATTGAAGATAATGACTAATTCTCTCTGCTTCTGAGGAAACCTATTTATAACACTCTGAAGACACATCTGAAGGGAACTATCACATCCATTTTGGGAGCATAATTAAATGCAATTCCTAGAGCAAAATTTAACTGTAAAATATTCTGAATGCATGTGGAAGCCTGTTAAAGGCTTGTCTAATTTAATTCACATTGAGAATGCATACTTCATTGTACACAGTAAACAGAGACACTGTGGGTTAAAACACTCAGATCAGCACTTTCCAGATGTCATACCAATAAAACAAAGCTCTACAGAAATTTTATACTTTGGGGATTCATTTTCAGATGCATGACAAAGCAGCACAATGTGTCAAGTGATGAAGAATACAGCCCAGAAAGTGCTCACTGAGTGTATCCAGTGAGCACATCCATATCACTGAGTATGCCCAGTGTGCAGCAGGCATTCAGGCTCTGCAGAAACATACCCAGGAGAGAATCTGGCTTGACTCTGCTGGACTCCTGCACTGGAAAAAATCACTTGGCAGCCAAGCCTTGCCTGGGCACCCAGAGAGCCAGAGCTCTGTCCCTGCCTCTGCCACTCCTGCCAGCAGCTCTGCAGGGCTCAAATGCACCCTGGCTCCAGGGCATGGCTCCTCTCAACTCTGACCTGGTGCACCTTGGCTGCACAGCTGCAGAGGGAAGATTTGGGAGGCAATTCCCTGGTGATCTGCATTTAAAACCACAAAACCCCATGAGGATGATCAGTCTGCCTGCCTGCTCCCACTGCTGTGTCCAGGGATATTACAGACTTCAGCTGCTCTAGTGCCAGAGTTACAGCACTTTACACAGGAAGAAAATCAGGGATAGAACTACTTGTTCTTTACACTGGAAGTGAAACACTCAAATGTGTTACTGGAAAAATCAAAGGATCCCCAGTTTATTTCACATGTACTCAAAACAAGTGGGAACAGGGCACATTTATAAATCCCACTGTCTTAAGTGTTGAATGAAAGAAGAGAGAAATAACTGGAAGTAGAGTTTGAGAGGTTCTGCCACTGGGCAGACACAGCCTTGTTCCTCCTGCTCACAGCCAAGTCCAACAAATCCCAATATAGGTTTGGTTTTGGGGTTTTATAAATAAAATCTCTCATAGAAGGCATGTGGTATGGATTGTCACATCTATACCAAATTCAAAGTACTCTCCTTGTAGGACACAAATTCACTACATTCCTCTATTTCCAGAAACATCAAGGAAACATTTAGTATATGATATAATGTATGCTTTCTACATGGGGTCACAGGAAGTCTGACCATTCAGATAATGAAACAGGAACAAGAAAACCTGTCAGACCTGATAGCTGTCTGGGTTTGGAAGAAGAGCCATGATCAGACATATGACAGCAGGCTTTTCTTATGGAAAAATCTACATTATTTGCTCATACTTCATATATTCAGTTGTGTCTAAATAACTTCTGGCAACAACAACTAGCTTATTTTTATAAGACAATGTAACAAGAGGGCAACATACACTCTTCAGTTTTAAGCTGCTTATTTTAAATTCCTTTTATTATAGAACTTCTAGTATCTTCAATTTGTCCAAAATCCCAGTATGCTGCTATCCTGCATCCCTTCTGTTTCTATTTTGCCATATGGTGACCATATTTTTATGAAGTTAAAAGGTGGAAAAAGCTTTTTTCCTTTATTTGGACCTATCTTGCATGACTGAAGTTAAGAGAAACATTGCTTTGTAGTTTTAAACCTGCCCTTTTGCAGACAATTACTCCAAAAAAAGTACCTGGTCACTCAAGTTTTAATTAAAAGAGCTACAGTGCTATGTTCCAATGAGTTTTCTCTCAGCAAGGATTTTTGCCTTATAAGAAAGAGAGAAACAGAGCCTTGCTTTGAGGAGATATGCTCATGTAAAGGCAGAAAAAAGATCACTGCTAGTATATGTCTTGCATTCGTATTTTTTTTAAATGAAAACCCCCAAACAAACAAAGAAACCCCACCACAAACCAAACAAAACCCAAAATACATCCATTGCAGGAGGCTGATTAGAAAGAACAATTGAAAATTTCTGCTTTCATCTCTCCAGAAAATACATGTGTCTGTATAAACATGTCTTTCTGGTACAGACCACAGCATTTTTCCTTAAAGCCTGTGGTATAAATGCAAAAGAAGCACCAAAATGGGACAATTTGGAGACTGACAGCTTCTATGTAGACTTCCATAGCACTAAGGAGTTTCTAAGATTCACTTCTAGATTCAACTGCTTGGCAATGCTTCCCAGGTAACTGCTGTTTATTCTTTGTGTTTCTTGTAAGTGATAAATATGCAACCAGGCCTGGAAAATGGAAAATCACATTTATAAACATGTTTCAGTATTTACAAATGGAAGTGTTCCTGAGAAATCACTTGAGTCTCATTCCAGGTGTATCCCACAACACCAGGATTCAAAAGACAGCAAATCCTAATCACATAAGCAAATGAAGAACTACTTGGTATTCAAAGATCCTGTACATAAATATTTTGCAGAAAAAAAATTATGAGCTGGAATCTTTTGTAGTTTATGAAGGAGAATTAATTCAACAAATATGACAGAATAAAAAGATTTTCCTAATTCAACTAAGAAAACAGTCTCTTATGAAACAAACCCATTTATTTACCTCTTATTTTCATAATTTAGAACTGACATTGAATTTACTGCTATCAAGCAATTTCTTACCTCAGGTCCCTGAGGACCTAATGGTCCATGGGGTCCAGGTTCTCCAATTTTCCCCTTGAAAAAAATCCAAATAGTTAAGATTTCTGATGATAATTTATTTTTAACAATAGATGGTTATGAAGATTTTAAAAACATTTAGTAACAAAAAGGCCAACAGAAACGTTGAGATGACTTTTTCACTAAATAGCAAATTTTATACCTGCCTCACTTTGGCCGCTATTAAGACCAGTTCTTCACAACTCTTTGAACTCACACACAAAAAAAAATTCAAATTAGTTTAGGACAGAAAATTGGGAGATTTGGGAGGAATAATTTAAAAACCTCTTTAAATATATAGCTGTTTTAACAATAAAAACTACATGTTATTTAAATGTCCAGAAAGTAACTGTGACAGATATTAGTTTATACACTGACTTATGTATTTTAAGTATCCAATCACAGCCAAAGAAATGTCATTTTTGTGGTTAATAACAATAAAATTAGGTGCTATCCACATGGTAACTCCATTATATACAAATTTCAACCCATCCATAAATGGGCCAAAATATTTCTCTAAGTTATATCTGTTCTTGCACATTTTCACAAGCTTTCTGCCACCATAAAGTGGTGAGCAAAATTAAGGTCTGACCTGGGAAACTTGCTCTAATTTTTAACATGAGTGACTTCATTGGAAATCTATTCTACAAAGTTAAATAACACTTGCAGGACTGAGGTCTCATAGCTTAATTTAACAAAATCACAAGGTTGGTCACGTTTAGTTTGTGCTTAAAATCCACAACTCTTTTGGGAATAGGCTGATTCACATGCTTATTTAAAAAGAAAATTCTTGTACATTTAAAAATAAAAATTACAACTTTTTCCCATCTAAGCTTAAGAAAATTTGCTTAAATTTATTGCAGGTTTAGTGTTTACATTATAAATTCTATGGGGCAAGTAAAGTGTTTGTTATTGCATTTTAGGGCCCATGACATTCATGAGGTCTAAGTAGGTTTACCAGTTATTGGCTTGATTGCACATAAGAAAATTGACACTGGAGTGAGTATTGGCAGCTTTTAATTATATATTGAAAAGAGAGAGATATTAGCACTAAAAGCAGGTTAGGAAATGCCAGGTAACCCTGTGCAGTATGGATTTTCTTCCTCAGCATTTAAAAACCCAGCAGAAGGGGCAGCAGTGCACAAATGCCTTTAAATCTGCTAAAAGTCAGTAAATACAGGAATTCCTGACTACTCCCATCCCTGTGAGAAATGACTGGCTGTTAATAATGAGATCTCACACACTCCCTCCAAATCCAGCCAGTCCATATGGTCATCTGGAAGTTCCCAAAGCTCTCAGTGGATTTGTTACAAATATTACCTGCATGCCACACAGTGATTGTCACAGAATATCTAATATCACAAGCACTTCTATTAAAATTTGTCCCATATACTGATTGTTGTAATAAAGTCTCACATTTTAGGATCTGACTTGCTCATTAGCATCAGTCACTAGAAATAAAAGCAGCTTAGACCTTATTCTTTGTGTATTTTGAATTAGGTCACTTCAAGAGGATTACATGCACTGTGAACAGAACAATCACACAGAAGTGTCAAATATCAACAGTAGTATAAATTATCAAGTATCAACAACATACTGAGATATACTGAGAGCAAAATTTGGTGTGTAAACTTACTGGGGGTCCTGGTTTTCCTCTGGTCCCTGGGGGTCCTGGTAAACCAAGAGCACCCTGAAAAAAGAAAGCTACTAAATACACAAGAAAATTAACTGTTGTGTTATGTGGAAAGCAATAAATTGCTATATTTTGACACCTGAAACAGTTTTCAACCTGCAGAATTCTTTTGAAGCCTATCTCCTAACATTCAACTTTCATCAAAGAGATCTCACAGGATGTGCTATTTCAGTGACTTCTGATGTACTAGCCAAGCAGGAAAGAAGATCCCTATTTATCTCAGTTTGCTGGTGTGGAGCAGCATGCCAGACCATGTGCTGCTGTGAACCACAGCAGGTCCAGGTGAGCTGCAGATGAACCCCAAGGGTCAGGGGGAAAACTTTTACACCTGTTCCTTGGAAAGACTGAGATCACCCTGTAATCCTTGTTTGATGCACCTCTATACACACAGCTGCCAGAATTCTTCCTGTGCCCTTTGTTCATATTTTCTATAACTGAGTTTTAAGTAGCACAGAATTTCTTAAAGATATGTTAATTCAGTGATATCCAGAAAGTTTTACTACTGCATTCTACTTTTATGCACCTGACCAGCTGCATTTTAAGAGGCTCATAAGCCTGGTGAAGTTGCTGAAATTGGATAATTTTGTAAAATAATGCAATTATAACTTACCTTGTCTCCTGGGTACCCTTGATCTCCTGGCTCTCCTGCAAGGCCATTTTCACCCTAAACAACATATAAATTTATACAGACATATGGATGTGGCTTAAAATGGGATATTTTTCAGAAACAGAGAATGAGAAAATTTTAATAGTGAATATTGAATTAACCTAACACAGATCTTTGACAATGCAAGGTGTTGCACTGAAATGCAGGAAAACCTCTTCCAGGAAAAGCTATAGACACAGATCTGGATATTATTATGTTCAGTAGTTAGTGTTCTGTTCAGAAAAAAGTTTGTCTAAACTTTTGTCAGACGCAGATCATGAGTCTGACAATTTTACAAAATTAAAGTCAGAAGACAAATCAAAAGGGAAAAGGGAAGGCTTTGTCAAGTACATTAGCTTAAGTTTTAATGAAAAGAGCCTGAAAGAACTATATATCTCCAAGATAATGAAAATATTTAAATCACCTTATCACCTTTCATTCCAGGCTGTCCCATACTCCCTGGGAAACCCTGTAAAAATATGGAAAACAGAAATCCAGTGCTTGACTGTAATTTGGAAAGCAGCATAGGCACCTGGCTGTGGGGTGATTAAATAAATACCATACCATGGGCCCTGGAATTCCTGATGGTCCACTTGGTCCTGCTGGCCCCATGTCTCCCTAGCAAACAGCAAGAAAAGTGACTGCATTTGGTGAAATGGAGTTAAAAACTCTAACAGAATGTGGCATTTTTCTGCACCACAGAGAGAAACCAAAATATTTTTTAGGTTAATTTCTAAAGGAAAACCAAAAGGTGTTGGTATCATTAAGTCCTCCACATTTGCAGTTCCCAACATCATCAGCAGCAACATGAGAAACAAAATTTGCCTCTTCTCCAGTAGATTAACAATTCAAGAGAAGATCAGAGTACATTAGGCAATGCAAATTAAGGAAGCTTTCTTTTGTATTGCACATTGAGTGGGCATTGCTGCTGTCCTTGGGGTTACATAACAGCACTTCCCTGTAGGCATCAAATTTGGCTTCAAGAACTTATTCTATGATGAGTAGGGCCATAAAAAGCAGCCTTTTTAATGGTCCTTTTACTTAATTTATTATCTATCAGTGACTTCTATGAATTAAAATAAATTAAAAAAAAAGAAAAAAGAGATGTGACTAAATACCAAGTGTGCAGAATCAAACCTACGTTCTGATGGGCATGCTAACCTCTTCTGTTCTAATGCACCTTCAGAGCCCTTACTCCAACTCTTATTTCTGGGATTAATTTAGGCAGTTTTATGACACGAAAAAAAAAAAAGTGAATCACAAAAATTAAGAATCTTTAAAGATCAGCACAGCAACAGCAATAACATCAATGAGAAAGCATGAGCTAAACATAAGACCTTACTTAGAATAGTTAAAACTATATTACAAAGAGAGAAGTCTATTGACTTTCTGCCTATTTAACCTTGGAGGAAAAAAACCCAAAAAGGCAATGTTATCTCTCTATGGCTATGCAAGAATTTAACAACACATATGAATAAAAAAATCTTTTGCCACTTGCTGAGAGTGATATGGAGAAGATGACATGGACATCTGTGCATTTCCATGGAGCACACATTCATTATTCTCATTATGGAGATTTTCAGCAAGCACATTCTTCTGCAGCCACCATCAGACTTAAGGCTCAGTGAAGAAAAAGCAGGACCCATCACTTTGTGTCTTAATGGTGCTTGGTAGAGCTCCCAAGGAAATTGCCACTCCACATTGCTTTAGCTTTCCATGACTCTTCAGTGATATATTCTGTCATGATAGCTGATCAAGTAAATGGTTTATGCTGCTGCCTCTGAGTTGCATTACATATTCTGGTTCAGCAAGGTATTTATGTATTAATGACACTGAATGTTTAAATGCACATTTATAGTAACAGTAGCATTGACTGGAAAAATCACAGAGGGATACTGAGCTGGGAAATTTAGCTTACAACAGCAACAGGAAGAAATTCCAAAACAGCTTTACAACATTCAGGTTCATAAAACACCTGTCACAGCCTCTAGATACATTGAGTGACTTTTAATTAACAGTAAAAAACTGGAGCTGCACAAAAAAAACCTGAAAAAGTGTTGAATTAGTTAGTCTGTCAGGTTTTTAAATCATTCTCCACCTACAACATCCTTGCTATATGTTAACATACACTTATCACTTTGGATAAAACTTGCTGATCAATAAAACCTGCAGCTACAGAAAGTACCTTTTCCAACATGTCTATTTGACAAGTGAAACTAAAACCAAATTGCTTTTCCCAGGCAAAAAGATAAAATACCAGAAAAGGAAAACAAATGTTTCCCTGGAAATAAGTGGGTTTTTTAAAAGGAAAAAAAAAATAAATTTAAAAAGAAAAACTAATTTGGGTATTTAGCAATAAATTTTAATAAGATGAAGAGTTTCATAAAACTCATGGTCTTGCTAAGTCTTGAAAGACTGACTGTTCAGCCAGCCAAAATTCTGAATTTGGCAACAGCCCTGTATATTGAAAAAAAAATCATGGATGGAAGGAATTACTTGACAAAAATATAACTAACTCTTGTCACTGCACACAGCTGGGCCGGACAAGCTACTTGAATTAATGCTCTTGGTTTCCGCCAGAAAAAGATATTTAATCTCATGTTGAATGTTGCATCTACTAGTAGCAAATGTGTTATGGCTGACTAAGTGTTTTAAAGCAAACATTGAGGACTGCAGCTCTTCACTCAGTTTTGGATGACCATCAGCATCTGCCTGGACAAGAGAAAGCAGAGTCAGGGAGCACAGAGCCATTTGCAGGGCAGGTTTGGGAGGAGCAGGGCTGCACCAGCTGGGGATGCTGGGGTCACCTGGAGCTCCCCAGGGCCTTGGTGAAATCCTGCTACAGATTGAAGAAACTCTGGAACAAAGCACAGCTCTTCCAATGCTCTGACTGGGAAAGAAGAAACCAGACTGACCAAAGTGATGTTGCTGGAACCATGGGAGAGTCCCACAAATAAACAAGAGAAAGCCACTCAAATGGAGTTCACACTCTAAACAATTGTTAATTTCATACTGTTCAAAATCTAAACATGCCACCAACTTTTTGTTTTCCCAAGAAATAGCTCTCATTATGTTTATATTCCATCTATGTACAAGTGGCAAAAGCTCTGGACTGTTTATTGAAAATTATTTCTCCATTTCCAAAAGCTATTGAAAATCTCTCTGTAAGTGACTGCAACTCAGCAAGAAGGCAAATGCAGCTTTGATCCTACAATCATTTATGCTCATTAGCCCTAGGTAGGGCTAAACTGCTGAGTTTCAGTCAAAATAATCAGTAACAGTATCTTTATGGAAGTGACACCATACAATTTTAAAATGTGACAACAGACATTTTTAAAAACTTCAGGTGCATTTGTACAATTATCAAAGTCTTTGAGATTAAATTCCAGGAAGAGTCATGTAAGAGAAAAGCAAACTACAACTCTAAGCAAATTCTCAAGAGTGCAAGCTCCAGGCTCATGAGTGGTTCAATTGGCCTGACTGCATCCACTGACAAGAACACAGAAAATCATGTTTGCATGAGGAAGGCTGGAAGCTACAGAGGTTTCTTGATCAAGCTTTTGTTTTCACTATAGCAATGCCATAACAATCCTAATCAGGCAGCAAGGGATGATTTACAGGTCATTTTTTTTGTTATGAACATATAATTAGAAAGAGTAACAACTGAACTCAACTGTTGTGCTTCAAAGGAAAAGTAGGATGACCATCAGTGTAAAGTACAAACTTATCAAGGATGTTTCAGATCTGCAGATATCAAAAAAAACCCACAAAGCAAACACTGGAGACAATTATGGCTTTCAAGAGTAAACACTTGTTATTTCTCCCTTGTTAAGAACGTGGCTGTGCAGCCAGACATGACTGAGACAAGATCAAGAATCAGAGATCCTCTATGAGTCAAGACATGAATTTAAAAAAACAAGAAAGTGACACTACTCAGAATGAAAGTCTTTCCCACCTTCTGTAGGACTCACAGAGCTTCTCTGGCACAACTGATGGCTACAACTACTCTGTGCAACTTCACAAGAGCATCACAGCCTTAACCTATTTATGTTTAATAATTAATACGATATTGCAAACATGATAAAGTAATTTTTCATAGAAATTAATTCTGCTTTGAATTTGGTAGCCATATTCAGGAACCAATGAGGACTGTTATCATTACAATGTTTGAGACCATTGCACCTTTCACACTGGCTTTAGTGCTATAAACCAGCAAACTTAGTATTTTCAAATAAAAAACCCCAACACACTGGATCAGAAACAAGCATACAAATCCACCCCAAATATAGAAATGCTCCATGCTGCCAACATAATAGCAATTGTGTAGAGTGATATTATTTAAAATCAAGGCTATCTAAAGCAAAAGCTGTTTAAATCCTTGAACTTTCATAATTGTTTTTATTATTTCACAAACGCACAAGACAAATGCTCTAATGCAGCCATATCAAAGTAATAAAAGTATACTCACTCTTAGTCCTGGAAATCCAGGAGGACCAACACCACCAACAATTCCCTTTAAAGAAAGTTAATCTTAGATTACCTGAATTTTACCATTTAAAAAGAAATCCCACTGATAAGAAAGAAGTGAACTACAAAGCAAGTCGGTTTTGATTTTTACAGTTTCCAAAAAGTGACAGCTTATCACTGTATAGAGAAATATGCTTAGTAAATCCCTGGATGGTGGAATTAGATCAGCAGATATTTGCATCATGGTAACATTTCTGCTGTTAATGTAGGAATATGAGGGGTTTTTTTTCCATGATACTTAAAGTGGAAAAAAAACAATTTTTTTTAAAGGATAAGAAGCAAATTTATTAGGATTCCTTTGAAAAATAAATAAGAACACCATCTCAGTTTGTAGAAAGACCTCTGCAAATTAAAGGCTACATACAATTATTTCTTAATGCAAACTATGGTATTTGTATTCCATATAGAAGTTAAGAATTCAGTAGTACTTCACTACTTCCTCTGCCACAGTTGAGCTCAGAAGAGGCTAAAACTGCCAAACCAGCTGCTAAGTCTCTTTGCCCCATGTGAAACAGGTACTGTAGCCCTCCAGGTCACCATGGCTGTCCCATGCAGGCTGTGCCAGCACCTGGGGCTCAGTGGGTAACACACACAGGCTCCACTGCACCTGCTGGCACCCACAGGAAAGGGGAATTTCTATGCAAGCAAATCTCAGCCCATTCTGAGAGTGTCCAGCTGGGCACGGCTGCTGCCCGTGGCACAGGGACACCTTCTGCTCACACACCTCCAACCTGCTCTAAAACATCCACAGGGAAGCTGAGTGCCCAGCAACATCCTGCAAGGCAGACTGACATCCTCAGAGAGCTGAGAGGGTGTTGTGGAAATGAAGGATGGCATCAGTCAGCTAAGCAGAAGAAATCAGGCATGGAGACAAATGTCATTAGTGTCAAGTCAGCACATGGGAAGAAAAGTCTTCCCTGGAGTTCCTGCTGCCCCAACCCCCAGGTCTGCAGTGGCAGCTCAGAGAGGCTCTGTGAATGTGCCCTTAGCTCTGCAGCCCTGCAGCTGCAGCCCTGGCCCCTTGCCTGGACAAGCCCTGCAGGGTGAGCTCTGGGGAGGAGGGACGGGGCTGCTGCCTGTCAGAGGAGGCAGGAGCACCAGCAGCTGTCTTGGCAGATTAGATGGAACTTGTGTGCAAGGCTTGCAGTAGAACAGGCTCCTTTGTAACGTGCAAGGCTGTAATTTCAGATCCAGCCTTTCTGAGCTTGTTTCTATTAAAGCACTGTTCAGCAGATCTGGTGGAAAGACAATGTCTGCTTTATCAGGAATGGAGGGAGACTTGCGAGTACGAGGAGGGGAAGGCAGAACTCACCTTTTAATACAATTTGCAAAGCAGTTGGTGACACTCAGCCCCTCAGAGGGTTTTAAAGATGAAAACCATACAGATATCACCTGACATTCCAACAAGAGAAGCTTGGCCTTAGGGACCAGAAATGCATAACAATTTTTTTCCTGTGTTCCAAAATGTTGACACCAAACATTGCTAACCCACCAGCAAAATTCATGTAAGCTTTTTAAAACAAGTTTCTAAGATGGGTCAAGGCAGACCTTCAAAAAATAGAGAAACTCTGTCTAGTTGATGACTGTGATCCATATCAGAAAAATCTTTAGACACAGAATAAATGGATAGTGTTTTCCATAGGAGCATCCAACAATACAAGATGATTTAAATCAACTGCTCTTTTACCCAGCACTTATTGCTGTTCTCATCTCTTGCCCAAAGCCTTTCACTGGTTTCTGACACCAAAGCAAACCTGAGTTTGGAGTCTGCAGCCAGAGTTTCCCTACAGACAGAGCAAGACAGCAGAGCTCCTTGGAGGGCAGTGTGTGAAGTGCTGTGTCTGTGGCACAGGCTGGGCTCGGCTCTGCAAGGGCTCAGTGCCAAGGACAAAGCTGCTATCACACTGACTGCCATGCTCCAAATGACAGCCTGGCACAACCATGTTCATACAGCTCAAAGGATGAAATCAGCTATCAAATGCACAAGCACACAAAGCTGGGGTTTTACATGCAGGCAGAATCCTATTTTGTTAAGGTGATCTTAGAATAATGGTTTGAATAAACAACACAAAGTCATATCTAATGCAGTTTTTGAAGACAGAACATTCATCAGTAATGCAATGAGGGCACTGAGAGATCTGATTCTCAAGGCAGTCAGCACATGCAGCAGTGGGAAATGTGTTCTCCCAGCAGCTTTCTGAATATTTTCTTCCTCTTTTTCATACTTATTATAGTAGTTTAATAGCAACTTCCATAGGAAAGTTATCAGTCCAAAATTTTCTTGTGAACTTCAAGACATTTCTTTTGAAGCAAAAGTCTTCTTTAATTTTGGAGGGGAGTTGATACTGAGTTTCACAAATTTTATCATGTTAATCAACACACATTTCAATACTTACAGGACTTCCATCTGGACCAGGGGGGCCTCTATTTCCAAAATCACCTGGAAAACCCTAAAGCAGAATAGAAAATACCTTTTCTTCATTATACAAGACATGAAAGGTGGTCTGAACACCAAATCCCTATAGGTTTAGGGAATTAAGACATACATAGATTCAGGGAGCGTGATGGAGGAATAGGAAAAGCAGAAAGTTTCAGCTACACAGTTCAAATGAACAGAAAAGTGATTTGTCTCCTAAATTCATAAACCCCAAATGATACAACTATACACAATGGAAACATATGGAAAAAGAAGACAACTGAATTACTTTAAGAGCAATATTAAACAAGTATTACTTGAATTGTTTGTTTTCTTGAAGCCTGTTTTCCTATTTATTTTTAACTCGAATTTTTTCCTATTATAGCTTCAACATTCACTAAAACATCTGTCCTTCTTTCCTTAACTCATCCCCAAATATTAATGGTTGGCATCTCAGTATGAGATCTCATATTCATTAGAAATAAAAATTTTCAACTTTCTAACCAATGTGAACACTTGCCTTAGTCTGCATCTAAACACTGAAACAATAACTCAAGACATAGTAAAGTCTCATTTATTTTTGAGAGCTTTGACTTCAGAGATTAGATTATCAGAACAGGAAAGAAATCTCATTTGCCAAGTCAAGCATCGAAGCTTAAAACAATTTCCATTTCTTGCTTCAGAAAAAAATGGAATGGAATTCTCCCTCTTTACTGGCTCTAATCTTCCTTCTTGTTAGGGTTTTGAAAATTGCTTTACTTCTTTCAGATGTTGCCCACTGCAACACCAGCGTGTAACTTGCTGGGGAAAAGTGATTTGATTTTTTGTTTGGGTTTTTAAGGAGGGTTGGGGGGCGGGGGGAATGGAAGAGTGGTGTGAGGGGTTTTCAAATTATTTTTTATCAGATTATCATTAATTTTTATCAAATTAATGGTTTTTTTTATAATTTTAGTATTATAGGCAGATATCACTATTTTACTGAAAGAGCCACATGTAGCTAACTAGAAACTCATGCTATTAGTTTGAAGCAGTACCATGAAATATTTTCATGATTGCTATGTATTCACTGTATGAAATTAGGAGAAGGGAGGTAGTGCAGACCTACTAAGAAGTCAAAATAATTTTTAAACCACAGTGTAAGGTCTATATAAGAGTTTACCAGAAAATTTGCAAAATACTAAGCTGGAAAGGGATTCTACCTGGAAAAATCCAAGCTATGCACTCAAACCAAAGAGACTTTACTTGGAATTAAAAAATGTCACAGTATTATTAGAGTACTGAGATAACAGAGATGCACTGACCATGAAGCCACAAAGAACCTGAACCCTATAAAATTCCCATGCCAAATTTCTTTCAGTGACCGTGCCCTGCCCCAAAGCATTGTTAACTCCAGGGCACTATGCCAAAAAAGTTTGTCATTACAGTTATCATTGTTTTGGGGGTTAAAATAACACGTTTTCTCTAAGCCTGTGATCCAGCAAAGTACTTCAAGCCAGGTTCCCATGCTATTGCTCTCCTGGCTGGTCTCCACATTAGCAGTCTTTAGTTAAATAAGTACTTTATAGATTATAGAAAGGAATTGTAATGAATGTTGGGATTGAGGAAATTACAAAGAAATCAGTACTGAATGAAGGTAACCACAGACATTCTGCAGAGATGCTTTTGGTGCTCACTTATTTGTATAAATCTGTGCAGAGAGGATCCACAGAAGAGTCCTTACAGAACAGAGTCTGGCACTGACAGAAGCTCTGCTCTTGCTGTAAGTGGAATACAGTTGCTTACCCAGCACACACAGCACCAACACACTGCTATGGACTGGGACAAATACTACACAAACCACTGCATTCCCAGGCAGAGGCCTCAGTGAAACCTGCCAGAGACTGACAGAAAAAGGCAAAACTGTTTCAATGTACTCTGTTGTCACCTCCACTTCCTATTTCACACTGAACAGGAGCCTTGGATTCCCACCCAGCTTCTCCTCCTTTTTAAGTCCTGAGTGTGACTCACCAGCACAAGACATTGCCAACTTCTGCAAGGGATGGATGGCACAGAGCCCTTCTTGCCCAAAATCAGATGCAAAAGGTAGCCTTTTATCCAAATTACATGCAAACTAGATATGGTCTCATGGCTGCTTCAGAAAGAGCAGGCTGCAGACTTAATGTAATTTTGCCTTGCCTTTCTTTACATCAAAGCAATTCCTGTAGGCTAGTGACTTTTTTGGGCTGGTGTTAGATCACACAGGAAACAAAACACAACTAAACAGAATCCTCTACACCTTTCACAGAGTACATCAAGGGCCAAATGATGATAATCATACTACTGCTGGACAAATTTGTTCAACGTGGTAGATGAAAATCATCTGAACTGCTGAGCACAACTGTCTGCACAGCTGGAGAACCCTATGGTGTTTTCTCATCTCAAACCACAAGAAAGTTAAAACTGGAAACTCCTGGATAGCTTCAAAGAGCTAAGATAATATGGTTGCAGCAGAAAACAAAACATTTGGCATTGAAGACACACCACAGGAAATATGTAAACCTTGATAATGTATACTTGGCAGACTTGTGTTTATTCTCAGCTGTAGAAATATATGTCAAGTAGAGCACAGCTTTAATTTACTATAGTCCAGAAATATCAGACACTGGAAGAAGCTGATTCTCATCCAAACCAACACCAGACTTATGAAGCTTGCATCATATCTGCACCTTGTGCTAACACCAGTTTTATGGAATATATTTCTGTGTTTCTGTCACCTTCTAACCCTCATAGCTGATATCAGTCGTCTGCCACAAGGCTCATGGTGATAAATCCTCCACACTTCAAAACAGCCAATACTTACAACCTGCACAGAATCTGGAGTTCTGAAAAGTACTAATTGAAAGCAATAGAAAGTCATTATGGACAAAAACAAAACTAACATTTTTCAGCTGATTAAAGCTACTGAGTTAATGCCAGGTGGATTTACATTGGCAGCAGGAATTGTAACAAGTATTAGAATCTTTACCTGTCTCCCTTTAGGACCTCTTTTTCCACGGAGGCCTGGGACACCCTGAGAAAGAAATAACCCATCATAAGTAGATTTTCTTTTCTTCAATACTTAAATTCAAGTAATTAAAAAATGATTGGAAAAAACACAGTGTGAGAAGCACCATTAAAAAAAAAAATAAAAAAGGATTTGAGCGAAGTATCATACAGCCAATGTCCCAGAGCAGAAAGACAAACTTTTCTTGTGTTTACTGTGACAATATCAAAACAACAGTGAAAAAGGGCCTTGTCATGTTTCCATCACAGCACATGCCTTGGCAGCCTTTTTGCTCAAGTGAAATAAGAAAAAGTTCAAGCACAGTGATGGAGATTAACACTTTCATGGCTGGTTCTACAGCAAAGACCACCCAGCAAGAGACAAATACTAATCATTGTCAAAAAGAAATTGCTTAAATGAAAAATATTCATTCACACTTGCTGAAGAAAATAAATTACTCTAATCCTTGCAGCTGTAGATTAAAGTAAAATAATACCTTACAGCTGCTCCCCATTCTACTTTAGAACCAAGGGATTTAATTGATTAGACTAATTGGGTATGACCTATTCATCTTATCTTATTCAAATAATTTTTGCTTTTAACCAAAAAATATATAAATTAATTATTAAACCTTGTACATTTTCCCCCATTTTAACATGCACTGCATTGCCACACAAACACCAACATGTCATTAATGTTCCATTAGGCCTACCCTTTCTCCTTCAGGTCCTGGTTGTCCTGCCACACCTGGAGGTCCAATGAAACCCTAAAAATGTAAGAACAGTGCTTGAATGCAAGGCTGCTTGTCTCTCAGTATTGGCCAGCTATGGGTTCATGACACAGGGATTAAATTCAGGCTCATTTGAAACTATCAGTGAAGCTCTAGAAATTTAAATGTGACTGGGATTTACTCTCCAACCAACAGCAAAAACCATTTCCTGTTATAAGGGTACAGAATCAGTTAATAAAGAAGCACTAAGAAAGTGTCCTAGTAAGACAAGGTTGCACCACATGTATTATTTATTAGAATAGATTAAATCAGCAACTTTTTTCTGAAGTTAACCTTATTCATGAACTCCATCAGAAAAGAAGTTCTCATCTTTAACAATACTGTGTGATCACTGCTATATGTAAGAACTCTTACCAAAAAAAAGTTTATCTTAGTAGAAGAAGAATGTTTTTCTTATAGCTCAGTCACAATTTATTTCTCTCCCACCATTCCTCAGTTGTACAGAGAAATGGGTTCTGCACTACAGAATCAAACTGAGATAGGAATAAAAATAATACATTAGCTACTAGAATAGAATTCTTTGCTTTCATATAGCTCCAGTTGCAATGATTTAATTTCTTGGGGGTTGATTTTTTTTTTTAATTATGGAGGATTGTGCCTACCTTGTCATTCAGACCTAATGAGAGTAAGGAAAACAACAGCACAATCACTTTCTCCTGGTACTTAAAACAGCTGAGAAGCAGAGCACAGGAATATTTGAAACCTAAAGCTCTAAAGATACTTCATGTCATGTTGCTATACACCTCCATGGTACAGGAATATGTGTCAAGAGGGCTGTGCCATCATTTTTACTGGAAGTTGCTTTTAGAATTCATACACAAGATTTAGCCTTAAGGTGTTTTTCCCTAAAATTACTCACACATTGGCCATTTTTAGCTTTGTGTAAACAGAGAAGCAGTAACTTTCAGGAAAGGGACTGGGATCACTTATGTCTTGTTTATTGAAGGGAGAACAAGACAAAATGCAGATGAGAATCTGAACAAAAATAAACTGAAGAAACATAAAGGAAACAATCCCTGAGGGTGCAATATCTGTTAGCACTTGATCCTGCCAAACTAATTTTTCCCATCACTGTAATCAAAACCGACATTAAAAAAAAAAAAATAAAATTCCAAAATCCCCAGATGTGTTTAAGAAGCTGCTGCAGGTAAAGGCTTCTAGTAACTTCACTAAAAAAAACAAGACAATAGCAACTTTTCCAACACAACAAGACTATATTAATAGATATTTGAGAACAAAATACACTGCTGAGCAACCTGTACATGAGCTGAGGACCTGAAAACACCCAGCAAAAGCTTCCCTCAAATCCCAGATGCAAGAAGCAACATACAAGTTTCTGGAAACCTGTGCCTACTCCTTGATGGTGGGAGTCAGTCTGATAAAACACTTATCCATGCACAAGCATGTGTAGGTATGCTCATGTGTCTATTTAATGAAAACAAAATTGCATAGCACCCACCCAAAAAAATCAAGCCAAAACAAAAACCAACGAACTCACAACCCTCAAAAAAATGCAAACCACCAAGAAACAGAGAAAGAGCAC
The DNA here is from genome assembly GCF_029582105.1 of Oenanthe melanoleuca. Classification (NCBI taxonomy): domain Eukaryota; kingdom Metazoa; phylum Chordata; class Aves; order Passeriformes; family Muscicapidae; genus Oenanthe; species Oenanthe melanoleuca. Next base: position 13,077,132 of record NC_079342.1, on the reverse strand, counting down.
CATAAAACACACACACACACAAGCCCCCAAACCAGCCAGGAATTAAAATCAATCTATTTTGCTTCCAAAAACAAATGTTTTTGGAAGAGCAGAGCATTATGAACCTTCAGTGCCTGGGATACACATAACTATGACTGAATAATTCTAAAATCTCAAGATCCCTTTTGTGTTTTTTATGTGACAAGACTGTTTCCCTTTATCTACTTCTGCAGCTGTTACAGATTGCAAATTTCAGACATGTCTCCCTTCCTGACAACATTATGGAAATAATGCTTCAGGTCTGAGCCATCCTCTGAGCACTCACATCTCCAGCAATGCCTTCTTCCATCCCCTGCATGCAACTGAGAGGAAGGGCAGCAATGGAAAACTGCTCCATGCTGCACTCCACGTGAAAAAAATAAACCCTTGCACATATTTTGACAGAAACTGTGTTTTCTCATTTGTAAGTTCTATAAAGGCAGAGTGGTTCTGTAGGCATACACCTGGCACAGCTGAATTAAATTCCTCACCCCCTTTCTTACTTACTCTATGGGTAAACTAGACATGCATAGCAAAATGTTTAAGGTGCTTACTTACTCTTACTCCTTTAGGACCTGGGTTCCCTTCTGGTCCAGCTAGGCCCTGTTACAAACAGACAGGAGTTATAATTAATTTTAGACAACCAGATATGCTCTATGTAAAAGAACTGCAACAGTACTTGTTAACTGTAAACTGGCAACACATCCTTGAAATTTTTAAGATTGAAGAAGGTGTCATCAAGTAGTCCCCTGGGACCATGTTCAGAAAGGTCTCCCACTAATGTGGGACAGAAACACAGCTCATGACTGAAATTTCCATTACATTAAAATTATATCTTCTGGGAGAAAGGTTTTTTCCAGGCACTACAGTGACATAATTTCACAGGATTTTTTACAAGCTTTTGCATTTGGACACATTTCAATTATGTTCAAGCTAATGTCAGAATTGTATATGTGGTCCAAATGCTCTAAACCTTTTACCCGATTCAACACAAAAAATGTTATCATCCACTACTCCATAAAATATTGTAATGGAACTTTAAAATACATAGCCATTACAGACTTAATACAACAAAACCTTGAAATATTGGTCAAATTCACCCTTTGAGCAGGCACGAAACCACAGTCAATTGTTGCCAGTTTGGCTCATATACCTTTACATGAGGAAAACGCTGAGTATTTCTACTTTGTATCTTATTTCTATTACTGCACTGGGGAATCTGTTACTTTACATGTTAATCAATATTTATATGTAATATTTAATATTTATATAATATGTTTTAAAGAAAGTTGCTTTCTGGCTTTATTGGTTCTCCTAAAATATACCAATGGAAAAAACACAAAACTTTAAATGTTCCTCTTCCCTAAAGGACTGAAGAAATAGTTTCAGCAGTGAAACAAACACACTGGTGAAAAATCAGCAAGAACAGGCAGCTTCCTACTGGTTCTGGACTTGAAATACAAAGAAGATGAACCACACAGAACCACATGAGGTTTATGACATATTCAGTATGAGGTTTATGAAGTAAAGTATTCAGACATTCAGGACTTTGGTAATGCCATTTATATATTCCAGAAAGGGACACATCTAACACATCAAAGTTTAAAAGTCATGAGACTCAACATTCCCTCCAGGCCACTACCAGAGAAAGAGGTTTGTTTCAAAGAAAAATGACAGGATGTAAACAAATACATTTTTACAATTAGTAGTTTCAAAGGAGTTAGATATGGTACTTCTGAAAAGAATAAAGGAGAAAAAAAAAACAAAAAATAAAATGCACAAAATAACATTTGTATAGTTACTGCACCTGCCTGCCAGGGTAACCAACTGCCCCAATACTGCCAGCCATTCCTGGAATTCCCTAAGTGGAAAAGGAAGAAAGAAAAGGAAAATAAACAACAAACATGTTTAATGCCATGGTTTGGAGTTTGTTTTATCATTTCTCTTTTAACGCCCATTTGTTTGACACAGCTTAAGCACGTGGAAAAATTACTCTTTAAGCAAGCTACATAGAACACCCAAAAATCGACTCATCAGACACAAGTAATGGCCAATTTCAGTCACATATCCTTTACAAAACATCTAAGATTTTGTGAAATACAACAGTGCATGCCTTACTCCTATAATTCAAGAGGCATAATTCATAATTCAAAAATAATTCAAGAGGGCTATAGGAGGCAGGTCCCTAAAATGAGGTAACTGCACTGATCTTAGATGTATTTGAAACAAACACATTAAACTTTCCATTAAAGAATCCTTACAAAGCCAATTTTTGTTTCTTCCAGAATCAGTTCCATACAGTGCTGGACAAATCATGATTGTATACAATCCTCTTCACCTTCTTCTTCTGATGTTAAGGATCAATTTGTTCCCCACTAGTTATCTCTATCTCACTGACAGATTACAGTCATCACAAAAACTACCTGTGAGACTGTAATAAAAATCATCACTCATCCAGTTAAAGGTTTGAGCATAAAACCCAGCAAAGTCATGAACAATGTCCTTGAGTTTTCATCTTTCAGGTGTTTACCATCAGTCATCATCAGCATTTCCTTTTCAGTGTGATCCAACAGGAGACTCCTTCCATCTACTCTGCTAACAAGAGACATCAGCAATTGGATGTTTTTGAAATTACATTCAGATTTCTTCCTGAACTGACATTTCCTACATGCTAGGAGATGTAAAATGCATTAAATCAGTGGAGGTTTGAAATGTGCCTCTCATAAGAATTTTACATCAACTTCCTTCCAGCTGGTGTGGTAGTTGAAAAACAAGCTGGTCTTTTCCATTTCATTTAAACTACTTTTTGCCACTCTAAACAATCTGAATTCTTGCTTAAAACCTGTCCAGTATTTCCTCAAGCAGTTTACACAGCTTGCTTATATTGAACACTTATAATGGATTATGCATTCTCTTATCCTAATTGCTCATCTGCAGAGTACAGGGCACTGTTTCTGCATCCCTTACCTGCTCACCCCGTGGCCCTTGCAGTCCTGGGTAACCTTTAAGACCCTGGGGGTAGAGAAAGAGATCAGTGATAAATACAATTAAAAAACCAAAATAGACCTTCTTTTTCTACTCTTTTTCTCTTTTAATGAAAAAAAAATCCAGACTTGTCTGCCAGCAGAATTATTATGGTTTACATTTAGCAGCTCATGTGAAAACTGAGCAAGAGAAAAGGAGTAAGAAAACTTGGCAGCTTAGACAGTTTCAATATATCTGTATACATAAAGGCAGTTTCAGACTTGCCCTCTTTTAAACAAATGAATACATGGGATGCCGTCACAGATTCTGTACTGTGCATTTCCCTTCCAAATCCTTGTCACAATACCCTTTCTGAACAAGGCAGTTCACAGGAAGGGTGTTCTAGGACACACTCAGGAAAGACAGACCTTCCAGGACACAAAACATTTTTTAAAAAAAAATTTATATATAATAAATTTTGGCTCTTATGTTGTGGAATTTATATTGGTAGCAAGAGCAGCCTCATCCCAGAAATCTCTGTGGTGCTGGAACCACAGGAAGAGATTAAATGTCTGAACTTCGCTCCCTGTGCATCAACCATTTCAAGCATATTTTAGCTCTTAAAGAAAAATAAGAATTAAAATAGAGCTGGAGTCTGCCTTCTCCATCAGTAGACTTGAAAGAGGAACCACCTTCTTGAACATCTTTACTCTGGACTGAACATATCCAGACAAGCTGGCCTAAAAGGGATGCTTGCCTTGCACGACTGATGCAGAAGCCAAGTGTCTGGTCTCCACACCCCTTGCAAGAGATACTGGGAATACACAAGTCCAAAAGCTACAGCTTAAAAGACAAAAGAGCAAAGCACTCCTTATTCTGGATAGAAATCTATCATAAACTTGGACTCAAAGACATTGACTGAGCAGCAGGAGTGTCTTGGCTGATGTGAAACATCTGTGTGCCTTGCAGCATGATGATACTCATCAGTCAGTAGAGACTTGAGACTCACTGTAATAAAAAAAATTCTGCAACTGATTTCAACAGGTCAGGTATTCCAAAGTTTTGGATAAGCTTTTGTGTGACCACAACATTGCTGCATTAAATTAGTTTATCACATACAAAATTAATTAATTATCATATACAAAATTAAAAGATAAAATTATTTTCCTTGGTGAAAATTTTGGCATAATCCAGTAAATCCTCTTGAGCTTCTGAAGTATGCCTCAGGAAACTACAATTTTTACAGTCCCAGCCAATCCTTTATCTCACAAATTCTATCCATTACAGAATTTTATTTCTATATTTAAATAATCAACTGAAGTAGCTAGAAGAGACCCTTCAGTAGTTCCTTAATTTTGTTCTAGAAAAAAAGGAAAACTTTATACAGAAGTGCTCAAAGAGAAGTTTATCACAATTTTTTCAGAATGGGTCATTTCAGCTGATTAACACCTATATTAACAGACTCAAAGGCACAAAAAAATTAGGTGAAGGACTGATTTTTGCTGTGTGTATTACCATACAACAGCATTTTACTTCTGTCAGACGAAAACTGCTCTGAACTGATATTTTAGAATAGTATGTCCATATTTTTATTCAGAGTTAACATTGCCTTAATTCATTCTAACTCTCTCAGTGCTGCTTGAGAATGGAACTAAACCATGCAAAAATGAGTACCATTCCAAAGAGACAGTTTTCACACACAGGTTTCTTTCCCTGTGATTTAGCTAATCCTCTTAAAATTCTTGGTTTTTTATTAGCTTGAGTTTGTATTCTTGAGCATACCCATATAATTAAGATGCACATTACTCTGAGCTAAGATGAAAATTAAGAATAAGAATACAAGTTCACATGCACCAGTTGGAAAAATTAATTACCTTCACAATTCTAATAAAGATTAATTCTCTGACTTAAGAGCTCAATGTGGAACAGAATGGTTCGAAGCTCCCAATTGCAAACTTCAAGCACATTTCAAAAACACAGCAAGTTGTAAGAATAATTCAGTCTGCGTGACAGACAAAAAATATTTACTGCCAACTAAAATGTAGCAAGTTTAAGTGTCTGAGTTCTACCATGTGCAGCACAGTGGGACCCAGACTGAGTGAAGTCTGTGTACAGCAGTCTCTATTTGACAGCAGGGATTATTTAGGCTAAGCCTCCATTTGACTGCTACCCACTGTGCTTTTCCAGAACTTCTAGGTATTTGTAATCAGCATCTAGCACAACATTGGCAACTACACTAGAGTGCCAGATCCCTGAAACCTGTAAAAATCAGTAGGCAAAGTGTTATGACTAATGCTACAACCATCAGCCACAGAGAGAAGGTAAGTGTGGCAAATAAATGGGCTCCCTGTGCTGTCAGAGTCCTCACAGTGCTCCTTAGCTCCACAATGCCACCATTCTGCCTCCAGTCTGGGAAAATGCTTCATCAGAGAATGGCTTTGTTTTATTTTTCCTTTATAGTTCCATTCTCTCTAGTTAGCTGATCTTTATTCCACAACTAAGATTTCACCTAGCAACTCAGCCCAAATATCCCAAGGAATGGAAATTCCACTTTTCTCTCACAGGACTGGAGTTTCCTTCTGCTCGAGGAAAATTGGATCCTGTAGAAGCAGTACTAGGAGATACTCAGTAGCATAAAGCTGACACTTAATAGCATAATGCTGGTTCTACCATAGGTATGCTGCTTTTGAAATTATTAAAATATATATATATATAAATTCATAGTAACTAACAAGATGTTATTTTACGTATTTGTATAATTCGTTTTTTAATATTTTAACTTAATACATATAAGTATACAATAATTTCTCAGCAGTGCTGGAGTACAAAGCAGAAAAATCTGCAGTTCCTTTCTTGTAACTGGTTTACTGTACAGCTACGTTGCTCACACTCCTTTGAAAATAATTTCTGAGATCACAATGAGCTAACAGCATGTTTATCTATTCACAAATACCCAAGAGCAATATTTAAGGATCAATTATTTAAAACACAATAATTTGTGAGCTTGCCACTGAAAAATAAGTATGAAATATTTTAACTGCTTATGGGTGTAGTGCTGTTCAAAAACCAGTGTTCTTAAATTCTGCTTGACCTGGATTTTGTCTCAAACTTGGTGCAAGTTAGTGTCTGATGTGGACAAGATGGAGACAGAGAGTGAACATTTCCAGTGATCCAGTGAGCATGATTCTCCACATAATTGATCTTGCTCAATTTAGCTGTAAGGTGAGGTCTAGCACAGTAGACACAATCCAACAGCAAGCCTAAAGTTCTCCTATCACCAGCTCTTGACCATCAGACATCACCTGGTGGGCACTGATTTGAGCCAGGGGGAGTTCCATGGCAATGGGAACAGAACCTTACCTTCTGGCCTTTGATGCCAGGGGGGCCTGGGAAGCCCATGGGGCCTGGATCACCCTATACAACAAAAACATCCAGAATCAATATGGATTTCACTGGAACACAGCCCAAAACATTTTTCTGTAATTAAGAAAACAATACCTTTTCTCCATGTTGTGCCCGTCCTGGAGAGAATCCTGGGTCTCCTTTAGGGCCCTGTTGCAGAGAAATTAAGCTAAATAATACAATTGGGAGAGAATTTCTAATAATATATGTTAAAATAAGTATTCTCAACTGTTGCAGCAAGAGGAGAAAAAATGTAAATGTATTTCCTATTATAGAGATTTTTCTCACAACTTTTTCAGTAAAGAACTAGGAAAAAACAATAGTGCAGGTTCACACTGAAATGAGATTAACATTGTCCAAATTGAAAACAACCCCAAAAGTTTATCAGGAACTGAATGCTGAGGGATTGGATATTGGTTGGAACTGGTGGCCCTCACTCAGGGCTGGACACTTTGCTGAAGGACATTGATGTTGTGCCATGTTTCAGAAGCAACTGCATAAAGGATCCTTCAGCACAGAAGAGAAAAATTTATACATCTTAAAAACAGAATAAAGTTCTGCCTTCATTTACTGCTAGAAAATTCTTGCAACTCATCTGCCATGTTTTGATACCAAACAAGAGTGTGTTTGTTCCAGTGTGGTCAACTGGATCTTCATAGCCAAAACTTCAGGAGCATCTGGTTTACTTTTATTTCGAGAAAACCACTTCAGAATATAATTGTACTGAAAGGATAATTTATAATCTAACAGAAATTAAAGAGATCACTAAGCACCTAGTAATATATATTTATTTATATTTAAAGATCATATATAGGTACATACACATATGTACAATTCCTTCTATTCTTAAACTCATGGACAGAGCTACAGAACTGATTAAAATTATCATCCAGTGGAGGGAGAAAATAAACTATAAAACAAAATCTAGGAGCCATTGCTTACAATTAATTATTTTCCTAGCAATGTATTACAGTCAGCATAAATATAGTAAATATTAATTATGAATCTTAAACAGTCCCTATAAAACTAGATAAAAACAAAAACACACACAAAACCCAGAGTCACTTGGTTTTACAGCACTTGGCACTGAAAGCTTTATTAAACTTCCTTTTATGTCCTCAAGCATACTTTAGCACCTGTCATGACATGTCAGATTCCTGCAATTAGGAATCATACTAAACAAATCATGGTTCTGCCTTTTTCCTAACAGATCTATCAAATTGTTCAAACTAAATATGAGTTGAAGGCATTCTGCAACTGCACAAATCTGTCAAACCTATTTAAAGAGCCTGTGTTACACAAGACTGAAGGTGGTATTTGAGCTTCCAGTCCTCTATTTTTTCTTTTCCTTTAAATATCACTTCCATAAATCTTCAGAAAATTATTCTTGCATGCTAATAAATAATAATGTCTTAGTTATTAGGATATTTCAATATCAAAGGTTGGACATGGACAATAAAATAACAATTTATAGGGACTGAAAGTCTACATTTTTCCTTTTTTTTTAAGCAAAGCAAAAGTATTCAGCAATTAAGCATTTAAACCTCAGTTTATCAGAGGCTGAGCTGATTGATAGGAACTATTTTGGGAAGTACAGATTACTTGCAAAGATAACCATTTCCAAGTCATCATTCTGCACACATAGATGATTTTCTTTCCACTGAATTATCTGTTATTTTGTTTTGATATGAAGTTCAATTTGATTGATTACATTTAATCAAAATCTATTTACAGTAGCAGTCTCCACCTGTAAATGAAAGAAGGCAAATTACTTCTATTATAGGAAACAGTTCTGGGGTTTCCAAAAATTCATGACAAAGTTCATGTATTTACATGGCACCATGGATAAGTAAACTCACCTTGGGACCTGGCAATCCTGGCAAACCTGGGTTACCATGGGGTCCTGGAACACCCTATTAAAAAAACCCAAACAAATGAAGGAAAACAACAAATTGGATTATTCAGTACACCACTGAACAAATGTGAATGGTTTGAGAATAATTTTATGCACCTTTCCTGCTTTTAGAATCACTGGTTTGGATTTTCAAAGGATTCACAAGAAATAAAGCATACACATCTTCCTAAAAATTAAAAGTGAAGGTGAGTACCCTCTTTTCTTTTACAAATCTGTTTCTATTGTCTTCCCAGAAAATTCTTGAAGGTGTTTGGCATAGTCACTGCAATGTTGCTCTCCAGCTACCACACTTCAAGGCATGGAATAGAATCAGTAAAACCACATCTTGAGGTACCCAGCTATACACTGCAAAGGGAAGGAAGTGGATGAGTTATTGATGACTTAAAAGCTGTCTCAAAACAAGGTATCCTACCTTCTTTAAAAATTAAAAAAAAAAAAAAAAAATAAATCACAGATTCTCCTGATTCTCCTAGTGTAGAAAATGGACTTGCTGCTAAAATAATTCAACTCAGTCTTGATAGCTTATTCTGTTCCTGGAACAGGCTATGTCTTCCAGTATTAGTTCCTGCAAGACATTCAGCAATCTTCACTCCTTGAAAAATGGCACATTAGAGAAAGTATTTGTTGCAATGGCTGTCAGCAGCTGTTCATCTTCCATGTACTGAAGGACCAAACTGGTGAAAATCTGTCCCTGATCAACTGGCAACAAAGCTTCTGTTGAATTCACTAAGGCCAAAATTCTTTCAAAATCCAAATATCAAATAAAAAAAGAATATTTTTGAGCTTTCCTGTACATTCAGTGTTCGTCTTTCTGCCACACGAGATTGCATTTACCAATTACACCTTGCAGTGACACTGAAAGCTGCATCTCTTAAGTGCTGCCTATCACTAATGACAATGTTGACATAACTCCACAGAAATGCTAATCTCCTGTGCTGTTTGAGAGATTAATTTGCACACTGACAACTTTGGAGGCACTCTCGGGGATTTAGGAGAAAGGAAACAAACAGAAAGTGCCAAGAGAGCCGCAGTGCCACAGTGGCTCCTACTTTGCTGCCTGCAGTGTGACTGTCATGGGGCACAGAATAGAGAAGTGCAAAAGTATTCTCATGGAATGAGCAATCAGAGGAGTTTTATGTCATCACTAATTCTGAAACTGCTGAAACTTCACTATCAAGAAACTTGGAACAAGCCAAGACACTTACAGAACACTGTCAGATGTGGCTGCTTTACCACAGAATTGCAGGGATCAAAATCAGCTTTCAGTGGAAATCTCTACCCATGAATGACACGTGCCCCAAGTCCCCAGACATGAGGATCTCTGTCAGGATCAGCTTTGGACACACATTGTGCTGAAGGCCCAGGCAATGCAGCTCTGCACTCTGCTGGTTCCCTCTGGCACCTTGAGCCACATTTCAGGATCACAAATGGCAGCTCATGTGAAGGAAAACAGAAATCACAGGGCAGGCTGCTAGATGAGGAAATTAACTTTGAGTCAACAAAGTTCTCACAGGCTTTTTGGCTCACAAACTCCTGTCATAACATACATCATCACTAGCTGCACCTGCCTGAATTCATCAGTATTATACAAAATAAAGAACACTGACATTTCAAAACAGGGCGGGAGGGGTTTATCAAATAGTTTTATAGACTTGCTTGGCCCATATAAAGATATTTTGAACTCAGAACTACTGGCAAATATTCATCTCAGCCATTTTCATACTTTTCCAGGCACTTTGCTGTAAGCTGTCTCTTCATATGGGAAAGCATATCCTACATAATAATTAATCCAGAGAACTCACACAGAGTACTGTGCTTTTAAGTACTCTATACCTGCAAAAAGACCTTCAGAAAAAAAATCCCAAATAAATTGCAGCTGGGCAAGGGCAGTCTCACCAACACGCATGGTTTTAAACATATGAACACCTCCTCTAAAAGAAAGAAAACTTCCCAATTGTGAGGATCTACTTGGATATGTGAGATCCTGCCTCTCATGACAGATATACCCTTACTATAGGCAGTGTGCAACACAAAAAAAGCTGAGTTGTAAGAACTGTCAGCTCTTGCATGGAAGGATCTGAGAAGTCATGGAGAGATGACTTTGAAGGAATGCTTTTCATTTTATACTTTAAAATGTGTCTCTTCTACTCCCTTGCCTCAAAAATGCTCTAGAGCATCAGTTTGGTTTTTGGCCTCTTTGACCAGTGCACCTCCTTCCCATCAGGGCCAGTTTAGAACATGCTGTGCTGTGCTGGCTTTCAACAGGCTATTGAGCAGCATAAAAGTTCCTCAAAGGCTGAATCCAAACTCCTCCCCCCATCTGCTGAGCCCCAGTATAAACTAGTCCCTGATCCCCCACATTCCATCTGCCTTGATGAGGGCACTCCAGCCACAGGCACTCACACCCCAGCTCCCACGGCCTGAGATCACCCACACAACACAACCTCCACCTGCCTTCCCCTCAAACCTCCCTGATCAACCATGACCCCAGGGCTGCTCAACAGTGGATTTGTGCATTGCACTAAGCCAGGCTCCCCTCCTTTGCCATGTCACAAATCTGTTGTGGCACAGCCACTGTGGCAAAGCCCAGCACAGGGCAAGGCTCTGTCCCTGCTCCTGCTGGGCTGCACCCACTCACATCAAATAAACCATCTCCTTCTGGCACTCAGGTCTTTAGCAAAGCACCCTGATATCAACCTGAGATCAAGCTGCTGGAGCTCAACAGACTAAAAGAGATTTTTGGGATTACCTTTTCCCCCCCACTCTGTCTTGCAGTGGTTAATTTTATATCCTGCACCTGCTCCTCAGAGGCTGTGGCCTGCATTGCTCACTCCCCCTCACTCCAAAAACAAATGAGTGTGACCTTAGATTGCAGCAGATGGGAGCAGCGTGGAAAAACTGCGAGTTCATATTGGGAGCAGCAAAAGCCAGGTACAAATATAACAATGTGTGCACCCATAGATGGAATTAACTACACTGGAAGCTCACAGCAGGAGAAACAGTTTGTCTTGCATTAATCTATCTGCCAAATGTTAAGAAGCATACACTTCTATAATCACTAAGCATATGAACAAAGCTGAGAATAACAAAACCTTGCAAACTCTGGTCTGATCATTGGTGACCTGCCTAGAGAGCAGACGAACACAGTTGTTTTACTCACCCGAGGACCTCTCTTCCCTGAAGGACCAGGTAAACCTGGAGGACCTGGAGGACCCTGGTGACAGAAAACCAAAGCAGTTGAGGCTAAAACCTGACACAAGGGTGGTATCACAGCTCTAGATGAGACCAGTTTTGCTAACTAACAGCCCTGCGCTCACGCTGACCTCCTCAATTTGAAAACCAATTCTGAAACTACAACAGAGTGTGTTTTTAATCTGAGTACAAATCAGATTTCTGTTTAGAAAGTATCTTGTGTCAGAGAAATTGGAGCTAACAATCAGCATAGTAACTTCTACTCAAGTGTATTGCTTCTAAAGGAAGAAAAACCCCAATGAAGAAAGCAAGTGCAATGTATTTCTAAACAAAGGATAGAGAATAATTAAACCTTTTCCATAAGCTTGCTGGCATGCCAAACACTTTAGAAAGGTTGAAGTAACTGTGAAGAAATCATACCACTTCACAGAAATGACAAATGTGAAATAGAGAAAAAATGTGGACAAATTACTGTTCAGTTTCCTATTAAAAGCTTCTACTAAGAATAACTAGTAGCACATTTGCACTTCTATATAATGAATATCATTCTCTTTAAAGATAATGCAGACTTTTTATGATGCTAGTATATGATCAAACGTATCTTTTGCAAATGAATTAGGTTATTAGCCACCATATTAGACAGTGTAACAGCCCTGGTCTTTAGATCAAACCATAACATGTCACACATTTAGCATAGAACATTCTCTATTCACTATGGCTGCATAAATGCTCACTAACATCCTCATTCTTCTGCAGTAGAAAGACCCCATGTTTAATAGCACAAGAAATGGAACAGAGAGACACATGGAAAACTCTTGACCTGGCATTCTTGCCCAGGTTCAAAAATGCACTTGAAAGGGCACAGAGAACTCCCACCCTGCCCTGCTGAAGCAGTATGTTTTCAATATCTCCTCTCAAAATGTAAGTTAAGAGATGCCTTTTGATTAGATAACTATCCTGGGACTACAAAAGAAAACTTTTTTTTTTTTTTTAAGTGAAATGGTTGCAACCAGTGTGCATTCTTCTGTGATAAGTGTTCTTCTCTATCCCTGTTTCAGATATTTCCTAAAAAATACATAAAAAGCTAAACCCCACCATTTTCCTAATAGAAATCTACTGAGTATTAAGATCTCTGATCTTTGTTGCTGATTCATTCAATGAGGGCAGTGAAAGCATTTTTCCCTATGTGGCTCCTAATTTTTTTTAAACACTATCTGCTTTCCTTGCAACAGAAAACAAATAAACACCCAAATGCAACCCACGCTTTCTTTGATTACTCTAATTCAAAAGTAACTATCTCTTTACATACAAAAAGAAAATCACAAAAAAAGGTAAAAATCTAATCACAATCAAGCCCTCAGAAACCCCTAAAAGAAGCAGCAAAATACACACTAGGCAGACAGCGATTAATAACTCTTTCCCAGGGCATTATAAAACAAAGTCAACTGATGTAGATGAAGTCTCTGGATCACAATAATAAGCAGCTGGCCACAGCCATCCAGGTGTTTGATTAAATACTAAAGGACTCTCCTTAGCCAGAGGATGTTACTCTTTATCCTCCATCACAGACTCCTCCCTTCAACTCAGGCAACATCTCTGCTGGGAGCAGATTCCAGTACAGCACACTTAAATCTTCCTGGACATGCTTTTCCAGCTAGCAATTGCACTTTATTCTGTCCTATGTATTTCTACAATCTGGGAAAGCAACTACAACTTCAAATCAGTATGACTATTTTTATACTGGCTAGGAAGCTACTTAAGCCTCTCAGGCATCCATGTAAACCACAGAAATCAACATCTGAGAGTGAGCCGATCTCTCTTAAACCAAGGAATAAGTCACTTGTTTGAATAGCTTTTCTTCCAATACTGGAAACAGTAATTAAACAAACCTGAAGCAATCAGAAATGTTAATGTGATTTTTAGCATTTGACACTTTAACCACCACTATCAAACAAAACAAACAAAAAAAGAAGTTACTTTGTATAAATATTAGAGATGCTAGCTTAAAATCAAACATCACAGCAGAAAGACGTCTTTATTCTCTACTGCAATCTATCATCCTCATGATTGTCAAGCAGCCACTCCCCCATAATCTATTTGTACTTTTAATTTCTGTATTACTGCACTAAGTTTAATCCCATCAGTTTTAGACCATGTGGAATTCTGATCCTGTCACTCAGAATTATTCTTTGTGCTCCTGGAGTGCTTTGTTTACCTTCTTAAATGCTTATCTGCTTAAACTATTGAGCAACAAGGATCCTACCAAATTTTAATGTCCACCTATTGCTTTAATTGTTGTTTCATTCACATTTCACTGGAAACAAGAAAATCTGCACATTTCTCTTTCCAAATGTCCTAGAGCAGGCAGTCACCTCCGTATGATTACCCTCATTTCTTTTTATTTGTGGAAGTCTCCCTTTGTCAAGAATTCCTACAACAGTCAAAGCCATGTCATCAACATCAGAGGAATATATATATATATGGCTTTGGGTTATGGATTAAAGTTTTTCAATATTGTTGTGCAGAAGACAGGGAAACTACAGCAGTTCTAGGGGAATTAAATTAAATGTGTGAATTTTTAACATTACGATTTGCTACTAAAAATAAACCTGCAAGAATTTAGACTTTTATGTGAATCATCAGATAGTGAGATTTCTCAGCCTGGGCAGGGAAATGCATGAAAGGGATTAAGTGACCAATATATCCCCTGTGATCTGGGGGAGCCTTGACAAGCAATTTTGTTCAACTGAGAAATAAGCAAAACGCAAGGAGTGGAACTGTGAAAGTCTAGCTAAGAGAAAAATAAGTGAAATAAGGTAAAGGTGAAAGGGAAGCTACTGCTGTCCACTTAGCACTACATTTGGGATCCCTGAACTGCTCTCTCAGTGTTCTTACTCTCACACCTCTTGACTGCAATAGGACTCAATTCTGCTTATTGCTGGGCTTGCCATTTCCCATTCCTCCTGATAACAATCCCAGACTGCTTCTCTTTACCAACTAGAAGGAACACCACTGTTTGTCTTCTACCATTCCTCCTTCTGGCAGAGTATCTTGAAAATCCACAAAGCTTTTCCAGAGGGAACTAATTCCTAGTTCATTTCTTTTAGAAGGCTACAACCTGTACAGATAGGCCTGAAGATGCAATTACCTACCAGCAAGTAACTTAAATCAGCTCTCCAGCTCACATCAGCCTCTCCTTTTACCAGTGTGGGACTATGCACCATGTTATTGCAAACTACTAGAGGACTGTGCAATGAAAAATATCAGCTTGAAAGTTAAATAGTTAAAAATACATACCACATTTATTTTTGTATTCTTTACAGATTGCCAACACCCTCTGCATCCCAAAAAGGAGTGGCTGATCAGATGAACAGAGCAGCATTTCCTTCAAAGAAGAGTTCAGGAAATCTTACTATTTCAGTTGAAACTCACTTCATATTTTTCTAGGGTGGTTTTGGTCCTTGCAACTGCTAGAATTTTAATCTGGGTCCTAATAGTTTTGAAGAAATAGTTGTTCCCTTTTTATACCCTATCCATAAATGAAAGCCTGAATTCTGGAGCCCTGCTTTGCAGCGGTGGGTGAATTCCACAGCTGTGGGATCATGGAATATAAGAGGCCTAATTATACAAGGCAAAAATCAGTTCTGGTAGATGATTAAAAGCTAAAAGAAGCTGAGTAGTTTAAGAACCACAAAAGCTAGTTCTTGCCTGTCAATTCCAATAGAACGAACATTAACTTCTATGTTCAAATCTTGAAAGAAGATTCAAACCAACCACAACATAGTAAAAGAAGGAAAAAGAGGGGGTTTCATGCCTCATCAGGACTTTTTGCTGGAAGGGAAGTTTTCAAGTTCTTCAGTGTTGCTTTTTTTAGTCTCCACACTGCAAAGACTCCGTGAGTGCTTATGTAGTAAAGTGTTAGAGCCACACATATAAAAGCTGCATTAATACTTCTCTTCATGGGAGGACTAGACTGAGAAAGCAAACCAAGATCATCTCTTCAGTAGCAGATACTGAGCCACACAATCCCCACAGAGCACAGTTCTTAGTTTGATGCAGAGACCTCCTCTCCCTTTGGTGCAGCCTCTCTGGCAGAGCAGCGCTTTAGCTTTGCCTCTGTTCCAGCAGGTGCTGCTGGCCCCTTCAGCCAACCTCAGGCCCACAGAGGTCTACATTAACTTCCCAGCTCTGCCACAGATCTTTAAGACCTTGGGCATGTTATCTAAATCCTGACCCAGCAAAATGTCCCAGCACAAATGCACCATACTCCCTACAGACTACACTGGGGAATTCTGCATTACTGAGCAAGACAAGCTTCTCCATCCATCCCCAGTCTATAAGACAGACATTGAAGATTGTACCACAGACACCTCTGAACCCTTCAAGTTAGCTGTCATCTTTGCCACTTTCACAAGATGAACTTTTGAATAGGCTCTTAGTTGTTAACCAGTTCAAGAAAAAAATATTTCAGTGCTGAAAGAATAGACACAATAAAGTTACGGGCATATTCAAATAGATATTAGGAGCTGCTTAACACATATCAAATTGCCTTCCAGTAATGACCACACAGGTGAACACGTACAAAACCAAAAACAAACAACAAAGCAAGTGAAATTATTTACTTCATGCTATGGTTTAAAATTTTTAACCAAAATCTCACACAAGCATGAAGCACGATCTATCATATTTCCCAAGCCAAGAGGAACTGATGTTCTTTCTGGTCTGTAGCCTGTGGGCATATTTTTATGTATTAAAAAGTTTATGAGCCTTGTGAACACAATAAGAAAGGATAAATAAGTTTATATTAAAAATACTACTGTGCATTTGCAATTGTATCAAAAATCACCTACCCTGTGAACTGAAAAAATACCTCAAAATCTTGTAAAACTGGTCTAAAAACCATTTTCCATGCAGGTTTACTTGACCACATAACCTTGGGTTATGAATGACTGCAGACCAGTTTCTGCAGTTGGTCTATTTCTACAGCTATAAATTTTGACAGCATTGCTCAACTAAGAAAACTATGTCAGTCTTCCAAGCAGCCTGGTTGTTCCTTTTATGAACCAGCACCTATATTTGTGAACTGCATTAAATTAGCTTGCAAATTTTATTAAGTGAGCAGTCTCTGTAAACATCCAGCTGCATTCCAAATTTTAAAGAAGTCTGGGTTGCCTACCACTTCACCAGAATGTGAGTATCTTGGATGTCTTTATATTCTTCCAGTAAATAAAAGTATATGACACTTACACTAAATCACATGTGAGAAAGAGACATATTTAAGGCACACAAACATTTGTACAATTCAGCTGGGAGAAACTGCAGTCACAGCTTTGGCATGCTTGGAGAGGTTTCTTTCAAAGCCTCTGTTAAATGTATGCTGCTGCAATATAGTAAAAAGAGTAATAAAGATAACTTACAGGAGGTCCAGTTTCCCCCTTTGGACCTCTGACACTTCCCCTTTCAAACATTTTGCCAAGATCTTCATAGTCATAAGCATAATTATCAATACCATTTTCATAACTGTTTTCTGTATGATAAGTCTCAGCAGCATCAAATGCACCTTCCTGCCCCGGATGGAGTTCATTATCCAGAGGGAGCTCAGCAGGCAAACTGTACAGGGTTGTGTTGAAGATTTGCTGCTTTTTGTTTGGTTCATCTAAATGCTGTTTTGCTTTTTCCATTCCCTTGCTTTTAGTTTTACTCTGTTTTACAGGAGAGATCAGAGAAGGCTCACTATGTCTGCCTGCATCTTCTGTGGCATTAGCTGAACTATTTGGATATGATCCTGCAGGGGCTTTAGTGATGTTTCTTTTTCTGCTCGTCTCCTGCTGCTGAATAGCCAGATCCATATTCTCCTTGAGTTCTGTTTGAGGCCAAGCTTCCAGCAACAGAGGTTTGGTCTCTGCAAACTCCCATGCAGAGGCGTTTCTCAGCTCAAAGTGGTCTGGTAGAAAGTGAATCTGAGCAACGTTGGTAACAGGCATGTTGGATACTTCTTTCCATCTATAAGCTGATATATCTTCCTGGTTTTGCTCCTCAGTGTCCACCTCTGGAGAAGCACCCAGCCCGCGTGGCAGAGATCGGTCGGTCTCAGCCTGGCGACACTGCTGCCTCACATGTCTACAGTAGTTGGCAGAGGCTTCTGCAGAGGGAACGACATCCAGCTGACAGATAACTCCTTCAAAGCTGGCAGAGTGAGAGTTCATCCTTCCCAGGGTAAATACACCCTCTGAACCAAGTGTCTCCACTCCAGAAAGCACTTCAGTGCTGTAGTGCTTGTTTCCACACTCAGCAAACATTGAGACAGTCTTGTCCCCAATGCCAATGGCAAATGAATGCCATTGTTCATTATGAACACAAAAATCAAAGTGCACAGGCTGCTTCCCTCCAGTGTACACTGCTACCTTTCTGGGGAGCAGCTGGACACCAAACTGCAGTCTGCCTTTGTCCCTAACACTGAAAAGAAAAGCATTGCTGGCTCTGTAGGAGTACAGCCCAACCAACAAGGTGAAGGGATGCCCTAGATTTGATGGTATGACTTGAGTGAGGGGGGACTCAATGTGTGCATCATTACTTAGCACCACTCCTGATGCAGTGAGACGAACACCCCGAGGTAACAGAGAGGATGTTGAGGGCACTGCTGTCTCTGATGGCTCTTGGACATCTTTCACAAGGCCTAGTTGATGAAGAACATCTATTGCTGAAAAAAGAAACAAAGGCACACTGTTGATTTAATTTACAAACTCATACATCCAGATCCATATAAACAAATGTACACACAACATTTTAAGAAATCTGTACCTCTCAGAGCATATACACTTCTCACAGTAAGGTCACCAAATCCCTAGCAGAAGGCACTGATCTTTCACATGCATCAAACAAATAATTAAAGCCAGAGCAAAATTTCCATCTTAAAAAAAACAACCAAACTAAATACTCAGAAAGGCCCACAAAATGCCCATTGTAGGTTTATTCACTCATTAAAGTGAAAAATCCTCATTTGCTCTCTTCAAACTTTCCAGTGATCAGTGAATAATACACTTTAGTTAGTTCCTTACTTATTCAGCTAATCCTGTCTACTCTTTGAGCAGAGCGTTACTTTTTTTTAAGTTAACCTTTTCTTCTGCAAAAACCCTTCTTCAATAAATCCATGCTGTTCCTCTATATCTGAGAATTTCAAATCACAGCATCTGAGGCAAGAGTTGCTTTGTTTATAAGAAGGGACAAGCTATTTATAGCACAGTACTACCTGCTTCCCTTCCACACAGTTTACTTGTTAGAGCCATGGATAAGGTGAACTCTGGAGCAGTGGAAGTGGTGAGGAGCAAGGAAAGAGGAAAATTGTCAGGAGCCAAGGTGTAGTGCCCCTGTCTTCTGGCTCATCTCTCCCCCTGAGGTGCACAAGGTTGCAGCTACAGTGACAAGACATTGAATTAAGAGTGCACTCCACAGCAGCAGAACTAAGGAGACAGAGCAACCAGCTGTCCTACTGATTGATGTCCTATAGATTTGGCTTTGACATACAGAAATCTGGATAAATCTTCCCACAGGGAAGAATGGCCAGTGGTTTATTCACTGTTGGATTCTCTAGTTCCTCATTCAATATGAGCTATGTTCTTTAAGCCTTTCCTTAGACTGGCTGTACAGTGTCTCCATCTTTTACCTGGCTAAATATCTTCACCCAATGGGTACAAACACAATTATCTATCACCCTAATAAACTGAAATCATATCTGTCCTGGGATAAGAAATCAAAGCCATCTTTAGGTAAATCAACAGTTGAAGGTACCCCAACTAATTTCTTATTGCCTGAATCAGATTTGGATGAGTTGGAGAGCATAGAGATCTTTCTTCAGGCCAAATATAAAAACACTGTTACATCCCTTATGAAGCAGCTGAAATGCTATAAAGGCTTGAGTAGGAGCTAAACCACACATACCCAGGAGCTTTTCTGCAGGACCTCAAAATAAATATCATTTATGGCATTGATTGATTGATTGATTGATTGATAAAACTGCCTGAGTGTTTGTGAAAGGTGCAGAATACTGCAGATTTTGAATCAAAATGCAATCACAGAAATATGGAATGAGGTTAGTAACTAAAATGTACAATATGGGAAAAGGCTGAAGGAACAATATTTGCTTGGCCTAGAGACAGGAAAGTTTGGGGGAATCTAAATAAAATTGTCCATTATCTGAACTGAGGCCCAGGGGAAACAGAGAAAAGCTGAGGAGTAACAGGCACAAGCTGCAGCACAAGAAATTTCAGCTCTGTGCAAAGAAAAAGAATTCTCACTGCAGAAGTGTTAAATGCTGGACTGGGAGGCAGAGACACTGGGTAACCTCCATTCTTGGAGATTTTCAAAGACCAACTGGGCAAGACCCAACAACCTGAAGTAATTTCAACATCGACCCTGACCTCAGCAGGAGTTAGGAACAAATGAGTTCAAGGCCCTCCAATGTAAATTTTTAGGGTTTTTTTCACAAGGGAAACTGAAGACTAGTTCTCATAAACAGCATTGCACAGCAGCATACAAGATCATCTGTCTCCACCTCTCATTGGAACAACTTCAGTGAAACACCTATATTAAAAACTACCTGAAATATCTAGTAGTTGCCCTGATCAAGTAAGCCTGGCTGGACAGACACAGGCACTTTCTGCAGCATTTGGCTGGGGCTACTTTTGCTATGGACACCCTTATACTATGTAAATAAAACTGTTATATGGCACAACAAAAATTTAGAATAAAGAAGAAAAGTTAAGGATTTGCTGCTATATTAAAAGAGCCACTGAAACAAATGGATGTTTACTCTTTAAGTGGAAAAAAGGTCTCCTTTCCCAGTTTCCCCTTCTCTGTTTACTGAATGCATTCATAGCAAACTTTAAGAATAGACAGATGTTGGCTTAGTTTCAGTGGTAAATTATGAGAAGTGCCTGAGATTTCCTTGAGAGTGATTTAGAAGTTGGAACCAAAAGCATCAACCTGAATGCACTGTACATGTTGAAAATTAATTACACACCTTGTAGTGTTTCTAGCCATGCTGGAGATTCACGGACGGGCCAAGATTATCCTGGCGAGTAGCCCGTGCAGACAGAGGTATGGAGAGGGAGCATTTCTGCAGAGTCCTGTGTATGCCAATTTCTCAAGATGTTTTGCCTCAGAGCAATTAATTCACTATGGCTGTATTTTTATCTGTCAGGCTGATAGCAGAGGTTAGGTTATGGTAGAGCTCCAAAGCAGAGTGCATCTGCTAATGAAGCACCACGCTTTCCCAGGACCCTGTCCTGCCCGTGGCTCTGGAGGAGGAGGCTGTGCTTGCACTGCCCTTGAGAAGGGAGCTGGGAAGAAACCCAGTCCTGAGCTCTGGGCAATGCAGTCTCACACATGCAAACAGCCCCAAGGCAGAACACACTGCTCCAGCTCTGTGCACTGCCTGGGCCAGCTGACTGCACAACAGAACAGCTGCTAAGTCCAACCTAAGGCTCTGCCTAAATATCACATCCTAACCTGAAATATTGGGCAAGTAGTTGTATTTTAAAAAAATTTTAGTTATATATTTTTATTTAAAATAGTAATGCATGTGATCTATCCAAAGTATAAAAAGCTTAAACTGGTTTAAAATAGCTTAAAAATTACATTCAATCCTGTCACTACTAAATGGCAAACTGCAAGCAAAATTGCCAAATTTTTGGCACTTCTGATTTGAAAAACTTGAAAGTTATTTTAAAAAAATCATCAGTGAGCATGATGAGGAATAAGACTATTTTTTTTCTATCCTGCAATAGATTTCTGCAAACAATGACAGGTCTTGAGAAAGCTAAACACAAAATAAATACTGTGTGAAAAATGACATCAAAAAAGTAAAAATAAAGGAATTATTCCTTGTTGACTTGCAGCCTGTTAACCCACTGTCAAGCCAAAAGGCTGTTCCAAATTTTTTTGGCCAGCCATTTCACTTATGGTCCAACATGCATTTTTATTTTATTTTAAGGCTTTCAGAAGCTCTTGGCAGCACACAGGATTTTGGGAGCAGGCAACTCTCTCATTCTTCCTCCCAGCATGACAACCACTATTTGCTTTACCTATCAGTTGTCAGTTTTCTTTGTTTACCCATGTCTGCAAAACATCTGTCTTCACTTACTGCTTGTTAAACCCACTAGTCCCCCAAATTGTAACTGCTCAGCTTATTGAAGGAAAGGTTGTTTTGGATTTTTGGTGCCAAGTGCTTTCCTTCCACCTTCTAGGAGATCTTTAAAAATTCACAACCTTACTGCATCATGAGGGAAGGCAAAACCTAACACCAGCTTTGACAAAAAGCCTTCTGACCCTCGTGTGGCAAAAAATAACCCCACAAAGGAATTGGGGAGGGATGAAGGGATTTGACTGTTGGATTGTTTCACACGCATATTCCATCCAGTCCCTCTTGCCCATTTCCCACGTTGCTCCATACTCACAACTGCTCTGAAGGCAGGATCTCTGAGATGCTGCCTCTGTTTCAGCAATCTTACTTGACACATTTCTCCCCTTCCCTTTTTCTGTATGGGTAAGGGAAAATACAAGGGCCATTCATCCATCAGCTCCACCAGAACCAAGAGTAATTACTCATCAGATTGCCCATTTTCTAGGTGATGATGCATCTGGCTGCAAGAAATGCTCTCCTGGATGCCAGATCAGATGACTGGCATAGGAAAGTCAGCAAGACACATTAATTCTGCATGTCCTTGAGTCCCACTCAAAACACTGTCCCTAAAGAATGAGACTGTTTTTACTTATACTTCATGAACATGATTTACAGCAGCATACCAGACTGAACAATGTGTATCTTCTCAGGTAAAGCATGCAGAGGCTGTCTCCTCAGCTCAGGAGAGAAGACACATTAATTAGCCAGGACCTTTGTGTTTGGCAGAATATTCTTTTTTTTTTTTTCAAAATACAACTGCCAAGAAGGTTTAAAAACCCAAGTGTTAACATGTTCCTAATGGGCACACAATCATGTTCCTGGACATGAGCACCACAAACACAATAATGCCTCTCTGCAGCTTATCCACTGAAACTGAAGGATATATTTGAAATGCTCTTTTTCTTTTTTCTCAGGAGGTTTTCTTCTCTGAACTGCTTTTTCCAACGTCATTTACACACTGTGCAAATAAAGTGCAAGAGGAACCAAATTCACTAATGGGAAGAAAGTTGCACCAAGATTCAATGCACCATTTTGGTCCCAATCAAGCATTTAAAGAGAATAAAGTCATGTATGGCACTTGTGCATCAAGGATGGAGAGGAGTTTCTATTCAATAAGGCTTCTCTTATGGCTATCTAGAAATGCTATTGAATAACAATAATAACAGCAAAATAATAGTAAAAAAAGAAGCTCCTTCATCTGCTGGTAACAAAATCAAAAATAATTCAATATAAGTATGTTGAGGCTTTAGCCCATTTCTGCAAAGCTCTGTGCAGAGGGGCATTCTCAGCCAAGAGGTAGGTAAGACACAGCCTCCACCCACTCCCCTGTGCTGCTGGATCCCCAGTCCTGCAGCTTTCACAGCCCTCACCTGCAGGTTCAGTAGAAAAGCAATTCTCAGGCTGAGGGACATGAGGAGTGAGAGAAAAGGTTTATTTCTTTGCAGAGGAGGAGGGTGGGCTGGAGGGATGAAGCCACTCAAATTGTAACCACACAGCTGTCTCTGGCATCTGTCACCTGCTCCCGCTGCACTGGGAAACTGCAAACTGCCTCCCTAAAACTGCCTCTTCCCTTTCCATCCCTGCAGGCCTGCAGCAGGGCAGGCCACACACATCTAACAGTGCTGCCCCTCCTCCAGTGAGAACTTGGCTCAGCTATTATAAAAATCCAGGAAAATCCCATCATCACAAAAGCATATGGCCCCCATTGAGCGGGATGTGAAAAATCAACAACCAATCTTACCAGGCAAGCCATGGGCAACACTGGAGGGCAAATCTACAAAGGCAACAGGGGGGAAGCAAAACAAAAAATCCACAACTGAAGGAAAAACCAAGCTTTGCCAGTCTCTGGGAATGACAAGCAGGAAAAATGCATTGGTGAGAATAATGGTGGGAGGCTGCTGAGATATCCCAAAGGGCTCTAGCAAAACATTATCAAGAATGAGCCTTAACCACGCAAGCCATCTGTTTGTATTCAGATGAGTATTTGCAGCTACACACTCAGCAGCCAAGGATGACCTGCCTCGTGCTTCACCTGTACAGCAAAGGACCATGGTGGAGAACTGATGTTGCCACTCTTGTGGCAAGTAAGAGGTGACTAAATAGCACATTAGCCTTCACCACTTTGGGATGCTATCATTCCCACAGCAGTCTCCAGAGCAAGCTGCACATCTGGTGCTGTTATAACAGCTGGCAGATAAAAAAAGAAACTAAAAGCAAGACAACCCTATTCCCTCACAACTTGTGCATCTGAATGCAAAGCCAAATGAATACCAAATTTCACATTTTGCTTTAGTGGTGCCAGCCTTTATCATGCACAGTTGTTTGCCTGCCTTAAGTGCAAAGGTAACTCAGCCATAGCTTCCCACCCCCAAGGACACCCACTTGCAGTGAAGACACAATCAAAGCCTTTTCACTGTACAAGGCTTCTTTTTTGTGAAGAGCTTGCTTAAATATGTAAGCAATTTCATAGACAGAAAATCTGAACAATTTCAAAAGGTCATCTTTTCCAAAATGGTGCTTTAAACTTTAGCTCTCATTATACTGTAATTGGTATTTTCTTTAAGTCGTTTGAATTAATGAACTAAAGCTAAGGTCACAAATAACAACAGCCATTTACTCTTTCTATCTACTAACACATTACACAAATGTCCTGTTATAAACAAAGCATTCTCACCTTGTTTGGGTACTTGTGCAACACCCACAGCTATACATGTTGCAATAAAAAGGAGAACTTTCCTGAAAGGGACAGAAAGGGAAAAAACATGTGAGAAAACATCTACAGTTTCAGAACTCCAAAGAATTAGAAACCTGATTCAAGATCCAAATGGCAGGATACCACTGACTTCAGCAAGTCCCTGAATCAAAGCCATCACACTGCACAACTTCCCACTGATACTGAGGAGTTTCACACAAACACTGAGGTTGTATATGCCCTCATATATTTTACACTTTATTAATATTTTACATTTTATTAATAAAATTATTGCCTCTGCTTTATATTTTCTTGCAGCAGCTTTCAAATATGAATGCTGGAAAGAAAAAAAGTGTTAATGTAAAGAAACCATAAGATAAATGGCAAGTTAATTCCTGTAGAGATCATTAGATACTTTAGATACTTTTGACCTCCTCTCAGTCTTCTCACTAGATCACATCATCTTCCCATCAGTGAAAATGTCAAACTTTTGTTCTTGTATTATAACATTTTATCATGCTACAAGCAAGTCATGCTCTTCACAAAGTAAAAAAAAAATCCCATCACATTTTAACTTAAAACTCCATGCTCAGTAGAAAAGTGTGATACTGATAGCTATCACAGGCTCACTGCTCTGATTTCAGCCAGGGAGATAATTTTCTTCTCAGTAGCTGGTGGAGTGTTGTGTTTTGGATTTAGTATGAAAATAATGTTGATAGCACACTGATGTTTCAGATGTTCCAACAAACATATATAAGAGTGATCTAGATTATGTGCTCAAAACTGACTTTAGAAGTGCTGAATGTTGTACAGACTACACTTTTACTGTGATTAAGAACAGATTGTCTGCTGTTCCTTGATTATTGTATTAGCTAGATTAACATCTAATCACTCTTATCAGTGACTGAATCTTTTAATAAATGAGAAATATATTTTCTGTTAATGTTGGACAACCAGGCACAGATGCATGTAACAGTTATAGTAACCTCTATCTACTCCGTTCTAAGAAGAAATATTTCAAAAATATCAGAAATATAGTTTTGATACTAACTACTCAACTCACACTCAAGCCCCATCTCAAGCCTCTTGCTCATTAATGTATGTAACCTCAGCGATTTTTCATAATATGGAATGCTAGAGTCACTAAAAATCTTTCCTAGACCAGGTCAGAGAGCACTTGAGTATCTGGAATCAAGTGTATTTGAAAGTAACATAGTTGCAACTGAACACATACAACTTCATGTCACCTAATTTTGCCAGCTAATCAGTCAGATTTTTACATTTAAAAAAAAAAAAAAAAAAAAAAAAAAAAAAAAAAAAAAAAAAAAAAAAAAAAGGTAGGAAGAAAACACTACCACTTAATATAGGAACATATGGTTTAAACAGAAAGAAAAACTATAGAACTATATATGCATACACACATACAGCAGTATTTAGTGAAAAGTCTTACTAATTCTTTAAAGGGTTTGGAATTCAAAGATTTCAGAAACATACAAGTGCCTGAAAACCACAGAGCAAGAACATGGTTTTTTCAAGAGGATTTGTATATTGTGAGAGCTTAAATTTTGGCAAACAGAACAAATGAATAATTTAAGGAACAGTAAGGCACAATAGCCATCATTGCCACTGTAAAGTGGTAGATACATCATGTCTTTGAGAAGAAAATGCACAGAACATATAGGAGATTCAAAAACATGCATCAGTGCTTCAGCTCTGATCACAGAGGGAGGGAAGGGAGGAAACTACACCTTACACATCCCAACATGCTTGTAGGGGCATGTTCGTTAATTAACCACCACTACAGTCCCTAGCTATTCCTCCCTTCAAGCTTTTTTCCTGCTACAGCCATGAAATTTCTACTAGAGCAATTTTGCCACTCCTAAAAAAGACCTAACACTGTTGTCCAAACAGCTCATCCACTACAGGACCCTCACTTCAGTGTTTTCTGAGCTCCAAAGACCAGCATTCAAGTTCAAAGTTTCTGCATCACACAGTGCATCATCTTTTGATCAAATGACAAGCTCAGTGGCAGGAGACAGCTGTGCCAGAAAGAAAGTCCATCCATTTACCTAGATCAGTTAAAACTCAGGACAACCCTTTATTTGACCCTTATTATTTTCAAAGCTGCAAAATGTATTTGTCATTAGAAATCACATAAAACATTTTTGCTAGCTACAAAATAAGGAAGCTCAAAGAACCCCAGAGCCCAAAATCCAAAGATGACTCCTCTAATAATTACAGCAGCCTCTTCTACTACACCAGCCAGGTACAAAGCTGTGTATGTCAAGTACCTGCCTCTGTCACTTTCCAGCAAACATTGTAGGAAAGCAACAAATTCCAAAATGTTCTGAGGGCTGTAAATTAGACAGATGTAATTGGATATACAGAAACATTTAGTGAGAAGACAAACGTCTGGCTTACACAGTGCTCTCCAGCTAATGTCAAGAACAGATGAATTATCAGCTAAGAGAAAAAACAGGGACCCGAGTCAACCGTAGTGCTGGGGGTCCTCTAATGCTTGAGAAAAGTGAGACTTCCTTCTATCTTTTCTCACAAAATTTTTTGTGAATGAAACCATGTGGAACCTAATCCCTGCAAACCCTCCCTCTTGGTTGAGATCACTATTCCGTACATTTGCAGAACAGTCAGTTCTCAGCCTCCACTCTCACACCAGCACAGTCTCTAAGACATCAGGCTCCCTGCAGCATAATCTGTGTGTGGCTTGATCATCTTGACATCTGCCATGGCTGCATGGAGCTTGGCTCCTTGTCTCAGCTGAGTCCACAGCTCTTGGAGAGGTAGGGACACTCTACAGAAAAATGCAGAATCATGTGGCATGGAAGACTTCAGCTGACCCAAATGCTGGCTACTTTTTCCCCATTTAACATCATATTTGATGCTGTTCCAATATCTAGGCTTTAGGGCAGAGCCAAGAGATATCTCAAACTTTCTTCTACCTTTTTATCTGCTCTATTTTACATGCAAGCATATGCTGAGGGCCACTGTTGAATCACAGCACCTTGTGGACAGAGAGAGATGCCCTGGAAATCTCAAAGACCTCAAGATGTTAAAAACCTTATATTTCAAGATATAAAAAGAACTATAACTTTCTATGCTGCTATAATGAAATTAGCCAGCAGGTCCAGTGCTGCTTCCCTAATTTTAGAAGGCTTACTAGCAACAGTTTGAGGAGACACAACAGCCTGCAAAACCTCTTTGGTGTGACACTCATGTGCCCTTTGGTCACAGGCGGCACCATTCAATTAGCCAGCAAGGGGGGAAGCTCCTGAATCCTTTGCCAAATTTCACAATTTGAATGAATGGGAAACAGGAGAAATATAAGATGAGGTGAGAGGTAGAGGAGTAATAGACTAAGAAGAGTTCTACAAACAGGCTTGGGGTTCAGAGAAAGGAAACTCCCTGCCTGGTGGCCTGTTCTTTGGAGACCATCTGGCTTAAAATGAGAAACTACCACATCCAAAAGAACAGTCAACTCTGTTAGTATTTCTAAAAGAAGACAAAAAAACCAACCAACCAACCAAAAAAAAACAAACAAAAAAAAAAAAAACAAACAAACAAAAAAAAAAAAAAAAAAAAAACAAAAAAACAAAACCAAAACCAAACAAAACTTTGAAAATAGGTAATTTTAGAAGTTTTATGAGTAAATCTCTGATTGCTTACCCTAGTTCTTTTCCCCAGATAGCATATACCCTTTTTTTCTGTATGAAGGCAAAAATATACAGCTTGAATTCCTACTCATGTGAAATACTCTTCTATGACAAGGTTTGTCTCTGTATATTTTATAGATCATTCTTCAAACATACTACAAAGTGGTGCTTGCAAGAAACAAGGGTGATATGAGGCTGTTCATATTTTAAATATTAGGTCAATAAATGAGGTCACAAAGCTGTTTTATTTATTTAACCTGCAGAGACACCTCTACACAGGCCTGACCTAATGGTATTTCAACAAAAAGGTGGTTAAAGTTGCAAGGGATTTACTGGTTTGACATACACTAAGGAAACCTGATCCTTTTGTGAGGAATTCTGGTTTCTTAATACATGCAAGTGACCAGGTTGCTTGCTCTCTACAGAAGTAAATTAGGTAAACATTACAGAAGAATATAGATACATATTCTGAAACTATCTCAGATTTTGAGCCTGAGTAAACTGCATCTTTGCTACTGTACCTCTTTCCTGTAAAGCAATGTATGTTTCTCCATCAGCAATACCCCTTTACAGATTTCAAATACAAGCATGCTTTTAAATTGCATTCAGACAACTCCTAAAGACAAGTCCCAAAGACACAGCAATTAAAAACAGATCTCCTGGGAAGGCCACCTTCAGGCAGCCCCTTAACTGCTCACAAGCATTCAAGTACACCCAGATTATAGACCAGGCACACTTTAGCAGCATAATCCTCACTACAACACTTAACAAATTCTTCTGTCCTGCTCACAATGCTCAGTGAACTTAAGACAGCCAGAACAAAATCTGCCTTTTACAAAGAGAGATACATGCAAGCAACCTCTCTAATATCGTTACAAACCATCATAAATTCACAGTCATTTTACCGAGGCTGCTTTTAGGTAAAGTGTAAAAAAGAGCAGAGCTCTACCTTTGCATCACAGGTGAGGATGCATTAGAAATATCTCAGCCAATTGCAACAACATGTGAACACAGAGCAGCTCATCTGGCTGCCTCTGGTATCAGAGTAGCCTTAGCTCTTCAGCGTAGATTCTACAGGTTTTGGGTTTGGAGCCGCCAGGTTCCCGCGGGCGCTGCGGAACGCCGGGATCCCCGGGATCGGGGGGCACCGCTCCCGGGTCAGGCTGTCCCAGGCTGCGCGCTCGGGCGGGACGAGGGACAGGGCACATCCAGAACGACACCGGGCTGAGAGGAGAGAACAGGAGCAGCCAGCGATACAGGCGGTCTCCGTCCAGGAGCCAGCACCCCGCCGGGGGCACCGGGGGGTTCCGGCTGGCCCTCGAAGGCAGGGCTGGGGACACTGGGGACACTGCCCGCGCTGGGTGCCGAGCCCCATG
Organism: Oenanthe melanoleuca; assembly: GCF_029582105.1. Lineage (NCBI taxonomy): Eukaryota > Metazoa > Chordata > Aves > Passeriformes > Muscicapidae > Oenanthe > Oenanthe melanoleuca. The sequence goes on along the minus strand of NC_079342.1, from coordinate 13,047,725 downwards.
CCCATGGCCATCCCCATCCCCGGCGGCCCCGCGGAGGGGTGGCAGTGCCTGCGCCCCGTCCCGCCGGCTCCCGCTTACGTTTGTGCCGCGGCAGAGATGCGTCCTCGCCTTGTCCTCTCGGCTCCCAAATGCATTTGTCTGCATTTGCCCGGGCAGCGGAGTCCGAGGGAAAGCCGGGCGCCGCGCCGCCGCAGGCTCAGCCGCTGTCCATGAACCCCGCGGTGTGCGCCGCGCTCCGCGCAAGCCCGAGGGCGGCCCGGGCGCGCACGGCCCGCGGGGGCGGCGCGGGGGGGCCCGGGGGCCGGGCGGCGGGGGCGCCCCGGGCTGGGCTGCCCGCGGAGCGCGGAGCGAGCTGCGCCGCCCGCCCGGCACCGGCGCAGCTCCCGCCCGCCGCGGTGTTGGGTTTCAGCGCTGCCTGCCCGCGATTACATCAGCGCACGCGGCCCCCGGGGCGGGCCGGGCCCCGCACGGTGCGCGCTGCCCCCGCTCCCACCGCACCGGAGCGGCCGAGCCTGCACCGCACCGCCCGAGCCGAGCCCGGCCCCGCCCGCCCAGGTGCGGCGGCTGCGCCCCGACAGGTGATGCCCGCAGAGCGAGAAGAGCCTTGGGCTGCCGCCGGGCTCCAGCTGCGGAGGCTCGGCAGGAAGCTGCAACTTAAATTAAAATCTGGGGACGGACGGGGAGGGTGGATGAAATGACCTAAACACAAAAAGCTGAGAGCGCCGGACGTTTTGTATCTCTAGTATAGCTGGAGCTGGGTCTAGAAATCCTCCCTCTGAAAAATGTTCGAGAAGCAGATGTAATTTAGTAGCATTACAATGCCAAAGAAATATGACACCCTTCACTGTCTTCCTAGAGAGACAAAGGTCTTCTTAGCTTTAAATTCCAGTGTTCTTACCTTGTCCCCACAACAAAGCCTGTTTGTAACTTTATCCCAAAAGATGTTTTTATGCAAACCGTCACTAAAAACAAACGCGGTGGAGTTAAACAATACCAGACGTTGCAATACTCACTGTACAGCGAACACGTGGTCGAGTCCTGCAGCCTTGCTTCGGCAAAACTTCCATGGACTTCAGAAGAAATTTGATGTGAGTTAGAGTTATGGTATTTTTTCTCCTCCTGGGCGCTACAAGAATAAAGATTTCACATCATGCAAATACCGTCACGACACGCAGCAAATACCTTCTAGTTGTAGATAAGTTGAAGAAAGATGTCGTGATATAAAACCAAAGATATTCCCAAACAGCAGAAAATAATGGAAGTGCTAAAACAAAGAAAGGCTGTAAAAGGCAAAAATTGTGTATTGTTGTCACTGAGGGTGTCCCCCTTTGCTGAAGAGGACTTCTCTGGGTGATCTAGGTAGCTGGCAACTAGCAAAAAGATGAGGGGGGGAAATTTTGAGGGAACCAAGAGCAAACCAAAGATGCTGAATTTTACTGGGGATAAGAACCCAAAGTTAGAGGGGGAAAAGTTACTTTCAGGCAATGCAGCAGAGTGTTTGATTTCAAATTAAAATTAATTTTTGATATCTTAAATAACTCAGAACTTGTATATTCTCATGTGATGGAATTTCCTATTCACTTCACTTTTTGAAAGCCAAAGGTATAAGCTGACAGCATTTTACTTTCTTGTCTATGCACCTTACGTTGGCCATACTGACAGCAAAATGTGAAACTGTGAGTTTTCACTGAAGAGAACATGGTGCCTGCCCAGGCAGATATTGGACACTTTTGCAATAAAGTATTTGTCAGCTTTTATGTTTTAAATCACACTTTAATGGCTTCCAACAATGGAAGTATTATGTTTTATTAGGTTTTGTTAATCAGCATTACAATGAACTACCACACAAACATGACTGATTTGGTTTGGTGCCCTTCCCTGAAACCTATCAATCTCTAAAATAACAAGTCTTGCATGAAATAGGCAAATAGTTGTTTCCTTACCTTTTTAGCATCAGCATTAGGGATATTACGGAGAGAATTCTTCCCTGAGAAGACACACCCTGGATAAATTCATCCTGAGATGGAATGGGAACATTTTGTGCAGAGACCTCCCCTTCTAGCAGCATTTGCACTGCAGAAGGCACAACTTGAGATTGTTGCCACCTGCACACATAGGGTGTAAATAAAGCTTGCTGACCCTGGTTATGCAGTTACTTAGGAGAGTATAAAGTTTAAAAACTAGCATTGGTTGTTCAGTTTTCTATATTCAAAACTACCCAATTAATTTCACAAAGTAGGGCTCTTGATTTCTTGTGTCACTATGACAGCCCCTGCTGGGGTTGAACACAGCCTTTGGGCTCTTTGGACAGGTTCTTTGGCCGTGGGGAGACACAGGCCAGGGGAAGGGCCTCACTTCACACAGCTCACACATCTCTGAATCATGTATCCTAAAAAAGGGTCAGGAATGTGCCAGGCATGCTCCTTCTCCCCTTCCCTGTGCCCCTCTACCTGGAAGCTCTTGCACTCCTGTTTGTTGAGAAGCAAACTCAGTTGCTTTCCTCCCATAGTAGAACCCTGCAGAGCTGCTTCTCTTCCAAGCTTCATAGCAAAAATCAGTGTTAGTTCTATCATTATACTTGCTTCTTCCAAATGTTCTTCCAGTCTAATAAGAAAACTGAGTATGTTTAAAGCTATCACATTACATGTGTTTATTTCCAGAGCTGTATGTAGCAGTCTGTATACTTACACACACCTAAGACATGGTCAAGCTCCAAACCTATTAGCACTTATTGCAACATGGTGATGCTGGAAATTTCATTTCCTATGGCAAATGTCCCAAGATCCCATCTTTCCACATCTGCTATCTCCTGCTTGTCCGCAGCATATCCCTAATATATCATCTTTCCAAGTAAACTCAGGGATTACTGAAATACTAAATTAATTCTTCCGAGATATCACTCCTCACCTTTCTGATACGATTACAAGATTTCCTTCTGTTTGTTTGCTCCTTTTCAGGCAGCTTTTTCCTCCTTTCATGATCTGACTTGCTCATCTGTCACTCCAGATTAGAGCTGCTGAGTTCCAGCCGTGCTTTGGTGCACAAAGCAGGAGCTACTCTTAAACAGGGTAAGAGAAGAGGAAAATGGTTCCTATCTGTGATTTGCCTTCCAGAAAATATACAGCAGAGTGCAAGGGTTTTGCCAGAGCCTAAAAATAAAGGGAAAACAAAGGATTTGAAGGAAAATGTGTGAAATGGGAATGTGAGGGCTGTGTATCAGAGACTGAACTTTATCCTTCTGGAACTGGGAGGAGCTTTACCTTTGAATTGAGTAGGAGCAAAATGGGACCCACACAAGTTTCCTGGTACTGTCCCAAAATTAGGAATTTTTGGCGAAAGGTCCATGCTGCTGTTAGTTCCTTTTGGAGAGCTGATTTTCTCTGCACACCACAATATATGGCATTAGGCTACGTACCAGAACTGCTGGAACCTAGTTCAGCAAAATTTTTTAGAATTCTCTGTGGCAGCCAAAAAAAAGTTTAACACATTGCTCTGGTTAAAGAAAGTTACTAAGTTATCAAATGTGATTAAGAAATACAAGAAATGGAAAGGATTACAGCATGTCTTTGACAACAATTGGCCAAAGTTGAAGAAAGGAGGGCTCCAGGTCTGAAACCATTATACTTGCCTATTTGTAGAAAATGAAAATAATTGTTATGACCAGCATTTGTCCTCTCTCTCTCTAGTTATGCCTGTTAACCTTCTGAGAGTTTTGAATATGCCAAAAATCTGGAAATGCCTTCAAAGAGCACAGTTGATGACTACTTGGATTAATCTTATACCTTCTAATTTCCAACCAGGAAACTAAAGAGAAAATTAACATCAATTTACATTCTGAAGCATTTGGAATGGAGAGGATTTTCCTGCCTTGGAGACACAAAAACCTGTGATGGGAAGGAGCTGAGAGAGGAAAGGAGAGATTCTGTGGATACAGAGGTCCTGGCTCACAGAACAAGAAAAATGGCATAGTAGAGTCAGGACTGACAAAAAATGCCAAACCACAAATAACTATATAGACTAGTGAGATTCCTTAAGATACTTAGTTAAAGCAAACAAGGGAATATATTCAGCCGGGAGCAAGAAATAGGAGAGAGTCTTAGAGAACCACAAGACAGTGTAGAGACTCCAGACCACAAGACTCCAGCAGCTCCAGCTGAAAGGTGTCTCACTGAAGCCAAGATACTTGCAATTGTTTACAAGGCCAGGTATTATCCATTTTGGAAAGTCACTGCTATAGCACCACGAAGCATAATAAAAACTCACATGGAGAGAGCTCAAACAGGCAACTGAAGCAAAGCCTGCTAGAGGAATAACCACACACAGCCTCTGAAAAGCTGTGACGTCTTGTTCCAGTGATGGCACATAGTATGCCATACCAAGAATGCAGAGAAGCCTAGCCAAACACACAAGAAACATCAGAGAGGAGCCTCAGAAGCAATTATTAGAAAAGTAATAAGGGAACACAAAGTACAACAGCAAGAATTATTGTGACTAGGGGACCATGGGAACAGCTCACCAAATGAGAAGACTCTAATTACCAAATAGACCAAACTGCCAAGAGAGAAGCACAGTAAATTTCCATGTTAAAGGGTGTCTGGAGCCTAAGAACAACTGGTGAAACTAAAACCAGGAGGAGTTAGAGAAAACCCAGTGACGGTCATTTTTTTTGGTTAATCTTTATCCCATCATGGATGGAGTGTTTTGCCATCCAGGCAGGAAGTGAAGACACCCACTCCTAGAGGCGTGAAGGTATTTTCTGGGATACTCATTGAACTTAAAAAACCCCTCGTAGGCAAAGTCCATAAACATGGCTGAGTCTGAGTCCTTCCATCACTACTGAGTTGTGCTGAGAGACACACAGAGCAAGACAGTCCTCAGTGGGTGTGTTAAAGGAACATTTCCCCGCCAGTATGGTGGCTGTAACCTCCTGCCATGGGCATTTGAAAACCTTGGCAAGGTCTCCTGCACCAGGGCTTCCTCAGTCTCCCCAAAGACTCCTGCCCATAGCAAGAGCCTTCCCCAAAGCATCATGGCTTTCTTGCTGTATCCATCACTAAAAGGAAGTAAAAGACTACTTTTGCAAAAGAATAAAATCAGTAGTTGGCTGAGGTAAAAAACCCACAAGCTTATGGCACCCAAGGACACTTAACCTCTTTGGTAGTGCTCTGTAGCACCGTTTCACACTGGAAGGATGGGTCAAAAAACCCTTTGAGACATGATATAAGACATCTTTCTGCAGGCTAAAATCTACAGGTATTTCCTGAAAACCATTTTCTGCAAAATAAAAACAGAGCCCACTTGAAGAGAAACCAGCCACACTCATCTGCTCTCAGCAAAGTCTCATCAGCACTAAAAATTGCTCACACATCTGGAAGAACCAGCGTAGTCATCTGAGAATTATTTCATTCCCAAGCCACAGAGAACCCTGCATTAGGCCAATGCTTTTTGAAGACATTCCCTTCCTTCTGTCAGCAGCTGTGGGAGATATTTCATTCTGCAGTTCATCAGTCCTAGAAAAGTCTTTCCTGATCATCTCTGCTTCCAGACCTGTGGCTGCATGGGTTCTCACTGCTGCCCTGCAGCCAACAATGTGTATTCCTCCTGCAATAATTAAAATACAGTATTAGCTTGCTTCTGCTAAATTTGCTTCTGGCAACTGCAAGGGGTGTTTGCAGAAGCCTTGGACATCTGCCTTCTCACCTGATGAGAGGTGAGATACAGATGCTTGGTGGCTTAACCCCACGTTAAATTTCTGCCTTGGAATAAGAAGGCTTGTTCCCACATTAGAAATCTTATCAGAATTTTCTCACCAATTGTAAAAGCAGAAAATTCCATGAGACTCCTGTTTATGACCTTCAAAATTATACAAAATATAATTGTTTGAGACAGTCCATTTCTCCTGCTCAGACTTTGGAACCGAGGAATATCATCATACCATGAACAGTTTGAACTCCATCTTCTGGAAGTAAAAAAATTAATTAAGACATAAATAATTTAACCACTTTTAGCTAGTTGGCTCAATCATTTACAATAATTGATTGCTCTGGAGTGTTTCCTCCAGCTTCCCACCAATTCTTTCTAGTGGTTTTTAACTATCCTGAGTCTTTTAACACACAGACTACCTAAATCATGTGGAACAATGGAGTAATTTAAAGCCGACAACAATTGTTGATTACATTGAACAAAACAGGAGTTTCCAGGCTATTTCCAGGCAGGTGTTAACATTATCAATGAAAACAGAAATTGTAGTACTTCCCACTTCTGTTGTTTCTCACATGAGTAAGTCATCATCAGACTTCTTCTTTAACTCCCAATAAAGGGAAAAAAATGTGACTTATTGTTGTCTGGTTTCTTGGAATCTCTGGATTAAAAAAAGCCCAAAATACAAAATGTCACTAACAATATGGTATTTTTGTATGAGGAACATTTAACTTTCAAATCAAGAATTTTAGACCAGGCATGAATAATGGCAGGAAAAAAAATTCTAGAGAGAAAGATTTTAGGTTAATTGCTTTTTCTCAAAATACCAGAGAGATGAAGATTTGGAGTCCAAGACCAAAATACATTGGCACTAACTTCAATGCTGATATTTATACAATAGTTATATAATTAATTTTCATAAATCCTTAACAGCTGTACCACCAATATAGCATAGTACTTTTAATAGGCTGTTTCATCACTTTATTTTTAGAGATGAATGTGTTCCTCAGTGTTTTAAAATTGATAAGTGAGGAAGAACTACTGTTGCAGGAAAGTAAAGGATTATGTCTTTCACCAGGCACAGAACTATTTCAGATAATTTCCCTCTGCTCCTCCCCACTCATGTCATATAAGAAACTGAATAAAATCCTCCTATAAACACTCACTTAAAAATGAAAAATTAGAAAAAATATGAATACATCTGAGAGAATAAACTTATTTTTTCTGCTGGGATCAAAGAAGTTAATTAAGCCAGATGTGCCTGGAATATTCTTATTACAGAGAGCCATAAAAACCTCATGGTTGTTTAGTTATCCAGTGTTGGCTTAGACATAATCAAAAGTTGAACAACAGATGAGTAACTGCACCATGTTGACCCAAACACACATGCAACTGTTTAATGACTTAACTTCTTCAAAGCTGAGAAGTTCAGAACTTGTCAAAGAACCGGCATTGTTTGCACACTGGAGTCCTTACAGGGTCCTGGATTGCTTCTCACAGGCCTCCAACCTTCTCTGGTGCTCCAGGTGCTCCAGATGTGTGTTCCACCCTAGGACCTCCAGAAGGGCAGGGGGACACCTGCAGCATCTCTCTGGGTGCAGCTGAGCTGCTGCTCTCTGAGTCTCCTGACCTGTTTGGGTTGTAGTGGCAAGGCAAGAGACACCAGGCTGGCACAACCACCTGCTGCACACCAGACTTCAGTTTTCTTTGAAACCTTACCTCAGCCTCCGTTTTCAGCCACAGCACACTCTCTACCTCTCTTCAGAAACTACTGAGGCTGCCTAAAGTTTTTTGAACTATCCAGCCTAGACAGCCATTCATGCATAACAAAATGTAAACATCTCTAAAACCAGTAAGAGGGAAAAACAAAATCTACACATTATTATTTTTCTATTTTATTGTTTGGGGATTGCTTTATCTTGAGTACTTATGGCAATAGAATTTGCATAAGAAAAATAGCATTTATGGTTATCAGATGTTCAGCTTTAAAATGGTCAGCCAACATATGTAAGCTGACTGCACTTTTCCAAAGATAAATATTCTCTCTTAATAACACACTTGCAATAATTGAATGCTATGTATGCAAATGTAAAAGCATTTTTATTTACCTGTTGGAAAAAATATTTTAATAAAAATTCTCAACAAAATAAATATTTTCACATCTCAGAAATTATTTCTACAGTTTAAAGACATATTAAGTTGGGAAAATACCACTAAATGTTTTTGCAATATTTACACCATTCTTGTAGTGACCCCTGGCTTAAGGAAGTAATTTTCTAATCAATAATATTTTCACAAGTGCTTTTACTTGTTTGTTTTTGTTTGGGGTTTTAGGATTTTTGCCATTTGATGTTAAATTTGGGTCGGTTCTTTTGGAACTTTAAAAAACTGTGTTTTTTAAAGCAAGGTCCTGAACAAAGAATGATAATCAAAAGGCGTTAAATCTTTTTAACAAAAATAACAATAAATCAATAAAAGCCTCTCTTAAACCCTGGATATTTCAGTGGCACTTCTTTATATGAGCATGACTTTCATTTTCACAAATATAATGTATACCAGGTCCAGTTTACTGTTGCAAAGTGCCAGTAATTGTCAAATGCACCCAGGGGTTTTATGTTGTGACGTGGAAGGAGAGCATTTCACAAGTGTCTCTGACAGCCAGCACCAGCTCTTTATGTCCTCTTAAAGGAGACATCTTCTTCTCTTTGGAGGATGGAAAAAATTTTGAATACCTTTGGTTTAACAAGTCCAGGAGTAAGACTTGGTTTTGGGCTTCATGTGAATTGCTGGAAGAAATGCCATGCACTAGCTACTGCCAGGCAAACACACTCTTGTCCTACACACAGAACTGGAAATGATGTGTTAATCCAAATAAATGAAGAGAAGCATTAAGATCACTATTTTATTATCTTCATGATACTTCTGAGGAAATGCTGCTGCCAGCAGGAGCACTAAAACCCTGATCCCTGTGTCAGACCATCATCAAAAAGAATCCAAGTGGCACCAAAGTGCCCAGTTTGGGGCCCCTCACTTCAAGACAGACATTGAGGGGTTGGAGGCTTTCAGAGAAGAGCAATGGGGCTGGGGAAGGGCCTGAGGCAAAGGTGTCATGAGGAGCAGCTGAGGAGGCTGGGGTAAGCTGGAGAAAAGGAAGCTCAGGGGGAACCTCATTGCCCTCTACAACTGCCTGGAAGAAAGATGTCATGAAGTGGTCATGGTCTTCTACCATGTCCCAAGTGGAAGGATAAGGGGAAATGGCCTGAAGTTGCACTGGGAGAAGTTCAGATTGGATATCAGAATAAAATTTTTCAATGAGAGTGGTTAGTGGCTAGGTATTGGCATAAATTGCCCAAAGAGATGGTGGGGGTCACCATCTCTGGAAGCATTATTTCACTTAGCATTCTGACAAGAAGAAATAACTATTCATCATTTTGCATAGCAGCAGGTAACATATTACTCCAGATCTGTAAATAAATGTAACAGAATAGTTATCAGAGAAATAATTACTAGGACTGACAGTTGCTTCCTTGTTGATGTTAGGGGATTTATTTTCCAATCTTTCCTATGCCTCTCCAGTTCAGCTGCTTCCCTCATTTGACAGTTTTCCATAAAGTTGCTGATACCACAAGGCATTTGGAAGAGGGAATGTTTACAAAGCATATAAATAGATTGTGCTGTATCCAGAATAATTAGCTGTAAGCAAAGTAATAAAAAATGTGGAGAACTTACAAGTATGCCAGATGATTGAAAATCCAACATTTACTCAGATGTTAGGGATAGGTTGCATGCTGTAAGCACATAGGATAAATGCCACTGCATAATCTGAGGGAAAAAAAGTAAGCAATGAGCTATATCAGGTCTAAATGAATGTAATACATCTGAAATATCAATCAAGCCAGATGTTAATTTAGTTCATGACCCTGAAAATACATTTCTGCAATCTTATGCACAATGTGCAATGCAGGATGCATTTTCCAGACTATTTACTGAAAATTGAATGATTCTGAAATAAGAGTTTAAAGGCCTTAGAATTCTTCAGAATTTTGCCATTGCAATCATAGGTTCTGGGGAGAATTATTTCGAAAAAGAAGAACAGTAAGCAATGAAAGTATATCTCACTTCTATTGTGTAAGCAGCTAGTTCTTAGTGAAAAAACCCTGTCCCTCCTTGCCCCCTGCTGTTATGTTTTAAAAATTAATGCAGGGCTCCATCAGATCAATGTTTATTCCAGACAGGGAGTTTTGGCTGAGCTGCATCTAATGTCCTTGGCATGTTTTAAGTAGCAGTAGTATCACTGCAATGGAGATGACACACAGCATCTACAACAGCATCCTTCCTGATGGCAGAGGCACTTCAGGCTCTGCAGACAGGTGTGCAGGACTGGTTCAGTGAACAATGTTCCCTTTGGACAGTAGAGTCAAAGGCAAATGCAATTGAAAATGCAGTCACTACTGAGGTCAGCTGCTTATAGTTCTCATGTACAATCAATCAATGCTGTCCTCACTTAAATTTGTTTTCCACTAACTGGGCCAATTTTCATGATGCTGTCCTGGATTTGCACTAATGAGAAGAATAGAATCAGACCTGCTAAATTCCCTGAAAGTTGTTCTCATTTGGTTTTGGCTTTTTTCGGCTCCTCTAATAACAAGACATGTGACAAACTTATTCAGTAACGCTTCAGCCAACTACTGACAGTAACAAGAATAATTGAAGGAAGTATTACTGTTCTTCACAAAATATTTGTAAATGAGCAAAAATTCTTTACATCTGGCATTTTCATTTAACAGCAGGTACTTTTCATAATTTTCTAGGATAGTATGTCCATATGAGACAGGTATTAAACGATCCAACAAAAACAGTTGAGATCTACAAGGCATATTAAATACTGATGTCTGGCTTGGGACTGGGACAGAACTGAACTGGTGACAAAGCAAAGAAACCATCTCCCAAGATGCTGGATAGTAAAAAACCAGCATTAATTCATTTCCCATCTCATTTTCCATTGTGATTCAACAACCTTTTTGAAATGAGTGAATGTATCTCCTTGATGACTTTTCCAGCCTTGTTTTACAAGAGGAAATGGAAAAGACTGTGGTTGATGCATTAAAAACAAGGGGAAAGCTGTGTCAGCTTTGTCATGTTTCCTCTTAATTCTAGACAAGGTTGAACTCTTTTTTGTAGGAAGCTTATCAGAATGAGCAAGTATTACAAATATTCTGGAAATTAACAGTGTCTGGAAATTAACAGTGTGTGGCTGGTGACCTTTGATGGTAAGAAACTGTTCAAGAGGCCAGATACAATAGGAAGCTTGTACTAGCAAACATTGTAATTGACAAAGTTATTTATGTCTACTGATTTATGTTTTTGAGGAGGCTCTCCCCTTTTATGCTTCTTAAAACCAACATAAACTGTATGAGTCCTTCACTATTATAAACATGACTTCCATGAGAAGCTTCCCATCTGGGGAGGACGGACATGGCTGCAGTGACTATATCTCAGAGAAGGGCCATTACACTCAGACATTGGTACTCTGAAGGGTTTCCATTTCTGCCAGTCCCCCAGCATTGCTTTAGTAGAAAACACCATCACTGAGGCTTCAAATTCCCTTTTGCATTCATGTAAAGCAGCTTTACCCTAAACTAGAATCAGCCCCAGATGTCTTTACAGGAAATACTACACAGGAAAGAATGCATGGTGCTACAAAGATAGAAACCTTTTCTCTCTCTATCCATTTTCAAACCTGAAATTTTCCTTAGACGTAAAAAGACACATATAATTAAGGACATTGAGCTGGCTGTAGGGATACAAATTTGTAGCCCTGCTCTAAATTAGGCCATTGAAGCAGAAGTGGTAAGACAGACCACTAATCAAGGAGGAAACCATTTATAGCAGGAAGGAGGGGACATATCTGCCCCTAGATCATGAAGCAGCCTTGCACCTGCAATGCCCCCATTTCACAAGTGATATATTCTCTCCCTCTGAGCATTGCTATATATTTTGCCTGGAACATGTCTTCACCCAAATGCCCTTGGCAAGGGTTGGGTGACAGGAAGAAACACCTTCTGAATTTAGATAGTGTGATCAGGAGCTACAGTATGGCTGAAATGTTCACAGCCTCCCAGAACTTGCACTGAGGACATCCCAGATAGGTTCTAGGCTTAAGTGTGCAAGGCTTCCCTGAGTTCATTCTGGAGTTTGAGGGGGAAAAGGAGGTCACTGGCCTAAAAACTTTCACTGCAACACAAATTGCTATCAAATTACCAGCTGGTAATTATCAACTGGTGTTTCATGGCAGAAGAGGAATTTGTAAGGTAGCAGCTCCCCCAGCATTGTTACAGAGCCGTGTCCAGCTCCTCAGTGTGCAGATGTGGGGGCAGTAGTGGGGCAGTGACCCCAGTACAGCCCTGCTCAGCTCCCACACATCTGCCAGGCTCCAAACACCCTCCTACACCACTGCATTTTAGTGGAACTCCGCTGCATAGCAGTTCCTATATGAAGCTACAAGGAAACCAAGTGTGCAGCCCTTTTGATACTTAGAGACCAGGTAAGGCCAACTCAGTGAGAAAGGAGAAATTGTGGATATTTATAATTTTCCTCCTTTATGCAGGTGTAGGCTGACAAGGCCAGTGAGAGCATCAGAGTTGAGAAAGCTTTCTCTTTTACATAAAAGCCTGCACTATGCAGCTCTTAAATATGTAGTTTGCAATGTTGGATGGAAATACGCTTTGAGCTATCCATTTATAAGTATCATAGAATAATATTATCATATTTATAAATAAATATCATAGAAAAGAAAGAGAGGAAACAAATAAGGTTCAAAGTCCCCATTCATTGTGCAGTAGCAACTGCATTCAACCTCCACTAAAAACTGCAGGATGAAGCACATCCATTTCTCCCCAAAAAGACAGAAACAACCCTAGCCTCATTCTACAACAAATCAACTTTGTTCCAATATATTGTCCATACTAAGGAGGACACTCCAGCCACAACACATTGTAACAGCCTTACTTACACATCCTTCCTTAGACACACCCAAAATAGCTCCCCAGAACCAGCAGTCACCCATCCAAAGAGCAGCAGCTCCACAAGAAAACATCTCATTAGCCTCCCCCAACAAAAAGGGAGGCTGCTTGGGCTTGGAGGGTATATAGGAACACCAGGTGATTGTTTGGGGATGTTCCTTGTAATTGGAGAAAATACATCTCAGCTGGATCCTCATATGGAAGGCCATTCTGTATTTAACAATCAGTCTGTGTTTTATATTTTTCATATCTATGTTATTTATGTTTTTCTGGCTTATTGAACAGCAAGCCACATACAAAAGGGGGAGGGAGCACAGGTGTCATCAAAACCACATCACCTTCAAAAATTGCTGATATGGAGCTAAAACTTTTACCCAAGCAGTCAGCTTCCCTTTCCCCAGCTGGCTTTTTTGGAGGGGGGAGAATAGATATATTTACATTCCTTTTGAACTTCTAAATCAAGCTGGAAGGAGTTCAAGTGCCTGAGAGCAATTTATTGTGGATGCTGGGGGACAGGAAATTTGCATACACATTCCTGTTAATATGAGTAAGCAAGAGAAGGAGCCACGAGTTCCACCTCTGGGTAAAGCATGTCCAGCTTTATGCTAGAGTGATTTATGTGGTAAAACCATTTGCCTGTAAGCATCTTTTAAAGTAGAGTCAACCAGTGATAGTAAACCAGCTATTTAGAGAGGTTGCTTACACTCTGGTGTAAGCAGATGCAGCTCACTGTCTGTCCACCTCAGAGAGACCCTGTACCAATGGTGAACATGGGTCATTGCAAATGGCACCTTCCAAAGTAGGTTCAGAAGTAAACTCAGTAGTGGGAACCATCACTGTATCTTCCAGAATTATATATGACACTGTTGGTTTCCTGTACCTGCAAAAATCAAAATGCTTCTCTAAAAGGTAGTGTACTTTACTGTGCTGAATGACAGAAAAACAGGGTTTTGCACCATGTTCTCCAGTCCTGGGTTTGCTTAGCTAAACCAGATCTGGGGCTAAAATAGGACAATTGGTTGATAACCCAGGTTTGTCTCACTAGAGGTGATATTATTACTCAAAATGTAATTTTCTGAGAATATTTCTGAGCTGACAGGCCACTGTGTAGTGCCCAGAAAAGCCTGGAACACATGCTGTACATAGGAAGCTGCTCCCAAGCTTTTTTTCCTGGATCTTTTTGCACTTCTAAGCTGAAAGAACAAGAGATTATTCCATGCTGGGATGTTACCAACTTCACCAGACATGTTGTGAACCATAACTGTGCAAACTCTCCTCCTTGTGCCTCCCACCCTGGGGTCTGGCATCTGCTGTGTCTGCTGGCTGCCCTGAGGGATTTCTTTCCAGCCAGATGCCTCTGAGCTTTACACCAGGCATATATGACTTCCAGCTACAGACTTGATAATATCTAAACACCCACTTTTCACCTCTTTAGGTGAAATGGGTTAAGTCCATATGTTCAGTTTTTATTTCTCCACATTCTAGAGCACATAAATCCACACCAGATGTGTGTGAGAGGGGATGAACTCCTGTCAGACAGCGAAAAGCTGCGTCAGAGCCTGGCTTTACATCTGCAGCTGCTTCTGAGGATGCTTTTGAAGGGGCTGGTACCAGCTGGTGGTTCCATTCACAGGGCCCTGGGGGAGCAGCTCAGTGTCTGGACGTGGTCAAGGGCTGACCACCCTTTTCACATTTCACCACTGAGGACCTGAGAGCATCCTTCCTAAATATGATACCCAAAGGTGTATTTCACTGCAGGCCATGCCCTTTGGGATTCAGACTACTAGAATTAACGTACCAGTAAATTTAAAAAGTCAAATACTTTTTGGAGATGAAAGTCATATGAATCTTTTAACCCAAGTGAAAAACACATCACAGTTGATGACAAGACTCACATGGTAATTTCATATACCATTCTGCTCTCAGTAATTATTAATTAATAATTTTTTAAGCTCTTCTTTTTCTTTACTTCATAGATTTTTCTCTCCCTTTACAGAGTACAAAATTCTTAAGGAATTCCTTCCGCTGTAAAGATTTTTTTTTGTCAAGGGAGCATGTGTCTTTTATTTCCAGAACATTATATACAGATATATTGCCAAGCACTCGATTTTTTTCACAATAGGTAATAGCTTTAAAAAAAAAAAGTGCTTAAGACTTAAAATTAAATCTTTGAAACCAGTAAGAACATCAACAGGAGGTAGTTTTAATTAGAGAGATGTTACTAATACCAAACGGTCGGCAAAGATTCCACAAAAAAATGTTCCCTAAGCATAGTAAATTTTAATTATAATTTTGCTGAAAATTGAATATATTTAGATAGAATGCCCAGTGGAGGTAATGGTTTTGCTTACCACAGGATACACTTAATCAAACAAAAGTACTCCAGAAACACTCTTAAAGTGCCTTTATTTGACTGAGTCCATCTGGGAGCTCCACATATGTTAGGAATAAGATTTGCAGTTAATTGGCAAAAGCTTTAAAGGTTTGAGAAAGGTTCTTCTGTACAGAGGACATAATCCACATCCACAGAAAGTTATATTTGACTCACAGATACAGCTCCATCTTGAAGATGATCTCCTGCTATTGCCAGCAGAGCTGGAGCTGAGGTATCTGCAGCTGTCACACAACCCATTTGCTTGAAGCCTTTCAGGACTGCGGCTGCTCCTCCTGCACGTGAGGACGTGCAAGAAGTGTCACTGCCAAGGAACCCCTCACAGCAGCCGAGTCACTTTTCTTACATAGAACTTCTAAACAAAACAAACTCTTAGTAAAATAACATTTACTGGAGCCATCGGCTTATCCTAAGGACAGCAGAAATTTGCTAAATAGCTCTAACTCAAGAGGATGTTTACAGTTTAAGATTTGTTTAGCACTTAAGGTACGATTTGTGCCATATGTTCTCTTCCTTAGAGTTTTCCCCACAAAACATTTTTATTAGATGTGAAGCACAAGGAACTTACACATCTTCTCACTTCATTACAGTAACATCATCCTTCCAGGGCAATCTGTAACCAAGTAACATGTCCCTTGAGTTTTTTATCTGGTCTCTGGCAGTAGAGAAAAGTTGTACCTGATGAGCCTGAACTTCAGAAACCTGATCTGATAGAATGGAGCATGCAAAGAATATGGAACATGATTGGTTTTTCCATGACAGTCTGTATTCATACTGGGAGAAAACCTCCTTTGGAGACTGTTCCCAGCAGATAGCCTGGGACACTCAGTAAAAAGCAGAATGCTTTATGTTATGAATCCTCCTGAAATTGAAGCAGCAGTGGTGCATGAGTGAGCATAACTGGTCATGATTGCTCTGAAGTGAAAGGCTGAAGCTGTCAGTCACTATGGATGGGCTTTTACATTCTACTGAGCCTTCTTGAAGGACTGAGTGTTAATGGTTTGGCATACAGTGGAAAATCAGAGAGTAAGCCACAAAGGCACAGGGAAAAAAAGATCTGAAATGAAATAATGTCAGATTGACCAAGGAACTGCTTTTCTTCCATTTCTGAGTGAGATTTCACTCCCACAGCACAGCAAGTACTTAAAAATCCTTCTTGTGTCTGAAGAAAAGCTTTTCCTTTACTGACAGAGGTATATTTGTACTGGTCCTTTCTATTAGTTAATGCATTATCAAGAGGCATCCATGCAGGAAAAATAATGGGGAACTGAGGGTTTTTACACCAGCAGAATTTTAAATAATAATCCTGTAGGATATTTTCAAAATCATTGTGAGTACAGAAGCTGAACTTTTGGTTCACTGGGGGGAATAACAGGACAGCAATTAGATTTGAAAAGTCAGAGTGAGTAAATCAGACATACAATTCAGAACAAACAAACGTGGAAATATTTTGCTGTTTTTCTGATGTGGTTTTCAGACTACCCCCATGGGTTGATTATTGGATTGATGCCACTTAATGGCAAAAGTTTATACACAGCTTCTATTGTTTTGCTATTGTACCTGATGATTCTTTGTTATTCAGCAAGTAACGAAGTGGGCCTTGCAGGGGCCAGACTTGCAATGTTCCACTACATATTTCTGCTTACACTTCTTCTGAACCTGCCATTGCTATTTATGCATCCTGCCTTTGTGCAGAACCTGCTCCATCCACACCCTTCTCCACCAGAAAGAAATGGGAGACTGTTTGGAAGGGCTTTGCTTTATTTCAGATATCACTGACCATAATCAGTAGATAAGAAAGAGCACCTTTACTCTCTGGTGAAATGGAGTCAGCAGTTTGGCTCAAAGCACAGTTCAGCAGCAAACTTGATAACTGTTATTCCTTTTAATTCTAGCCTATTCTTAACACCCTCTTGAAAGTGTACGTGTATTTTTTTGAGCAACTTCACTAAAAATAGATCAAGGGTGCTAATTTGGCTATAAACATAATGCATCTGGCATCTTTGAAGTAAGTTGTTTAATGATTTCACTGAAATCAAAGCAGCTAACTGTTAATTAAGCATCTTCATTTGGTGGATCACAGCCTGTAGAATTAAAACTGTGAATAGTAAAATGAAAGAAACACAAAAGAGTTTCTTTTCATCTGGAGATTTTCCCCAGAATGAAATCACAAATGCTTCATTGTGTTTCATAAACTGATAGAAGTTCAAAGCAAACATGACACACACATTGTCCTTATTGGATAAAATATCAGTTATTCAATCAGATATAGTTAGTGGCTATGGTAATTCCACAAGAGTGCAAGAGTGAATCAAAATAGCAAGTATGGTAATCATACACAGCGACAAAAATGTTTAGACTTTCCTTGGAGCACCATTACTACTAGCGGAAAATAAAATTCAGCATTTTACTATGCAAAGCCAGAAACAAAATAAACAAGATGTTGGGAACATTTAAAAAGATGCAAGTTTCATTTACTATGCAGCTGTGCCCAGCTGATTGCCAAGGATGTATCTCTACTTACCAGGGGGTAGCAACAAAACCTGTTATTTACTGTATTTCCAGTCAAACAGGCTGCAAAATCTGCCTGCAGAGAGGAGTTGGGGACTCAGGACCAAAGCAAAGCACCTGCACAGACCCTGATGGGATGGGGTCCCTTGGGTTCCCTTGCTTCAAGTGCAGAAACTGTCCATGGCCTGGGTCCTGCTGCCACACTGCTCAAACTCTGAGAGCTGAGAGAAATGAGTAAATAACAAGGAATTAGTCAGCACTATATTTCACTTGATGTAAATTTATATCCTTCATTGCTCATATACATCTTTAAAAACTGGGTGCTGCTGAAAATGCCTGCCAGTTTTGTAGTAGGAAATTTGCAAAAGCTCTTAAAAACGTAACGCATATGTGAGTGCTGCTTTGAATACTAATCCTAAATGGAGACCATACTTCTCCACCAATTATTTGATAAAGTTTTATTCTCTGGACTCTTTGGGAGGATTTTTTTTCATATCAACCTTCTTTATTTTATATAGGGGAAAAATGTGCATGAGCTCTGAAAAAAAAAAAAAAAAATATATATATATATATATATATATATATATAACTCCATATGATGGTTAAAGGAAATCTATAGGAACCACTCATTGATGTTAAGCATACAATTTTTTAAAATTAACATCTGGTAAAAATGAATATGACACAAATCACATATAGTCTGAATTAGCTTTTACTTACTGCAGAAAAGGCATTGATATATAGTGTAATGCAGAATGGAGAATAACCAGGGTTTTTCCCATTCATCTGGAGACCTTGTTACAGCTTCCAAACTTTTCACAGGTGATACTTGTCATGGACATTTTTACAACCACTATTATCACAAGTTATTAATAATATAGAATAATAATTTGATTGGATGCTGTGATATAGCAACCTAGAGAGTTTAATTGTGGTACCCCTAGGAGAGCAACTGGGGTTTAGAAATTTGAACAAAAACAATCCTCTCTGGGAGTTAAGTCAGATAAAAGACAGAAATAATAGTGTGCTTTTTCATTCCCTTCCCTATTCCCAGTGCTAGTACTAAAACAATACCTCCAAGAATATTCCTGCCTAAGCCACCATATCATGATGATGTGAAACCTTATTGTGCAGAAAAAAAATGAAAAGTATGCAAGTCAAAGGATAATAAAGGATTTCCTGAAATTGAATCAAACAACTTCCCATTGAAGGTATTTTGCTGTTGTACTTCTATGGTAAAGTTGGTTGCTTTCATTATCCCTTCTGAGAATACAGACTATCAACACCCTTAAAATAATTCTGGTTGTGCAAGTATTTCTATAACAGAAATGTCTGTGGACAAGGCAGGCTGTAGGGCTGTCTAGAATGGAGGGTATCTTTAATGAACATATCATGACTAACAAGGCATTTAGGCATGAGACTAACAAACAAGCAGCAATAGGCACTTAGTTTCATTCCTAGTCTGTTGTATTTCTGCTTTAGATGACTAGAAGTGCATTTTGAAGAGACCTACTGATGCAAGCACACAGCTGAAGAGGCCATAGAAACCTTCCCCAAGCTTGTAATGAATGACAATTTCTTAAGAAAAGTTATACCAACATTTTCCAAGGTATAAACTGAATCTTGTGTATGTGCATTGCATGTCCACTGAACATCTAACATATGCCTATGATTAGAAAATGCAAAAATTCTTCAAAATTTGGGATTTCTTTGGAATGGGAAGGAAGAAACCAAGGTTCTAAGTTCATCCAGGGACTTATTGTTTATTTTTGAGGGCTGATTCTTGGTCTTACTGACTGTGATGAACTCTTTGTGACTGAGAAAGAGAGCATAGATATTTCCACTTTGTCTGGTTTACTCTGGTTTCCAAGCCCTCCAGTCCTGAAAGTCTATTTGAAATTGTGAGGATAGCAAAGAAGCTTTGCAGATTCGAGCAAACTGTGCTTCCTTGAGAAAAACTTCCCAGCCACCACTGATGATGCAAGAACAGAATATCCTGTGCCAAGGAAGAGCAAAGGGATGCTCAAATGCTCCTGGCTCTTTTTGATCCTCAAGGCAGGAAGAAGGGCTTGGGTTATTTGCTTACCATGGCTGGCTTTGCCTGGGGCACAGGGCATGTCTTTGGTGGGGCAGGACAGTTTCTCAAGGGTCAAACAGAGTTCATCAGGGAAATGAGTGTTCATGTCTCTCCAGCACTTTTTCTGGACACAGTTTTCTGGTCTTTTTGCAACATTCTTGTACCTTTTATTCAACTCGGTGCCCTGGTAGGAAAGATACAGGAGATGTATGTGCTTTAGCTGCTGACACTGAAAGCTGTAATTTTTCTAAAATTAGGATCAGTTCAGTGCAAGAACAGCTTTACAAGGGTTCTTTGTCTTATGCATGAAATATAGATAGTCTCAAAGCTAATAGAAGCAAATGAGCAAAGTTGATGTACGTGAGTATTTAAGAACAATAAAGTAGAATAACAGGGAAGCAATTTCTTCCAGGGTATTGGCTATGAGTTTGGGATTTTCTGTGTGCCTTATATAAAGTTTTACTGTTCAACAAGAGTAAAATTTTTGTCTACTTTTACCAACTCACATCATTACCTCCTCTCCTTTATAAGATCAATATACTCAATAAGAAGGGTTTCAGCTAATGAGTTCAATATAATTGAAAGGCTATTCAACATCCCTTTTCTTGAGCAGATGCTCCAATGAGTCTACCCCAATTCATCATTTGGTTTCACAGAGTTTAAGATTATGTTAAGAACTACAACCACCCTGATTATTTGTTTAAAGGAGTCCAATTATAGCCTCTTTGAATGTTTTAGTACCTAGAGAATAAAACAGCTGTCAGCAATATGTTCTTCTGAGTGGCTTTCATATGAACACTCAGTCTGGTTGTAATTTTAAAAATACAGTCACAGTCAATTGTCACCCACAGACAGGTGTGCAGTCCAAATATAAATTTTATATTTGCCAGTACATATGCAAATTAAATATGAAAAGAATACTAAATTTTACACAGTGGAACAGTAAGAGCTCTAAAATTAATATCAAGTGCCTTGACACTGTCAGATGGTTACCAGGTGCCTTACCCTATGAATTTCTCATTATTAAGGACATATTTAAGAAACACGATTTGTCGTGCAATATGTCACCAAAATTGCCAAATTCAGACATTGAATTATGCAGGGTAAAATTTGTCATGCTGGACAGATTTAAGTGGCTTAATGCACGGATATTTTTTGTCCCATGGGCTCTGTGAGCACTTAATACAGACATTTTGAGGTAAGCTGAGGATTCCTGAACAGTGTCACTAAGTAAAAAAGTGACACCTCTGTATATGTTTGGGTTGAATAGATCCACAATTGTCTACAGTTCAGAATAAAATGAAGTCTCGGCTCCAGAAACAGTTTTTTTATTTTGCATACCGAGAGTAGAAAAGTGTCCGGCAAAGTCCTGGCCATGTTGATGTCAGTGGCAAGACCCCTATAGAGTTTTAATAAATGCCTGTCCACTGACTTTAAAAGTAACCATTATAGTGTCAAAAAATGTTTTAGATAGAAACTGAGCATAGGAGTAGGAGTTACATCATTTAATATAACACATTGTGTGAATTAAAACTTACTTTTGTCTTTATTTCTGCTTAACTAACAATAATGTCAGAGGATGTGTGGAAGAAATGGTGTAGAACTTCCAAGTAAAGATACTGAAGTACCCATTGAGTCTCCTTTCTCATGAAATAGTGCAAAAACATTGTTTTTAAAGAAGGATGGGAGGGTAGGTTGAGGAATAAAACCAAACATTCTAAGATATTTCTGTATGAGAGTATGATTTCATTTAGCCAGGAATAGTGGGCATGCCAGACAAAAGGAGTGTATTTTGACATGAGGGCACAATAGCTACAACCACAAACATCCACACTCTCACTTTGCTCACCACCCCCTTTTTTAAAGAAGGTTTTGTCCATGCCTGGGATTCATTACATGTCTGCACATTTCTGATCCAGCACACTCGTTATACAAATGTGGGGCTGGGAATCACCACCATGTGTACTTCCATCTCTAAGCACTGGAAACATTTTCCAGTCACAGTGGCTGAGAGCACCTTCCATGAGCAACACCATCAAAAGCCATGGCAGAGACAGAATAAACACAGCAGTTTACTGATAGCTGTTGATTGCTTTGAAGGAAACTCCTGGGACGGGTAGTGACCCAGAAACCTCTATTATTGGCCTATGATTTTTAATTTAATAAAATTTTGATAAGGCCAAGTTAATCTTGAGTAATGTACTGGTATGGAAACAATCTAGTTCAAAGGATGATTAATCTGTTCCAGTGTGATAAATGTTAAGCAAGGATAATTAATTCCAGATTTTTAGATTCAAGAATTTAAGCTTCTACATGGCTAATCAAATACATAAAATGGTAAGATAATGCAGGAAGTCTGATCACATCTCACATGCCCCACCAGAAGCCTCACCTATCATAAAAGAAATAATCTTACTCTTGAAGCAAATTGACAGCACAGTCAGACAGTGCATCTAAAACTATCCACATCCAGCCGTCCATTCAAAGCATACTGGTAGAACATTCACCTCAGAAAGACTTCTGTAATCCACATGTTCTTTCACACGACTTTGCAAATGCATGTCTTCATTTTGATCTCTGGTTGGAAGTATTAAAAAAACTAGATCAAAGTAGATGTCAAATCATCAAAATCTGGAATCAAACCTTGCAATGTTGGACATAAAAGAATAGGAAAACCCTGAAAGTTTGGGATGATCCTGAATATTAAGGAGATTGGTAAAGAATACACTGTGCAGGGGCAGTTGCTGCTGTAGTCTACATGTAAAATCTGGGCTACTTGGGTTGAGGCAAATAGGAAAATTATCACCAGAGAATAATTAATGAGTTCACCCTGAGGAATTTTTGGCATGATTGCCTTTTTTCTGATACTTGATTGGCCAAATTACAACTGTCATTGAAATTTGCCATTTTTGAGAAAAATGAAATGGTTGTTTGAAACACTCTTCACTGTAGAGTCATATAATGCTTATGAAGTGCATCATCCAGAATTTCTGAAACTTCCACAGCTGATGGAAATAGCAACATATAGAGCAAAGACAAAATTAAATTGAGCAACAAGTTTTGGGGCTATATTACAACTTCACTTGGAATAGACTATTCAGGTATTAGACTCTCATGTGTGCAAAGGTGACTCTAATGTAACTCCAATCTGACTTCCAAAACAGGTTTTAGAAAATTATTTAAAACTGATTTTTTTTCTGCCTGGAAAAAATTTAGAAGAGAACTTGAACTCCCTTCTTGTCTGTTCATAAATATCCATGTGAAGTTTCTCCTGAACCACAATCTTAATAAAACCAGACTTAATAGAAGAAGGAAATTTATTTGAAATGGAAAGAAACTGGATATTTTTTCCACTCTCGCAAAGGATTTCCACAAATACTTGAAAGATCCTAAATTTGGCTCTTTCTTCAGATTTCTCCAGATTTTTTTCCTCTAGAAAGAGAGTGAAATGTTGATACAAACCAGTTTGTGTTTTTTAATATACTGATTTTCTCAAGGAGAGAGAAGAAGGGGAAATGTTACTATGGAGGAACAGCAAACATCCTGAGAACAACCTGAAATGCCAACTTAGCATTTTTGCACTTCAAAAACATCTTTGACTTTTATAAACAGCCATGATGGTAAAATTGAGGCTGTTAAAAATACATGGTTTACTTCAGTAGTTTATAATTCACAGTGGCATTTAGTGGGTGGAGTTGTAAATTAGTAAGTGGACTGTTGCCACAGCAGAGTAGGCTGCTGCTCGGCAAAGGAGAAGCTTTGCTAAGAATAGGAATGTGGTCACGATGATAATGAACAAGGGCTCTGCATGCCTGAAACGCTGATGGGAGATTGGGAGATGTTTGTTGTTGGATGTATAACAGCTGCTCTAGAAATTAGATGTTATCAAAGATCTGTTTGAAAGATTGAACTGGATGAAAAGCATGCTAAACTTAACCAGTAAGACCTGGTTTCAATTTTTAGTGGCAGTACCAAAAGGCAGAATGGCACATTAAATATTTATGTTGTCGATAAATTGGAAGGTACAGTTTTACAGCCAACAAAATGCTACGTTTATTCTGCTGCAATAGGGAGGCAGGATTGCAGCAGTCTCTACAAGTGAAAGGACCTTTTCCCTATTGCTCTCAAATTAAGTAGATTAATATGCCAAGAAAGCATTTCAGTATGTTAATCAGGTATTTGATCTGGTCTGTCAAACACTCAAAGAAAAAAGCCAGTTACTTCCTGGAAACTATATTAATGTTCCAAATAAACCCAGCTTTTTAAGGGCACTAGATTTGTCTGAGGGAGGATGATATACTTACCACTAGGATGATTTGCCTTTGGACTCTTAGTAGTTGTAACAGCCTTATGAAAGGCTGAAATCCAACAGCACTATACCAGAAATCCTGAGTGAAGGGTGCTGATAGATATGGATGGCATATAAAACATGCCACCTTCAACTTTTGGAAACTTTACTACTTAGTGACCCCCAAAACCAAGCATAATTAGTCTACTTCTTACTATAAAACTGTGTCACTTTTCTATGTGACGCAGACAGTAAAAATAAACTGCTTTAAAGAAAATAGTAGAACCCCAAAATGCAGTCAGATCAGTACAGCTGTATCCAAGAATTTTGTGGCACAGCACACATTTCTGTACTGCAAAATGAACAAGGCAAGAACTAATTTAGCTATACATTACACCGTTACTAAAATACAAGCACCAATCTCAAGTAAATGCTAGATCCTTCCATAATTAGACAAAGTTTTATTATTTTCTTTACTAGAAAGAAATATTCCACAGTAACTAGTCACAAATGAATTTTTTAAATGGAAAATATATAATAAGGTAACAGCAAATCAAAAAGGAACTGAGTAAAAACAAATTATCTTTGTGACAATCAGCCCTATTTCTAAGGTAATGGAGAACCATAAAAAGAAACAAAAGCAAACTAAAAAGGTAAAAAACAAAATCTAATTTCCTGGATAGTAAAAATATAGCCTGAAATCAAGCTACTGTACATCCTTGCATCATGTCCCAATGCAAAGTTTTGCAGTATGAGCTTTGGAAAACCACTCATGCACTGGACTGAACAATTTATTTCTGAACATTTTCCTTCATACATGATGACTTTCAAAAAGGTTTTGGTATTTTATAATTAGCACAATCAGAACTAAATGGATCCAAATATTTCTGTGTGTGTAATGCAAACCCCCCAAATTTAAAATAAATATTTGCTATTAACGTCATAGAATAAATGACAACTTTATTTTTAAAAAGTGCACAGAAGCAGATCATTAACACACATCAATATTTGTTAAGATGGATAAGCATTTGCAAAAAAAAAAAAAGTCTGTATTCAACTTATTACTAATAATCAACAATGAAATAGAATGGCTATTGTCTATGCAAAAACAAACATATGTTTTTGGTCAAAAAATATGTATTACTAAAGTATGCATTGTAAATCACATATATTTAACTGAATGTACTATTTTTAAAAGACATATCGTAGCATATATCTATAAAACTAATTAGAATTTAGAACTGAAACTAAATTCAGAATTGTTTCTTATATTAGCCCTGTATCAGCTGAATATTTATATGTGTTTTACCTGAGGCACAAGTCAATCTTACTGAACAGCAGCTCCTAAACTCAGACAAATACTTAAATATCTCACTAGAGATGTGTCGCCAGCACATTCACAGCTTAAACTATGCCTGTATCTAAAAAAAATTCCTACTTATATTTATAAAATATTACTGTAGCATATTCCTGAGCATAATGGGATATAGAGAAAAATGGCTGGATGGGACAGCCTTATGGTGGCAACTCTCTCATGTAGTACAGCAGTGTGGGCTAAATTGGTGCTACACTTCAGGGGGAAAAAAGGGAAAGAACCTAATGATCTCAATTTTTGCCCCTCTTAACAGGTTAGATATCACTGAATTGAAAGAATCTGTGATCACCTGCATTTATCATGGGCTAAAAGGACTCAGGCAAGATTTTACAGCCCAGGATATTCAGAGACCAATTTTGTGTGCATAGCCTGATATACACACCTGCTGCTGCTGTCATGCACTCGGCCTTTGCACTGCTGTGCCATGGATAACACAATGGGTCATACAAGGAATATCAGCTCCATTCCCCACGTGTGACCAGCCAGTAGGATATATAGTAATGACTGACTTGCTTCTCCTGCCCACAACAGATGTTTTCCTAGGGAAGAATTAACATTATGGAATTTAATCTGTCAAAATAGTGCAAGGCCTCAACGGCTTTGCCTCCAACAAGACTGGGAGGCAATCTTGACAAGTTTCTTTGCCATAAAATAGATTAAATAATTCAGTCAAACATTGTTATATATGCATCTTTCAAAAACTGCACATAATTCTGGATGCTTTGGGTCTTGTTCTCTGATTTCTGTAGGTTGTTCTCCAGTTCTTTCAAACGTAGTTCATGATGCTTCTCATTCTAATGAAAAAAGAGAAATGCATAGAAAATTAGAAACAAAATATAAATCAATCAAAATAATAATCTAAGACACAAATTACCTATTTTTTTATAGCTTTATTTGCTTGTAAAAGTTTTCAGAGGCTCCACAAAAGCAAAGGTGCTAAAAAAGGCCTCAAAAGATTGAAGATTTAATTTATGTTCAGTAAGGACCAAACTGAACATATGTGGATAGACTTAAAATCAAAAAAAGGCCTACAATAATTTATAAAAATAGTAAATTCAGATTACTGTCATTAACTCAGGAAAAAAAAAGAAGGTATCACTACATCATTATGGGATTCTTATGCATAAAATCAAATGTAGATATGCTTCCTGAACACAATTTTTCTGAGGGAAATTTCAACTTCGCACTTTTTTTAAAATTTTTGACTTGTTGTGAAAACTGTACTGATTAAGATTTGTAAACTCAATACTCTTAAAGTGATTTAGTTAGCCTGGACATCTGTTAGGTTGATGGGAAATGTCAATGTACAAAGTGTATTATCAAGCTAAATTAATTTACTGTTCTGAAAAGTGTGTATTGACTGTATTAATAGTGCATTTTCAGTAAATGGAACTTGTTTTTGTAAATGGTGACAAGGTAAGTGATTTGTTAAATCACTAACAGCACTATTTACTCACCTGGTGAAATAAGCAGAGGAGTTGTTTTTTTTCTTCTTGCCTCTTTCTCACTTCAGCTTCAAGAAGTAACAGTTTTGTCTGAAAGGCTTGCTCTTTGAATGACATTTTTTTCTGTTCTTCAGTTAGCTATGAAAGTAATGAGAGAGAAAGGATATATATGTTATATATATACACATATATATTTATAAATTATCTATATAATACATATATATTTACTCTTAAACCCAAATCAGTTCATTTTCTTATCTCTTAATATTAATAGCTCTATTTCCTATTCTTTCATCTAATATTTATTTCCCATGCCCAGGACTTAAACGAATCTGTAAAATAGTCTGGCTAAATTTGAAGGCTGTTTCAATTTGGAAAAAAATGTAACAAGGGGAACCCTTTTCAGCTTATTTTCAAGTCAAGTCAAAATTTTAGCTTTTTCAAAACCAAAGAAATATCCTTAGGCAGTGTTGTCAAAAATCATATGGTTATTTCTACATTATTAATCTGAACTTATAACTTCATGCATTTTTTCTGATTAAACTAATATAATTCACTACAATCTAAATTTCTACATTTCCTCTTGAATTTGATTTACTGTTTGCATAATTTCTACAAATGACAAAATTCAGCTTAATACAGAAAGAATGCAAACTCCTCCTCTAAAAAGAGAAGGACTTAAACACCAACGTTCTTGTGGGCTTTTATAACAAAGAAAATAAAAGGTAAGATTAAGTTTTTGTACAGAAAATTTTTGCTCTGTGTGTGGGATTTAATATAAGGTGGTTAAAGAATTTTGATTTGTCAATTAAAAAAAAAAGATAATAAAATGTTGGTCAATTGAAACTTGTTATTTATTTCCATAGGATCCAAACTTGACAAAGAAATTGAATTGTTCCATCCATATTTAAAACATGCAGAAATTCACAGTAACTTTTTCATATTTCTCCCTACAAGCAAAATAGTCTCGTCCCATAATTTTTTCTCAAGCTCATTTTTAATGTTATTATTAAATAGAAAGTAGCAAGCAAGATTGAGAGATGTATTAAATCACCAATACCATTTTTCTCCCTTCTTCCAAAGCAGCTTCAAGTTGTGAGGTTAATGCATTATATTCTGCCATTTTCTCTTCAAGCTGCAATTTACTGCTCTGAAGACTCTCATCTTCTTTTCTGAGCTGATAAGCAAGTTCTTCATTCTGATGTTCCATCTCTCCTAATTGCCTTTACACAAAACAGATTGGTGCATTATAATTCACTATTGCAGAAAAGCATAGGAATTAATTTCGATCAGATTTTTCTAGTTACCTTTGAAGATCTTCATATTTCTTTTGAATGTTACAGATCTCTTCTTCTAAGCAAAGATTGCCAGTGGAAATTACACTATAATTATCCTGTGAAAATGACAATATATTCTCTAGTTGAAGAGGCTTTGTACAGGATCTTATTGGAGTAAAGTAAGCCTGTCTATTAAAAGCCATCAAAAAATTTAACTGTAATTTCAGATAAATACAATGCTTATTCAGACAAATGCTATACTATAATCAAATAAATGTTATCTTGTATTATTTTACCTTGTATAATTATCATAAATCAGTAAAATACAGCCAAAGTTGGTGACCAAATAAACACTTTAAGGCTGAAAATCTGCTATGTAAAAAAAGTCTTAAAAAACTCCATGCGATGCGCAAGCAGCCTTGTGTATTAGGAGCTGGTCAGGTCTACCTGACCAGCAAAAAAAGGCTCCTTCACAATACAGTCACAGGAAGCACAAAAATAACACTGCATATACATAGAGTTTTCATAGGAGAACAGTGTAGCACTGGCAAAGAAATTCAGAAAGGAGAGAATATCACAAAAGACAATCAAGTTCATGAGAAGAGATATATCAACAGCAGAAAATGAGGGAAGCAAGAAGACAGTTTTCTCTTGCTCAGCATCCAGAGTGCTAAACTTTCATGTTTTCCTTCAAATCTCGGTAGCAATGAGATTACTGCTCCTTCTACCACCCATCAACAGCACGTTAGCAATAAACAGACATCAACAGCCTGTGGGTGCCATCATTCAAAGGGGTGACCACCACCATTCATTGGACCACCTCAGTGAACGACATTGGACTACAACTACTCCCATCCAGCAGCTTGAGCTAATCTGCCTGGTCGTGTTTATCAGAATTACAGGCTGTTCTTGTAGCAGATTGGTAATAGCAGAAATTAGTCCAGCTGAACCCAGGAGAGGTTTTCTGCAGTGAGAACAATTTTTTCAAAATGAATTTTCCTAAATTCTGGTCCTAAGGTCAAGAGTAAATGACATCTATCACCAAGACTTAATGATGAAATTCAACTGCTGTTCCACCAGACTAGTGATTATATTCCCAAATATTTTGCTGTACTTAAGAGGGTCTTCTGCACTTTTTCAGGAAAACATGTAGTTAGATTAAAATTACATACATAATTTTATATGTATAAATTTTGTACCTCAAAATTAATTAATTATTGCTTAAGTACTTGAAGATTTAAGAGTTTATGAACATTTCTGGAAGAATCAGAAATCAAGAGCAATTTATATTACGTTTTCTATAAAGTCTACAGGACCACAGACATTCACTCAGTAGTTTTCCTACTGACACAGCAGGATGATTAAGCCCCTTTCCCACCCTTCTAACTTAAAAACCTTTGATATTTGTGTTCTTCTAACTTAAAAGCACATTAAAAACCAGACAAAAAACAATAACAAAAAATCCCAAACCTACCCTGCCATTATAATTGACGTCAGAGAAAAAAAGATTCAAGGAAAATCCATTTCCAGGCTTTAGAGAAAATACAAGCATTAATGTTAAATACAATTAAACATTGCAATTATCCTACTAAAGAATATTTTTAAAATACTTAATCAACTAAAACATTGCAATAATTAATATGTTATACATCACCAAGAATATAATTTATCTGATTAAATATTTTATGGCTTATAAATTAGCCATTAAAAGCAAAACTAATGTAGAATTGAATTATGCTACTAGATATAAACAATATCTGGACTTTCATTTATATCCAGGCAAGAATTCTGCAACACATCTCAGGACATCAGTATTCAAAAAGATCAAGAATATACTCATTCTAAAAGTAACAAGTCTGGCCACATAATGAATTCACATAATTACAGTTGGCAACAGCTTTATTTGCATTGTGCTGTTTCCACAGAAGTTTTTGATTTATGAGGAAAATAACAAAGGAAACCTTGCCACTGTCACAAACGCCAATAGTAAAAAATGCCCCAGAGACTTTTTTCCACATAATTTTCTCATTTATCTTTAGAAATCATCATGTTCTAATCACCTGAAGCTCCAGCTCCCCAGGGGTTTTGCATTTCTGTGCAGAGATCCTTTCCCAGAACAGAAGATTTTGCTGGTTTTCCTCAGCTGCTTTCAGCAAGTCACAAACATGTTCTAACTCCTTTAACTCAGCCTCCATTTTGTCCCTCACCTGCATAGTACCATCACAGGAGAAAAACGTAAGTGGAAAATCCTAAATTAATTGTTGTCATACTTAATGGATTTTCATGTAGGTAATAAAGCTAAAATTCTATACAAGTTACATAGCACCTATTTTATAAAATGCTGACAGAGATACAAGTTCTGTTCTGATGCTTAAGAATGCGCTGTGTTCCACTGTTCAGCTCCATCTGCTAAAAAATGTATAACTCATCTCTGTATGGAGTCTCAATTTTAACTGCTAGTTTTAAAAAAACACTTATAGTAGGTTTGCTTCCATACACAACTTTCACAACTGTTCTGTCAAAAAGATAAAAAACAGCAAAAAACACCAGCTTTAGACAGCAGTCAGTAAAACTCTCAGAAATCTAAAACCAAGAGACAGTACCTTCTGACTTCTAATAAGATCACAAAAATGTAGAAAAGATCTGTATCCTACAGAATTTTTTGGAAACATTCTTCATTACTGCAAACCTTACCTTATATGCTTCTAAGTGTTTGTATTCTCTTATGTTTTTGTTTTCATTTAAGACTGCTTCATATCTGGATTTCAATTCTTCTACTGTAATTTGTGTTTTTCGTACCTAGGACAAACATACATTTTTCACATACATTTGCAAGGTCCTTCATTTAAATGTAGAAAAGATAGAATAATTAGTATGAAGCATAAAGGAAAATATTTGACTTCTAAACAGTATCTCAAAGTTTGTCATTATTTGAAGTTATTTTCATTATCCTACTTGTCACAGCAAGTACGAAAGGGTTACCAGGTAAAGAGCACTGTCATATCAGCAGTATGTTATCGACGATGGAGAATGAGCTACAGTTGTGCTGTAGAAGCACAACTCTTCTCACACCTCTCTCCCCACATAACAGCTATCACTGACACCACCTCCCATCTGGAGTCACTACAGCCCTGAGCTAGGGAATTTGTCCACTCACTGCTTGAGGCTGGCTGTTACCTGGAGCTACATCTACCATCTTAAATCTGACAGCAACTCTAGTTGTGATGATGCATTCCAAAGACAAGACTCTCTGGCTCTACTCTAAATTTTGTATCATGTCTTTCTTTTCTCTTGCCAATGATTTAAAAAAGAAGCAAGTGAAGAGTATCAGTGAAATTGTGTTTATAATATAGCAGAAATAGACACATTTGAATCAATGTTCTAAAATTTCTGTGTGAATAAAGCCAAATATAAAATATGAATTGATAAAAAGTCCATTCTAAGTTTGGTTATTTGTTTCACTGGTATTTCTATGTGGATTTACCTACTGAAATAAAAGAACTTGTATAACCCTATACTTATAACCTAAACCTAACCCTAACCCTAATATATATTTCTTGAATGAACTTGAATTTCTTGAACTTACTTGAATACTGATATGCTCTTCGGAACATGAAGATAAAATATGGCCAAGCAGAGGTAAAATATCATCAGTATATCCACTGAAGACATCAGACTCAAACTTTTAAAATATCTAGTTTACTGAGTCACTAACCCACTTTTCAGGAAGCAAATCTTGTCAAAGCAAGCTTGCTTTGTTGTTGGCTTCAATGAGCTTCAAGTGGGCTTCACACAATTCAGTACAGATTATGCGTACTCGTAACAGTGTGAAGACTATTCTTTGATATGGAGCACTTTCTTCTTTCATACTTAATATTACGAAAGTATTACAATCCCCATAACAACAAAACAGATTTCTTACAAACAAAACCTTTATAATTTCCTCAAAACAGCTTACAGATTTAAAAAAAACATACTTGAAGATTTCAAAGATAGTAAATCACCTCATTTTTACGCTGTTCCACAAGGTTTTCCTGCAGCTTTGCTTTTTCTTGCAGATGTAGCAACTCATATTCAACAGACAGTGTCCTTTTCTCCAATGTAGCAAGGGAAGCCTTGACCAAAAATAGAAAATATAAAAATTTTAAAAGTGTTACCAAAATAACACATTCTACAATAAGACATTACAAGCAAGTGACTTGCTGGCACCAGGAAGAGCGATGTAAGTATTTTTCCTGTCAAACAAAAATGATAGTCTATAACTAATTTTTCAGCCAATGAGAACACTTGTATCAGATGAGAAATACAATAAAAAACTGGTAAACTCTTTTAAAATTGAAATTAATAATTGAAGTAAGCTCATTTCTTTAATTTGAAAGTTTAACAAACATAGAAGAACAATTTCTACTTAAGCAATTGCGCTGTTATTGACAGTAAAATAAACAGCAGATATATCATCAGACAATCCTGTTCCTACCTTCGCCATAAATTTGCCCTGGAAAATTTTCAATATCTCATTTGTTCTTACTATTATAAATGGATGGCAAACTTTATTCTTCAGGTCTGGGGTCTCTGGACAGAAGGTCCAAAGAGAATTAACATGGTTATTTCATTAATATATGAGAAATGTAGAGCTGTTCAATAATAATTTATAATCTCACCTCTAATTTTTTGTTTTCAAGGTGAATCTTTTCATTTTCAGAGTTAACAGAATTTAGCTTTCCAAGAATTTCCTCTTGTGAATTTCTTCTCCATTCCACCCTTCTTTCCAGGTCTTCTATCAGGCCTTTGGTCTGCCTTGTTAGACAGGCAAGAAGTTCTCTATAATACACAATGCTTCCAAAGCTCTCTCTATGAAAACTAAATTGAACCTTAACACATTCTCCTTCATCGTATATATCTATGTATGTGTATATTTATATAAAAGGGGGAATGCATTTATACATCCAAAGAAAGGACTATCTACTTATATTCTGAAGTAAACTCTCTGTAAGAGGAGAGCTTCTACTCCAAGGAAGGGGTCTTAGCTCAATTATAGAACACCAAATTATACTTCCAAGAGAACTATGCATATGCACACAAAATGTAATTATATTGAATTTATAGAGCATATCACATAATGTTCTACTAAGAACATTCCTTAGCAACTTTAGGAATGTTACTTCCCATTACTAAAAGCAGAAAATTATGCTATGCCACACCACTTTTTTTTCTTTTTTTTTAGTTAATAAAGTTCACAAAATTTGTTTTGCTGTTTAGGCAGCCACACATTTCTTAGTAGAACAAGTCCTGTTAGAATGGCACATTTCAAGCAAAGACTTGTATTTTCAGCTGAAATGAAAACAGCAAAAACCAGCTGGAAGCAGAATGAGTATTTGTTCTTTCTTAGATGCCTTCTTATACACACTGGACCAACACTAGGCTAAATGGATTTCTAGACTGATGTGGTCTACCTGCATGCTGGTTAAATTTTAAAATCTGCTGCAAGTATTTTCAGAAATGCCAGATTTTCTGGAACAAAACCAAAATATTCAAGCCAGTTTAATGTGAGCTGTTGAATACTTGAGTATAAATCAAGTTCTTTGTAAAATAAATGTTGTCTTCGACCTAGAGTAAAGGCAACTAAAAGTTTCTTTTGCTGATTTAATTTATAGTCCATATTTCTAGCAACAGAAATGGTAAAAGGAAATTTGTCATTGTCTGCCCCAAAAATAGTATATCCTTCATGTACATTAAGATTTGGCTTTGTAGTTTGAACAAGGTTGGATAATTTTGTTTTGCTTTTCCTTACATGAGTGAATTGTTCAAAAGGTATGTGAGAGGGACCCTTCTCTATCCTCTACTGAGGTGGTACATTAGTGGAACTGAAATAATTTGGCCATCACTAGTCTGAAGTAGGACCTAGAAGACAAAGAACCTTTTTCTATTCTGTAAATACAAGGGTTAACACGCAAGTTGTTGAATCAGTTATTAAATAAGTGCTTATGTGGGTGCCACATAGAAGCTGTCAGCAAGTTCAGGCTGATCAGAGGTATGCAGGAAAAAGAATGTTTCTTACTGGCAAAGGGGAATAAAACTTTAAAAGAAGTGAAATGCAACAGAGAGGAGGCTAAAAATCTTAAATTTGTTCTTATTTCCAACTTCCAAACTCTGCTCAGGATTTTAAAATATTAATAAACTCAATTTCATTGTCAACACTGAGTATTGCACTACTAAATATCAACACTCTGTGACTACAGAAATAAAAAACCAAAAAAGATCAGCGGTCCAACTTACTTCTCAAGATCTTCTACCTGAGCTTCTAACATTGTCTTTTCTTCAACTATTCTATCGTGCTGGCTTTTCCAGACATCAGAGGCTGACAGTATCTCACACAGTTTGACATCCTAGAGGTTGCAGAAATTATAAATTATGTAACAAAAGAATGCCACTGAAGAATGTCGTTAATTCTACAAATTTTTCTAAGCACAAGAGCTATTTAATATAAAATGGTTTTATTGGATCTCTCTTGTACAAATCAATAAAAATTTTCTCTCATCTCAAAATAAAATCAACAAAATCACCCACATTTTTAAAAAATCTATGTCTAAGTGCAGACTTATTTTCAAGGCAGAGACATAAACACTGGTACTATATATCAATTGTAGAATACAACATTTCAAAATTTAAGATGACAATCTTTTCTTATCAAAAAAATTATCTTCAATACATCTCAACTACATATAAATTACATAAATTAATAAAAAAATTAAACTGTGCCAAAATACTTTAAGAATTAAAATACTAGCTTGGTAAGAAATTAAATATTAGGTAAAATCCCTTAAATTAATATAGATCATTAACCAATACATGCTATCTTGAAAGTATACCAGGTTTTCAACAAGGAAGAAAACAAATGTGACTACAAAACATCAGAAGTTCAGGAGGTAGTTGCTGTCCCTCTGAACTGCTAATTTTAGTTAAAGATCCGCTACTGCCTTCTCACAAAGATCTGACAATATCATTATTAATCATCTCCTGGTACATTAAGAGGAAAAATATGTCTTTAATACTGACATATCCAAAATGATTACAGCACATCTAATAGTGTGAAAACATATTCTTCTTAGGAAATCCAAACAGGGCAATAAGCACAGTTCTGATGCACCTGACCTTTCTTGACCAATTACAAACTATTGTTAGGCAAAGCAAGATTCCAAGGAACAACTTGGATTAAGGAAGAAGCTTTATGCTTGGATTTTGAAAAGGTTCAGAGAAAACAGCTTAGAAAGAGAAAGCTAAATAACCACACGAGACATTGCATATTAATAAATAAAGTAAGTTAACAGTTCAAACTTCAGTCATGGATTCTCAGTTAGTACACTCTATTTCCGAGATAGTCAATGCTTATCCATAGAGGACTAACAGGATGACTAGGAGAGGTTTAACCAAAAACTGATAACTCTTCTCTTATTTTCTACAGCTTAAAATGTGCAACCTTAATGTTGCGCAATGACTTAAGACATTCACTAAAGTATAACAAAACGAATGCAGTTAATAGTAACAGCTTTCATGACACCTACAGCAACCTTTTCCTTAACAAATAAGCAACAAAACAAAAGGCATACAAGCACAACATAAACAAACTTTTCGACTTTTTTTTCCACATGTGAAAATCTTTCAGTTGTTCAATTTCAAACAATACAACACAACATTGCTGACATCATAGTCACTTACATGTTCTCTTATTTTAGAGGTTACATCTTTCACAGCTTCTTCTAAGTGTTGAGCTCTTTGCTTCTGGGACCTTACTGCCTTTTCCAGGGCAATTTTCTTTTGTTCGCTTGCTTCCTTTACGGCTAACTTCTGGCGCTTGTATTCACCAATTAGATGTTTCCACTCTGCTAGTTTATTTTCAAGAGTCTGCAGCACAATTAAAATTAACCCTTCAAATTCTAGACCTTACAGATAATTTTGAGCTATAAAATAATCAGGAAGAGCTGTTACATTTACAATCTGTTTCCATATAATCTTGGTATCTCAAATCTTGTGGTTGAAAAAAGGAGTTAGCTAAGTGCTACAGTAGACAAGAAAAATACAGAGAAAAAGTAATTACAAAGATGAAAATAAGTGGTTGTGAAGGTGCAGGAGCAGGTAGGAATAGGAGAAAAGACAGTAATCTAACCATGTCTGTGTGCTCTTGCAAATGAAAGCAGAATTTCCACACAGAAAGCATGGTATGGCTGTTAAAGCCATTTATGAGGAGGAAAATGAAATGGTTTCATCAGTCTATTTCTGTAAAGAATATCACCTTA
This sequence comes from Oenanthe melanoleuca, assembly GCF_029582105.1. NCBI lineage: Eukaryota > Metazoa > Chordata > Aves > Passeriformes > Muscicapidae > Oenanthe > Oenanthe melanoleuca. Next base: position 13,011,344 of record NC_079342.1, on the reverse strand, counting down.
ATGATGCTACCAGTGATGTTCACTGAAGTATTAGAGTATGTGCTCTGAATCTAGTGACACACACACTACTAGGTCTGGAGATAAGCTGTATTACTGTATATGAAATTTTATTCTTAAAACTAGTATCTTGTGGGTTTTTTTGCTTGCATTTTTTTAAAGTTAGGAATCTATTCTGGAATCTAGGAATGGCTGGGGTCTTTTCTTTAACATATGTATTATGATATGGTCTGTGATTAGATGACTATATACTATTTCCTTGCAAGATGTCTGATTTTTTCTGTGCATAAAATGGCCCCACTTTATTAATGGCACAGATTTGTTTAGTGAAGAAAGTATTTCTTATAAAAAATGAAGCCGAAATGCATTTTAATGCATTTAATAATACTATGAAACGTGTACAAAGCAACCAAGATGTGAACTGGGCTCTACAATTGCCATTATATTTTTTCCATTGCTGTTATTATTTCTGACTAACTAGGTGTTTACATCACTCTGACGAAGACTGATTCCATTCCATGCAGGAAGCTAACTTAATGACTTGTATTTTTCATCTATATACCACACAAATATGAATGGAAAATAACAGCAGACACTAAAACACTACATGATGATATCCGTTAAGAGCAATACTAGACTTTGATTCAAGGAAAATCTCAGATCCACTTATCAAAAATTACCAAGCGACCAACAGACAACTAGTTTCATAAAGACAAGTGTAAATCCTGTTCATATCTCTTAATATTCTTCCATCAAACTCCAGCAATGTAGGTAAGACAGCAGTGTCAACTTCCTTAGTACAGTGATAAATATTCTATTTGTAGGAATGATTAATGCATTTGTTTCCTTCCTTTTAGACTAGGTCTGACACTACATTATGTACTACTAGTTACCTACTGAATATGTGAATGTGTCAGACTTATTCAAGATACTCATTGCCAGTTGCTACAAAGTATGCATGTTATGCATGAGGGGATATCTCTTAGTACAGGTCCTGCTAATGGCCCCAAAACTTTTACACAATCAAAACAAAATGTATGTGGTTTTCCAAGTGAAAGATGGTCTCAGGTACTGGGATTCACAAAAAAGGAGAAGTATACTTCTTAAAAAAAAAAAAAAAAGGAAATTACAAAAAACACCCAAATATGTAAAAAGTGGTTTTCCTATATAAATGCTTACCTAATAAACAAAGATGTGACTTGAGGTGGTGGATAAATACCTCCAACAAACACAGCAAACAGAAAATTTCAGTCTATGTATGGATGTCTTTAACAGTCTAAGTAGACAGCTGCTATCCCCGATTCTAACCACGGGAGGTCAGAATCACACTAAAAATAACTGCTTTGGGCATTAGTCAGTGGCTGAGATAAATTCAAATTGAGAACTAATTTCATAGGAGTAATGCTAAGCTTGTGCAAGCTTTTGCCTAGTTATTAACAAAATCATCTCCAGTATTTAAGCTAGCAAATGACTTCAGCAATTTCTGAATGTGAACTAAGCTTTTAAATACAGCTTGAATGATAATACAGCTGTATATCAAGTTATTTTATCTAATGAAAATTTTGTTGGAATTCTATAATGGTATTAGGTAGAACAAGCAAGCAACTTTTATTTAGAAGAAAACATGAGACATTTACGAAGACATAGATGTGATTTGAAATTGCCTTGATATAGGTTGGGTAACAATCAAACGATTCAATTATCAGGGGACATATGCTAGTAAAAAAGTTTGCAAATTAGAAATGCATTGTTTTCAGCCAACATTTTCTCATTCATGCCTATGGTTCTTGACATGCTTCAGGTACTGTGTTCCGAGGCCATATACAGCCCCAGCCTTTCACACATGACCTCTTGCTTGCCTTTTTAAAAGCCAGTAACTGACTCAAATACCCAAATTTAACTTGTGCTTTTTAGAACAGAAAATGGAAATAATTTAACCTTCCTTAAGCAAAGTGAGATTAGGCACTAGTCTTAAGTGTTTCACTTCCAGTCAGTGTTAAGAGACTTATCGGTTCTTCACAGACAATAAGAAGAAACAGGGTGTGGTTGTCACTGCTCCCTTAGAACAGAAGGTCACCAAGACACTTGCCTATCTCTTGACCATATGGAGACGGTCTTGTAGGCAGTGCAGTTAAGTGAGTGCAAACACTTCTACGCCCGTTTCACTTTGCTTCACCAGAACTTTGAAGTTCTACTGTGCTACACTAGAAGTGTGCATAAGGTGAGAAAATAAGAAAAACCCAAACATCCTTGCAATTAAAATAGTGTAGCCAAGCAGATCTTGCAAAACATAAATACTTACAATTTTAACTTGTTTGGATTTTTCCTTTACCAATAATTTGATTTCAAAATAGGTCACAGCAAGGCTTTACTTTTCTGTTTTTCCCCCAATAAACTGAAACATAAGTAAAAATATTTTGACCTGTATTTTCACTTTTAATTTGTCATTTTCTGCTTCTTTTCTTTTAATCTGACACTGCAAGTGAGCTTGTACTTCCTGTACTGATCTTGACAGGTGGTCTCCTTTCTGTACGTTGATCTAAGAAAAATGAACAAACACAAATTTGTTGGACTATGCTGTACTACACTCTCTGTATTTTTTCTAGTATGCTGTAGTTTCTAACTAAAATTTGAATGTCCTCAAAACCTAGAAAAAATAAAATATTTCTACAAGTATAATCACAAGCAGTAACTTTCTACTAACTCTATAAATGTTAAACAGAAATCACCAACTTGAAATAATTTACATGTAATTATTGTATCATATTTATTCTGAGTTTAAGTAGCAGGAATAAGGCCTGGAAGCATGAACTCAGATGTCCAGGCTAAGCAAAGGCATCCAGCTAGTAGGATGACTAACACTAAGCCACACTGATCAGCTGTGCTCTGACTAATTAGACCTGAACTGACCTTCATTAAATTCCAAAGACCACCATCTCCTATTAGAACTATTGATACATTTAATTCAAACTGTAATTTTGGGGGGTAAGTAAATCCTAAAGGAATAGGAAACTTATGTCACCAGAACTCAGGTCAGATGATTCTATGAAATTTCTTTCAACTTGATTCCTTTGGCTCATTCAAAATAAGAAGTAATAAGGTAGAAAAGAATCATATTATCAGTAGAGACTGAAAGAGACTAAAAGAATGTACCAGTGGAAGTGTTCATTATAGATACCAGGAATAAAGGCAGATTCAGTCAAGTAGTGATGAAAATGCCATTTATTGAAATTAATGTAAGAAGGAACAAGGGGATAGCATAGAATTTTTTTTATCCTTTCAGGCACTAGGTGCCTTAGATTGTTCAACATGTTCAACATGTCTCTTGTCAGGGCATGGTATGCCACATAGATCCCATCAACATTGAGGTCTGCTGGCATTTCTTCAGAATTTTTATAGGCTTTTCTGTTCAGCTTTTCTATTCTCAAGCAAAAAGATGTTTCCATGAAAATGTGCTCCTTCACTTCAAGATAAGGACAAAGACATAACAAGAGCCCTCACAGCTCCTTTATTATGATCAGCTGGTTAAGTTTATCCAGCCAAGTGATATGTTCATTATTCCTTATAAGTACTTTTTCCCCAGAATATTGGAAATCGGTAAATGAAACGTTAAAAGCCATCTTAGGACGTTAGTGTTAGGGATAACTGTATCCCTAGTTGGTTTGATTACACTTTTGATGGTTTGAAGATAATTCTGTAGGAAAAATCTTTCAGGATTTCACTTTTTTTCACAGGTCTTTGAAATAATTGTTTTAATCAAAATTTCTATTTTTCTGATTAGGAACCTAGTATGTTGGAAGAAAATACTCATTCTAATGGAACTGGTCACTCACTTTTTCACACTGAAGCATGGATGAAAGTTCTTTAATCTGTTTCTCCTTTTCAAGTATTTTTTTCCTGAGATTCTTCATGGGGAAAAAAAACCAACAAAGAAATTCTTCTAATGTCTGTGTACAACAAAGCATCAGTAATGCACAATGATGAACATTTCAGATGTAAAACTAAGATTCCACCTTGTGATGGTAAATCACAAATACTCCCACTTCACCACTCTTACTGGAAATTGTATGACTCTGTAAGGTAGTAGCCGATTTCAGATATTCAGCATAGAACAAAGAGAATAAAATTTTAATTTACTTACAGTATTCTGAATTTCAGCTTCACTTAGCTCCTGCATCCAAGTGTCAATCTTTTTAGTGTTTAACTGCAACATAGGAAACATTAAAAATTTCTTCTGATTATAACTGATTTCTACTCTCTGTAGATTTTTCCTGGATATACTCCAAAACCAAGTTCTTGAGTTGAATTACTTCTAAGTGAAAACAACACCTTGGAAGATTAAACATCATGTTTCATTTATCATAGCAAATCAATATACGCAGAAAAAATCAAATAAGAATTTTGCCATAGTTTCATTGTGCTGTTGCTATGTCCAGCACTGTCACTTTGCCATTTTTTGAAATATCACCTACTTCAGATCATTCAGGAAGCATATTTTTAACCTTGTTAACAAAACAAATACAATTTTAAAAATCAGGCCTAACAGGAAGAGAATGAACTTGCCTCAACGGTGTGAAGAAGAATAAATTTTTCCTGAAGATCAGAGTCCAATGAAGGAACAGTACAGTCATGTACAGGTAAAGATAAGGATGATTGTGATGATGATGACATTTTGGTTTAATGCTGTATAACAAGACAGTATATGTTAACACATCTTGGTGTTCCACAAATCAATAAATGAAATATTACTGGTGTGCCAGGGTGTTCCCACTACAGTGGGACTAGGACTGGATCAAATAAACCCCAGCCACAGCAGAGATGTAACACAGCTAATGTGCTGAAATTTCCACAAGAATTCACAACTTGCAATCGCTTAGCACTGAATTCACAAATATGATGCTCAGAAAGCAAAGGCTTTCACAGCAGAAAACTGAATACGCTCGAAGCACAAAGTAAAGCTCGCAACTGCTATTTCCCATTTCCACGCTCCCCAGCACGGAGGGGAAGGCTCAGGGGCACAGGTCACTCAGCGCCAGCCCTCGCCCCGGGCCCACACTCGGGCTCTCACCTCTCACGGCCCCTGCGCCCGCTGCCGGCGGTTCCCGCCCCTGGCGAGGGCTCCTGCCCCTCAGCGCCGCTCCAGTACGGTACTGTCCCCTCAGCACCGCTCCCGTGGGGCACTGTCCCCTCAGAACCGCTCCAGTACGGTACTGTCCCCTCAGCACCGCTCCAGTGGGGCACTGTCCCCTCAGCGCCGCTCCAGTGAGGCACTGTCCCCTCAGCACCGCTCCCGTGGGGCACTGTCCCCTCAGAACCGCTCCAGTACGGTACTGTCCCCTCAGCACCGCTCCAGTGGGGCACTGTCCCTCAGCACTGCTCCAGTGGGGCACTGTCCCCTCAGCAGCTCTCCAGTACGGTACTGTCCCCTCAGCACCGCTCCAGTGAGGCACTGTCCCCTCAGCACCGCTCCAGTGGGGCACTGTCCCCTCAGCACCGCTCCAGTGGGGCACTGTCCCTCAGCACCGCTCCAGTGAGGCACTGTCCCCTCAGCACCGCTCCAGTACGGTACTGTCCCCTCAGCACCGCTCCAGTGGGGCACTGTCCCCTCAGCACCGCTCCAGTACGGTACTGTCCCCTCAGCACCGCTCCAGTGAGGCACTGTCCCCTCAGCAGCTCTCCAGTACGGCACTGTCCCCTCAGAACCGCTCCCGTGGGGCACTGTCCCCTCAGCACCGCTCCAGTGGGGCACTGTCCCCTCAGCACTGCTCCAGTACGGCACTGTCCCCTCAGCAGCTCTCCAGTACGGCACTGTCCCCTCAGCACCGCTCCAGTGGGGCACTGTCCCCTCAGCGCCGCTCCAGTGAGGCACTGTCCCCTCAGCACCGCTCCAGTGGGGCACTGTCCCCTGAGCACCGCTCCAGTACGGTACTGCCCCTCAGCACCGCTCCAGCGGGGCACTGTCACCTCAGCACCGCTCCCGCCGCTCCCCACCTGCGCCCGCCACTCCTCGCCGCCGGGAGCCGTCGCCGGAGCAACGCGCCGTTGCCGCTGCCGTTGCCGCTGCCGCCGTCGCTGCCGTTGCCGTTGCCGTTGCCGTTGCCGCTGCCGCTGCCGCTGCCGCTGCCGTTGCCGTTGCCGTTGCGGCTGCCGCCGTCGCTGCCGTGCCGGCCCCGCTCGCGTGGTGCCCTCCCCGGTTGCGGCTGTGCCCCTTACTCGCCCATGACACGCCCGTGAGCACCCAGCAGGTTACTGCCAGACCCAGATGGACAAGAAACCTGGAGACCTCTGGGGAGCTCTAGATCCCTCGGATGATTTCTTTCTGGGTATTTCCATTAATTTTAATTTTTTTTTTTTTCTGAGGTTAGACACTAAGTATTCATGTAACCTGACCATATGTGAGGCTGTTTTGGCAATACATTGTCAAACACTGTAGAAAAGCCACATATTTTTAAATAATCACATCCAGATGAGGTGGCAATTCACAGAATATCTAAGACACTGCCACAGATGCATGGAAAGATCACTTTCAGATCATAAATTGTGCAAAACTGAGTGATCATGTGATACAAATATGATCACTTGTACAGGTGCATATGTAGATATGTATATAGACATATGCTCACACATAATTATCTTGCACATTTTTTAAAAAAAAATCATACTGATAGAAATGTTACTTTTTAGTATTCTGAGTATTAGCAGTGTCAGTAGCTTACATTAAAAAAAGCTTGACAGAAATAATCAAAATAAAAATCAAACATATCCTTTGACATCCTTTGCGTATGCCAGTGTGTATTTTCTTCTGTTACTGGCAATGGAATTTCAGAGAGCAGTAACCCACTTAATAAACTCTGGAGAATAGTATCTAGCCATGTGTGCCTGGTAATAAAAATGAAATGCTAAATCTCAACGTTTTAAATTCAAGTAGTCATGAAATCACTTCATTATCCATTCTGGAGTGAGTGCCCGATTGTACCTGAATTCCAAAGGAGATTTTGTCTTTGCATGTGCAAAAGGCCTAAGGTTTTATTTTCTATAGGACCCACAGCCTTGAACTGAGAAATCAGCATTTCTGTCAGACCTTTGCTTCCGCACCACAGTTATGAGCTGTGGCTTTAGTATCCAATAGCCACCTCAGACAAAATTCTTAATTATAGCTGCTCAGAACTTGCTATAAGATTGGCCTATTTTAAAAAGAAAGCAATAAATTTTTGGAATTTTAAAAAAATCTGGTCATAGTTTATAAAATAGTGCAAGCACTATCCAGCAGTGAGGGTTAATTAGCATGATAATTAGCTTGCACTCTGTACCTCCTAAACAAAGAATGGATTACAAGTTTCAGTTCTCAAAACCACATTTTAATGACAGTGGCACAATCCACAGAGTGGAAAATAATTAAAGGAAATAGAACACACAGTTCCACAATGACATAATTACAGGCCTTATTAAAAGAGATGTGCTTGAGAGAAGCTTCTTCAGATACCACAGGAGCACTGCTGTGTTTGTCACAGTCCATGATTTCATCTGCTCTAAAGGTATAATTGAGCCTTTCACTTCCATGTCAGAAATTCATGACTCCAGTGTATTTCTTTGTTCATTGGTTAATTTTAGCAACAGCCTGCTATTCTATAAGCTGCAGATTTGCTGTGACCTTGTTAATACTGCTCCATCCTTGTATGCACTGCTTGGTGCAGTATTGACCAGATTTAATTTCTCCAGCAATCCTTAGACATTGGCTGCCTTATACAGAAGTGGACGCACAGCAGAGACAAAGTACTGTGTTCATCAAAGTTCATTTTCACAAGCAATAATCAATGTTGTAATTGCAGTTCATATCAAAGCCAGAATAGCTGTCACATTTTAGAGAAAGACTCCTTTGGAGAAAAGAGATGAAGCTTTATTTGCTAGTACCAGTTCCCTCTAATTGCTTTTAGGACAGTGAATGCCCTTGCAATCAGAAATACCTCCTTTTGTTTGCTCCTGATAAGTCTTGTTATTCCATAAAGGAGTTCTGCTGCATACAAATTCTTTGATAGGACCTACAGCACACAGTCGGAATAAATAGGTTGTTGCAGCATTGTTCCTGTAATTATTTCCCAGAGTTCTGTAAAAATATGATATTACATCCCTGCGATCCCAGACAACTCACCAATTACTCTGGGACACCCAGTCCCACCTGTTTAGCAAGCAGAGCTGCAGTAGTCTTGTATTGAGGCACTGACATCTAGTGGGCTCCAACTACATTTCCAGTTTTTCCAAATGTTCCAAAAATCTGTCATAGCATCTCTTTTTGAGATGCTATGACATTAATATAAATGAGTATTTTAAAGTACAGTAAAATATGAATAGTTGGAGGTTGTATTTATAAATTAAGGTTGACTCTTTCATAGTAGCAGGAGAAAGATTTGTTATAATCAGGAGCTCACGTTCACTAAGCTATCCATAGCAAAAGCTCTGAAGTCAGTTCAAGAAATGTGGGATTGAACAGTTCCTCAAACACCTCTGCAAAAGACAGACAAAATTTGCTCTGTCGTGCTTTCTGACAAGCAGGTGTAAAATGACAGGGCAAGGCCTTTGATTTCCATTATTATGTTCACATGTGTACATATGTATGCATGTTCAAAAGCTATGCAGGCTGCAGTCCCTGTTGCCAACACAATAGCCACATGCCAGCTCAAGCTAGCAAGAAAAGATGTGATAGTTGATGTCAAACCATAAAAGTTGTGTTCTCAATATGGACTTCCTAATGCTCTTAAAATAATTCCAGTTTCCAGCTTCCTATAAAGACTTTATGATGTTCCATGAAGAAGGTAAGTTTAATTATTCCTATGCCATATGTGGAGAAACTGTGGAGTACCATGTGATGAAACTACTTTATCACAGTCACTACTAGGGAAATAGTAAAGCTGCAAATATACCTCCAATTATTAAACTATCATTGCACAGTAAAAGCAAGAAGCCCAAGAAGTGTATTTCTATTTCCACAGGGGCCACTTCCTCCAAGCAAAATATAGCCAACTCCTTCTAAGACAGACAGCTGGGATGTGGGACTAAATTATTATCCTTCCTGCTCCAGAAAAGGACAAAGACCATGAAAACAACATATGATATACCTAGCCCAGTTCCCTGAAATATCAAGACTTTTGCCTACTGAATGTTTGGCACTTGCTGCATGCAGTCCTAGTACAACTCCAGTCTGAGTGTTTAGGGGAAGCACAGCAACAGCTGCCACAAAGAGCACTGAGAGGGTGCACTAATGTGAAAAGGAGCATTAATTCTCCTTCACATCACTGTAGTTTCTGGGCGGAAGTGTGCTGTTGAGAACAGCTGCTTTCTGGTTCTGTCAAATCCAGTCCCCACATTTTTCATGAAAGCCTGATTGTACACAGGCCAGGCAGCTGGCACTACTGATTTTATAATCTTTGCCTGGTTATTATTAAGCTAAGATTACAGTTGTTAATGTTGGCAAAGAATCTATAGATTCACACACAAACAAATGCCCTTACCTATTTTAGTAAAACAAGTTTCAATTATTAAATAGAGATTCTGCTCCTTTTATTTTTATGTCTTTTCAACACATCAATAAATGGTAAATCAAATTTACACACCTTTATCTGGAAAATCTGGTTCCAGGATTGCTATTGTTCTTCAAAGTATTAACTGGAGTTCTGCAGGGCTGTGACTGGTGCCAGAACTCTTAATTTCCCATTGTTAAACTGCATTAAATAATTACATAAATATGTTAACTATTGATTAAAAATATATGCAAATATATGCTTCAGTTACATAATCATGAGTGGGAAGAGAAGTGGTGTATATACACACAGTGACACAAGAGGTGACCCTCGATGTATTACAGAATTAAATTGATATGAATACCAACATTGGCACTACATTATTGGGATTAGATATGCTACCAGAATTTGTTTGTTTCAGTGTTTTCACAGGATATAAACTGACTTATGAAGGCGTTTATAGGCTGCCAAAAAATTTCCAGAGTTTGCCCTGAACAGTATGTAGTAGGCCTAAAGCACACAAAGAAAGAGAATGTCAAGAAAGGGAGAAATTCAGTAGTGTTTTAAGAGTAATAGAATACTGTAGAATTTAGAAAGCATGGAGTTCCAGGTTGTGATCCATTAAATGAATTTATTTACACATTAAAGACAAAATGGAAAAAAAATCACCTGAACTAGTTGTATATTAAATATACAATGCAGTATAAAAGGTCTTCCTCTTGAATAAATGTAGTAATCACTAGATTAAGTGTTACTTTCTCCCTCTCACTAATATTCTGAGTGCTTAACACTCATAAAAAGGGGAAGGATGTTAAAAGTGAGAACTGAAACACCAGATCCTGTGCCCCACACATGCCAAGCAGCCCATCTGCTAGTGGTGGAAAAACTGGCTACTTAAGGCATTCTCCTAAGAAGTACTACCACTCTGGGGCTCCTCAGAAAAGCAGCAACTAAAAGTAGGTTTTCCAACGGGGTCTTAAAGGCTGGGAGTCTTGTTCCTCTTAGACCCAGCCATTTTCTGATGGAAAAGCAATACCAAGGAAGTCAGATAGTGTAACAGAAAGCAGCAGTTTCCTCTCTGGCAGGCAAGGCTCACATGTCAGGGGTGGCAGCAGGCTGCAAGCTTCAGGGAAGAACCAGCAGCCTGAAAATACACACAGTCCGGGCATTACTGGGGTACATCACAGCTGAGGTGCTGCTTCTGCTGCAAGCTCAGGCACCACTTTCAGTTGCTGGGCATATCTTTTTGTGGAAATCCATCAACATGCACTGCTGGAACTTGGCGCCAATGGAAGTTATGAAGTGAAATAATTGCATCTGTAGATCCAAATTTAAAAGTTTTGATATTGATGTCTTTTCACATATGCTAAATTGATATGACAGCTAATTATAATCAGCACTTACATGACTGTAATTTGTTTTCATGAGGCAATATAGTACTGGGCCTTGAAAGAGAGAGCCATGGGACTTCTATATACCAATAACACTAATTTTAGGAAGTGGAAACAAACATGCCATATAGCTTTTATATGTAAACACTTTTACCCATGTATAAGCAAGACAATACAAGCTGAAAAAGGTGAATTGATTCAAGAAAAGGAAACACACACACACAATAACTTTCAGGCCCTGTTCTTATAAAATGTACAATAGGAACTTTGCACAGCCTGGGTTTTGTTTTGGTTTTAATTCCTGGAATCTGACCAGCATGTAAGCAAGATTGCTTTGATTGTTAGTTATTTCCCTTCTCTGGAATACACCTCTTGTCATAATGCCATAGGATTTCCTCTGACTTTATCAAATTCAGCCACACATTGCTTACTATTTGGATTATGAAATAAATTACTTAACTGAACAACCAGAATAATTTGCAAATTGGGTGTGTTAAGTTGTAGCCAATGATGCCACAACGTAAATATTTCTAATTTCTGGACGTGTCAAAGGTCCTTTCTTCTTGAACATTCAAAAATCATGATGTTAAAATAATGGAAATTACTAAAAGTAGAGACTATTTTATCTTAATTTGCTTGATTGCTGCTATTGAGTTTTGCTACTACACCCAAGGTTTTCAAAAATTCTCTTTGGGATGTTTTTGTGCTAATTCCTAGTTGCATCGCAGTAGATGCTTATCCAAACATCTTTTAATAAAGGCTTTTTTCGCAACGACTTCTTAAAAATTCATCCCCAGTTTACATTTTGATGGTTTATCCGAAAACTCTTTTTCGTGAAGACAACGTTTGACTTACAAAACTCAGGACACAAGAAAAAGGAGCGGGGACGAGACTTGTCCTCCCAGAGCCGGGCCGGAAGGGACAGGCGGGGCCGGGGGGATCTCCACGCTTGAGGCGGGAACAGGCGTGCCCGGGGGATCGCCTCCGCCCGAGGGGTGTCTGCTAGCGAGTCTTCGGGCAAAGGCCGGCTCCCAGTCCCTTCGCCCAGGGGCTGACCCGGCCCCGAAGCAGCCGCACCAGCGGCCTTGGGGCTGCCAATAACGCCCGCGGCTACCCGGTACGAAAATTCTGCCGCGGCACCACAGCCAACCCTGCCAGCCCACCGCGCCCGCCGTCCCCTCACGCCAGCACGAGCGGGGCCGGGGCGGAGCAGGGCCGGGGCGAAGGCAGGCGGGGCGGAGCGGGGCCGGGGGGAAGCCGGCTGGGGCGGAGCGGGGCCGGGCAGAGCGGGGCTGGGCGGGGCGGCCGCCGGCGCCGCTCACCCGGCCGATCCGGGCCCTGGGCTGACGCCGCGGCCCCGCCAATCCGCTGCGGCCGGGCCGGGCCCGGCACCGCCCCCGGCGGCTCCCACAGGGACGGGCCGGAGCGGCCGTCGCCGCCGCGGGTGCCCGGGCTGAGTCAGCGCCCCCGCCCAAGATGAACATCATGGATTTCAATGTGAAGAAGCTGGCGGCTGACGCGGGCACCTTCCTGAGCCGCGCCGTGCAGGTAAGGACCGCCCGCCCCTGCGGGGCCTCGTCGGGACGGGGCTCTGCCGGGGCGGAGGCCGCGGGTGGCTCCGCTGGGCCGCCGCCGGGCCCGGCGCGGGGCGCTAGCCGCTGGCCGGGGCGCTCGGCTCCGCCCCGGGGGCCGGGAGGGGCCGGGCCCGCCGCGGGCTCCCCGCTCGGAGGAGCGCCGGGCCCGGCTGTGCTGGGGGCGAGGCAGGGGCATTGGCCGGGCCGGGCGGCGATGGGCTGCAGCGGCAGGTCTCCTCCGGCCGGCCCCTCGGCCGCGGGCTGGGCAGGGCAGGCCCGGCGGCTCGCCAGGCAGGCTGCACAGCAGGCGCGGGGGGCTGGCGGGGCTGAGACAGCCCAAGGTCGGACGGACGGTGAGGGGAGAAGGCGCCGGCACTGGGGACACGAGGTGCGCAGGCATCAGCTGCCGGGAGACACGGACTTTGTGCGTGCAGGGGACAAAGGTGTGTCTCGCCTGAAAAGAGCATCTGAATTCTGATAGAAACGTATTCATATCGCTGCCTGATCGGTAAAAGTCGAGCTCTGATGTGACGCATGAAAGTGCGATATGCGTGTGCTCAGGCTGTTTGGTTTGTTTTACCTTTAGTATCGTTTTTAAGTTTGTTTGATAGCCCATTGTTTCCTATTCGGTTTTCCCCTTTCTTCGCAATAAGGGCACTATAGCTGTCTTTTGTTCCGTAGCGCTTGTCTCCTTTCTTTATATAATCAGACTTGAACAGATTTCCTGTATGGAGATGGGCATCCAAGCAGTATATAGTAATCCACTTTGGTTTCTTACGAGTTCTCACTGAGTCATAGTCAGGTTTGGAATGTGGTAAGCATTGTTATCTGGTCTGACCCAGTCAGATGTATTGCCTTAAATCTCAATATTCAAGCACAACCAATGATCAGCAGCACAGCAGAGCTCTGAAAATGCAAACTCGTCAAAAAATATTGTTCCAAGTTAAATGAACTTAAAGCAGTCATTGTGGCTTCCCTTTGTGATGGAGGTATTTCCATGCGTCCCCCACTACTCCTGGCTTCTTCCCCATCCCAGACCGATTCTTCATTTCCAGTCTCCACTTTGTTTTCTTTTTGGACAAGAGAAAAAAACAGGTGATGCAGTTTCACCCTTCATTGTAAAATCTTGTGATGGGACCTAGTGATTTCATTTAAATGTGTATGTGAAATCTGACATCGTGGTCTTCACTAAGCAATCTTCACACTTGAGAGGATTTATGGAAATATTTATCGGAAATATTAATAATTTTATATACAAATACTCTAGTCTGTAATTAGTAAAAAATTAATTCCAGACCTGTTTTTACTGTATTGCAAAGAGTCTGTGAGGTTTTTGAGAACACCGGGCATAGTTTTAAAAGCCTTTTGAACAGCAGTAGTACATCCATGAATAAATTATCTTCTTCCCTATATGGCAGCTGAACTTTCTCATGACTGCAGTTTGCTTTTATGTAGAACTGCAAATGCCAGAAGCATTTATCAAGATGTGCATGCTATCAAAGTGGTTAATTTACATGTGACGGAAATTAAAACAAACTTGGACAATGCAATTTACTTCTATTGTATTTTGTTTCTTACTGGCCACCAAAGAACTTGTTAAGGATGAAATTGGTCAGTCAGAATGCTTCCAGTCCCATTAAGTTCCTAATTGGTAAATTTGTTAGCGACTTACATCATAAGGCAGATTCTCCTGAGAATGCTGACTTTGAGCAGCGTGCTGTCAAGGGATGAGGTCATCATTGTAGGGAGGAACTACTGCTCAGAGGAGAGGCAGGCAAAGCCCTCGCTTCCGGCTTTGCTCGGCTCCCTGATGAGAAATGTGGAGCTTCTCCCTGTCTGGGATTGAAAAACAAACTGCTTGTAGGTTAGTAAGACTTGGCATGATTTTGTATCGAATGAAATGAATCGTCCGATGGATTTATTTAGCTAAATGAAGTTAAATTGTACTTCATGGTCACTGTAATCACAGCTTGGGTGAGAACAGCAGAGGTCATCTTACTGTTTCTTTGAGTGTAACAGGATATCTAAAGCGTTTATTGAACACTGACTTGTCCTACTGTGAAAAGCAAAAAACTGCCTACCCCCCAAAGATATATATTTTACAACTTTCCACGAAAGTTTGTTATAGCTTTTAATCCTTGTCGTTAGAAGCTTTAATGTCCAATTATAATTTAAATCTTCTTACTGAAGTTTAAACTCCCTATTTTTGTCCTGTTTCCTCTGGACAGGACATTTTTTTCAGTATATTCAAGGTAGCTGCAATGGCAATCTGTTTTGTCTTCAGGTTTTACATGAGGATAATTGACAAACGATTACAAAATACACAAGATTGAAGTAATCTTTTAATTTTCTTTATTACCTCTGGACTTTCATTTTGGTTAATGTTTTAAAGCACACTGTGCAAAATTGGACAAAATGCTTCACGTGAGAATTCTCAGTACCAAGTTTAGCAGAGAATTTCTTCATAATGTTATAAATTATCTTTTGCAACTTTGTCTGATTAACATCCTCCTGCCCCTTTTTTTACCTGATAGTATGGATGTGTTGGTGAACTTAAAAGCTTTCAAATTTGTCCTTAGATTTTTAGTGATGACTGGGGAATAGTTACATCTTTAAAAACATCATCTTCAAACTAATATAAGTGACTGATTTAAATTTGTCCTGGAAAATTATTTCTATGAACTGAATATTTTTAACCTGACTAACTTGCAGTTCACAGAAGAAAAGCTTGGTCAGGCAGAGAAGACTGAACTGGATGCTCATCTGGAGAACCTTCTCAGCAAAGCAGAATGCACTAAATTGTGGACAGAAAAAATAATGAAGCAAACAGAAGTATTATTGCAGCCAAATCCAAGTAAGGAGCCCTTCAGGTTTTTGTTTTCAGCTTTTGAATTAATAGATATGCCAGAGTAAATATTTGCTCCAATAGCTATTGCATAAGTAATGACTAAATACAGCAGTTTTAAAGTTTGAAGGCTGCAGTTATGGAAAGCACATTTTGAAGAGCTGGTAAGAACTGCAGACACTGCCAATTGCTGGTACTTCCTGAACCTTTCAAATGGTGAAAACTTTATACAGAGCTTTTTAAACTCTCATACTGGGTCCATACTCTGCTCTGTCTCAAATTGATTGGTTTTTTGAATTGTTTACTGTTTAATTGAATTTCCCATTCTAATTCCAGATACCTTGGATAGCTGTAAGAACTCTAAATTTTTTCATGGGGTAGATACAGGGGCTCAAGAAACTTCATTACTATTTCATTATTTAAACTCTCTGCACAATACAAATCAGTTTGAAGCAGGCAAGATTAACTAAAATACCTGTCTTTAACAATTCCATTACTAAAGAATTAGCACCCTACTTAAGTAATACAAAAAAGTCAAATGTGATTTCATCACTGTTGAGTCTCTTACTGTAATAGTAAAAGAAAAAAAAACATGGGCAGAAGAAATGAAGTTTTATGGTATGTTAATTTTACTTGTTTCTGAAATTGCTGCTATGAGTAGTAATGTTGAAGAGATCAGTTTCAGACTCATCCTACAGTTGTACTAGAGTTTGGAGCTATAGGAATTTGCTTAGTGTATAGATCTAGATTTTAAGTCAAGACCTGGTGTCTAGTCAGTGGGTATACTTCACTGAAAAAATCTAAACCTTTTAGGTTTGCTCAAATGATAATTTTATAAAACTGCTACTACCTCTGCACTGAAAACAGATACTCTCCTTGTGATGACATACTGAGCTATGATTTATTACTAAAGGTAAATCATACACTGCTAACAGATAAATTCTTTATTATAGAGATGTTTGAAATATTACTTTGGAAGTGTGTTGCATCTTTTAGTTCCATAAAAACAGTATTTAAAAAATAAACCAACTAATCATGTGGAAAATATGTAGAAGAACTTGCAGAATATTCTCTCTCAAATTTATGCTTTTGTCAATGCCAGAGGAAATAGTTGTCTTTTTCATTTAATTCAGTATTTGTAATATCTCTTGGACTTTTTCTAAAACTTGTAAGCTTCAAATAGTGAAGCACTGGCTGGAGGCTAGTAGAAATGTATAAAGTTGTTTTAGTAGAAGGATGATACATGGTAGTGTCTCAGTTCTGCTCACCAGTCCATTTTCTGATGGCTAAAAATACTCAGCATTGAGCAGTGATCTTTGTGAATGTAACTTTAGCTGTTAGCTGGCCTACTTGGGAAAAGGGTCACATGCTGCAGAGAGCTGCTTTTGGTAGTTGTTAATGGAGTGACCCTGTCTGGGGGAGGAAAAATCACTTCCAGTCCCATTCATAATTGTACCTACAGATCACACCCATGTAATAGTCCAGTAATTTTAAATTGCTTTTCAGTTCTTTTGTGATTTAGTAAAAAATATATACTATGGCCTGAGTAAAAAAACCAACAAATAACTTTTAATTATTTTTGATTCATTCTTGTTCCTGAGGAATGCACTAGTACCCCTAATTGTCTGTCTTAGATTAATTTTTGTGACCTTCATGAGAGAGTAGTTCTTAATCCACTGTGTTGAAAGTTGTCTAATTAACAGGAGGAATTAAAGTAGCAGGTTTGTTCACTGGAACTTCTTTGTAATTGTCTGTACTATTGTAGGGTGAAATTAGTTCATACTGACTATAATAAAGCCAGCTAGGTGGGAAATGAAAGCAGTTGGTCAGAGAAAACAGGTATTGTATCTCAGGAGTTTGCTTTTTCAAGTACAGAGTCCCTGTTTAGGTGTGTGAGGCCTTTCCACCTAAAAGCTCC
The DNA here is from genome assembly GCF_029582105.1 of Oenanthe melanoleuca. NCBI lineage: Eukaryota > Metazoa > Chordata > Aves > Passeriformes > Muscicapidae > Oenanthe > Oenanthe melanoleuca. Next base: position 12,994,104 of record NC_079342.1, on the reverse strand, counting down.
CTGTGGCTTAGTATTATGATAGATGGGTAGTAATGCTCACATAGTCTCAACAGGTTTTTCTGATAATTTTATTGCTCAGACTAAGAAAATAGGGAAACACGAAATGAAACACTTTCTAATTACTTCTAATGATTTCTTTCAGAGTGTTTCAAGGGAGCATGGGGTATGGGAAAGAAGATATAATTTCTGGGGCTGTTGAACTTTCAGAATATCTTAATAGGGAAATTAGAGTAGTTGTCAAACTTCCTACTGCTAATTGTAGTGAACAATTTTCATCTTTTTTCTGGACTTTTTTTTAAGGAGAAGTGTTCTGTTATTGCTCTTACTGCGATGACTTCTGACCAAAATTCTGAAAAGCTGTATAACTATGCTAATGGAGAAGAAAAGTATAAATTTTCACTTTCCCAGATGGCTCTAGGGAACACTTGAACATGGTACAGAAAACATGGAACATGGTCACTTTTCAAGAACAGCATCTCCAGCTTAACATTGGTCACTTAATGTTGAGTTTAATGGCTGGATTTTGAAATTCTTTTTTTGTGTTCCTTTTTGTTCTTTGTTTCTCTTCCTAACTTGTGCTTTGAATGACAGTAATTGTGTCAAATAAATATTTTTAGATGCCAGAATAGAAGAATTTGTCTATGAGAAGCTGGACCGCAAAGCACCAAGTCGCATGAATAATCCAGAGTTACTAGGCCAGTACATGATTGATGCTGGGAATGAGTTTGGCCCAGGAACAGCCTATGGTAAGAAGTAAAGAAACCCATAGATACAGACTTTTTTAACAATATAAAATTATGTTTCTTGTCTTCCTCTAGATAAACAGTTTAATGACATCTGTATCAGTTTGAGTTGACTTGCTGTGTAACTGAGCATTAGGAGATCAATTATGAGGTTTCTATCCAAATCTGGAAATGAACTTGTGGTTGGGATGGTATCCATCTTCATGGATGGATAATGATCTTATCAGAGCAACTACTTTTGGAGTTCAGTTTCCCTGTTAAAGGAACACATCTGCACATTTGATAATCTTTATTGATTTTATTAGTTGTTTGGAGTGAAAATGTACCTGAAATTGACTTCTGTAGTAAGATCTAACAGTACAGTACAGTATTCCTGCTTTTCTTAATATATAATATTTTGATAAGGATAGCATTGTGGAACACAGTCTAGATGTTATTCCTCCTCTAGGAAATTTATATACCTGTAACAGGATGGTTGGGGGTATTACCTATAGAGTTTTTGAGCTGCTGTTAATTTAAAAGTCTCTGTCTATTGTTCTCTACAACTCTTAAAGTTGCCGATACAAATTCACCTGTTAAATAAATTTAAATAACTGAAAAATGCAGGTGTCTGTATATATTGTGGTATGCCAAGTCTGATAGTTCACTCTCTTCAAGTTTTTCTTCAAAATTACTGTGGGAGGGAAAATTTGTTCTGTGAAGAATCAGTTCCTTATATCTGTAAATAATGATGTTCCTTTTCAAAAAAGGAAAACCTTATTAAATGAAAGTAAATGTTTAATAAAATTCTTATGCCAAAATCTATAATGACAAGCTTTTTTCCTCTTACATAAAATCAAAAATCAAAAAAGTATCTGTGGCCTTCCTTCTGTTCATCAGCCACAGGTCTTGCTTTTTAACATCCAACAGAGTTACACTTAGAAGCACACAGTCCCTTGAGTTGCAGAATTTTTTGAGTTCAGGCAAATAAGATAAAATGTTTGCATATAGATACAGTTAGGATTTCATGTGGTGTCATAAAGTCTTAGTTCTCTGAACACTTAAGTGTCCTTTCTAACTAAGCAGTGTCAGGCTGTTGAAATTGCTTTTTATATACGAACTTCAGTTTCAATACTTGCAACTAAATTTCAAAGTATTGCTTAGTTAATGTACAAATGCGTATTTAGAAGTTTGAGTAGATGGGGCGAGGAAAAGCACATTCTTTTCCAATATCTTAATAAGCTTTTTCCTTCCTACCAGCTATTCCTGTCTTAAGAATGTTATATAGGAGAGGAAGTTGTTGGATTAAAATAAGTAGGTATGATATCCAGCTCTGAAATAGGTGTTCATTGTGGAGTTGCCATAATTAGTGCCATTTCTACAATGTGATCTCATTGAGATCTTGCCTTGACCTGCGATTTTTCATAATAAAAATGGTTTGGCTTGTTGTTTGTGTGGTTGTTTATTTTGTTGTGGGGCATTTGTTTGTTTTTATGTTGGAGTTTTTTGGTGGTTTTGGGTTTGGAATGGTTTTTGTTGGGCAGGGTGTGGGTCTGAGTTTGTTGCACATTTCTTTCCTTTCTTTTGAAGGCCATTTTCATGGCATTTGGTTTTTTTTCATACTGCTGGCCTAAACTTTCCTGACTGTAGCAACCTGTTTTGTTAACCTCCTGCCTGAAAAATATGATTAACATATTTTTCCCTTGCAGGAAATGCACTCATTAAATGTGGAGAAACACAAAAGCGAATTGGGGCAGCAGACAGAGAACTAATTCAAACTTCTGCTATAAACTTTCTCACTCCCCTAAGAAACTTTATTGAAGGAGACTACAAAACGATTACTGTAAGTTGAATTGTACATTTTTCAGAATTTCACATCAATTGTGACTGTCAGTCTTCAAAATATAGTAGTTTTTTGCCAAGATAAAACCAAAGTAATGATGAAAACACTTGTTTGATAACTATTCTTCTAAGAGACGTATGCATATTGAGTATAAACTGTGAGAATAATTAAGATCTAATTCTGCCTCTCTCTTCAACTGAAGAACTTTTTTTTACATGATACTTCATTAAAAGCATTTCCAAGTAGACAGTCTTCTACTTGTGAGTGTGTACCCATTCTCACAAACTAACCTAACTCACTTTCAGAAAGAACGTAAACTGTTACAAAATAAAAGACTGGATTTGGATGCTGCAAAAACTAGACTGAAGAAGGCAAAAGTTGCAGAAGCTCGAGCTGCAGTAAGTGGAGAGTTTTTTCAGTTGGTCCTTAACTTTCAGACTTATTGATACATATTTATCAACTTGACTGCTTGGTTATGTTTCCAGTCCTAGCTTCTTATCCTGGTTATTTTTCTAGGTACTTTTGTAAGAAATGCCTTAGTGGGACACAAGGAAACAGAAGTGAGTTACTGATCAAGGTGTTAGTCTTCTACTTTTAATACTCCATCAAGTTGGCCTTATTCTCTTGTTTTGTAGTAGATGAGCCTATACTGTCGAAAATTTACTGATACAGCCTGCCAATATGGGTGTAAATACAAATACTTCAATCTCTGCAAATGTGGAAGTGTGTGTATAATTGCTTTCAACTGATGAACCTATCTATACTTAACTTCCCTATGTCAAAAATATTTGTGGCTTCTCTTTATGTATTGCTTACTATTTCACACCACAGGTGAGACTTTTCAACTCACATGACTTAACCATTCTCTCAAAAATGTTTATTCAAGGAGATTAAATTGAAAAAAAGTTACTGCTTTTTAAACTCTTAAAATGTCTGTAGTGAAGGAATGGACTGTTGACTGTGTGTAGTTTCTCCAGGGTATATTTACAATATTTTCATAGCTATATTTTGATTGCATTCCTAAAGGTTCAGCAGCTAATGATGGACAGTGATTTCTCCTATAAGGGTTAATGCAGTAAGGGTCATGCATATTAAGAAATCCAGACAATTTAAATACGCAGGGACAGTGTACATGATGGAGAGGCAGAAGGACAGTCAGGTTTTGCTGGCTTTTCCAAATGGGTGTTTTTCCTGAAAGATTTGAGAGGCACCATCTAGAGCTTTGAAGTGTTTTGCATCTTTGGGATCGTGGTCCATCTAAAAACCAACATAATCTCTACCTGACAGATCTGCCCTTGTGTGTCAGTCCATGTCATGCACACTGTCCCTCTGTATTTAAGCCATCTGTATTTTTAAGTTTATGCATGCATTTTCTCTTATGTAAATTCTATGCAAAAACTTCTGTATTTGTCAAGCTTTCTTAATTTGTAAGACTAACAATGGAGACCAAATAGTGCAATTTAGAAGCAATGGATAAAGGGGCATTGGATAGTAAACTATTCCTTTGCTTGACTTTGTTCAGAGTTAAGTTAAAAAAAAAAAAGTGTTTTTATTATTAGTTTCATTTGTGGTGTGGTAGCAGGTATGTATCTTACTTTCTAAAGCAGTGCAAAGACCATTAGGAATTGTTCCCCTTGAGCCTATTATTAAAATTATATATGTATATATATTATACTGAAGTTTTAATTCCATCACCAATGCAATCATGCAGAGCTTGGTGCCAATTGCTACTACTACTTGATCCTAGGTACTCATACAGCAAGTGTGCAGTTTTATGCACATAATTTAGTGCTGGAAGAGCATGAAACTCTAAACAGCTTTGCTATTTTACCTATACTTTAATTACATTTTCACAGCAATGTTCATGTTTAAGAAGTATCAGATTGTAGAATGCCAGCAGAAGTAATGAAATTGCAGCTCTTCTTTATTCTCTGGAATATAGAAGTGAAAACTAACCTGGATGTAGGTGTGATGCAAATGGGTTTCATTCTGCTGGCTCCCTTATTTGTAAAGGAAGAAGTGCTGGACTGATAGGTTAGTGAAGTGTATTGAGGTACGATGCATATTTTTATGCTTTACTATTTTCTGTGACAAGTTAAAGTAATAAATTTTATCTATATGTGATTACATATTTTTATAACTGGGAAAATAATTTGAGAATTGTTTGTCCTGTGCTTACTGTACAACTGAAACAGCTTAGTTCAGTGTTTAAAATCAAAATTGAAACTGTTTTATTTATCTATATTCACTTCAGTCTTAGCTTAAACTTGCAGTGCTTTGTGCTGATAATCTATTTACATGCTATATTCACATTGTTGTAACTTGCTTTTGTTTTTTATCTATACACTTAAGCAACTAAACACCTCTCAGCCTGAAGAGAATAACATTATGGTAAATGTCTCTTACATGCTCAACTTGCTGCATGTAAAATGGCTAAAGGTTTGTTGGTCTCCTGTGTTCATTCATTTTCCTGTCAAATGTTTCCTCTTGCTATCCAGCTAATTTTGGTCTTGTTTCAGATGTTTTCCATTCTAAAATGGATTGGTGTAATGCACTAAATACGCTTATGTCAGAACAGCATTGAATGTTATTTTTATCAGGTTATTTCTGATAATTTGAAATATACAGTATTATAGTCTAATTTATGTGATTATATGAATGTAAACTTAGGGTACAAAGGAGTTAATTTTTCACTTCTGAAATTATTTTCAGCTATTGGAGGGAAGGAATAATTAACTTTTCCTATCTTCTTAATATAAGTACACGTGAATTATGTGAAGTAGCCCGGAGTATGTAGAAATTATTCCCTTCAAGCAATGTGTTACAAAGAACTGCAACAGAACAATTTCACAGAAGTTAATAACTTAACTTAGAGTTAGAATATATCCTAAACTTGTTGCTACGACTCCCTAGTGCAGCTGGTTTTAGCACCACAGTTATGAAAGTGGAAGAGAAAGGGATTAATTAGTTATGTACAGCATAGACTCTTCTGTCCAGCCTGTTCTGGTTGGGGTTTGGATCTGCACAGCATATTTGGTCTCATCTCAATTTAGCATTCAGATTTCTCGGCTGTGATCAGATTGTTTGTTACAGTTTGCTCCTACAACCTTTATACACATTTCTTCCTATCCCTGATTGTGTCATCATCTTAAAATGGCAGGAGATGAAGGCTAAAGAAGAACCACATTGCAAGAGGGAATTGAAAGAGCAAGCTGAAGTAATTAACTTTTAGACTAAATCCCTTGCAGTTCTATAATTTTGCTGTGCTGCTTGCTGCTACTCTAATACACAATTTGAGATACCTCTGTAACAGTTTTAATTAAATTTAGGTTTCAGTCAAAGTGCTTGTGAAATAGAAAACTGGGAATGAAACTAGCAAGAGAAAGCATTTATCTGTTTCAGTGTAAAAATGAGAATAGCTTTCCATAGTTTTCCATTATTATAGCACATTAAGGTAACTTAAGTTCCTCCTAAGGTAATTTAGTTTGTCTGATTCATGTCATTTTTTTAGAGTAGTTCTGTCTTGTGTTCTAATTGCTTGTTTTAACTAGATTCTTGCAATTTATAAGTTCTACAAGTCATCACATTCTCTTCAGTATCTAACTTGTTTCATAAATGTAATGCTATCCATATTCATAGTAGATTCATTGTATATGAAAGGCTCTGGGCAACTGACTTGTAGCACTCCTCAAATCCTTGTGAAGTTCTGAGGACAGGAAAGTACTTAAAAGCCGAAGTGTGATTGCATACTGTAATAGAGTACCACCAATGTCTTAAGTTTGTATGTTTTTATTTTTGCCTCCCCCACTCTTAATGCTGACTAGATATGGGCTGAGGAAGTGACAAAAGTAAGTAAACAATTTTAAAATTGCAGAATTCTGAAATCCTAACTTGTGCTGGTCTGCAGTAAAGGATATTACATGTTGTTGATTTCAGTCTGATGCTGGCAGCCTGATGCATTACATCAGAATACACTGGGCCCCTCCAGGGCCTTTCAGGTTTCAGTGGTGAAACAATACCCCAGGCTTGTTTTATGGTAAGCTGTTTCTGGCTGTCACTTAGTTCCACTACCATATGATTCTCATGGGACAAGATACAATCGACAGCTGCAGGACTTCTCTGAAAATTTACTGGTATGGTATCTTGTTACAAACAAGCTTACTTGAAAATTTTCAGAAATATTTGGGTCTAGTAATCTAAACTCTTCTGAAAACACTGGTCTTCAAGTTTTACCCAGAACATGGAATATCTCACCTTTCTCCCCAGTGTCACTAGATCTTCAGCAGCTTAAGTGAGGGGGTAGGCACACGTGAAAACTGCACCTGCCCTGGAAGCTAGTTTGTAAACTTAGCATTAGCCTTGGGATGGATGTTGCAGCCTTGTCTGTCACGCCATCCCTTGCCCAGTGACAAACTCAGAGGAGCTAATGGAATGTTAGGCAGTAGCTGCTGTGATGCCTTGATAAGGGCTGTTCTTAGCCTCACTGGCCCTGGCAAACCAGTATTGGCAGCAGGCACTGAGGAGATGTGCTAACAGGGAAGGAGGGATTTCTTACTGGATTTCTTTAGAGGAGGGGTAATTAAAATTAGGTCAATAGAAGGAGAGCAGAGGCTTTGGACTATGGTTTTTAATGGGAACTAGCTAGGCAGCTGTGGGACCTGTGGGGAGAAGCTGGGATATGCAGCTTCAAGTGAAATCTTGGGAGTTATGGGAATTGCTCTTCCGACTTGTTTTGAGTTATGGTGTACACCATAACTGTGTGAGGATACACCTGCACAGGTGAGGATGAGTGTGAGTTCAGAGGGAAGGAGGCATTTAAAGTAAAAGGAGGGCTAACTGTAAAAGGAGGGTGAGTTCAATTTTGATCCCAAAGCTTGAGAACTATTTAATTAATTAAGTAAAGTGACATTTGAAAGCAGGAAACCTGTCTGCTGGTCCTATATTGGGGAAAAATGGCAGGGAAAGAATATTGCTGTAATGAAAACTAATCTTGAAGCTATTTGCTTTTCAGAGACAAGGACAAGCAATGTTAAGGATAGTGAAATTTAACAGATTATGTCTTGGAAAGAAGAAATACTACAAAGTGCTTAGCCATAGCATAAAAAAAGACAAAAGACTTTAGCTCTTGTAATAAATTATTTAATTCAACATCTCCTTTTTTATTTAGTATATAAGTAGCAGAGACTATTGAGAAGAAACTATAACATTATGTACAGCCAATAGAGCAGTAATCCATCCACATTTCTAAAGGCAATCTGTCCTTCTGTGCTTGAGAGTTGGAGGAGGAGATTCAGAAATGTCTTCAATTTAAATATAAGCTTCCCAGCAAAGATTTCAGACCATCCAGTCATCTGTGGCTCAATTAAAGGGTTGCATATTTTTAGTTAGTATAAAAGATGTACATGGTGACAATGCCAAACTTTCTTCAGTTTAGCTTCTTCTAACTCTGCATTTCAGAAGGAATATTAAACACCAGGCACAGCTATATGTCCACTACCAGTGTTTTACTAGAAGCATGTCTAGTAGAACAACATTAAGAAGGTGATTTTATTTCATATGCTTTTATGGGCATTGTCCCTTCACTGCAGGATTGCACAGTACTTCTAAGAGGTCCTGTACTCCTGTGTGAAATCTGGGGAGATTATTTGCATATGAATACTCAGGTTCAAAACCTGGGGTCATATTCTTTAGTTGCAGAGCAGGTGCCATTTTGAGGGGTCTTCATGAGTCATACCTAGTGAGGCCTTTTAATGGTCCTAAAAACACAATTCAGCTGCAGCTGGGAAGTTTAGTCTTGTATTTTTGAGCTCTTCACTCTGTTTAGAAATAAAGGTGACCAGGCCATAAACTTCCCAGATTAAAAATCACCTGGTTTTCACCTTTACCACGAGGTATAGAGTAGATACCCTGTCCTGCTACTATTTACCTAGCAGTCCTGAAAATAGGGATGGGCAAAACTGATTAAAGACATCATCACATAATTCAGTTCATGTACATCTCTATAAAACCAGTACATTGGGCTTTTGTAAATATATTTTAAGTCACTCTGTACTGGCTAAGTTAATATGTGTTACCACATTACCTACTTTTTTTCACAGAAAGTAGTTGATTTGCTAGAATGTTGTTGAAACAAATATAATTATTCTAATGTATATGTCCCCTTCTTGTAAGTTCCTGTTCTCCTGTAATTACTTACCTGACAGGGAGACAGAAACACATTACAACCACTGACTTCAGAGAAGTGAGAGACAAAAGTATTTCTCTCCAGATAAATTATTTACTTGTTGCTTTGATGTTTTTTTTTTAAAAGAAAATTAAGATGTTACATTTCTTCCCCTCTTGGCTATCAGATTAGCTTTTTTCATCTGTTTGTTCTTACATTTCTCCCAAAGACTGACAGATGGATTTCACTGATACTAATTCAAATTTAATCAGAAAATTCCAAGCAAAGATTCTTTCTTCAACAAACTTTGAAGACCTAATTAGTTTGAAACTTGATACAAACACTGCTATCTCAGTTTTGAGTAAGAAGCACACAGTTCTCTCTAGGTACTTCTTCACTGTTTAATTACTGTGTAAGCCCTTGCAGCTGCAGTGACTTCAGATGGAAAAATATTTCTTAGAAAATCATTCTTTTGTGCTGTTTTCTGAGGCTCCATGTGGCTTTTCATACCGATTAACATTAGCTGAATGCAAGAACAGAATGTTTGAAAACACATTAAGTGCTTTTGAAACCAGTGCTTTACTGGTATCACCTCATTAATTTTCCTGAAAATATCTTTCCTTCTTTGTTGAGAATAGTAATTGCTGCATCTTGAACTTAATGAAGATTTTTGCCCTTGGGTTTGTTTTTAGAAACAAGGCACTAAATGAATATAAGCATTGAGGCAAGTTAATCCAGATTCTAGGCTGAGGGCATTCTGTCTTGGAACAATCGATCTTAGAGCACATATTCTGTATATGTGTGTTTAGTGTTCCTTTTTTCCTTCCTCCCCCCCCCCCCCGCCAAAAAAAAAAAGTACTCTGAACTAATTTTGTCTGTGCTAGATTGAAGTAATTAAAAACTAGTGACACTGATAACTTATTTAAAAATTGTTGAGAGCTATATGTAACAGGGAATTTGAATTCTTGAAATATGAAACTTGTATTACATAATTTTAATAGAAATTTACTCTAATTGTAGCACCAAGTGTTAGAACGTTTTGTATATTTCAGACTTATTTATTTTCAAAGACTCCTTGATTACAAGCTCCAGAAGTTGTAGTAGTTTGGTAGTCAGTATAAGACATTAAATTATGAGACATTCTGGTAAAACTTCACATCAAATATTTATTTATAGCTGATTGCTGTGCAATTACCTGGCAAAAATACCCTGAATTATTTCATCGGAGACCTGTTAAGTTGATGTATAGAAAAAAATTACATTATTCTTGGCTGCCACTGGTATGCTGACCAAACCCCTGGTGCAGATGTGGTTGTGCCAGTGTACACTTGGTTTGTTATTGGGAGAGGTGGGGTGGTACTACTGGCAAAAAATTGCCTTTCTTTTGGATATGTAGTAGGTGTCTGATAATAAAGCTGCTTGCTGTGTACACAGTGCCTCAACATTTCTGAGCCCAGAATGTAATTACTTTTTGCCTGGTAAAGATCTGCAAAGAAAAAGCCAATTTCAAACACCTAGCTTGTGATTCCTGCATGTGTATAAGCAGTTCTGCACCAAGTGGGACTGCTGCAGTGGGCACAGAGCACTGTGCCAGTACCTGACGTGCATTCTTACTTCTAGTCTGAGCAGGAGGTGCGAATCACTCAGAGTGAATTTGACCGTCAAGCAGAGATTACCAGGCTGCTCCTGGAAGGAATCAGCAGCACACATGTAAGTACCCAAAAGGGGTCGAGGGGGAAAGTCAGTATCAGAGCACCTTCTAAAAATAGCCCCACTAAACTACTTGGGAACTGTGGTCTGTGAGGTTTTACTTCAGTGCATTAAAGCATCAAACCACAAAGGTTATTTTTTAATTCTAATTTAATATCCACTGAATTTAACTTTACTTTCCCATTAACCTTCAGAATGCAAGAACTTTCATTTTTATTCTTTATACTCTGCTTGCCATTCATCAGATCAATTGAGTTTTGAAATCACAAAAATGTTTACTCAAGTAAATGAATTTTATCCTGTTTACCCAGTAAATCCAGGCACTATGCCTCTCTGGTGTTTATCCCTAGGTGCCAGTATTGGCATTGGCACCTGAGGAGGTGCCTGCTCTTTCTAATGCAGCATGGTGCCCTTTTAGACTAAACACTGGAATTCTTTGCTGTGTTACAGGCACATCATCTCCGCTGTCTGAATGACTTTGTTGAAGCTCAGATGACCTATTATGCACAGTGTTACCAATACATGTTGGATCTCCAGAAACAACTTGGAAGGTAGTAATACTCTATAAACTTCAGGAAAAAGTATAATAAATGCTTGTGAATAGTAGGAAAGTTTATATTGATATAATAGTGGTGAACACCCAGACATGCTGGACTGAAAGGAAATGTATCTGTTCTCAGGTAATTTATATGCAGTTACCCAGTGCAACTACTTCCCTAAGCCTACACACAGCACTAATGCTTTTTGAGAGTTGATCTACTGAGATTTTATGTATTGTGTAATTGAGGAAGGTGAGCTCTTGGTAACCTCATTTAATATGACAAAAAGGAATTTCTAGACATTTATTAGTAATCATTCACTTGTCTTATGCTTCATGCTAATAAACCACTGTGCAATGTGGGAGAAGTTTTTATACTTCAATAAATTCCTGTTGTTTCTTAATTTGCTACAGGTCATTATCTGATTTTCTGATGAAACCTTGTTCTCCACTCTTAGCTGAGTTGCCAGCATAGATACTGTATAGGGAGAAATTATTTCATTCTGTCTGTTATCCAGAGCACACACAGTGGAATGAGCAAGTTTGTCTTGTTTTACTGTTTCATGGTTTTAGCATTTTTAAAGCAAGAGAAGAAACTGACATTAATTTGTGCTCTTAATTCTTTTTGGCTGATTGGTGGGAATGTAGAGAGAACTACATTCTTATACTTCATAAAGTTTCTTTATTCTAATTCTTCACAAATCACCCTTTCTTAGAGTTACACAGGTCATGTTATTTACATGAGTGTATGCACACTGAAGAATTGTCTTTACTTAGAATTTTACTGTAATGTCTGTTCTAGGTAACTGTCTCTGAGGTATCTCTGTTTATGTTTTTTCTGTCAAGGAAATAAAAACAAAAGTGTTCTTGAGTCTCATCCTTTTCCTGACTTGCAACTTCCTGTGGTATTTGATTTCCTCAGTTTGTTTAAATGTATAGTTTAAAGACCTTTTATTAATCTTGAGAAAGACTTTAAACTACCAAACTGTAGTTTAAAGTATTTAAAACTTCAGTCTAAAAAAAAAGCTCCATCTTTGAAGTTACATCCCAATCTAATAGAAGATACTCAACTATAAAATGTGGTAGCACATAAATACAAGTTGTGGAATTGAAACTTGAAAACAAACATTTACGGTATTAAAGAAAATAATACCTAGGAATTAAATGAAATATATTTACATAACTATTTTGAGGGGATATTTTTAAATGTGTACTCTTATCCTAGCATATTTATCATACTGAAAGCCTTAAACATAATACCCTTATTCAAAGGAAGAATGTGTTCCTCCTTAAATTCTGTTTTAGTATTTTTAGCTTGTCCAAGAACTGCAGTTTTTGTTTAAAATTTGTGTAAACTGCCACCAGGTATTAAAAAAGTGTATTTGAAGAAAATAGTGCCTTTAGGAAAAGAGATGGATGTATCTTTATGTGGCTGTGATCTGTTAATAAAATTACTATGACTGGTAGAAGACCAAAGCACAGAAGCTTTGCAAAATTCTAAATACCTGTAACAGTGAAATGAAGTTTCTCTGCCTGTGTGGATTAAAATAGTTAGGGTATTGAATTTTGGGTGTGTATTTCCTTCCTTGTAGAAGGAAATCCCACTGAAGTATAACAGAGAGCACTGGGACAGGGTCTCAGGTTGTGCTCCTTGCTTTGGCAGTGTCTCCATTTATAGAGATGTGGTGTGTAGCAATGAATTAAATAAGCAGGTGAGTAGAGTTTGTGTTCTGTGCTCCTGAGGTTATGAACAGACCAAATAAACAACTTGGGCAGCTCAGCTAGATTTTGTTTGTGTCTGCCAGTGCTGTGTTGGTTAACACATAGTGCTGAGTTACACAGCTTTTCACACATCTAAGAACGGTATTGTGCAGTATTCTCATACAAAAGCCAAGAACTGTGAAGGGCTGAATTTCCTTCTGAGGCTGTTGATGCACCAGAGGCATTCAGACTCCAAGTGAGATCAGTTTGTTACTTGAAACAGAAACCTGGTTCTCAGAGGAGATGCATATTATGTTTTAGCTGGGTCAGAATCTGGGGTATAAACCTATTCCTGGTTCCAAAGTTGAGCATTGATCTCCCTGATGTACACTTCAGAGACAGCTGTAAGGAAGGTGGGGGGAAAACTTGTACTCAATTCTCTTTAGATAAATAGACATGTTTTTATGGATGTTTCTCTTCAAGGCAGCACCAGCTGCTTATCTCTCTACTACCCTCCCCTCCTGTGAGGCTGGATTGATCCTTTAAAACAAATCTCCCTTTTTTCTTATTTTCAGTTACTTAGAATGAACTAAACAAATCTATTTCAAATATTCTGGTGCTCTAGCTGCTTTTTTTCTTCCTGATAACTGCTTTTGTTCTGAAGTTTCTCAGCTTCCCTGACAGACAAATGTAAGCTGTGGCATAATTTTTTTTCCAGGTTATTTATTCCTAGTATTTTACTCTACAAGCTGTGAAATTCTTGTTACTCAAGCATTCAAAATAAAAAGCCCTGAACCAGACAACCTCTGTAGAGCTGAAACCTTCCAGTAAAGTGCCTTACATATGGCTTTGCAAAAGGAATGAGACTTAATGCCCCACTGATTGACAGAGGGGTTATAAAGTTTTGGCTTTCTGTTCCACTGTCTATACAAACCAGTGACCCTTTGAACTGAGCTGAATGACTTACAGGTAATTACTGTGTTAACTGAGAACAGGTTTAGCAGTATATTAAACAGTCATTTAGCAATATTGAGAAACAGCTGATTGTCATTTAAAATTAAATCACTCTGGTTGAATGCCAGCTAATCAAGTAATAAATACATCATGAGGCACAGCTGAGTTATACCTACAGAAATTTGGGGTCTGGTTTTGGCTCCTTTTGTTGTTCTTGTTTGATTTGTTCAGGGAACATGATGTACTAGTTTGAAAAACTAATCTAGCAAATGAAGAAAAAAAAATTGGTGGAGTTGCAGTGTCTTCTTGGTGAGTTGAACCAGCTTTTTATGGTCAAATGGGATCAAGGCGAACCAGAGGGGGAAGTGGGACTTCCTCCTTTGCACAGTAGTAGTAAGCTGCTACCTAAATTCAGAACAGTTTCCTGAAAGTCTTCCCAGTTTTACCATGCAATTTGGTCTGTCAGGGGGCTAGTGGTGTCCTTCATGTTACACTGCTGCTCTTTCCTTTCAGTCAGATACAATTGTCACTGCAAGGTGAACATGTTTTAAAAGCTATTCTCATGGAAAGTTAGCAACCTTCCTGATTTTTGGTTAGTTCAGACTGTTGAATCAAAAGCAGCAGATTGCTAGATCTGACTCAAATGATAGCAAATGGACATTTGTGCAAAAAAGGGGTACAGGAATGGGTCCAGCCTGTTTGGTGGCACTGTGCATTTACCAGGCTAAGTATAGTGTGAACCTGGAACCTTGTGTGCAGGACTGCTGCTGTTGTTACGGACATGGGCTGCATTGTTTCCATTATTGTCACGTGAACTGAAAGTTAGTTGCTGCATTGATGAGTTTAGTTTTTACCTGCATCAGCTCCCTAAAACATCTCCTTTGATCATATGAGCACCAGTAATGCTGTAGATATGATTATGGGAATATACTGATCTAGAGTTGCAGAGTTGCCACTGAACTGCACCTTCAGAAAGAATCTGACTAGGCAGCAGAGGTGGGAAGAGATGAGATGAGGCTATTTTCTTGTGGGTCCACATGTGTGGTATAGATAGATCTTCCCTATGTCGAAAGAGCAGGCAAAAATTTCCAGGTCATGACTCAGTCTAACTCCTAGTTGCTGGCCCTTTTTTACTTCTCAGCTTTGCCACTTTTTAAAACTTTATTGATCTACTCTTAAGGTAGAATCGAGATGGGTGCTAGAACCAAATAAGGCAGCAAAGGGTCAAAAAATTGTTACATCAGCTGATAAAGGAGTGAGTTTAGTCTGCCATGGAACTGCATCCCAGAATGTAGGGCAGAGTGACATGAGACATTATCAGAGCTCATCATTGCTGGTCCATTCTTCCTACTCCTCCAAAATCTCTTGCTGCTTTGCTCTCATTTTTGCTCCTTCCATTTTTCAGTCATGTTATTTTGTGCTTTCCCTTGTATCTGCTCTGTCACTCATAACAGTTTTTTGTGACTGAGCTCATTAACTAAGTTGGAGATTATACACTTTTTTTCCCCTCTTTTTCAGTCAGGTTAATGAGTTTAATTGACTTCATGGGAGGGTCTGGAAAGCACTACAGCTGGCACTGAGCAAGTTGCAGCCTGACCTAGAAATGAGGAGCTTAAGTTGACATAAGTTCATTTTTAGTGCAAAAAATATTTTTTGCTTTACAGCATGAAGTTAGCTGAATCAATGAACTGATTTAGATTGCAGAAATAGTTGTGTGATTTTGCTTGCTTTCAGAGGGAGGCTGTGGTTTTAAGTTGTATTATATTTCCCTGATCTGGTTCGTCAGCACAATCTTTTGTGTAACCGCATAATTGAGGAATGAGCAGGAGGAGGTGGAGGCTACTTTTCCTGGCAGAACTGTCAAAAGAATTGTTTATCAAAGTAGAGTCTGAATTAAGTTTGACCAACAGTGCTTTTTTCATTTTGCCTTTAAGAGACAAATATCCAGGGTTTTTTAAGGTGGCAGTATTTCTTTTAAATTACGTTGATTTGATTTATGCTGCTTATCAGGAACAAGTGTCTTTATTTATGCTATACAACTCTCAGTGCTGTTCTCATACTGCTGTCTACTGGTGTTTATTGCTGATAAAAATAAGAATGCTAATTTAGGCATGGGAGCATGTATAATGCCCTGTGTAAAATAGATTCACTCAGAAATCTTTTTTTAAAATTTTTCTCTCACAGCTTTCCATCTACTTTCCTCTCTAACAACAATCAGTCTTCCACAATTCCTGTGCAGAGTGTTTCTTCTCCCTCAGTCTTGGCCTCAGCCTCTGCTTCATTGCCTTCAGTAAGCAATTCAATGGTTACTTCAGGCCTCAGTGAACTGAAGTCATCAAGTGGCAGCAGAAAAGCAAGAGTTCTCTATGATTATGATGCTGCAAACAGCAGTGAATTATCTCTACTTGCAGATGAGGTAAGATTTTTCTATGCACCTTAATCACTTGAAAGTAAAATGGGAATGCTTGTGAGTAGCCAGTTCAAATATGCTACATCGAAAAGTCTGTGTAGTTGATTTTTTTAAAATTAAATTGCAATAATACCCTTGGAGCATTGTCCTGTGCCTGTATATCCTAGTATTCTGTAGTGAGAGTCAACATCTGTGACACCATCTCAGCTTGCAAGAACATTTGCTAGACAGTCAAGATGCAGTTCTGCTGTCTACTTTTCACCACACCTTTAGCACTATTATCAGTGTGATTAGACTTGAAAAACGTAGAATATTGCAATTTGGGAAGAATATGAAAATACAACTACTTCTTGCTTTGATGGTGAAGGTTGTGCTGTGTTTATTCCTGTTCCAGTTCAGATGCAGTCATAAGTCAGAGAGTCTATACAAAGCAGATGGAGGTAGATGATGAAGCACAGTGCTGGAACAGAGTTCCACCTGGTAAAGTGAATGTAGCTTAATACTGAAGAAGAAAATAAAAAAATAAAAAAAAAATCAGGATTTTTTGGTTTTTAAATGTTCATTACTTCAATATTTTTGACTTTTTTCTTATCTAGAGTGACTTAGAATCAGTGGGCTCAGATTTTCTGTGAAGATGTAGCACAACACCATCTGTCTTTCTATCATGCACTCCACAGAAATTTCTTTTAGTTTGCCTGTTAAGGCTGAGGGTGGATACACTAGATTTAAAGATAAAGCATAATAGTAAATAAACAGTAACGAACAGAATTTCAGCAGAAAGAAAGTACTTTAAAATATGACACGTCTGTTCCTTTCCATGGACCAGTGAAATAAATCATTTTTATGAGCATTAGACTATGTCCCATGGATGCTCATATTAAATGCTCTGTTTAAGTTTATAATAATGTGTTTCTCTTTTTTGTAGGTGATAACAGTGTACAGTATCCCTGGCATGGATTCAGACTGGCTGATGGGTGAAAGGGGAAATCAGAAAGGCAAAGTGCCTATTACTTATTTAGAACTGCTGAACTAAAAGGTTGGCCTGAATAGAGACTGTCAATTATGGCAACAACATATTTATATACAATTAACGTTATGTAAGCAGGTTTATGTGTCTTCCATGTTATTGTCTTGAGGGACAAATACCAGCCATTAAAAACTGGCTTTTCTGCCAGCATGGTTGCATATGGTCAATACTCTATTCAAACTTAAAAAGCTTTTACTTCATGTGCCAAGAATGTTTCCTACAGATTTGTTTCTACTGAAGTTTTCACTAATACAAGCTTCTACTTTTGAGTAATCTAGATTGAAAGCAGGAGGTACTGTTTTCTACTGAAATTTTTCATTAATGGCAAAGCTTTTCTTCACATGAAATAAACTTATTGTGAACTGATGCAGGTGTAATGCATGTTATTTGAATAACTAAAACCAAATGTGAAGCATAAACCATGTGATTCTGTTCCCAATGTCAGTGGAGCTCAGATGTACTGAATGTCTTGTGCATTTAGTCACCTCTGGAAACTTAAGGCAAGTATGCTGAGATTTTAAGCTGCACCTAGGTGGATTGACACAAAGTAGGGACACACATTCTGACTTGTTTTTAACCTTGCCTTATATTTTTTTTCTTTAATTGCTTTCCAGAAAAGAGTCTAATTGAGTTTGATTAATAATTATAAAAATTCTTTCAACTGCAAATCACCCTTTATGTTAAACTGAGCACTGCATTTTGCTAACCAAATATGCACTGTCTCCCTACATTTAAGTAGTTGTATAGATGAAGGCACAGTTGTTCAGATTATAGGTTGTAATGAAGTTCTGCATCCCCACTTCTTATGCAGCTGTTTATTGTCATGTTCTAATTGGATTCAGTTAGTGGTAGGCATTTTGCTTTGCAAGAGAATCTCCTTTCAATGTAGGAAAGATAAAGCCATTTTTAAATTTGAAACATTTTTTCGTTCCTACACCCTTTAGCGTTTTGTAAGTAGCAGATTTTTAAGGCTGTAAGAAGATTTAAAAAGTGTAGTTGAGGGGAATCTTCCTTTCTTTTAGTTTCAGTATATTTAGTTAGTTGGGTTGGACTTGTAGAAGGAAACTCCGTCCATCAAGAAGGAAATTCTTCTCCTTGCAGATGATGCAGTGTTACCAGAAGTGCACTTTAGTTCTGAGGGAACACTGCTACCCATGCTTAGCTAACTGCTTCTGAGCAGCAACTTTGTTTGCAGTGACATTTCCTTAACACATTTTTAACATTGTCATTACAAGCACATCATGATGAAACATTCAGCAATAGAAATTACTTCAGTGGGATGGATAACTATATTAATTTAGGTGTCATGGCTGTTTAATTAAAAAGTGGTGTTTTTTATTTTTAATTTCACTTCCAAAAATATTCTTTCATTTTTTGAGTGCAGAAGTTGCATTAAAACAAATATATCACATTGATTCCTTCTTGGGGTAACTACCAAGAAAATCCCAAATTGATTCTGTCTATTAAATGCCAATATTAGAGAGAACAATAATAATAGCTACTGATGAAGTAGGAATGCCCCTGAATCATTCATGATGCATTGAATAAAATTAATAGGAAGGTAAAACCCTACAGTTTAGAAGCTAAAAGAGTGAACCATTTAACCACATGATGATCTTCTGCAGTCCTCTCTAATATGAACTGCTATCAAGTATGTTTAAATTAAAATCAGTGTTGTTCATTTGACTTAATTTGTGGAATATTCAAGATAATTTTTAAAAATGGCTCTTTGCTATACTGGACTGTTTACTTTGTATTTAAGTGAAATAAAATGTTACAGAGCAGCATTTTAAATTATGATGGTGATTTAGTGAAATCTGAGTAGTACATCTATGTGAAGGCAACATTTGGCAGCAGTCAAAATTACTTTTTGTTATATGTCAACAGCTTAAGCTGTGTGTGAGAGAAATTGAAGTTGACTATCTAAAAAAGCTGAAAATCCATATTCTCAGCTCTCTCTATTTTTGTTTAATTTCAGCCCAAAAGTAATTTAAATAAAGCAACTTGTTACTGTTTTCTCAAACTCACCTATTTTGAGATTCCCTGTTGTAGCCCTGAGAAGGGGAGCTGGTAGAGCAGTGCTTGTTTGCACTTGCGTTACACTGGATAGAACTTTACTGCAGGTAGTCCCAGAACTCAGTCTCTCTGTGTCTCACTTTGTTGGCAACATTCAGTTGACTGAAAGTTTTTGGTTTTGTTTACTGATCAATGATTTTTGCAACAAATATGAAGGTAACTGATTTTGGCTTTGGGTCTCATTTCTTCGGTTAAATTCCTTGTTTTCTTAGAACAAGCTTTACTGGTTGAAAGAAAGGAGAAAAAGTAAACCAGGCCACAAAAATCCTATGTGAAAGTTATAGACATTTATGAAATCAGATTTCAAACACAGAAAAATATATAGAATATACATACCTTACATTTAATAATTGGTTTGCAAGATAAGTGCATTCAGAATGGATACCTCAGGATGTGTGCAGGCAAGGGATAAATGCTTCCATGACTGTTCAATGTATGCATTTTTTTTCCTGTATGCACTGGCATTTTACTTCATTCTAACTAATGCTAAGATTTTGAACAGTTTCACATTTATATTCTGTAACAAACCTGAGTGAATCTTCTTCACAGCTTATCAGTTTTTGTGGCAGATGGGATAATATATATCTTTAATGCCAGTAAATTAATACTTTTAGAAAACTACAAGCTAGTTTTATATATTTTCTGCCATAGCTGCTGTTTTTTAGTGCTTTCTTAGGCAGGCTAAGCTTGAAAATTAACTCTTACCGATTCTGAACAGAAATTCTGATATGGACCTCTTGCAAACAGTGAGATTTTTATAATTTTTGTTACTTCTGTTTCTTTCTAAAGTAGTAGTATATCTTGGAGCAAAATTCTCTGCCATATGGAAATTTTGACCACAGGTAAACCCATCAGTATGTAGTGTCTAATTGAGACACATGGGTGTAGGAAGGTGGAGGATGGACAAAAATATCTGTGGAGTGTGTAATTGTGCAGAAATACTGAACTTAGCATAGAGCTCTGCCCAAACTAATTAGTCTTCTGAAATGCAAGCATAATTAGCTCACAAACAGCAGTGTGTTAGTACAGTTCTGTTTCTGCTGGGATTGGAGCTGGCATCTCTGGATCTCATACACAGTACAGGACTTACTGTGCTGCCACAGTGTCACCAGTGCAGGTACCAATTTTCTGAACGTTATGGAAGTTGTAGGAAAGGATAGAGTTAAGACCATATATTCTAGTTGTCAGGATATCCCATATTTTCAAAGAACACTTTAAGGAGAATGTCTTTCTTGTTACAATGCAGATGCTGTAGCAGCAGACTAAAGCAAGCATATGAAGATTGAAAAATATGAAGTTTAATAACTGTAGGTGCTCTGCTCAAATTAACTTGCTTTCTACCAAGCAGCTTCATCAAAGTTCAGTCTGGGAGTTTGACAAATGGTTTTTGCTCATCCTTAATACTTGCACCAGTGCATACATTGAGCCACTTTAAAGATCAATTATCATTTTAATATTGAATGACATTGATTTTTACTATGGTGTCAATCAGTCATGCCACAAAATAAACATAGGAAGTACAACATATGTAGCTACTTTTGTCAGAAAATGATGATCTTTATTGCTTGGTTTCTGTGACAAGTTTCTGCCATCTCTCTGTCTTGCTTTTTGACTTGACAACAGCACAAAGTCATAATGATGTTCCCTTTCAGGCACAGGCATTTGAGAATTTTTGCTGACTCCCAAAAGTACCAGTGCTATTAAATACAAAGCACTATGAAGGTACCCCAGCAGAACCCACTGCGGATATGGGTTATTTTGTGAGGGTTTAGTTTTCTTCAGGAATCATTATATGTTCCAGTATTAAGACACCATGCTGAAATTTGAGGTTTAATATGACAAGAACTCTCCTTTGTGTAGAACCTTTATAGCATAATGCCAATAATCACTGAAAGATACATTTAAGATACAATATATTAAAACTAAATTAGGGACATGCTTTTAGATCAGTGGTCGCCAACATCTCAGGTTCTAGGAATTAGTCTGGCCACACCATCTCATTTGTCTTAAAATAATTCTCCTGATTTTATTTGTATCTGGTGGTACTGAATATAGAGATGCCTTGAATTTATATTTTGTCTTCCTTTTTTAGCTTGTTCACAGGGCTGACTCTTGCTATGAAATTGGCCATCAAGGCTTTCAGAATACTCCCCCCCAAAATGAACCCAAGTATTTAGGAATAAATAAGAAGCTCCAGAAGGCAGGAATTGCTAATTCCTGAAGAGTCCAGTATTGGAATAAAGCCTGAATAGAATCTGTTGGAGTTTTTTATAGAAGGCACATATAGCAGTCAGAGATATGGGACTGATACCTTTCTTCTTGCAGCGTGTACAAAGTACTCCACTGGTCCAGGATATAGTGTCCTATATGTATACAGGTCTGTAGGTCAAACATAGAGTAAAAATTCATTTCTCCTTTGTTGTAGATTAAAGGGCTCCTGTCAGCTTTGGTGAGGGCTGAACAGGCCTGGTAGTCCACTGATAGTCTCTCTTTACTCATGCATGTATTTTGTACAGTAAAGATGTGGATGCTTCAAATTTTACAAGAAGCTGACATTGGCTTTGTGATTGTTACAACATACCAAGGGTATATTGCAACTCAGAAAACAGAAGAACAAATTTAAAACTTGTCGGGACCTGTGCTGGCTATGTCAGTACTATGTACACACCTTGTCTGGGATTTCAGAATCAAAGGTACTACTCACTGTAAAAAAATGTTGGTACTGGTGTCCACATAATACCATCAGTATTGACTTCAGTAGCTGAACTGTGCCTCATCCTACCTTGAAAGCTGGGAGGGCTTAAAGCTGACCTTGTGAAATGCATCTTTGGTCTGGGCTTTAGCCAGGTACTGCAGTCCTGTGAAGTTGTAGGGGAGCAGCAATAGGCTACTTCTTACTGCTTGCATTTTAGAAGGCCTGAGAATTCCCCAGTTCAGTGTTGCAGACAGAAGGGTACTTGTGACAATCCACAAAGATTAAAGGCTTATGAAGAAATGTTTTTTATTCAAAAAACATCATATTACTTCTCTGACTCAAATTTCTGGCAGGAGTCCTGTAAGTAATTTTTATGCTTCCACCTAGAATGAACAGGCATAAATATTCCCATTTGTATTCAGTACATAATACTTGAGCATAGATTTTCAGTTCCCCAGAAATGTAGACTGAAATTGTCAATGGAAGGTAGTGAATCTGTGTGAAAATCTTCAGTGCAATGTGTTATGTTTTAATCCCTCTTTCAGAATTTGTGGAGTTTCTCCACCTAACCATACAACTTCACATGAGACCTAGAGCAAAAGCATTTCATGTTTAAATGTCTTATCAGTAGTTATGTTGGTGGCTTCCCCTATTCCAATTCAAAGCTAGTCTTTCAGAGGGTCGGGTAGTCCTCTGGTCTGAAATAAATACTTCTGGGAAAGGGAGTAGGCCTTTCAAGCCCCATGAAGTTCTGGAATCTTGTGTAACAAGAACTCCTGTGAGAGTTTGTACCCTGTAAGAGGTGATGGGAAATTAGTCACTGCCTCTGGCACTGTGGCTGCAAGTTCTGTCTAAACAAGGACTGCAGAATTGGGCAGCCTTATTTTCCATGGACTGTCAAAGGTATGTATTTATTTAGGCTCATAGTACTGAGTGCTGTGAGGCTGGTGTTGAATCCCTGTGTCTCAGACCTCCTTGAAACTGTTTTAGTTTTTTTCTTCATTTCATTCACCTTAAGAATTTATAAACTGCTGAAAATCCTTGTTAAACTTGGCCTGCAGCCCAATCCTGATTCATTTTCTTTGAGCAGAATTCCTAGCTGTGTTTGTTCTAATATAATGGGCTGTAATCAATTAATCACACAGCTATTAATGAAGTACATGGCAGTACACTGCAAGCTTGTTAGTTTGGCCATGCAGATTTGTGTTTGGGGAAGATGCAAAGAACATCAGTCAAGCTGACAGACAGCCTCAGTTGTCTCCTGTGCTGCTGCCCTTAGCATTGAGCCGTGACAGGGAGCATTCAGGGTGGCATCTGGGGGTGGGAAACCCCTCCAAGCTGGGTAACTTGATGAATTCTGTAGCTTAGCTGGGGGAGCAGCAAGAGAATGTACCATGAAGGCAAACACTGAACTACTGTATGAATGTTACGCCTTTTAAAATAGTTTCCTGCCAGAAGTAAATGACAGGAAATAGACTAGCATGCAATTAATACATACATGCAATTAATAATTTGAACTTTGTCTTCCTGACAGCACAGAATTGTTTTATAAATTTTTTAAAAACATGAAATAGATGTTTGATATGAGCAATTAAGGAAAGCTACTTGGAATTGCAAAATTAATTAAAGCTTCAAAATGTCTTTACACAGTTATAGACAGAAGCAAAAGTACTGAGTAATGAGGGAGGAAATTGTTTCCTCATACAGAGAAACATTTGAAACAAGAAATCTTCCAGTTTTACTTCTGAATGAAATTGCTTTTAATTTTAGATGCTGAACAGTGATATTTGTATACATTGAGAGTCTCACAAAAACAGGGAGGTTTTGTATGTTAGAAGTCTTGCAAATATTCAAATGCTCTTTTTGGAGATTTTGGGGAGTTTTGTTTTATGTATCTTTGGAAAAGGGAAGGGCACGTGTCACTGACTGAGGCTTAATTTCATGTTTCCTCACATCAACCTTTATAGGCCTTCTAGTGGGAAAAGCATTGATATTTCTCCATTGAGAATATTGAGCATCTAGGAGAATTTCTTGATTTCTAATGCTGTTCCCTGGGCAGAGAAACAGTTCATTATTTTCTCTTTAATGCCTCCATGCTGCTGATTGTAAACTTCCCTTACAAAGGTGAGTGTCATTTTGTTTACCTGGGAGAATGTGCAGCAGAAATGGGGGATGATT
The DNA here is from genome assembly GCF_029582105.1 of Oenanthe melanoleuca. Classification (NCBI taxonomy): domain Eukaryota; kingdom Metazoa; phylum Chordata; class Aves; order Passeriformes; family Muscicapidae; genus Oenanthe; species Oenanthe melanoleuca. The sequence continues at coordinate 12,970,087 of NC_079342.1, read as the reverse complement.
CATCCACATCATTTTAGTGATCTGGTGACTGAAGCTGCTGTTTCCTGATGGCTTGTGCCTTAATCATATCCTCCTGCAGAGGCTGGCTTGGACAGGACCTCTCAAGGGTTCTGCTCACATTTTTGTATTCATAGCAAGAAGAAAAAAACACTTTAATTTTTTTCTCACTTGTTGGAATGAAAAGAGATCCTAATACTACTTTTTAATTATCCCAAACTTTCATTTTGCTCTCTTGTTTTCTTTAGCACAGTTGTGAGAAGGTCTGGCAGCCAATCAAGGGAATACAGAAGTAGACAGAGTCTAACATGTATCAGATCAAACACATTTTTGCCCTGTGCTAATAGAATCACTGCTGGTTTCAACATTATAGGGATGTTCTTTCCCTTGTCACTTTTTTAGATCTTTAGATTTTAATATTAAGATAGTTAGGGAGGAAAGAGTATTTCACCCCAAAGCAGGATACAGTGACTGTAGTGTGTCAGGTGAAGTTATCATAAGGTAACTGAGGCTACCCTAAAGCTATTGCAAGTCACACTTGGCTGACCTCAGGCCAGTCCTGTTCCCCCAGAGCTGCTGCACTGCTCACCACCACAGCCTGAAGTTTCCCTGCCCACATGTGCCACAGGAGATGTTTTGTTAGATGAGCAGATTCTTCTTTCCTCCAGCTTCCCAGACAGGCTCAAACCCTGCCAGTATACATGAGCAAGAAGGTAAGAGGTTGTAGGGCTGTGTATGGTGGGAAATTACTGATTAGAAAACCAAAATCCAACCTCCAGCTGTGCAGCAGAAATCCTGTGGTTCAAGTTGCAATCCCAGCTGGGGCCATTAGGTAGCATGTTTTCACTAATATGCTGAGAAGTTTGGAGAAATCACTGGTAACAAGGGAAGGACCTAAAGCTTTCCAATGATTATGTTAATCCTATAGAAAAGTGTAGACCACACTTTTTTTTTTTCTCCTTTTTTTAAATTCTATAATTTAAAGACCTGGCTAAGGATAAATAGTGTTCGGCTAAATTTGGCACAAACAAGGAAACTGTTTAGAGATGAGGCTGGTTGTGTGTGACTTCTTGGATAGGTGTGATTGATTGGAAGCTTACTGTCTCTAAAGTATTGTACAGTTGGCTGGAGACCTATTTAAGGTTTGGTGCCAAATGACTTTTGAGCAGATGTGTAGGCAGCTTCATTTAATTCTCACAGTGACTTTGATCACTGTGTATGAGACTTCCCTAGATCACACACTGCCAGGATCCTTTCTGGCCCAGCAGCCCCTTTTCTAGCACTGTTGCTTCTCTGGCTGCAGAGGACTGGAGCAGTGGCATTAGTGTCTGTACTCCACTGAATTGCTCTCAGCTTATGCAAAATCCTGTACATTTTGAAGCTAACCTTTATTTGCTCCTGTTTAAAAGAATGCAGACCTTTTAAATGTGCCTTTGTGAGTGGGCTGGCTGTACCTCTAGATTATGTATATTTGTAAAGTGGAATTAAATGCTAGCTGCCTTGCAGAGGTAACCATCTGGGGAAAAATTAGTGGAGAACAGTGTTATTTTAGCCACTCTGGCCCTGCTACCAAGTGCTGAGTCTGTCTCAATGGCAATTACTGTAGCAGTTTGTCATCCAATCAATTCTGCAGCAAATATCAGTAACAAATATGCTATATATATATATATATATATATATATATATGTATGCTTTTTAAACCTCAGTAAGATCCTGAACAATCGTGTCCTTCCTTAAATGTGTATCTGAAGGGATCAGGCAAGATTCTTTGTCAAATGGCTGTGTTCAGGGAAGGGAGTTTGATTGCCTGCATTAGTGTTTTGTGTGCTTTTGATGGGAACCTCACACTTGTCCTTGTTTAATGTGCATTGGTTTGTGGCACTGTCTTCTTAGTAGGTGGTCCAGATTCTTTTATTTTGAAATGGAAGTGAACATAGGATAAGGAAACTCACCTTATTTTATTTAAAAGATACAAAGTTAAGGAAAGCCCAGTCTTACACCGACTTCTGACATGACTGTGTCTCTTGAGATGTCCTTAGGAACAATTCAGTGCAATCCTGACACAGGTTCCCACCCTCTGCTGCAGTGGAGACCAGTCCCTGTTTGCAGTGCTCAGTGCTGAGGCAGGATGGCACAGCCAGGATGTCCCTGGACAGTGGAGCATGGAGAACAGCTGTGCTCTCCCTTCACACCTGCACACACCTCCCCAGGTGGCTGGCACGTGTCCCTAGCTTGTTTGACAGCAGTAAGTGCACTGCATGGTGGCAGGATCTGCCTTTTGTTCCAGTGATGCAGAAATGATCTGTCAGGCTTATTTCTTGGCCTGGCAAATCTGCTTTGAGGGCTGGTGACAGCTGTCATGCTTTTCTTCAGGAAACCTGAATGTTTGCCCCCAGGATTAGCAAGTCAAAGCTCTGTTTTGCTTTAGTTTCTCTGCATTTGGTGTTCTGGTGGGCTGTTACCTCTGGTGTGACAGGAATGGTGAACCAGTACCAGCTCCAGAGGAACTGCTGCTCTGGGGTCAGAGGTCCAGGCTGAGCTGGGGGGTCATGGGGAGACTGTCCCATGGCCAGTGACACACCTCTGGCTACTCCATGCAACCAGGAAAATCAGGTGGACCTTTAATGTCACAGTCCCTTCAGCAGCCTTTTGGGAAAGTCGAAGGTGGAAGGTGTGGCCCTTGCTGCGTGTGGTGCCTCCCCAGGGCCAAGAGTCCTTCGTGAGGAAAGGCTGGCCAGGCTCCCAGGGAGGCGGAAGTGACAGGTCATAAAACGTGATACTGTGTGACTGATACAGATATCTAACCAAGCATTAGCCAGACTCCACTCTGGAGACACAGCTGCTTCAGCGGGGCACGCCTGGCTGAGCATGGTTGTTGGAGCCTGGATGTGGGTGTTTCCTTACTGCTGAGAGCGGAGGGAAGCTGTGGTTTGTCATCTTATTCCAGCTCTGCTGCCAGACCCAAGAGGGGAAAAAACCAACCTGGCATTGTTAGAAATCACAATGTTACTGGAAACTCCACAGGTTGGAGCCTGCCTGCAGTGAGTACAGAGCTCTGAGGTGTTTCACCATGAACCACATAAAGCAGTTTCTTGAAAATGTGTCTGTCATCAAGACCTTTCCTTAACAAAGATCAGTGCTTTCTAAAAACTGGGCCAGATGGCCTAAAATCTAGAGTAACACTGAGAAACCAGGTCATTGAATGTAGGGGGAAAAGGCAGAGCAAAAATATTATCTAATGATACTGCTCTCTGCTTATCCTCCTGCACCAAACATCTGTGTTTGCCCGTGGAATTTCCTAGTCAAGGAAATTTTACTAGCCAAGAGATAGGTTTGACAGACATCCTGCCTTGAAATTACATATATTCTGCAGCAGAAAAAGTGGAAATTTTACTGTGCCCATATTTAGGATGAGGAATGCTTTAGTCTGTCCTGCAAGCCTCATGTTAATTTTTAAGGGGGAGACAGAAAGATGCCTAAGTAACCTAGTTAAATCCATCCTCCAAAGATCATTGTCAAGAGAACATCCTGAGAGTATCCTTCCTGATTCTCCTCCCCATCCCACTGTGGAAAGGGAATCAGCAGAAGGCCATGTGGTACTTTAGCTGCCAGCTGGGGTTAAAGCATGACAGCTTGATAACACAGCTAGAGAGCAGACAAAATGGACTTTTCACTGACTATCTGTTTTTGTTCTATCTGTATGCTGAAGCAATACAACAAATACAGAGTGGAATACTTGCTTTCTTCCCATGACTTTGAATGTCTGCTGGAAGGTTTCCCTTAGGTCTGAAATACAATCATGATATTCAGGTTCACATTACAGGAATTTATGACTAAACAAGTACCAAGGAAACCCTTCAAGTGGCTTGTACACTATGCTTCAAGTTCCTCTACATATGATATATATATGTAAAATGGAGTGTACAATACACTTTTTTCTTAAAAGCACAGATATTCTCTCCTGCAAAAAGCTTGGTTTCTTTCCTTCTTAAAAGATAGGAGTAGTAGATGGACAGTTCATGTTCCAACTCAGTCATGCATGCTTGCTGCTTTTGTTTGTCCTTTCATTAACTCTCGAGATTTGGCACAACAAGAGCATTATATAAGATTAAATAATTCTTACATAAGTCTGAGTGAATGCCTTTCATGAAGTACTGGGTGCTTATCATGGCTATAAGTAAAAATGAATCACTTCCTTTTTAAACTGGAGCTTTCAACCTTGTATTCTGTGTGGTTAATTGCCACAAACGAAAATAACCTTTTGAGCTCTATGAATTTTCACAGCTGCAGACTGGAGAAAAAAACCTCTCACCAATAAATAGAAACTTAAGAATTTCCAAAAGAAATTATTCCCCACTCTAATTGCCTCTTTTAGCACAAAGCCCATCTCATTTATGCCAGAATGTTAAATGTTCCTAACACGTCTGTAGAGCCAAGAACCTGAGTATCATCTAAAGGACAGAATGGGAAAGAATAAAGGCAGGACAGTATGAATTCCACATTTTAGAACAGCATGGAGCACAGCCAACAGGTCAGGAAGTGTAGGTAATTAGCTTTTGCTAAAAGCTGCAGATTGAGTAGGATCAGGGCTCAGCAGTCCAGTAATAGAATCAGGGAGAACTCTGAACATGTCCCCATATATCGGGAATTACAGGAATGTACCTTGTGCATGCTTTTGAGCTATGGGAATATGAATCCAAGGCCAGATTAGTATGTGGAATAGTAATCAGCAAATCAGAAACCTGGGAAGAAACCGGGAGAAAAGCTCATTTCCAGTGTCCTTAATAGAAGTACTTGGGAACTAGTACTGGAAACGGTCAAAATTGCAGAAACAGCACTGAGACACTGTTACAAAACTCGGTTATGCTGGAGAAGAAATTTTTTGGCCTGTCATCCTTCTCCACCCTGGGAAAGTCATCTCCTGGTATAAGAGTGAGTTCCTTGCTTCTCTAAAAGACAAGAGCAGCTGTGAAGGATCTGGTGTAGGAAGACAAAATCTGAAGTACTGGTTAGCAGTAGGAAGACATGGAAATAAAAGGGAGGCTGAAGGTCAGAAAGCCTGGCTGTCATGTTAAGGAGGAAAGAAATGAGGAAAGCAAAGAGAATCATTTGACAGATATCAAATGAAGCAAACAATATCACTGATGAATGGTAAAGAGTACCTAAAGCTGGAGAGAACAAGGTTATAATATTCTGCTAAAACAATGTGGTAAGTCATTCTGTGGTACTGAAGAAACTGAAATCCCTTGTTGGCAAACACAGGAATGGCAAGTATTGAATATAGTCAGTATATTAAATACCAGTGGATGGCAGCATTTTTTACTACCAGAATACAGGGGCTGTCATGACACATGTTTTGGTTGTAGCTCATCTGCTGACTAACACATCACATGTCCCAAGAACAAATCCATGTTTGACTCTGGTAAGGCAGCACAAGCTGCAAAGACATGTACTTTTTATGTACAGATCAAGTTTCTCCAAAACAGTGGCAACCACTATTGTAGCTGTCTCACACTGAGTCATCTGGAATATCAGGAGCATATTCACAAGAACAGGAGTCAGCTGCACACACACTCTGTGACTTTCTAAGAATATTTTGGGAATTAAAACTCCAAAGGCTATGCCTGAAAAATCATTTTAGTGCATTAATTCTGATAGTTCAGTTTGGTCACAGTCCCAGGTTTATTATTCTGCTAAGAAGCTGATGATTTCTTCTCAAAAGCTGGGAATAAAGTCTGTAAATAACAGAAAAATTTTTGAACATATAAAACTATATATGAAGACAAAAACTGTGTACCACTTCAGGTCATAGCATAACACCCATCCAACCCAATCTGGTAAGCATGAAATAATTGCAGGGAACACTTATTTGCTAATTATACTTAAAACCCCCCCCCACATTATTCTTGATTACCATATTTATTAACTCTAAGTGGAAAAAACCCAACAAGTCTTAATGGATTTGACTCATTACCATACATACTGTCTATATTCCCTGTTTACATAAATTTCAACTGAGAAAGAAAAATTATACATTTTAAAAGAGCAGTTTCTAAATTAATTTAATAAACAAACTTCCAATAAATTTTGAAAGTTGGAAGGAAAGCTTTTTCAAGAGTTATAGCTCATGTTTTCTGAAGTGAAAACACTTGATGGAAAGCACACCTGACATCTGACTTCATACACCTCAGAGGTTTTCTATGTAGTCTTCACTAAAGTGTACTTACTAAATGTTTCACAGTATCAGAGCATGAGCTCCTCCATCAGCTTTCAAACCTGTGAATTAGGTACTCACTATAAACAAGGCTTCTATAAAAGGACAGTTCAAATACAAATAAAAGAGGGCATTAGTAGCCAAGTTTCTTTGGGAGATAGACTGCATTTGGTTCTAACTTAAGAAAGAGCAGCAAGCAAAAAGCATGGTAATCCCTTCTATTATTTGAAGCTCTTCAGTTTTAAGAGCATTTGTAAAAACAGACCTGATTATAACAAACTGAGATTTGCATAATTAACTTTGAAACTAAGCATTCTTAGTGATAAATGCATTAAGAGCTGAAATAATGTTAAGACAAGCTACTGTTTGTCAGCTTGTCAGATATGTGTGCTGAAGCTTCCCTTCTAATTACAAGATGTTTAGTACAGCACAACAGATATTTTAAAACTAATACAGATGCTGGAATGTTTCTTCAATTGTAGTGCACTTTGTCTGAGAAGATTACCATGACAAAATATGAAAAGGAAAGAGGACAGAAAGCAAGGATTTACAGACGTTCTAATTTTTCACTAAGAAATTCTTCCACACTATCTGTATTCCACTTGAGGATGCTCAGCTCTTCTGCAATGTTCCCACTGTCGTCCAGCAGCTTTAGTACAGGGTCAGAACCACGCACGTACTGGGGGAAAAGAAGAAAAGTCAGTTACCTTGGTTGGCAAGTGCATTCTCCATACTAACACTGCCCCTGTTCTCAAGTGATTTACATCAGTTCAGACTTCTGACTTGCATTTAATGTCAGAGGCAGGAAAGTAGAGGAACAAGTCAAATGAAGGGCGGTGGGTGTCAGAAACACCTCCTTGCTCTCCATGGTGCACTGCAGCAGTTAATGCATGTGCAGAGGGCAATGCCATTGGCCTGGCTTTGAAGGAGGGTATTTACTCCAACTGTTTTAAGTTACCAAAGCTAGTTTGATAATGAATGACTTTTCTTATATGATCAACAGCCTTTTTACCATTTTAGAAATTCTGGGTCACTTTAACAGGTCAAAGTTCTACTGTCAATTTCTAATGTAATCACATTCTTTCTTGCTGTGTTGTATCTGCTGCTACTGTGCTTTGCTGGTAACATAATTCTTCAGTGCTTCTTAAACCCACTAAGTCCCAAAATAAGTAATGCAAATAAAAGCTTTTAACACTATCAGAAAGCTCTGACCATTTAAGTTTATGGAAAGATTTCCTCAGGAGTATTCCACTTTGCTCAGCTGAGCTAACCTAGTTGGTTTTACTTAATGAAGCTAGTGGAACCTCTATTGAGTTTTCCAAAAGTCTTGTGAAATAAACAGATTAATTTGCACTTTTTTTTTCTTTTAGTACTTGATACCAGTTGTAGTCTAGACTGCTTTGATGTTCAATAAATCTACAAAGTTAAAAAAAAAAGAAACAGTCAGACATACAGAAGGAGAGAAAGCTTTTGAAAGAAACTGGAGGACACGGAGACATGAATGCGTGAGACAGACAGAGGAAATCTGTTTTACACAGAATCTGCTGTTGAGAAGACAAATCACTTATTGCAGCCATGCATAGCTATAAAGTAATTCCAGATGGTGCCATGTGGGCAATAAGATGGGAGCACAAGATGTGAGAATCAAGATGTGCATCTTAGAAGTACACTTGAAGTTCACACAGGATTTTAAGAGAAAGGTGAAGTCTTAGATTAGATCTTGAAACCAAAGAATTGTTTCAACTTAAGGCAGTGCAGTTTATGCAACTTTGCATATATGCAAGTCATAAGAAACAACATTCAGTACATGCATTTCTATAAAGCTGGATATCTGAAGTATATAGAGAAAAATCAGCACAATAGAACACAGCAAGGGAATTCTAAGAAGGAGAAGAAAAATCCAAGAATCACTGAATATATCGAAATGGCAACTCTGCAAGAAAACTAAGGGAGAACAAAACAGGAGAAAAAGAAACTATGACAGAATAGCTTGAGTAAATCCAAGATATCTATAACGTAAGAACAGAATATAAACATTCCTCAGATTCTTTTCCCATCTGCTGTAATAATATTTTTTTCTTGGATTAAAACCAGCCAACCAATAACAAAATAACCCAAAACCTCATAATCACCAAACAATTAGTACAAGTTACTGAGCAGTAAACAAATCAATATTACTAGTAGGAACTTGCAGTGATTCACACTGGCAATGCAAATATATGTTCTCTACTAAAGGTTTATTCGATCAGCAAATAGGGAACAATCAACAGGATTGTCTCCACCAAAGCTAGTTCTTCTCAACATCACAAACAAAAAGTTAGGCTACTACTTACCTTGATTTGCAGTCCCCTGAAGAGTTTTGGCTTATCACTCCTGACAAAAGCTACAATTTGGAGAAAAGAAAGAAAATAAAATTCTTCTCTAATTGCATAAAGTAGATTTATGTCAAATTAGTATTCTCCAAATTATTTTTTTTAATTATGCTTTAGAAGATATTTTAATGTTAAAATCTTAATACCGTCACAAAATTAATACTACTAAACTTATTCTGCCAAAGGCACATCTACTTTTGCTGGTAATCCAAACAAGAATTCTATCTGCTCGGATTTCCCTTGAGCACTACTGCAACTGCATAAGGCAGTTTCTGTGCACACACAACTGACAGCCTTCAGCAGACTGGCCCATATGCTGCTGCTAGCAAATGTGAGGAAAAGCGTTGGAGCCATCCAAATCTGGCTGAGGATCAGCTCTGGGAGGGAGGCTGGATGTGACACCCATCTCATCAGCACACTCCACACACGCTGCAGCTCTGCGGGGGACAGGGCACACAGCAAGCTGTGGGGAGAGGTGTTGTTCTGGTGAACAGGATGGCCAATGTTGTCTTGCAGAGATGAAAACCAGCAGGAAAACAAAGCTAGAAAACAGGAAGAGAAGCTCGTATTTCCTCTTCTCTTGACAGTCCTGAAGGCAGTGGGTGCCAAGGCTCCCTGGGCTGTCAGGCAGCCACAGGAGAGAAGGCCAGGTCTGGGGTGAACTGCACCACTCTCACTTGCAGCAGGGCTAGAAGGCATTGACAGCATCAGGCCCTGTCTCCCTACAGCACAGCCCAGCCCTTGCATTAACCTCAGCTCTGAACAGACAACATGAAGTATTACAGGACTAAGTGTGAGCATAATCTCCTACTTCCAAGCACTTCACCCTAATGAATGTCTGAGTTCTAGAAATATTAAAAATTTATTTAGAAAATAACAGTCCTCATTCCTCCTTTTCACAGTCAGGCTGTGCTAAAAGCTGAATTTAGTATCTATATTGACATTAAGTGGATTCAGGATGCTCCTGTGGTACGTCAGTAGCATCTCCCCAAGGATGAACCCTGTCAGTACAGACTGACTCCTACAAAAGTACCAGCTGCATGGTAAAGTTGCTTTTTCAAGGTTAGACAACAATGAATCTCTCACAAATTGCAGTGCATCCAACTGGTGCATGGAGATGAGTGCAACCTCAGGACTAATGTTTCATACTGCTTGACAAAGTGTAGTGCTTTCCTCAGTAATTGCAGAGATATCCCTTGGCAACTTTATACCTATCTTTACATTACCTCAGACAGTTACCTTAACACTTTCTCAGCATGGTTATACAGAGTGCACTTATTTTCTTCCCTCTTTCACCAAGCTCCCAGTACAGATAAAAATCATACACACTGCTTGCTGCACCAACTACTACACAATATAAACAAGGTAAAAAAATACCAACAGCCCATGGAGCTGCCAGATGTACCAGGCCCCTGAAGAAAATGAGGCTTGTCTTTATTCCTTCTACAGGACTATGCAGTAATACCATATTGTAAGCTGTGTATAACAATTTCAAATAGCACAAAATCACCAGTACTTGCTCACATACTGCAGTTCGATTCTGATTTAAACTCAAAGACCTATTTTAAACTTCAGTGTTTCCCATGCCCTTGTGACATGTTGTCTTGGCTGTCATCAAAAGTAATGTGCAAAAGAGCAGCAAAGACATTTTTTTTCCTTTTTTAAGTCCACAGACTGTTGAAGTCTTTCTGGAGAAATTTTTCCACATTTTTCTTCGACTTAAATCTAAAGCTGAAATCAGTCTCTAGGGCTTTATAAGAAAAGAAGCTTGTAAGAAGCAGTCAGCACAGTGAGTAACTAATTGCAAAATTGTAAGAGAGCATAGTAAAATGGATAAAGTTTCTGAAGTAAATCTGAACTCTGGAACTTGACTGTAATAAAAAATTGCCTTTGGGAAGGACCTCAGGTTACAGCACTTTAAGCTTGTAACAGGTGTGAGGATTTGTTACTTGAGTGACAGATGAAAGCTTATTTGGACACAAGAGATTTCTCTGGCTGGATGAACAAGCTCACATAAAGTGGGAACAGCATTAGGTGGAAGGAGAAAGTATTCTGTAGGCAGCATTACATTCTGCCACATTAAAAGTAGCTATTACACACTTGTATCAATGTCAAATATCTAAATCTTCTGAAAGTTGAAGCACTACAGAACATTTTTTCTGAAATTTTAGACAGCTGGAACAAAATTAGTTTCTGTTATGGCATATTTATTTCTAATGCTGATCAGAGCAACTTTCTGCATCACTCACTTGAATTTGCAATGCAACAAAGAAAAACACTCAATGGACAAATAACTTAATTTGTATATTCTGAATTTTGGAAGCTAAAATGAGAAACTCAAATACTGACATGCATTAAAAACACAGATTATCCCATCAAACACTTTTTTTTTTCTTTCCACAAAAGCAGTCCTTGAGTTGAATTAGCAGCCTTTGAAATGATGGGGTTAGGGAAGTCAGATGCAGCTACAGTGCATATTTAGGGACATATGACAGCTTGTTTACCATGGGATGTGGTGCATGTGCTCCACCTTCACATTGCTCCAACAATTTCCCCTCTATACCCTGACATCAACATTACAGTCCTGTATTTAAATGGTACTTGCACATCATTTCTACACCATTATTTAGCAGTTTGGTGTTTAATATTAAATCCTATCCAAGCTATCTTCCCATTTTATTCTTTCTGTAGCAGCTTTAGAAATTTTATACCACAGAGAAATGAACCTTTCTCTAACCTATCTGTGGGTGAGCAGGAGAGACATTTTCCACCAAGACTTGTGTAAGATGAACTCTGAGCTCAGTGCCATGACATCAGGTTCTGGTGAATTCAACACTGGACCAGAAGTCAGAGCTGTTCTCAGACAGCTTTGCAAAATCACTTCACCTTGTACTCTGAAAAACCATGAGCAGTACCAAAGCAATTCTCTTGGAAGGCACTCCTGAAGTGTTCCTGAAGAGAAGGGAGGATTGCCTCACAATCAACTACAGCTACAAGGTCAGAGAAGGATCAAGTGTGTATGAGCCTGGCCCCCACTAAACGGTGCTTTTAAAGACCTAAAAGCAGCCCTTACCTATGAACACAGTGCAATGGAGAACTCACTGCTATTGTTAAAATGTCCATTTGTTTCCATACAAAACATAGAGCTGTAATAAGAAAGTCTGTGGAAACAAGTTTGTTGGAATCAAATCTCAGAGCCAGGAGTCAAAGAACTGTGGCCAAAAGGGCAAGTCTGTGTGTATGCACACACACGCGTGCACTATTCTGAGGTGCAGCAGGACACAGCATAAGGGAACTTCCTGACCCAAGATGGACACGAACATCTCCCCAAGCAGAACAAACACAGAACACAACTCTATTTATTCTGAGTTAACTTGAATAAACAGAAAGCAAGTGTAACAGTACTTCAGATAACCTAAAGGGTAATCTGCTTTCTTGGCTATGAATTACCAGACACAAGCTGTCTGAAAAGAAGGAATTTTACTGGAGACACGAGTTTGTGTGTAATGGTGCAAAATTTTACATTAAAAAAGGCACAAAGGACTTGACCATACAGACTTGACCATTTTGTACCTGAAATAAATTTGAATTGAAAAACATTTTACTGAGGCATTGCCAATTATCAAGTGTTAAATCCATGAAAAAGAAAAGACACCAAAACAAAAGGTAGAGTAAGAGAGGGACATTTTATGAAGATGGGAAATTCCACATTTAAATGCCACCAATAGCAGAGCATTGCTAAGACAATTGGCAATATTTGCTAGAAGTGTGAATATGTAAATCACTGGGCAAGACAAAAGCATTAATGCCTTCCCTCAGACATTTGTTTTGGGGACAAATACATGCTCTGCAATTTTGAAGATGGTATGAGTCTGCTTCAAAAGTTACCATGAAAGCTGAGCAAAAAGACTGAAATACAGCACACAACAAGCACTTATTTACATTTTAATGACTGTAGCTTTGCACCTTTTGGGGACTTCGGTTTGAGATAAAAACTTGAATTTAAGAATTCATATGGCACATCAATAACTACTATTTGTAGTCTCTTAATCAAGTTACAATGCAGCTGTTCATGATTTTATAAAAAGCACCACATGCTTTCAGAAATGAATCCAAGACAGAGATCTAATCAAGACTGAAGAAACTTCAAAAAATCCCAAAGACAGGGTATTTTGTCTAAGCAGTTGGGCAAGAGACATTTCTGAAACTGAAGGGAAGTATTGTTTTATTTTGTGTGTCATCTGTTCACCAAAGATTATGAGAAAGCAATGCATGTCTCCCACTACAGTATCTGTATTTCTTAGCTAGAGTTTTAGTAATGCTTTTGTCTGTGCAAGATTTAAGGTTAATATAATTTTCTAACTTTCTTTTGTCAATTTTTATGAATTACAGATTAAAATAACTAGGAAATGAGTGATCTTACCTCATACAATACAATCCCATAGGAAATTACATTTGAGTAGCTAAAAGACTCCCCTTAACACTTGGAGAATTTGTGATGTAAGAGTGCTGACTGACTGAAATCAGAGGATTTAATGTAGCTGCACATTGCATGAGTTCAAGGACCTTGTTTCTAGAACAGATTTGCTGGGAGCACATCCATTTCTTAACTCACAAGGAGAGGTGAAAATTATTTTATTTAAAAAAAAAAAGAAATGAGAGAAACATGAAAGGAATGTTCAATGAAAAAACACAGTCTAATTCAGTTTTTTAAACAAACTGGAAAGAATGTAGGAGTCTAAACACCAATCTCCTATCTCATGGTGAACAAAACACAGCTGCCACTGAAAAGTCAACTTAAAACAAATATGCTAGATTAATTACTGACCCAGCTAATTCATTATTCTATTCCAGAGCCTGTTTTATGGATATCAACCAAAAACCATCACTGTGTTACCTGGTATAAAGATATTACTTCATCTATGAATCTTGTCACTTAGGTTTTTAACATTCTACTTTGATGGAATGCTTTTAAATGACGAATATTTAAGAACAGTTTTATACAGAACAATTTCAAAATATATGTAATATATAGGAATTAATTTTACAGTCCAGCATTTATAATAAAGCAATTCATTTTTAAGGAAAACTTACCAGTAAGAATATTTCAGTACTGAATTTAAAAGGGGCATACAGAAATGTGGTCTGTTATCAGACTTCTCACAAGAAACTGTATCTGAGAAACCTAACAGGCATCCTTGGCCACATTCACAGAAGTCAAATTTAGTAGTTTGGTGTGACACTAAATAACATCCAGTGTGGTGTGATACAAACAACAACATCCAATTCAAGACTGATAATCTTGCTGAAGACTTTTCCAACCTTTTGCTGAGGACTAGATTTTTGTCATCACTTCTTACTCCTTTGCTTTCCTAATATATATACAAATATATATATATGCAAATATATTCTATATGTAATGATTCTCACATTTCAGACACATGGGTATATTGAACAACTGTTTATAGCTAAAGATTATATAACCAGTAATTTTAAAAGAAACTTTGATAGAGAAGAACTGAGCAACCACAGCTTCTTCCAATTGTGTAACTTTTACAAACCTTTATTAATTCAACTGATTTCAATCCTTAACTATTTTAATATGTGAATCTCATAATAAAAAAATCCAACCACAACAAAAAAACAACAAAACAACATTGTTAATCCTTTAGCCAAATAAAACATAATCCAGATGTAGCCTGAGACACATCAAGTCTGTGGGACCAGCCAAGTGACAAAACAATTTACACAGGTACTTAAAGGTCAAGATTTCCAATTACATAGAGGAGTAACATACACTAATCCATGTAATTCTAATATATACACAGCCCTGCAATTAACAATGCCATTTTGTGTGTACTCTGGGGAGAAAAACCAAACACATCTAAACAAACTCTAACAAAGCCCTCACAGAAGCTATGGGAAAGGATTCAGTTATTTGTGATGAGACATTGCCAGTGAGGCTACACAGTTCAATGAAGCCTTCAAAAGCAGCAGCGTGACCTTCAGGCAACCTAACTTCCATAGCAAATGTCCAAGTGAAAAGATGAAATAAAAACACTTCTTGAATGTAAATGTCGTAAGATAGAGACATTAAATACTGTTTCTGTTAAAAGTTAAAATATAGGACAAAATCTGGGTATTCTGAGATTAATATTAGTGTGAAAAAAAATACAGGCTGAAAGAATATACTCCAGTGCTTTTAAAAATTTCTATTCTTCTAATACATATCCCATCTTCCAACCTCTTCTAATACCCTAGCTGTAAATTTGGTTAAGCTTAGATTGAGTAACTGCAGAAATTGGTGATGAAACTGCAAAAGAGAAATTTAAGTTCACTACTCAGTCATTTTCAATTCTTACTGTACCAAATCAAAACTGGTGGTCAAAATAGAGAGCCTTTTTAAAAAACAATGAAATGTATCCAGCCACTTTAAAAAGTAAAGATATATGATTAATGGAATGGAAATATTTGAGGAGGTTTAGATAACCAAGAATTGAAAGGAAAAAAACTAGTCACAATTTTCAAGTTTTCCTTTTACACCATTCCAAGTCTTTGGAACATGTTTCAAAGTGTGCACACAGAAGGAATAGAGGGCCATTTCCTTCAAGACCTGCACATGAAGATAACTGAGGACACAATGCAGGCTGGAGTCAGGCTAAGAGGTTAATTTTTCCTTCAAACCTATGGCTCAAATGACATCTTAACTGAAATCCAGAACCATAAAGCAGCAGAGTGAGTGGGCAACAACAGTTGGGAATGTTTATGTTTGTTCATTTGAAAGTCATGGAGATAATATGGACTCCTGTGCTAAGGAAGTTAATCTCCTCAAGTAGGACAAATCATATAAAGAATTCTCATTTTGACATTTTATACAGTGGAAAAGAGGAAAGAGCTTTGCTCTGGCCTCGTAGTCATTCAACTCAGCTGTGAGGGCAGAGGTGGCAGGAAAGGATATAATGCAGGACAACACATGTAAATTGTAACCTGATTTAAAACCCCTTTTTTCCCACTGTTTGTCAGCCAGGCTTCAAACAGGGAGGTATTAATGCTTTCCACAATAGATAGAGACATGCAGTTTGTGCAATTTTAAATTCTAAAGCTAGATTAGTACTCATGTCCAGCTATGTCCAAAGTACAGTATTAGGGAGTATGGTATTAGGGTCCTCAATACAGGTAAAAAAAACCAAAATAACCATAGTACTGCTACCACCTTAGCACTTCCCTAATTTATAAGAAAGTAGAGTTTGAAATTTTTCACAGATTCTTTTCCTGCAGCTTCCTCCCACCAGACACTGATGGTACTGATTTTTCTTTCACACTACTGTATTCCATTCCTGCTAGTTGACTGTCATTATCCACTGATAAAACAACTATATGGCAGGATCTGTGAAAATAAAATCGTTCCATAAGTCCACAATATAATTTAATCTATCAATTACTGGAGACCAGTTTATGAGCCTCAGGTAAATGCAACTTTACTGATATACTATACTGAATTTATGACTACTTGTAATGTACTTAAAAGTATCTTTTGTCATTCAGCTGTGACAGTATGTCATATTTGAAGGAATACTAGAGGCTTTACTTACCCTGGACTTGAGGGAACCTTCCCAATTTTCATCCACATACTTCTAGGACAGCTCCTGCATAAAGCTGTAATAATAAACAGATGTCATTAATGACAAAAATAATCTAAATTACTAGTTTATTTATAGTGTCTTATCTGTTGAACTATTTTTCTTTGAGGAGACAATATGCTACTCAGTTGTGCTAATTACAAGTAAGATCCTAGACAGAATCACAGATCCAGACCTGTTTCTGATTATGCAACAACTGGCCATTCACTCAAGATACATGATAATTTTCATTCATTGTACTAAAAATGTAAAAACAAACCAAAAAAAAAGGATCACTTGAGATATACTGTTGGTGTATGCAAAGTTTCATTTAAAAAAATGCAATTGGACATTAAAATGGGAATTATGGATTAGTAACAGGAAAACTGTATCTTCCTTCCCAAAGATACTAACAAGATCTCATGAAATGAAATTTTAGTTTCCACTTTAAACCTAACTTGGACAGTGAAATACTTATAATAAAGATAAGGCAGTGACTTTAAAGTTCCTATTTGGGCTATTGGTTGATTTTAGTTAATTGTGTTTACAGAAAGAGGATAGATCACATTAACAGGCCTTAGGTGAAGTAATATGTACAGGATGGGCTAACTTGAATACTTGCACTTAGATATCAATCACTTCTATCAGCTAGGCAAGATACTCAGATTCAATCTTCTTAAAATACAAGTTAATTTCAATTTTATATAATATCTAAATTTAAAACCCCTTCATCTAATTATCTTGCATACTGTCATATTTTTAGACTATTCTGTGATTTTTTTTTGCAACATGCAAATGATTCTATAGTTTGCTGAATCTTAAATAAATTAACAACAGATTTTCCAGCTACTAAAATAGAACTTCATACTCCAAAGTTAGGCCTTTTAATATTGCACATAGTATATATACTATGTATATAACACTGTATACAAAATCACATCCTTCTAAGCCTTAAGCCCCCACTGTTTATAGATAAGCAAAGAGAATGAGCTTAATTTAAATTTTTTTATTTAATTCATTACCTTCCATAGACAATTAAAACCTCTGCTTTCATGTTCTTTTAGACAGTGTTTTCATAACAAATGTGCAAATCTGGGTATAGAAAAATATAACTTTACTGAAATTATATAAATTCGTACTTCACTTAAAATATGAACCGTGAACACAAATAATTTAAACTAACCTTCATGAACCACTCTGAAAAAGCAAACCACACATGATATGACACAAATCTTAAAGACAATTTTATTAATGTTCTGTCATCTATCTTATGGAGGCATTATAGACAGCCAGAAATATATGTTCATCTCTGAGGATTCAAATTCTGACTTGGGGCCAGCTCAGTATTTGCTGAAATACTATGAATTAGAACACAAGAAATACTTTAATCATTCACAGGGAAATTACAACTTCTCTCTTGGCGTTAACTAATCAATAATCATTACTTCCATGGGAAATTGAAAAGAGAATGTTACACTGCATTATCTGTTCAGAATAGTATCTCAGAAATTTGCTTAAGTACAGATATATTTTCAACTAAACATTGTATTTAAGATAAAAACCTAAGACTAGACTGCTAAAACCCAGAAATACTATGAAACAATACCCACGAGACCCTAAATACCAGACTTTTAAAAATCTTTTTCACCACCCAAATTAAGGTTTTAATTAAAAAAGGCAGTGATAAACAGCTCAGATACTAGCTTGCATAATTAAAATGCCTCTGGAATTAAAACATGAAGTAATTACAAAGATGGAGGAAACATGGTACAGGAGTTCATAAACTTCACTTACCTTGTCTCTTTGTGATTTAAAAACAAATGCTCAACAGTTCTATTGGTAATCCTACATTTAGATTTTTTTTGCACACTCACTAACCCACTGAACATTTATACTGATTTCTCTGATACACACAGTTATCTGCATTCTTCTATCAAGAAATCAGTATAAAGAAATAGACAAAGGAATAAACAGCCATCTAGCTAGTTAATTAGCTATTTTATGCAAGTCTATCATAAGCTAAGTACACTCACATTTAGGACAACAGTAAAAGTATTTTTGAGCATTTTTGAATTCTCATTACTGCAAATTATTCTTAGTAAATTTTCCTTCCAAACAAGAATTTGTATGGCACAAAATCACTGTAGGAATCTAAAACATGTAAGACATTTTGTAACTACTCACTACTCCTAGTTTGTAACTTCTGGCCAATTTCTGATAGAAATTTAACAAAGAAAACAGCTCAATCAGTGATGTCTCAATTTTGAGCTTGTAATTCTGCCATAATTGAAACCCAACTGTTCTGGTACAAAAAGGTTTAGATTCATGCTGGGACAAACAGCTGCTTTCTCAATGGCTAGACCACAAAAAAAGAAGAATCAACTGGCTTCATTTATAACTCTAAACAAAGGTGTCTTTTGCAAAAACACCCAGGTTTATTTGCATCACTTAGCCTACCACAAAAGCCTAGTTGTTAATATCTACCATCTCATTGTGTCCAAAACAGATGTTCTCCAAATTTCCTTGTGAAGGCAGTCACTGTGTTCAAGTATTAATAAGAATGACATGTATCATTCAGCATGGAGGCACACAAACATCTCGAGTCAGTTCATTACACAATGCTTAACTCATCAGCCAGTTCATTCTAAAGTAATGCTTCACTTGTTTTAGTGCTCATGAAAGTGAGTTTAGTACTAGAAGCAATGAAATAGACTTCCTAACTATTACTGGTGTCCATGTTAATATCCAAAACAAGTGCTGATTCATGTCTGCATCTATATAAAGACCTTAGCTTTTTGTACAACATTCTAATAGCATGTTTTCTAAGGTTACTGGGACAATATCTGAACTCTTCCCTCATCTTTTCCAAAGCACCAACTTGAGCTCAGTTTTATTCAAAGGTTTTTGGAAAGCATCTGAAACTCTTTAGCAGTTCATACTGATGAAATCAGGATGGCTCTTCACAATTAAAAAGAGACAAATTATTGGTCTGCTTTAATTATGAAGGAGGGTGCTAATTACAGCAGAGTAACACCTTTTTGCATAAGAATTGTGCTAGTTAAAAATATGCATTGTAAAAATAAGTAACTTTAACGTACACAAAAGAAAACATTTCACCTGCTATTAGGAAGAGAATTGAAGCAAGACACAATTCCAGCTGTGCTTCATTTATACATTGATATGGTATTGTTACCACAGTTACTCATGGTGAAGACTCCAGGAGAAAAGTGACATTCCTGCCACATAACCATGAATGTTTACAAACAAACAGGCATTCAGACCACATTGAATTGCAAGAAGTGGTATTGAACAGAGATTGCTCCTTGGCAATAAAATTATGTTAGATCAAAGGTCACAAAAAAAGTTTAATAAAATTCAGCAGTTATACCTAATTTTACTTCTATGACATATATTTTGTATGCTGCTTTCTTCTAACTATTGATTGGGGTGACCCTGCCTGACACAGGTTACAAGGTGTCATCCAGGCTGGATTTGTACAGCTGTTTGTAATCAGCTGTCAGTACCAGCATATCTTAAAACATGAAATAAAACAGGCTGTTAAGGCAGAGCCACAAAAGTCAACAGCTACTTTAGGGTACCTGGATTCTCTCTGATATAACTGTAATGTCCTCTCCAAATATCAAACAATTTATAAAATATCGTTAAGTTCTGAGAACAAGCAGAAAAGCAAACTTATGACTACAGCTAAACCTCTAAATTTCTCACTTGCCTCAGGTACAAGATTATCTTCCACTAAATCTTTAGTAACAACTCTCTCCAATGTAAACAGTGTTTTAATGAAATTCACTGCAATTTTAGTTTCATATTATGATATAAGCAGGTCTGCAGAAGACAGCTCCTCATCTCCTATTGACTTCAAAAACTTTCAGAAAAAATATGGATGTTTATTCTTAATGGCCAAAGTTCCTTGTTATATGCAAAATGGAAATACTGAAAAAACAGGTAAATTATCTATTTTATGAAGGCATGCATCTTCATTTTTTACTGTGTTCCATTGACACACTCAGAAAGCAAAACAGGTTAATTAATACTTGTTCGTCTGAGGAATTTACAATAAAAGAGATTTTGTTGAAAGTTTCTTTTGCATTTTTCCTAAACTGTTCTAACCAGCAGTTAATTTGTGACTTTTACTAGGAAACTAGTCTTCTAAACTAGAAAACTTTAGAAGAATATACACTGAGCTACAAACTATAAAATATTTTCTATGGGACAGAATGCACTTATATGGACAACTCAAGGTTTTCAAAATCACTCCTGTCTTTCCTTTCCCTGAAGGCATAATATGAGTAACAATCTGTGGGTTAACAGAGAGGAGTCAGAAAGCCTCACTGCCAGGAACATTTTGAATTACTGCTCTGTAATACAGAAAGCCAAGAAAGTCATTGCTACACACACACATCATTCTGAACTGATGTCATCAGTAAATTTAGCAACAAAGCAACTTCTACCACTGACAGCTCATTATCCTGTGAAGGGAGATACTAACTCTAAATAAGAGTGTGGAAACAGAGTCTAACAGTCAAAAACCCGTTTTGTGGATCAGTGCTACTCCTGTGATTAGTGGATATGTATTACAGGCAAGTTCCTCTGAACAAAGCTGAGCAGAATCTAAGTTCTCATTTATTTGTGGAGAAGGAAATTCTGACTGAGTATAAGGGTGAAAAAAAGTCACAATGATGGTGTTTAAGCACTAAAATAATTTACCAAGGATGACTGTATAGTCTGTGTTCTTGGAGATCCTCAGACCCTTGAGATTTGCTTTGAGTAGGACACTCAAAGAAGACTTTTTATTCTGTACATACAAAATATAGTTGTGCATTACTATTATATTCTTCAGTATATAGAAAATGTGTCATCCATCACTACTTCTGGTGTTAAATGACACCTGCCTTGCAGGATTCTATAAACATTTATGCTGTTTAAATCCAATAACCATCGAAAAGCTCCAAGCTAGCTTCTGCTCCTGGTAGCCTATTTTTATTAACTTTGGTTACAGCAATGTTTGGTGTAAGTTAATGTGAGCAACAGATCTGGCACAAGGGTGACAGAGAAAATGGAGAAGCTGAGCAACCACCAACTTGAGACCTCTGGAGCTGTCACGAGGAATAGGTGGCTGAATACCGAGTTTGAGTGGGGGTGGAGAGCAGAGTGGAATGGAGAAGGGTGGCAGAAAAAGGGCTCCTATGTACAGGCTCTCACTTGGACCTACTGAGAATTATGCAAGCGAAAACGTACAGACAGCAAGTTAACAGGTCAAGTTTCAAGTCTGGACTCTACCATCTGATTCTATCTAATCACCTAGTCACCTCTAGAAGTAGAATCCCTGAACATGTCTTTTATTTTCCAGTCTGTGTTTTTGTTAAAAAATGAAGCATCTTAGAGTTGCAAAGAAAACAGTGAGAACAGATCTGATGAGATATTTGACCTTGTGCACTTCATTAATTTTGACACTTTTCCTTTTTTAAGTTTCTTCAACAAATGTAGAGTCAAATGCCAGTACTTTATCTAGATGAAGGTCAGCCTTAATTAGCTAAAGCTTTTCCATTGACCAGCAGATGCACATCAACGACTGAAACTCACATTTAACAAATTTGCACTTTTAGTCTCCCTAACCTTTTTTTTTTTTCACTGATAAGATCAGATAGAGCTCTTCCATGGGTAAGGCTTACCCTATTACAGACAGATAATGTATTTTATCTTAGTTTATCTGACAGAGATGAACACTTGGTGAATCTGAGCCAAACAGAAGGCAGTAAATTTCTGTCTTAGGCATTGACTAGTTACTTGCACCTTCCTTATCTAGGACTTCTTGTCAACATTAATTTTCATTGCCAATAACATCATGTACAGAGGGAAGGGAAAGAGTGTACATGGTAAAGTTCTTCAGAAGGACATCCACTGCAGCACACTTTTAACACAAGGAATGGTTGTGACTAATATTTTGAAGCAACAGTACTGGCTTTAAGAGACTTTCTCAATTAGAGAGAACAGTATAATCTCAGATCCCCTAACTTCCCTATCAATACAGCCCATAAAATCATTCCTGTATCAAATATCTGGGACACTTAGTTAAAAGCAAACTTTGAAAGGAAATCATATGACATATTAGTCTTAATTACAAAGTTCTGATTATTTCCTTGAATGTCAAATAAAATATGTTGTCATTGAATCACACTATTTTTGAAGTCACACTTGCCAGAGAACCAATGAATTTGAACCACTTTTGAGTATCATGTTAGAAATAAGGAATACAGCGAGGTAAAAATGCAATTTGATTTTTTACAAAGTATTCAAGACACTTTACAAGACACATCAAAAGACAGAAAAAGATGTGGGTTTTGAGAAACAGCTAGAAGAAGTAAACTAAAATTCTAATTAATTTCTGTAAGCATTGATATGACTTACATCTCTGAGATGTCAATGAATTCTAAGCTGTTCTCTGTTTTTAACCATTGAGTCAAAAACCAGAAGTTCCAATGAGAGTGGAAATACTAATGTTAAAAGCCTCTGGCAGAACAAGAAGGCAGTCAACAGCAATTTGCGTGTAGCACTTTAATTAGTGTAATGAAAAGAAAAAGAAACAAACCTGAAAAATGAATGTAAATTGGGTCACACAGGAATAGCCTGAAGCATTAAAAGCACTTCAAGTTATTCTACTTCCAGCAATTATTTGAGTTTTGTAAACTATCTTTTGAGTTTTAAAATGTAAGTCTGAACAAGAATGTCACCTTATTCCTCCTTATAATTCGTAAGAGCACATTTAAGAATTCTGTGCATGTAAAAGGGTGGAGTTTTAAGAAAGCTTTCAATTTGTTTTGTTTTTTGTTATTTTTTTAAAGAAGCACCTAGTCATGACATCTGGTGTCATGTTTTCTAAGTCACCAAACACTAACATTACAATACAACAAGTTCAACACATATTAGTGAGCAAAATATATATTTCAAAGCTCCATTTAGATTGATAACTTTTATGAGTTGTAGCAACCCTGCACAGTGCAACTGTGAAATTAAATGTGTTGCAAATTTTATCACAGAGTTGATTTTTAAAATCAATTTGGATTTTGACATGCATATATTGTTGAGATAAATCTAAGATTGCAATATACAATTAATGGAATATGCTTATAGCTATGTCTGAAATAATCACACAGCCTAAGTGAAGCTGCAGATGGAGTGCAGCTATTTTCAGCTACTGCAAAATATGGACAATCTCTCCTGCTACTACAATTTCACGCACAGTTAGCTTCACCTCCATTTCATCCTTCTATGTTTTACACACCAGCAGTACTCTGCATCTGACAGACTGAGACTTAAAACTTGCAGCTGTCTAAAGCAATACTGTTTAAGCTGGCTTCTGAATTAGTGAGACTGCATACAAAATCTCTAGAGGCGGAGAAAATAACTAAAACATTTTTTCATTTTACCTACTGTCCAATTATGAAGTAATTAAAATATTTCACTGGACAGGTGTCAGCAGAAGTTCAGAGCAAGAATAGCTCATAGCTATTTTCCACAATTCACAAACTACTGGACCAATAACAAGAGCAGGATTAATAAATACACTTCTTTCAAGGCTAAGAAACAGTTCAAATCTGTAACCATCTCATTTGAGGTTGCACTGATACTATGCAGCATGAAATATTTTTAGGCCTGAGGGTATTTCACAGATCATTTATGAAAAGCAGAATTATGTAAAAATTCTCAGATAGATGTGCTATTACCTTTAATTTAAAATTCTCATTTAGAACTCGGGCCCAAGTCATGCAGTAAACTAACTCTTGCTTTCCCTATTTCTAGTATTTGCCATGTAATTCCAAAGAGAATAAAATTAAAATCCTGAAGCATGTCCTGGAACTGCATTAGCTGGCAAGTCTGTTTGTAGCACAGACAACCACCGTGCTGTGTCCCTTCATGGGAAGCAATACCTGCTCAGGT
Organism: Oenanthe melanoleuca; assembly: GCF_029582105.1. Taxonomy (NCBI): domain Eukaryota; kingdom Metazoa; phylum Chordata; class Aves; order Passeriformes; family Muscicapidae; genus Oenanthe; species Oenanthe melanoleuca. The sequence goes on along the minus strand of NC_079342.1, from coordinate 12,945,929 downwards.
AATGAGCCAGCTATGTCACGAGCTGGGATCCTGGTTCGGGGAAGAACGATTCCTGTACTTGGAGGATGTTCAAGCATGGAGTCACAGCTTTAGCAAAACCCAGAGCACCACTGCTCTGGAGCTCAGCAACATGCTAGGCTGCTAATCACAAAGCCAAACATCTTACATTGAGATGCAGGTTTTCAAAGTAAGATGAAAAATTCCACAAGCAAGAGGGTTAGGAAAAAAAAGCCTTTAAGAACTTTTAACATTCACTTTTTACTATCAAATTTTCATCAGAAAGATTTCTGTGGCAACAGAGAAAAAAAACAGGGAAAAGGAAAAACTATAGCAAAAGGCATCATTCAGTTTTCATAGTCTGCATATCTAGCACGAAATTCTTGTTTAGCAAGAAGCTACTAAAAATTATATTGTTAATTTTTATGTAATAGTAAAATCTCAAGCTCAATTACAGACATCTGTTACAACCAACACTATGTTAAAACACAAGTCAATTCAAAATGTGGTGGTTCTGAATACAATCTGTTAAGATAATATTAAGTCTCCAAACACTAATTTTCCATGGGCTAGTCCTCAAGAGAAATTACTGAATATGAGCTAAAAAAAATGTAAACCTCCGAACAAACACCAAATCTGAAATATGCATTTCAGACTTTTACACCAGGACAGGAAGCCTTGCTGCTGCTGCCAGCTCAACTGTTACTGAGCCTGCTGGAGACCCTTTCTATTCTGCCACTCCCTGTTAGTACATTTGGTTAGACTTTATTCTGAAACTTCAGGTTTTGTTTGTATGCCTATGTACAGATATGTACATATTTATATATACATATGTATGTACATGTAAAAGAACTGTATATTTCCCCAGAGCCAAACTTTTCTTTATAAGGTTCATATATCTAGAAAAGAAAAAGCCTTACATATCAAGTCCCATAAGGATTGCATTGAAATATTACTTTGTTAATGCATAAAATTTATAACTTAAAGTGTGCCAATATTAGGAAACTACTAATTTAACTATGAATTCTCTGCAAATCTCAAACATACGCTTCTTGATACTTAATATATTGTACCTAACACTGTAATCAGTGTTTTTATTAAAAATTAAAGGCAGACTTTCTTTTTTAAATATTAGGCTGAATTTAATTGACAGGACAAACTTGCTAGATTTCCTCATTAATTTCATTAGATCAATTATTTCATTATCTCCTAGCCATTAAAAATAATTTCAGCACCTCTCATCCTTGAAACCTCTACTTTCTTTATGATTGATTTGTCTTCACTATATTCTAAAACACTCTTAAATTACCACATATTAGAAAACATACTCTTTTCAAGAACTCTAAAAATTCCTCATTGGTAACATACCTCAAGGAACACAGATATTTATCTACTATAGATAAAGGAAATGTTTTGCCTTAAATGGATTGAAGCACAGCATGAGCTCTGAGAGAGATCATTCTCTCAAATAAAATATCCAGCTCTTCTCACTGCTGCAGGACGGATTTGAACAGTCCTGCTTCTGTCAGGTTTGTGCCACTCCAGGAGCTGACCTGGAAGCTGCACCAGCTTTTTGCTGCCCAGGACTGAACTAAGCTATCCTGGCCATTATACTATGGGCCAGTGACCAAGCAGGAGCTGTCATCAAGCACCTCTCTCCTTATCCTCTTCTTCTGCCCTCTTCCAATCCCATGTACCTTCCTTTTAAAAGAAGCTGGATGTAGTTCCCAAGTATGGCCATGCCACACCAGAGAAGGGCTGCCAAAGAACCAAAGATGCCCCTGTTGGTACAAGGGCATTATTTTACATCAGTATGCCAAGTCTGCAGATCTAGACCCCGTAGATGTATACCAGGCTATGAGTAAACGCTGCATTTTCCTCTTGAAAAGATAATCCAGATTCTCATTCATTTTTTTAAATGAAAGGTCTCATAAACATGAAACGTTAAATTATTCCACATGGGATTTGGTCCAAAACTCACCTTTCTAGTTTCCAGCTGAGCTTCTTCTTGGCAGCACTCCCTGCAGAACGGATCCAACTGATTCAGATTGAACTGCCCAAGAAGATTGCAAGAACTGCACAGCAAGTTACTGGAGAAGCCCAGCTCTCTGCAAGCTTCTGATGACAACTGTGCTCCATAAACACTTACCTGAAAGTCAATACAATGTTACACTTAGTATTAATTTATTTTTTTAAAGATGACTTTAAATGCTGCCATGACTAGAAAGAATGCATTAGTATCTTGTGACTGTTTTACAGTACTGCCTAAATGGTCAGCCCAAGGGTTCAAACACCGTCCTACTGAGAAGGGTCTTAAATGAGCAGGGAATTCCAGACACTCATAATATGTACACTCCAAGGTATCAGACATAAGGCCAATACTTTCCTGGGTTTTTTTTTTCGGGTTGCGTGTGTGTGAGAAAGAACCAACCAAAACACTAACTGTATATGAAAGCAAGTAAAGATTTGATGCCTGAAGGGGCTACCTAGAACAGAGTAAAGTAGGTGTTTATTAAAAAGGCCTTCAAAGGACACACCTTGGGCAGTACAAGAGCCTGGCCGTGGCTACACCCAAGATGGACAATGGATCACACTTTTTCACACTTTTATACGTTTTGGTCCATTTACACATTGGGGTTAATTGTCCAACTACAGCTCCAGGTTATGAAGTTTCATACTCCCAGATTGCTCTCCTCAATTCGCTGTTGTTTACACTTTTGGGGCCTGAAGCTGCAACTGTGTCCTTGGTTCTCAGGCTGGAAAAGGATTGTTTTGTCTAATTAAACTGTGGAGAGTACTTGCTTACACTTCATATGAAGTTCAGAGTTACATACTACTGCAGTACAGAATCTGGAAAATATGAAATCTAGAACTCAAGTCATCAGGGTCCATTACATAATAATTCCTCACTCAAGTGGTTTTCGTTAAATAGCAAGCTCAAAACACCTTGAAAATAAAACTCAGGATAGGTAAAGGAAAAATAAATAGGAGAAAGTCTCTCTCCCTCGTATTTTTACTCATTTTTCAGTATCTTAACTGTCATATTTTCCTGAAACAATAAATGCACTAATCATAATAAATGTTTTTGATTGGGACTAGAAAAAACCCTTCACACTTCAAAAAAATAATTTCAGACACTTAGCAAGTGATGCACCTCATTTAATCAGCATTTCCTCTTTCAAAACTTTGGATCCAAATACACGCTATAGTGTTGCTTTGTTTTCACACCAAATAATTTACTACATAAAATAAAAAAAGGCAGCACCAACACAAACTGTTTTAGGAAGAAGGCAGAAGCAGAGCCCAGCCTCCGACATAGAAAGCAAAAGAAGCGGCCACGGCCGCAGGAGCGGGAGGAGGCGCCCGCGCCTCCCGCACCAGGACACGTCTCACGCCGCCTCCCCCGCCCTCACACCCGCTCGTTTCCCAGGAACTGCAGCCGCGCTCAGCCCGAGCGAACGCGCCGGATCCGGCTCTCACCGCCTGCAGCCCCAGCAGCCAGCAGAACCAGCGCCGCCCCAGCGCCCCCAGCTCGGCCGCCGCCACCGCCATCTTGGTGCCGGAGCGCCCCTGCCAGCGCCGCTGGGGGCCGCGGAAGGACCTCGCCCATGGCGGGTGACCGACACACCGCCTGAGCGGGAGAGCACAGACTTGCTTCCAGCTCGCAGCACCACAAGCGGAAACTGCTAACCCAGAATGTCTTACAAAATTCTACAGCAAAGATATTTTATTCTGTTCAGAGCAGTGCTTCGCAGCGACGCTGTAGGAACTGCCATTCCCCAACGCTGGTCCGGCATTGCGGAAAGCACCCCGACTAAAGCCCTTTCCCCTTTCTCTCGGGAGCTGCTGCCAAGCGGCGCAGCGGCCCCAGCGCGGTGACTGACAGCCGGTCCAACCAATAGCACCGTGCTTTCCCCGCGGGCAGTGTGCCTGCGCCCAACGGCGTTGGGCGGATGGGCGGGACTGCAAGCAGCGCTTTCCAAGCAGGAAGGGGCGCCTGTAGGCGGGACATCGCCCCGCTCCGGCGGCTCAGAGCGGCGGGGGAGGCGGAGCGATTTCCTCGCCGGGCCAATCGGACTGCGAGAGGGGCGGGGCCGCGGCAGCACCGCCCAATGGCGGAGCGGGGGCGGGTCCCGCCGCGGGGCCCGGCGGTGGCGGCGGCGGCGGCGGCAGCGGCTGCGGCGGGGGCGGGGCCGGGCGCGCGGCCGGGCGTTCGGTTGCCGAGCAGCGCGCGCAGGGCGGGCGGGGCGCGGCGGGGGCCGGGCCGGGCCGGGCCGCGCGGGAGGGGCGGGCGCGCTGCGGGCCGTGCGCGCGGCGATGTGAGAGCGGAGCGCCGGGCCCTGTCCGCGCCCCCGGCCGCGCTCCCTCCGTCCCTATCGCCCGCGCCGGTCTCCGCTGGCCGGGCCCCGCGTTATGTCGTGATCCCGGGCGGGCGGCGCTGCTGCTGCTGCTCATGGGGCTGCTCAGGATTATGCTGCCGCCCAAGTTGCAGCTGCTGGCGGTGCTGGTCTTCGGGGTGGCCGTGCTGTTCCTGGAGAACCAGATCCAGAAGCTGGAGGAGTCCCGCGGCAAGCTGGGTGAGCGGCGGCGGGCGCGGCTGAGGGGCCCGGCCGGGCTGCGGGAGCTGCGGGCGCTGCCGTGCCCGGGACCGATCGCCGCGGGCCGGCCGCTCTGCAGAACGGGCTGTCCGCGGCAGCCTTGGCCTCTGAGTTCATTTGTTTGTTCTGCGAGATCGGGAGAGCTGTGAGAGGTCAGCGCTGGGAAGGCGAGCGTGTGTGTGGTGTCTGGACGGGTTTTGTCAGACGAGGCGCGGTGCTCCCGGCCCTGGGCAGCGGCCGGCCTGCCTGCGCTCCTCAGGCACCTGGCGAGGCAGGAGAGCAGCAGCCGTGCTGCCCAAACAGGCTGGTTCTGCTGCTGCTGCAGCGAATTACCATCTTCTGCACATCTCGTTTCTGATTCAGACGTTTTACTTACGCTTGGCACAGTAATGGAAAGCACGGTGTAAAGAAAGATAAAGATACTGCTCGTAATGACAATGAGTAAATTATTTAACTCTAATTTAATGTAGGATGTTATTTTCAGCGTTTACTGAGTGTAGTTAGTGATTTCCTAGACTGTCACTGAGCTGTACTTCAGTGAATAGCGATGAACTAGAAATCTTTTGTGTAAAATTTCTCCTATTTTTCCTGCCTTAAAAGGATATTTTTGGGGTAATATCTGCCTGGCAGGTAACATCTTACTTCTTGATCTGTTGTACATAAGGCTTCAGAACTTGTAAAGATTTTACAGTGCTTAATTAAGAGTCTCCAGGATGTGAAAAAACACCATTCTCAACCTAATTTGTGGTGCCTAGGAGTTGTGAAAACAGAGCTCTGAGACTTCTGGTGTATACAAGATAAGGAACTGGTTTGCAAACATTGTAGATTTGCTTTCTCCTATTATTTGACTGTACTATGATATTTAAATTATTAACAATAGTTAATAGTGTAAGTTTGTAGGAAGAAAAGTGCACATCATGTTCCTTCTGGTGTTAACAGTAGAAGTGGATTTGATTGACATGGGAAGTTTAACAATGAGTTTTTAAGAGTCCGCATAACTTAATGTTGAGCTGTATGAATGCCATTGGTATTTTACTTCACAGCATTTCTTTTCCACTTCACTCTCTCTGAGCTGCATATTAGTGATTAGGGCCCTGGAAATTGCTGTGGTTGACTGCATGAGTTGAGGGAGGCCCTTACTTTGCATACTTCTCAACTGAAAATTCTTGCTAATTATAATCGAGGCATTTTTTTTCCAGGGTCTTAATAACTCTCAATAACTAAACAAACTTTTGAAGAAGAAAATGAATGGAATTGGAAGATAAAGCAAGCAAGTGTTGCCGTAGTGCTGAAGGTTCAGTGGTATTTTGTGTACATCTGCTTTAAAGTGGTTCATAGCCATGGCTTCAGTGCTTCTGTTGCTGACAGTGTGTGTTACTTTAGGGGAATCTACCTCCTGGCATGAAAAGAATAACATAATATGTGTAAGAATGAAGAATTTTGCTGGTAAAACTTTTTGCTCCTTAATATATGCAATGGACATGTTTAACTTACATATTTAGAGAATTAAAATACTAATACTGCTTTGGGACAAGAATCTAATTACTATCTTCTGCTAATTTTATTTCTTAAGGAGAAAGGAAAACTATTGTGAAGTTTCTTAAAAGTAAGATGGAAGGATTTGCTTTGTGTGCAACTTACTGGTGGCTCTCCAAAACCCGTGGAAGGAAGGGGAAAAGGACTTTCTGCCGCGGCTTTGAACTCAGATTCCAGTTTTTAGTGTGAGAGTATGCTTTGTTAAAAAGCTTCTAGCTGTCTGAATGTCTCTTTTATCACATCTTTGATATGTATTTTGTGACTAGCAAATATTAAGATTTCATTACGGATCATTTTTACCATCATGATTGGTTAGATTTCTCCTGAGCTGCATTATGGAAAATGGTTTTCTCTGGATCAAGGTTATTAATTGGCTTAATGCACTTGAATGCTAATTTTTCTCCCTGCCCCCCTAAAAGAATGGTGTGGGTGTGTGTGAAGTGATGCTTGATTTGAGGGTAAGGATGAAGTAGCTCTTTTGGTCTTTCAGTTGTGTTTCAGTGGGGGCTTTATGTCAGAGGTCTCATTGCACGGTGTTTGGGGACTGGGTTTTGAGCTATGCCACGTGTTTGCATTGATACATCATAAGACAAACTGTCATTTTGGAAAGTTCTTGTAACAGTATTTGTTGTGAGTTTGATCAAAAAAATGATCCAGCTGGATGTAATCCATCCCTATCTTCTCTTTCCTCCATAATTTTGTGATTTATTGGTGGAGAGAAGGAAGAGGGAAGTTCATATGTGTTCTAGTTCTTCTGTTAAAATAATAGTGTTTTACAACACCAAGCACTAGAAGCACTTCAATTTTGGCCAAGGAAGTGGGAGAAGACAGTATCTTATTTGAGGGTTGAAGTCTGTAGGATTGATGAGAGAAGGTGAGGATAGGACACGGAGAAGGATTGCTTTTTGGTGGGGTGGGGTGGAGGAGGGAATTAAATAATGACACTACTTTATAGCACTTCGGTGATGTTTACATATTGCATTTGGAGAAAGTCTGTCTGAGAAACACAGTGTACCATAACAGGAAAAGCAAGGACTGAAACTGCTTCAGATCATGTTGAAAAGCTTCTTAGCTGTAATGTGGAAGTGTTTCTTCTGTTAGATGATAAACAAAATAATGGCTCATACCTGATAACTCAGCACCTTGAATTCGGTGTATAGAAGTCTGCCATTTAAAATAAGTCCTTCATATTTTACTTTTTCAATTTTTTTGTTTAAAAATACTTAAATGATTTGAAAGGCTAAGGCTCTTTTAGTTAGTCCAGGAAAGAAAATTTAATTGTTGATTTATTGCCAAATTAAAAAACAAATTAAGGTAGTTTCCTAGCATATGTGACCCTTGTTAGGGTAGTATCTTTCTAAACACTGTGTGCCTAAAAAACCACTGTTCCCTTGAAGTTAAAGGATTTAACTTCCCGATTATTAAGTCTTATGCTTTATGGACATACAAGGTTTTCTGCTTTTTTGGGATGATGAAATGATAGGCATTTCATGTTTCCTTTATTTAAAAATAAAAAATCTCCTTTCTGTAGGCCTGGCTGTTGCATGTTGTTGGAAAATCTCTCAGAAAACTTACTAAGTTGTCCTAATATAGCATGTTCCTTAGCATATTGTTATTTTTATAATCGAACATTTATAAAGAAGGACATAAAACATTTATAAAGAGGAGTTTGTAATTGTTGGCGGGTCTGGCCACACACAGCTATGCAAATAATTTCCCAGATTTTTTCTAAATATTGCCCTGTTACACAGTAATTATTATTTGCTGCTGAGTAGCCCAAGGCATTCCTTCAGAAGCTGTTTTATTGTATACTGGGTTTCCTGAAATAAGCATTGGAATGCTGCTTCCTTAGTATGTCTCCATCCAGTGGAACTTTCTTCCACTTTGTCTTGCTGGTTTTATCATACTTTTTCACATGGTTCCCTCTTACCATTCCTTTTCACCATGCCTCCAGTTGTCCCAGAAGGTTTCAGAATAAATTTTAAACTACTCTCGTACTATGATTGTAATTTCCATTGAAAACTGTGATATTGAGCAGTTGTATGAATTTTGTCCTACTTTTTATTTATGTTGTTGTTTGTGTTTTTATATTTCTTTATAAATTTTCGGGGAATACATGTTGCAGCTGTTGGTGTTCTGTTTTCTGTGAGATTGGTAACATCTGAACTTTGACTAGTACAGAGTCATGCACATTCCCAAGCACACACCAAGGCAGCTCGGACTTGCTGTTGTGGTCTGTGCCTTGATCTCATCCCCTTTTGGTGGTACCCCAACAGCTGCTTCTAACAGTGGAAATAAGGGGCATGACTTTCTAAAATATCTTTCCCCTTCTGAAAGGCTGTATGTGATAAACTGCAGTATTGTTGGACCTACTTTGCAGGCATTGTGCTTGTAGTGAAATTGCTTGGAAATTTGGTGATGTGCTGAGAGCTGTGCCTTTGCTTCTAATAGCAGATGCTGTGCTGAAGAGTTATTTCAGGGGATATTTTTGTTAGAGAAATTTTGAGGGCAGTTCTGAGAGATGAAGTGGACTTGAGAAAACAGATAAAGCACCTCCAAGTCACTCCCAATCCCTCCAGCCATGGGCAGTGGATGAAGTAATCAGTAGGTAAGGCACTCTATCCTTCTGGATTCTCCATTGAAAAAGGCCAGATTTGGGCCAGCACATATCTGTGTTACTTAGTAAGGCACAAATTTAAGTTGAAGAGCATGTAGAACTACAATACCATTCTCTATTGAAATACTGGAAAAGAGACATACTAGCAGTTACCTCTTTAGGACAGAAAATATTTGTGGGGACAGTCAAAGGAATGTGAGTACCGTGTTCTTCATTTTGAATTAATGCAATATTAAAAATTGGTGATGATAGCTGTGAGATAGTTTAGCTGTTAATTCAAGGCTGACAACTTCAAGAGAAGGTGTTCAAATGAATTCTGCATCCTGTTCTTCCATATCATTGTTTTTTTACTTAGGAAGATAGACTGGGTTATTTCAGTAAATGAAATACATGGCAGGTTTTTGCACTGTGCTTAGAACTTTGAAATAACTGGAAATCAGAAAAAACTACATTTGATGCCTTTATTTTCTCTGTGCTAAGCAACTAAAACAACAGCATTATGGCATAATGGCATGCCAGTGCTCACTTTGTTTTTCTTGTCTATTTTCTACTCTGAGCATGGCAAAAGTAAGTGACATTTTCACATCTGCAATATACCTCTGAAATCCTATGATTGGAAGTTCCTATGTCTTTTTTTTTTCGTTAGCTCTCTCTGAATGCTACTATAAATATACTGCCTGTCCAAAAGAGACCTTGTTAAACTACGTAAACCTTGGATTTATTGTAATAGATGAAACCATTGCTTTCCAGTTAATCATGGTTGCCAAGGGAAGTTGAGGATGCCCCATCCCTTGGAGTGTTTAAGGACAGGTTCTACATCTCTCTGAGCAACCTGCCCATGGTGAGGATGTTGGGATTAAATGATCTTTGAAGTCCCTTCCAAAGCAAGCCATTCTGTGGTTCTGTATACATGTGAAGTGAAATAAATGGTAGAATTTTTTTTTCTTCCATATTTCAAGAGGCTGACATATTTGAAGCTGGATTTTTTTTCCCTTTATATAGCTTTGTATTGCCACTGGCTGTTGAAGTTAGGGACATTTGAGCAGTTCATGAAGAAGTAATTTCCATATCTACTGACTGGAAGCCATGAGTCACTCACAGCTAGACTTATTGTGGCCAGACAGGGTCTTGTCATCCAATAATGAGCACCTTCCCTCAAATTCTTGCTTCTCCTTAGGAAATAGATGGCTTTTGCATATGGAATCCTCCATGTATTATCGCTTCAGTGGATCAAAAGACAGTCTTTTTGTGTAACTGTGTGCAATCTGTAGTTTTTGTCACTTATCTAAAGTGTATTTAAACCTTGTCAAAGCAGTATTAAAATAGTGGTAAGAGCTTTGCTTGAAATCTGTTTATGTATCTGAAATACTAGCCTGGCAAGCATAATGAGAGTTCCACACAGTAGAAAAATAGCTGAACTAGTACGTGTATTTGCATTATTTTTTCAACTGGAAATAAAAGATAAAAGACTGAGTGAAAGAACTCCAGTGTTGAGAGAGGGATCTGAAATTTGGCCAGCTGGCTGCAGGCTTTCATAAATATGTACACACTCTTAGCTTCAGTCTGGGGGACAGGCAGTATCTTTTTCAAGCCCTCAGCTTCATGTGGTGCTCAAGCCCACCCATTATGTTAGAATCGCCCACTCCTGAAAACCTGTGGCTCTGTGAAGTTGTTGTGCTCAAAGGCCAGCATCTTGAGAGTGGTGGCATTCAGAGAAGTGTTCACTCACTTAGAAGAGAAAAGCAAACTTCTTTCCTTGCTGGGATTGGCCTAGCTGGTTCTTTATTCACCCCCCAGCTCCTCCCCAGTTGACCTTTTAATTTCTAGAGAACACAAGTCCCTCCATTTGTCATTCCTATCAGTAATTACCTGTATCAAAATAACTGCTAATGCTGATTAACATTGGTATGCCCAGGTGTAGGAGAATAGTTTGTAAGGACAGTGCAAAAGGCAGTCTTTCCCAATGAATTACAGCTGTATTGATTGCTGAGGAGTGGAAACAGCCTTGCCTGCCAATGAGGATGGGTGTTATAAAAGAGAGGGTCAGCTAGTCCAGAGTTGCAGTCAGAGTCCCAGAGACTGCTGCAGTTCAGGGTGGTGGCTGCTGGCTGTGCTGTAACGGAGGCAGTAGGGGATGTGCTGTTGTGCAAGGGACAGACAAGGTTAGAAGATGCTGTGTGAGACACAGACAGGGTTAGGTGGCCAGGTAAAGGGCAGGTTAGGGTTAGCCAGAAAGAAGGGAACTTGCGGACAGAAGGAGTCAGTGCTGTGTGGAGCTGGCTGTAAGAAAAGGAGTTACCTGAGGGAGGTTCAGTGAGAGAAGGCATGAAAAGTTTTTAATAACGGAGTGGTGATGGTGCCAGTTGTGTCTGTTTCTACATAATTGCTACAGCCAGGCACTTCCCTAAAGATACCGTGTGTTGATACTTATGGAAATGTTGCACACATTTGCAAGGCTCTGTGTTGGGAATATACTGACAATCAGGATATCAGTACTGCAGGATATGTCCCTGAGTGTCAGGGACTGCCTTCATATTGAGTGTATGTATGTTACCTAGGGATTATTTCATTGTTGTAGTTAAACTTTTTGAGGCTGTAAATTAAGAGCATACTTTTACTATACAGGTATTGATTGCAGATGTGTCTGCAGAGAAGCTGCATCCATGTGTCTTTTTATTGTCTTTAGTATTCAGCCTATTATTGCTGTCCTTACTTTCTATAATAATGTCCTACTGCTATAATAATTATTAGTCAAGCTTTCTGGTACTGATAAAAATTCTTCATGAGTAGCTAGAAGTCTAGGGCAGTGAAAGAATTAATAAGATAATTAAGTTACAAGAAGTATTTGGAAAGAACTTTCTATCACTTTGGCCCAGTCTTTGCCTTCTTTTTTCTTGTCCACTTTTTATATCTGGTTAGAGTTTAAAATGACAGCTGACATCCTCTTTTTTTTTTATCAGCTTGCTGTTTAATTCTGAATACTAATTTGTGTTGAAACATATGTAAAACTTAAGTGCTGTTTTGATAAAACAGCTTTTGATGATTTTGAAGTGTTTATGCAAACCTTGTGCATAATTGCTGTAAAACTGTAAAGTGTGGGGATGGGTTCTTAGGTTCCTTAAATCAAAATGTGTATATTCTCTTGACTTCTGTAGTGGCTTTTCTCTCAGACGATCTTATTTTCTTTTTTCCTAATATATATAAAAATACATAGAGAGTACGGAGTATATAAATTTATCATATATAATCCTTTGAAATATAAATAGGATCTGTGTATATATTCCTCACTCTCATTGTCTATATTTTCTGGTGTTGTAATATAGGACTGATTTTTCTTGGACAGCAGGTTGAAAGTCCAGTAGCATTTCATTTTGCTTTGAACAAGGTGCAGAAAGGCAAGCAATTGGACAAAGCTAATGCTTATGTATCTCACTTTCTGCGAAGTGAAGGGGGAAATCCAGTTTTGTATGCTGGTGTTGAGTGAAGTGTTTCACTGGTAGAATCTTATTCCAGCTGCCCTTCCCAGTGAGAACTTCAGAGCCAAGGTTTTTCAGCATCACATTTGCCAGTAAGCCTTCAGCAGTGTGCACTGTTAAAAAGTGTGAAAATATATTTTTCCTGGCAAATATATTTTTCCTACAATATAATTATATTCTTGATGCATTATCCTATGAACTGAGAAGACCATAACACTAAAATGCTTTCCCATAATCAAAATAGTGCCTTTGAGAATATTGAATGTCTTAGAATTTGCCCCTCTCCCCCCTTTTGTTTTAAACTTAAACCAAACAAAAGACCCTTACAAAGCCCTCCTCCTTATCTGAGAATAATTTAGTCTGTTTTAATAGATTTTGTCAGAGTAGCAATTTTGTATTGTTTGTTGATTCTGCTAACAAGGCAAGCTTTTGAAGATAAGTACCTAATAAATAGTTTGCTGTTTTATGATGAAGTGATTAGATCTTGCTGTCCAATTTGATGACTTCAAACTGTGTGTAGTGGGATTGGACAGAGTATATTTTTAAACTCCATTTCACTTAGTAGATGTATATTTGCTGTTTGAATTCTTCCTGTCATGAAGATGACCTTTTGGTGTATAAGCATTTAGCAGGAATTGGAATGGTTTGTAAATTTACTGTCTTTCTATTTTTATCAAAACAAATATTTTTTAAAAAAATACTTCTGAGTGTCTCTCCCTTTGCTGTCCACATTGTTATCCAATGTGCTAAGTTGTACTGCTGCTGTCAGTTTGACTGAGAGCAAAACTTGCTCTAGTGTTTTTTCAGAGCCTCTTTAGGTTTAAAGTTAACTTCAACAGGAGTGCATTTAATATTTTTGTTTGATCAAGCTATAAAAAACACCCCATAAAATTTCTGACATACTGTTTGATTTATATCTGTAAACAAGGGCTTATTGTCTGTGTGGAATGTGTATGCAGTAGTCAGGTGTTTTTGGCTAAAAGTACCAGAATGTCTTATCTCCTGGTGGGCTAGTAATGTTTATTCTAGTCCTTGGACTGTCCCACAATCATGCATTTTGAGCCAAAAGCACTGGCTGCACGACCAGAAATACCTGTCTAAGCTTACAGTAAACACAGCAATGTTCATGACCTGTCATGTCTTGTGCAATCTTGAATTTTGTCTTTGAAACTATTCAGTGGCCAAAGCAGTTAGGGTTATGTAAAACCTTCTACACAGAATTCAGTTGGAGCTACTTTTATTAAAAAAATTTGAATTTTGAGGAAAGGAAATCTGGTGTGGTTAATGAAGTAAAATTTCTACCAGTCATAGAAGGGCATAAGAGGGCTGGAGAAATCACAGAACTATTGAAGTTAGCAGAGGATGTATGAAATATTCTCCCAGCAGTGTGCCTGACACTCTGGTAGGAGTGTATCACCCCAGTGATAGCCAGGGTAGTAACCAGAGCTCCTCCAGCAGGAATCAGAGCTTGGAGCATGAAGGTAAAGGACTTTTGATTTCAGTTGAGTTTAATGCTTTGGGCCTTGAGCTGCAGAGATGGCATATGTTTGCTTCTGGATAGGAAGGGATAGCCATTCCTTCTCCAACACAGAAAAAAAATTGGTGCAGGATACTAGTCAGGCTTCTTAGTTATTCCTGAGGTGTGTTAAGTGAATTTGGCCTAAGGGCAAATTTATCTTGTCAGATGTAGAGGAGAACATTAAAAATTACCTTCTAGAGAAGGTGAGAGAAAGAAGGGAGGAGCAGTGCAACCTTTGCATTTGTGAGCTACCCAGAGTCTTTCTGATCCCAGCAAAAACCAGTGAGTATTGGGGAATATGCTTATTTTCAAGGCTGGCTTTACTAGTTTAACACTCTGAAATGGTACTTGCTTCTGACTCCTGTCACTTTGTCATTTACCCTCTACAATGCCATTAAACCCTTCTCTCCATTCTGATATGAAAAAACAGCATAAAACTGAAGTATTGGTTTAGCACAAAGAAACGATAAATCAAACAGCAGAACATTTAAATGTGTTCTCTTCTGGTTTTCCTGTCTGTGCTTTCCAAACCATATTCTGAAAAATATGGTCTCGCTGACATGCTTGTGGGGGCATTTTTATAAACATTTGTGGTTGCTGGAGCAACCCAAACCATTGTTTCTACTGATTTTTATATGCCTACTTAAGTGTGATTGCATAGTGCAGATGGCAAGGCAGTCTTAATAAGAGAATTAAGAAAGAAAAATAGATGATAAATTATTCACATATCAAGTTTAAAAAAAAAGTGAAGGAAGAATGAAGATACTGAAAGATGTCTGAGGTTTTTTCCTTGTTTTAATCCATAATAAAAAGCTTTGAAAACTGAATGACTAAGGAGCATTAGTGGTGATTATGTGGAAGTTTTAAGTATGTGCACACTTTGGGGATGGAAGCTTGTATCAAGGTTGCAGTTGAAAGCATATATTGTTTTGCACTAAGTAATGATGTGTAATAAATTTCTTAAACTGGCACTGTAAAATATTCATACAAGGTAGTTGTTTTGCTGGAAATGATGAGAAAAGGTTTTAAATGTTAAGTGAGATTGAAATTTTAGTTTTCAAGAATGAATGTAGAAAAATGGCAAACTTTTTTTAGACTTGCTTCTTCTCATTATGTATCTTAAAACAATGTGGAAATAAAAATAACATAATGTACTTTTAAGTATGAGAACCTGCTGAATGTCTGACAACATGACGTGTAAGCAACAAAATCTGTCAAACGTTCATATAGCAGCAAGAATATGAAATGAAGTGATTGTTCCTACATCTCTTTTACTTAATATATTTTTGGTGTTTGCATGTAAATATCAACATGAGTTGGCATTCTAGAGATAATTACTCTGCAATAGAATGTATATGAGCATCCTCTCAGCCAGGAATTATTTGGATGAGTTTTCTGGCCTTGACAGAATTGCTTGTCTACAAACTCTGCAAATTCTCTTAAAATCCTTCAACCTTTGTTGTAACAGGTTCCACAATCAAATAGGAACCTAAAATAGCTTTTCTTTAGAAAAATGCCTAGTCCTTATAAATATGGATCAGGCAGGTCTACCAGGTAATTTAAAGTTTTACTGATGGATAATGGTTAACTAAGTAGAAAACTAAAACCATATAAAGATTGTAACAAGGTTTTGACCAATGAAAAAGAACGATGAATTTGAGGAACTAAAAAAAAGCCTATGATGTTTAAGGATAAAATGCTTTGATTTCAAACTTGACTAATCTTGTTCTATTTTATAATTTCAGTTGCATCCTTTATAATTTTCCTGTGATATGTAATATATATGGTGATTTGATTTTAAGCAACTGCATTCTGTCCAAGATGGAATGTGGTGTATTTTAACGAGTTGTCTGTGTATCTTCATCCTAGGGAGACCCTCATAGAGGTTTTGAGTGTTCTCTTTGGTTTCAGTGCAAAGTATCTTGGCTTTGGGCAATTTAGGTAAAAAGAACTTCATGATTTGCAGATAATTATTTTCTTAAGTTTACCACTGTTTGATCTAAGTGCATGGTTAAAATTAGCTAAAAGTATCACAGTGTTCCTTGAAAAGTGTGGCACTTTAAATTATTACCAAATGCAAAGGAGTTCTATCATCCAAGAATTGTTAGCGAGTGCCAAAGAGCATGTGAATTACTTGCCAAATGCATCCTTGGTAAGTGTAGCTGTTTTTCTCTAACAGTTTATTTAGAAAACAAGTAAATTTACTCTTTTCCAAACTATGACTAAGTTTATTGCAATCATTATACATCTTTGTGCTATTTTTTTGTAGTACACTGCTCCTTGATAGCAGTAGTGATCTTACAAATGTAAAAGTTGGTTAGACTTTTATTTTTTAAATAAAAAATAGCCTGATCTAAACCAATCATTTAAAATTGCACTTCAGTCCTCACTAAGCATTTTGTCACTGTAACCTCGGTATTCATCATGGAGGGCTTGTTACATGAAGTAGTTGTGTTTCCAAACTATAATCAGACTCACATTTTCTATAGGATAGTGGTTAAAGTATTAACTGGATTCTTAGCAATTTGATTTTGAGGTAGGCTTGTTTGATCTGCAGGCTTAATTTAGGTGAAATTGCAGAATCACTGGGTTGGAAGAGGCCTCCAAGATCATTGGGTCGAACCCATGCCCTGCACCTCAAGTAGACCATGGCACTGAGTGCCACATCCAGTCTTTTTAAATACAACCAGGGATGGTGACTCTACCACCTCTCCAGGCAGACTGTTCCAGTACTTTATGTTTTTTTACTTCCAATACTTTAGAATACTTTGGTTTTTTTGTTTTTGTTTTTTTTGTTTGTTTTGTTTTTTTTGGTTTTTTTTTTTTTTTTAGACAAGGGATTATGTCCAAAAAATGTCAGTGTAATTTGTACTTGAGAATTTTACATGGTAAATGCTGATTCTGATGGCAATCTTGTGACTAGTGGGTTTTATTTTGTAAGAGTTGGGATGAAACTGCATTGACACTTTCTTCTATAATTGGTTGATAAAGAGCTAGACTTTGTGTCGGTGTAGAAATGACTGTTGGTGTTGTTTTGGGGGGGTGTTATTTCTGGGTTTTTTAACATGGACATCCAAGAGTAACATTTACTAATGAAGTGATATTTTCTAATGAAACTTTAAGATTTCTTGCCTTGAGTGGTCTAACAACCACTGGATCAACAAAGTGCGCATGACTTTCCTTGTTTCCTTTTTATGCTTTGTGAGCCTTGGCTATGATGCTAGATGGAACAACAATTTTATTGAGCTTTCTGCCATTTTACAGGTTAATTTGTGAACCTCTGACTGAACAGAACAACTTTTACAGACTATAAAGGGCAGTCTTTAACATGTAGTAACAATCAAATAAAAGTGTCTGTTGGGCAGCATAATTCTTCCATATTTTAAATAGTCTGTATGTGATGTATGTGAAGCAGGAGGAAAGTTGGGGCTGCAGGGCCTTGGGATGATTCACAGTAATACAATGATGACGTGATGGCAGGAGGTTACTATTAATGGTGTGGGTCACTATGGGCCATCAAGCATGGCAGCCTTCAGTAGCTCTTCTGCCTTTACTCCCCTCTCTGTGCAGTCACAAGCATGTAGCTGATCAGCTTGTGTATGTGTGGAAATGAGTCTTTGTATTTTTAAAATACCTAAAAGAACCATCCTAATACAGAAACAATACAGTTTGTTTCATCTGTGTCCTTTCACAAGTGTATTGCAGGTATGTGACATTACAAACTTGTATGTGTACAAAAAGCCACTGTTTGCATTTATATTTGAGTTTAAACTTGGTATTTCTTAACAAAATTTGATAAATGTTGCTATGGACTGCATAAATGTTGCTGTAAACTATATTGGTGTCCTTGTGCCACCTGACAGAACTGCTTAGTCTGCCTTACCCTGTTGAAGCTACATGACTTAGGTTTGAATGATCCAGGACACTTGCTCAGGCCACCCCAGCCTCTCTGGGAGCATCAACTTGGCTCCTGTAAGCCTCTTGCTGATCAGCTATTTGATCCACAGATTGCTTGTGTTCCTGAAGTGCTGCATTTATGATGTAGGTTTAAGCATGAGTCTGTTCATGATGTGTTGTTCTGAGATGACTACCAACAGATTTACAGGTCTTCTTTCTGTGTCATTTGTTCCATTGTACTTCACATGAAACAAGGAGAAATTTCTTCCATTGAAGTCCTGCAGCCATCCTCGTGCAGAGAGAATCTTTATAGTTGGGCTTAAGTGATTTAATGACATATTTTTAGTTATTTGTCCATATGGATTATTAATTATTAAATAAATTATGTTCAGTATGCATTGAAATAAAACCTTTATAGAATAAGGTACTTTTTATATTAATTGGGAGTAAGCTTATTAAACTAACATTTCAGAGGAGAGCATATGTTGTGAAGACTTACCGTTTTGGGGACGGTGTATAATTTCTGTGCTGTACCTCATCATAAAGTCATGCTGTTAAAGACTTTCCCATGTTTAATGTGTATATAGACAAATGTGTTATGCTTATTATTCTATTCCTTAAATAAGCAGTAGTCTGTCAGTCTTAGGAGCTCACTGGCTGTTTCAGGAATTTAACCTGCTTTTGACACTTCCATGGCTTTTTCCTGTGAGCAGCTTGAATGCCACTTACTCAGCAGCAAGTAAAATAAAATCAGCTTAGGAGCACAGCATATAGTAAATGATGCTTGTAACAGAAAAGGCATGTAAAATTGCCTGTAAGATGATAACATTTCATAACCTTCTTGAAAACAACCTCTAATATTGACTTTTTCCTGTATTTTATCTCCCTGTATCTGCAGATATGAAATGTAGTCTTTCAAGGAGTCTTATTTCTTCGTTGAAGTCTTGCTATATTGATCTGAAACCACAGAACTGAAATTGATCATATTGTAACAGTATTCCTTTTTTAATGACAATATATGAAATTATGTTTAAGTGGAAAACTTACTGGAATTTCTGGGCCAGTCAGGGAGGGACTTCATTAAAAACCCCTTATAAGGTACTGCAAATCAAATACTTCACTAACATCTGTGTGCACGGATAGCAAACCTTTGTAGACAAGATTCTTGGAATCAGACTGACAACTTGCTTCAGAATGAAGTGATGGGAGAGGAAAGATAATGAATAATCCTGTATGAATGAATACAAATTTTTGTGGTTTCTTTGTGGTCTGGTGCTCCACTTATTGCAGGCAACTAAGGAACACGCTTGTTAGTGCAACTTTACGTTTCTCAATAATGATACATATAAAAAACTCTAGAACAAGAGACAGTTTCTCTTTCTCTCCTGCTCCCTTTTCCAGGTGATGAAATTAAAAGCCTCTGTGTATTAATTATTCCCCATGGTAACTGTGTTGGGGTTGTTGCAAAGCCTTACTGCTGCTCTAAAAATGTTGTAGGTTTAATAAAGTCAGGACAAGCCTTACTGCTGCTCTAAAAATGTTGTAGGTTTAATAAAGTCAGGACTTCATGAGAACTTTTCCCTCTCTCTGAGAAAAAGAGGGTGAAAAATTTTGTAAGAAAACATACACAAAGTCTGGTTCTGAAAACAAAGGAAGTACAGAAGGTCAGAATAATAGTGTAGAATTTTTTATGCTTTCCAGTCTCACTTGTCCTTTACCTCTACTCTCATAAACTTGTTGCTTCAGAACATGGCAAAGTGTTTGTAATCCCTCAGAGGAAACGAGTTTGTTACAAGTACCTTTTTAAGCTAATTTAGCCTGGGCACTCAAATGTACAGCACTGTATAGGCAGTAATACAATTACTGTATTTTTAGACATAACAGCCTGCAGGGTGAGGACAGACAACTGAAAGATGCCAAGAGTCTGTGCAAGCTTGGCTTTAGGGAAGAATAGCAACTCACTAGGTCCAAGCAATTTAGAGCCTCTTAAATTTACAGTCTCTGAACAGATTTTTCTATT
The DNA here is from genome assembly GCF_029582105.1 of Oenanthe melanoleuca. Classification (NCBI taxonomy): domain Eukaryota; kingdom Metazoa; phylum Chordata; class Aves; order Passeriformes; family Muscicapidae; genus Oenanthe; species Oenanthe melanoleuca. The sequence continues at coordinate 12,926,269 of NC_079342.1, read as the reverse complement.
TTGAAAACTGTGCAATATAAATTGAACATTAAATCAACAAATAATATAATTGTAGTTGTGTCTGCACGAACCATGTTTTTAAATTCTAATGTAGTGAAATGGAAAATGGGTCTCAAATCAAACAAACAGAAAACCCATTATAAAAAACTGTTTGAAGTTCTGAAAACTTTAAATGTGCAAAATGGTTGTTCTTACCCAGTGCACACAAAAAACAGTTGGTTAATAATTTCACAAATGGTTGGGAACAAAATGAGTTCAGGATGATGTGCTCTCATGTGTCATAAATTCTTGCAGAAAGTGGTGTTATCAGCAGAACATAAAACTCTAAATAGATATATTGTTGCATACAAATTATAAAGGCAAGTTAGGCACAGATTTACTGAAATGAGATAGGACTGGACAGTGAATTTCATGTTCCTCCACTTTCCGATTGCCTTTGTGATGTTGCTGTGTTCATCCCAAAAGAAATTGGTATTGTATGGTTTCACAGCACTTTCACTGAGGAAGGACAGTGTTGCTGCCAGGCTCACTGAAGCTGTATGGTCTCAACATTGTAACATGACATAGTAAAAGTTTTTCTAGCTATAGTTTAAAGTAAAAAAATCACAGTTGCTTGACCAGTCTTCAATAAAGCCACATGGTAGGGTTGGTTTAAATCTGGGGGATTTGGTGTCTTGTGAGGAGTAGACAGTTGTTAACAGTGAAACTGATTATCTGGAGTATCCTTCTGCAATTAGATTTCTTAAGTTTCTAATATAATCATGCTGGATACAGTGGTACTCAGGGAGCGCTTTTGCATTTTGTTCAAGTGTATATGCACATTTAAACCTAAATTCTAAAAAAGTCTGTTTAAAAAACAAACAAAAAGTGCTATTGTTTGGGAACAGTTTTAATATATTTTGAATAGCAGAGTTTAAGTCCTTGAGTGTTAGGGCTGTGTAGGCTTTTGAAAAATAACCACATAGTGTGACCTCTGCAGGTATCTCCTCATTTACATTTGATTTCTGCTCCTAATGCTTTAGAGAGAGGGCTGAATGGTAGCCGAATGAGATTTGTAACGTTTTTTAAAAGTCTTTCTAGGTTGTTAATTACCTAGGAAAAAGTCTGAATCTTTTGAAGACAATGATTAGAGTTGTTGCTTGTGTATTTTACTGAACATGAATTCATAGTTTGAGCTTCTGATCTGTACTTTCCTGTTTGTTTAGAGATTATTGTGCATTGTTAGATGATAATGAGCTTTTCAGGGGAAGAATCTCATAATACCAGGTGACTGGGTAATGGCAGGTGAAACTTGTCATATCTAAATCTATTAAGAGAAAAACAATCCCAAATTTACATATGTAAAATTCTGAATTGGCTGTCCTCACTGAGGCAGGCTTTCTTGGGGTTTCAGAAGTTATCTCTATGGAAACTGCTGATCAAGTCTCAACAATGATCAAAAATGAATGTTAAAAACAATTTATGAACCACATGAGAATACTTAGTTTACTATTGGATGCAGCAGTTCTGCTGTGTTGGTCGTTTTTGTCCTTCATCATGGAAAAGGGTTATAGCAGACTTGGAAAAGATCTGTGACTGCTGAGAATAATTAAGGAAATGAAGTGACTCCCTATATGGGGAATGATTAAGTAGACCAAAGCTCAGCAGTCTTGGGAAAAGGTGTCAGGAAAGGAACGATAGGAATCAGTAAGTATGGATAAAGTGAGCAAGGAATCCCTATTATACAAGTACTAGGAAACAATCAAAAATTAACTATTGCTTAATAGCCTCAGAAATGCTGAAACAAACTGGTGAACCGTAGAACACAATGCCACAGCTTGTGAAATGATCAGTGAAATGCTTAGAAGAACTAGGAGTAGAAAAATCATTCATCTGAAAATTCATTAATCTATGAAGTTGCAAGTAGGTGGGTGATTTTAAGTACATCAGGAGCATATAATCTTGTGCTTGACCTGTTTTTGTCTTCTCCAGATGTCTGTTGGCCTTTGTCAGAAACAGGGTGTTAGAGCCTTGGTCTGAACCAGTAAAGCCCTTCAGGTAATGTATGCACCAGGACACTTCCTTTAAGTACCACGTGTCCCTTAGTATTTCCCTATTCATCCTTTTCAGGGTATGCCTGACAACTCTTCAGCATTGTGCACATTTATAGCTTTTACCCCTTCAAAAGGCAATTAAAAACCTCTGGTTATCATTAGTCACTTAAATTTCAAGCCAGATCTAGGAAAAGTTTAGTCAATCCATTTCTTCCAGGAAGGCATGTATTCTTTCTTTGAAAATATTATCAAGAAAGGGAGCATTTTCCTTGTTTTTTTTGGAACCTTTCAGTATTTTAAAATAAAGCCACAGTTTCTTAAAATCTGGATATGGTTGGTCTCTTCTTACAGCTGCTGGATCTTCCTGTGTTCTCTATACTTCCTTCTCACCACCCTGCAGTATCTTTCCCCTGTGAAGGTACTTACATCCTGTAATCATCTCGCTTCTCAACCTCTCTGAAAAACTAAATGCATGGAATTCCCTAAACCTCTCATTGTAAGGCACCTTTCTGATTCTTGAATCATTTTTATGGCACTTCTGCACCCTCATAGTTTTCCACTGACCACTTTAAAATGTGGGCAAAATCAGTATGGAGTGTTTCAGTAGCAGCTTCATCCCTGCCATGCACTTCTTTGTTTTTCTCTGTTTTGCCCTCCTGACCCATCAGTGGATGCTGTTTGTGATTGCTTATGCAGCTGCAGTAGCTGGTTGTGTTAGCAGGATACCATGTTCTGACATTTCCCAATTTTACTGACATCAAATAGCAGATGGAACTCTGATACCAGTAGCATTATATGAAATTGAAAGCAGGGGATTTATCATATCTCCAAACTAAAATTGCCAACTAATATTTGCCTTTAATTTATTTGCTAGATAATAGCAACTTAATTTGTAATCAAGATACAGAGGTTTTATAGTATGGAGATAATAGTATAGCTAAAAGCCCCAAACTCTGAAGAGTTGATGCTTGCAGTTTTTAGTAATTTATTTTACTGGTAGGAAAAATCTAGCATCTACCGTCTATCAAATACTGTGAATATATTTAATGTAGAATTTCTAGTTTCAGTCCAAAGTGCCAGTTTCACTGGTATGGAACCATATTTGTTCAACTGTGCTGCTTTTATTTTTGAGCAGTTTTCATGCTTGTCCACATGATACTTGAGGATTCAGAAGGATTTCTTTATAGAAGACAAATCAGGAAAAAAAACAGATTTTAATTTTAAAGGTCTAAGTAGCATTTGGAGTGTGTTTAAATGTGTATGAATGTATTTATTTGAAACACTGCATAATTCCCAGTGTTACAACACTGAGATGTGATAGAACACATTTTAGGATGGGTGATGAATTACATTCTTAGTGTCCTGGATGGCATAAATAACATATTAAGATAACATTTTTCTGCATTTTTTGTAATTGTACAGTGAAAGATAAAGCAACTCACACTTTTTTCCCATGTTTTGCTTTTTTTTTTTTATTCATATTGACATTATTTCCCTTAATTTTCCATGGGAAAGTACTCAGGCTTTTTAGATTTTATATTGACCAGTCATACTTCTTATGTTTGACTATATTAAATATTTGAAATGTAATTGCTTCTTGAGAGGAGGGCAAGTTACTTTACTGCCTCAGTGTTTTGATTTCTTTTTGTGATGTTCTTAAACTGGAGAATGGAGTAATTTGTAGCTTGTATATCATTTCTATAGCTGGTATTCTCTTGCATTCGAGCTTGGAAACTCTTGTGGTTGTATCTTTACATTGAAGGCAAGTTATGTATTGTAGTAGCTGCTTTACACTTATATTTGTTTGAGAAGTGAGCTCTTAAATTTTAAGAATTGTTCCCATGGCAAAGCAAGTTGCTGTCTGTTGTTGCTTCAAATGTAAACTTCTATAATTATTGGTGAGTATCTATGTTCCTAGCTTTGAAGTCAAGAGCTTGAATGCAGTTGGGAAAGTAATTACCAACTTGTTATAAAATGCTCTCTTTTTTATGAAGAAATATTATTGGACTGCTCTTTGCTTGGACTGAAGTTGTGAGTCTATATTGAGCACCCTGAGAGATAAGAGGGGATATGCTTTGTGCCCTATGTAGATTTGTTGAATTATGGAGAAGTAGAGCAGTTTATACTTCTGTTAATTTTTTTTGTCAAGTTGAAAATATGGAAACACAGACAATCACAGTTGTAATGCCAAATGTGAGAGCAGTTGCACTGCTTTATTTATGTAATGGTTTTGTTAAAGTTAAGCAGTATTTTGCAATCTTTGGGTTTTTTGTTTATCTGGAGTCCCGACCATAGCTCAGTCCTTCGTCAGTGTCTGTTGAGGGTGTTTTTACAAGAGCATGTGTATCTGATGTCTGCCTGCAGTACCCCTGTGTGATTGAACTTGGAACCTCTCTCAGTTATTGTTGATGCAGGACTAATGCACAACAAGCAGTTTGCTGTGTTAATAAGCAAGATTAAGCCCAACTCATGGCTTTATCAGAAAAACGGAACCTTAATTTTTAGGGTGAAATCTTGTTGTAAATGGAACTGTTTGGGCTGGAGGAAAAAACATCAACCAAGTATACTCATAGTAGCTTAAATTTGTGGTTATTCTGGATTGCAAGCATGTTTCTCCACAATGAGAAGTACATGGCTTGCATTTTGCTTTAATGTTGAAATCATTCAGTTTCTCTTAATTCTCACAGTTTTTAAGAGTAGGAATAGGTAGAGAACTTAAATGCATGCAACATATGGCTGAAATATCACACATACTAAAGATCTAAAAATCAAAGTTACTGTCTCTATGACAACTGTAGCTGAGCCAAAGAGTTCTTTTCATAAAGACAGCAGTCATGCACAGAGAAAGTTCAGAGTCTGGGAACCTGACTCCTAGCATGCTTTGGGATCCACATATAGATCTACAGGGAGGTGCTATTTATGTTTGTATCCACTTGGGACTTAAGAGTGTCACTTTTCCCCCACTTCTGCCTACAAAACACACTGATGGGAGTAGAGTGTTTTTGTGATGTCTAATTGAAATGTCTGACATGTTGCAGATGGGAATTGCAAACTAAGAAGTAATGCAGCCTTGGCAAAGAGGAGTTTTTAGTGGAAAATGGGAGGATTTCTGTTTTTAATTTTGTGGGCAAGGGATGATGAGGGCTTTGACCTGTGGCTTTTGCTGATCAGAATTGTTTGTATGAGTACTCATAACCAGAGTCTTTCTCTGCGAAGACTGATTACTGATGTTGATTACTGGAAAAATTTGGCTATTCAACTTTTTGGCTGTAGTGCCACTCTATTTTAGTCATGTCAGGTGGAAATCTGATTTTTCTTCTCTCTGATGCTAATTGTTCATGTCACAAAATAGGGAAAGTGAATCTTCTTACAGATAATAAAGATACTGAAAGTGAGTGAACCAATACCCTATGATGAGTTCTGTATAACCACAGGATTGTACTGTTGTATTTATTGTGCTTAACTCCTATTTAATTCAGATTTTGGATTGATATCCGAACAGAAGTTTTGAGATTAGTTACTATTTACCCTATTTTCAGTATCCAGACATAGAGATAAATCAAATGTGGATTAAGCAAATCTGTCTGCAAGTCATTTTGCTTCATCCAGGCTACCCAGTAGAGAAGCTTTGTTTCACCCTACTGAAGCAAATATTTCCAGTCATTTTTGGCTTGTTTCCAATTTAATCAAAATATGTTTAGATTGCCTGTTTTATAATTTAAAACTAGATAAAAGCCCTATTACTTAAAAAGGGAGTATAATAATGATCCTGTAGAATACCACATAGGCCCCCCACCCTTCCCCCAATTAAAAAGTTGCACTTTTAATTCATGAAAACTCTTAAAAATGTAATTGAACTTTCAATAAACCCATTACTGTAACTGGTTGCCATTACTTTGATTTGAATAGTTCAAACCTTTTCTACTGGGACAGCCTGTATAATAATAGAACTGTTCCTTTTTTCTGCTCTGGCTTCTCTATATTAATGTGTCTCAGTGGCGGTAATGGAGTTTGATCATTGTATTTCTGGAATACTAATTCAAGAAAATTTAATCCCCTGGTGATACGACTTAGCCTTTCCTAATGTGCTGTTATAAATCCACGTGAGCTGAGCTGATGGTGGTTGGCAGCCAATGTTAGCACAGTGGATGGAAGCTAAGTGTATAGAAATCCAGTGCCTCTCCTTCATAAAGGAGCTCTGATTCATATTCCCAGATGGATTTTGCTATCTTGTTTTAGCTGATTCTCTGCCTCTTGGGCCTGACCTTCCAGTCTGCCAAAGGTGGAGCTGCTTGGCACGGAGCTGTTTGCACTCCTCAAGGAGTATCAGGGGTACTCCTCAATGCTTGACATGAACTTTGGGCTGGAGCAGAAGGAGAGTTCCAGCTGAAGGAAATGCACAGTACATGATCATCGGGCTTTGGATTGGCACTTGGGTACGTCCAGGCAGATCCATCACTGACTGCTTATTTGAGGGGATTGGGGATGGAGATAAAGAAAGACTTCACAGTTGGGGCATGGGCAGGTAAAGTGTCTGACTAGATTTCACTAGTCAGGAATTTTCAGATACAATATGAATTCATAAATCCCTATTCAGGAAAAAAAAGAGCATCATTAAAATACTAGCAAAGCTTACCAACAGATTTTATTCTGCTTTCCACAACTTGAAGAACGTTTGTGGACAGTGCCACTTAACTCTGTTCTTAAGTCCAGTGCTTTGTGTTAGCTATGAGGGAACTCTCCTCATTTAATACATAAGAGGTGAAGATTGCCACAGAAGTTCTAAGTTGGTTTTTCAAGTGACATTGCTTTTGGTGACATATATAAAAATGGAGCTGTATTTCCTGACAAATAGGTTTATGGGGTTTTTTTTTATTACTTCAAATAACCATATATACTTTAACTTCTGTCATTGAAGTCTTGGCTCATGCATCAGATTTGAAATTGAATTTGTGTATGGCACTCTTGGAAAAAGTGCCACCCAAATGAAGCATTTTTCTTCGGTTCCTTAAGTGCTACAAATGTATCACAGGCTGAACATAAATGTCACTGAAGTAGAATTCTTAAATACCATTTTCAGAAGCGGTACACTGGAAAATATGATCTTTCACTTAAATTCTTCTTTACCTCCAAGTCCAGGTGAAGTTCCTCAATTCCTATAAAGTACACAAGGCCACATCACAGCAAGTTGCAGGTTTTCTGAGCAATGCAGGGTTGTAGATTGTGCAGGCTCCATCATCCATCACAATTCTGCAGATAGTTGTATAAAAGAGCATAATTTTTTCTGTTCTTTGTTTTCAGTTTTGCTGGATTTCATAATGGACTTTTCATGACTGGCTTCCCAGGCTCTATTTTGCAGATCAAAAGTCTTTTGAGAATATCTTATCTCCTGTTTTAGCAAAGAATGTCTACTTGATAAGCATCCATTGAAACTTATCTTTAAATACAGAATTTAAAGGTCTGTTAAATGGTAAAGCATTGATTAGTAAGAGACAAATCCTATCCTACCCAGCCTAATTTGCAAGTGAGAGGGATTGCTAAGAGAGAAGTTACTGGTATTGACAGAACTGTTAGCATTGGATTTAAGTACTGAAAGCATAGATAGGCCTGAGTTATTGTCTTGGGTCGAACCTTCTGTCCCTGAGGTTCTGTATCTGCAGCATTTTTGCTTTTCTGAGGTGTTACTCTACAAACTGCTACTCCAGCAGATCAGATTGTCTCCCTTGGGAGAATAAGTTTTTATGTATCTCTATTTATGTATCTCATCCCTCTAAGACTTCCATACCCTTCTATTTTTGTGGGGCCTTTTTTTTTGGGGTGGGGGGGGGGTTGGAAGAGGGGATGGTTGGGTTTTTGTAATTAGGAAAATACAGCTGTTTAACAATTACCAATTACCAATGGTTTCAAACATTCCAAAAAAGTTGGTTTTTTTTTTCTTGGAGGAGGCTGTAAATGAGAACAGCTCTTAAACCTTCCACATCCTCATTCAGGATGTTATTTAATATGAGGAGTAATTTTACAATTTGAAATCTATAACTTTCTAATCAGCATTTGTGAAGTCTGTACAAAATACCTAAATTCAAGCTAGATTTTTGTCCATTAGAGGTTTAAAAATGCAGGATGTCTGGATTCCAGACCTGTATTCTACATTATAAACTGAAAGATAAGTACAATACAAAAACTTTCTCTTCTGTTGTTTTAAGTTGCAATGTGAACATATATAGTGGTTATCTAAGTAGTTGCATCTTAGAATCTTATTTAGAAGTGACATTTACACATCAAGTTGCTGGTATTGATGTAGTTCTGCCACCACCACTTTGTACAGTGGGATCATGGTACGTTAGTACTAGGAACAGATTTTTTTTTTTTTTATGATGTGGAACTTTTTATTTACAAGAATTCTTTCAGCGAAGTCTATCAGGCTTCAGTTCTGAGCAGAAATCTGGTGATAATCTGATTCATTAGTCTTAAAGCGTGTCAAGGTTAGGTGAACCATTAAAAAATAAAGTAATAAACCACAGGCTTAAATAGTGAATGCTACATGTTGATGTAAGCTGGCTGGAAAAATAAATTTTGTAATCTTTGGCTTTTTGCTAAAAGGAATCCTTTATACAGATGTAGGCCAACTGCTTCATTATTGTCTGGTATAATTGGTACAATCTTGCCAATTCTATTTTGGAATTTGGAAGTCTGAATGGGACAGATATTTTGAAATATCTTAGAATACTTATATTATCTAATGCTGATTTTAAAAAGCAATTTGATCTTGGCAAGATTAGCCTGGGGCTTCCTTGAAGCTAAGCTTGAATAATGAAATATTTAATGCAGAGATAAATTGTGAGGTTTCTAACAATGGTCTGGATCAATCAAGATCAACTTTTTGCTTAGTGAGTTGTTTTCTAGTGGTGGTCACTATCTAAATAATGCACTAACTTGGCCATAACCTTATGCCATGTGAGTTTATGTCCTGGTGGAGAACACTGAATGAAGCTTCCAGCTTTGTGGGCAAAGACTCAGAACTTCCACTGCTTGGAAACCACGTTGGATGGAGCTTTGAGTAGCATGGTCTGGTGGAAGCTGTCCATGGCCAGGGGTAGTACCTAAATAATTGTGAAGGTCCCTTCCAGCCCAAGCCTTTCTGTGATTCTGTGATGTTAAACCATTGAAACTAATTGTTCTACTTGTAACATTGGAATCACTTAAGAACACGCTGTGCTGTGACGTAGGATCCCCCTCATTAAAAACGTAAGGGTTCATAGCTGTGGTATTATGTTGTCAGCTTAAATAAGGGATGTCCAAGGAAGAAAGAAACAGGAGAAAGGGGTGAAGATGAACACAGTTCATCTGAGGAGTGTTTAAGCCTTCCTTCACTAGTCTAGAATGTGGTTTTAATTGGTAAGGGGAAAGAAATACTTGTGAGCAAAGAACAAATTAATAGGAAAGGAGGATATTTTAAAATAGTTAGCCTGAAAATTATCTGCTGGATAATTTCCCCTTCCTTTCAGAGTAGAAATTGAAAATATGAAGTGTGCTTTTCTATGGTGTCTGACTTGATGTAATACATCTTTTTAATTTCTGGTTTAGGACTTTACAAATCTGTGGTTTTAGAAGCAAAGATATGAGGAAAACAGGCCTTTAAGTCTGCATGTACACCAGAACAACTTATTAAAAACAAATTATGTGTATTTGTTACCATTGAAAAAACAACCCAGCTCATCCTCTTGTGTCCACTTTTGCGGTCTTCCTTTGTTATTATATTTCTGGCTAATAAAATATATACCTTATACAGTAAGTTTGGGCTTATTTTAGTTTATAAGATGTCATACTAATGATCTAGATAGTGTCTGCACTCTCACAGTCATGTATATTTGAAATAATCTTGTATAGTAAGGCATTAATATGCACTCATGACTCCTGCTGTTTTGGTGATACTCCCACTAAAATATAAGTAACTTGCATTACCTGTGGAATATTGCTTAACATTTGCATAAGCATACATTTACCAAATTGTACCAAGAGGGAAAATGCAGCATAATCATATCATAATTGCATAATCAATTCACTGTGATTATATTTTCTCCCTTGATGCAATTTAGTAAATGGGAGTTTGGGTGAATATGAAAGACTTTCTTGCTTACTATGATGTGTTCAGTTTGGGTGGCTTTTTCAGTTCAGAAATGGTAAGAAATATTTTTTATATTTAGTTTAGTTAATGACACATTTCCCTAATGACCTTTTCAGATTGTGCAGGTATTTTCATGAAGATTAGATCGGTTTCTGATGGTTTAAGTTAATGGATTCTCTACTGTCCTAGATGTCATAGAATTATAGCATTGTAGAATCACAGAATGGTTTACATTGGGACACCTTCCACTAGAGCTTGTTGCTCAGAGCCCCATCCAACCTGGCCTTGAACACTTCCAGGGACAAGCATCTACCTCTTCTCTGGGCAACCTTCCCTAGTGCCTCATTGCCCTCACAGGAAAGAATTTCTTCCTAATATCTGATCTGAACTTACTCTGTTTGAGCCATTCCCCTTTGTCCTGTCACTTGTCCTTGTAAAAAGTCTCTGTCCATCTTTCCTGTAGGCCCCCCTTCAGGTGCTGGACAGCCACAATTAGGTTACCCTGAATCCTTTTCTTCTCCAGGCTGAAAAATCCCTATTCCTCTTCCACCTTTCCTCATAGCATAGAGGCTCTGTCCCTCTAATCATTTTGGTGGCCTCCTCTGGATTTACTCCAACAGATTGATGCCCTTTCTGTGCTGGGGATCCCAGAGCTGAACACAGCACTCCAGGTAGGGAGTACTGCCTGCTGTAGGAGGCTACTCCACATGACAGTAACCAGAAGAATATGGAAAAATTCCTTAATGTAGATTTTTTTCCACTAGCATTACTTTGATTATTCAGCATTACTAACATTCCTTTACAGTAGCAAGTGTTGTAGGAAAGCTTTGAGCAAAAAAGGTGGCAAAAGGAGTTTGAGATCTGAAAGTTACTTTTGGTGTATGGTGGAAAAACTATTTCCTATTGTAATACAGAATAAAACAAGAAAATAGCTTAAATCTTGGGAATAGTAGTATGACTAAAAGGTACTTGTCAGGTAGATTATCTAAGTGTAGTTTTAATCTCAGTGTGATTTTTCTTAGTTGTGCATGAGATAGCTCTGTTAAGAATTTTGGAGTATTACTGGCTATAATACTGATTCCTACACACTGTAGTGTATTTAGGATTTTGTAGTGTGCTTGTGTAGGATAGGGCATAAATTCTAGCTGCAGTTAGTGTAACGGGGATAGATGTTCTTATGTGGGCAACTAGCCAAAAGAGCTAGAATCCTGTCATGAAAGTGTTTTTGCTATTTCAGTGAGGTGTAATCATGTGGAGGTGGAGGAGAGCAAGTAATAGATATGTAGGTATCACAAGTGCCTTATAAATTAACCAGATGCTCTTGACTTTGAACTGTAGTGCTATTTTAAATTTTCAGTTTTCACACAGGGTAAGATTCTAGGGCTTTGTATATGTCAGTAGATGTCACTGAGAAGCTCTACCATTAAAAGCAGAATACAAAGTCAGCTGAATATGGAGTAAATCACAAGACAGTCGTAGCTTTGCTGCCCTGTTTAAGCAAGTGGGGAATGAAAGCTCTGCTCTGAGGAAGGTAGTGACTAAATACATAAGATCAATAGCCGTGCTCAGAATGGGTGGATGAGTGTTGCAAAGATGCAGTCATCCCTAAGCAAGGACACACATTGTTTCTCTTCATGCCCTTTGACTTGCTACAAGCATATTGAAATACAGAAATGAAATTTGCTTACATTTCGATTAAAATGTTTGTAACTTATGTAATGAAATAGTTTTCAGTCTTTAAGGTTTTTTCCTGAAAGTTGAGACATACTACAGAGAAATACACAAGAATTTTTTTAAATCATAGCTTAAGTTTTTTGGTTGGTTTTTTGTTGGTTTCTTTTGGGTTTGGGGGCAGTTGTTGTGTTTTGTTTAGTTTGGCTTGTTTTTAATTAGTTTTGTTAAGACATCTTGACTTTGCTGTACTCTATTTCCACGTATCCGGTAAGTTACATTTAATGTTACAGTGAGGTAGAGGAGGGTTTGAGAATGAAAAGCAGGCTAAAATCCAGACTTATTATTTATTAATTCTTCAATGTTCTAGATGTCTTAGGGATGTTCTTTGACATTCATTATTTCTGGCAGCAGTGCTGACTTAGACCCCACTTCTCCTTCCCATGGTGCTTGCTCCAAATCTGTATAATCTTTGTGGGATACAGAGGTAAAGTGAATCAGACTTGTTTTACCATGTACTAAAACTGGTACTTAGAGGTATAAGGACTGAAAGAACCATGGAGGATGTGGATATTGCATTAATAGCTGTATATTGGTCTTTGGTTTTTTCAGTTTCACTCCTTTGTTTCTCTGAAAATAGGTACTTGGACATAGAAGCTGGTTGCTGAAGTATCATTGCTGGACATTGGAACCAGAAGTTACAAAGCTGATCTTACAGTAGGGGTAGCAGGAAGATGGTAAAAAATATTCCCTGAAAGTATTTTAAGAGTGTATGTTCTGTATATATACTAAGGAGAGTATAGTGGAAGGTGTGCATGATACAGGAACTCAATTGAAGAGTGGTAGGTACAGAGGATAGAAAAGTTCCAAGGATTGGTGTTGATTTCTAACTGTCCTTTGTCTGAAATTGTCATGTTGTTAGTCACTGGATTCAAGACCACATGAAAGCTGGAAGATTGCAGTTCAGGACTCAGGAAAAAGCTTTAATTGATCTACAATGTTTTCACTTCAACGTTAGATGTGGGTTATTCCCTGTTTCCTCGTCTGTGGAATGGTTTCATACACCTTGCTGTTTTATCACTGCTGCATCTGCCATGGTAAGTGTTCTGTGGGAAGTCAGTAGAGATGCTCTACAAAAGCTTTCTTGTCCAGCTATTGGATGAACAATCTTTCTCTTCCCAGTATCTGAAGAAGATAGGGAGCTGGAAAACTGGCTGACATGCACTTCAGTTTCACAAAGGACAGTGATGGTTTTGGGGAAAAGGTGCAGTGGTTTTAGGAGTTAGTTGGGCTGCATATTAGAGGCCTAAGGCCTTCAGTTGGGAAGGTGTGCTGCAGTCTGAGTTGTGAAAGATTACTTGTTCTTTGCATATCCTGGGTAGCCAAGAAAATATATTTGTCTCCAGCTGGCCAAGTGATTACAGCTTTTCTTTAAGGATTTGCACAAAACTGCAGGCATCTGTCTTTGTCATCTTTAGACTTGATTACTATAGCACATGTTTTCTCAACGTACTTTATGCCTGACATTTTGCTCTAATCAGCATTTTCAAGTGAAACTGCTTGTAATCAGGCTTGCTAGACTAACATGCTCTGTATTTTGCATTATTTACAAGTTTTCTTTTGGAATTGTTTCGTATTTGATTATCTGACATTACATATATGTCCAAAGACTGACTTTATGGAGCATATATTGAAATATATCTAGGCACACTAGCAGCCTACTCAAGTCTCCAGAGCCTGAATCTTACTGTTTCTAGGTCTTGATACATGGACCTGAACTGTCTCTGTAGATTCATAATTTTTTTAGCCTCCTTGCTTACTGAGATCTCTTCCATCTTTTGTTTTTTTAGCTTGAACAGAATTTCCTTAGTTGATTTTTGCATCATGCAGCTGGTAGTCTCTTGCAGTGACTTTGGATTAGAATCATACAGTTTTTTAAGCCTCTGAAAATATTTGAAGTTCTGCACTTACTAATAAAAAAACCTTTAGTTTAACAGCAATAAAGGTAGAAGAGCCTAGGGATTGTATCTGATGCTGCTTGCATTCTTCAAAATTATATCCATGGATTCTTTATGCACAGCTGCTTTCACCACCACAAACTCTCCCCACCCCACTACCAAGACCCTCAAACCAGGTGTCAGACTTTAAAATTTAGTAAGGTCCATGAAAAATAGTGACTGACAGTAGAAGAAGAAAACAGCCAATTTAACTGTCGATACTTTGAGTAGTACTTCCTTATATGCATAACCTGAAATACCTTTATGGCTCTAGCAGGTTAAAGGGAAATGCAACAGTATAAACAGTGTCTGAGGAAATAAATAAATAGCTTGCCAAATAGTCTGCTTTATTTATGGCCTGACAGCTTACTTGTGCAGTTGGACATACAGATTTAGACAAGCGTATTTGAGGAGGTACTTTAGAAATACTTCTCAACACTGGCTCTATAGAAAACCCATTGACCTGTAAAAGGATGCTGCAGAGTGCTGTATGTTTATCTGGATAGTAAATGTATTTTGTTATTCATTACTGACCCTAGCTATCCTGAAGATTTTTTAATGTGTGCTTTACTTCACTCAGTGCTTGCAGTCAAATGCTACTCAGGTTTCATCTATTTAAGGTAATGATAGCAAAGAATGGCCCTCAACATTTGGTCACAAGAATGAAGATACAGAAATTCTGAAAATAATCTGATGCAAATAGTGTCTGCATTTGTAGGACAGTGCTTTTGGTTTAATCTTCCCCTTTAATATGTTGGTAATGGGAATGTCCTTGACCTTTACCTTCCCTTGGCTGAAGCTTGTTACATTTTTATCATTGTTTCTCTGCATTTTCTTTAGATACCAAATTACTGACTCTTGTTTTTAAGTCATGTGAACTGATTCCCTCAGTCTCCAGAAGAAAGTATTTTGAAAAAAGTTCCCCATCCTGTCTTGTAACACAGAAACATCTCTGGTGCATCTATTGGTAAGAAACGATATGGGAAACAGCAACTATTTTTGGGGAGGGAAAAAAAAACCCTAAAACATAATGGAAAACAAAGAAGAAAGAAGCAACTCCAGTTTATGGCTATAAATACCAACAGGAAATACCTGGTTAAGGAGCTGCTTGGCCACTGCAAAGTGATTGGATTCTAACATATCTATGAAAGAGATACTCTGGATATTTGCTACAAATAGATAAGTGGCCTCTTACTCCTGACTCCCATTGCAGCTTTTTCTCGTTGTTTCCTGTAACTAGAATGTCAGCTTTTCCTGCTGACACATTCACAGCTGATTTGCCTAGAAAAAGTGAAAAAAAAAAAAAAATTAAAAATTTATTATGGAATATAAATGGAAATATGTTTATTGATGTAAGGGAAGAAGATATGAATAAAAACAATCAGATCATATTTGCTGTGGAGTAAGACTTAAATTCTTAATAGAGTTTTGGATTATAAAGTTAAATTAGGTGGCTCTTGCACAAAAGGAGATGAGATGAGAGGAGAGACCTTTTGTTTTATGATAAACTTTAATGAAATTCCAGAATACATTGACAGGCCCTTCAGTGCATCAACAGGGCTGCACTAAAACGCTTGCTGTTTTCCTTGGGGTATTTTCTGTTACTTGAAAATGTGCAGCAAGCTAGTCATAACAATATTTTCTCATGAGAACAGTGGTGAACTAAGGCCTGGTTTTTACATTGACATTACCAGCTTAGCTTTATTTTGCTGCCAGAGAAATTCAGTAGACTTTGTAGTGATATTTCAAACTATATTAGTTGTGCTGATTTGTTGGTATGGTGCATTATAATACCATTAAATTCTTAATAAAAAATTAATGTAAATAATTTGTCTATAGTACTTAGAAGTCAACTGGGGCTGATTTGTATAGGCAGAGGTTGCCTACTGATTAATGGCATTCATTCCAGTAATGCTGTATTTGTTTTAAACAATAATTGAGTAATTATGTGCAGACTGCTAGGTATAGAAGGTGATTCTCAGGCAGATAAATTATAGTCCTTGATCTCACTGATTTGGTCTGCTGTGGGCTTGTTGCTGCCTACTTGTAAATGTTTCCTATTAGATTTGTAGAAAAACCTGAAAATGAGGAAACTGGCCATAAACTGGTATATTCCTCTAAATATGAGGTATTATGATAAAAATTTACTTTGGGGGATGTAGTTCCAAAACAATTGATTTAGATTATCAAGTTCTTAGAGCAGTAATTGTTTGAGAAAGCTGAAGGGTTACAGCTTCTAAGGCATTGTAGTGAATGTGGAAGCTGGGAACAGGAGGGGGTTATCTTCCTATCACTGGACCCTAGAATATTTTGAGTGATGAAATAGTTTGAGAGACCATGTATTTCCAGAACCTAAACTTCTATGATTTCATTTTATGAAAGTCTGATTAGTTAGTGTTGTATAATTAATTGCATAAATGAGATTACATATTGATAGCTTCTTATTGTAATCAGCAAGAGAAACCTACTGATTGATGATAAAGTGTGGTCAGTATTCAACATGTTTTCAGATTTTTATTAAAGCTCTTGATTCAGATCTTAATTCTGTGAAGGGAGTAATGTACAATGGTATGTGAGCATAGTTTTAAAAAATTTATCTAATGTTTAGTATATGATTTTATTCAATGCCATCAAGAAGAAAAATCACAATGTATATGCGATAGAGCAGATCATATTATCAGTCATGAAAACTGCAACAAACATCACATGGTGTCAGATCTTACAGAGTTTGCAAGTCTCAAAGGGCACTCAGAAAGATACATCAAAGTACGTGAATTTGGTATATGTACAGTCACAACTGTGTATTAGGTGTAGTCTGCTACTCCATTTTTCCATATGGAAGCCATGTTGGTGGAATTACAATATGAGGATGAATTCTCACATAATTGAGATAAATGGATAATGTCTAATTGCAGCATAAAATGGTAGCACTGATATCTTGGGCCTTACTCTCAGGGCAAACTACAAGATGTCTAGGTAAGATAAGTCTGATAATTAAAATTTAAAATTGTGTTGAATACAACTTGTGCTTGCTGGAATACCCTTTATGAACAGATGTGCAACAGTGCTTGTGTCTTTATACAGGTACTGGCAGCTTGGTCCCATGCTAATATACTCTGAAAACCAGCTATCGTTTTATTCTCAAGGGGCCAAATTACTACAGTTAACTAAACACAATAATCTTAATCTCTAAATACTTTGGAAAGTGTCATTTCTTGTCAGACCTGGTACTGCAGGGACTGGATACTTCCTCACCTGGTTTTTTACCCCAAGTATATAATTTTGTGTAATCTGACACACACCAGAGAAATGAGTAGGGAAAGGTAAAATTTTAACAGCTGTTTTTTGTTTTCCTGATAGTTGTGTGTCTGTCATTTTCAAAGGACACTGAGTGACTAAACAGATTTTGATAAGGTATTGTACTTAATACAGTAATGTAATTGAATTATGTACACTGAGTAGATAACTCATTGCTATCTTGACCCTCTGCAGTATGCAAGATTCAAACCTAACACAGAATGTCCTTTTAATACAGCCACCTCAGTGTCAAGTGCCCTAACAGGTAATTTAATGCATATTAGACAACAGCATTAGTTGCAGAGTAGGGTATAAGATGATGCTGCAGCAAAATAAATTCTGTCTAGCTATTTGATAAAATATTCTGGTGAAGAAGTAAAAAATAAAATGTGCATTCTGGTATGCAGTTGAAGTCTTTCTTCTGAGAAACAAACTTGAACAAGATTTCAGGACACCCTTCTTGAAATACCAGCTGCTCTTTTGTGTCAGTCATCCCTACAGAGAGCTCTGATACTGGTACTACAATTGAGGTCTGAGCCCAGGATTTATGCAGTCTGGCTTTAAATTCTGGCTGGGGGCTGCATGTGTGCATGCATGGGCAAATGCCTTTTTTGTGCTATGCTTCCATGTTTATAAAATAGAAAGATTAATTTTCCAGTCTCAAAGGAGTTTTGGGAGTTTAAATCCATAAATTCTGGAGGCATGCAGGTTTCATGGTGGATGTGGTCATTGTGGTCATTCCAGAAACTTCAAAGATACAAGAAAGCACCACCATGGACTAAAACCATCTAGGTGGTCACATTACAATGATGTTAAGGATCAGTGTATACTAGTTAGGTACTATTCAGAAATATGTTTTTCTTTACTTGTAAAAATCTTTCATACAGAAAATACTTCCTTTTAAGAGTGTGCCAGCTTAGAATCCAAAAGCTATAGATAAATGCAATGACACTTTCTTGGTATCAGCAGTGTTACTCTTTCTCAGTAGTTCTATGAAAAAGTCTCTGTTCGACAGTGCAAACACTCTCCTTGCTAGAAATTTAGGCTTTGAGAACAATATTAATTTAGTAAATAGTTGCACTAATTTCTCAGTTTGATAATTAAAGTGTGATGTAGTTCACAGAAGCGAAAGAGAAATAACAAGACTAGATTCCAGGGCGTTTAAAACAGCTCTGTTGCAACATTCCAGCCCTTTGTGGTACTCCAAAAGGGGAAAAAAGAATCACTGTAGACTTGGAAAGATGTTTTTAGTAACACAGTTGGGTGCCACAGTCTTGTTAGGAAGAGGCCAAAGGAAGGCTATGAAGATGGTGAAAGGCCTAATTAAGCCCTATGAGCTATCAGAAACTCAGATTTGTTTTGGAGAGAGTCAAGTTCTGACCAAGTACATTCCCTCTGATTATTTCCCCAGTTATGGAATCTGGGAGGGTAGCAGGAGGAAGGAGCAGGGAAGGAATGACTGCTTTATGTTGACCAAACATGAAATCTTAGTGCCATATTTGTGGAGTGCTTAAAAAAGTTCATTCATGTTCTTTTGATGTCCTAAATGGCTTCCCCGATGACATCTGTGAAGACTTTTATAAGAACAAACTTCAAACAAGAACCTGTACTTATTTTTCTATTTTTTCGGCAACTGATATTCTCTTTTTTTAATGTTAATTTAAAGCTGTGATAAAGCACATTGTCTATTTAATCTTTATAAGTATATTCACTAATTTTGATTTTTGTTTTCTGATGCAGAATAAACATTGGACTAAACTCTAGCAGTAGTAGTTTTACTGTCTATTGTGAAAAACTCCTGCATATTTACATTTTTTAATCAGAATGTTTTACAAACTTTTGACTAAGTTAATAGTGTTGGTGGGGAGCAGCCAAAAAGTTCTCTTATCAAATATGCTGTTTCACAAAATACAAATCAGGCCTTCACTTGTCATGTAGCAATGTATTAAAGTTACACATTTAAAATCACTCAAAATGTGAGTGTTCCCATCATTTTACCCCACATTAAGTTTCAGATCTATGTGTATTTATTGTAATAGAAATTTGTGTTAATGTAGTGCCTGACTCCTAATGAATAATTAGCAAAAGAAGTGGACTGACAGTTTCTTAGCATATTGTGTTTGCATCTTAATGAACATTTTCTGCTTGGTCATGATCAAAATAGGAATACATTTACATAATGTTAATCAAGTACTTGTTATTAACATTTGGAATAGGGCAGGTCTTAAATTTAATTTTTACTGTGTGCATGTCTGTAACACGAATTTAACAACTAGTTTAAACTACAAGCTGCTGTCATGGTGAAAACTGATGTTAACTATCCCTACTACACGTTCCATATTAAATGTTCTTTTATGATGTTTTATAGATTGATATTTTATAACTCATTCCTATTGCTAGCTCTCTAGACATAAATCTTATGTGAACTTTCCCTAATCTTTCTCAACCTGTTTAATTTAGAGGATCACTTTCCATTTTTAGCTGTTCATGGAGTCATAATTCTCTTCTGCTGGTTTGGAACCACTTTTTTTTGGAACCAAAAAGTAACAGGTGCTTATAAAGATCAGTGAAGATTTTTGAACTTGCATCCTAAAGGAAGCAGGTTGTTTTTGTTGGGTTGGTTTGGTTTGGTTTCCTTTCTCTATTGTTCAAGTAGAAACCTAGTCAGCTTAAAGCTAAGAGAAACAGGAATTTATGTAGAGGTAGAAATAGTTATATTTAGACAAGGTGATGCCAGACCTCATTTGTTTGCTGCCTTCTGTTCCTTGTAATGGCATTTTGCATAAAGAATTATGAAAGGAGGCATAAGAAAATAATTTGTAACACTCTCAGTTAAAAAGAAAATGTCAGTCACAGGCAACCTTTATTGGCTATGTAGTTTTGGTGGAGTTTTTTATGGTGGGTTTGTTTGTGTTTTGTTTGGGTTTTTTCTCTTCGTATTCAAAGAGTGTTGTGTATTTCATTGTTTTATTAATGGACAACCCAGAAGTTAGCATTCATCTTTCCAGAATCAAGATGAGATTTTGTGATAAGTGTATCTTGGCTCCCATGGAATGTTTTGGCTTAAAGATAATGTGGCAGAGCACAGGGAAGTAGAATGGAAAAGTGAGAAAGGTGACACTATAGGAATAAGAAGTAAGACTGAAAAAACCCCCAAAGGATCACTTTCCTGCTTCTGTGGCAGTGTCTTTCATCCCTTAGCACTTACTGTGCCCATAACAGTACTGCTGGGCCTGCTTTGGAATTCCAGTGCCATTCCTGTGCTCTTAGAATCAGGGCTCAGTTAATGCAAGTCTTACTTTTCCCAGTGATCAATTGTCATAAAAATCATGCAGACAGTATGAAGCAATTCTGTCCCTGAACTTGGTTAATACAGCTAGAAACCAGTTTTCTTTCAGCTTCTCACTGAGGTAAGCCATCTGCTGTTAGTGTTAAAAAAGACCATTGGGCTGCACCTTTTATTCTACAGTAACCTTGCACAATTCACTTTCTTTTGGATAAATATCATGTCTGTGCAGCTGTAGGACAACAGCAGGGGATAAAAAGGAACTGATATCAGTAATAGCAAAACAATGATAACTTGCTTTCTCTTTGTAATATTAATCTGTATATAGTGACTTTATTCCTGTGAATTGTTTGATTAAAGCCCATGAATTCACTGAGAAAATACCAGTTTTTCTTTCAGTTGCCTTTGTGCAAAACAAATAACGGTGTGTCTTTTACCATCCCAACCTTTTCTTCTTAGTTGAAATGACTGTGACGTTTCTATAGCATCAGAACTTAGACAAAATGCCTTTCTCCCAGATCTCTAACATTACTTTCCAGATGAAGCAAAAATCATAAGAGGATCAATCTGAGAATCAATCTTGGTCCCTGGGAGGTAAATTTTGCTGTATTATGATACAGCCATTAAAAATGTGCAGCAGTCCTTGGTTTCTTTCAGCTCTTTTTTGTGTCTTCATTGAAACCTCTGTCATCTGTTGGTGGTTTGCCATACTGGCTTAAGCCACTGATGGAGGTGACAAGAGGCTGAGGAGGAGCAGGCACATAGCCCATGCCTCATTCCTGGTTCCTGTTAAGGGATGGTGCTTCTCAGGCTCTGCTGTCTACCTGAGCTCTTAGGTACCATAATTGAGAGGCTAAAGGAGTTGACAAATACTGCACTGGCATCTGGAATTCCAGGAAAGCTAAACAAAAGCAGGAGACACCTGTTATCACCTCTACTATAGATACTTCAAAGGAAGCAGACATTCTGGTAGTAAAGCACAGGTTTAATGACCAGCTTCATAAAGATAACTGGGTTAGATTTTACAGAGAATTTGACTGGTGTATAAAATGTACATATTAGCTGAAGTTATATAATGAGAATATGATGGTGTGCTTTGTTTTGAGAAGGAACAGCAATGTTTTAATTGTCCAAATTCTTTCTGAAAGGACATGAATCAACAGTTCACTATGGTGAGCCTCTGCATTCATTCAGTGCTGGGAAGAGCATTGCAAGCTGATATGAGAGTTGCTTCCAAAACAGATATTGACAATGGGCTCTCCTTGTGAGAGAAAAAGAGATTATTTTCACTTTGGCATCAGCATTCTAGTGTCTTGAACACATTCTTTCAAATATACATGAGCACATTTAATTTTTTAGTGACAAAATTTTTTCACTCGAAGGACGTTCTGATTTTGGTGCTACAAGATTCTCTGCTGGGTATCTGCACTTCAAGGATGGAGAAATTGATCCCTTAGCATAAGTTTCATTTGCATAAGTATGCTGTATCTATGTTGCATGATTATAGACCACCAGTGCAAGCACCAGAATATTACATGTCTGGAACTTGAAAAAAAATCTTTTAATTTGACATTTTTGTATTTTTTGTCAGTCAAGGATTGATTTCATTTTACAGAATAGTTGAAATGATGTTTGAAGTAGAAGCCGTTTCAAGCACCTAGTCTGTATTAGTCATCTTCATGTTGCTATATCAGTGTTTTATTCTGTAAAATAATTTTTCATTCTCTTTTTTTGTTTTTTTTTCTGTAGCAAAATATGGGCATAAAAATGCATATGACTAACTTGGGTTGAGAGATAAATCTCAAAAAATACAGCATGGAGCAGAAAAATGCAACTGAAATAAACCCAAATAGTTTCATTTGCCACAGCATAGTGATTATCTAGATCTTGACATTTATGAGAGCTTAAGAATAAATACTTCCAAGTGATTTGTTTGTCTAGTGTTCACAGTTTCTTCAGGGTGAAAGTGAGATTTTTTTTTTTTATTTTTTTTTTTCAGGAAGTGTACATGGATTTCCAGAGGTAAATACCTTGTGGAACATTACTGTGGTTGTAGAGAAAAGGGCTGGCGTTTCCGCGCTGTTTGATTCCGCACCGACCCCGCGGTGCGGTGTCGGCAGGAGGCGGCTGGGAGCGGAAAGGCCGGGCTGGAGGGAGGGCTGTGCGGCCTCGGGTCAGCCTGGCGGAGCGGGCCCCTCTCGAGTGGTGGCTCCTTTTCCTGTTCCTCTGAGCTGCGGATTTTGTGGTTTGGTGCTGAAAGACAGCGCCGGCCAGCCCGAGATGTGGCTCCCAGGAAGGGAAAAGGAGAGAGCGGCGCGGAGCCGCGCGAGGCCCGAGCTGCAGCTGCTGGAGCCGCGGCTGGAGCGCCGAGTGTTCCAGCCCCGCTGCCCCCAGGTCAGGCCCAGGAGAATCTGCTGGCTTGTGTCGGGGCCCTGCAGGTTCTGCCCTGTACCTGTTTTCTCGCCGGTTTGGGGCTGGGGGAGGTTCAGCCTTTGTTTTCCCGTGTGCTGCAGGCCCCGCGCGGGGCCAGTAGCCTTTTTCCCTTTGGGAAGCCGCACTGGGCGCTGTCTTTGGGAAGCGTTTTTGGTTGCTCTGTGGTGAATCCCCTCTTGAGGGTAAAATGCTCTTTTATACACTTTTATTAGTATTGTTGTGGTTATTGTGTTTTTTTCAGTGAATTGTGATTCCATTTTATAATCTAACCCAGTGTTTCCTCCACTATCCGAAGGACGTGGGGGATAGGGGACAGCTAAAGGCGTTTAATTTTCCTGCTGCGTTTTTAAGCAGAATAAACTTAAACAAATTAAAGTTGAGGTAGCAGATTTTGGCTAAGGGATAAAATTTGTGAAATGCAAAGTAAAACAAAACTCTTCTTTTAACTGAAATAAAACCATAACTTTTGTGTATTTTCTATAGGTGTGACTGACCTGGGGGAACTGTCTAACTGCCATTGTCTTAATCTGGAGAATGCTTCTGCATCAATTGATAATGTGGATCTTCTTAGATCACAGTAATAGTTTTTCTGTCCCTAAGTTGTTTGGCTTTATTCCCTGTTACTTTATTTTTAGTTGTTAATGGAAACTAGGCAACAGCAACTTGTGTGTGGGCATCTTAACATTTAGGTGTGTTTAGGACAGAGGAGTAGGAGCTTCAGAGGGTTTATGAAGCGCTGGGGAGATTTGACACTGGAAACTGAACAGCTGCAGGCTTGGTGCTTGAAATGACACCAGTGAGAGGTGACAAGGTGTGTTTGAGAAGACACTGATAGCTGTGAACAGAACACAAGTAGGGCCATTGTAGCTGAAAACTCAACTGTGAAATTCATTATGAAGTACTTGGCATAATCATGTACTGATCAGCAGATTTTGATGTTGGTGACAGGGACTTACTTTGGGTGGTTTCGGTTTTTTTTGTTTTTTGTTTTTGTTTTTGTTTTTGTTTTGTTTTTGGGATTTGTTTTAGGGTGTTCTATAATTGAGTACTAGGTCCTCTTTACCCTACAAGAAGTACTCTATTTTGCCAGTGGCAGTGCTTTGAGAAGAAAGGAGTTGGATGAAATACTGTTCCTGTTTAGTTTACAGGTCTGCAATCAAAAAACTTGTTTGCTGTTACTTGTGTCTGCCACACACCACAGGTATCAAGAGTTTTGAAAGATCCTCTAGTTCCTCTCTTGGATGTATTGGAGCATGCTAGTGAACTTTCTCTGAGTAGACCGGCAGCTCTGTGTTCTTGGTTCCTATTCAGTCTCTAATAAATGGGCAAAGAAATACCTTGAGTAATTTTATAATAATAGGTATGTTCTGTAGAGCAGAAGTTTGTGCTTGGAGGGAATTTAAGGCAAGCTGAAGTGATGCCTCCAGTGTTCTCATCCTGTTCACAAGCCTTTTGTATGTCATGTTATATTACCTCTGAGCTGGAAGATACTAAAACAAAATCCATTAGGACAAGACCTAACGTTATCTCAGCTGCCTTACCTATAAAAAGATAGATGGAGACTATCATTCTTCTGATAGAGAAAGCCACATGTCCATTCCCCCTCAGATTCCTGCGGCTTTATAAACAAATACATGTTTATTCTTTGATAAAGCAGCCATAGAAGAAAGGCTGAGGCAATAGATTGCATAAGCCTAATGGCTGGAAGATGGGATCCTCAGGCTGCTCACTGCTTTCTGGCCTCAGTGTGTTCCCATTCAAGTCTATTAAAAGCTGTCTAAAAAGACTTCTAAAAGCTTTTGAAACTGCTGAATTTTTTTTTGTTTGTTTGGAAGTAGCACTACTTCTTTACCTCCGGTACATCTGGTTAACCATCAAGAGTATCTGGTGTTCTTTCATTGTAGTGTACAGGGATATATTTTTCTGCTCCCTAATATGGTTTCTCACCTATTTTAGTGGGTAGTGGTTTTTTTGTTTGGTTGTTTTTTTTGGTTTTGTTTTTTTTGTTTTGTTTTGTTTTTTTCTTCCCTGGCTATTTTTATTTTAACTTCAGTTACTAGAACTGTGGTTGTGTTTTTATGGTGATTTTCAATAAACCTTCAGACTCCTTCTCTCCAGTTTGGAGACAAGTTCTTACTCAGCTGCATAATGTAAAATAAAAGGAGAACATTGTTAATTATGAATGACTAGGCTTATTAGCTGTGTCCAGACAAATATTGCAGAATTCTGGTGCCCTTCCCAAGGGTAAGTCTGAGATAGCTGTGAGCTGCCAGATTTACTTTGTGTAGACTATTCCCAGCTCTCAGTAAATAATAATGCAGAGTTCTTTAACTTTTATGCAACTGTACGTGAATTTATGTACAAATAAGAAATTCTGGATTCAGTGTTGGCTCTTTAGTGGAGTGTGGAGTAACACAACATACTCTATTTGATAGCCAACTTACACGTTTTCTTTCCAATTCTTTTCCTTCTTTCCTGTGTTTAATGCAGTTTAACCTCATGAATTCAGTACATGAAATGGAGAATTAAGTATGTTGTCTTGGTTGTGCCTGAAGCCCTAAGTGTTGTTAGCCTGGAGTAATTAATAGTAAGGCCCTCCAATACTCAAATCATTTTGGAGGTCATCAGTGATCTTGAAGGTTGGTTTGTCTTTAAGATCATTGAAAAGAAGGAAGTTTGTATATTCCTTTGCTCGTGTTGTTTGTGCAGAAAGAAAAATTAAATTAAAGAAGCTGAATGTGTAGAAGAATATGACAAGCTTTCATTGGTAAATCCATGAAGAAAATAGCAGCTTCAGTCTATGTGCAGACTAAAAATTTATACTACTATTGATTTACATGCAGGAGGAAACATTCATGTGGTACTTAATATGTTCTGAAGTTTTATGAAATAATATTTTGGAGATCTTTTTAATTTTGGGATAGCGGAAGTTACCAGTTTTATCAGTTGTGAAATGCAGCTCCCATGACCCAGATGAGATTTGTACCTTATTCCCCATTCCTGTTGGATAGCATGTTCAGCAACTGATAATCTCTGTATTGTGTTTTAATAGCATTAATATTTACTTTTCAAGTCCTGGCAGTGAAGCAGAAGGTTCTGATTAAGTGTAGTCCAAGACAATACTGTATTTCAAAATAGTCATATTGATTGCAACAGCTGATGTTGCATTGCCCTTAAATGAAGGGAGCAGTTGATTTTCATACTAATTTTTTATTGTATACCTTAATCTTTGCTACCTGAGTTTCTTTCATATCTGAATAATATAAACAGTGTTTCCTATTCTAGCCAAGACCGTTCATTATAGCTTATAATGGGAATGTTTAATACATTTTTGGCCTGTGATACAATAATCAGTTCTGACAAACCTTTGAAGCTGTATAGCACTTCAATAGCTTCTACTGATTTTCAGCCAAAAGTAAGAATTCATTCCTGAGAAGTCTTAATTTTTAACTGTAATTGAAGTGTATGTTCTTTCATGGGTAGTTTATTGGTTTTCATCCTGTATTGTGTGCCTAAGGATAAAAACATAGGCATAAATAAGATTATCTGATATGTAAGGGACACGAAAATATGTGGATTAAAATAGTTTGCTGTTACATACATGTCTGTTTTTTTCAGTGATTTGATGTTGGCTAATGGAAAATGTTAAGCATATTTCCTTCTCTTCTTTTTATATAAATTTCTGACAGGAAATCTGTAGCTAAATATCACTTTATGATTTCCATCTGTTCGTGTATAATAGTGTCTTATAATGCAGTCCAGATTGGTGCCCAATGGAAATGTCCTATAGCAGGAGATAGGCTTTGAAGTGATTGTTACACATACTAATTATTTTCTTAAATGAGTACTTTATATAATTTTGAAGACGCAGAACTCATTTTAAAGACAGCTTCCTTGGTGCAAAAATTCCTACTAATTAGCAAAGATAGTGCTTCATCTTTCTAGTGACAGTATTTTTTAAAAGAAAGGTTTACATAGTGGTACTACCATGGTAGAATGAGAAAATAAAATGCATCCTTAGATTCAGGTAGGCAACAGAAACAGGAAAATTGCTGAAATATTTCTTAGTCACAAATTTCTGTGATCGCTGTAGTGTGTTCCTCAGCTAGTGAGGACTAGATTGAAGAGAATTTATTGCAACAGATACCTTTTTAATTCTGAGAACTCGGGTGATTTAGACAAATTGATAAAACTGCTAAAGCTCTAGTTTTTTCAAGGTGTGTGTCAGCATATGCTTTACAATGAAAATTTCCATCCTTCCCATCTGGGAAGAAGGACTTGGTAATGGGAACCACGTGTTCTGTATGGTGAGAAAACAAGACAGCAAATATAAAAACCTCACCTGTGTTATTCATGCTCTTTGTCACATCAGTCTTGATCTTTGCACAATTGACTGTAAATCATTGCAGGGGATTGGGCTAGATGACCTTTAAAGGCCCCTTCCAACCAAGCTATTCTGTGATAAATGGTAAAATATTGTTACTTTTCTTTTTAAACTTTGCAATCAAGTTACCTTAAAATACCTGTACTGCCTGAGAGTTTCCTGTTTTCACATGTCATGATAATCTGAAGAATAGAATTAACATGACAAATAATTTTAGTATTTATGAGTTTAGGACTAATTTAAGGACAGCTGTATTGTGTGTTAAATGAGCCAGGATGCTGTCTGTGACTTCCAAATTGAGCTGAAAGTGCCTCTGAGAGACAGAACTGTGCTCAGCCTAATGAGGTTTAGTTTTGTAACAGCCTAAATAATTATAAAGAGCTCTCACTCCCTGAAAAAAATGTTTCATGTCCATGGTGAATTTCCTTTCACCAAGTTTGTTGCAGTTGTTTTAGTGGCATGAATGTGAGTTTCTGGGGTTTTTGCAGCTCAGTTGTTAGCAATTCAGAGCTGTTCTCAATGGGTAAGCTGGTTTCCTATGGTTTGCCTCCCGTGGCTGTGTGCTTTGCACAGGGTGACCCTTCACAGAGGAGCTGGGAGTATTCCATCTCAAGTTGGGAACTTGGAACTAGTCACGTTTGTAGTCAGTAGGGAGTGTGTCTCTGTCATTTTGGAAAATGAAAGCCATTGGATTCAACTGCTTTTTTGATGAATATACTGGATGAGTTTGTATCTGGGCTTGTTCTCAAATGCTTCTATCTCAAAGCAGGGATTGTTCTCAAATGCTTATATCCACAACAGATGTGCAGAGACAGCCAGTCTGACTCCCGTGGCTCCGCTGGGCCAGACAGCGCCGTTCAGCTTGTGTCAATAATGACCCGGTGCAGGCACAGCGCGGCTCCTCGCATGGCAGAGACTTCTGCTGGGCTCTGATGCAGTCACCTTCTCCTCAGAGAGCAGCAGGAAACTCCTTTGCTTCTACAGTGTTGAGAGGCATTATTTAACAACAGAGCCTCACAGTGACTAAACCAACTCTTTTTCCCCCTCTGAACAGCTGGAAGGCACAAAACCAGAGCAGAGCTGTGACAGCTCAGTGCTTTTTCATTCAACAGGAAATGTTGTTTTAAAATAGAACTTACTCTCTACAATTGTAAATAACAGTTTTTCAAAGTCAGTATATTACAGAAATTGTACCTCAGATGAGTAACAGGCTGAAATGGTTCATGGGGCATACAAAATTACTGAAGTTCCAGATGCTAAGTGCCTCATGTAAAGTCAAGTGAAATTTCTACTACCTGTTGTAGTTGCAGTCTTGTGACACTGGCTACAGAGAGGGACCTTTTCCATAGCCTCTGGAATAATTGGCTAGTACTTTAACCAAATTACCATTCTTATTGCGATTTTTTTTTTTGTATTTATTGGGAATTTTTATTTATTTGGATAATATGTTCACATTTGGATACACGGAGGGGAGGCCACTTGTACAGAGTAAACTTTTACATTTGACATAGTTTTGTGAAAAAAATAGCTATACATATGTACTGTGGCACAGCCCTGTGTCTTGCTTGAGAGTTCTTATCTTCTCAGCTGGTCACAGGCTAAATAGTGTACAGAGATGTACACTATCTGATCAACAGCAGTTTAGATACAGAATTTCCTTTTGATGAAAACGGACTTGTTTTCTCATTGATAGTGTGATGTATAAAACATAGTGAGAATTTTAACCCTGAGTCAGTTTTAACCCTGCATATTGATGTCAGCCCAAGATATCCTTGCCTTCCTGAGAAGAAGATAATTTGGTATGAACTAGGTGTCAGGAGAGGTGTGAAAATATTTTGAGGTGGTTGTTTGGAAACTAAGAAGTTACTTTAATCTAGGAATGTAGGAGTAATAAGACTTCAGAAATTATTTTAATATAAGCAAGGGAGGTTGGTTTTTACAACTTACGTACAGCCATAGTGTTTCTGCCTTTCTGAGGGTAAACTGAATTGGAAAAGAAGATAAAAATGGTAGATATAGAACAGTAGCTGAGGAGTTCAAGGATGAGAGTATGCAGATTTTCAGTGTTTACTCTTCATGGAGCTTCCTTTGCACCACGTCATACTGTGGAGAACTGTTGCCTGTTGACTTTCCCTCCATCCTTTCTGCCCAGACTTGTGTATAAATTGTTCCTGCCATAATATGTTGTCTTCTGAGCACTGTTTTCACATGGGTAGTTGCCTCTTTAACTGCTGCAATTAAATTTGCTGAGTATCATGAGTCAAAGTTCAGTTTATTTTGTTTCCATTTATTTATTTTTAACTTTATTTTATGCAGTGATGTTACCACAGTCTGTATCATGACAAATCCTTTTCAAGTTACCTTCTGCTCACTCAGTCTGAAGAGCAACTTCACTATTTAACATCTATCTGGAAGATGATGTGCCATCAAAATTCACCAGTAGTATTTTTTGCTTTGAAGTATCCCAGATAAATAATGCATTTCTTACAAAAACTGTATCAATCAGTAAGTGTGTCCTCCCACAGAAGTGTATAGTAGTGATTTTGTAGCCCCTCCCCCTAGTAATGGTTTGGATTAAAATATCTTTCTGATTTAAAATTCTGAAGTAGTAACTTCCATTTCACATAGCAGAAGGGAAGACTTGTATGTTTTTTCATACATGCTTTACTTGAATCACCAACACATATTAATATATATCTCCTTACGTGATTGCAACTTGTTAGCATAAAAATGAAGTTTTGAACCTTACTATGCATATATGCAAAAATAGTAATTGAGGCTTATGGAATTTGAGGATGGAGGCTTAATGCAACAGCAAGGGCAATTTGAATGGTATGTATAGAAACCATTGATGGTCACTGGAGACTTAAACCAAAAGCACCTCAGGAGAATTTGGGTTCATGAATGGAGATGTGAAGAACAGAGGGGAAATGTTTTAGATGAATTCAGTAGTTTCCATACTGGCATAGAAAGGAAGTGTTATGACTGTACAAATTCTCTGGGGAAAGCTGACTTCAGACCAATGCCTGCACCTCTGATGAGGGCACAGACTTCTCAATGTCAATTGGGAACTCGGACTGTCAAGTTTCCACAAACCTTTTCTTTACAAGAGAGTTTTAGCATTGCTATTCATAGTCATTCTGATAATGTAATATTTCTTTAAAATCAAGTTAAAATATCATCAGTGCCTTGGTATTGACAGCTAAAAACAGTTCTGCTCTCAATGGCGGCAAAAGGATTATTGCCTTATAGAGCTCTGCAGGTTTCATTATTAGAAATGGGTTAATGCTAGATTTTAGCCTATTGACTATTGTTGGAAGCAGATTACTTTCCTTTTATAAAATAAAATCAGATCTGACAACTGTAAGTCTTAATGTCTGCAAAAAGATAATCTGACCAAAAAAGTGGGTGTTCCTAGTGTTTGATTTTTTTTTTTTCCCAAGACCAGTCAACTCTTTTGCATGCTGTGCAATTCTGACTGCTAACAAAACAGTGTGTAAAGCTAAATCCACTTTCTTGTCATAAAATGAGTATTTTAATGAATTTGAACTACCAAAAGAGAATCTAGATTCCTCTTTTTCTCTGGAATTACTGGGGGAATTATTTTTGACTTTTATTTCATTGGCATTGCCTTACCCAGCATAACATTCTGCAGTTCTAACTTTTAATAAGTTCAGTGATGTTATGTCTTCTGATAATGAATAGTTATGCTGTATTGTGGTCAGGAAACATTGGCAGAGATTGATGAATACAAATCTATTGTATCCCTTACTGCTGTGGGACCAAAGTAACAAGCAAGGGGCTGGAATTGTTTTTTAGCTTTTTGTAACAGCTGCCTGAGATGCAGTTGAAGGCATTGTTTGCCCTTTTGTTCTGGATGAATTTTCTTCAAATGGTCCTTCTTGTTCAAAATAAGATTTGGGAGAAGACCAGAATATTTCTCATGCATATAGGATAATAATTCTTTTTAATTAAAAAGCTTAATCCAATCTAAATCAGGATTAACACCAAGAGGCTTTCAATGAGCCAGCTGGCTCTCTTGCCAGAGAGAAGTTTTTTGTTCAAAACTACATTACTGTACACATCACTAGCCTGGACTGTTTCTGTTTTTACCGTGCCCAAGGTAAAAAAAAAGTGCCCTATCACTCTGTCATTAAATGAGGTCAAGCTCTTGCTTGTGTAATTTTGATTTTGCTAATCAGTGTCTGCTGCAAAGAAATTTATAGTATGTTGATACGCAAGTATTTGAAATATGATTGCCTCTGTTTCTTAGCGTGGAGAAGATGGTGGTGGAAGGTTTGCATTAGCTGGTAGTTGTCACAAATGTTCTGTAATGCATGGTTTTGAACTTGTATTGAGGATTTCATGTGGATTTCTCTCATGAAAGTCCAGCTGAACTTCCAGAGTAGGACCAGGGAAGGTACATGTTGAGAGGGCTCCTTTGTAATGTTCCCTCTGTGGGCTCCTTGAGTCCCCAGGGCCTCTGCTCCTTTGAATCATCTGAAAGTCAAAGGGGAAGGGCTCCCCTTAAAGCAGGTGATTATTTCATTTGTGAAGGAACAAGGTTCATATTGCCTGTATTTTTATTCCTAGTTCTGCCTGAGAATAGTTTGGACTTAGGTGTGAAAAGGGGAAGAATACAGCAAGAAGAAGTTTCCAGAAATAATTCAAAAGTTTTAATTTAATGTTTGTTGTAATTCTGGCATCTAATGAAAAATAGGGGGCTTTTGTACTTTCATATACTTAAAATGGCTTTGATGTTCCTGAAATGTATTTTTAAGTTGTCTATATGTTAGAGCTTATCTTTATTCATGCTTATCCTTTTGATCTCCATTGCAGATGAGGTCTTTAGGCTGCAAACCTTAGATTAGAAAAAAAGCAGTATTTTTTTAATCTATGTTAATATTCTAGCTGCATGAAAAGTAGCAAATATCTTGATTAACAATTCACATTATTGAGGGAAAAAAACCTCTTCTGATTTCTATGCCCTGATATAAAGCAAGCAGGGTATAGAATTAAATTGAAGTTCTTAAATGAAGCTAAGACCACCATAAATAGTTTCCATAAAGAAAACAAAAAAATATAATCAAGAGCTTATCTAGTCAGTATTTTTGAAATGTAATTTAAATTAATTCTGTAATGGCTTAACAGCCGTGGGGCTCAAGCAGCATGCAGGCTCATTTCTGTTTTTTTTAAAACTTCTTTCAAAAACTTCTGCTTTACACAAACTCCTATAACAACATTAAGGTTAGAAATCGTGTTTATCACTGTAAATTCTCAATCTATACATAGCCAGTGTCAATTCAGCAAATATCACGCTCTATCTGTTGGTGCTACACAGAGTTCTTGTAGGGTTATTCTTGGTGCTCTAACTTCCTAAGATTCCTAGTAAAATGTTTGGCTCTTCTACCTTAACCACGTCAGCTGCCGTTCTCATCAGAAGGCAGTGCTGTTTGCTGTCTTCCTTTTTTTGGCTGCTACACCAGATGGCAATAGCTTGTTTTCCAGATTAGGTTAGTTTAGCCAAGATGTGTGAAGACAAGCAGGGGTATAAGTGCAATATGTTGCAAATAACAGTGTATCTTAGCAATTAGTTTTATTAAACCTGATGGTGACTTATTAGAATACAGCATTGTCCTTATATATATCTTTCAATTATTTTAACAGATAGTTTAGTGATTCTTTTTGCTTTTTTTGCTAGTCAATACCCTTTTTAACAAGTAAATTATTATATGATGACTGCAGAAAGCTCCTGTACTAATATAAATAACATATATATATATAAATAAGCACCAGTCTATAGGCTGCCTCACTAAATAGCGTCAGACACTCTATATTGATCTTGCTTTTTTTCACTGTTTGAATTGGATTTTTTTTGAAGGAGTGACATGCATGTTTGTATTGTGGAATTCTTGTGACAACTGTATGTGTATAGAAAACAGTTCCATTAACTTTTCTTGCTAACACTGTAGACGTGCATTAAGATGTTAAGGCACTATAAATAAGAGCAAACCCTGCTGGTATATACTCAGCTGAGGTTTATTATTTAGAGACTAAGTACCTGTTTTGCAACTTATTTTTCTTTGCTTTTATCATAGTCACAGTGCTTCATAGCAGTTTGCTGACAGTTTTGGTGTTCTGAAAAGCCATAAACCTTTTCCTTGTGTGATTGCATCCTTTTCTTTACAGCTATCTGTTTGCTTGTCCTAACGAAACAATAAATTGCAAGTGACTGAGAGAAAACAAAGATGAATGGTGACTGTTGTGTTTGTTCTCAAGCTAATTCATCAGCTTGAATTCAACACTTGGGTCAAGCAAAACAGATAAGTCTGAAGTTGGAAAGCTTATGCAGCTGCTTGACATATGCTTATTTTTAAATATACTACTACATCATGGTGCCTAAAGATTTTGCTTCTGGAGATTTTTACCTAACTTTATGGTTAGTATTATGTGTAGTGTTCAGGAGTCATAGCAGTGATGCTGTAGTTAGAGTTGCAGGTGTTTAAGTATGGATCTTTTGTTTTAAAGCATGTACAAATTTTTGAAAATTTCATATTTGGTGGAATTAAGTTCTTACCTTTTTTGTTTTATTGGATGATGTTTTACCAAAGTATTTGCTATAAGCTGTATTATTTCTGGGAATAACTATGCTTGTTGGGGTGCCTTAACTTTGATTTATGGATGCAATTCATCTAACTTCCCATGGGATTTTGTCTAGTTTTGCCCTCCCTGGGACCATTTGAGATGCAGGCCCTTACTGGTCTTATGTATTGCTAAAAGACAGGTTGATTTAGTAGTACATGCATGGTATGCCTGGTCTTAAATCCAAAAAGAGCCACAACATAGTCTTTAGTTAAGATTTTTTGGTGCAGTGAAGTGCTGGAAGAAAAATATACAAGGCTGTATGTTAACTGTAGTGTTAAGGAAAAAAAATAAAGCAAGAATTTGGTCAGACCCTAATCTCTCTTCCTTAACAAAATTTACAGGAAAATGAGAAATGCAGGTTCTGATGTTCAATCCAGGTTGGATGTTCACATGGGATGGTGATTTCATTGCAAAGGGTAAACCTTTTGTTTTTTAGTTTAAAATCAAAGCCTTACCAATATTATTCACTACTCAGTATGCTTCTAACTTACATGTTCAAAATAAAGTCCTGGCAAAAATGCTGTCTTGAAATAAAGTGACAGATACCAAATGCCAATGGAACTGTAGCAGGCTTTTCAGAATTGTTCCTTCTAATTTTCAGGCAGCTGCTGTGTTAGATTCCAGTTAACGATCTCATGCCTGCTTGGTTGTCTGTGTTGGGATTTCTGAGGGAGAGTATTTTTTCTTTTAACTAGTTCCAGTGAGAATTTGTTGGAGTTTAAAGATTGGCGTTTGAAAATAATTCTCTTCTGTCTGGTCAGTTTTGAAGTGCAGAACTTTTTCTTCTGTTCTGAAAGTGCATTAACCACTATGAAGGAAAATGGCAATATTAGTGACTTCTACTTGGCCACTAAGCTACTGGAGTTTATTACAAAATACCTTTTACACCTCTTTCTTTTCATGTATTACTTGAAAATAAACAAGCTGGGGTAAAATTTCTAAAATTAGTCAATAGAATTTCTTGCTGCTAAGGCAGCTGAATTCTTAGAAGGGAAAGAAAACATGAGGTTTTGACCTGACTGAAAAAAACCTTTAAATTACTTCTCTGGTATTATTTTAAGCTTTGTACTCTGTTTCCATCCTGGTTTGTGCTTTGCATGTGATCTTTGCTTGCTGTAGGTCAGAACTGGGTTCAGAGCGCCTATGTGCTAAGGCTGTCCTGAATTTGAAGACTTTTTCAAGGGAAATGTTAAATTAAAAGTTTTAGCATGTATTTTATAGGCTGTTTGAGACAGCTAGACTTGCAAATGACACCACACAGTCTTTTTTATCTAAAATGTAAATTACTAAAATACCTTAAGGGTTAAGATGTTTTTAATTAGGAAAGTTGTTCTGAACTATGCAAATAAATGTGAGAAGAAAGCAAAAGGTCCAAGTTACTCTAAAACAGAGTAAGTTATGGCTACTGCATAAAGCAGTAGTAGCATTGCTTACCACAGGTATCATTCCCTGAGTGGTATCATTGTTAACCAAAGTTTCTGGAGCTGTGAAATGATTGGTGGTAGTGTGTGTGAGGGGCTGGGAATGCAATAGAAAACCATCTGTCTACCCTTTAAGGGCAGTGAGCTGCTGCTTGTACCAGTGTTCTTGCTCAGTGTGTTCTTGCTTCAATGTGGACTGAAAAAAAAAATTAAAATTAAATTGCAGTTTTGTTTCTTAGAGATTTCTTTTATTATTTTTGCCCACAAATACATGTTGCTCTTTAATTCATGAAGTTTCTGGAGAAGCCACGGTGGTTCTGCTCTTAGTAGGAGTCAAAACTAGAGCAGACTAGGGTTGTTATTTATAAAAGTCTTTGAAAAAGTTGGTATGTTAATATTGATACCTTGCACATATTTAATTTTTAGATACTTTTTATTAATTCAATTTATATTTTGCCTTCAGATTTAATTTGGTATAGTGACACAAGTCCTCCATAGCCATAAATTGTCATAGCACCATTGATTCTTTCTCTTCTTCTCTCCATCCCTGAAGTATTGATATCTTCGTGCAGCTTCACTTTGGTTTGTCAGTCGTGTGCTGCTAAACAGCTCCCAGAGGAGGCCACATTTCAGTGACAGATGAAGGCTCTGTGTATATGGTGGGTGTTGAAAATGATTCAGAACATTAACTTTGCTACAGAATTATGATTCAGTTTTAAGGTGTTGTTCAGTGTTCATTCTTCATCAGAGGAGAATGGAGTCCATAGTGAGTAGGTTTACAGTCCTGGTTCAGTATTTAGGCCAGTCGTGTTTAATGCAGCTTTTGGGCAGGGAAGCAGCCTGAGAACTGCTCGGTGCCTCAGGCTACCAGCTGCTTGCCTAATTGGCCTGGGAGCAGAGTGGAGAGACAGCTGAGACACCAAGTCAGCTTCGGTGCTGTTCCCAACTCGAAGAAACTTGCTTGCTGGTTTAACGGGTTATCCAGCAGTGTAGATACACAGCAACAGTTTGCTCAGGGGTGGTGCTACCAAGACTAGCTGTCCACTTCCTTCACATCGAACCAGTGTGACTGAAGTTTGAATCCATGTCTTTTTCTTCTGTTGGGCAACACTTGAAGGCTGCTGAGCTAAAATTTATTTTAAGACTGAGTCTTTCCTCATCTGAGTGGGAGCTTTCACAATGAAGCACGGCAGGCATGCAAAATGTAGTGAAGAGAGAGCCTAAATAATATATCTGTAGATACATACAGAAGAAAAATAGATGTAGAGGACAAAGGATATGGTTTGGGAAAGTAGAGCAGTATACTCTGAGATGTTCTTCAGTTATTTGAACTTCATTTTGACAGCCAGAAAGGCTCTAAATATGTCTTTCATTAACTGGTAAGTGCTAAGTTAGAAGGTAAAGAATTTCTGATTTTGATAGATTTCTTTGTTCAGAAATCCCAGGAGATTCTTCTGCTTATGTGAAAAATGTGAGGAATTTGAAGTGTTTGGTTTTGTTAATCTCTTAAGTTGTTAAAATCCATGACACACTGTTTTCTTTGGGAAGATTTTGTATGCAGTTATGCAGTTAACACTTGGATTTCAAGTAAATGCTAATAAGCTTGTTTTACCTGAGACATTCATCTGTTTGAATGTGCAAGGAATGTAGACTAATAACTACTTATGATCCCAGTCATTTGTTTCTATAATTGTTTAAATATTTTTCATTTGGGTGATTTGTTTCTGTAACTACAGTTCAGCTGGTTTTCAAATATTTTTAGAAGTACGTATAGATCCACTGCATTTTCACAGGTGATTTTATTCGTTGACATCCTTGGTCTGTCCATTTCTCTCCAAGTGTTTCTTGTTATTAACTTTTGAACTTGTTGAGAAACTGCACTCCACTTCTGCTTTTGTTTTTTTAACTATTGCAGTTATTTCAAAAAGA
This sequence comes from Oenanthe melanoleuca, assembly GCF_029582105.1. Classification (NCBI taxonomy): domain Eukaryota; kingdom Metazoa; phylum Chordata; class Aves; order Passeriformes; family Muscicapidae; genus Oenanthe; species Oenanthe melanoleuca. The sequence continues at coordinate 12,889,048 of NC_079342.1, read as the reverse complement.
TTATCTCAAAGATCAGCTTTTGTTTTAGTTTGAAATTTAAAGCCTCCTTTTTTATTTTTTTTCTGTGATAGGACTGGTCTGTACACTTCAGGCTTGTGCAGGTTCTGCTCCTTACTTGAGTTCTTGCTTTCCCCTTGCCATGGGAAGCCGAAGGTGGTTGAATGCAGTATTGCATCCAATAGCCTTTCTGCTAATTGCATCCAATCATGCAGCTTTTATATCTTATGCATGGTCTTTAAAGTGCCCTTATCACACTCATTCTTGAATCATCAAGGTTTAAAATACCTCATTAGAGGAATACTTCTCATCAATCCTCTTGCAAATCATGTCTCTTCCTCACAAATGTTTCTCTCTTCCATGTAAAAGACAAAGCTCTGTGCCAGCCTTTATCAGCTCTGGGGTTCTGTGCAGCTATGATTCAAATCTAGTTTAGATCTACTACTGTGGTGTAGAAAATACCAATTAAATTGGTTTCATTTCAGCCTCTCTAGGTGGTATTCAGTCTCTGTGTAGCCTTGGGCAGCCACGTGGTTAACTATGTTCCCTACCAAATGCTTCCTCTAATTTATTACTGGCAGGAAGGGGAGAGTTGCCAGCCCCATTTTGTTGTAGCCATCTTCACAGAGATGAAACCTGAGTCTGTTGCCTCATCTCTTTCCTAAATAGGATGTTTGCCAGCATTGATGGGAGAGGTAGCAAATGAGAAAGGAAGGAGCAAAAACTGTGACTGATGTAGTGGGGAGCAGCAGATGTCATGTGGAAAATTGAGATATACTCAATAAGCATTTCCTACAAACATTTTCATACTGAGGTAACTTAGTTATGGGGTGTGAGATATGAGCATATGAGAGACTGAATGAGTTTAAGCGTTGAAGCATTTCAGACAGATGGAAGTTTGTGGTTTAAGACAATTTACGTAGAATTATAGGGTAGGCTATTCACAGCTTGATGATTCTGCTTTAAAAGTGATTTTATGTTCTAATTAAAGAGATTTGGTGAAAGAGAATAGAAGGAGCTGGGCTAAAGAATCAAGGGAAGTAAAGGTCAAGAGCCTGCTGTGTTAAAGGCAAGTCATCCAAAAAGAGCTATACCCTGTAAAAGAACATAATACAGAGAATTACAAGTTACTCCTGTGATAACTTACACTGTTGACAAATGCAAATTTCTTAGAATACATTATTAAAGGCAGTATCACCATAAATGAATGAGGAAAAAGTGCTTTGACATCTGTATTACAAACTATATTATAGTACATACTTATCTGGAACAGAAAAAAACCTGAGTCTCAATCAACACATAGTATTTGATCTTCCACAGCATAAAAAAAGCAAAAGCTGTAATACTGTGTTTTATTTTCCAAATAAGCTTTTAGCACATGAAGCAATGTTCGATTACTGAATATTTTCCTTTGTATAAAAGGAAAGGTGGATTATTTGCAAACTATTCACTCTGCTAAAGTGTGTTGTACATAGCCTGCCTTTCCGTGTTTCTTTCTTTTTGATGAATTTCAGTATTCAGAGATCACTCTCCTTAACGTTACCTGTTTTCTAAGCACCTCTTGCTTCTATTCTTGTCTAACTTCAAATTAATAAAGCTAATTGAGTTTTTGCAACCCCATTTATTGTAATGCTTTACTCTTGGGACTTGTGTCAATTGAAGTAAAAACCCAATGGTTTCATCCAAATGACAGTGCTTCTCCACAGTCAGTTGGCTGTGCTCTATGGTGTTGGCAGTTCTGCTATTTCCAGAAGACTCATATTCTTCAAATTGTTTATTTCTTCCATTATAATTTTTAACTAGGGTTATTGTTGAAATTGTGGGGTATTTCGAGGATGTCACCATTTTCATAGTGCATTATAGACTTTCCTTTAGAGATGATGACTCTAAAAACAGTGACATCAGTGCGAGTCACAGAGTATGGTCTGTGTTCCCTAAGCATTGTTTTCTAGGCTTTGTATTCTGTGTTGGACTGCCTTTCATTCTTTTTTTATTGATGAAGTTTTGTTCAGGTTTGTCAGAAATACATAATACAGCAAGTGTTTTGTTTATTGCTAAGGAATTACGGCTTTTCACCAGATTGTGTTCTAAGGTTTAAACTTCAAAACTTGGTGGCACTTTACATTGAAATTTTGTATTTTTCTTTCTTAACAGAAAGGGCTATTGCAAGGCATGAAGTCAGAGAAATAGAGCAGCGTCACACAGTAGATGGTCCCCGACAAGATGTGACACTGGATGAAGAAGATGATGTGGTGATTATTTACAACAGAGTACCCAAGACTGCCAGCACATCCTTCACAAATATTGCCTATGATCTCTGTGCGAAGAACAAATACCATGTTCTACATATCAATACAACCAAAAATAATCCTGTTATGTCTCTGCAAGATCAGGTAAGCTGCTGAATTTAGGATGTCCCTATGAAACAAGGGAAAAGCACAGGAAAAAAGTGTGCTATTGCAAATCTGGGTGATCTGATGTATTTGGCTTTTTTGTCACATTTTCCGATATAAGTGAAATCTAATGTTTTCATATTTTCTTTGTAGTGAATTAATATTATTTCTTAATAGGTTTAGTTTTTTGCTTGGCTACTGGAGGTGGTGAGTGTCTGTTTATTGGACAAAAACAAACCTAAAAGGGGGCATGACTAGGGTAGAAATTATCTTTGTTGTATAACTGTGGCTGTGTAATACAACTTACGTGTCATCTCCATCTGCAATGAATGCAGTCTTAGGCAATTTGCTCTCTGAGTAGTGCAGGCACTGTGCCATGCTGTCAGGGCTAGACTTGTGTCTGTGGTACTGGGGCTGGTCAGGTCTCACAGGTGATAAAAAACATACAGAAAAGTGCTTTTAAATAGCTTGCACTGCAAAGGATGGGTCACTTTGCTTCCTTTAAAAGTTTTCACTAAAATCACTGTAGTACCAGACTAGAAATGATGACGGCTACTGTATTTAAAAAAGAGTATTTTAAAAATGTGATGAGGGTTCAGTGCTGTGTTTTTGTTAGGTTGGGGTGAGGAAGTAGGTTTATTGGTTTATTTTTCTTTAATATTTCCTTGGCTGTCATGAGTGAACTTGCAGGGAATCCAGGTTAGAGATATGAACAATCGCTGTCATCATGCCTGCCTGTAAAACGAATGTGTCCGGACTCTCTACTGCTGGTTGTGTGCTGATCACTTAAGTTGATATGCAGCAGAGGCAGGAGCTGCTCTGCATTGCAGCATGTCAGCACTGAGCCTTCCAGCTCCTCTAAGTGCCTGTCTGCAGGCCAGAGCAGCTCAGCCAGCTGGACTAGGGCAGGGGGAAGCAGAAGCTCAAGGCCCTCCAGTTCTGTATGTGAGAGAAAGGTTGAGGTAGGGATCTCTGTGCAGAGGAAATAATGGACTTGAGTGATACCAGAATCTGTTTTGGGATAGTGGGGTTGTGTTACTGTTGAGTATTTCTTCCTCTAAAATAATTTCCTACATATGAAGATGATGCTGTCATACATGATTACTGCAATTATGAAGTCTGGTAGCCATCACTATGGTCCTGTCCACTGTGTAGAACAAGGACTAGAGACCTGTGCACTAAGAGCAGAGTGATATTTCAAAAGATTTAATAAGCCTATATCTGTTAATTAAAAATCATGCTCGAGTCAGTCATACTTAGTGCTGCACTTCCCACTAAATTCTGTTTCTGTCAAGGCATCTCTTGAAATGGAGGTCTGTCCTGAAGGATAGGAGAGCTACTCATTGAATAGGTGTAAATTAAACACAGGCTGCCTTAAATTTCTACTTCTGTTTGAACTTAATTCAAGTAAAATTTGTTCTTTGCTGGCTTAGTTTTATAGAAGAGAAACTCTTCATCTTCCCTGTAATAATAACCTATTGAAAAATGAAAATCTGTCTATGCTGAGCTTGTACACAATACTGTCAGTCCTACCTTCATTTGATACTATGTTCTTGTCCAAGGTGGTAAATTATGTCATTTAATTAGATATTTGATACTGTTTTTCTTTGATGGCCATTAACTGGGAGATGCTAACAGTGAAGAACTTAATATATTGCACAGTTGTTTAAAGATGCAGAAATAATTTTTCATCTTTACTACATGGAGATAACAGTTTGCCATTGTAAGTAATAGTGCATAATTCTAGAGATGGCAGGAATACTGAGGGTAGTTGATGTTTACTCTGTGTGGGCTTGGATTAGCATGACATATTCATATGCCACCTTCACCAGTATAGCTCATTTGGGTGCATTAGGTGTATATGTTCCAATAGTAAAATACATAAACATATCAGAGAGACAAAATTGTTCTGTTCCTGATACTGTTTCTTAAAGCTGATCTCCCTAAGCAAGGTGAAGATTGCCTTGGGTCTGGCAGAAATTAGTAAATTAGTGAACATTCTTTTGTGAAGTTTTTCTGCTGTACTTTTCCAAACTACTGTAATTCTGTAACAGATTTTAAGTTCTCTGCCCATATGTGAAACCTTTACTTCTTGAATGCAGTATGAAAAGAATGATATTTAAAATCCACTCCAAATATAGTCTGTTTCTGATCTGAGATAATCCAATAAGAGTTCCTAACATCCATTTTAGTTTCAGGTGTAATTTGTCCCAGCAGCCCTCCTTTCCTTTGCAGCATCTCTGGCAGCAGGATCCTGGGAGCTGCCCCTCTTTCCCCAGGTTGAGCCTTTTCTTTGCAGCAAGCTGGGTGCCATGGTGCCCATGTTGCATTTCTGACCTGTGTGGTCTGTAGTAGAAATGCCTGCTTTTCCCAATGGAATAGGAATAGCTGTTTGGTTGAGTTTTATTTGCTGCTTGCATGTTTAAGCAGTGACACCCTGTCCATACAGGAATGCCCGTGTTACAGCTATCAGGATGGCATACCAGCCACACAAACATTATTGGTTTTGTTGCATGGTGAAGGTGTCATCTAAAACATCTAAAATTAAATGACTGTTCTGCATTACCGCATGTGTTCTTGATACATGATTTAAAAAGTGGCTGTGAGAACATTCTCTATACTGTTATGAATGTTACAGTTATCCAGTGTTTCAATCCCTCAGCTTGCTGTTTTCCAGGATTTTTTTATCCTTCAGTTTCTCTCTCAAAAGAGCAGCATGAAAATATATTATGTTGCTTCCAAGTGCATTCTAAAACAGTTGGGGTCTCGGAGGAGTGCACAGTCATAGTGGCTTTAGTGGTACCTATTTCCTCTGCTAGTGCAGGTTTCAGAGGCTGTCAGAAGGGGAGCAAGTGAAAAGGCTGCAGCAACTCTGTTAGAAGTGGAAGTACTTTCGTGTGCTCATGAACACTTAAGAATTTTTCTTTTGGAGTTAGATGGTCTACTGAGTACAAGAATGCATGTGTGCCAATTGTATCTTTCCTTCTGAGAAAGAACTCTTAGTGCAAGGCAGGTATCCTGGCTGTACTGTGGCTGAACTGGTGAACTCAATCTTTCCACCATCTCACAGAATTGCTTCTCAACTGTCTGTCCTTGCCTTGAGCTTGCCTTGCCTTGTGGTTGTTCATGGCATGCAGCCAAAGGTGTGCTGCTTGCGTGTTTCCAGCATTCCTGACCCTCTGATTCAGAGCCCAGACATGTTCTTGCACACTAACTCATACACACACTCAGAGACACAAGCACAGTCACATGCAGCTCACACACCATCAGATACACTCAGACACACTCGTGTGTGTGTGATTGTGAGTGACTATGGGCACGTGTCTGAGTGTGCATGAGTTGATGAGTGTGTGTGGTCAGACTGTAGAGAAGAGGGACTGATGGTTGCAGTTAATGGACATAGATAAGAACTTACAGCATCACTTCAATTTGCACACATGGCTTTTTCTCACAGTAGGTATGCTGGCTGGGTTTTTCCTCCTTTTGGCTCACTGGGACTTGTTTTAAATTCCTACTGTCCTAGAAACTGAATGTGTTTAACTTACCTTTCAGGACATCTTACGCCCCTAGAGTATGTTTGATCAGGCTTTTTAATTCAGTGAACCTCAGCTGATTTCCCGCTTACTAAAGGCTGTGAAGCAACTTTGTAGCTGATGATATAAAAGCACCATGAAACAACTTCACAGGAATTCCATTCACGTCTATCTGAACTTTTAAAGTCACCTCAAATTTTATTCAATTGGGCTCAGTTGGAGAAGCTTGCTCTGTCTCTTGAAAGCTCCAGTATCCACTAAGCCCTGAAAAGAAAGATAAAATTGATCATATTTAACAGTATGAAGCAGTGAGCAATATTCATCTCTGACCTAAAATGTGTGAATCCAGACTCATTAGGCTGTCTGTGACCTGGAACAATTCTGGCTTTTGGAATGCTGCGAACTGTGGGAGGAGAAAAAAAATTTCTTGCCTCCAAGCTAGTAATAGGTGTTAAAATCTATAGTTCTCACAGGCTCAGCCTGTTGCAGGTCCATCTTATAACACACCTGTGACATTGCCTTAAAATCTTCCTAGCCTTCTCTTAGCTTGGCTGGTGTTAGAGGCTAGACTATCCACTGTATGTTCATAAAAATTATTTCCATAGCATACAATAATACTGTAAGACAAAGGCAATGAAGGATTTTTGTAACTGTTACTGAAACATCTATGATTTGATGCCAGATACTGGCATGGGGATCAAAGCAAAAAACTTGGGATTTTTTACTTAATATTACCTTATGTCTAGTCCTAGTCTATTAGCAACTGAAATCTAGATGGTGAAAGATTTCAAAAAGCTCATTTGTGAAAACATAAATGTGCCCTTTAATATGTAGGCTGCACTGCACAGCCTAAATAGCATAACCGGTTTACTTGCAGAGTTGTATCAACCAACCATGACATTTTGGGGTTTGTGGGTGAAGGAAGGAAAGGTGATATATATTTTGTATTTAGGAAGTATCTTTGCCAGGTAAAGAAATATTTATAGCTGAGGCTCTCCACTGAAAATACCTTGTCATTAATCTTGGAAAGATACAGTCAGAAGTGTGGTTTATTTCAGTAGCAGTAAAGGTGGTTCAACTGGATTCAAAGTCCCATAATAACAGTTTGTGCTATGGACAAAACTTGACAGAAATCTAATGCAGTTTATGAAACACCACTGTGTAACATTGTGCAGTGCTTTTCAGCTAGGTTTGCCACCGTTTTCATGTGCAATATATGGTTTAAATTTTGTAATGCCACAGACTGTGAAATTTGTACACTGAAAAACTTAATGTTGCCTGCTATTAAAAAGTAATAAAAGTTTCTATTATCTGAGAGTTCAAGAGCCAGTGTTTAAAGAAATAAGTACAGGTTACCAACCTCTTAAATCGTAGACCATGGGTTTTGCACAATTGAAGGAACAGCAGCAGGCCAGTCTCAGCTCTTCAAATCCTCAACTGGAAGGTTATAATAAATAGTAGACACTATGCTTCAGGACACACTCGATCCACTTGACCTTACAGAATGTTAGTGTGTTGTCTTGAGATCTAAACTTTTCTTTTTTTTGTCTCACCTCAGAATCTTTGTGGTTATCTGTGTCTCTGTATAACAGAAAAAATATTGCAGATGTGCAGAGATCACTGTCTTTTAATTCACAGCCTCAGAAATGGCCTATCTTTGTCAGACAGTTCAGGCAGTACAAATTTATCATCCTTTCTTTATTATCCAATTCCCTAGTTTTAGAATAACTTTCAGTTACATGCTTTGATGTTAAAATATTCTGTTCATCTGGTAAAGCCAAGCTCTATCAGAATTTGCATGTCCCACTTAATTTGATCACACACTTTGGTTGTGGCATGTGTCTTCTTTTGTTTTTTGAAATGTAAAGCTATTCCTATTTTTGTGGAGTTTGCCAGTAACTGCTCTATCAGCCCTCATTTAAGGGCTACTTCTTGCTTTAGCATGAAAGTTTCAGTGAAGTGTTAGGCTTAAGATGACTGTTCAAAATAGCAAACTATAGATCTGATTTACATTGCATGCATTTATAACATTTCTGGATTACTTGGAGGAGCAAATAAGCCATCAGATTAGTTCCTTATGTTCCAGTAAAATAGGTCTAAGAACATGCAGTAAATCTGGTACACTTTTATTTGAGGGACTGAATATTGATGAGACAATTCTATCAAATGTGTACTTGCACTTCTGCTGAAAGAATTCTGCATTCCTTTCCAATTACAAATAAAATGGACTGATGAACATGTAGATACTTGTCTTGGCTGATATTTTTGTGGTAGATTTCCTTGAACTGCCCTTCTGATTGCTGTATTGTGCTTTTGTTTAGTTTCTGGTCATTAAATTCTGATGATCTAAAATCAGTCATCTGTATGCTGCAGGAAAGTATTTTAGGTGGCACAAATTTTTTACTAATATTCAAAAAAGACTTTTTTTATCCTAATGCATTATAAGATTAAAACCCGGGAAACACAGGGTATGGGGAAATGTAATGAGCCGTACAGAAATAGTTTTTGTTGCCCACTTTGGCAGGTCCGGTTTGTGAAGAACGTGACTTCCTGGAAGGAGATGAAGCCGGGGTTTTACCATGGCCATGTCTCGTACCTGGACTTCGCCAAGTACGTTGGGGCGGCGGTGCCTGCGGAGCGCGGCGGCTCCGGCCGGGCTGCCCGCGCCCTCTAGCGTCGGGCCTGGCTACTGCAGCCTGCGAGAATCGGCGGGGTTGGGGGGGATCTTCACCCATTTCCCGTTTTCTTGCATGATAAAATTTAGCCAAGTCTCATTTAAAAAAAAAAACAAAACTAACGTTTACATACTGGGATTAGTATTCCTTGTCTTAATTCCTAGCTTGTTTTGCTGAAAATCATCGTTTTTTTGTGAAACACTGGCAGTTCTGTTTTAGGATTGGCTTCCCATTTAGGGAAGGTTAACATACCTGTTCTCAAAAATGCTTCATATAAAGCGTAACATCACCTGCTCTAAAGTTATGTAATTCTTCTCTACCTTAGTATTACTTTACACTTTATGGAAATACGAAAAATTGTATTTTGAAGTAGTTTTCTGGTCTATAAGAGTTTGACTTGCTAGAAAAAGCACTGAAATAGTTCTTATGGAGTTAAATGCTACTTCTTCTAAAATTAAATTAAATAAAATACTGTAAAAATCCTCCCACTGACTTCAGAGGTTCAGGATCATATCTTTATTCCCACTTTCATGTTTCTTTTCTTGTCTTATTTTTGCTTCTGGATCTAAAACTCTGATCCTCAGTAGCTCAGTCTTATGAAACCTCCAATTGAACTGACAAGTCAGTTTTGCTTAAGATGCTTACTAGGCAGTGCTTCATATTGCACCTGGAGCATGTGGAAAACGATTTAAAATTGAAAGTGGAGTTTTCAAATCTCATTACATTTGACTGCACAAATGAGAGTGCAGTCCACAAAAATTTGCTGCTTTTACCTCCTGCTGATGGTCCCTCTTTAGTGTTTTTACGTTTCTATGCATTAAAGTATTTAATTTTTTTATGTAATTCCTTTTGTTTAGTCATTCCTTTTAATTACTCATTCTGTCGTGTACTCTGATTTTTAATTTGAACTTTTTATTCCAAAGAATGAGATGGGGAAGTGAGACCTGTGCAGATTCCCAATATAGTACATTATCAGAAAATGATAAAAGCTACAGGAGTAGCTAAAAATGACCAGTGGCATCAAGATTACAAAAAGTAACAGGCAAAATCAAATCAATCAAATAAAGTATTTCAAAACTCATTAGTTTCCTTTTTGCGAATTAAATTAAAATGCTTCAACATTAATAAACACTTGACCTGTAACTGCTTTCTGGTGCAGTAAAGCTGAATGTTATTTTATACATAGTATTTCATAAGGCTGAAAACATTTTCAGATACTGGAACTCCTAAAACAAAGTATTTTACATCTAGAAAGCATCTAAGCAATTTTACAGATTTCTTTCGTCTGCATCTTCCCTCCAAGACTGTTATCCTTGTCTTTGTTGTTTGTTATCCTCTCACCTGAGTGATTTTTTTTTTTTTTTTTTCCCCACAACAGCTTGCTTTCTCATACTTTGGGTTTTCATTATTAAAATAATATCTTGAATACGCTGGTTGTGCTTGGCAAGGCCCACACCTTTAAGGCTGTGAGGTATGTTCTTGTAATGAACATTCTTAGTTAGTTAAGAAGTGTAAAATATTTTAGAAGAGTCAATGCTTCCTTATACATGGACATCAGACTTAGGTCCACTGTCAAATATCAGAATTACCTCTTAAAATATGCTGAAAATTAAAGTACTGGCTTCCATCAATAACTCACATTGAGTTCAAGTTACTGTAATCAATCCATGTAGAAATTATGGTAATAAAAGTTAAAATTTTTTCCCCATTCTTTTTGTCTTCTAAAATTTTTTTATCCACTCTTATTCCCTATTTTCTCTGGCAAATAGTTGGGAAACAAAAGTTCTTTGACAATGCAATTGCCAATTCATTAATATTATTATTAATCAAGATACAGTAGTAACTTATGTTACTAGTAGGTTACTGTAGCTGACACTAGTTCTGCAAGCTGGCGTGCAAATGCAGGTGATTGTACAATCCAGCACAAGCATTTCGAAGGACTCTGACATCTTCCTTGAACCCACGGATCTGTGCTGTTCAGCAGTCGAGTCTGCTGCTGTGTGGAATGGTTTGTTACAGCTTGCTCGGCATTTGCAGTAGTCTGTGGAAGGGGACATGTGCATGTCTCATGCACTTCACTGGACCTTAAAGAGGGTGCAGTTCAAAGCCTGGACTTTGCATCAGAATGGTTGAAACATTCATGCCCTCTACTCAGCAGACTCTGGGAAGTCAGAGCTGGCATGCAGACAGATGTCAGCAATTTTGCCTTTGAGTGCTCCAGTCTGACTCATTGGTACTCTACTGGCAGCATTGGAGAATCAATTGCTCTTTCTGTAGTCTTTAACAATTTCTGTCTGTAGTGCTTGTTTTTGGCAAAAGCAATGCCTGTTAATTGTTTTTTTTTCCTAACTTCCTTCTTTTTCCCTTCCTGATTTTGCTACATTTCTGTTCTTCAGCTTTTCAACTTAATGTTCCTCGCATGCACAGTATCTGGTAGTAAAATTTACCTCTTTAAAAATTGTAGTACTGTATCTTAAAACTGAGTGCTCTGTTTTAGCCAAGCTAGGAGGAATGAATGGCCCTCTTTCGATGCAGAGCTCTTTGCCAGTTCACATAGAAACAGAACTTTTTTTCCAGCTTCTAGCTTTACTTCAAGGCACTTGACACACTTGCAATTTCCATTGTGATATTTGGATGCCATAATTATTTACCATGGCATGTCTCAAATGGAAAAGAAAATAAAGCTGAGAAATGTATTGTGAAAGATGACTTGAACATAGATCACTGGAAGGTAGCATTTGCACATAACAGTTTGGTGGTTTAATTTTTTTCTCCTGTGTCATATGAGCTTACCACCTCATTTCATCAGCCTTCTATTTGTACTGGAGTACATAAAAATTTGCTTAGGGTCAATGTCTAAGGAAAAATTTAATATCTTTAGACAGAGAAGTTAATATGGTTACAGATACTATCTTAGGCTTATATTTAATAAGCATAGCTGTATGCATTCAACCCAGGCAATGGAAGGGCTCTGAGCTCTGTCTTCTTCCTGTTAATGTCTCTGACAACTGGAGACCTGCCAGGAAAACCACTCATAGCATTGCATAGCCCAGTTTATAAGGGCAGCAACTCAATATCAAACTTCCTTGTGCTTATTATAAACATATATGTGGCTAATAAACTAGTTAAGGCATTTCTACAGTCAGGATGGTTGTGAAAATATTTTTAGTATCTATTTGTGTGACAATAGGTCTGTTTTGTTTGCTTCTTTAATAATAAACCCTTAAAATCATAATCTTAGGCAAACTGAAATTGAGCTTACTTTCACATCCATGCAATTCACTGGATATGAGGATGGAAAGAAGTGATCATTAAACTTCCTCTCACTACCATGTATTCTGTGTATAGATTTCAGTTGTAGCAATAAACGCAGGCTTTTACATATTAGATGAGAAGCTTTGATTTGTCCTTTGAAAGATGTTTTTTCCTCTTTTACTTTAGATTTGGTGTTAAAAAGAAACCAATTTACATAAATGTCATAAGAGATCCTATAGAACGCCTAGTTTCTTACTATTACTTTCTGCGCTTTGGAGATGATTACAGACCAGGTCTACGGAGGCGAAAACAAGGGGATAAAAAGGTAAAGTACACCCAGTAATATATCCTGAACTTACTAAAATTAATATGAAAACAACTTTTAAAATGAAAGCCAAATCATTCTTTTATCAGTCTCAGTGATAATGGTGGATTTGTAAGTTATATTCTCCATTTCCTGTTGATACTGGAGTGGAGCATGGCTAGTTCTTTGTACTCTTATAAATTCACTGTATGTTGCAATTTGTTAAAAAAGTTAAATAAACTATTTTTTAAAATTGTTATCAGATATCTAGAATTAAAAAATTAGGCTTATCCTCTCATGTAAAAAGGCTGCATCTCCTTGTTGAAAGCTGTAGAACTGCCGATGCTTTGGCTTTGTTCTTTATTTTCATAGAATTAGCAACCCAATTGATTCCATTTTTTTAAAATGTAAACATTGCAATGTCTTTTTGGAAACTGTGAAGCATGATACATAGATTTCTGAACTTCCTCCTTGTGTCTTAGGTGAATGTAGACAAGTTTAGGTTAGCACATTCAAACATTGACTACTAATACAGTATCAGGATGGCAACGTCATTCAGGGTCCATAATGGATTTGTTCAAGGAAGAATCTGTACATCCATTCTCATGGTTTGCAGTATGACATTTTTCAGGCATGTTGGTTTGGATTTTTCTTATATTGGGAAGAAAAGCAGGGTATTATGGTTTACAAAACTGTAGCTAGAACAGTGTGAAATCCTATAAAATGTAATGAATTTTTGTACTTTACAGAGCCAAACACTTTATACAGTTTCAGTGATGATATTTTCTTAAGCTGATGATTTTTTTCTGTAGTGTTGACAGTTCAGTGTAGTGCTGTATGCATACTAAGAGACAATGAAAAAATAGGCAAAACTCACACTAAATGCAGCTTGAACACCATAACAGCTAATAAACATGAGTAATCCTTTTTTGTGTTGCCCTCATCCAAATAGTGCTTTTTAAATATTGGGAGCAAACTATTCCTCTTCTGAGGTAGGAACTAACTGCTCCTCTGTTACTTAGGATTTAGCGCCATCTTCAGCTACTGCATTTCAGTTTGTCCTGGTATCCTGCAGCACAGCACCATAGGAAGAGGAGAGCTTCAAGAATAAATTGAAATTAAGCTTAAAAATTGTCTTTATGGAACTGGTTAAACAGACGAACAGGTGATGTGATTTGATATCATAAGGGCATTTTTAGAAAGAGAGATAGGATCTCATCTTTTGTAGCCTGTCTTCTTCCTGCTGGAGATCAGTCACTTGGAAAGCTGAGCATGCTGCCAAGTCTGAGCTGTTTCTAGGACATAAAGCTTACTAAAAAGAGTGAAATTTAACAGTGTCTGTTTTAATTTTGAATTATAATCCAAACAACCTGGTTAGGTAGTCACTGGGAAACGTGCCAAAAATCCTTAGTATTGCTGTTTGGTAAGACTGCTCTGTAAGCTTTGATTTGCTGGGAAAAAGGTCAAATGCATTCCTGTTTATAATGCTTGCAATGCATTGCATTATTAATTTTATGTTTTTCTGTTGAAGATATGATACCACTTTATTTAGGTCTGAGAGGCTTAGTTGTTACGCAGATTTAGCATGTTCTGTAAGCATTTCAAGTTCATTTGAAGTGAAATTGATTTACTATATCAAGCTCCTGGCTTCTTTCATTTAAATCAGGTAGTAGTATTTTTCTAAAGTGTCCCGGGGGAACTGTCCATGTATAAATGATGCAAGTTTTGCATACATTAGTTATAAAATTCAGTAAGCTCAGAAATGGATTGAGCTAATTGTAGTGTCTTTATTCTAGTATGTGTTATAGTAGATTCATGAAAAGCTCTTCAAATGAAAAGCAGGGAAGGTCAGAAATTACTTCTAGTGGAAGTCAGTTGTACCTTTATTAGTGAAATGGAATCTCAATGTATTTTATACTCTTGTTCCCTCCTAGTCCATACTATGGCATTTAAATAGAAGAATTCTTAACTAGCTTTTTTTCTCTACCCCTGTACTTCCAGTCATAGATAGCTTGGCTCCAAATGCAGAATCTGTAAAGACAAGGGTTTCTTAAAATAAAATCTCTGGATGGAGCAGCCAAGGTAGATGCATAAGAGGAAGTGTGGAAGGAAGTCTGTCCTATTTCAGCTTACTTAGAAAACAGCTTGCTTCCTTTTGCTTATTAACTGTAAAATGACCTGCAGGTACAAGCAAAGAAATCTTTCTCTGCACACATACTAGTTCGTTTTTAGTATAAACATTCATGATTTAAGAGATGTATTTAACAGTAGATCAGTGCAGAATTTCCCTAGAGAACTATGCTAGAGAAAGCATACCAATGTCTTGTTTTTCTTCTTAAGCTGCATTTTTATCTATGATGTGTGACACGTACAAGCTATTCTAAACTCAAAGTTCAGTGTGAACCAAGGCACAGTTTACTCCCTGCTTTGGCATAGTGTCAATAATTTTTTCGTATTATCTCATAAACTTCACCTCAGAACAGAAGCAAATTGTGTTGTCCTTGTACTTAACCCCAAATCATTACAGAAATGTGTTTTTACATAGTCTTTGAAAATAAACTTGTAATTATACTGAAGAAGCTATTTATAAAATTGTCTGTGTGGTCTATTATTTTTTAATATATCCTAGATACAGCCCTTATATCTTGATTAGAAATATCATAAATACTTCCTTTATGGCGACAGAGTAAAGCATTTGCAAATTCCTTCCAGTGCTAATGAAGTTCCTATTGTAACTCTGTTACTGCACTTGAATCACTGTTACTACAGCTGTGTACGTACTCAGCAATATTGTATGGAATATTCTGTTAGGCCCTGAACAACTTCTTTTCAGTTCTTCTGATTGCCAAAACAAAATTAGCCTCTGAAATGGCAGTTATTTGTCATAAGTAAAATGTAATAGAACATTGTTTAATCTAAAACACAAAGATCCAGCTGTTGCAGGGTCACACAATTCCTGGTGGCATTTGATGCATATGAACATCATATATGTGTTTTTCTGTCCCCACTGCATTTAGTAACTAACCAGTTTGAGATGTGTGATACCTATATGAGATTTTAAAGCTTAGCTCAGTTTTGTCTTTGTTCCAGACCTTTGATGAATGTGTGGCAGCTGGAGGTTCCGACTGTGCTCCAGAGAAACTTTGGCTTCAAATTCCATTCTTCTGTGGCCACAGCTCAGAATGCTGGTAGGGAGATAAATGTAGCTTGTTTGTCAAGTACATCAGTGCTGAAATCTAAACTCTAACAAATTTCAATATGTAGTTCATTTGATAAAAGTGTGCACTGGGCAGAGTGAAGCAGTGGATACTTGAGTAATGTGTTTTCTGTTGAAAATGGATTTACTGAAATATTTTTGCAGTTCTTTAAACTACATGTTACAGTTGCAGCATGTTACAGTACTGTATCTGCAGTGCTGTGAGGGAAAACATATGTTTTCAATTTTAAAAATAATTTTTGCAGCTTTAGAGTCTTGACATTTTTCTCTCATGTCATACTACAGTATCCTTTGGAATGGAGATATTTTAGTTCAAGCTCCTAAGTTCCTGGGGAGTACACAATAATTGACATAAGGATAAATTTATCTTTTTAAACCTTTACCAGATATCCAGTAGTTAATGATACTTAGCAGAAACTGAAACAAAAGCAAATAGTGTCCATCTGTCAATGCAACATATTTTATAATGGCAAAGACTTTAAAAAACTCTTTAGCAGAAGAAAAACCCTAAAAACCCCATACTTTATTTGAAAGATGCTGAGTGATATCAAGGGCAATTATTTGTCAGAGGTATTGTTCATTCAAACACAAGCAACTACTTGGGAGCTCCTCTTTTGGTGCTTGTTGATCAGACCTATCTTCTCTCTGGCCATGTGGAGAAGCAGAGAAATAAAAAAGGTGCAAAAGGAAAGGTGTGTTCTTGCCAGATTTCAGGTATCTAATGTGAAAGTGGAGACAGTATTAATATTGAGACAATGTAAATCCTCAAAAAATTGCTTGAATTGAGGCATTAAGCATATACACACACCAGGGTATTTTTGTTGAAACTCTTAAAAGTAGAGGAGTCACATTTTTATGTAAGAACACAGATGAGAGAAACTGGAAAGGGAGATGAAGTTAGGAGCAGTTATAACTTGGAATAAGTCCTGCCTTTCCTATACAAATGTCCTCTTGTGAAGTAATCTCCATCTAGGGACCAAGGATTGTTGGCTGACATCAGAACTTGCTGTAATTGTTCTCTGTCATTTTAGGAATGTGGGAAGCAGATGGGCTTTGGAACAAGCCAAATACAATCTGATTAATGAATACTTCCTAGTGGGAGTTACTGAAGAGCTTGAAGACTTTATCATGTTACTGGAGGCAGCTTTGCCCCGGTTCTTCAGGGGTGCCACAGAACTGTACCGGACAGGTATTTAAATACTTGATTTCCATGGATTTTTTTCATCCACTTACTGCCTTTTTTTTTTGTGAATTCTTTAGATCTAGATTAATAGTTTTGAGTCTCTGCCAGGTTTGTCTCAGCTGGATGATTCTCCTATAGAAGAAACAAACTGCTTTTCGAAGATTCGCAGTTCTTTCTTTCTCTCTTTCTCTCTCTCTTGGGGATAGGTAGTCCAAGTATCCTTCTGCCTTACACAACTTGTAAATATTTAAGTTTGGAGTAAAGGCAGGTGTGTAGGTATACTGCATGTAACATTGTCATGTGTTTGTAACAGAATATTTTTGTAAAGTTCCTCAGTGGCTTCAGTTTTGTAAACTGGCTGATGTGGCAGATTTCCATTTCCTCAGAAGCCCTGCTGGAATTAACTGTGCTCAGTGCAGCCTGGTTGGCTGAGCAGTAAAGCCTGAGGGATGCAGAGACCTAAGTAGATGTTTATCTTCTGGGCTCCTAGCTACGACAAGTAGTTCAGTTTCTAGGAGCTGGCCATGCAATTTATGATGAAGAAAAGATCTATCTTAGCAGGGCTTCTGTCTGCAAATAGATGGAGAAAATGATCTGATGTACAGAGCCTAAATATGTAGTATTAACAAGTTAATTACAAAGCAGCAGCACTCCTTGGGGAAAATCTGGTCATCATTTTGGTCATCTTTGTCTTAGAAACTCTATGCAACAGGGATGCGGCTTATGTATAATTTATGATAAGATTATAGTATCCTATTTAGATGAGAGAATAATGGTTTAAATGCTATTAGTAGAGATTATATTTTGATTAGAAATACTGTTGAAATCACACAAAAATGAGATTTTTTTTTTTTTTTTTTTCTCTTGTATGGAGAGCTACAGAGAGCTACACCAGAATGGGAGGGGTTTGGTAGTCTGAGTTGAATATAACCCTCCCTGGAGGTATTTAAAAGATATGTAGAAGTGGTGGAGGTATTTAAAATCGTGCAGGTGTGGCACTTGGGGACGTGGATGACTGGGACTTGGCAGGGTTAGGTTTGTGGTTGGACTCGATGACCTTAAATGTCTTTTCCAACCTAAATGTTTCTATGACTCTGTGAAAGAAATACCTCTGCAGTTTCTAAAATTCTTAACATTTGATACCAGATTTACATCTAAATAATTAATTTTGAAAGACCAGTTTTGCTTCAGGTTGATTATATGGACTAATCTTATTTCTTAAATGAATGTCCATTCCCTGGATTTACTAGAGCAAACAGGAAGAATTGAAAGAATGGATGCAAAATTCATAAACATTTAGTTAGAGAGGCTGCAGTTTTCCAACTCTGCATGTTGTGTTAATAAATTTTGGATTAAAGCCTGCTTCTTCTAATCAACACACTGAGAGTATAAAAATTCTATAAATAACAAAGGACTGTAAACATTTTTTGAACACATGAACTTGAAAGTGAAGTTATTGCTTTCATTTTGCATTTAGGAAAGAAGTCGCATCTTAGGAAAACAACTGAGAAAAAACTTCCCACAAAAGAAACTATTGCCAAGCTACAGCAGTCTGAAATCTGGAAAATGGAGAATGAGTTCTATGAATTTGCACTGGAGCAATTTCAGTTTGTCAGAGCACATGCAGTTCGGGAAAAAGATGGAGAATTGTATATTCTGGCTCAAAACTTTTTCTATGAAAAGATTTACCCTAAATCAAACTAAGAATGCTATACTGTTAGATTTATGGACCTAAATCTTTGGTCACATCATCATCTTAGTCCTCAGCCATGGAAACTAGATTGCTTGTAGACCTCCAAGACATTTCTTTATATGAGGAAAGTGGGTTGTGGATCACCTCCAGGGCTTTGGATGTAGCTGTGTTGGTAATCCAGAAGCAAAGGCTTCATTTCTTTTATCTAATACATTCAGTGGGAGTCAATATCCTTAACCTGAAGAAATCAACACTGTAATTCAGAGCAATTAATCCAGAACAGTTTTATTTGAAAATATAAAGAATCAAAAAAACACTTCTGTTGATGCTCTTTTTAATTTTCAGAGCAATTTATTTTCATTTATACTTCTGTGAAGAGGAAATAACTTTCCCCAGCTTTTAACATGGAAATTTTGGTTGTATACAGTATGAGTAGTCCTAATAACTGGTTGACATCTGTGCTTCGTTTTTCGTGAATCATGTCATGATATTAATTGGAATGGTTAATAATGTTCTGCTGAGAAATGCTGCTGGAATTGCCCATATTTATATATGTGGTTTTATTAAAAAATTACAACTTCTCATTAGTGTTAAAATGTCATTTTCACATTAATATTGTAAAAAGTTAAAGAAACAGAGCAGTGAGGTTTTTATTTTTCTTTTTTTTTTTTTTTTTAATCACCATCACCACTGACTGAGGTTGGGAAAACTACAGAGAGATTTGGTATTGTCTGCAGTTCTAGTTGATCCTTACAGTGGTATAAAAATTGTAAATTCTTAAGTTTCTCCATGGATTCTTTGTAATAATTGTAAACTGAGGTATTGGTGAATCCATATTATGACTCTACTAGTGAGCTGTGGTATGGCTAGGGTTTTCCTACTACTTCAATACTTTTATCTGTAGAATATTTTTACTGAGGTGCTTTATAACGTGTTTTAAAGCATTGCATTTACAAAAGGAGTAAAATGCTGTAAATACTGCTTATTTTATGTATTTGGACCAAAAGGTTTAAAGTAACTAGTTTAAAGTGGGGTTTTTTGCACCAGTTCTGTTATGTGTGAAGTGAAAAACATCACATTTACTTCCTGGTTGCATTAACTGTTGGACATTGCTGAAACACACTTCAGTGACCTCTCTCACTTCAATACCAGAATGTTTTCCAGGGATTCTCCTTACAGAAATGTAGTCTTCATCCTTTTATTAGGGTAAGAGAACAAGAAGAAAAATGTCATGTGCAGTCTGGTTGGGAAAGATGCAATGAACTTGATTGACATAATTGTATTTCTGTAACTGCCTTACGTGACTGTTGTAAATTTGTGAGTTGCCATTATTAACAATGTGAAACACCTGGCAGATGAAGTAAATTGAAATTTAAGAACAGATGTTTGGGGCCACTGCATTATAGTAAATGGCCGTGGAGCACTGCAAGAATTTTTCCTATTGAATTTTCTTAAAGATACGAATATTTACACAACTTCCACCTGCCTTTTCTTAAAAGTGCTTTTCACAGGATTTGATTGGGAAGGCACTGAGGAGACAAAGAAAAGAATGGTGGGAAAGGTTCAAATTCTTAAGGTATGATGCTGAAGGTTTAATTTAAAATTACCAAGTGGAGTTTTTTTAACCAGCTTGTTCTTTTAATGAAAACAAAGGAAATGGAAAATGGTCTGTGAAATGGATGTCTGCAGCCAAAAGCAACAGCCCAATTACAGGGAGGATAACGAGAGACTATCAAGTACATCTTGCAGTGTCTTTGTTTTCTTAGATTTTTCCCTTCTGATTTTAAAAATAGATCTCTCTTTGTTCTTCCCAAATAATCAGGGAAGTTCCTTCTCATAAGTTACCATTTATATAGCATTGACCATGCATAAGGCTTCCTGTTCTAGTTCTTGTCTGTTGACATCAATAATAATGCCAGCATGTTTGGATATAGGATGTGTTGGGTCACACATGAAGACATGTTTCCTAGCTAATTAAATGAACTGAGGAGTCATACACAAAAAGTAGTTAATGGAGATCTAAAAGTTTTCATTGAAAAGCAGACACTTTTGTTTTAAAAGTAAAATAAATGT
The DNA here is from genome assembly GCF_029582105.1 of Oenanthe melanoleuca. Classification (NCBI taxonomy): domain Eukaryota; kingdom Metazoa; phylum Chordata; class Aves; order Passeriformes; family Muscicapidae; genus Oenanthe; species Oenanthe melanoleuca. The sequence goes on along the minus strand of NC_079342.1, from coordinate 12,868,725 downwards.
TTATAATTCCAGGAAAGATTTCCACTCAGTGATAGTTTCGTTAGATTTTTTTTACTATGTTGTTTTCCTTCAGAATAATTCAGAGAAGTTGACCTTCAATCTTCTTCAGAATTTTCAGCAGAGCACCTCAAAGAGAGCTGAAGAGCTTGCTAAGTGAAAATGCAAAATATTCATCTAAGTAATGAAATAGGTACGTAGACAAATGCTTCTCTATTGGCAAGAAAACAATAGACAAAACTTCTACTGATTTCAGTAGGATCTGCAGAAACTTCTATTCTTTAGGCAGTTCTGAAAGTTGTGTTTCTTTTTTTTTCCTTCCAGGATTTAGAATTTCTTAAATTACAAGTCTCCAATAACAAAGCCAATAGAACAATGCAATTTTTTTTACTTTTAAAAGAGCAATATATTTTTTGTAGTTCATGTAGGATAACACACTTTATTTAATCAAATATCACTTCCTGTTCTTTGCTGTGAACTGTCAAGGTTGAGACAAGTAAGAATTTTAGGAATATTTTTTAGAAATGCTAGCAACAATTGGAGTGGTACTCGCTCTAGATGTACTCAGAAAATGTGATCATCTGTAGAACACAGAAAGAACCAAGACTGTCTACTTTTATATGTAGTGCATCCATTAATGTCAACTGTGAACTTAGAATAATTTGAATTTAGAGCTATCAGCTTGGATTTCCTAAAAGACAGTTTAGGAAAAGAAGCTTTACAGATTTTTATTAATCTGTTCTATTCATCTTCTGTTTGGAAACAGAAACAATCCAAGTTGTTGCCATTAAAAATATTTTATGATATATAAATATGATTTATCTCATTTATTTTCCCTTAATGACTCATAGAGAAAAGCAGCAATATGTGAATTTTTGTTTTTGCAGGTTGTATGATGAGTAAACTACTATGCAGCCTCCTGAACACAGATCTTTTAACTGAAGTCACTGTACTCTCTATAGAGGAGTGAGATTGGCTTTTTTCAGGGCTAAGTTCATCTGAAAGGTGCTGAAATGCTCATGTATCTACATATAGTTGAGAGTGGATTTTGTTACCCTGTTCAGTACTTAGTGTACAAAAGTATGCCCAGATTTTGTGCAAAACTCTAGCCCTGTTGAAACTCTTGATGTCAGCACGAGGCACAAGGTCCTGCTGTGCTGGCAGGAGAGCAGCAGTGGTTTCAGCTCCTTCCTTTAATGATTCTGCAGCCACACAACAAGAATTTCACTTTTATTTTGTTAGTGCATCTATAAGCAGACCCAAGGCCAAGGTACACAATGTCCTCTGTGCTTGTTCTGGTTGGATTTTCTAGCAGTCTCTTTTATTGGTGTGCTGATCATGGCTTCATTTTCAAACACACATTAAAATTTATAGTTATACAATGTAGGAGATGGAGAACTAGCCCATCCTAGTCATTTGAAATGCCTCTTCTGGGTATTTAATTTTTCTGAAGATACCTAGCTATTTTTACATTACAGGAATAATCTTTTGCTTATTGATGATCTCAGAGTAGTTCTATCTTATATTGGGAAAAATTCAGTTATTTTCTTTTACACTTCTGTTAAAATTTTCCATTAATCTTACCTGGCTTAATGTGTGTGTGTATACTTAAAGGTGTATGTGACAGAAAGGTGTGTGGATGATACTGTCTGAGCTGTGCTGCTTAAGCAGTCAATGGGAAAAGCCTGATTCAAGTGCACTGCCAATCTAGCTCTTCAAAATTAGAGCATATTTTATGACTACTAGAGATTAAACTTAAAAGTTTAAGGCTGCTTAGTTGGAGGGATGCTTCCTTTGCTCTAAGCCTATGCAACTGTGTAACCTTTGCAGCAGTATTTATAGAAAGAGCCTCTCTTCTGAAACTTTTCTGGAGCATAATTACAAATGTTCGTACACTTGTACTGTCTGATACTTACATCAGCAGCTTTCTGTAGCTTCTGCAAAAGAGACAGGTTTGTGAGCATTTCTAAAGCAGTACTGAATGTAATTTTGAAAAACATGGATTGTGCTTCATGACCTTTTTCTTTTTAAACACACACACAGCTAAATAGTGCCTTTTTTCCTCACAATCCATGTTGAAGATGCTTGCTCCCACTCACCCTCCGTAAATTGATTCATTTGTGCAATACTATTCCAACTTGAAACAATTTTGTCACAGCTGTTTGAGAAATTATCTCCATTTTTCCTCACTGTGCTGCCAGCTTTCTGTTGTTTAAGTGTTTCAGTTGATTACCTAATGCAAATGCTATAAAATAAAACACCCATTGGGAAGGGGAAAGAAAAGAAGTCTGGTGTCCTGTCTTAATATTTGCATGTCACATTCTCATGGAATGCTTTTTTTCTGGAGCATGTTGTTACACAGTATTGTGAACTTTGTTGGCAGCTATTATGATTTTGGAGGGGAGAGACAAGCTGGAGTGCAGCTTGTCTGTAATAATTTCATACAGCTATAACCAAATATATTTAGAGGCACTTAGAACTTGCATGGGCTTTGTGACCAGATATGTTTTAAGTTTGCAGGGAGTATACACTGTGCTGAAGGTGACAATGAAAAGTTCTTAATGTTAAAGCCAGGATTTGTAAGAACAGAAAACTGGCATTAAACCAGTGGATTGATACCTTTGCGCTTCCCTGCCTGAGGAAACAAATGACCGGCCAATTGCTGTGGTACAGGAACACCCTCAGTTACTGCAGTGCTCAGAGTGGTGTAAGAACTTGAGTAGACTAGAAATGTCATTTGCATTTGTAAGCAGAGACTTAGAACAAGAAAATAGCATTGGTAAGCTGCTGTTTAGGATTTCTGAGACATACTATAACCACTGCCCTGTAAACGTTTCTGGCTGTGTGTGCTATGGAGCTGAACATCACCTGACCCTGCCGAGTTTCTTGATGCAGTAGTTCCTAAATATGTAGTGATTAGCCTTGACAATTACAAACCATCATGCAATTACTTAGCAACTTCAGCTTGAGGATTTTGATGGCTTTTAAATCCCCCTTTTGTTGAAAACAGATTTTCCTTGCTCCTGTGAATAGAAGTGATAGGTGTAATTGTGCTCAGGAAACAAAGTCTCCCTGCTTTCATCAGCCAGGGGAAGTGGAGGAAAAAAATGCCTATGTAGAGGACTTCCTAAGGTCACTGTACCTGTCTCTGAAATGATGTAGTAAATAGAATGGCAGCCAAGAAAAGTTGCAATACAACAAAAAGCTTTATTTAAAATGATAGTAGCTCCTCCTCTGAAATGAATTACTGTAGTGAATGTGGTAGGTATTGGTTGAACCATTTTTTTTAACCGATGCTGCCATTTTCCCAAATAATTAATATCAGCAGTTGGAATTCATGGGAGGGGGAGCAAGAGAAGGGAAAGGTGGTTTTTGTTCCAACCATTTTTTTCCCCAGATCCTGTATTTTCATTTTATTTATTGTTTGCATCTTGAAATTGATTTCAGTATAATTTCCTTACTTTTTAATAAAATAAAAGAAGTTGCTAGTGAATGTCAAAGCAATACCCAGATGTTTTCTTCAAGCACAAGTCCCCTGCTATGACCTCCTCCCCCAGCTTCATTACCACATAACACAGATGTGGGAACTTTCAATAAGAGCTAATTTAAAGGACTAATAATACTCTTTATTAAAAAAAACCTCTACAAAGAACACCTGTGGCCTAAAAATGAAGGCTTTGAGACCTTTCACCTTGTCATAATAACCAACTGCATCCTCATAAAAATGGAAAATACTGTGATAAACATTCTCTGCCCATTTTCTGCACACTTACGAGGCTGATCCTGAATCCATTCTCACGTTTGCTACACAGACATTAACCTTTCGTAATAAATATGACTGTCAAAATAATTGCACAGAGAATAATCTTCATATTGAAAAAAAATTAAAATCTGGAAACAAAATGGGTTAAAATGGTGATTCATGGAAATTGTGGTTATAGTTCAAGTATACAGGTATTGTATTCCTCTGATGTTTTAAGAAATTATTCACTACTGTGCTGTATACATGCATGTGTTATTTCAAACATAGTTTCAGTATTAATAACAAAAAACCTTGTTCTGTTTTGAAAGAGAAACATTCCTAATTTGGTATGATAATTTGAATGCTCTGACTCTACCAGAACTCTGAGTTAGATGCAGCAGTTACTGGAAAATATTATAAACCGTCTCTTTACCAAAAAAAGAAAAAAGCTAGTGTAGAGACTAATGGCCTAGAGGGCCTAAAGGCACTATTATAATCTTGACAATTATTGATTGCTGTTTTTAGCACAGAATAGAATTTGGAATCCTTAATCGCCTTTATTTAGAGTTTAATAACTTTAAAAATGTTGTATGACTTGGAGAATTGGCAAGAGGAGAAGGAATGCTAGAGACTTGTGCACTTACAGGCTGGCTTTGTCAAGACTGCCTCACAGCAGTGTGTAAAATTACACACTGGGTAAATGAGTGTAAATACAGGCAAACATCATGCAAAGCAGTCGATATGGAAGGAGGGTGTATTTATATCTGTGAAGACACTCTGTAAGGAACAGAGGAAAGTACAGGCAGAAATATAAACCACTATATTGCAGTAATTGCTTAAATTAACAGCTGTGATGGCTATCTGGCCTAATTATCTGCTTTGGATCTTCAGTGCCTGCTCCTGACTAAATTTATGAACTCGAAGCTGCAGCCATCGAGGCTGCTGCTATTATAAGCAAGGCCTGTACACTACCAAATGAAATGTCTCCTATTTATAACCCAGACCTACTTCCCGCTCTTTGCTCCACTACTACTTACAGCTAAACTATAGATCTGGAAAAGCAAATTACATTGACTGGGAGGCTCGTGTGCTTCGCTTCTTGAAGATAAAATAGTAATTGCATGATAGAAGTCAAATCCATAAAGTCTGGGAGAAAGCAACTTAACGTTCAGATTATGTGGAGTAAAAATGCTGCACTTTTTTGGTGTCCAGTCAGAATAAGTTCACTGGCTCGGGCAGATTTCAACAACACATCTGTTAATACTAAAGGCTACTTCAGAGAGGTGGTTGGAAACCTGACTTTTACTTTCAGCAAAAATGACTGTAAATGTTTTCCACAAAACTTTTCAAAAAGGTTTTCGAGGGTTTTTTTCATAAGACAAACAGGGAGTTTTCCCCATAAAACAGAGCAAAACAGGAACATATCAGTGCCCTCCCCACACCAGCAAACATTCTTTGTCAGTGTCCTTTTATTTTTTTATCCCTGAAATGCATGGAAAAATATGTATAAGTGTGTTCAGTCTCTTTTCTCAGCTGTCTCTATGAGATAGTGTGCTAGTTTTTGTTCCTTCACAAGCCTTCAAAAGGGCAAGTCTTATCTTGTGGGTATTGTTGTGGGGCATGAGATCACACTCCAGTATAGAGTTTATCAAACTTGGTGTTTACTCAGGGTCACCTCTGAGAGCCTGGTGGCAGTGGAGGTCCCTGTCCTGTGTGTGGGGGCAGCACTTGTGTGTAGTGCTGCATTATCCCGTGTGCTGCTGGCAGTTTGCATACATTTACCCCATGTATCTGGTGAGAATATTTCTTTTGGGGGGATATTGTTTTCTTTTTTTAGACTGTGTGCAGGAAAAGTGCCTGACAAGATGAGAATTAGGCTGCAATCAACAGGTTTTATTGAGCAAGCTTTGCAGTAAGCTTATGTCTATCTTTGGTTCTATACTCCCTCCTCCCCAACACACCTAACCAGGAAGATTTGAGAAAAATTAGGAGTGAATTACAAGGCCAAAGGCAGCTTTTGAAGACAAGACAAACCTTGTAAGTAGTCAGAGGCACAGGCAGATGTGTGAATGTGCCTTCAAAACCCAGCCTCTTTGTGTCTTTCAGCATCTGAGTACAGTTGGGGCTGCACTTAGTTCAAGTACCTAGGAAACAAGTTTAGAAGAGCTTTCTGCAGTGAAAAATCCTGATGTTAAAGTTTGTTGCTCCTTTGACAACAGAGTTTTCCAAGGCAATTGTGTACCTTGTGACAGAGAGGAGGGAGAAACCTGATGTCATCATGGTTTATCATAGATGATCACATATGGTTGTTCAAATTAATTTCATCATTTCATGTCTGGCTTATGTGTGGTAATTTAAACTCTTTCTTGTCCTGTATCATATGCATGAAAAACATGTGTTTAAAATCCAAAATAGACTCTCTCCCATGCCAATCTCATTTTGTTTATACAAATTCAAATAATAATTGAAGATTGGAAGTCTTCCTGTCTAGTTCCAAAGGTAATGCAGAAGACTAGGAAATTGGAGACCTGGGTGCCACAGCCATTCTGGATGTTCTAAAATTTATTGAAGTCTGTGATACTCTATAGCTAAAAGCAATGCAAACTAAATGTTGTGATATTTGTTAATTTTCAGGTGTGGAGCCTGACTTTAGCTATTTATGATGACTTGTAGTTAGGTAATAAATTGTTCATGGGTTGTTTTTTTCTCAGATTGAGTAAGTATTGTAACTTTCTAGGAAAGCAGAATATATAGTTTTGTGACATGGTATTAACATTGCAACACTTTGGCATCTGAGTTTGTAATTTTTGACTTTATTTTTTAAAAACCACCTAAAAAAAACAAACCTGTTGTTTCATGCCTTGCTACAAAAAATATATATACATTTCTAATAATTTTTAAAAAATCATTTCCTCTTCATATTCTCTTTTGTAATCACATCTGCTAGAAAAATGTGTGTTAGAAACATTAATCATTTGGGAACCTTGTGTCTAAGTCTTTGAAGACAAAGTGCTGCTTCTGCTGACTGTAGACTTTTTTGCCCAGGGTGGTTTCCTCTTTCCATATAAATCAAAAAACCCTATACTGCTGTTCTTCCCAAATCAGCTGGGGGCAGGGGGAACCCACAAGGAATAAATATCTGGTTTTCATGTGATGTTACCACCACAAAAAACAGGCCATCAATAAAATCTTAAAGGATATTTGAGAAACAAAGTTTAAGCAACGTAAATTAAAAACAAAGCCAAATTTTCAGCCTGCCTAAAGCTGGTACAAATCCTTACCCATGTCACTTCAAAATTGATAGGATTCCACTCTCTGAATGTCCCTTCAGATTAGGAGTGTTTCTTAGGGTCCTGCAGATTGGTTTCTAGGCTTCATCTGCTAATGCATAAACTCTAAGTAAAGGCATCAAATAATGAGATTTATTAGCATTTGCTAATGTCTCAAATCCCTGTGAAGAATATCTGGAGATGGTAAAAACTGACTGCTGGCTGAAGACTTGTCCGTTTAAAGGCAGGAGGAAGGTTAGTTGTGGGATATTGGTGTCAGGTTTTAGGAATTATGATTTTCCAGTCTTTTAGATGACACAGAGCATAACTGAGAAGTTTAAATAACTCCCCCACAGTTACTCATCAGAGACAGATGTGCATGTGCAAAGCAAGTAGACAAACACAGGTGCCAGAGGTGAGTTGCTGCATCTGGCACATCTCATCTTTCCGCTCATCTCTGGGCACCTGTTGTCAACATCATCTGTCCAGCAAAGAAAAGTCTCTCCATCAGGTAAGTGCTTTCTTTACCTGTTTTGGGGCAATATGGATGCTTGTTCTTTGTAGATCAATTAGATAAAGAGCTGTGTTAGTATTATTGCACAGAAATGTTTTAAGTGGCACATAAAGCAATTGTGCTGCAGATCCAAAGGAAGCCTGTGTTGGTCAGAGGCATAGCCATGTGGCTGCCAGAATATCTGCTTAATACTGGGTAGTATTGAATAAAGTCCCCTTATCTTTTACAATGTTTTGGTTAGAAAATCTGGTACTGTTGTCCTGTGTCAGAAGTAAGGCACTGAAACTCTGGTGGGGTTATGTGTCTTGAGAAGCTGCATCTTCTACTGCTGCTGCTACCTGTGTGCAGCCTCGCTGCTCTCCCAGCTTCAGCATGGCCGGGTGGTGCCTCAGCAGGGCTGCCCTGTGCCCAGGAGGGAATGGCTCTCAGGATTCCCCTCTCTGCTGGCAGTGAGAACACTGCTGCCAGCTGTCAGGTACAGCAGCCTGGAACAGTTTGGAGAATGAGGCCTAGACCTGGTGGGTCTGCCTGCTGAGCTGTTTTGATATTGATCTTTGGTGAGATAACAGTAAGACTGGGCTTTTCACTGCACTCCTAAGCCAAGAGTGTGGTGTCTGCAAATACAGCAGTGGTGTTGGTATATGTGAATTGCCTACAGCTAGCAAAAACACTGCAGAGCCAGGAATTCAGACCTCCTGAGCCCTGCACAGGCTGCTCCTGTCTTTTCGTTAATCTTCTTCCCATATAACTTTCTACATTGGCATGACTAATGTTCCCAATTAATGTGTACTAACCTCTAGCATTTTAAAATAATAAAGTAATAATTTATGTCTTAATACGGAATTTAATTTTTGTACTTGCCTGTCACATTTCAGACACCATGAAGGGTCAAAGAACAGGTGTAGCTGTCAGGGCAGCATTGTATTTTGTAGCACTGCTCGTAAGTTATTTATCCTTCAAACTTGCTGTTGTTGGCCATATGAGGGAACAAGATTTTGTTATTTGGGACTCCAGAATGAATCCTAGGCCCTGAAGCGGGAAATAAAGCAACATACAACTACGTTGTGAAAGTTGTAACTAACTTTTTTGACTGATTTGAGAAAGAGTCAGAACAGGAAAAGTTGTCTGTGCTGGTAGCGTTAGTGGATTGCAGAGCAGCAATTGTGCCTGTTTTTCTCCCTGCAGGTCTGATTATTGCTTCTGAAGTTTTATGTGGCTGGAGAAAAGAAATGTCAAAATTACCTTCTTTGTTTGCCCACTATATTAACCACTTTTAAAAATAAGGAGAAGAAGGTCAGAGGTGGTGATCTGATCCTTTTGGACAGCTGTAGCTGTTGGGAAAACGGTGTTTCAAAGCCCCATCTTTAAGCTAGCCTTGAGGTGAAGTATGCAGCTGATGGAAGGAATTGGGGAGACACAGAAAGCACTGTATTATACAGAACTTTCACACTTCTGTTCCCAGACCGACATGCCTCATGCCCAAACTCTATCAATATTTAACAGGGTAAAAAGAGGTTATTTTACTTCATTTTGAAAAAGAAAGCAAGCATCTTTCCCTGCTCTAACAAGGACTAGTCATACAAAATGACAGCATGAGGATACTGGTTTGAGATTATGCCAAAAAGCCCTTTTCACTTTTCACTATGCATTCAGGCCTATGTCTAACTAAAAACAAGCTCAAGAGCACCTGTGCCCTTACCATGAAGTAATGCTGTCAACAGGAATATTATCTCCCCCTATACTCCAGAGTAATACCAGTGGGCCATAAATACATGCCTGTGCAAATTGAGGGCTAGAACATCACATTTGTTTTAGACAGCAGCGCTCCTAGGGCTTTCCATACTTGTAGGACCACTGCACACTTTTTTGGAACTCTGGGCAAGTAACAGGTTTAACCTCTGCCCGACTACTGCTGCAAAGACCTCTGTAGTGTTCTCCCCATCCTTGACTGCCCACTCTGTGCTTTGGTTTTTGAAGAGGAGACCTGCTCTCACAGCCTCTGAAAGTTCTCCCCATCTCCAGCAGGGCTGGGGGTAGGCACCCTTCACAGGGCAATAACTACTTTAAAATTAACACGTATCTTTTTGCACTTGCTGCAATTATTTAGAAACCTCTTTGTCAAATGACCTACGTTAAGCCAAAGAGCATATTACTAGGGGTGTGCTAACAGCACCAGCGCACTAAACCACAACTGACAGCCTGACCCAGTGCTGTGCTTTAAAAGGGCAGGGCCACAGCGTTGGAGTTGGAATTCTGCTTTAATTAGGCCATTACCTGACCTTCAAAGCTGTATTTTGTTCCTCCTCTGCATGCTACGCTGGAGGAAAGGCTGCTGGAGAAGACAGGAAGAGCCCTATCTGATCGTTATCAGGAGCGGATGAAAGCCATGCATTGCCTTTTCCTTTTGACGTGTGCAATTAGTTTGGCTTGTGTGGAAGAAGCATGTCAAGGTAAATGGCTGTCTCTGTCCTTCCCCCTGCTGATCCCTGGCAAGGTCCATCATGCAAAAAGCTATTCAATCACCTGTTGACAGTGGTATCCCTCTCATAAAACCTGATTATACACCATAGTGAAGTACCTTTGCCCAGTGGTGGCCTGACACTACCATGGGCTGTTTTACAGGCTGAGTGCACTCTAGCTCTCCTCATAAAACTTTGTTTGAACCCATTTGTTTCTATATCTCTCTGCTCCCCTCCCCCCTGCCCCTCAAAATAAGTTTTTCCATTTTTATGGGAATGGAAGAATCTTTGCATCCAGGGCACGTGACATCTGTGTTGCTCACCAGGAGCATGCTGCTGTTACCCCCACTTTGAGCAATCAATCCCCACCCTGCCAACCCAGCAGAGTCCTACCCCTCTAGAGCTGCCGCCTTTGGCCTTCTTGTTGGAGATGTTGTGTGTCTCCTGAGTTTGCCCTGACTTCTCTGTTGTCTTAGGCAGAGATCTGTGCTAATGCACTCTACCTTTGGGAAACCAGTGAAATCAGTTCCTGCCTGGAACTGCTGCTGGCTGCCACCAGTGCTCAGCACAACAGGGGACAGACCCTCCATGGCTGCATGTTGCAGATGGTGCTTAAGAAAGGCAGAAGACCTGTTTCATATTTGGGTTGGTTTTGTTTTGTTTTGTTGTTTTTTTTTTAATAGGCATAAGAATTTATTTTCTTTTTGAAATTCAGTTCACTAGATTTAAGTAATCCTCTGATTATGAGAAATGAAGTCTAAAGCAAAGAAATCCAGTGCAAATGCTGAGAGAGAGTTCACTTTTAATTCACCTCTTAGGCCAGTTGCAGCAACATTGCAGAGGGAGTATGCCAAGGAAAGGCATTAAGCTCACTCTGTATCTATATCTCAGAAGCATGTGCATGTGCCTTTCCACCACTGCTGGAGGGGTGGCCCCTTGCCGTGCCCAGCGTGAGCCGTGGTCACAAGTCTCCGGTCATACCCTCCATCTCACTGCAGATTTCCTGTGTGGTCACGGGAAAGTCATTCTGAACTCGTGCTATCTCCTTTGCTTTGACCAGAAGTGCTGCTAATCCTTTTCCTTCTTGTGAAGTTGACTGTGCATGAACACCGACTGTGTGGCAGGCCAGTGGCTGCCAGAGCAGTGTCTGCCCAGGACTGTGGGGATGGTTTTATCTGTCCCCCTTTGGGTGCTGCACCTCAGCAGATGATGGTGATAATACCAGTGCTCCCCAGTGTCACTTAGATCACAGAGGACAATGTTTGAGAGAAAAGTTTGAGAAAATCTCGTTTAGTCACAGAGGCTTTGTTTCCTTCTCTAAGCAATATTTGAAGGGTGATGGAGTAGCAGTTGAGTTAATTAGGGGACAGAAATTAGATAATGCGTTACAAAAGAAGGGATATTCAGAGATGAGCACAATGGAAACAGCGCTGGATTTTTACTATTATGTAGATAAAAGAAGTACTATTATGTACTATAAGAAGTACTATATTTACTATTATGCAGATAAAAGAAGTATTTAGCTCTGGTTTATAAAGGGGGGGAATGAGGCATGGTAAGATCCAGTGGCTTCCTGGAGGTCAGACAGGAATTTTTTTTTTGTTGGCACTAACATATGGAATGATTTGGCCAACAAATGACCGAAGTCCTGAGCTGCCAGAGAGCCCTGGAGGGTGATATCTGAGTGGGATGTGGCCGTGCTGTTCAGACCCCCTCTGCAAACAGGACTTCCAGCCCCAGGCCGGGGCGGCAGCAGCAGCAGGAGCTGTGTCCGTGCTGAGCTGAGCGGGAAGCGGCGGCTGTGGACAGGCTGCTCGCTGCCCCCGGCCCGTGCTGGACGTTGCCTTGGCACAGTCGCACTGACATGGCCGGTAATCATTCACTTTTATCATGAAAAAGCCTAGTCTTTAATCAGATGATGTGCTAAGTTGAATCTGCTGAATTCATTCTTGGTGAGGCTCTGGAGTGGTAGAATCACCATCCCCGGAAATGTTCAAAAGTACAGGTGTGGCACGTTAGGACATAGTTTAATGGTGGGCCTGACAGTGTTAGGCTAATGGTTGGATTCCATGACCTTAGGCGTCTTTTCCAACCTTAATAATTGTGTGATTCTACGGAGCACTGGCGGACGGAGCTGTGGGGCTCGGCAGGGACAGGGCACTCCCGCCCCTCTCCGCTGTGTGCTGCGGGCTGTGGGGCTCGGCAGGGACAGGGCACTCCCGCCCCTCTCCGCTGTGTGCTGCGGGCTGTGGGGCTCGGCAGGGACAGGGCACTCCCGCCCCTCTCCGCTGTGTGCTGCGGGCTGTGGGGCTCGGCAGGGACAGGGCACTCCCGCCCCTCTCCGCTGTGTGCTGCGGGCTGTGGGGCTCGGCAGGGACAGGGCACTCCCGCCCCTCTCCGCTGTGTCCTGCGGGGCTCGGCAGGGACAGGGCACTCCCGCCCCTCTCCGCTGTGTGCTGCGGGCCGTGGGGCCGGAGCGCGGAGGGGCGGGCAGCCCGGCCCTGCCCGTGCCGCGGCCTGGGCGCTGTGCGCTGTGCCCGAGCGGCCGCGAGATGGCGCCCGAGGAGCGGGCAGGCCCCGCCGCAGCGCGGCCCTGCCGCGGCCTCCCCGCGCTCGGCCCGCGGTGGCGGGGAGGCGGCTGCTCGGGGTGGCTCGTTTTAGTGCTAAATTGAGCCCAATTATTATAGTTTAATGAAGGGCTGCTTCAAGTTAAATAATGACCATGGCATTGTATTTATATGAATGAAGAATTAACCTTAAAAGGTTGCCCTTCTCAGAAAATGGATTGCATGCTTGGCTCTCTCTATTGATTAGTTTAGGTATTTAAAGTGCTGCATTTTATCTCTCTGGCCTCCCGATAAATTTGTCATGATGATACTTAAAGGAGCAAATTGACGTTGTTTATTTTCACAAACCTTTTTGGCATATTTCTGGGGCTTCTTACAGCACCTTTGAGCTATACAGTATTGTGTGAAGGAACAGTGATAACCCTTCTGCTTAAATAAGCGTGGCAGTCTAACATCTCTGTTGAGCTGAAATGCCACTGAAAAGGATGCTGCAGTGCAAAATGAGTATTGCAGTGCAGCTGATGGAGTGGGGTGAGCAATCCTGAGGAAGTTTTCAAGAGGACTGGAGTCTTCCCATACTAAAGGGCTCATGGGTGGGCTTGTCAGAATTTCTGTTCACTCCAAAAATTGGAGATAATTTCTCCTACGAGGCTGCCAGTCAACGGGAGCTATCCTAATAATTGCAAAGTACTTTAATACTGAGTAGCGTTAGGGATTTTTAATGTGATGTGCAGCTAAGCAAAAAGAGACAGGACACATGCATGCATTTCTGCATTACAGATTTCAGAGGAAATAATAGGATGGCATAAAGTTTTAAAGTGAAATATGGGCATCTAGTTTTCCTACAGAAGTTTTTAAACCTTTTTAAATTTACTCCAAAAGTTATGGGGAAGTGGGGTAATTTTATGCTGTGATGCTGAAAGTCACTCCCCTGTGTCCTGCTGTGGAAGCACCATTAGCTGTGCTTGTGCCCCCTGACATGGGTTGTTTCCCCACTGGTGCTGAGGGAGCAGCCTCAGCACTGCCTGTCCCTCATTGCTGTTTCTGGGGACGGGGCAGGGCTGTGCTGTGTCTCCCTGTCCCCAGCAGGATGACCCCACGGGTGGCTCTCACAGTGGCACAGGGAGCCCCTTGTTGGGGAGCGGGAGGTTTGCAGGCCCCTGTGGGGAGTCACAGCAGCATCTTCACTCCCCACACTGGACCAGGGTCCAGCCAGCCTCCACCAAGGCTCCTGTTCCCACAGCTGTCAGTCTCTAGCCTGCTCCTTCAGTTATCCTCTCTGGCTCTAGTTTACAGATCTGCTTTTGGTCTCTGAGTGAGCGATCGCCACCCCTTTCCTAACCCCATATCCTGGCTGGCAGTAGAAATATGTGCACCACTTAAATTCCCCAAACAAAAATGGAAATGGAAAGTCTTGGGTTTAGTTGAAAAGAACAGCAAATTCTGCTTGCAATCTGTAATGCAATTAGTGTTATTTGACTTGGCAGCCGTCGGAGGGCCTGCGTGGGCTGTAGGCTGTGAGGGCCCGGAGTCAGCCTCCATCTAGGAAGAGGACTTTGGAGGAACTCTCAGTAAATTTTACATCTGAAGTCTCTCAGTGGTTTCTCTCCCCCATATCCTCTTCCCTCCACCCTCGGCATTCAGATGCTGCAGCCAGTGGTTCTTTCCAGCCGGGAAGGGGTGAAGTCGGCCGGTCCTCCGGCTGCCGCCCTGCTCTGCGCCCCTTCCAGCCCCCCCGAGCGTCTGCATCCCCCCGCCCGGCCAAAGGAAAATAATTCTGGGTCAGAACTCACTGAGCCATCTGTGTTTCTGAGGCTAAATTATTTCTTACAAAGGAAATAGCATTAGGTCGGTGTATCTGGCTGCTAATTGCTTTAACTGGCTGAAAAGATTTCAGTCTGTTCCTGAACTGTTTGTGCAAACTTAACGGAATAGTGATACCTTCAGATCCTGCCCCAGCCGCAGCCAGAACATATAAACAAGTCTTCTGGTACGAAAAGCAGCACAAAGTTTCGAGCTATGCTAGCAGAGGTTATGAGAGACAGGAAGTTATGGGCAAATTGATTTCACCACTGGGAAACTTGGGATTTTTTTGCCCACCCCAAGTAATGACTGTAAAGCATGCTAATGCTATTCAACATTAGTGCATTAAAGTGTGGCCTTATTAATTCAAGCCATAAAGGCAACAAAATAAGCTGTTAAATTTAAAATATAATACATATATAATGAGAAAAAAATGTGTGAAAGCTTTATTCAAATGAAAATGCAGAATTGTTAGAGCTAGTGAAGTATCTTTTGTGCTGAGTTTTGAACATATGTAATAGATTTAATTATTAATTTCTCCATTGTTCTATACACACAGACAGGGTTCAAGGCACAGTCATTCTCTGGCTTTCATGGATCTAATTTGTATAATTATTGTCTGAATAAAGAGATACTCTGATTCCTAGCTCGCTTTTTTCCTCTCCTAAGTACTACCTCACTGCTCCTTTCCAAAAGGAGAGCACCTGCCAATTCTTCAGGAATCAGCTGATCACTTCCAGTGATGAGACACGCTCCCAGTGACATTCCTTTTCAAGCCTTTTTGTCTAAATGAATTATTGTGCATACTTTTTAATTTTATTGAACAAATTAGATTTGTCAAGGTCTAGCTTTGTAAATAAATAGCTAGAGACACATGGATGCATATTGCTGCTTTTCAAGGTCTCCTGTTCTATTTATGGAAGCCAGATGAATATGAAACAAAAGAGAAACTTTTCTCTAAAAGCAATTATCTTTCTGCATTCCCATCAGTATAATTATATTGCAGGGAATTTTAAGAAGTCATACAAGTAGAATTGAATACTTAAAATCATGGCTGGATAGTTATGCAACATCTGAGTGGAGCATCTTGCCTTAAGCTAACAAAACATGCAGTGGCTGTCTGTTCTCTTACCCCTTTACACCTGACATGTATGTGGGTATTCATCAGAAAATAAGAACATTGTGTTGTTAAAACAGGGCATCTTCTTTGTTTATGGAAAGGCCTTCTCAGATGGCAAAGGAATAAGGCCCAAGAACACATAGCAGGGTCCAGACTGTGTTGGTAGAGGAGACTGGTAAAAATCATTATGTTGACTGTGCTTAGAGATAAACTTTTTTAGGAAGCTGCAGTACTGGCAAATAGTTTGTAAAAAGTCACATCTTTCTGGATGCAAGAGTAGACAAAGTTTGCCAGTAGAGTACTTTTTTGTTTTTTCATTATCAAGTTTTTTTAAAAATATAGTTGTCTTTTGCCTTTATTGGGAAAATGCTGTCAGACCACCAAAATAAAAATTATGGAGGGTTCTATAGGTTCTTTTACACTCATGTTAGAGCAGAAAGCTCAGCAAGACCAGCTGCAGGGGTACTTCTTAAGGAGAAGTACCAGCCTTGAAAAAAGCCCAGCTAAAATCCTTCTTCCAAGACAAAGAAAAGGGGGTTCCTGCAGGAGGGATCTGCTGCACTGCAGTTCATGTCACTTGCCTTTGCAAGGAGGTGCTTATGGAGAGGTGAGGACATGATAAAAAACCAGTCCTTGTTTTAGGGAGTGAAATAAAAGGGGCACAGTATAAATATATTATGTTTCCAGATTTGAATGTGTAACCTGTATCTTTAAGTGTATATTTGCATTTAATACCAGAAGCAGACAGATGTATTCTTTCCAAATAGATTTTTCCCCTTACGTCCCTTCACTCCTGCTGTATCCAGGGTTGCTGGCTTTTTCCTTTGCTCTGCCACCCCTTTTTCCCTCTTCAAGCGTTTTTTATGTCAAACAGAACCATATAAATTAAACATTTAAAACTCAGCTATGAAGAAATTATATATTTAACCTGACCTTGGCAAATAGCTTTAGTAAGTCAGGAAGTGTTGGTAGCTGCCTGTGCCATGTCAGATGGCACAGAGCTGCACACCGAGAGGTGCCCATCCCACCAGGGCCAGCTCCATGCTGCACACCCACAGCAGCTCCAGCCCAATGTTTTCTTTTCTGTGAAAGCCATTTTGACTGCCATGTGTTTGCACTTATTTCCTTTCCGGCTCTGTACATGACTCATCCGCAGCAGGATGGAGGAGCCAGGGCAGAGCTGGGCTGCCCAGGAGCTGCTTTCCTTGTTCACCAGCCCTGTTTTGGGCTGTTTTCTGGAAGGCAGTCCCATGGAGAGGAGCAGTTCTCCAGGCTGCAGGAATTAACTTGCTGTGCTTGTGTCAGCTGGGCTCAGTGTTGCTTTGCAGGGCAGGTACACAAGGACTCTCATACCCTTCCCATACAAGAGACAGAGATGCTTTTCCCTCTGTAAAGTGATGCAGCCAGCTTTTATTTACTCTGGCTTTAAACCTTGCCATTCTCTATAGGTTACCCACTAAGCATCCTGCTGCAGGTCTAACACTCCTTGATTTTAGTTCAATCCAAATTTAACCTTTTCTTCTTTTTCCAGAAGTCCTATTGGCACCAGAGTTTTTTTTGCATTTGGCCATGGGCAGGGTTGCAGTAAATGGTTTCCTTTCTCTTCATTCTGGGACCCTGTGCCAGGGAAGAAGGTATGTTTCCATGTGAGGATTCCTCTTGGGAAAGACTCTTACTTTTTGGAGGGGCTATATTTGAACCATGATGGTATTTTAACTGACTTTTGTTTTTAGTAAATTCTCCTCCCCTATCCAATAATCTACAAATCTGTTACCGATCAGAATATGATACGTATCCTCAGCCAGTTTCAATGGGGGTTACTTCTATTACATCTGGCAGTGTGTCCAGAAGGGAGAAAAAAAACTCAGCCAGAATTAGCTGCACTCAAATCAGCTGAATTTTGGATGCGTTCAACCTTTTTGGCCAGACTCATTCTGGTTCATGAGAAGTAATTATCTCTTGAGCATCACATTAATATTAAAGATCCATAGGCATTACCGTTTAGGCAATATACCTTCCCAGCTCCAAAAAAAATTATGTGGGATAATTGGTCTGAACATGCTCCAAATGTGCATATGTCTTTATTTATGAATTCCAATGTGGATTGTTTGGGAGGATAAGATGGAAAAAGGAAAAGCAGGCAAAAATGTTGAGACCTCTTCATCTTCCTGGCCATTTCTGTTAGGACTAGTTATAATCCGCTGAAAATGAGTTGTGAAAGCTAACAGTATGTAAATAGCATATGCTACAAACACTAAATCCCTTAAAGTGATACTTCTGATTTACACCTTTCTCTGTTTCTTAGATCAAGGTATTCATGGTAAATGCAGTTTGTGTCTGCTTGCAGCCAGGCCAGTAACTGCAGATCCAGGTTTGGGCACTGATGGACCTAATTCCTAAGGATGGCATGAAGTTGCACCCCAGCTTCTGCCTGCTGAAGGAAAAATTGCTCCTGAAGCACCCAAAATGCTGTTGTCTGCAGGTTATCCATCAGCTGGCAGGCACCAAGTCCCAGACCTGGAGGTGATGCTGGCTGTGCCATGTCCCAGGCTGCGGTGGCCTCAGGTGTTGAGGCGCTGCTGGCAGGGAGCGTGGCCGTGCCCTGCGCGGGTGCTCTGCCCTCGAGCCCCTGGGCACCCCCATGCTGACACACTCCCCTGCCTTCCATTGTGTCTGTGACACCTGGGCCCATGCTCAGGTGTGCTTATGGGTACACAGCTGGTATTCCTTCGCTCTTCCTTCCACTGGAAGAAAATTCCATTACTCCACTCCAGCCAGCAATGTCATTACAGTAAATAGAAGGAGAACCTTTCCCTTACTGAATTCTTTAGTGTGTTCAGCTTCACTCAGTAGGGGAAAACAAGTCTATAAAAGTGCCACTAGTTTGTTTTAACTTCTGCATGTGCACCCACCTCATTTTCACGCCCTGGAGAGGGGTGTCAGACACAGCCTGGCTGCCTGAGCAGCCATGGACTGGCCCAATTTCCTGCAGAGTGCCGCGAAGGCCATAGATATCAACTTCAAAGGTAAACAATTACCTTTTATTATCACACATGGCTTTAGCTCTACCAGTTTCAAATAGCACATAATCACAAGTCTGTGATAACATTTACTCCTGATGAGAGAAAATTCACCAAGTACTAAATTGCTGCTGAGATGACGGGAACATGAGCCAGGCACGAATTAACTGCTATGATGAGTCAGCAGATGTTAATGCCTTGCACCATGCTGGAGACATCTGCTGAGCCGTCCACTCTTGAATCATCTTAAATATTTCTGTTATTACCCCTCCAGGAGGAAGCATCAGAGAACTTTTGTGTCTCTGTGTTATATATGCATAAGCTATTTTAAAATAAATATATGCAGGCACATAACAAGTTTATGCATTTAGGTATGTAGGTAATTTTCAGCTAAGGGAAGGATGAGCAAGTAGCAACTATTTAAAGTAAAACATGCATGGAAATGCTGATAGCAATTGCCCACATTTGGTGTTTGAAAAGTGATAGCTTTGCTTAGTCGTGGGTCTAATGAGCCTGGGAGGGTGACCTCATGTCTGTGCCATACACCCTGAACCTTCATGCAGACCAGCCTGTCCAAGTTCTCAAAGTAGGAATTACAAGTTTCTAAGGGCTCACCCCATATTTTGAAAATTAATCCCTCCAGAACAGCTGCAGGGTGCTATGCTTGAGTGTATCATCACTTTGGCTTTTCCCAGGTTTTTTCCCATATACCCAGTATGTCAATATGTGGTTAGATAAATGTAGTAACTAGGTACTATCAAGACCATCAGATGAATCCAGTGGAGAGTTGCAACTACCCTCTTAAATGAGATCTTTTTTCACTGAAGGCCTTGCAACTGTGCCATAATGCACTGTCCTCCTTCTGCAGTGGATTTTCAGTAGATGCTAAAGGCAGTGATGTATTAGTGGGGGTGCCAAAGGACTGTACTTTGGACAATGTAATCATTGCACAAAGGAAGAGGCAGAGCTTTTATTTGGTAAATCTTTTGTTGCATTCAGCTTAACTCACTGCAGCAAAACAACACACACTTGTTAAACTCAGAGTGTTTTAAAGTACATTGTCTTTTCTGGCTTTAATTTAAACTTTTGCATACATAATTACCCCACTGTATGCACATGAGAACTGTAGTAATTCAGTGCACATTGTGCAAAGCTGCATTTTTTGAAACTCCAGCTCTCTGAGGTCTGGAGGTCAAAAGTTAATTCTAGTGAGATGTGAGAGTTCTCTGTGTTTGCCAAAAAAAATTGTTATTTCAAGCATTCTGCTGTCTGAGTGTCACTGTTCCAACTTGTGTTTATAAGGTTTCCCCACCCCCTGAATTTTCATATGCAATTGAAAAAAACACCACCCAACCCACGGAATATGTTGTGAAGCAGAGTGAGAGCAGGCTTGGCTGTTGCAGAGGGGACATAGAAAGCACAGGCTGACAGTGGAACTGGTGCCTCCCAGTGTGGCTGTGGGGCAGTGAGACCAGAGAGGCTCATGCTGTCCATCCTCCCTCTCCTGGACTCCTCCCTGCTGCTGCTGATCCCAGGCTTAGCCCCCACTCAGGCAAGCCCGTGGCTGGCTGCCATCTGATAGAGGTGCTCAGAGGCCTTGTCCCCCTCTTCTTGGGGCTTGGGATGGTTGCAGGTACCTGCTGGTCCCCACTCATGGGCCTGAGCACATGAGGTCTTCTGAACTGATTCATTGCTAAAAGGCTTAAAATAGCCCAAAGGAAATGACATGAATATCCACTGCGTGCTGGGTTTTGCACTCAAACACTGCTTTTTTCAAAAATTAGCTCTAACCACTCGTCTTGAGGTGCCCTAAACTAACAACTTAGTATTTAAGGAACATTAAGGGGAAATTAAATTAATCTAAACAGTAGCTACGTTTCAGGCTTCTCAGTAGTGGCTGCACAAAAGTAAGGCAGTGTTTTTAGAGCAAATAAGAAATCCATCCTTTGAGGATTGGTTTGCAGTCCTCCAGAATTTTCCATGAGGTTAATAACCAAGTGAAATGTCCTGGCAGGAATGATCACATTCTCACTACTGCCCAGTCATTACAATGGTACATAAGGAGATTTCAAGTAAGTCACAGGATTTTTCTGCTACTGTGGAAGACAATGAGTCTCCATATTCAGTTGAAAAGCTTTCTCCCATTTTGCTTAGCATACTGAATTTCTTGGGCACAGTGCATTAACTCTTCTTGAAGTACAAAATGGAGAATAGAACTGCCAGAACATTTTTTTCAATGGTTTCCAAAAACTATGGAATTTCCTGCCCAGCTAGATCAGATCAGCCAACAACTTTGTAATTGCTAAAAACAGCCTGTTGATTTTCCTCCCAAGTGTTTCAGCTGGCCTGGCTGAGCTTTTTCTTTTCCACTGTCTTGAGATGTTTCTCTCGTTGTGCACTGTACTGTATTTTTATGGTCAACATATCCTCTAGCAAACAATTTCAGGCTGATGGCGGAAGGGAGATTGGATTCAGGTTAGAGATTTGAGCCCAGGACAGGGAGCCAGGAATGTCTCAGTTCCTGAATCAGATCTGCCACTAAATCAGGAATCCACATAAAGCAAAGCCACATGATGAGCAATTGTATGTTGATTTGACTTTCTTTGCAGAGGAGGAAGTGAGCGTTTGAATGCAGTTCTCTTCTTGGCATGCCTGCTGCAACTAAAGCTGCAGCTACAGGTGGCCCGTGAGTGGGGAGCATGGAGCAGGTTCCTTCCAAGGAGAGGCAGAGATTGGTGAGACTGCTGTCTAACTGGGACCAGAAGTTTTTACCAGAGTGGTACTTGGACTGACATCTCAGTGGTAAATGCAAATAAATTAGTTAAGTATGCCTGCATGAAATTTTCCTGCTGAAAAATTCATTCTATAAAAGCATTTATACTGTATTCTTTATTGTCAGCTAATCCAGCCCAAACTCATTAAATGGCAGTGTGTGGGTTACTTGCTGTCAGTGAAATTATCAAAGGCATTTTTCAGCTGATGCACTGGGAAAGCATGTGCTCCGATGCCAACTAAAACAATAACGAGGAAATGTTATGATCAGACTTGACCAAATGACCTTTCCTATTTTAGATTAGTTCTTAATTTCAACACAAGGGTCATCCTGTGAGAATAGTCACAATAAGTCACTGCTCACCTCTCACATGAAAAAGAAGTGACTTATTAGAAATCTCACTGTACTCATTGCAGTTAATGAGATGTGGAAAGCTTTATAATTTGATTTGCTGGACCATATGCTGTAAAGGGATACTGCTGATTTCATTCCTCCACATTTAATTTAAGCAGTATGCAATGGCTTCTTCGTATGGCTACTTATATAATAAAAATTAACTTGGAGTATAAAAAAAATAGACCATTGTGGGGTTTATTACTCTATGCGGTTGAGTTTCAAGTGTTTTTCATTGAAACATCTGTAAGTAATGTGTAGGTCTAATTTTAAATCCTGGCAAATATTTTCCATTTAACATTTGGTTTTACTGACAGACTTGGAGTGGTGGTTTTCAGAGCTTGTCAGTAACAGATACGCATTTTTAAAGATAAACAGTTTTTTAATTGAAGATAACTGTAACCCAATACCTGCTTTTCCTACCCCTCTTGTATTTTAGTGGTTGCAAGCAGCAACACAGACACTCATCCGCCGTCCCCCAGACCTTGGCCGTGGCAGCAGCCCTGCAGTGGTGCAGGCTGTCCCTTGGGGGCTGCTGAGGCACAGGGAACCACCTGGACATCCGGAGATGGGCTCACTAACCCAAGGGCAGTCATGAACTCCCCAAGACTGTCTCTTTCAGAGATGTCCCCTTAGGTATTTTGCAGGAAAAATCACCCCTGGAGGGTGGATCAGGGCCCCAGGTGGGGCTTGGCCTCCCGCCGCCACTCAGCAGCAGGCGCTCCACTCTCAGGGCCAAGTGTGCTCACTAGCACCGCAGTGTCTCACCGTCACTGCTTCACCCCAGGTTATTTGAGTTTGGGCTGCAGACAAAATGAAACAGCTCGAGTAGGCAGGCTGGCTGCACAGCCCATAAAAGTGGAAACTGCGCTGCCTCGTCAGCGGACGTCGCCTGGCCCGGCGAGGCTCGTGCTCCTGCAGCTCCTGAGAGCCAGGGCTCCAGCTGGGCTGAAGGTGGTGGTGGAGATGCCCAGTGTGAGGCCATGAAAGGTCAGTTTGGAAGTAAAAGTTAAGATCATTTTCAAAAAGAAGTCCTGAAAGGCTAGAAATGTGGAAGAGTCACTGGTTTCACCTAAAAAAAATGCCACAGCGTTATTTGCAATTAGTGCCACATTGTCCACAATCTCTAAATGTAAAGACCGTGTGTGCTTTAATTCTGTTGGTAAAACTTGAGATCAGGCCAAGAAATCTTGTGTATTTGCTGCCCTGAGCCGGGCCATAGCCCTGCAGCACTGCAGGGTTCCATCAGCCACTGAAACACCGTTTTGTGAGGTGCTCAGTAGAGGGATGGGGGACACTTATTTGTGTCCCCCTACTCCATCACTCCCTCCCTCTACTTTTTACTATTTCCTCACCATGATTTTACAAACAAGTTTAATCCTGCTTTCAATGAGAAGTAATAATAATAGTGCATTATTCCCTTCAGACCCAGGCTGTTGTCTTACTGAACTCTGAACTGCAGCACAGAAGATGGGATTTTGGTGCAGGGGCATTAGCCATGGCGTGGGTCTGTGGTGTGGGATGCTGGTGGGAGGCCAGCGAGGGGCACTGCGGCAGCCAGCAGGAGCACAGGGACCTCCAGGCTCCCACAGCCCTGTGCTGAGCCTCCAGGAAAGAGTGTCAGTGTTACCTAATTTAACAGCTTTTCATTTAGAGAGAAAAACATGTCTTTCCTACCAAAGACAACCCATTTAATTTAATTTGGAGACTGCCTTT
This sequence comes from Oenanthe melanoleuca, assembly GCF_029582105.1. Classification (NCBI taxonomy): domain Eukaryota; kingdom Metazoa; phylum Chordata; class Aves; order Passeriformes; family Muscicapidae; genus Oenanthe; species Oenanthe melanoleuca. The sequence goes on along the minus strand of NC_079342.1, from coordinate 12,845,352 downwards.
AATGCTTTGCGATGGTCTGTGGTGTGGGTTCCACAGCTGAACTGAAGGTGTGTGTTTGAGCCAGCCCTCTGTGCCTGGGTCTGAATCTTCTTGGTAGAGACCCTGACAGGGATTGAATCGCAGGCCCTTCATGAGTTGACCTCCACATTAAAAAAATAATTACAAAACCAGGTTTCAATTTTAACACGTCCCTGTTTTCTTTCATCAGAAGTTCTGAAATGCTTCTGAGGAGGCTGGTGATAGCTATAATCTCAGCCACAGTGATTTCTCATAAACATTGGGAGAAACTGCAGCTTTACTGAATATAGCGTCTGTTTTAAATGGCTGGTGGTTCACTTGGTTTTAATATGAGTACAAGCACAGAGGCAAGTAAAATCTAATGAAAGTGCTTAGAAGATTTTGTTTGGATACCCCACAGCAGCCATGGTTTATACTGAAAGGGAAAAGATTTCTTTATAGCCAGGTCTGCAGAAGCCAGAAATTTAATTTTGCTCCACAACTTATTTTATTGCATTTTTAATTTTCTCTTGCATTACCCTGACCCTTTTCTATAGCTTTTGACGCCTGGTGCTTAATTACTTATCATTAGCAATGTACATGGGGGCCTTCCTGCATATTTATAAATGTGATCATTAGTACATGGGAAGACAAAGACTTCTTTAAGACCGTCATTAGTTATTCTGTTTTCATAGAAATGTTCATTAGAGAAACTACCCACCTGGTTAAATAATTATAATTAAGAATTGGTAATCTCCTTTGCATTTTTAACTTGATCTTCAGGATGCGTGTGCATAGCTAAAGGAGCCTTGTTTGGACATCTTACTGTCTTTTGTTTTTGATTTGAATTGTCAAGCAGATTTAAATTATGTGTTTTGGAACTGTGCACCCTATAGAATGATTTATGGAAAGATAGGTTATTAAAAAAAAAAAAAGCAGAAAGAAAGAAATCAACCCTGCAATTATCTCTGAATTCATTAACTGTGCACTGGCAGCAAGAGGTTGTGTAAGCCATTTACAGTAATGCACAGTATGGAGTTAAAACAAAATGTCACTGGAGCCTGATTTCCCTTTCCTATCTGTGATACCCATGTAGACACCCAGACTGCGGGATAACACTTGCAGAAAGGTATCATTTCCATGTCAGGCTCAGGCTCTGGTGTTACTGGGGAATGCTGACAATAACTGTGATGGTGTCAGTAGTCCTGCTCCCTGCCATTGTGGGGAGCTGCTGGGGAACCTGTCTGAAATGTGTGTGCCTGCCCATCTGCTGCACCTGTGGGGCAGGAGAGCATTGCCCCACCATGCCCATGTGGGGCACAGGGAGGGCTCACCTCTCAGACACCGAGGCTATAGGAAGAGCTTGTCAGTGGCATAAATATCATCTGTAAACAATTAAGCAGCTACTGCTCATTCAGGGCAGTTCTGAGAAGCAAAGGAAGTCTGCAATCAGTTATATCTCCAATTACCATAAAAATATATTAGCCATTCATTCATTTATTAATGATTCATCAGTTAACCACACATAATGAGCAAATAATTAGCAATGCTGTACGGTTGCCAAAATTGAAGAAGTGTTGGCATTTTAAAGATGAAAGGTTGCATTTATGTAAAAAGTCGGGTGGTGATAAAGTTAATACAGAAGATAATTATAAAAGTGGCTGTCCTATTTTAGAGGCTGAGGTCCCACAAAACTTGCCTAATTGAACCAAAATTAATATTCTTCAAAAGCACGCATGTTACTGGTTCCTCGCTGCTGCATTTAGTGGGAGATCTCCCTTCAGTAAGGTACATCACACAATACAAGTTAATAAAATGCCAGACAGCAAGACTGCGTTCTTTGTTTGCTCTGTTCAGGGCCTTGTGGAAAACAATAAATTGCATTCATGTCAGCCGAGGCCCATCCCTTTGCTAATTACCGTTTGGTGCTGAAATGACTTCTGTGAAATTGGGAGCATGAAGAAACACACAGCCATACAAGGGAGGCTTTTCAGGCAGCGGCAGTAAATGTGAGATAGGCCTTAGGCACACAGATGTTGAAACAGTGAATTCCCCTACAGATTACACTAATGGAAACCCTGTCAGTGTAAGTCAAATCTGGGGTCTGTGGTCAAAATCTAATTAATGTTCCTGTACTTAAAAAGGATATGAATGCCTGGAGGTGATGGAGAGCACATAAGAAACTTGCTTGTTTGTAAAATTGCTGGTGTGGATGGCAACCGCCACTGAGCCCTTCCTTAGGAGGTAACACCTGCTACAGGAGCTGCATGCACTGCTGGCTGTGGGCGCTGGGCTCAACCCCTCTTGCAAGTCCTGCACAAAAATGGCCCTTGGCAGCTGGCCCACGGGGAATGTGGATAGCCATTGCTGTCATTGAGCACCTTCTCTTCATTCAGCATGGCTGCCCAGAGTAAAACTGCAACGCTGTTTAGGAGGTACCTTAGCTGACAACATAAGAAAGGACCGGCTCCTCTTTGTGCAAAAACAAAGGCTCGGCCATCTCTGTGAGCTTGAGGACATTGCCGGTTCTTACAACGCTTTCACAGCTGCACTGTGCATGGCCTGTGCAATAACAGAGGAAATGAATTTATAATGCAACAATTTCTTCATTTTCACAAGCACAAAAATTCCCCTAAATACTTAAAATAACACTCAGGGTGGGACAGACCTTAAATTTTGAATAAATGAAACCCTAATCCAGTGTGCTGCTGAAACAAGCATGTTATTAAAGAAATAAATTTGAAACAGCAAGTGGTTTGAGAATTTTGGATTTAATTATTTAAATCTGCTCAAGATAACTCTCTAGCACTGTTTTTGGGTTTCCTGTTGAGAGCATGTTTTCTGGGAAAGGTATTCTACCCAGTGCCTGGAAATATTAACTTTCTCATGCAACAGTGGTTTAAGCAGTAGAGACGAATAATTATTATAATAAGCAAGATATTATTTGGCAGCTTGGTGGTAGTTCTTGGATGCAGCCTGTCATGAAAACTGCACAGAACCAATCATGTTTGGAGAGATCACTAAATGGCACATGGAGTGCGGCTTTGAATGCTCTTCAGGTAAAAAGTGATTCCCTTAGTAATGTTACCTACTCAGCTATGACCAAAAAAATCTGAACCAGCAAATTTGCAATTTAGAACTAATTTAAAGTATTGTATGTTATTTAATAGGTAAGTATTGCAAATCAGACTTTGTTCATTACTGATTGCTATACTTTAGTTAAAAACTACTACTTCATCTTTAGGATATAAGATTATCTTTAGGATATAAGATTATTTCTTGATACGACATAGATCAAGATGGCAAAATCTATCTTTTTTTTTGTGGGGCCATAACAGAAGCTTCCTGGGTCCTGACAAGAAATGTATTCAAGATGACCTGATCTGAACAAAACCTGTGTTTCTTCATCCAGTGTTCTTCATCCCCAGCCACAATCCAGGCACGAGGGAATTCAGCTTCCCCAGCCTGGAGTGAGCAGGGGAAAAACCTCCAGCTCTGAGTCATATTTTTTTCCCCTTGGCTTGTGCTGGGACAGAGGGATACAGCCATGCTGCATGCTGGCTCAGTCTCACCACTTGGATTGGCTCCTGCAGTGCAAGCACACTGTACATATCTGTGAAGATCAGGAAATGTGTTTTTGTGCTGAATATCCTCAAAAGTAATAATTTATATCTTCAAGGCAGAATGCTCATCTTAGCCATTTTCTTTTGGTATTCTTTTCTGCATTGTCTGTTTGCAGTACAGCTCTTGCAGGGGGCTTACATGCTAGTTTGGGGATCAGACTGTTGTTGAGTATTGCCAGCATTCACTCTATATTGGCCATGGCGGCTCAAGTGCTACTCCCAGTTACTGGGATGAAGCCTTTTTGTTTTCCTAATGATACTGAGGTTGCATTGATGCAACTGAATTTGTCCCTTTTGTCATGCATATGAGTGGGGCCTTAGACAGTGATCAGGTGTCTAGCCAAAGTTTGTGGGGACAAAAAAATGGGCAAGTCAAGACTTGGTGTTAATCAGGTTAAATGGTTTGGTTGCCACTCAGAGGTCTGATGGTCAACAGAGCCGTGTCATTGTCTGATTGCAAGAGCACCAGTGATGACTCAGGAGCTGGTGCTGAGTTCAGCTCTGTATTCTCTAAAATTCACAACACATGTAAGTTCAACCAAACCCCAAGCTGTTCAACCAAATCCCAGAGGATTTGCCTGGCTGTCCTAATTCAAGCATGCTCACTGATCTACCTAATGATTATGAGCAATATTTTCTTTTATAAATGTTTTTTATTTTCAAGAAAAGGTCCTGCAAATACTTTTTTCTTAAGCAGTAATGCCTACATTTATGTGTTACATGAGGCAGATGTTGATTTAAAGCTTACTTCTTGCTTAAGATATTTTTCAGTCCACTGAAACGGGTTGATTAGTGTCCCCTTGCTGAACCATTTTTCCCTTTGTTGCTTTGACCCATTAATTTAATTAAGGTCTAATAAAGAGAGGGCTGAAAGATTGTTAAAAATTCTTTTTTTTTTTTCTCCACAGATCTGACCTATGCTGGTCTGTCAGTGCAATTTGACTCGCACATACCCCCTTTAATATGTGAGCACACTGATACAGGGTTTGTCTTCTTTAGCATCAGTTGGTTTTTTCTCTCAATGATAGGTCAGATTTAATTTTGATTTTAACCAAAGCAAATGCTTTCCTGGAGACCTTCTACTTCAGTGAAAATAAGTAATGAAAAAATAACCAAAACAAGTCACAGTATCAAAAGGAAAGACCTTAGAAAGCTTAGTGGTGACCCTTTCTTTGTCTGTTTCCTTTCCCATCCTCCTCTTGCCAGCATGGAGAGAGAGAAAGAGAAATGAAAACTCAGGGTCTGTTTTTCAATTAAGTAATAAGAATGACTCAAAGTTTAGGAAACGTGGCAGGGTTTTCATTGAAAATGCTTGCTACCTTTTGACTTTATGTCTTGCCTAGGTCGGTGCTAATGCTCAAAAAAATACTTCACAGTACTTGTCATATTGCCAGACTCCTGTTTTCCTTTCCCTTCTCCTCCCACTAGCTCTGCAGTTTGCTGCTCTAGGGTGAGAAGAGCTGTTCCCAGCATGCTAATTTTGCCACTGAGCAGGCTCATCTGTATCTTGTAAAAAGGAGATTACCATGAATGTGCACCCTCACCACACTCTGCTCCTGTGCTAGGAGAGGACTTCTGGCCTTCCCAGTGCTATCCCTGCTGATTGCAATGATGGTCTTCCAAAATATAAAAAAGGAGGAAAAGCCCCAGCTGCAGCTCCAAGGAATGGCTCAATGTGCTATTCATGGCTTGAAAGAGCAGCATTACTATCCAGTGCAGTTTGTCTGTGAACCTTCTTAGATGGCTCTCATGCTCAGATTCCTGTGCTGCAGCTCATTAGCAGGAGAGCTGCCTGTGGGGCTGTGGCAGGTTGGTAGTACAGCAGGATGTGCACTAAAATAAAAATCCAGTTAGGAGTGGTGTTATCCCAGTGCTGCCTGGGCACTGGCAATTAAACCTGGGTAAGAATAAGACACCTGGACTTTGGGACTCGTGGGATGAACATACTGCTTGCTGAGGGCTGTCCCTGCCCAGGAAAGCACTAAAACAGGTGTATAAATCCTACCTTGTTCAGTGGGATTTAAGCACCTGCTTAAACTTAAGTGCTTGTTTAGAGAGTTTCCTGAATGAAAGCCTGACAATTGTGCCCGAGAGTAACTTTTAAATTAGTTTTAATTTGCTCATCATAACCAGCTGTCATGAGTGTGTGTAAAAAAAGGGTTTGATTCTGGGAAGATGAAAGATTTCCCAGGCCCTTTGCTTTTATGTAAGCACCCTTGCTGGATGGCCAGCCTGCTGCTGAGCTGAAGCAGCCGTGCTTTTATTGTGTGTTGCTCTGTGGTCCCACTGGGGCTGCAGTGCCAGCCCAGCAAACTGCCCTGCCAGCAGCTGACACCACCCACCTGCACCTCACCAGCAGGGCCCCATCGGAGGCAATTGCAGGCTGCAACAGAGCAGGAGAAAGTCCATGCTGTGTTTAGTAAGAGAGTGCAAATGAAGGTTAGAGGAATGAGAGAGGGGGAGAGGAGATTTGTGTCCAAGTGGAAGAGTCAACTGAACCTCCCACTTGGAAACATAGCAGTCATTTTGTGCCACAGAAGTCAGAAAGTTTCACAGGCTTTTTCTTTTAGGATTTTCCCCCCACTCTATAATCCCTTCCTCGTTACAGTAGAGTTTGAGGATAAACTTGAAAATAAATGTATTGTTACATTTATACCAATCAGTCTCAAAGAAAAAACAAAATCTAGCAAACTCAAATTACTGCTTAATTCTGTGTGTGCACATGTGCTTGCATGCATCATCTACTTAAGACAAGTAGGACTGTGTCCATGTAGCTGAGAGTTATTTTATTTTTTCTTTAAATACATGGTTAATTATTCAATGGATGATACCACTGCTGTGTACTCAGAAAGACTAAATTTGCAATTAAAACATTTTAAAGGCTTTCTTTTGTAGAGTCCTTAGGTAATTAAGCTGAAGTGCCAGAACATTTTATATATAAATGTACTGGAGCAGTGGTAGCTGATGTAGTAGTTAAGGTCAGGTAGAAACCAACCTTGCATTTAGAGTCTTTTTTCCAGTATCTCAGTTGAAACCTCCCTAAATCTAAATTAATCTTCCAGAAATGTATGGGAAATTTGGTTTATGAGGGGAAAAAAAGGTCTTGCATTATTACCATAGTCTATCAGTCTTCCCTCAGCGTGACTCCATTCATTTTGCAATGGGTGGCTGTTCAGCATTGCCACAGCTGAATTTCAGAAGACTTTTGCTGAAACAAAGCATATCATGGGAACAGTCACGTTGGGTGCCCCACCAAGGCAGGAGCAGAAGCTCAGCCCTGCCTGGCTGCAGCCCAGGGCGCTGGGGGCAGGTGTAGGGGGAGCCTTTGTGTGGCCCTCAGCAAGGGACTTGGGGACAGCATAAAGCTCAAGGTGGCAGTGACAAAACTGGGGGCAAACTTGGCTTCACTTCTGTGTCCTGCTGCAGTGCTGCTGTGGCCAGTTCTGCTCCCCCAAACCCTGCTTGGGCTACAGCTTCCCTCTTTGCCTCCTGAAGCTGTTTCCTCCCTTGCAGTCTTGCTTCCTCTCCTCCTTGCCAAGTACACTGACTCCAGCCTGATCTGAAAGTTAATTTTAACAAATAACATCTTGGGCCAAGCCCAGTTAGCATCTGGAGATAGGACACGCTGCGGGAAGGGAGCAGGGTGGGGTGGAAGGGAGCATGAACGCTCAGCCTTGTAATACGTGTGAGAGCTGATGCTCTCTGAGCAATCGAGTGCTTATTATTATTTCTCTTGGATAGGTCACCTGGGAGTGGAGGAATTTTTCATTTTAAATTAAAAAGAAATCTTTTATAATGCTCATTTCTGAAAGAAAAAAAAACCCTACCTCATCATGGAAGCAATTAGATGGAGGACACATTGAAAGGAGTGATTAGTTGTTAATTTTTGAGCTGTTGGCCCTGGCAGAGGGGGTTTTTTGTCAAGGATTTCTTTTAAAGGTGTCTTTCATATGCCTATAGTCCAAGGTTACTTCTTATTCAATACCAATTACCATATGTCCATTACATGCTGGAGGTGGATGCAGTGGCCCCCATCAGAGCATGTGTCAAGTCAAAGTGCCAGCAGCTGTGTGAGCCACAGGATAATTGTTCCTATCTGTTTCTTCTCTTTTCCCAGTCCCAGTAAATGTTCTAGGGAGTTACTTCCCCTTTCCTTGATGCAACCTGAAAGTGCAGCCCTCCAGTTTGCATTTCAGGTTCCAAGTCAGCCGTGTCAAGATTTGAACAAGAACCAAGGAGGATAATGGGTCAGATGTAAGTAGGAAGTAAAACTACTGGTGAAATAGGCTTGCTTTCTTTCTGCCCATCAGATTACAAACCTTAGCCCCACCATCACTTAAAAAACCCTAATCTGTAACAGCAAGTCCTGCAGAACTGCTCTATTGTATCAGATGGAAACCAACTAACCAGACACTACAATACAAAAAAATACACACATTGTACCTCAGAAAAATATGGGGCTGAAAACACAGGAAAAATGCAGTCTTGTTAAAATGTGGACATGGTCCAGTAATAGAATGAGTAGGGAAACTTGAATAGATCAGAGTCAAAAAATGTTCTGCTTAATTCTTGAGGCTTTTTATTTGCCATTCAGCTTACATCAGTGTTAACATCTACTGAGAAATGCAGCCATTTACAATTTGCAGTTCAATGTGTTACTTTAATTAGTATGAAAATTAAAGGGCAACTATAGGCCAATGTGAATGATTATGGAAATACATGTGCATCACATGCTATGCTCTCATTTAATTAATCGTCTTGTAAACTATATCAAGCACTTTAAGTCAGTTGCTGAGTATAACAACTCTATTTTAAATAACCACTTAATACTTAACAGGATGTGGAGAAAACACTTGCACTCGACTGCTTCTCAAGTTTCAGCGTCTGAGATTTTTTTAAAGCTGACCCAAGTCAACCTAAAGAATGTTTAACACCCTGTGTCTGCACACAAGAAACTCTGTGATGAACAGACATTCAATTACATTTTTTAAAAAGTGAGAAATATTTTGCAAAATAGCGACTTTAGAAAACTAATTGGCAGCAGCAAACTTGAGAGTCAAAAGCCAAAAGCTAGAGGGGACCATTTACTACAGTAGCTCTAGTCAAGGAAAATGAAAATAAGGGTATCTTTGTGTCTCAGTCAAATTAGTTGATTAAGAAATAAAACATTTTAACATGCTTTAAATGCAGCATTAATTATTTATATGTAAAAAAATTAAAGCCAGGTTCCATGAATTACACTTTGTGTATGTGAATTGAATGTTACGGGAATACTAATCCTTTTACATTCATGCCTTACTTCATTAGGCAAAACTAAATATTAAGGGCTCTATTCATTCAAAAAATTCTTATGCATTCAAGTCACACCTTTTCTATGGCTTTTTTTTTCTTTAAGAGTATAATTTACAGCACTGATTTTTAATTATGCTTCAGAAAAAATTATGTACTTCTACAGGATGGGCTCTAGTAAATAGATATGTTTACAAAAGGCCGAGGATACAATGGTGGGTTTTGCTTGCCATCAGTGAAAAAGTTCAGAGTAAGTCATATTGTATGGGTCTCAAAGCTGGTGTAACATAGGAAATCAGATGCATTACTAGCAGGGAAGCTCTGAAATCTCTGAACCTTTTTTCCTATAGATTGGTTAGTAAACAATCTCCCGGCGCCCCCAACCCCCAATTTATTGTTTCCAGTGACTGGGCAGTGCTTTATTCAGGTGAATGAAGAAAATAAGGTGATTTACTCATGCAGATGTGTTCAGGGATGTATTTTTCCTATTTTCCATATGTCCGTTTTGGCAGTGGTGTGTCCCATGTTTGGCTCCCATGGGGGAGAGTCCATCCACTGAAGCTGCACTGATCTGTGGGATGTGGTTAAACACCCACTGGGACTGGAGCTGGGACCATCAAAGTCGGCTGTCTGCATTTTTTTGAATGCTGACCCATGAGTTAAGGAGCTTGTGCGTTAATTAATTGTTTTGCTAACACTCATGTGAAAAGAAAGAAGAATTGACCTCTGGTTTGTTTCAGCTTCTTTTCTTGGGTGCTTTGTTGTTGTTGTTTTTTACTGACTGAACAGAGGAACAGCTAGAACTGTGCGATGATGATCATGTTGAACTTTCAAAATAATTAGAAGATTCACTTAACATTAAAGTAATAAGTTTAAAGGAGAAGAGGGTTGTGGGGGGAAAGAGAGGAAAAGGGGAGGGGGAGGCGGGTTGGAAAGCAGGAAATTATGAAGAAAGGGTTGCCCAGAAGCTTGCAAATTATCAGCTGGCTGAATTTAAATAAACTTTTGGGAAAAAAAATATTGGGAAGTAGAACAAGGTGTCAGATGGTTGGGTAAGATTGATGTATTTAATAGTTTAGTTAATATGGATCAACATCTGCCTTTAGTTACATCTGCACAACCCCCTGACTTCAGCAGTGTTGTACTTTTGCAACCAAGTTTGGACTGATGTTTTTAAATAGGCCCCAGTGCAGAATATCTGCAGAAAGCCTGCAGTGCTCAGTGCTGGTGTAATCAGGCAGCTCTGGAGAGAAGGGGTAATACAATATGTTATTGTTTCTCATGTAATTTTTAAAATACATTGAGGAGTAATATATTTTTTATAATAGGGTGCTCCCTGTCTCTTTAAGCAACTGTCAGATGTAGGATGTCCTCGTGCCAGAATGCTACGGTCTGCTCCCTCTGTGCAATTGTTAATTAAATCCATCCCTTATTGTAAAGCCTGCCTAGTCTCTTACCCATTCTGCTTATCTGTGATACCAGATGATGCTCAGTAATTCATGGCCAACCTGCTCCCACCTTCAATAGGGCCTCCTGTGCACTGACCTTAACCAGCTTCACCTTTTCATTATTCCCAAGGAGAACAGAGCCCCGAAGGTAAGAGTTTTATCAACTTTTCCTGTTGACCAGATGACAGTTCAGCGATAAATAAATGGAGTGTGCTTGAGCTGGAGGCCTCCCACACACCATCACTCCCTGTCCTCTGGCTCCTGCTGCCTGCCTGGACACAGAGCTGTGCATGGAAAGGGGGGCTGTCCTCAAAGGGCACCGCAGGCTGCACTGCTGCTGACAGACAAAACACACCTTTGCCTTTCCAGGTAATGCAACTCTGCCACTCATCCTATCAGCTGAAAAGTTTCTGTGCTTGCTATTGGGCTATGCCATCTAAAAATCTCTTTTTCCCAGTGCTGAGGCTGATATACAGGAGCTGGTAGGAATATTTTCATAGCTGACAAGCTGTTTCCCATGAACAGTGTCAAAGATTTAAAAGCCACTTCTGCAAATAGGACTTTCTGGCAAATATAGTCTAAGCAAATCTCCTATTATTACCACATGACTAGAAATACTCCTAGAGTTCTCCTGAAAATGGGTACTGTACCAGCAGAAAGCAATATTCTGTTGGCCTGTACATTGCCTCAAGGGTATTTACTATGGTAATAAGATCAGTAATTCATCTCCTAAAATCACTGGGAGTACAAATGCTTATTTAAGTAGATGGTATCTTGATTACAACTGAGCTGGGAGAGTTCTTAAAGCTGCCTGTTTAGGCTACAGATCTTTTAAAGGCAAAGGGCTGGTAAGCACAAGAACATCGTGTTTCATAGCTACCTTACATTTTCAGCAATTCACAGTAGATGCACAGCACATCCCTTGACAAAACAGGCGTGTACAAATAAGTAAGGAAATTGTGCCTCTTGAGTGTCTTTTTTCTTTTTTCTTTCCATGAAGCTGTTGAGGAAAAGAGAGATAAATCTAAATGGTTGGTTAGAACAAAGGAAACAAAGAGCAAGCCATGCTCTACCAGCACATAGAGCCATTTGAACTCCATTGTCTTGGAAGATGCAGTACCAACATCAGTTAAGAGACAGCATTGACCCAGAAAAACATAAAGGGGAAATATCTGGAGGTAAAATGATTTGCTTCATCACAGAGTAGGCCAGTGTCAGAGAAGTGTCCTGTGTTCTTGAGAATCTACCGTCAGCTAGTTCAAACTCAGCACCCTTCTTCTCTGGAAATCCTGGAGGCAGAAGCTGCCAGTCTTGCTCAGCTGCTTTTGTTTGCTTGTTTACAAATCTGATCAAGAGAAACCATGGGTTTATGACAAAGGCAAAATAATGGAAGTTTGAAGATGCAGTTTCAAAACCCGAACCCTGTCACAGGAAGTGTTCACAGAAAGGATGATAAAATTTAGACATACAGAGATTCATCCAATTGGTTTATTTGAGGAAAACCATAGTTTGATTTCTAAGAATCCAAAAGCAGTGCCCATAGCCATGTGACAGTAAAGACTCAGGTGGTCCATAGTATTTCACATTGGTGATGTGGCATTGAAGGTGAATCACAGAAGAACAGAGCTAAAAGTTGTTAAAACAGATGTTTTCTAGTTTTCCAGGACGCCTGAGCTCTTAATGAGGACATGTGACTGAAATGGAAAGCATTAGCAGTTTCCCTGCCGAATGTTGTTCTGTACTTTAAATTCATCGACACCGCTCCTTCTTTGCAGAATTATTGAGTTGAGTATCACTGAGGTGTGTGCATATTTGATGAGAGAAATAGTTGTTTATGCTCTTTATATATTTCAGAAATTAAAGATTTTTAGCAGGCACGATTCTGCCTTATGAGCCAGAATTTTCACTCTAATTTTTTCTGCAGTTTTGAAACTGCATTCTAAATAACTTTCACCAGTTTGATCACTCCTGTCAGGCAGAGTCCAAACGCAAATGAAACTAATAATTATTGCTGAACTTCTCTAGATTCCACCAGAATGTATGGAATAGTCTTTCATTAGTTAACAGTGCTTAACACTTATGTAGCAATTTCCATCCTCGGTAACAAGCTTATTAATCAATGAAACACCTCTGAAAGGAGCATTGCTATGTATTTCTATTAGAGTGAAATTTAAAATGTATGGATGTGCTCTGAATTGTTGGTCAAACAGCCAAAGAAATCTTGGTTTCAAATTTGTAGGTTTGTGGTTTCTGTCCCCTGATTAGACCAGACTTCTTTGACACACAGACCCCTTTATGTATTTAATAGATCAAGCTCCACTGGGTTTAGAGCCACACATCAGCATGGCCATACTCTGACTTTGAAATGTGGCGATAACAGAAACATTTTCTATAATTGCTGCCTAGAGGACCTGAGATGGGGATGCAGCACACTGCTGCGATTTGCCCTTTGCAGCTTTGTTAAGAGTTGCAGGAGCTGGAATGTGTGTTTCCAGTGCACAGTAAAGAGGGTTGTGTTAAATGACCAATGCCTTTTTTCATGCTAATAGGTGTGACCCTGTTAGGCTAACAAAGAAGTCAATCCTGACACAGCGATGATAATTTTGTCTAGAGTGAAATCCATTGGATTCCCTCACCTCTCTTCAGTGCCTGCTCTTGTAACACACTTATGGTACTGCTGATCAGCTCTCCTTGCAACCAAGAAAGTGTCAGATGAGTGTGTTTTCTGCTTGCTACATCCTAGGAAAAAAAGTGTATTTCTATCCAATAGGCTTGTTTTGGGAAATGGGTTTTGCTCAATGTTACCAGCTCTGCAGAAGCCACCAGGCAAGTGCAGTGAAAAAGACTCCTGTAAAGGCTGGAACGAAAGATGAACCATTTCCGTTGGTGACTGGAGGCATATCAATAAAAATCAACTCCTGCATATATCAAGTAACTGATAGCAAGTTTGAAAGCTTTTTCACTTCCCTGTTAGTACCATCCAGCTGCAATAAAACACATGGATTTCTCTGCTACCCTTGCAGATACACCCCCCCTCCCCTATACTGTATGTAAGAGGAGCTTCAAGCGTTTTTTTTAAAAAGTACAGGGAATTTTTGATTTTAAATGTCTAAAGTGTAGCAGAAGGGGAATGTCTCATTGCTTTGCTCTGTTGGTAGGCAGCCTGTGAGACTGTCAGCAGCCAGGTTTAAATCAGGCTTAAATGCTCAGGGGTGGCAGCCCTGATGTGCCCTGTCAGCCAGGAGAGGAGCTTTTGGGATGTCTGAAGAGACACTACCTAAAATTTCACTCTGGCAAGTTAGCAAGCATCGTCCCTGTGCTGGGTACCTTGACAGAACAGAGCAGGGCTATGGGCCAAGCAGCTCAGGCTCCCACATACCTATGTGAGGCACAGGCTGCAGTCCCATTCTCACTGTCTCCTCAATAGGCAAGTGCTTGGTACTGCCCATGGTTTGGGGTTGAGGCTTGTAGCTGCTTCTGTCTCTCATGGATGCTGAGTCTGGCCCCTCAGGGCATCTGGTGTTCGCTCTTGTGCTGTTAACAGGAACCAATTGCTCCTGTGGAAAAGGACTCTGTTTTGAGGGTTTGTGCATCCAGGCATTGTGAAACATTCATATCTAAAAGCAATATATCAGTTTTATATGAGTTTGTGTGAGAAGTATTTTATGTTTTTTTATGACCAAATCTGTATCTGTTTCATTGCCTCATGCTCATGGAAGTCTTGTGTCAGCTACAAGGAGCCTACAAACCTAGGAGAAGTCAAGGGCCTACTAGAAACTCTTTCTGAGTTTAATTTTATATTTAGATGCTGTTCCTTCTCACAATAGAAGGAAATCCAGGTTCATGAGACTTCATGAAACCTTTGGAAAGGACCTAGAAAATACCAAGGTTGATCTGCTTTGTCCATGCACATGACTGTTTGGAAATTGATTCCAGCTACAAGGCTTGGATTTGGATCTGGGTCCAAATAGTCCTTAGTTCAAAGGCAAGACATTTATCCTACTGATGTCAATGTGATTTCTATCACTGGCTTAACTGCATGAGGGTCTATGCTGTGTTTAAAACCACAGATTTTTAGTTTGACCTATAGGTAACATAAAGATAGGTATTAACTGGGAAGTCTAAATTTCTGGAAGTCTCTCTCTCAGTAGTTCTTATTAAATTCACTACTCCAGCATAATGTAGCTTTCTGTTCTAATCATAGCACTGCTGTACTTGGGCATGGCACATCAAAGGGGTTACCTTGCTCTCGTAGCAGAATCCTCCTTACATTCGCTCACTCTAGGGACCCACACCAGATTTCCCCGGTTCTGCACACAGGCCAGATTTTCAGCTCCCTTTTAATCTTTGACAATTTGAATTTATATGGAAAACTTACAGGTGACAGTCTGGCTATGTTGAAACAAGCAGGATAGAAACCATGTCAGAACAGTCCCTGAAAGTCCTACGATGTGCTTAAAGCATTTCAAGAGAACCCTTGATCCAAAGTATCAAAGGGTTACAGTAAGATCAAGAAGAATTAAAACTGATGGTGTGCCAGAAATCACGTGCAGCACAAGGTCATTACTCACCCTCGTTAAAGTGGTCTCAGTACTGTGGCCTGATCTGAAGCTTAATTGAAAAGTTTCAAATCATGCATTATAACGAAGACAAGACAGCCACTGCCCATTCCACGACCCCTGCTAAAAAAGGCTGATCAGTAATAGGGCAGAAATCTAAGCAATTGCTTGAGGATAATCAAGGCCTAATGAGGTATCCCCTTCAGTCTTTCAAAGGTGGAGGCATCTCTTCCTGGCACTGGAGAGAATGCAGGGCTGATGTGAACAGGTTCCTGCATCCAGGGAACAAGCCATCTGGCCAAAGTAGCCACCATCCTTGGCAGTGGAGGGAATATCAAGGGTGGCACAGTAGCTGTGGTGTGGGTTTGCAGCTGTACAAAAGTTTAGTGCTGTGGCTAGGCAAGCCTCTTCTCAGTTGCCAACTTTTGCAATCATTTTCTGTTACCCCACACCTTGGCCCAAAGTGATCAAAAGGGGCCCATCAGGTCTGAATTATTAGTTGTTTTAGGAACCAAGAGAGTGGCAATAGGAGATATGAGACTGCTGATGTTATCAATTTTCCCTAAAAATTCACAAACCCCCCAAAATTCGTTGATGTTCAACTTAAGTGTGATAACAAACTGCAAGTCACAATTACCCAAAGAAATCAAGTATCTCCTTGTCATCTTCCTCTTTTTTTTTTTTTTTTTTAATTCTATTATCTGTTCTAGCAGAGGTCAGGGCCCATATCCACATGATTATCTCCACATCCAGATGCCAAGTTGTGAAAGCTACTCTTCCTGGGCTACTGCTTGGGCAGCTGTATTAAAGGGTTTGCATACACCTCTGCCCAATGAGCAGTTACAATGGTGGATCATTGAAAGGTGGAATCACCTTTCAGTCTGCAGAAGCCAAATGTTTTTTCAACTTTTTAAAACAGCCATTTTAACCAGTTTTAACCCATATCTGTAGGATGTACTTTTGTCAGGAGAGGGTGTCTCTCCAGATTAATCTCTCTTTGCTAAGCATGTTTGCTTGCTGTTTCTAATCTCTCCTATTTTGATAAGATCTCCCTCCTGTCTTGAAATACACTAGCCATGGAAAGCTAGACTGGATAAAAACACTGTACAGGGGTTTGGATTCAGTGACAGAGGACAGCCTTCAGTGATGGACTTACTTAAAAGCATCATACTCAATGACAACTTATAAAAATTGTTTAGCGTCATAGGACATTTTTTTTGGCCTTCAAGTTCCTCCCTAATTTTAAGTGTCTTTAAAATCAAAGTACCTACTTTCTTTGCTATGAATCCTACTTTAATTTTCTTTTGTTTTTTAATGTAATTTCCTTCAACTTTAAACATGCAGCATGAAAATAATGGTAACATAAAGGAAAAGTTATATTAAAATAATTAAACCCGATTTGTGCAGCTCTTTGCCTAGCTCTCTTGAAGACCATGAGAGGTGCAACTGGCTTCATTGGGACACCCTCAGACTTAGCATTAAACCATGTGTTTTGCTGATGTAAGATCTTTAATATATGACATATGGCATCAGCTCTACAAAATATTACTTGTTGGCTGACAGCCCTGCTTCTGTCTGTTGCTCCCAAATTAATATTGCAAGTCTGTGTGTGTAAAAAGGTTGTCATCACCAGTGCCCATGGTCACTGCAAGCTGCACCCACCAGCCTAAGGACTCTGCATCTGTGCTTTCCTCAAGAGATGTTTGTGAGTTAAGTTGCTGGTGCTGCCCATGGAAGCAGTGACTGAGCAGGCCTGCCTGGGGAGGAGCTGGGGCCACATTTTTTCCAGATCTCCAGGCCCAGCAGTACCTCCAGCAGTGGAGGACAGGGCACTGCAAGGACTGGAACCAACAGTGGGACCAGCAGTGAGAAATGGGCTGCATGTACCAGGCTGAAGGTACAGTGTCAAGAGGCATTTTTTGATATATTGTTTCTTGTTAACAGCTGTTGACTGATTTAGCCATTTACAGGATTTTTTTTTCACTCATTTCACTTGTATATGAACAAGGACAAAATACAGATGGAGGTATCAGGTACCTGCCTACTCTTCTCAGGAATCTGTAAACCTTAGCTAGGTCTGATCATTTTGAATCCAGGGTTGCATTTTCCTCATCTGTTCCTGGCAATATAATTGCCTGCTCTTTCTGTAGGTCATTGCACCATTCAGACAACTCACCAGGTCTCATCTTGCAATACCTTAGGTTAGGGATAGTTGAGCCTTAATTTGTCTATTCTACAGATATTCTGCATGTGTGCATGCAGTGTGTGTGATGGGCCATAGACCATGGACTGGCCACTGCTGATTTGGCTATGAAGGATAAGAAAACCTTCCAAAGAACTTGCTGTTGAGGAGGAGCATGAAAGAGAACCTTGTGACCAATATGCAAACCATTATGTTTGCTGAGTTTTAAGTAATGGGGGGAAGAAACTTCTGATTTTTTTTTTTAACTGTAGATGTTGGAATCCATGTAGCAAAAAATAGGGCATTTGAGTTATCAATAGCTGATGAAAATATGAGAAGAATAATTATTGTATAGTCCTATTAATAAAATAGTAATATGGCTCAGGAGGGAAAACAGAAAGTTGCCAAAGGGTACAGTGAGTTACTTCAGGGGAAAATAGCTTCTATTATATGAATCAAAATATCAGCTTGTGTGCTTAGCAGAGAGCTCTGGACACTTATGGAAACTCAAAACAATTCCATATATTGCAGTCCAGGATGGAATTAAAGTGTTGTAAAGCTTCCCTGGAAGCCAATATTTATCTATTATATAAGCATATTTAGATTTCATTTTGAAATGGTTGTTAAAGGCTATCCTTTGGCTGCACTCTTTCCTTCTTTCTAATTTTTTTTTAGTAGTTGAACCCTGAGATTTTTATGCTAAAAAGAATGTACTTTCAGAACCAGAAATATCTGAATGACCAGTTACAGCATGTACTAACCCTGAGAGATATCCATTGAATCTGCTCCCCTCCTCCAATTTATTTGCTGTTTTTACAATCATGCCTTGCATTAATGTTCTACACTTAGCTAAACTGTGTGTGTTATGTTTTAGATGTATTTTTGTTTTGTCTAAAAAATTTCTGAGTTGGCATTAAGTATTCAAGATGTAACCTCTGTAGCAGGAAAGTGGTTATCAGATTCATATAAAATAACTGGGCAATAGAAATATCTCTGAGCAGAAAGCATTTTTTTCCCCCTTAGAATTAACTTAGAGGGAATTTAATGCCTGTGAAAGGTGCTGGATTGCAACATCAGAGAACTGAAGCTGCTATTTAACCACAGAGCGGTTACAGGATGGGAGATGGCTTTGCAAGATTCCCCATGAGGGTTGACAAAATACTTGTCTCAGGTCTGGTGCCTTTCATCTAGCTGGAACAACCAGGCTTTCATATGTTGGTAACAGTTGCTTTCAGGTTGTTAGCTTCCACTTAGGTGATGGAGAGAGCCCTTGAGTAAAAAGGGAGGGGATTTTGCTTTTGTTGTAGCTGGCTAACATTTACAAAACTAATAAACCTAAAAGACTGGATTTACTACAGCTGAGTTGGCACATCACTGTAAGGAACTGTTGCAGGTGAAAAATTCAAAGCAGCAGGTACATCCATGCTGTCCCTGCCATGTGCCACAGAGGCAGGTAGAACTGGAAGGGAAGGAAAAGGCAGACTCTGGGACCTACACCCCGATACACACCAGCCCCTGGGCATGGTGCCACGGTGCCTGGACCACTTCAGAGGGACTCTCACACCCAAGTTTGTGTCTTTTGCATTCCTTTGCCACCTGTTTATCAGAGGAAAGATGAGAATGGCAGGCCCTAAGCTGGAGCTATGCCAGGTTCAGGGTCCAGTTCTCATCTTTTCCTGTTTTTTCCCTCAGCATTTCCAGAACAGTTATCTCTGAAGGCCAAGTATGCTGTCCATGCTTTGGGTTGTAGGACTCAGTAGTCAGGTTACTATTACCCAGGTTCATGTGTGCTAACTGCTAGTCTTGCCAGCTGCAGAAGACACTGAAGACTATTTCTCATGGTACAGGATATGCTTCAATTTATGTTTTCTACTTAGTTAAATTAATATGATAGGTGTTGGTTTTTACTGACTCCACAAGGTGGTGGCCTCAGGGTAGTTCTAATTTCACACAAAGGGAGAGGCTTTCACAGTACTGTCTGCCTCCCCTGAGCTCATCAGGAGATCAAATCACCCTTTTGATGTGTTCCATGGGCCTGGTGCCACATGGCACATGCAGCAGGCTCTGCTGCTCTCACAGCAAGGCCAGCTGAGGTACATCCATGGCTGGATGGACTAGTGGACTTGTCACTGTATCACAAAGTCAAATTATTAGGAACCAGTTAGAAGTTTTTTCCCTGGGAAGCCACATTCTTCTGCTAGTTGTGGTATGTTGGACAGAGGCTGCATTCCCTCACACTGGAATTTCCTGTATTAGCACTGCACAGGAGTGGGTTTGTTTTGTAGTCCTTGAGATTTCTGAGCTTCATGGGTTTCACAGCCTTTATGCACCACAAAACAAAGATCTGGTTTCTACTGAGGCACTGCAGAAAGGATGAGCATCTGCTGACTTGTTGATCTTCTGAAAACTGGGGCTCTCCAAGATCATAGGTGAACCAGTCTGGGATCATTTCACTGAAGACTGAGGTATTAGTGACACAGCTCACATGTAGCTCACATATGCTTTTTGCACTAACTTTTAGAGCTAAAAGAAAGATTTCCTTTTTTTCTTTTTTTGTCAATTTAGACCCTAGTGTACTGCTGAGGGAGCTCATGTTGCTTCTGTTTTTGCAGGGATATGGTGGTTACAATCTGTAAAACACTAAACTTGAAGCAGGCATCCTGCTTCAACATCTCCCACCCTAAACAAGCTTGTCATCTTCTGGGCTTGTGGACTCAGGACCATAAAGACAATGTTATAGGTTCACTTTGTGATGAGAGCTTTTTAGAGAGGCCTGTAGAATCTCTCTTTTCTCTAACTCATGTGACTCCAGCCCAGCTGTGCAATTCCCCCTTCTTTATTAATCAAAATTGCATGCCATATATACAGCCCCCAAATTTACAGCTTTATTGAAATGGAGACAGGTTATATAAGACTTTATGCATTAAAATGTGTAGTAAGTTACATTATATTGAGTTTTGTGGAAGAGTGGAAAATGTCTGTTTGGTTTTGGAAATACTTTATAGAGTTATTTACATGCCAAGTTTTTCATTGTTCTACTAATGTCTTCCTGGTCTGCAAGGTTTTAAAAGATATAACTAAGAAATTTTGCACTGTAGTGTTGTCAGGTCTCAGACTTTCACAGGAAATAAAGTGGCAGATGTGATTCTGTGGAACAGATTTCCCAATATTGCCCCAACTCTCCACCCTTCTCCTTTATGCACTTCCCCACCTTAAACTGCTCTTACTGAGTCAGTTTGCCAGGGATTCTGAGTAACTGGTGAAGTGGACTGAAATGCTCAATTTTTCCAGTGTTTCCATTTTATGACTAATCTACATTATTAGTTTGGTATTTTTTCAACCTAAGGATACTTTCTACCTTAATTGTATGCTAATTAACTTTTTTGTCTTGTGGAGGATTAATATTATGCAAACTGTAGGCCTACCTCAGCCATCTCTTTCCTATACCTGCAGCCCAGAAAACCAATTGTTTTTTGTCCCCAGTTTTTTTGACTCTGGCTTCCCAGCAGGCCAACAGGAATTTTCAGAATTGTCACAGAGCTCCACAAACAACCAGTCAAACTTCCCCCACCCAAACCTTCTCAACAGTGCCTTTCTTTTATATCCTTACATTCTTTTTCATTGAATTTGCCTTGGTAATCAATATGTCCCAAACCTGTGGAGTGTCTTGGTGGGAAATTTCATCAGCATCCCCCTAAAGGAACATTGCTCTGCTCTTATGTCCCTGCTGCAGATGCCTGTGAAAGAGGATGCCAGAGCACTGACTGATCTCATCTCTCCCAAGAACTAATTTAATTTGCAAAGTGTTGTGGTTTTTCTTTCTAAAGTGTGTGAACTTTTCTTACTCTGTGTTCTTGAAACATGAGTCAACGCTCTGTTTTCATCTGTGTGGCCTCAGTACGTATCCTGCCTTTGCATAAAATCCTTCAAAGCTGTGTGGCAAAGATGATATGAAAAGAAATAGCTGTTCAAGCAATGAAATTAAATTTTCTATGGGTCCCACTGCCCGGAGTTTGCAGTGGTCCTTACCAGTGACACCCTTATCAGAGCTAATGGCCAAGCCACCACATTTGGGTGGCTGTGTCTAGAAGCTCTGTCTTGACCACTGAAAACTAACTGAAGGTAAAGCAGAGCAGTGGGAAACAGCTGAGCTGTGCTGCACTCTTCACTGCAGGTACAGAGCAAGCCATGGCCTGTGTGCTCAGGCAGGGGGCTGCTGAGATCCTGCTATGTAAAAGCAAACAGAACCATGGTAGTTTATAATTTTCATTGAATTCTTAGTTTTTTTCCTATTCAAAGTTCATTCTTATTATTTGTGTTTGAAACCATCTGGCCTTTAAATCAAGAGTTAATACTGCTCTGTGCATTATCCTGGCCAACCTGGGGTTTGAATTTCTTGTTTAAAATTCCCCTTGTTTTATAATTTCAGCTGAATAGGTTTAATGACCTCTTGTTTTGAGCTGGGGTGCTGTACAGTAGGCTGCACATCACTGAGAAGCTTCAGTCTAGAGGTAGCTGCACTTCAGTGCTAAGGGAAGTAATAACTGGATGGATGGAAAGCATCTGGGATTGATGTGGTTTAAAGGTGCTGTTCATGCAAGCTATTATCAAAGAGGGAGTTAGGGATGAGATTCATTCTTAAAATGCAGGTGCTCTCATGCTTTCTCTGACAGATGTGTTCCAACAGTGTTTTGAATTCTGTTTAAATTTTGAAAGAGCTAAACCTTCAGGCTCTTCTCTTCCTTTCTCAAATTCATTTCCCTGTTTAGATGAAAAAGAAACATTTTGCAACTTACTTTAAACTTTCTTCAAAAGAACTGCTGGAAAAGGAACATTTCATGTGAAGCACATAAGCTATAAATGAGTGTTAAGCACAGCAGAAGTGATTTTAAATGTGCTAATGGACAGACATTACACTGTAGGAATTTACCTAAGAGAAAACCTGAGATGTGGAGGGCCTGCCAGGGGAGGATAAAACCCCAGTAAATGAGCCAAATGATAGAAAAGTATTACCAGAGTAAAGAATTGTACATGCGAAATAAATACTGAAATGGGGAAATAGTGGCAGCAAAGATACTGAAAGATGGAGAACATTTTGGTTAAGTGATGCAGGACTGTGTACACACAGCCCATATTGAAAATGCAAGCTCTTAGGAGGTGAGATCTCTCTCTCTCTTTTGCTCTCTCACTGCCTCATTTTGATATTTTTTCCCCTGCTCATGATGGTAACATAGCAGAGTTTACAGCATTAATGGGCAAAGCTCCTTCCATGTACCACAGACTTTGTCATACTGCTCTGTCACATATTTTCAGGTGTGTACTTACCTCAAAATTACCAACAAACTCTTTTCCTCAGATAATTTTTGATTAATTTTGTAGATCTCTTGGCTGTTGGTTGATTTTTCTGGCTGTGTGAAAGTAGCAAAGCAAGTGGGTTGAGGTTTGCATGATTTGTGAATATGAAGGGGAAAAAAAGGGAACAGTCTAAGAAAAAGAAAATACCCCAAAGGAAAGAAATAATGGGCAATATATTTCCTTTTGAACTTTTTCAAATCAGCCTCTGGAAAAGGTGTCATAAAGCCCCGAGAAATGAGTAACAGCACAGGGACAAAGAAAACTCTGTTACAGATGTCCCTGCAAGTCTATGAGCAAATTGTTTTTTTCTAAATAACTCCAGAACATTACATGGCCTTAACAAGTTTCCCAGGACAGGAACTCCTAGTTTATTACTTGCTCACATTGTCATCAGAAATTAATTTTGTCCCTGAAAGACAAATTGGCTGGTAGCTTATGAAGTTAAATGGAAAGAACAAGTGAGCATCTGTTTCTTCTGCATTTTGTCTCCTTGGTGTCTTACATATAAATGAATCAGAGTGTTCAAACTTAAATTAAGATCTTTGGCTAGATAAACAGTTAAAACTGGTTCCCATAGCTACCTCTCACACATAGCTGTGATTGCATTATAATCCCCTAGTAATCAGGTCTAAATGAAAGAAAGATGATAAGGGTGCTATTTTCAGTTTTCAGTACTGATTTTTATTAGCTCTCAATCAGATCAGGACTGCTTTGCCTTTCATCACATTGTGGCAGTGTTTGTAGAATCATTAGAGTAATAAAGTGTAAATCTTACCAAGGTGCATTTTTCTTGAGGTGTTTTATATAGCAAAAACTCTGAAGATTACATTGGCAGGTACAGGAAAGATTTGTTTCTGCAGCTAAAGTGAGGATATAATGTATGCTATATTCATTTATTCTTTACCCAAGCGAATATCTAATGAATTACCTTGCCGAGGTAAAACAAAACATAAAAATATCCAAAGAATCAGCCTGTCTGAACATGGTCCTAATATACTGTATATTGCCAGTACTGAGTTTAGTAGTTTTTTTTAATTTGCCTTATTATCTTGTATCATATCTCTCCCTGTGCATTACCATCCACAAATGAATTACAGGCAGAACCACAAGCACTGCTATTACCAGCCTGCTGTTTTTAGTAAACTAGTGCAGCCCAATAAAACATCATGTTGCAGCCATATATAAGTATTTATTGTAGACTAAATTTCAGCTAAACAAAAGCACACAGGGAGGCCTGATCCTGCTTCCAGGAGAGGCAGTGGCACAGCTCGAGTTTGGCTCATGCATCGTCTACCTGCACCCTTGATTTGCAGTATCCATTGAGGTAAATTTTACTTAATGACTACTTTTAAATTGTTCCTGACTGCCAAATTTAGAAAAGACTTCATATAACCTCCAGAGGAGTTCCTGGGTGTTTCTGCAGGCAGAGCTATCCTTTAGCACAGAAATTGCTTTGTGTGGTGTTGTAGGATTGTTCACAGAGTATGCAGGTGTGCCCCACATTTGCAATTAACTCCCAGTTTAATACTGGACTGATTTTACTTT
This sequence comes from Oenanthe melanoleuca, assembly GCF_029582105.1. Taxonomy (NCBI): domain Eukaryota; kingdom Metazoa; phylum Chordata; class Aves; order Passeriformes; family Muscicapidae; genus Oenanthe; species Oenanthe melanoleuca. The sequence goes on along the minus strand of NC_079342.1, from coordinate 12,821,354 downwards.
CCCACAGACTTTTTTTTTTTTTTTTTTTTTTTTTTTTAAATAGCTGGTAAATGTTACTGTAGCATAGCTATTAAAATGTCTTCCTATTTTAAATATTTGAATTTTATGTATTCTGTATTTAAATGAGTAGTAAACTGTCTCAGTACTACAGTGTTAATTACAGTCATGCACACAACCGCAGGAGTAGCAGGTAGCAACAGCAATTAGTCAGAAAGTTGAAAAAGGATACAAAAACAACTTTCTGGTTTTCTGATTGATTTTAATGTACCTGATGTAGGATCAATGCCTGATATTGACCTTAACATGTTTTACTTATTTTTCTATAAAAGGTGGATCTGTTCAGCCATCAAATAATGGTGTCTGTGTAGTTAGCAAACTCTAATGCAGCCTCTAATGTTAGGACATGGAATACTTCAGGAAAGGGACCATTTAAGGTACACAAATTTATACCTGAGACTATTAGGTACTGACATTCACATCAGGAAAAAAAGATAATAAATCTGTTCATATGATGATAAGGAAAGGAAAGGAAAGGAAAGGAAAGGAAAGGAAAGGAAAGGAAAGGAAAGGAAAGGAAAGGAAAGGAAAGGAAAGGAAAGGAAAGGAAAGGAAAGGAAAGGAAAGGAAAGGAAAGGAAAGGAAAGGAAAGGAAAGGAAAGGAAAGGAAAGGAAAGGAAAGGAAAGGAAAGGAAAGGAAAGGAAAGGAAAGGAAAGGAAAGGAAAGGAAAGGAAAGGAAAGGAAAGGAAAGGAAAGGAAAGGAAACTTATGTTTCAAATTTTAACCTATTAAGACTTATAAGATGCAGAGAGGTTCTCAGTCAAAAATGATTAATTTCCTACTAATATTTTAAACTACAAAAAGCTCAAATTCCAGTGCTCTTTCATGGAAAATAGGCAAAGACAGCATTTTGGTCAGGAAGATTTTGTGTGTGTTTGTATGTTGACACACAAATGTAATATGTCTGGAAGATGTTGCTATGGCTAATGACACAAAAGAGAGTAAATTGCAGAGCCTGATTATCAACAGATAACAAGACATTCTGTATATAAATAAATGCTCAGCATCAAAACCCATTATTGGATTAGCTATATAATCATGTTTTAGGCTGTAAGTCTGTGCTGACAAATGAACACTTTTCATTTGGCTCAAGGTCCTCATCAGCAACGGAACTAATTTTACATTCTCACCCATTAAGTGAATAAGATGTGGAAAAAGCTGTCTGCTTTTTGAAGTGTAAATTTGCTGCTACAGGCTGTGCAGACCAAAGCTCTTTTGAAGCAGTGAAATGAGATCATCTCTAGGGACATGTGAACCTGACAAAGTTTAGGTCATTTCTGTGGAAGGTATGGCGGGCGGGGGGGGGAGCCATTTGGATGTGGTTTCAGTAGTGACTTATATGGGGCAATTTGGAAGATGCTAAACTTTACAAGCTCTTTGTTCAAATTTGTGAGAGGACTTGAACTAGAAGCACAGATGCAAACTTTCAGCCCTCAGAAAGAAACCTCCATAAACATCGGAACTGGGTAGTTGGCCAGCACAATTTGTGAGTGCTGAGCCTCTCCTGCAAGTCGCTTTTATGGCTTGGATGCTTCCCATGCATTCCCCTACATACAGCCACACAAATACAAGTGGAGATCCAGGACATAAAGTGGACCATTTTCTTTAAAAGGCACTAGGGATGAAGGAACTAGATCATCACATCTCACCTTCCACCCTGGAAAGTACCCCAGGAGAGAGGAAGATCACAGATCTGTCTCCCATTTGTCTGACAGCCCCTTAAATTGCAGCATGGCACCAGCTTTGCCCTCTGGAAGCCCCTGGGCAGGGGCTGTGCCTGTGAAAGAGAGGCATGGTGGGCAATGAGGACAGAATGGGAAGGGGGAGGACTCCTCAGAGAGCTCAGTCAGGATCCCTGTGGTCAGCAATTGGGGCAGGATTGCAGTAAGCTCCAGGGTCAGTGCTGTGATGCGCCACTATTCAAGCATGGGTGATGAAGCTTAGAAGTAAAGTCTCATGAAAATCATTTAACTTTTTAGATTTCCAGACATACAAAGCAGTGTTTAACCACTGTTTAAGATCATGACAAAAATATCCCCAGGCTGTGCTGTGTGCCTAACCACAATGCTTTTCATTTGCAAACCAACAAAAAATTCAGATAGGTTTGATTGTTCATTTTTTAATCTGATTCCACCCTCTTTACACTGTGGGATATGCCTGCATGGCTTAGGCTCTTGGTCTTCCTTGGAAATTGTGAAGTTGTTTCATACACCACTTCCTGATTTCTCATAGCCCACCAGTGATCCATGGACTACATGCTAAGAAACAGTGAAAATCCTGTACTCACAGTGCTGTGTGGGTATAATGAAACTAAAGGAAATTACAGAAAGCCCGGGCTGGCATAATTGCATGCAAAAATAATCCTAGCCCATGATAAGCCCCTGTGTGAAATGGGCTAGGTAAATCTTAATTCAAGCACCTTGAGCATATAGTTTTGAAATTGTTTTTCTAAGAGTAATGGCTATCAAAGAGTAAAGATGTTTGTTGGGCATTTGTATAAAGAGACAACTTTTTAAAAAATATCCTCTAGGCATACAATTGCACTGCTTTCACCCTTGGTGTTTTTTGGCCAGATGTACTGATATTGTGGAGGAACATCTGACCAGCAGAACTGAACAGAAGCTTAGGTGGGTGACCTCTGTGGAATCTTCACCTAGAAAATAAACCGAAATAAAGGCAGCTGAAAGCAAGGTTTCCACTTCCTCCCCTGAGCTCAGCTTTCTAGCTTTGCAGTTGATGGTGCTGTGCCCAGCACCAGCTTCATTGTCTACTTGCCTGGACACATGGACAGGAGTTTTGGCCCTTGGAGCTGCCCCTCTGCAGTCAGCATCAATTATACAAGACCTCCCCCTCCCTTTCCTTATCAAAATAAAGCTATAAATACTTCTCTGCCTCTCTGGCATGTTATGAGAGTTAATGAGTTGACGTCTGCAAAAGACTTTCAAAGTATAAAATGGTGTGGAACTTGTGAGCACTGTGTTGTGGAGGTCTCCCTTTCCCCAGCTTAAGGCAGAATGAGTTAAAGTTAGCCAAAGGGGATAAGAGAAACAAGAGAGACTTTATGAGTCTACCAGGGAAAAAGGAAATACTGGAGAGAAAATAGACCCATTAGCAAATGAGGAAGGAGATTAAGTTAATTATGATTTTAAAATGGATGAGCATCAGAGCTGCTTTTTTTTAAAAGGAAAAAAATCAGTCCTGAAGAAAAATAAGGACTGACAATTAGGAAGAAGTTGAAGCCTTGTGAAAACAGGGGTTTGATTAAAAAGTGAGGGGGAAAGAACTTGTAAAACACGAATATGTGTAAATGAACAATTCTAGATGAAGCTCATCTAAAGAACAATGAGAAGCTAATGGATTTTTCCAAATATTTACCCATGGCAAATATGAGGAAAAAGTCATATCAGGAAAAAGAAAAGCAACAGCAGCCTCAAAAAAAAGCTAATGATGTTTGGAAAAAGGATGCCAGTGATTATCTGCCAGTAAGTACTCATCTGTACTCAAAGCAAGAAGCACAACAGGAGTGAGCAGGCAAGCAACATGTCTGTTGGGTTACAAAGCCAAGCATCACAATTTTTGGGTTATGAAGCCATGCTACACAAATGAGGTACCATTATAGAGTTTCAATATACACCAATGAGAAACCCAATACCTGCTGGTCAGATCCAGAATTGCTGCTCTGCCTCTTTACACCAGCAGATCTGTTTGCAACATCTGAACTTGAGTAAATCATTTGACAGAAATACCTTGCAAACTTGTGTTTGAGAAAATAAATCCAAATTGGCTTTGATAGGAAGGATGTCATTTGGGCTGAGAATGGCAGTATGAGGCCACATAGAAAGTGATCTGAAGACAAAAATTAAAATAGAGTCTGGTTGTAAATATGTTATGATTATTTCAGCATAAAGAATGATTAAGACATAATTATAAAAAGAAAAACAAGTTACTGTGTGAGCAGCAGAACTAGGACACCCTGGTTCCTGATGTATTTAGACACTGGTTAGATTCCCAGGTGGCTGATAGGTTTCCTCTGTGACAGCCCCTCTGAGGCAGGCGTGGGCTGGCACCTCAATGGGAGCATTGATAGGGGTGCACTTCATGATATCTGGATAGTCCTGTGTGTTTGAGCCCTGCATAGCCTCCAAATGCAGCTGGGATCAAATGGCAAAGCTTTCCAAAAGTTCTGAAGAGGGAATTCAGAGACAGTGATCTCATTTGCCACAACCATTTACTGGGAATTCAGACTTTAAAATCTTGAAAGGGAGCAAATTCTGACTGAAAACTGGGATGTCACAAATGAACAAAATGCTCTGAATTTTGAGACCCTGCCCCTCCTCTTTCTCATTTCTAAAACTCTGTGCCTATATAGATGTAGAACATAGAGACAATAGCTGTAGTGATCTTATTTTCATACCTACTTCTCAGCTATTACTTTAGAAGCTTCCCATCCTCCCCTGCCAAAAGGACAAAACATTTTTCCAAGGTGCTATTTGTTCACTTTTAGTGTAAATGATTAAGGAAAAAGGAGTTTCTGTACTGATTATTTTAAAGCCAGTCTCTGACTGTTGAACATGTACACCCAGCTATGATCAATAAAATTGCTCCTTGCAGAGAATGATGCTTACAGAACTTCAGACAGGTTAAATTTGCCTGTTCTAGGGAGGGGATCAAAGCTCACTTACAGTTTATGATATTCAACCTTCAATATAAAGCTAGGTCTGCAGAACCTCCTGAACATCATGTCTGTGTCTCTGTTGCTGCACTAGGAACTGAAGTGAGAACAAGGGCACTATTTCTTGTCTGTTATTAAAAAGCATCACTGAGTTGAATGGGGCATCCAATAGATTTTCATATGATGACAGAAGAATGCAACTCTTTAAGAATAATGTTATGGTGATTCCTTTTCATGTCCAATTACTATTTTCTACTTGTGAATAGCAGAATTTTTAAAAGCTTCTAGCCTTGTTATATTTCACATTTAATAAAAAAAATGTGTCCTACATGGTTTCACACCAGTAGAGAGGTCAAAACACACATGGAATGAGAAGAAATCCCCTAAACAGCAGGAAATGTGTAAGTAACACCTCAAATATGGTTTTGAGAAAAGTGACTTAGCAGTTTTCATAGCTGTAAAGCTGGCTCACAGATGCATGGAAATCTATGCAGAAATGTACTTCCCTGTCTATTATCAGGATTACAGAGCTCAAAATGGAAAGTGTAAAAGGAATGGTATGAAACCAGAGCCAGCATATGTTCTGTAAGAGCAGCAAGGCTCAGAAAGCCCAGCTGCCACTTGTAACCAGTCTTCTTCCCATGGCTCCCACATGAAGTTACATTTGGACTGGAACCTCTATAGTGGGGAGGATTAGGCTGCCTAGAGACTTTTTCTCCTCCACCCCTTCCACCTGCTCCTCATCCTCCTCTCCTTCAGGTCACATATCTGGGGAGCACCCATGGCCCTGCTCTGCTGTGGGTGATGTTGAGCATGAGGCAGTGGATTGACACATCCTCATTCCTTCTGTGTTCCTTAAGGTCTTGGGTCCCCCCTTCTCATGCTTTCCCTTGCAGATCTTCTTATTTCTTAATTGTGCAACATGGTATATTGTGCATTTGCTGGGAGCCTAAAAAAGCAAGAGAGATTTTATCATTTGGGCTCTAGATATCCAATGCCCATTATGGGCCGACTAAATTTAGTAGAGTGGCAATTCACCAGACTACTAAATTTAGTTAGGCCATCCGGTCATATCATTTTACTTAGCTTAATATTGGATATCATAAGATAGGGCCTATCAAACAGTATGGCTCCAGCTTCCCCAGCTGCAGATTATATTATCACTATAGCTTTTCAAAACACTCAGGCTAAGTTTTTTTAAGTCTTAACATTTTTTAGTTTGTATATTTTGTTGCAAGTTTATAAATATGGTCAAAATTAGTTTGGTTTTCACAGTAAAGATCACTGTTAAAAAAAAAAAAAAAGATACTGCTATTTTCATTTTAAGCAAAACCTTTGTCTTTCCTTGTTTAACTTCAGTTAGAATAGTAGGAATTTTATCATCAAAGCTAGGTGGACAAGATGGAGTCCCATTTGGAGAGAAATTTTGCATGATGATTTTCATTGCCTTCATGCATTTCTCAATGCTATCAAATTCCTTTTCTATTCCAGATAGGAAAGAAAAAAAGCTGTATGAGAATCCAGACAACCTGGCCTTTGACAGCAAGGAGTACTCAGTGCTGAAAATTCAAACTTGTCTCATGTAGAGTAAATGGGAAAGGGATCTTGGTAGATCCCATGCACAACAGCTGGAGTTATGGCAATGGGATCAAAGACAACTGACAGAATGGCACTTACAAGCTCATCAGCCCTGCTATAATTCTTATGTGTAATATGGCAAGAAAATTGCAGTAGCAATATTCTGGGAGTCTGTGCACTTAATATATGGAAAGAAAATTGCAGTTGCAATATTCTGGGAGTCTGTGGTCTTAATCTTTTGTGGGAGGCCTTGAAAGGGAGCCAGTGTCTCTCCATCCCGAGTCAGTCATTTCCTATCCAAGTAAACTGGACTGAGATCATCTAGATTCTGGTCTTCGTTTCTAATGAGCTTTCACAGTAAAACAGGAAATAATAATCTTGAAAGGGGAAAAAATGGTCAAAAATCACTCAGAGAACATTTAAAGGTTTGTTCTGAACAAGCAGGGCTAAGAAAAAGGCCTGAGAAAAGTGTGTCCTGGGATCACTCACAGTTAAAGCACTGATTAATTAAGCAGAGGGTCATTCTTCAGAGAGACTCAAGGGCAGTTTTGGCCCTGCGGCTGTAATTTGGACACTTCTGGAGTTCTAGATACACTGAGCTATTCTGTGCAGGGCCTGTGAATATGTGCATTCTTCTGGCTGAACAATGGCATCTTTATTCAAATGGGAGCCACTAAGTAAGTGGCTGTCTCCTAATATGGGTGGTATTTCTTCCTGCTCTGCCTCAATCTCTGCTGCTTTCCCGTGGCCTTATCAGTGCTTTGTAGCACAACGTACAAAATGAAATCTATTCATAATGTTAAAACCCTCCCCCATTTATAGACACAGGAAAAAAACCCCAAATGCTTACATATCCTCCAATTCTATGGCAGGGTGTTTACTTTTTTAAATGCAATTCTGCTTATCTGACGCTGGTTTGGAAATTAATAAAATGGTGCCTGGCTTTTATTGTTTTGACTATGGGAAGGAAATTAATCCACAACTATTACAAGTGTTTGATCCAAATAAGCAGAGATAAAACTACAATTTCAAGAAACGTCGTTCCCTGTTTGTCAGGTATCCTAGTGCTCCTGACATGTCTGATTTATTCCTCCCTGGTTTAGAAACAACACTGTCCAGGTAGTTGATGCCCATTCATCTTGCTTTGTGTAGGTATTTCTTCAGGGTGGCTTTATTTATTATGCCTTAACTACTGTTCCTTCTTACTCACTAGGTTTGGCTCTGCCAGCGGTTAGAAAAGATGTTGTTTGTCTGAAGAGACAAGGGTGTGGTGAAAATACTCTGTGCCAGCCAAGTGAACCAAAACACTATCTGAATTACTAAACAGGCTGGAAAATAAAATTTAACTGACAGAAGATCTGAACCCCACCTGTGCTAAGAGACAGAAAAAGAATCACAGAAATTGCTGTGTGCAGTTGGAGGTAGGTCTGGAGAGGGAGACTGTGTCCCTCAAATCCTCTCAGCAGTTCACAGCAGAGGAGGAGGATTTATGGCATTATTGCTTGGGGAAAGCTAATGTCAATGTTTATGCAATATTAGTTGGTATTGTTAATTGGTGACAGCAGGCTCGCTGTGAAACTGTGCTGCAGAAATCTCTGACTTCCCTTATAAAGGGAGCTCAGCTGTGGAACCACTCACAGACCAGACCTGTCCCAAAGCTCACTCAAAGTGACCAGTGGCTGCTGGAGTCACAAGGACTGGAGTGGTGGGGTAGACATGTTACTTGTGTCTAGCAAAAAAGCAGAGCCCAAGCATCTTTAGATGCATGTCTCTCCAGAAATTGTGCTTCCTGAAATCCTTCTGAACATCCTAGATCTGTATGACCACCAAAGGTTACTGTACAGAGTGCTGGTTTGGTATTTCATGCAATTGTAATGTAATAAAAAATACACCATCCCTAGAGTGGAGACATGTTTGTCTTCCTCTGTTCCCCTGAAACACCTGGCAGTCTTTGGGCTGGGGACAAAATGGGAGGGAAATGACTGCCATCATTCCTACATCCTGGCTTTGGGTCTGCCTGACCTGCTAAGCAGTGTGTACTGTGAGAGAGGGCACTGAGTGGATGTGTCTCCCCACACCTGTGTGGGGAAGGCAGCCATGGGCAGAGCCTTGAAGGAGTCCAGAGAACAGAAGTTTTGCATTAGCCATGAGCCAGAGGCTGTTACTCGTATTTAAACAGGACCAGGCTCTGGGGAAATTCAGATGCAGACCTGAAATACATGGCTTGTTACTGTCACATGTCTGACCTCTGAAAAATAATATTAATTCAAAAGTTAAATGTGTTCAGCTGGCAGTGATAGACTATTTGTGTTGAGGAGGAGATTTTTCAAAGGCATGAAATCAACTTAGTGATGTGTTACAATTGCTTCCTTAACATCCTGCAGAAGGCCTGAGTGCAGCAGGTCTGGGGGAATCTCAGCTGCCACGAGCACTCATTGCACTGAGGGGTGTGGTTGTGGGCTCCCACTAAAAGGGTTTCATTTCCAAAGGTGGTTCTGAAGATTCATGATCTTTCTGGACACTTTAAATACAATTATTCAGGATATTATTTCTCCTTGCTTAGTTTCCAAGCAGGCAGTTAGACTGAGCAACCACAAACATAGATCTTGTAGCCAGCTTTGATATGAGAGAGCAGCATTGCCATAATTCTGGAGATATCTTTCTTTTCTGAACTTTATTGGCAGTCCATGATACCAGAATGTCAAAATTACATTCACTCTGTATTACACAGTGTATAAAAATTTGTGTTTACATTTTGTCTCCTTTGCCCTTTTCAATTTTGCTTTATTTTCTTATAGTTTTGTAACTTAAGCTGTACATATTTGGAGAATTTTTTTTTCTTTCCTCATCTAGCTTTATGGCTTTTTCTGGCTGAGATGTCCTTACATGATTTGATTTTACAAGAAATATAGGCTAACACATGTAATTGTTCCACAGTGAACCAATCTGTCTGGAGCACTGGGGGAAGATATATATTAAAGTTTTCTTTCATGCTATTTACAGACTATATTGCTGGCTCTAGAAATGACGCAAAATATTAGGAACTGCAACAATAAGGCTTGGGCTAGTTAGCAGGGAGCATAAATGTATAGTGGAGCCAAATACTCCTCAGAGTAATATTTTCATCAGAAACAGAATGTACTGTAACCAGGGGAGATAAGCATGAGTAGGCAAAACTGACTATGCTTAGAACCAACATGCAACAGCTACAAATCACACTGCTGAGTGACACCTGAAAAACTGAAGCCTGATTTTTCTACCAGAAGAGCCCTTCCTGCTGTAAGCAGGGTGTGAGGCAGGAGCAGGTCACAGGGACTGCCAACGTGTGCCAAAATGCATCTGTGCCAACAGCACAGAGCAGCTGTGACACCAGCTAGGAGGGGAGGCTGGGCACAGCCTCTGGAGACCTGCCACTCGCTCCTTGTGCTGGTGGCAAGTGCTCTGATAATGCAGTGCTTAGGAAGTGTCCCAGAGCCAAGTGGACTGAGAGCAAGGCATCACCCTGGAGGAGCTCATTTGCCTTTTCCACACAAAGAAATGTGGGAGGACTTTGGTGTTTCCAAGCAGGAGAGCAGTGATGAAAACAGCCAAGAATTGTTGCTGAGGTGAGGTTTAAACCTTGTTTAACACTCGGTGCATTGCAGTGGTAACAGCAATGTGGAGTCAATGCTCCAAGTGCTGCATACTAGGACTTATTTAAAGAGGCTATTGTAAAAGTCTTCGAGCCAGTTAATTACCAGTTTTTGTTATGTCAGGAACTCCTTGAGTTAAAGCAGAAAGAAACTATTCATGAATATGTTCCAGTTCTGTAGTTTAATGGGACAAATTTAAAAAAAAAAAAAAAAAAAGAGAGAATGAAACTGATAAAATGATTTAGTTCATGGAAAGATTGAAAAGCCTTACAAAAAAAAAAAAAGCTGAAATTACATATTGTGCCCCATCTACTCTTGCATAAGCCATTGAAATTGCTGGAGACTTAGCTGGACTAATCGTCCATTGCAGTTATGCATGAGCCTTAGGGAGTGCACAGGGTGCATATAGGTCAAAGCACCAGCCTATGAAAGAGAGGGGAATTATCCAACAGCATTTTTAAAAATGTAGATGTCCAGGTATGAAAATCCAAGAGGCTTGGCTTGCATTTAAAAAGTATTAACAGCAAGTGAGGAATTTAATTTAATTTATTCACCAAATGGACTTGAAGAGGTGTGAAGAAAGGACTGAAGCTGGCCAGGTTGGGGAGGTCATTGAGCAACCAGCTCTTATGGAAGGTGTCCCTGCCCGGCAGAGGGCTTGGAACTAGATAATGTTTAAGGTCTGTTTCAACCCAATTCATTCTATGAAGTGATGCTAGACAAGAGAAAACTTTCAATGGAAAACAAAAATCTACATTTTGGACATTAATGTAGACTCATTCCCTTCCTGCTTACATGAGTTTTCCCCTCTGCACCTCCTTGTTTGCCATGAAGTTACTGATGGACCATGGTTATTGCCAGCAGATTCAGGCCTAGGAGTTCCATCTGATCAGAAAAAAGAAATATTGCATGCTCATATTGAATCGATCTCTAGATATTGGAGTAAATGCCTGTTTAGAGCCTGTCTCATGCTATCAGTATTCTTCAAACATCTAATTTGCTCCTTCAGAACACCCTGAAAATCACCAACACATCTATTGAATTGAGTTTTAGATTATAGTTTTTGGCTCTGCTGGCTAGAAGAATACTGTTGCCAAGGGGGTGCTTCCTGTGTGTGTCTGAGTACCTCCAAAATGACCTGTCATATATATATGTGTCCTGTATTTTTGGTTGCAAAGAGAGGTTGTTAGGAATTTAGCATATCTCTTGGGAGAAGAAATGAGTCCACCTTACCAGAATACCCATCTTCCTAATTCTTACCATTCCACAGCTGAGACCCCAGACCTGCTCCTATAGTATGAAGTATCTTGGAGGAATCTTTTATGATTTTGTGCCTATAAATGCAATAATCTCTCAGGATATGGAGGAAGTGCAGAGGATATTGAACACAGTTTGTCAGATATTTTCTCTTGGTGTTTCTTGTATCTTTTCATCCATGGTAAACTTCTCTGTGCCTGGCTTTTCAGAAGTCCCCAAGTCCTACACCAAACACCTTAGGTAATGATAGTACTGTAATGTAGGGCTGACCACACTGTAAAGGTTATTAGTTTTTCAGTGGTACTCTCTTCCCAGGGCAGATTTCCCATTTGGCATGCTGCTCCTCACTCCTCCCTGCTCCTGCTCCCCTCCCCTGCCCAAGGGCTTTGCTCTGGGTGTAAGAGTCCCTCTGGTGCACGCTGAACTTAGAGGGTTCAAGACATGGGGCTTTTGCTGTGTTGTTCTTTAAAGTGCTAATTTGGTTTTACTAATATATTTTCAATGTCTGGGATTAGCAGAGCTTGTAAGAACACATCAGACCTGTCAGGTTTACAAGTCCACTCACCACCTCCACCCCCTTACATATATTTTTAAATAGCTAATTAGGAGATAATGCCAGTGGAACGAAATACTGTCATAAGATAATGATCTCACACCACAATAGAAATGGTAAGTGGAAATGTTTATTTTCAAAGGGAAGAAACACTGATCATGTGCCTAATCCTATATTCTTACACAAGTAAAATTCCTGTAGTTTTCATAGAGCCTGAGGTGACAACATCCTATTACTGTGGTAGTGTTTCTGGATACCAAATGGCCATAAGTGATGCAGTCATTTTCTCCAAATGATACTGGTGCAGTATTGGAACAGATGTTTCCCTTACCTTTATTAGCCTGTTGTATCTTCTAACTTGGAGTACAAATTTTGCATGTGCTTCATTGCACCAGCTTAGATGATTTTTTTAAAAGATGTGCTTTAGGAAGCAGTGAGCTGTGGTTTGGATGAAGTTATGCTTATTTTTAACTTACTGACAGTTCATAGTGGTGATACACAAGTCTCAGTTGCTACTGCAGGCTCTCTTTGGTACACTAAGGATCCTCTCTGTTTAAGTCAAAGATGGCCTTCCCTCTGTCCTTCTGGAATTTTGGAAACAAGGGTTGTCTGAAGTTCACCTTTCAGGAGTAAACCTTACCTTTGTGGTGGGGTGAGGGACTACTCACAGGTAACAGGTACAAATGCATTAGCTCTTCTGGCCTCACTGCTCCTATTCCCCAGTAATAGACCTGGAACAATGTGGGGCAGCTTCACCTCTCACTCAGGCTCATCCTTGTGTTTGTATTCCCACCACCAGTGTTGCTGGGGGCAGTGCTGTGCAAATTCTTCCCCAGATCACTTTCCAGGGAGCCTCTCTCTGGTATGAGTTAGCAGTAGTGGGGTGGCCACCTTCACCTTTACTGCCTCCCCCAGGGAGGCTTCTTTCTGCTGCAGCTCTGGACTCACTTTAGATGCAGGGCTGTCATACAGGCAGGGGAATACTGCAGTGGAAATTGGAAGCAGCTACAGAGCTGCTTTCAGAGAAAAGGCTCACAGTGAAAGCATTGAGGTTTATCCTGGTCAGAATTAACTTGCACAAGTTGTCAATGCTTCTCCATGGAAGGTGGCCATTGGTTTTTAGAAATTACTGCCGTTTTCACTATTAATGAAGCTTCATCTTTCCATTGGATCATCTCTAACCTGCTGTAATTGTTCTGATTTTTATTTTTTACCTTGTTCACCAGTTCATGTCTAAATACAAGAAGATGTTTATATTGCATACATTCAGCTTTAATTGGCCCTTAAAAGAAGGTGTTGATTAGAATCTTCTCAACATCAACAGCTCGCTCGCACAACATTCTCTAATTACTGTTTATTAATTTAGTTCAAGTGGCATAGTTGAAAGCCCTGCTCAGATGGGAGAAGTAAATTGTCACTGGTATTGAATATGTAAATTATGTGCCATGTAAGTTTCCATGAAGAATGTTTAAAGTTAAATGTTACCCACATAAAGCCTTCCAGTTTCATCTAAGCCAGCCATATGACAGCTTTGCAAAAAGTGTCATGAAAATTTACCAGCCCTGGCAACAAAAAGTACTTGCCTATCCTTTACTTTTTTCTATTAACATAATCATGATGATAATAATAATTTATTTGCCCATCAGAAAAAAAAAGTAATCATTCATTCTGGCTGGCTGGAGATTTGCAAAGCTGCCAATTGAATCTGAATTACATGTTGCTTCAGTATAGACATTCAGCAGCCTGGATTTCTTGCCCTAGTGCAGTAACCCTCCCTTCTCTTTAATTAGCTTATAAAGTCAGAATTTCTTTAACAAAGTACTCATTAAACATTGCCTTGTTACATTACTTTAAAATGCAATTAAAAGTTTTAAGTGTTGTGGAGTTTGTGTGCCATTGTCAGCATCTATGTCACTCACTATCGGTTTCCACCCACTCACACAGATCAGAGGCTTCCTGTTAAATATAGTTGGCACTTCATAGCATGTCTATATAGACCAGGCATAAAACAATATCCTGATGAGGATGACCTGACTGCACCTTATATTTCTGGGAATAAGAGAGGAATGAAATGGAGGGCTTTCTAGAGGAAAGAGGAGCTCAGAGTATTCATTGTCCTTCCACCTCTGCAGTTCTCTCTCTGTGGCCCTTTGCGTGGGAGTAGCTGCACATTGCTGGTAAGTGTGCTGCTTCCAAGTCTTCCCAGACAAAGCTGCATGGGAATACCACATAGTTATTCTATTATGCATCTGAAACAAGAGAGACTAGACATCATGTTAAAAGAGAATGAAAAATATCCAATGCCTGAATGCTGCCTGGGCCTTCACCCAGTCCTCACACTCTCGCTGGCTGCTGCTATCATGAATGGCACTAATCAATTCCAGGAAATCTCTACAACAAGCATTATGTCACATATGGTTACATCATTCCCGCTAACCTCTAGGGCTTCCTGTTGACATCTTTGGAGTTCTTCTACTACCAAATGGTATTAGAAGAAATGCCAAGCTGTATTTTTATCCATTTCTGTCTGCCAAAAGGAATTCAAATGTTTCCCTTTTGCAGGTTTCACCTACTGGGTCTCATCTTTACTTCTTAAAATGAGCAAACCTTAGTGGGCCTTCTCAGGGTCTCTCCAGGTGTTTGCATAAGGGATGGTAAGTACACGTGAGGAGTTATTGAGACAGAAGAGGCTAATGCCTCTGCAGAATGTATTTATTCTTGATGTCTACCAAATTGCTAATCCAGCTTGTCAGTGGTGTAACCTCTGTTATAAATTCCATCCCAGGAAGCTGTTCCTCTGTTTTGTTCTTCATTCTTTCCTAGCAGATGCTGCTTCCCAATGTGGGCTATGTCTCACCCTCTCATGGATTTCAAGCACTGTGCTGCTTGGCGTTCCCCTTTCTCCTTGCAAGGCCATCTCCAAAGGTAGGAGCCATTTCTCTCTTGGAACAGACAGTGCCACCCCATCAGTTTCTTCTTGTGACCCCCACTTATCCAACTGCTTAGCTGAAAAAAGCAGGGCTCAAAGTCTTTCCAGATCTAACAAGCAAGATTTTTCCTTCTCGAAAACCGCTGTGCTCCTTGGTTTGGGTGTTTTTTATTCTTATTATTTGTCTGGTTTATACCTTCCTTTCATTCTAAGAGTTTTATTTTTGTGGCTGTTTCTGTGTTTATTCGCTGCTGCAGTAGGTATCAACAACATGATTAAATTCCAGCTCTGACTGTTGCAACATAAGCGCTCTGCCTTCATTATCTGCAGTGCCTAAAACTATTTGATCTCTAATAAGTTCACCTGCAAGTGTGCCTCATTTGCATGATGAGGCTAACTGGTGCAGCCTGGGTGCATATTGGTCTGTGATTTCAGTTTCTCTTCGATCAGATGCATCAAACAGAAGGAACTATTCGAATTGCCAGTGACTGTATTTTTCCGTGTTAATCATGCCAGAATAGTAGGAGTCCCAGGCAGCCTTAGCAGGCTGGAGAAATCCAACAATAAAAAGCATGGGAGAGCTTCTGATGTCAGATCACATACAGAACAGTGCTGTGCTGGGGATAGTTGGTCTGGTTTGATGGCACACAGTGTTAAGATCACACCCAGCTCCTGAGAAGGTTATTCAGTAGCCTCTCCTGGTGAGCTGCACATCCCATTCCCCAAGCCCCTGAGGCAGCTGTGCCACCCAGCAAGGACCTCTCCCCTGGCCCATCAGGCTCACAGCTGGAGGTGTTCTTCAGCATCTCTGAGGGTCTCTGCCTGACCGTCCCCAACTCACATTCATCCTCTCTGGTCCTGCACTTAGATCCAGTTGACATTTATTTGCCAGTAATACCAAGGGTTTTACTGCCCAAAGTGTGTAGGAAGAGAAAATGTGTTCTCTTACACCAAACTTTTAGGAACTTGAACCTTTCTTTGTGTCTGAAACAGAAGCACCAGACTTCAAAGGCAAATGTAAGAAAAGTAGCTCAGTGATTGTGAGATTTGTTGCAATAGTGCTGAAAACGTGTCAAGTTGCCTATTTGCTTTCTAGCTCAAGCTTAGGCTAGTCCTGTGTGTTTTACTGAGTTCAGCATGACTTTAAGAAATGTGATTTGCCCTGTTGCAGCATCCCTTACTTCTCTAATTTCAGATTTCAGCTTCTTACATTGCATTTTCATTTGAGACAACTTTTAATTGAGCTGAATGATCTCTGAGAACATCAAAATATCTCTCATTGATCTGAATGGGTCCTAGACTGAGCTTGCATTTCATACACAAAACCAACTGTTTTCTTTTGCTCTTGGGCTCATACAGAAAATAAAAAATTAAACAAAGCAGAGCCAAACAAAATAATTCTGAGGAGCTCATCATGCAGTATTTGCTTTACAGAACAGTAATTTTTGCCTAGCACATACTTCCAAGAATTTTTTTAAATGTCATTCATCTATCATCTGTCCCAACAGACAATAGTTGTTCCAGAGAAGCTGTTGCTCTCTATTAGGTCAATGATCAGTGAACTAAACATTTTCTACTTAGGCCTTCATATGATAAAAGCCTAAGAGCTTTGAAGGAGCCATTACAGACTATTGCCTAGAAGAAATATCCATTTGAAAATTCAGCAATTATGTACTTCTATAATAGCGTGTAAAAGGAGCTCTGGACCCATTATGGGTTATTGAGTAAATAATGTATTTTTAAAAGTGTCTAAGTAATTTATATGATAGCCTGTATTGGCAGCAAAGAGTGATTGTAGACTAAACATTCTGTCTTTCTCTCTTTTAAAAAACCTCATTTAAATCCCTAAATAGCAATTAAAGAAAGAAATCCCTGATGCAGTTTCAGTATTTCTATAGTAGTCAATAGCTAATGGCTCTGACTGTGCTGCACTGAGGCTGCCATTTTGTGCTGAGACAGTTTTCTCTGGTCTGACTTACTTTTTTTGTCGTGATTGGATAAGACAGGAGGCTTCATTATCAAATATAATGTAGAAGTGTCCAGAGGCCTCCTGGAGGTCAGACTCAGAGTCATCAGACCTACCCATAATCAGGAACAGCCACTAGCCAGAAGAGCCACCAGCCCAGAGAGAGAAGACAGGAAGCTGTCAGTCCCTATTTTGGGGAAAAAATGAGTCTTGGAGAGAGGAAGTATGTTGTCTGAGATCATGCAGGGAACAAAGAACCTCTGCCTCCCAAGTCCAAGTTTAGTTTCCTTGCTTTATATGTGGACCTTCCATGGAGAGGCACAGCCTGAGCTTTGGTTGCTGTGCACCCTGAGTGCTAATGCAAACTGCTCCTCTGTCAGACCTCAATGGTCCTGCTTCAGACCACTGCATTCAGCCCTCTCAGGCACAGATCCTGGCCAAAGCAGGTAGGAAAACACTGCAGTTCAAAAAATTTACATTGTAGCAACAATGCCCTACGAAATGTGCAGGAAAACAAACTTCTTATCCTCTTGTAAGCATGGAATAAGTTTCCTTATTCCTCCCACTTATTTATCATACTGCTTCCTGCCATAGCAGGAGCATAGCATAGTCATCTCTTTAATAATTTTCTGTCAAAATTTGAAAGAATAAGTTGAAGCAGTTTTTTGTTGGTTTTTTTTGTTTGTTTGTTTTTTGTTTTGTTTTGTTTTATTTTAGGAAACATTGGTGCTTAAACTGCTCTGAATTTTGGACATTATCTTAGGATCTCCAAATATCAGTTTGACCTGAAGCAGCCTTCAATGCCCCAGGGACACTACTGGACTTCTGTACTACCTGTACCTTACAATATTGCAAGGGTTCTGACTTGAGGCAACAAAAATAAAACAGTTTTCTGTCTATGGTGATGCTCCATCTTAACTGTTTTTGATGGTACTTTATCTGGCATAAATTTGAGACAAAGTCACTTAATTTGGTGCTCTGGAACCTGCAGGTCCAGACCTGTGTTGTAACTCATCTTGTACATGAAACACCTTACCAGCCAGCAGGAAGCAAGCATCTGTTTTCCGTGACTGCCAGGAGTTCTGATTGCCCTCTTTAGAGGCTGTGTAATGCCTTCATATGTGTGTTCAGAGTATATTCTGTGCTTCCCATAACTAGCTGTGCTCTTCAGTCATATCTCAAGAACATCACCTTTAGACCTGCATTTGAATGCACCTGTTTAACTTCTCATTGTTTAAGGAAAGTGGTTCTGATGCAATGAATAAAAGTGTGGCATTTTAGCTGCTTTCTGGGAGATGTCAAGAGACAGGTCTCTGTAGAGAGGCTGCTGGCATGTGAGAGTTTGTTTTTCATGTGGAAAGACACAAAGAAGAAAAGAAATGCAAGAGTACCAATAAGCACATAGTTCAGAAGACAAAAAAGAAAGGGAGTGACTTAATGTAGAAATGGTGAGGTAGTAGGGAGAAAGATGAAGTAAAATATGGTGAAGGATTGGTAACAGAGAGAGAAATAAATGAAGAAACAAGGTGAAAGGTGTAAATACATTTAAGTCATATTCGAGCAAAACATCTAATGCCTAAAAAAGCAATCGGCCTCTCTCACAGCTAGACTGTCACTTAGGAAAGGGGAAGATTGACTGGAGTGATGATGATGTACCTATCACTGCAGCATTTCTATGACAGAGTAGTCAAAAATCTGGGGAATGCTGCCAGCTATTGGATGAACCCTTCTAGTTCTATTTTCTATGACCTCAGCATCCCATAATGCACGAATGGGGGCAGTTGTGTGATCAAGGAAAACCTGTTTCTGACCTGGTCACCTCCTCATTGAAATTCTCTGTGATTCCAAAGAGCAAACAAGGCACATTTTTGGAAATGAAGTCTATGAGAATAATTAAAATAGAGGGAGAAAGAAAGGAAAAGGAACTGGTTGATCTGCAGACAACATTTTCTTCTGCTCTATGGACCCAGTGCCACAAAACTTGCAATTTCCTCCTCATACTGAACATCCTCATTCTGCAACAAATACCTAATTTGGCTTAGATACAAACCCAAAGCCCTCACCTCTTGAGTCAAAAGATCACAGCGTCTTTCTTCCAAGAACAGAGTTATTAATTGACCTACTGTGCTTCAACTCTAAATAATTTTGTTCTCCCATTCAAGGAAAATTACTTCTTATTTCAACCAAAGTCACACTTACAAAGTGAGCTGGGATCATTCTAGACTGGTGATTATTTCTATGCAAGGCACCAGTTACCATCACTCTATAAAACAAAGTGCAAAACAGGCTATTAAAAGTAAAGTCTGGAGAAGCACCAGATTGAGATGAAACAAACTTTCATTCTCCCATCATGTGGAGTTTCTCAGGGCTTGCCAACAGGACCTAGCAAAGCCAAGTATGCTAATGTCAGTGGTCCTCCCTTGGAGGCAGGAGACTTGGATTGCTTCAGTACATATATACATATACACTATAAGAAGGCACAGGTCTTTAAAGTCACCACTCCTTCTCCACACAAATCTGCCCTGTGTTCTTTTTTTACACTCTAAGCCACTGGGTATAACACTGGTAACTAGAGGAAACTGCTGCTTTCTTTTTTTTCTGACTGTACTTTTGAGACATTAGATTCATTATTTGAGGGTGTGTATGAGATTCTGGAAGTAGAATTTATGCCTGCTATGTTGTGAGATCTTTGGTATGATATTGACTCACTCATTGGCACCTGAGAGAGGTTTGGGGAATTCAGCAAGTTTTCAACAATCCTGTTTGAGAGATTAAACAGAATTATAGCTCACTCAGGTTTGTCTTAATTTTATTACATTTTCACCATTTCTAATTGCATAAACATATGCAGCCAAGTATGCAGGTGGGGACTGGGATGATGTACAAGGACTCTCAGGCTCCATAGGCAGCTACTTGGTGGACTAAGTAAGAGGGCACTTGGAAAGACTGGTATTTTTTCAGAACATTCTAGGGTAAAATCCTGTCCCCATTTAAACTGAGGCAATCAAGAGAGGTAAGATTTTTAGCTATAGATTCTGTTGGAGCTGGAGAAAGAGATGAAAGGAACTATCTGATGCAGAAAATATCCAGGATGAAGGTGGTTGTTTTGGGCACGATTCATTACTTATTTGTCTTGGACACAGGAAAAAGATAAAACATCTCAAGACCATAGAACTAGCCTGATAAATATGATATCAGAAGGTTTTTGATCAGGCTAAACACAGGACAAGCAATGGTTAACAATTTCAGATAATAGCAGGGCAAATGAGAAGTCATTTTGTGTGAACATTGTTATTGTTAGCAAATGCTAAGCTGTAATGTTTTCAGTGATATTTTATATTTTTTTTTAGAAAATAAATCTGTTTTTTCTATGTGTAGGAGAGCTCTTGAGCCCCAAGTTAAAGTATGCTATGGTAAAGTGACACCAGCTGAGGTACTGGCCTGGCTGTTTATGTGTGTACTTTCTCATGAAATAATATTGCTGTCCATATTTGTTAAGGGAATACTGCTGTTGACTTATTTTCTACAATCAAAACAGAAAGAGGGGTAGGAGAGAAAAATCTGCACTCTGGTTTTTACTCTGCAGTGTTCTTTATCTCTGATACAGCATCTGCACTATGAAATTCACCCTGAATGAATGGAAACTCAGATGTTTTTACTTCCAGCAGAGAGGACACAACTCTCAGGCTGAATTAGGCCATTTGGAGAGGTTTACCAAAATCTCTCTGGACTGAGCACTTGGTGAATAAGTAAAATTTTACTTTTTTTCCTTTTGAAAAGCAGAATAAACCAAAGAAGTCAGTCACATATTTGGACCTGGATTTCCCAGCAAAGGTTTGCAAAGTCCTCTAAGGAGTCAGGATATTTAGTAAACAGATAATGAAAGATTTTCTAGAAAAAAGAAATAATACAAGAGGGGTTTAATAATGTTGGGATATAGTTTTCTGTTATAGACTTTTTTTCTTCTTCCTCCTGTTTAGGCAGTAACATACAAACTCTGACCACATCACCGGTGTGAAATTGCTGATTAACCTTTTGACTCTGACAATTGGGACTTCTCTCAACACCGACTGGTAATGCAGAAGACCATTAGTAGTTAGTATTGGGACATCCCAGTTCCAGATGTCAAAAGGTTAATGAAAAATCAAGTATCTTGCTTTTACTGGGGAACTTGGAAACCTTCCCCCAAAACAGTTCATTTTTTCTGATAAATAAGCCAGACTGCTTGAGCTGAGAAAGACGGGTGTTTTGCTAATGTGTACAGCTGTTAATTGAGAATGATTTGGATATGCTTGTTCTTCTGGATGTAGATAAAAGAGAGATTTGTTGGCGAACTTAGTTGGTCTTGAACACCCCTTTGTTCAAATACACTGCTTCATAATAACGCTTTGTTCTTTCTGTAACAGCCATGGAGGGATTTTGAGTGGAATACTCATTTTCTTTAAGTCGTATGTGCCAGTAATCATTCCTGGCTTAAGACCAGCTGCCATTTATGTGTTTTATGAAAATATAACAGTTTTACACTCAAAACTATTTTCTTTTTAGGTAAAAGCTTCAGCACAAGCTGGTTCCCCATATCTGCCATAAATGCTATTTATCACAGATTTTGGTCTTTAAAACAGAAAGATAATGTTAAAACATTTTGATTACCCTTTCCTTGCTGCTATCATTCACAACCCATCTTTTCTAATTATGGTATTAGGACATTTACATAACCGGGAAAAGGGTCCTTTAACTACATTTCTATTATGTTTGGCACTTCTGTGAAAGGATATTATATTCATGTGCATTAGAGATTGCTTATAAAAGATCAAGACAATAATAGCAGATCAGACGATAAAGGTTCCCTTTTCTCCTCCCAGACAGGCTGTCTCTGACAGAAGAATACAGTTCATCAAAAGTGTCTGCAGGTTGTCAAACTCAGTGAGATTTGGGGACACTCGGAGGCTGTCATGGCCAACAAGAAGATTTTCTGTAGGGTTCTGCCATCATTCACCCTCAGGAAATAATCACTCACTACATTCTGCATGCTCTCATGATAGAGCTCTATTTGAGAGAAAAGAGCCATTTTATCAAAGGACAATATATCCCTTCTCTTGGTCCATGTAGCTTCCATTATCAGACTATAATAAATCATATTTATGTTCTCAGTTAATAAGACTGATTACAATGCAGGTTACAGGCATGGGAAAAGAAAATCAGGTGAAAAGATGTTTTAATGAAAATATGATAAGCAAACAGCTTCTTGTGAACATTTCAGGCTGTTATTTGTAATGATCACAGGCAATTTTTGATACATCTTCTTTAGCAATGGCTTAAGCTGCATAAATTGGCTTGCCACTTTATACGTTGAAATAGGAGGAATCCCAGTGTCCTTCTTATGTTGTCTAGAATCATTATATACATTATAAGCATAAAATGAGTTTAATGTATGTGCTTTGAAAAGAAGGGGAAAACAGAAAATCAGGGAAGACTGATTTTAATGCTGCTCAGAATGATTTTGAAATTTTCTACTCATCTTTGTTACTAATGGTGCATTTTCCATGAAATTTAGGAATGACATGTACTGCTTTCATCTCCTTTAAATTAATATACTGTGCTCTCTGTTTTTCTCAATTTCTTCAAAGTTCTTCTTAGAGCACTGTGCAAAGAGACAGAGAGAAAGTCTCCACTCGAAGTGTAAGCATATCTGGTATTAATGCTGAGGAGAGTTAAGTGTCTGCTTCTACAGGAGAATACACCCCAGTGTTCCTGAAGGGCACTCTGTTAAAATGGTGCAAGAATGTTTAACTCCAGCACATGTGATGCATTCAAGGGCCAACTTCCACAAATCTTTTTTAAGTGATTAAGGCAGTTTTTTCATTAGGGTAAATATTCTGATATGATTTCAGCATATAAGTGTATGGAGGGAAGTGGCTGATGGACTGTCTTGCTCTCATCTTGTGAAAAATCTTATTTCGCTGTTATGGTCAGTATCATACTTTCAAGTTCAGTTAGACATTTAGGGAATAATTTCCTCCTGCTAATACATAATTTTGACTGGGTCTCTGAAATTCTACAGCACTTGTGAAATGATTAGAAAGTAGAAAACTTGTTGAAAGACTCCTTGGTTGTGTGTCTGCAGGACCTATTCTGCTCTCTGGTATTTCCTTAAACTCACTCTTAAACAAGTTTTAAAGCTTTGTATTTGGCCTGGCCCTGGAGAATGGCCATAAAACTACCTTAACCCTTTTAGGACACTTCAAAAGAGCAGTGCCCATATAAGAAACAGCAGACTGCTCTTCAAAGGCAATATCCTGATATGACAACGCAGGTAGATAATGTACTTCACGATGGAACTGCTTGATACAGAGAAAAACATGTTGTAACTGCCTTCAGCGTGAAAGGGGTTTAAAAATGCTGCCTGCCAACTCCACAAAAACCAGAGCTGCTATTTCGGTTAAAGGCCAGTGGATTGTATTTTTCATGTCAGTTTTCACTAACCTCAAACATCAGTGTTATGACAGACTGTCATCCAACCAAACCAGCATTCTGTTGCCATTCAAGCAAGCAGGAAAAAAGCAAACATGAAGGAAAACTTAAAAGTCCAAGCAGTAATTGGAGGGTGCGTGTGAGTGAACTACTTTTGTGTAACAATACTGATTACTGAAAATGAAACACTTAAAAGAAAATAAACAAAAAGCAGTGCTTTCTGAGCCAATGGTGTTTTCTTGGCTGGCAATTTCTCTTTGTTCTATTTCATGACACCAGGCTCAATGGTTGAAGGGGTGTTCTGGGCCAGATGTCAATCACAATGTCTGACATAAACAAAAATAGCTAAAAAGGCATGCCAGCATCTTCCTTTTGTTTTCCCATTAGCTCCATTTTTCTTTTCATAGGCTGACAAAAAATTACTGCCTCCAAGTGAATTCAGTAATGTCACTATATATCTAATATCTAGGAGACCTTTTGTTTTAGCTTTACTGGGCTTAACCACAAAAGACACTTGACATTGACAAAGAATCTGTCAAACATACAATGATCAGTGCAATGAAACCTCTCATGACAGAAGGGCACTATCCTGCCTCCCCCTTGCCTCCAGCAGCAGTCTGTCTGAGCAAAATATGCTGGAACACATGTAGCAGCTGAACCATTACAGAGCAGGCCAGAAGCTGAGATGTGTCTTGTTTAAATTGTCATAGCATATTAGTATAATTAAAGGTGCCAAAAGAGTAGAAAAGATAGATGGAAATGTTACATTACTTGTTTCTAGAGATTAACCTCCAGCCAGAACTGAAATAGAGAGACACATTTTGGATTTCTTAGAGCTCTGATATGGAAGAAAACAAGCCCAAGAGTGCATCTCTCGAAGTGTGAGACATGAAGTCATAGTTCCTATATTTACACAAAAAAAGCAGAAATAGTGTTTCAGACAGACACTGTTTCCTCTGTGATTACGGCTCCTGTTGTGGCTGTGCTCTGCAGAGCAGTTGTATCATCTCTCAGCTAATTGCTTTCCTCTCCCCTCTGCCTTTGTGTCTGCAAGGTCTTGACACCTCCTGGGCTTGCTGGTGAGCTGATGTCACTGCTCTTGAGCTGTCCCCATCTGTGGGCCTGGCTGGTGCTCCAGGTGCCCAGCCCCACAGCAGCACACAGTGACCCATGGTCTGGGCTCTGGGCCCCAGCAATGCCCAGCTGCAATGGTCAGCAACTCATCCTGCACAGGTTTCATCCTTTGGGCATGGAGGCAGGCACAGATAGACCAGCCCTGAGACTGCTCTTGAATCCAGATTCCTCGTGCACAAGACAGCCAGAAAGGGAAGACTTAGATTACTTTGCCTAAGCTGTTTCTGCTTCTCATTGCATGGGAAGATGTTTGAACAATGGCTTCAGTTTAAAATCCGACCTTTCAAATGCCAAGCTTCATGCTTGTTTCTGTGTTGAATGTATAGATAAAACCTATGGCTTTGTAAAACTGACCCTGAAAATTATATTCTTTTAATCAATGAGATGTTTTCCTTCCCATGCATTGTTACCTTTTATAACTATTCAGGACAAATTAGTTATGATCCCAAATTATAATTATGCCCCGAGTTATATCTGGTGGTGAGAAAATTATTTAAAACCTTTTTCTGTGTTCAGTTGTAGATGTTGGAACTCAATTTATCCATAAGCTGGGGAGGACCTGAACTGGCTTCAGCTGTTCTGAAAGACAGAAGAAGCAGCACAACAGCTCAAACAAAAATGGAACATTCAAGGAGAAGCTTCAGGAACCAGGTAGGTCTCATGTTCATTTCTTCTAGTATTAATGAACTTCACAGCTTTACCTCATTTTCTGATTTGCTTTAAGTAGAGAGATGATAAATGTGAGCCTTTAATTTGAGGTTACTCCATATTTCCTGTATTTCCCAAATTTAAATCTTGGTTAATGACTTCTCCATATACAGTTTCTCTCAAATTTCTGTCAGGGCCTGTAGATGTGCATGGCTGGTAAAAAATATGCTATCTGCATTTAGTGCTGGCTTTTGGAACCTTCACCGCCAAGTCACCTCTCTACTGCATCTCACCTCACATGCATTTCTGTGGAGTGCCAGGAGAAGAATGGAAAATAGCCATGAAGTAAAAGCAGATTCTGCTCCCATTAAAGGCAATGAAAACAGTGCTTTTACTTCTACTTACTCATAATAGCGGAGAAAAATGAAGTGGAAACAAGCACAACAAAACACCTCTGCCAGCTAACTACAAGCTAACCAAGGCTTCCACTAATGAGGTGCTCTGGCATTTTAAGAAAGACAGGTTCTTCCAGAAATGGAAAAAAATACGCTGAGTTTTTCCTTCAGTTCTGAAAAGCTAGTGAAAGAATAACAAATTGTATTTCAAAAAAGGGATGACAATCAAACTTTTAATGCTGTCTGTGCTATTAAATACCTAAAGATGCCCATACAGTTTCTTGTCAACTAAATGCTTTTACATATATATTTGTCAGCTTATTAAATATTGATATTTACATACCTCACCTAATTATTGACTGTATTTATGCGGTCATTTAAAAGACCATAAAATTTTTGAGAAAGTTAATAATATCACATTACAATAATGGAGTAATTTTCAGGTTACATTTTTTAGAAGACTCTATACCATGGACAATCACATAGTCTACTAAACAGAACAGTACAGTTTGTGGAAAAGATAATAGTGCAGATCATGAGATAGCACCAGATTTCACATTATGATTTCCAGATGTCTTTGTGAGCTTAATGCATACAGCATTGGTTTTAGTCTAATCTGCATGGCAGAAATGCAAGTTGTTCCAATTTTCTCCTCACTGGGGCTGTGTGGAGAAACAGGAGGGCATTGTTCTGCTGCTTTGAAGAGAGGAGTTTACCTGAAGAACAGGGGAAAGCCGTACCTAGCAGTGTCCACATCCTCATCTGTCTGCAGAAAGCTGGCACATCTGTCCCTGCCCTTTATCTTGCTATCTCAGCAACCCTTTTTCTGCATGCTTGTCTCCACACGGTGCCTCAGTCACCCCAAGACATTGGACAGAACTGGCCTCCCTGTCCTGTCCCCAGCCCTAGCCACTGGAAGCATCAACATCCTCTTTTGTTTAGAATGCTGAGAAGATCTGAGTTACAACAGCCTGTCACAGCTGTCAGACTTCTGTGACAACCTTGCTTGTATTATTTGAAGCAGTGTGTGCTGATTCACTGAAGAGAGAGAGGCTGGAATTTGCCAAACTGAGCATCATATATACTCACTCAGAAACTCCTGGAGTGTCTGTGCAACCTGAGGCAGCTTCCCAGCTGTTTCCAGGGTGCAGCTTTGGAAACAAAGCTCCCTGAACATCCACTGTAAAACAATGTATTGCATCAATTTCCTGAGCCAGAGACTAGGTGAAGTCACAGCACATCAGTGGCAGCCTGGGGGATTTACAGCACTTAGCAGGGCAGCCCAGTATCCTCCTGTGCACAGATGTCCAGAAGTTTCTGATGGGTCACTCGTAACTAGAAACATGAAATAGTGTTTCCTCTGTTACATTCCTGCTGCAGAACATTTTACTGGTACAGGTAGGTGGGCTAGATAACAGTGTAAGGATCTGACAGGACATTTGCTTTTCAATTCTAGCACTGTTGGGCTGGGAAGTGAAAAACAGCTCTGTAAACAGAAAAGGTGTCTGACATAGTGCAATGGAGAAAAAAAGGCTCAAGGCTACTTTTTCTCCATGGAAATCTCTACAAAAAATTGTCAATTTGGTGCTTTTTGATTTTCTCTCTGGAGTCAAACATTCAGTGGGAATTTACAAAGGAGCGAGGAAAGAGTATTTTGGCTCCTTCAATCCTGTGTACAAAACCTCCCAGGGTTTCAGTGAGGTTTTTAGCATCTCTTGCAGTCTTCAAATGTTATGCTGTGCAAGGATGTGCTTATACATAATTTTGTAATTGAAATGGCATGTTTACTGTTCTATTTCATGCTTGATTGTGTTTTTTAAACACCTTTACTCATGCTGTTAGAAGTGGGATTATAATTAAAATGTCCTGTTGAACACCTTGTTCAGTTCAATGAAGGCATAATAGAAGTATAAATACTTGTTCTTGTTGACTCTGTGATGTCAGCACAACAAACGCAGTAAATGTCATAAAACAAATCTCTCTTTCACCAAAGCATCTGTCAGAACGGAAGGGAAAACAGAATCTGTGACTGGGCTAAGAGGGGCCCTCCCTTTTGGAAAAAGGAATACTTTGAGAGGTTATCTGTGATATAGATGTGTTAACTAAGGCATGGAATGATTGATTGATTGATTGATTGATTGATTGATTGATTGATTTAGCTAGTTATGAGGCAAAAAAAAAGTCAGAGGGGAATTTGTTCCTCTACACACAGTCCCTTGGCCTAAAGACTAAGTAGCACTTTCTCCTACACTTGCCATTAGGAAATGCCGAGTCTGCCTGTGAAGTATTAATGAGCAACTTATATTTCTTGATATTCATGTTTCCTTAAAATATATACAGATACACAAACTTCAAGTCTTTATGGTGCAGTGGAACTACAATAGAACATCCAAATATTTCCAAGTCACAATCCAGTGGCTTCAGAACTTTTGCATAGCAATAATGGTTTCATTTTCTTCATGTTTTCTCTTGTAGTCTAAGTTACCACCAATGATGTGATGTCTAACCTTTCTGGCAGGCACATATTCAGTCTTAAGGAGCTTTAAATTACTTCACAGCTTGAAATTCCATGTAAGAAGGGATGTTCCAACATTTAGCCTAATTGATGCTTTCTTGGGCAGTTTATTTGGATACCTTGGCTTAGTTTCCTCCTCTGACAAATGGGAGAACAATGTTAAGTGTTCCTTATGCTCTTTGATGTAATAATATTTTTACTATACTAAATACTAGGCTCTATACTGCACAAACCCCATGAGGTTTTAGGTTGGTGTCCTTTCACTGTCTGAAAAAAGGCTCTCAAAACCAGTCCCAGGATGTGTAATATTTCTGTGCCAGAGCAGGACTGGCCAGTCAGTAGCTGCCCTATAGGAAAAACCCACATGATCTTTATGAAACAGGCAAATAAGCTGACCCAAAGGGTGTGGAAATTGCCTTCTGTGCCCAGTTTCATTTCCAGCTACTTCAAGCTCAGCAGAAATTGGACAGGCAGATGGTTCACGAAACTTAATCTTTAGAAAGCAGTGAGGAAGTGACAAAGTAAGAGGTTTTTTCCCCTGGGATGGGAGAGGCAGGTGGGTACATGGGACAGTCCTGCCCAGACCAGAAAAGGATCCAGCAGCAGCAGTGATAAGGCTACAGAACACAGAACATGCAGGACAAAATGGACAAGAATGTTGTCACGTAGGATTGCAACAAAACTTTGTGTATTTCTTTGAATGCCTCATTATATGTACAGGTGCAGCTCTACACACCCACACATACTGCATCTATTTCAGTGTGTGATCATATAAATACCTGCAGGTGTGATACTGAAGAGATACCCATGCTGAGGCATGAATATGGAGCTCCCCATCTGTATTGGCTGCCTGGTTCACACAAGAACTAGTGCAGTCAGGGGGTTGTATTTCCACCTCATGTACGCGCTTCGCAGTTAAGACCAAAGAAAAGTCCATCCTGGTAACTGCATTTAGCAGGACATCATAGCATAGAACTAAAATAAGTGTATGGGACAGTCATCATTACCTCACTGTGTTGCACATTATATACAAAATTAGGACTAAACTAATTTCAGATAAAAATGGCCACCTAATTGGGACACCTAATACTTCAGCTGGGCTTCAGTGCAGTGGCTGGTTTCTCATTTCTGGCACACAGAGAGATGGTTCCTTGTCTATAATACTGTCAGATAGTCCACAATGCATGGGGTGAAAATCATGGCTGCTGCAAAACCATGGTTCTGAATTCACTGACTTGCTTACATGTAAAAAAGTCTCAGCCCTGGCATTACACTTCTGCAGATGGTTTCAGTAAACAATAACATGATGCTAACTACTTGACTACAAACACCCTCCTTTCAGTGTCAAAACTGTAAAATAGCTAAGGGATATAAACTGGGGGCAACCTTTTGCATGTAATTGCTGCCTGCAGAGACTCAAGGCTGTCAAAGTTTCTTACCTTTTAAAAGGCCTTTAGTGATAACTTTTGTTTCCCAAAGAGAAAAATAAACCTACCAAAGTTCCTTTGAACATTTCAGCAGCCTTTCATAGTGTTAGCTGTGATAGTAATGGTGTCACATTCCTAATAAGGATGTATGCAAACTGTGTTTTAGGAGTCCCTGCTGCTTTCTTTGTGGAAAGCATCTCAGATGCTTTGGGATTATTTCGCAGTAACTTCTTTTTGCACCATTATTTCACAGAGATCTTCTCTGTTATCTTCTCTTCAGCATATTCCTTTGAAGATCTAGGTAGAAAATGTGGTGCTTGAGCATTCAGTGAAACCTGATGGTTTGCATCTCCATCTAGCTAAAGTCAGGGCTGTCCTGTGACAGAGAATGTGAAGGGACCAAAATTCAGCAAAAATTTTACATAGTGTTGTCCAGACAAAGGAATTATGAGAATATAGACAATTGAGATTTCATAGGAAGCAAAGGAGGAAAGAAAGCACCGTTTTTTTCCAGGTCTGAGTGTCATTGCTTTGCCCGGAGGGACCCCGGCTGCCATCCACGGCTCACAATAGCGAATGTGCTCTGTGCAGTGACACAGGCTAAGGGACCACAAGTGGCTGGAGCACGGGTAGAAATAACACTGTGCTAATGAAGAGTTTTGTCCAGGCAAATTGAACTCCCTCAGAATTAGCCTGAGTATCTCTCCATGAGACATTTGTTTCAGAGTCACAGCATGTTGCAAGTTTTAGGCTCTGGCAGGCTCCTACTTAGGAGCTGTGTCCAAGAGCCTTTATTTCATCTGCTCCAATTGGGAAGAGCATGGCAGTTTCTTTTGGTTGAAACTTTGCTATAACGATCTGAGCTTTAGTCACTGTGAGACTGGCCCTCTGCAAAGCATTCACTTGGTGTTACAACCAGAGACAACTGAGCTCCAAAAGTGAGTGCAGACTGTGTCTACTTATTAAGTAAAGGGGCATGTGGAGAGCCCATTACTCAGTAATTGGTGCTTGCTGCCAGTTAGAATTCAGCAGGACTTCCAGCATTTGTATAGACCTTACAGCCCAGAATGGCCTGGGATTGTTCTTGCCTTATTTGCTTCCACTATAATCAGCTGGTGGCTCTCTGCAGAGCTACCAAAACCAGCTTGATCAGACTGAAAGGCACCTAGAAGTACAGGATGTCTCCAAGGAATTCATCCAGAGGGACATGCAGGTCCTTTTTTGGCTAAGGTTGTGTACCAGTTTTGTGAGCTTGCAGTTTTTTTCCACTGCCATGGAAGAGGAAGATGATAACTGGGACTTGTGGTAGATGATACAAATGCCTGCCTTATTGTGTAAAACCTTAAATAGGTATTTAAAGGTGAGGCCTTCAAGTGCCATGTGTCTCTTTAGGTGAGACGAACTGCACTTCGGGATAGGGAGTCTCGAGAGACAGTGTGGTCCTTACGGAAAAGCCCGTATAGACATTTGACAAAAACACAGCTCTGTGGGGTACATGCCACTGGCAGCTTTGCTGTAGGGAAACCTTTTGTTGTCCAAGTCCAGCTGCTGCTGTTGCTCCCAAGGAGATGGCTGGTTGGGGTTTGGGATAGGTGTCCAATGTCCCTGGTGGGCTCCGGGTATGCAGGGGGCAGGACGGAGGTCCTCTCACATGCCTATTCCCTGCAATATTGTGTTTATTTATTTATTTACAGCACAGGCAGCATTAGCCCCAGAGGCTGACAGGGCGGTTGAATGTAGGCAGACAAGCCTCTCTCCCCAAGCAGGCGGGCTCTGCCAACACCTGTGAAGTGAAGACCTGTCTGCGCCGCAGGTGAGAAAGCAAATAACGCCGGGTGCCGCAGCGGGACTGCCGCAGCCACGTCCGCTGCACCCCGCGACGGCTGCCCGAGGCCCCGGGGCCGGGCCAGAGCCCATCGCGGCCACCGCCCGGGCCCCGCCACCGCCCGGGCCCCGCCACCGCCCGGGCCCCGCCACCGCCCGGGCCCCGCCACCGCCAGCGCCGTTCGCCGCAGCGTCCGCCAGGTGGCGCCCTTGTTCGCTGAGTGGTGTGAGGGCGGGCGGGCCCGACAAACGCACGGCGCCCACCCCCCTGCCCGCCCTGCGATTTCGGAAGCGTTATAACTAAAGTGTTTTCAACTTATTATTATGCATGAGTAAAAATTCCATGAATGTGTAACATTTTCGCCCGTATTTCCCTCTTTTATACCATCATTTAAATTCCTCATTAATAATTTAGCAACGTTCTGGATTTTAATCACTTTTCTCATCCCCGCGGCCTCTCTCCGCGGCAGCGCTCTCCTCCCCACCTGAAGGTGACATGGAGGCCGGGCTGGAGCCAAGGGCACCCGCCCCAGCGCCCTGTCCAGCTGCACGGCGTTTCCTTCATCAATTGAAAACCCAAAGTTTACCAAACCTAAGGCTTGAGTAGGTCACCATTAGTGAAAATTTAATATTTTATTTTTCATCTGAGTTTAATTATGGTGGTATTTGTTTGATAGCTTGTTACTGTAAATAAAAGAGATAAAAGGAGCCCTTCACTCGAGCAGCTTCAGAGCTGTGAAATATGTAGCTAATTAAAACTATTGGTGTAAGAGGCTAATAAAGTACATGTGCCTACTAGATGTCTTATTCGAATGAATCTCGGCTAACTTACTGTGAGCGATGTATTTTGGTGTTGGTAGTAAGAGCTGAATAATTGTGGAATTTATCATGAAGGACCAGAGGGGCGTGGGAAGGCAAGGGGAGGGAGGGACCCCCAGCCAAGGTGGGGCGCAGGAGGAGCGGAGCCCAGGCTCCCCCAAGCACAGGGGCTGCGGCCCTCAGGGTGGCCGGGGAGCCCCGGCCAGGCCCCGCTGTGGGGGAGCAGGAGGGGCGGCCTGGGACTGCTGTGCGGGTCCTGGGGTGGGTGTGCGGGTCCTGGGGCGGATGTGCGGTCCTGGGGCGGGTGTACGCGGCCGGCTGCGGCCTAAGGGCCGCCCGCTGCCCTGGGCGCTCCTCCCAGCCAGCTCCTCGTCCCCTGCTTCCCCCCTTGTTTTCGCCTGGCACGGGTGAGGAGCGGGCCACAGCATGCGCTCCTCAGACTCCCAAACCCAGTGCAGATGGGTTGTCTAAAGCATTTCAGATGGAGTTTTGGTCTCGTGCCAGCAGCTAATCAAAGTCTTAATTCTGGAGAATAAAAAGGCCGGGCTTTCCAAGCTTCCTCCAGCTGGTTTCTGCCGGGGATGTGGACGGCCGGCGCTGCTGAAAACCCTTCTGCTTTGGGTGCTCCCAGCGCCACGGGCGGGGCTGGATGCGGGGCTGGATGCAGGGCTGGATGCAGGGCTGGATGCAGGGCTGGCACAGCTCTCACTCACCCTGTGCAGGGCTGGATGCAGGGCTGGATGCAGGGCTGGCACAGCTCTCACTCACCCTGTGCAGGGCTGGATGCAGGGCTGGCACAGCTCTCACTCACCCTGTGCAGGGCTGGATGCGGGGCTGGATGCAGGGCTGGATGCAGGGCTGGCACAGCTCTCACCCCGTGCAGGGCTGGATGCAGGGCTGGATGCAGGGCTGGATGCGGGGCTGGATGCGGGGCTGGATGCAGGGCTGGCACAGATCTCACTCACCCTGTGCAGGGCTGGATGCAGGGCTGGATGCGGGGCTGGATGCAGGGCTGGCACAGATCTCACTCACCCTGTGCAGGGCTGGATGCGGGGCTGGATGCAGGGCTGGATGCAGGGCTGGATGCGGGGCTGGATGCGGGGCTGGATGCGGGGCTGGATGCAGGGCTGGATGCAGGGCTGGATGCGGGGCTGGATGCAGGGCTGGATGCGGGGCTGGATGCGGGGCTGGATGCAGGGCTGGATGCAGGGCTGGATGCGGGGCTGGATGCGGGGCTGGCACAGCTCTCACTCATCCTGTGCAGGACTGGCACAGCTCTCACTCACTCTATGCGGCCAGGCTGGCCTTGAGGTCTGTTACCTGGGCCAGCTTTGTACAGGCCTGTGGACAGCCTCAAATCCATCCCAGAGTGACCCGTGGTGAAGCCAGGCATGTGGAAAAGTGTGTGTCGAAACCCTTGCCTGAGATACAAGCTTTGCCCTTTGGAGCAGTGCGGGCTTGTCAGGAGAAGGGGTATGTACTGAGAGAAGCTCGGCAGTAATAAAGGGGCTGGTTAAGCAGAAAAAGAGCCCTTAGACTAGCACGTATTTTTATTGCTTTTTTTGCAACAGAAGAGTAAAAACATCCCAAGGCAAAATGTCTATTGTAGGCTTTGGTGTAGTCCCCAGTAACAAGTATTTAAACGCTTGCACGTGTGTGTGTCCTGTCGGCGGCCCCCGTTTAGCGGCACTGGGGCTGCGCTGGGGCTGCGCTGGGCTCTCCATCCCAACCTGGCGCCCAGAAATCTGCGGGGCCCCAACCCCGCCGTGCCCCATCCCACGTGAGGCTGCAGGCTTTGTGTACAGCCCAGCCATCTGGGCTTTGCTGTCTGTCCCAGAGTCAGATCTGATGAGTTCAAATGACTCTCTGCAAGTGTGTGGTAGCTGCAGCTGTTGAAAGCGCTCCGGCAGTTTCTGATCTGCACATGAATTTGGAGGTTTTTTACAAGTGCTGCATCGGCAGTTTTTCTGCAGAATGAAATTTTCACTATTGCTAGTATCAGCTGGAGAGACGGGTGGCACTTGTTATCTTCCTTGCAAAACCTACCTTTTCACAGGGAAGAGATCGTTTTTCATGGTTGTACAATCTGTTAATGGGGTAGATTGAGAATACGATTGGGAAGAACTAGTCTGTTTCTGTCTTTGTCCCTGACTTACTGTTTGACCTTAGTAAAGTCTCTTAGTCATTCTGGAAACCTGATTTCTCTATCTGTAAAAAAAAAAAAAAAAAAAAAAAAAAAAAAAAAAAAAAAAAAAGCAATAATAGCTGTATCAAAAGAGACAGTCATCAATATCTAGAAGTGGCTGTAAAATTTCAAGTGAAAATGTTATGTATGGTCACAGTGTCTGTTCTGCTTTCTCAGAGACCTGTAAAAATCTGGTTTTTCCTGTTGAGAGAATTTTTTCCATGTTGCTCAATCAACGATCATTTTAATATATTTTTCTGCCTCTCAGTTACATCTCAAATATTTGTGTCTGTACAATTTTCATGGTCTCATATCTTGTCTCTTTCTGTATAAAATGTATGTTGTCAGCTTAAGGGGAATGCTTTTTCTTTCTGTTTCTTTATAATTACCAAAAATATTTTAACCTGTTAAAATATTTCTGTGTTGTTGGCATGAAGTGGTATGATATTGAAAGCTCATTACTTGGCAGCAAAGCTTTCTGTGCATTGTGTTTACCTTCTGATAACATTTCTAATAAGAAACCAAACACCAACAGAATGAAGGGGATACTTGCACTGTTGGGTCCAGTATGACTTTGCATATGAAAATATGCAAAAATAAATTACACTCTCATGTAGCTAAGAGAGGAATATAATCAAATTGTTTCTGCTGGCTTTTCTTCAAGGCAGAAAACCTGTGTGTGTGTGTTTTCTAGACAAGTGTACTATGATCTGGGACCTGGCAGGAGGGATCTTGTGCCTGTGCAAAGTTATTTTGATTTCAGCATGACTCTACCAAGAGACCCCAGTGAAGAGGACTACCCCCTTTAGAGGGCAGTGAGCTTGGGTCCTCAGCAAGGCCTAGATTTGAGGCACTCTGAACCAAAGTTATGGGTAGAACCTGAGCAGTAAGAGCCAAACTCAGTTGCTCTAACAAAGAGAGGCTGCAAGGAAACCTTCCACCAAAAGGTTTTCTAGATGGTGATAGCAGATGGCCATCCCATCCCATCCCATCCCATCCCATCCCATCCCATCCCATCCCATCCCATCCCATCCCATCCCATCCCATCCCATCCCATCCCATCCCATCCCATCCCATCCCATCCCATCCCATCCCACAGGCTGGGGATGTCCTGACATTCCCAGTGTAGTTTGTTCTCATGTCACAGAACTTCTGATTTTTTCTTTTTAATAAGTGTGATTTGATAAGCTAAGATAAACATGCTTTTAAATTAATTTCAGGCGTAATTACTAATTCTGTTGTTCAGATTCTCAGAGATGGTTAATACAATTTTGTTTTTCCTTTGACAGCTAAACAAAAATCTGATATAGATTTCATTCTTCTTGTGATAGAGAGGAATAGAACCACTACCAGAGGTGACCAGTACTGTAGCCCTATCTGAATGTGCCTTGCAATCTCTGCTTTTGTATGATGAATATTGATTGTTCCAGCAGCATTTTGATTTTCTGTTCTGTACCCATATCCATTGCCTTTATTCTGCTTTTTCCTGGCTTTACCTTGACTTTCTCTGTGAAGCCAAAGACACCTGACATTGGAAGTCATGTTTTTAAGATTATCTGCTCAGGAACATCTCCTCAGAGAAATCTATTTTCACTCTTTTGCATGTCTGAAACAACAGCTTGGGACTGGATGAGTTGTTGCCTGGACAAATGTGTAAAGAGAATTGGTTTAGACTAGTAGTGCAGAAGGGAGCTGTTTGTGAATGGACTCAGATGCATGGAGGTCTGAGAATGATAAACCCAAGGCTTCATTCCTCTGGGTCAATGGTCTTTGGGACAAGACAGAGAGGAGACAGGAATTGGGGAAACACTGCTGTCTGGGAGTCTGTGTTTCAGGTCACAGTCTTGTCAGGTCAACAAAAGTCACACTATGTGAATAGTGCCAAGGCAGACTTGGTGGCTGTGCATAAATATTTATCCTCTATTTTTTTATTATAAACTTTATTTTGCATTCTGACAGAAATGTCACTACACACCTTTTTTTAAGACCTACTAGGAAAAAAACCCAAATGTGCTTTGTTTTGTAGTATCCTAGGCAACGAGCCAAAATGTAGGTCTGAGGAAACCTTTGTGTCACCCTCTTCTTGGAACTTTCTTCCAGATCTTCGTTGTTGTACTGGATCCAGCCCTTTCCAGGTGAGCTGTGGTGACCCTAGACATTATCCTGGGATATGTTTTGGGGCTGCTGTCTGGGCTCTGATGATACTTGCAGCAGCTCTTGAATATCTTCAGCTGATCATCAGTTGGAGGTTATGGATGGTGCTTGAACCCTGACTTGTCTCTTGTAGCCTTGTTTTAGACCCTGGTGCTGACTGGTGGGACAGACTGCCTTTCCCCATTCCCTTCAGCTTATAGATATTTATTTGGCATGCATCCAAACCTAATGCAGTGTAGAGGGAAAGGCCTTCAGGTTCCCAGAGTGTGTATACACATGTGGTCAAAGCCCCAGCTCATTAAATTAGTATGTGCAGGGGAGACCAGCTACTGATTTATGTTTTCATCTACACACTGTAAATTGGATTGAAACTTCACACTGTTTAAAAAGGAGAGCTGAGATTCTTGCTTACCTTTGAGTTCTAAATTAGCAGGCACATAACTAAGCTTCATGGACCTGAAGAAGCTGGTTCTGAGTTAATATGATGCCTATACTGTTGATTTCACTGGAGCCTTTTGTATCAGAAACCACATGTACACAGCCTCACATTGTGAAACAAGATTAATTTAGCTGTTGGCAAATTATGTGCTGTATAAGAATGTTCGTGAACTACTTGGATTGCAAATTCTACTGCTTAATTTTTGCAATGCAAAGTACCACTAACATGAACTACTGGTTTCAGCTGAACTTTAAAGAAATATGAATGACAGGCAGCCAAAATAAGGAGATAAATGGTGGAAAACTAAACAACATAAGGCCTACTGAGTCAGATACTAAGGGCCTCAATATAAATGGTAACATAGAAGATAGATATAAAGTTAATGGCAAAGGTTTTAGAGGTTCAGACCCCTGAAAATACAGAAGAGGTGGCCTCTCAACAGAACATGTATTTGTGATTCTCACCTATTATTATAGGGAGCAACACAAGGCTGACTACTGAGAATATTTCCATGTTTCAGTTTAGTATGTTATTTTAATGTTTCTAAAATCTCCCACTTTTAGAACCAAAATTCTTGTTTGCTCTCTCTTTGAATTCTTGTAGCGATAGCTGAAGTGAAACAAACTTCCCATGATCTACCTACCCCGGAGAACAGAACCACTCTGGATAATAGAAGTAAATTATTGGTATGGAAGCTCAGTTTTTGGTGTGCTTCCTAACTCTACCAATTCATTTGATGCAAGTGTTTCTTAGTGTTCCTTACTCATATCAGTGAGATGTAGAAAGATGACATTTTCTTGCTCTCTCTACTGCTGATGATAACTCTTTCCTTGAGTTTTTATTCAACCTTAAGATTGTATTGATTCCAGCCTTCATGTTCATGTGTTGACCTAGACCAAACAAATATTTTCACCAGTGCCTTCAGACACCCTTTACTAGCTGAAAACCACACCACATTTTGCTGCTTGCCCCGGTCCCTCCCTATATCTCTGCCATCAGAAGAGGCCAAGCAAGCATTCCCTAATGCACAACAAGTAAAGCCAGCCTGGTTAGCTCATATCCATGTTCATCACCAGGTGAATGACTCTGCTGCCTTAACTTAAACAGATTAGGTGATTTGTGATCCCTCTTGCTAATGGAGCAGTGTGTTGGGTCCTTGGAAGACAGCAATAAGCTCTAGAAACAGCACTGCCCTGTCCCAGACGAGCTTCCCTGTAGTCTCAGGTTTTCACAGCACTCCCATCCTTGAACCCAGTCTTGCACCCCTCAACTTCCATGTTTTTTCTATGTATGTTGCCTTTATTTTTACTTTAGCTGCCAGACCTAAAGATATATTTTGACATTTTAAATGAGTCTTCTCTGTTCAGCTTGCTCTGCCTGTCTTTATTAATTAAACTTGGGTCTTCATATTAGGCTCCTTCAGTTCATCTCTTCCAGTTTCAGCTCTTACTTTCCATTTGCTTTCATTATACTTTGCCATCCTTGAACTGCACTGAACTCTTCCTCATTTCACATCTTCCCATACAATATTCAGATCTGCTATTCCTCTGTCTAATTTTACCATGGCTGATGTGAAAATCATCTTTGCTAGAGAAGCAGCAGTGAGGAGACAGACCGTTCTTCTCATTGCCACATTCGTTCTTGCTCTTACATAAAATCCCAGCTGAAAGAGGGCATTCTCTTCTGTGATCATAGCTTCACATTCCTCTTTTTCCTGCTACTCTTCCCTTTGGAATACATTTTAATACATCCTCATCCATGGAAACTATACTGTTTATGTTTGCAATTTTTCAATGTGCTTGGAGTTGGTGTTTTTCAGATGAACGGTGTATTAAGATTTAATCTGAACCTAGTCAGATAATATTGACCTGCAATGAAAAAGCTGTATGAATGAGATAGCAGCAGACAGCTAAAAGTGCTGAATGCCAATTGCTGACTGAAAAATGATACCCAGAATTTGGTGGTGGAGAGTAAATGGGACATTTATGAATGGAAAAGCTTTCTGATTGCTTAAATATTGTTTGTTTGTTCTTGGGGGTTTTTTTGTTGTTGTTGGTTGATTTTTTTGTTTTTTTTTTGTTTTTTTTGTTTTTTTTTTTGTTTTTTTTTTTGTTTTGTTTTGTTTTTTTGTTTTTTTTAAGTTTCTCTGTTTTTCCAATATTTGCCAAAACTTGCCTGTGCCTGTAGGGTTGTACAGCTGCAAACTTCCAGGAGCTGCTTATCCCTCTGCAGGCTACCATATCCTGATATCCACAGAGGCCTCTCTGTTTTGTCACAGTAGACTTCTCCAAAATTAAAACAAAGAACTGAATCTAAGACTATGGATTCCTGATACACCCCTGTGTGCCCATTTCAGCTGTATTTCCCACTGTTCAGTGTTAGCAGTCATCAGGAAACATGTATTTTGGTTCCAAAATTAGGATCTCCTGAAATAAATCCCGAATAGGTGTTACAGTATTGCCACATTGTGTTAGGGCCACAAACAACAAGTTAGCCCTTGCCCAAAGCAGCTTTGAATCCAGGTCATGTGTATGGAAGATAGGTAAGGGAAGCTGATTCTGCATATATCTGAGTTGCCTGGGTTAAATGTGGTGAATTGTTGTAGCAAATACATTTTAAACCTTGCCTTTCAGTTTTTTCACAAATTCCAAATGTGGATGCTGCTCTAAATTAAAAGAAACCATTAAAATGCCTTTCTGAGTGCATTTGAAATTAAATAAGTTACTGTAATTTCCCTGGGCAAGCCAGCTCTTTGGAGGGGGCAAAAGTTGCAAGTGGAAAAACAAACAAACAAATGAGTGAGTAACTGGGATGTGCTGCCAGAGAATCAGAAACAAGTCTGGTAGAAGGGGGAGGGAAAGGCTCTTGTCTGCCCTGGGACAATTTGTAGAAACCAAATGTGGGAGAGAGTTGAAACAAACAGGAGAAAAAAAAATTCCACTGCCTTTTTTTTTTTTTTTTTTTTTTTAATCCAGATAATCAGGTTACCAGGACCCATGATGCTGCTATGAAAGACGACTGACTTCAAGACCTTTGAGAAAGAAAATAAAAATTTCCAATTCTGTGGCTAAGAGGTTCCTTTAGCCACACAACTAGGAGGTGAGTGCCTTGGTTGCAACTGTAAAGGGGAAGACTGAATGACAGTGCCAGATGCCCCAAGTTAACAGTGAATGAGAAAAGCCCGACTGCCAGCTGCCTTTCCCGCCTTGCAAATCTCAGACCAGCGAGAAATCAAGACATGGTTTGGTCAGTGTGCTTCACCTCCCATGAACTGGGGATGGGGAAGTGAAGGGAAGAGTGCTGCAGAGCTGCTGCTTGTCTGCTCTCTGAAGGCTTCCTGTTAGGGACAATCCTCAGTTGTCCATTTAGAGCAGTATTAGAGCTGCTCAGAGCTGCTGAGGCATGCAGAGCTGCAGATGGGGCTGAGTACAGCTTGATACTTCTCTGTTCAGCCACCAGTTACAGCATTATCAGATGCTCACCAGAGGTGGGTACCCAGACTGCTACAATAGCTGAAGGCAAAGCAGGAGGTCTGCTTTTAATGAAAAGGTGCTTTACACACAGCATTTTTATAATGATAAAATGGATATGAAACAGTTACACTCCAGACCCTTACTTTTCTTTAGTGCTGTTTATTTTTTTAAGTACACTGAAAACAAAACAAGCAAAAAGAGAGGAGGGAAAAAAAAAAAGGAAAAAGAAAACTCCCTTCAGACAACAATCACCTTTTGAGTTAAATTCTCATGCTTGGTCTTAGCCCAGAGGGATTTGTCTTGAGTGAAGTTCGAAGAAAATCCTTTCAGCAGTTTGAGTTACTTATATGTAACCATGGAGGTTTGGATTCAGATGCTTTTTTTTACTTATATAAGTCAAAAATAGCTTTGCTTTAAAACTTTTAAATTAACCCTCCTTAACTTTTCAACTTGTCACCTATCCTACTGTATGGCTTATAAAATTTTAAAGCTAATAGTATAACAAACTCAAATAATGATACTGCAGATGTTCAAATGAATCTTGGGAGAAATAAATTATAGGAGTTACAGTGGGTTGTTACTGAAGAAAGAGTGGCTGCTTGCCTTAAACCATGTGTTCTTTCTGGTCTGAAAAAGGCCCAATTTTTCTACTATTAAGAAGCATAAGTGTTCTTGGGTGTAGATTTTAATACTCAGTTACACATACAAAATTAAGCATGTAAGTCCTGTTCCTTTATTTCTTCCTGATATCCCTGATTTAGACTTGTCAAAACATTCTCTTAAATTTTCCTGTTCTCTTTTTAACATAATCCCAATCAACAGGACACTTAAACATCTCCTAAATATTTATGGACTTCAAAGTCACTGAAATGCTCTGTGATTCTCTTACTGTTATTATTTTATTGCCAGAAGATAGAGGCAATGAGAGGTGAAGTGTCTTGGTAAGTAATGTTTTTTTCCACTTTCTCTCTCCAATCCTCCTGTTGCTCTCTGATGTTTCTTCCTCTTTGTCTTCTTTCCAACATTTCTGCCTCACTTACTGGTCCTGTTCTCACTGTCTCCTATCTATCTTTCAACCGTCTTTCTCCATTTATTCTTCTCCAACAATTGCACTGAAGAGAGCCCATGATAGAAATTATTTTTACTTTGGCAGCAGCTTTTCACTTTTATCTCTTCCCTGAATGTCTGGGATGGGTCCAGGCAGCTCTCCCCACTTTCATCATCTCTGTTCACATCCCTCGTGACCCTGAGCTCTAGTCAGCAATCTGATGTCTGCCATGAGAGCACCTCCCATGATCCAAAGCCACAATCAGACCAAGGTGTTGTAACACCGTGTGCTGCTTTACTGACTTACCACGCTTGCTCTGCTGCTTTCTAGGAACTGCACACCTGTGCCAGGTTTTTCTCACAGAATAATAATGACAGCACTGTCGCCTTTTGCACGTCTCTCCTCCTTGCTCCTGTGCCCATCTTCCTCTCCTGAGCTTTGTGGTTCAGTCTCCTGGCTGGTGCAGTTTAGTCAGGATATGGGAGACTTATATTTAGGCTCTGCCTGAGGCAATTTGAACTTGAATCTCTTGCCCCCTGAATTTGCACCCTACCGAAGAGATTATCAACTCTTCTGTGAGGAGGGTGACCTGAGTCCATTCTTTGAGTGGGAAAGCTCAAGCTTGACTTTTCAGTCTTTTAGTGGAGACACTCACCTGGGTGGGGCAACCAGGACCTGCCCCAGTCAATACTTGAAACCAAGTATGCAGGTATTCCCTGGAAGACAGTAGCAAAGCCCAGGTTTCTTGCTTTCAGTAGTGCTTTGAGAGCAAGCACACAGAACAATCAACTTAATCCATTTAATTATTCCATACAAGCTGGAACAGCTCCAACAGGAGGACCTGGAGAAAGACCCTGCTCAACCAGATCTCACTTGGTTGCCATGGGTCAGCTCTCTCATACCCCAGAGCAGCCATGGAGCTGCCCCAGCACCATGGGACTGGGTGGTAAGGACATGTGTGGAGACGGGAGGGGAGGGAAGGGAATCGTGTTCTTGAACATACTCTGTTATCCATGGTGGCAGGTTTGTAGCTGTAGCTGAAACAAACACCTGCCAGTGTTACCATTCTGGACAGGAGTGGCAGCAAATATGTGGTGGAGGGAAAAGAATTCTATTAAAAGACAGGGCAGCACGCTGGAGCACTACAAGGCAAATTGCTTTTAAAGGTGGAAATACAATAAAAATAGACTAAAGAGTCTTAAAATACAAAATCAATGCCAAAACAGAGAAAGCCAGAATGACTTCCAGATCTCAGCTATAGGCAGTTGTACCCCAACATAAGCCAGATCCTGTCAGTGTGTGGGAGACATCCAGGAATTTTCTCTCCTACAAAAATATTAGGGATATTAGATGTTTTAACTGTAATGGAAAACTAGAGCTCTAGTGCTCAGTTCCAAAGAAGCACACTAACCATTTGAAGTGATGTGGTACAGGGTGTGTGTGTGTGTGTGTGTGTGTGTGTGGCTGCTCCTTTTCTCCTCGGGATTCTATAGCTTCCTTCATTCTTTGCTTCTCTCATATTACAGAAAGAAGGTAATTTTTCCTGGCCATTTACTAAAGCTCATTAAAGACTGAAGAGAACAAACAATGCTATTCCTTAGAGACTACCATTCAAAGTCATTCTACAATTCTCTGTTCTAATACTTGAGACAAATTAATTATTCCTTAGTGAAAAGTGTATAATTCCTATTCTTCATTTTTGGGGTGGGGAGTGGGGAATAATAATAGGAAGTTTATATCTGAGTCTAAAGCTGTCTGAGCTGAAGGGAAATGAGAAAAAATGTGTGTTCCAAGAAGAGTAAAAGCAATTATTCTAATAATAATTCTAGGGATATTAATGTCTTTTTAAAGTAGATTGCTTTCAAATAAACACCAAAGTTGAAGGCATAGGAAAGGCTGGTTTATTTATTAATCATTCCAAAAGTGCATTTTTCTAAATGAACAAGTGCATGAGCAACTTCGCTGGCACATATTAAATTTAGTTAAACGGCAACTTGTAAATATCTAAAAACTTCAGTAACCAGAGACTAATTTGTTTAACGTGTTGAAAATGTTCTGTGGATGTGAGGAGCTA
Source organism: Oenanthe melanoleuca (assembly GCF_029582105.1). Taxonomy (NCBI): domain Eukaryota; kingdom Metazoa; phylum Chordata; class Aves; order Passeriformes; family Muscicapidae; genus Oenanthe; species Oenanthe melanoleuca. The sequence continues at coordinate 12,778,103 of NC_079342.1, read as the reverse complement.
CATATTAAACTTCAAAGCAAAATGCTCCAGAGATTACACCATCTTAAAGACTGCATATTGGAAAGGCCTTTATACATTAAACATAAAGGACTTTTAATTCTCTTCTATTTTGAATACTTGTCAATCTGTGTGACTCATGCTTAAGATTGTAAACTGTCATTTTAAGGTGTGATGTCCAAGTTGAGAGCTGGACCATGATTTGCAAAGGGCTGGCTTTTCTCTTTCATCTCTATTAATTAATCCTGTTTCAGTTTGCCCAGCGTACACTTCTGTTGACATCACCTTTTCCATATACTTTAAAGAGTCCCCAGAGAGATCTACTGCAGAACAAAAACTGGACAGAGAATACATTTGGAAACCATTTTATTTCTCAATTACCAACCAAAACGTATGGAAAAGATTTACACTCTATCTGATTTACACAATAATTATACTTTGAAAGCCTAGAAATAAATGGCTTGATCCCTGAAATCATTAGTTACTATACCAAATGTAATTGGTGTAAACTAATGAGTTTACTGGATGGCTGACCCTTAATTACTGATTATAGTTAAACTCTAGCCAATCAAAATTTCGTTTACTTATAAAAGTACAGTGTAGTATTAACAAGCATTACATTTCCAAGCAAGCAGCTTTATGATTAGTTGTAGCACACAGCTCAAGCCTGTTCAGGGCTATCAAAAGCAGCTTTTTAATAACAGTGCACTAAGCAACCATCATTCTCTTACCTCAGCTTCTATCAGACAAACAGAAAGAAACCACATAATTAATCATCTCATGCAATAGAAATAAAGCATCTGGGCCAGATCCAGGTGGGATATACACAGCCGCCTTAGTTCAAAGAGCTGCAAGAGGCTGGGGATCTGCCTTATGATGGGATAACTGACATGGGGAATTCTGCCTCTCTTGGGGAAGCAGTATGGGGTATGGAAATGAAATACTGATTGATTGTGTTCACTCCCATGTGATGTGGAGAAACCTATCAACAAAAGAGGTTTAGAAATTCCTTGAACTGAGGATTTCTTGGGCAGATTCAGTAGGTGGTGATAGGACATTTGATTACTGTACTGGCAATCCCAAAAATTCATGACTCCTCACATTTACTAGATCAAATGGAGGCTAACTTTTAAAATAAAATACTAAATGGGAATAAATTATTTTCATTTGTCTCTGGTGGTTCTTTAACAACTAATGTTTTGCCTAATAAGGAAGACTCAAAACTCCTACAAAAAAAGTTGAAAGCAGATTTATATTTAGATCATGATTCCAGAGTTGTGACTTTAAACAGGTACACTAAATATTTTAATAAAGTCATAAGACTTTACAATGCTTACAGTCACATCCTTAAAGGTAGTCAGGTAAATTACTCCAATGATTTAAGGATGTGGAAATTCTCTATATCCTAGATGACTCCTATGACTCCTAAGCTTCAGACAGGAGACTGATACCAGAAGGCACAAGTAGAAGATCAGGTGCTGTGCTTGGAAGAATATGTATTTGCTGGAGCTCTGCACTGTGTGCTCTGTAGATGACCCAACAGACCTCACTGCTGCAAGGGTTAATTCTGTCACAATTGCAGTTCTTTCCTATTTCTGTTTTTCTCTATGATGTTCTCTCGCCCTTCATAAGGGGCTAGGCTCAGCAGAGGAGCAACCTTACCTGATGGCCCTTTGCAACAAGTACTGTAACACTTGCCCACTTGTTAGTATAAACATTTTCATAAAACTCAGAAACTGAAGAATGAATTAGTTCTCAGAATATCTGCGCATGGGTTAAAGCAAAATTTTTGTATTTACTGAACTCCTGTTTGTGAGATGTGTCTGCGGCCAAGAAAAGGTTAAAGTTGTTTACTGCCTTCAAGCTCTGGTCTTAGAAGTTAATTCAGAACTGTGCTTTGAGCAGCTACAGAGTAAGTCCTTGCAGCAGTGAATTGCTGGTTTGATGTCAAGGTCCATGGGCCTTAATCATAAAATTAGTTTGTTTCTTAAGGAAACCCTAGCAGGGACTTTATGGTTATATAAAGTCATTATACGGTTTAACAACATAACTTTAAAGATGCTTCAGAATGATCAGAGTTTGTAGGAAGGGATCATGTTTTTTATTATTTGTGGAATATCCTCAAGCTGTCATAGCTACAGCACTGCCACTTGGAATAGCTGCTCCACAGTTCAAAAGAAAAGACAAAGGATTTGTTGAAGCCTAAGTCAGGCAATTAGGGCATATCTGTCCAGAGAAAGCTCATTGAATTGAATGGATCCCATGTACTTCCTGACAATTGATTCCAGTTTTGTAGACCTGTATATTTGGGGCAATCAAGGTGTTTTATTACAATTCCACAAGAGCAGATAGAGAGCTATGAAGCTCTACAATCTCTGCTTTTCACAGCTCTCTGTTGGAGAATTCAGGGGTGAGCAATTTTGAAAGTCATGGAAAAGAAAGGCATATTTTCCAAAACTTCGAGATCCTGTGAATGCAAAAACAAAGGAAACACCAAACTACACAAAAACTTTCCTGTCCACGCTCTGTGCAGCAGTGCTGGTAAGAACAGAGCTGCCATTTCTGTTTTGCTAACACTGAGACCTCCAATGCAGAAGGGAGACAAGAAACCATGATTCAGGAGGAGGGGAACACACTGTAGACAGGTTCACTCTCCCCAGCCTGCCATCCCTGCACATGAAGGAAAGGGGGGGAGCTTCTGGAATGACTGGTGGAACAAGCACCGAAGGGCCCCACTTTCCTCCTTTTCTGTGAAGCCTGTATAACTGTTTCTGTGAAAGAAAGCATCAAGCCCCATCTTGTTCACGGAAACACAACATATTTTAAAGCCGTAGTTAATGGATAAACTGTTTTCTGATTGGATGAGCCACACAATAAATCTCTTCCCAAGCCAAGTGCAATGCAGCTTATTCAGTTACAGTGAAATGAGCCACTGTCACTTTGCTGCACTTGCATACATCAGGCAAAATGCTTCCATCTTCATCAGTCTCTTAGTGAAATAGAAATAAAACAATTTTAACAGAATGGTGTCACTGGATCTGTGGCACCTGCTTTAAAAATAAATCTCTTAGCTTTGTCTTCACTATTACTTTCAATAAATGTCCTAGCATTGCCACAGCATTTATCTAGCAGCAGGAAACCATTATCCTATGACAACAATCTATTCCATTAACATTAGCTCTTAATTGTAAGATTGTTTATAAGACAGCAAAAGCTACTGAATCATAGTAGAATGATAAAAAGAGTTACGGTCATGGAGTATTGTAGTCCCTGTAGTTATGAAAAACAACCTAAGAGTAGAAAGCTATATTTTTATATGAAAAATACTGTAATATTCTTATGCAATACAATGTTTTTAAATAATGGATCACATCAGGAAGGTAACTATTAAAGAGTTAATGTTAAAACCTGTTACTAAGAAACTCTTTCTTTGATAAACGGTATGGCTGAAAAACTAAATAGAAAGCTCAGAAACTCTCCCTCTTGCTTTCAGCAATGCTGCACCAAGCCAAACAGAGAAATCATAATAACAGAAACACATTTGTCTGGCGGAGTGAACAGAAGAAATGTTGCAGAAATGAGATACGAAGAACCTCACTGTAGAGTAGAAGAACTGTCATTCTGATTGTTTGCCATTATTGTTTCATGTCCAGTTAAGTGAACTTAAAGTGACAGTTGTGTCATAACTCCTGACATCTATGTAAATTTCAAATCAAATACGATAGAGGCATTTCTGCCAGACACAAGTCACCAGGCTGCTCTTCCTCTTCATTTTTGTAACCCTCCATTTTCTCATGCCATTGCTGGTAGCCCTTAAATTAAAAAGACAACTTCAACAGGGGATCTGTGTGATGTGTGTGTTTCAGTGCTCAGCCTATACCTTGCTTTCTCTCAGCTTTTTGAAACAACGCCCAGTGTCAAATTTTGACCAGAAACAGTCACCACAAACATCCAGATGGATTAGCTAAAACTGTGCCTTCCCATGAGTGATGTATCACAACAACACCCTATGAAGTCTTAGGTTGAGAATGTCCCCTGAAGACCTACAGAGAAAACACCTTGAGCAAATGCTCCTCCACTGGTTCACTACGCCCCAAGCCAACTACCACAGAGGACTTGTCTGGGGGTAGGTGCAAAATAGTCAGAAAACATTGGTCATGGACCTTTCTGTACACTACAGCATTGTTCAGAGATCATGGGAACTTCATAAAGATATCAGACATACTCCTCCATTCCAATGGGCTACATGTAAATAATTCATTTCCTGGATACACTCAGACAGATATTCTAATTACACAGGATTTGCTACTGGACACACATCTTTGAAAATAATTTCAATGCAATTATAAAGGTATTTTGTGTGGACAACACCATGAAAAAATATTAAACGTGTTATTTATTTATTCAGGGATAATATACTAATTTTTTCTGCATATTTAAACTTACTTGGCTAATTAATTAGATAATACAGGCTAGAGTTAAGTTTTCATTTTTCATTGCAACACATTGCATAAATGACAGTATTATCAACATGTATCTCTGCATTAGGTAAGTGCATTTTGGTCAGCTGATTGAGTCACATTATAATTTTTGCAATTTCTTTCCAGGAATTGATCTTTTTTGTACTGTAAATTTAAAGTAGCTCAGTGGCTACTTTTATCTCTAAATTGGGCTTTCCAAACAGCACCAAATTGTGATGTCCCTCCCTCCTATTTGTTAAGGTGAGTGAATAGAGGTGACATATTAACGTCAGCTCTATACAAGTATTTGTGAAGAAAACTTTCTTTTGAGTTTATATTAGGTATTTGTCAAAGTATATTTTCCTTATTAAAGATGGACACATATGAATCATAAAAAAAATTAATATTTGAGACAAAATATCACTACAGATATACCATCACAAAAATCAATTGTCAGTATATGTTTAGGAGTAGTAAATTAATGTTAACTGATATGTCTAAAAAAATGCCTATAGATCGTGGAATGTAAAGCTCTATTCCAAAATTCACACAGCATTTCCATTTTTTTTTTAATGTAATGAACTTGTTATTACATACACATAGTCTAGAGGCCTTTTGAGAATTTTTAATTCTAAACAAAAATTATATATAATTTCAAAGTCTGATATCTTTGCCTGTAGTCACAGAACCCACTTGCAGGACTTGCTGCTACTGATGGCTTGTGGCAATGTATCAATTTGTCCAGACAGAAATGTGCACAGGACAAATCGGTGAACATAATTTCAGACTTATGACATCATTAAAAATACAGCCTTAGCTCTTCCAAAAGTGGACTTTATTGTTAATATAAATATATATCTGTAATTACTGGCATTTATATTATTTGGCTCCTGTCCTAAGTTATAGATACAGTGATGATAAAAGGGTTTTGCAAGCCCTTACCTAAGCAAACTGTACTTACTAATTACCTCCCATGGTTCTGGGTTCCTGTAAATAAAGTTACTCATATATTTATAAGCAAGTCAAAATCTATACACGTATTTCTAAATGTAACTTATCTTACTCTTTTGGGCAAACAGTACTGTCTACTGCTAAGAAAAGAATGCTAAGAGTGAATCCATCCAGGATTCTTCCCAGCTTCTGCCAGGATGTGACTCCACCATATCACTGGATATCCAACTTAAATACTTAATCCAGTCACATTTTTAAATTGATTGAGGCCTGAACCAGAAGATCCTATGTGAGTAAAAGGATGCATTACTTTAAGGAAGGGCTGTTGATTTTTCATCACTGTTTCTGGAGAGACTGGGGTCAGAGGGTTTGTTTTAGAAGTTTGTTTGTTCAAAAGGTGTAGCTTGCAAGACATGAGGACTAGCAAAGTGCCACATGGAAGATCTCAAAGCAGCAGCCTCAACATTTCTCTCTAATGAGAAAAGGAAAAGAAAGTCCCCTAGGTATGCACTATTCAGGGAGAGAACCCAGAGGTCCCATAGGAACACAGTATTTAGGGAGAGAACCAAGACTCCTTTCCTGAATGGAGAGATAACCTAGATGAATTCTGTACTACTTGATATCTTAGGGGCACATCTAGGTTTAAGAATGATTTGGATCTCAGGCTGTAACATTTTCCAGACATTCAGATTGCAACTACTAAGCCAGCAATTTTATGCTTTCCTTTCCCTGACTCCAACAGTACCGCAATATAAGCAGCCAGATTTTCTTCTGCATTGTGTTTTTTATCCATTCAGCCAAAATTAACAGTCTTCTAGGATAACGTATGCCAAGTGAATTTAAATCTTGTGGACTCAAATCGACCTAAAGTTGATGGATACATTCATGCCTACTGCTGAAATCTACCAATTACACAGAACTATGTTAACTTACCATAGAAACATCTCATCTAATAGCACAGATGATGTTGAACTAACTAATTACATTATGGCACATAGACAATGAAAAACATAACGAAGATGACAGCACAGCAACAGCAGATGCTGCACAAAAGAAAAATTAGAAAAATATTGCTCTGCAAAATGCTCTCAGTTAAGGTTTCCCCTGTTAAAATTAATCACAAAAATTAGTGATGATCAGATTTCAGAAAAAGATATGAACATTGTAATGCTATTTGGAAGACATCATTAAGCCATTTAAAACTCTGCTCCTTGAGAAGGTAATTCCTGTTTTTTTGTATCACTCTCATTTTTAAGACTAGTAAACATTTTAGTGCCTATGGCAGAGTTTCTTGGTAGAATATCTTTTCCAGTAAGCAGAGGTCCTAATGGCTCTCCCAGAGTCTGAATTTGGTAGCTTCCAGCCATTACAGGCTTAGATAATTAGACAATGTAGATTTTATTTTAGCTTGGCATTTGCTCTGTTCTTGTGCTCTTAACTGTTAGAAAGCTAAAATATCAGTGATTGTTGATTATTTGTAGCATGCCTTGTTGCTTTATGTATTTTAAGTTGTAGCAGATCCTATATAACAAATCTAAAACTGCTGAGTATGTTTAAATGTAATATGTACATGGAGATTACATCCAGATGATACATTTCATAGACCTATGCTAAAAAAAAAAATTAACCATAACACTGGTCCTCTCCCCTTTCCCTGTGGAAGCTTTCCCATGAGCTTCCAAATCCACTTTAAGCAAACTCTGAACATAACCCAGTCTATGGAGAAACACAGAAATAGAATTTTCACCCGTGTTTAAATCATACCTGTGGTGCCATTCAGAGGTCGGTATTTTATTTTCTATAAATTTAGAAGCAAAATGTATCTCCGCCATATGTACGCTAAGCGCACGTTTTCCCGCGTACATTTCTCCCCGGGAGACGCTTTTCCTCGCAGCTCTCAGTGGCTGCTGGGCACAGGGCGCCGTGCCCAGCCCAGGCCGGGCTGCAGGGCTGCGGGAGACCCACAGGCGGCGGTGTGGTTAAAGCGCACCCGGGCCGGGTGCCGGAGCTGGCCCCGCGCCAGGCTGTCGGCGGCCGGGCAGCGTCCCTGCGCCCGCTCGGCAGCGCTCCGGGCCGAGCTCCGCGTACCTGCGGGCACCGCGCCGCCCGCCCCGCCCGAGCGCCGCTGCATTGGCTGCTGCTTACGTCAGCGCTCTGGAATCGACAAACTCCAGTTAGGAAGTTTTTCTGTCCTTTAACAGATCCCGGGAATGTGCCCGGGAGTGAGGGGCCTGCGAGCGGAGCGCGGGGTGACAGAGGCGCGTGTGTCCCCTGTGCCGGGCACCAGCGCCCGCGTTCAGGAGCACTTCGTTATTCCGGGGCTGTGCTCATCCTGTCTGCTGCATTTAGGCCTCACAGGCGTGCACTTAATACGTAGTGGGTTTTTCAGTTTTAAGCGTCCCCTCTAAACATTACTTCTTCCGATTTGCCGTCATCCCCGGGCTTCTTCCTCAGCAATGCAGCTGCCTGCCCTGCTGACGAGCAGCGCCGCCAACTGCGGCTGCTTAACCCACCGAAACCTCCACTGGGGCGGCCACCGCGGGCCGTGCCCGCCGGAGTCCCGCAGCGCACTCCCGCGGGAACGTGTGACAGCCCGACACGGCCCCTCGGCCCGCAGGGCGAGCCGGGCACGGCCCGTCGCCGCCTCTGCCCGCCCCGGAGCGGGACCCCGGGACGGGGCGCGGGCACCGGGACCGGCCGCGGCCGCGGGGGGCGCCACGAAGGCGGCAAGCGGCGGCTGCTGCGGCCGCGCCTCCCCTCGGCGCGTCCGCCGGGCCGGCGGGGCCGCGGCGGCGGGGGGAGCGCCCGGCGGCCGGGAAGGGCTCCGAGGGACATCGCCCTCCGGGCGGAGCGGGCCTGCCCTCGGGGACAGCCGGGACGAGCCCTCGCCGCCAAGTTTCTCAACTGGTGGCCGGGAGCTGGCGGGCGGGGCGGGGCGGACGGTGCCCTCACGGCCGCGCGCCTCCCCTCAGCGCCCGGGCGGACGGCGCGGCCAGCGCTGCCCACCTGACTCCCTCCTTCCTCTCCATTCCCCTCCTCCTCCTCCTCGCCCCCTCCCTTCCTCTCTTTTTTTTTTTTTTTTTTTTTTTTTTTCCCTCCCCTCTCACTCATTCCTTTGTCTTCCCGGGGATTGGCAGGTTTTATTATTCCGCCTGAACAAGCCGGGGGCGGATTGGCTGCGGCGGGCTGACGAGGGCGCCGAGCCGGAGTGTAGTTGGGATTCTGCTCTGTCAGTAACACATGTGTGAGGGCAGCGGGCACACGCGCACCGTGCGGGCACACACGCACTTGCAGCCTCACGCTTAGACGGGCACAAGGGCCGCCCCCCGCGCCCCGCCAGCGCCGCCGCCGCAGGATCCCGGCACAGCTCCGCGCCCGGCCCCGCTCAAACTCGTCCGCTCCGCTGAGGCGCTCCGGCGGGCCGCGGCTCCGGCTCCGCGCCGCGGGAGGCTCGGGAGCCGCCGCAGCCCGGAGAGGGGGCGGAGGTGGGGGAGCGGGGGGAAGCGGCACAAAGTGAAGCCACATTGCCAAACTTGCCCGGCGATTGCAGCAGCGAGCGGCGGCGGCGCCCTGCGTGTGCGGCTCAGCAGCGGGGACCGAGCTCTGCAGCTCCCCTCCCGGGAAGCGGGAGCCGGAGGAAGAACCCGGGCAAACGCCTCTCATAGCAATATCTATATTTTTCCAGCCTGGGCTGCCCCTTGCCGGGCGGGGGGCTGCCTCCAGCCGGCGAGAGGGCGAGCGCTGTGCTTGTTTCTTTGCAAGAAGAGCTCTCCAGGCACCCCGAGCGGCGCTCCCCGGCCTTTTGCAATATAGAGGGGAAGCAGGTAAGAAGTGCCGGTCGCTCCCCCGTGTTTCGCTGCGTTCGTGTGCGCGGTGCCCGGGCCCCGGGCATTGTCGCGGCCCCCCGTACAAAGCCTGGCGGCGGCCGCCGCCGGAGCGCCTTCCCTTACCCCCCTTCCCAGCTGCCGCCGGGAAAGGGCTCTGCTGCCTCGGCTGTGAATGGAGGGGACGGGGTGGGGGGAGGCTGGGCCACCCGCTTCCCCCGTAGTAAACACTGTTCTGAAACAGTGGCAGAAAAGATCAAAGTGAGCTCTCTATTTCTCTGCTCTCCGGTTCTCTTCCTGCCCCACACACAGTCTTTTGTTTCAATCCAGGAGAAATTCGGTGAATCACCCAATTAAAACCAAGACATGAATTAAGCATCCATTTTTGTACTACAAATTTCCAGCTCTCCGCTTCTCCCTCCCTTAGTCTCCATTTAAAAAGCACCAGAGACGCTGTTAAAAGGGGGGTATTTTGCCTCTAGCTTCTAGCTCTGCTTTCTATTTCACTGACTCCTATCCCAGGACCAAAATTGCTTGGCTCTGTAATTACTAGAGTAAGCCTATTCAAGTTAAAAGCTTTCCCCCCCCAACTCTAAATGAAACTTGATGAGGGCCCGTCCTTAGTTATCTAGGGAGTCACTTTCTGGTCAGTCCTCCTGATTCATCTTTTTAGATTTAATCAGCATTAAGGTATTGCTTGTCCTTAAGAGCTTTAGCTTAATGGGGTTACTGGATGGTTTTCTCAGTGTAACGTTTCCCATTTTATATTTATACATATTTGTCTTCGACAAAGACAGGTTAAGGTGGTGGCATGGAGCCTTTTTCTTTTAAGAAATCTGAAGTGATTTAAAGCATAGGAAAACGGTTTAAAGACTCGGAGCAGGAAATGCAGATTCATTAGGCTGTAGCTGGAAACTGTAACAAAAGGCAATTCCTTGAACAAATGCATCAGAAATCAATTTACATAAAGGTACACGATGCGTTCGGATAAATGCAATGCTAATGGCTTTTAGAGTGGTTTTCTTTCCAAAGTCTCGGGGTTTTTGTTACAGCTTAATTGGTGCAGTTCTTCTGGTTTATTGTGCGGTCATTGGACGTACCTCCAGGTACTCTTTCTGAGGAAATGTGTGTTTAAATCGGCCTTAGTTCTCCTCCTGCAGCCGAGTTGGGCCAGTGGCAGGAAAAGTTCGTGCTCGCTGCTCTGAACGTATCAGTCTGAAGGTCCTTAGCAGATAGCCAGATGCCTCGGCATGAGCACATACGGCTTACAAAGGACAAAGACAAAACATGCTGCTTAATTGGCAGTAAATAACTTGATCTTTTTATAGTATAAGTGACTAGAGGAACACCGGGAGTTTATTGGACCCTGGATTGAAGGCAACAAATTAATCGGTTTAGAGTAAGCTTTATGAATTGATTCCTATATTATCTCTCGGTTGTCCTGCTTGCATAAAGCATTTATTAGAAAGTGAAAAATGCCCTTAGTGGCAGTTTCGGGGGCGGCCAGAGTAACCGCAGCTGGAGCGATGCACTTCAATACTCTGCTGCTTTCCTAGGGCCGGTAAACTTTTTTTCTTTTTTTTTTTTTTTTTTTTTTTTTAGTAACAAAGCTTTAGCATTTAAACTGCTGATCAAAGGCAGATTAGCGAGACAAAAGTTGAGTATGTTTGTGTAGGAAGTTAACAGGCGTCCTAAAGTTCAATGATCTATTATTCGGGCTAGTGTCCTCAATCTGGAGTGTTTTCTCTGGATGTTTTTAGTTCTCCAAAATAAAACTACAAAAAATAAAATCCGAGGGCCTCGAGGGCCGGTCCGGAGCCCCTCGTTACTGCCCCGAGCCTGCGGAGCCTCTCCTAGACTGAAAAACCAGTTTCACAACTTTTTTTTTTTTTTTTTTTTTTTTTTTCCCTCCACTCTTCACACACTTTTTTTCATAAGCAAAACAAACCCCGGGACTGTTCCTGACTTGTGAGCTGCAGCTGCACAAGCCTGGAGCGGGGGGGCGGCGGGGCGGGTGCGCTCGCTCTGCCCCCCGCGCCCGCCGCTCCCCGCCAGCTGCGCGGCCGCGCCCCCGGCCCGGCCCGGCCCGGAGCGCCGCTGGCCCGGCCCGGCCTCGCCTCTTGGCCCCGGAGCGCCGCTGGCCCGGCCCGGCCCGGCCTGCTGGCCCCGGAGCCCCCGGCCCGGCCGGCGCTGACCCGCCCCCGCCCCTCTCTCCGCGCAGGCCATGGTGAACCCCGGCGGCAGCGCGCAGCCGCCCCCGGTCACGGCGGGCTCCCTCTCCTGGAAGAGGTGCGCCGGCTGCGGGGGGAAGATCGCCGACCGCTTCCTGCTCTACGCCATGGACAGCTACTGGCACAGCCGCTGCCTCAAGTGCTCCTGCTGCCAGGCCCAGCTGGGGGACATCGGCACCTCCTGCTACACCAAGAGCGGGATGATTCTCTGCAGAAACGACTACATCAGGTGAGGCGACGGCCGGGCCGGTGAGGACAGCTTTTCCCCCTTTCTCGCTGCCTTTTTCTCCATTTCCCTCTTCTCCCCCCCTTACTCCTCGTGGTGGGTGTCCTCAGGGCAGAGAGGGGTGGGCTGGCTCAGGATGGCTCCTTCATTAGGAGGGAGAGACGTGCGGGTGCGGTTGTTAGCGCCTAGCCCAGGGCGAGTTGCGACTGCCAAGTGGAGGAAGGAGTTGGGGGGGCTGAACGACGACTGTAACTTTAAAGTGGTTTGTCAGCACAAAACAAGTCCTAACTAAAAATAAACAGCAATCAGAGAGGCTAAATTAATCTGCTTTGTTGTAGTGTTGAAGGAGAAGTGTGCATATCTGAACAGTAAATGTTAAAATCGTAGCGCTTAAATAAGGCTGTGGCAGAGGTGCTAAATAATGAAATGCCTGCCTTTAGTATCTGATTAATTATGATATTTACATAAGCACCTTTAAACTCCTTTGAGTGGAAACAGAATGACTCATTCTCTCTTCTCCTTGTGAAAGAGCTGATTAACCATCAGTTGGAGAGCCACGGATTCTACTTATAGGAAAAAAACTGTGGTATGATGTTTGTCTCAGCATTGTTACAGAGAAGCTTTGAACTGATATTTCTCTTAACTTCCAGTATAGACAATGCAGGAGATAGCAGAGGAGGTATATGCTCTTGCCCTTTATTTCTTATCTCTTCCTCTTTTGAAGCTGTTTGCTTTAAATGCCACAGATTTGGGTAGGGGGAACTAAGCCTCACTAATCTCGCATCTGTTGGGGTACAGTAAGATTATGCAGAGTATCCCTTCCAACAAGTTTCCAATATAATTAATAGAAAGAATTCATGAGGTCAGGTGCCCATACGATCTTTTCAGGTGAACTCAAGCTACTTAAACTCATTAATTTAAAAGGAGGCATTTTGAAGGATTACACATTTAATTTGAGTAAATGGTTTGATAGACTGATGCACATGAATGCTTCAAGGAGGTGTTCTGTTTCAACATTCAGTAATTAAAAAAAACAACAAAAAAGCCCCATACCTTCCCAGCATCACAGAAATGCTTAGTTAAAACAAATTGTGTTTTGTTTAAATGCTTCTGGCTCCTCGTTAATAGTAAATGTCAAGAGTTAACCCAGGATTTCCCTTCTTACTGATGGCCAAGAAGTTCTACTTTTTTTTCCCCTCTGAAGAAAACAAATCCCTACGAAAAGCAGCCATCAAATGTTACAAGTTTGCTTATGCTGTAAAACTTGGGTTTGAGAAGATGTGGGTTGTGCCCAGAGACCTCCTTAGTTAAGAGGATGGAGTTAAGGTTTGGTTACTCTGATAGCTCAGTCTCTGACCCCAGTACGTGGCTGTGGTTAGTATATGTTAAGTGTATGAAACAGGTATGTCTGAGGAACTGAAGCCTTAGCTTTGCTAGTTTCAGAGGTATTTTTAGAGAGAAATGTTAAAAAATCAGCACATTGTGGGTGCACAGTGGTGCTTTTTGGTCATCATCCTAGGCAGCAAGCCTAAGCCTGGCAGAATAGTAATTAAATAGAGCAGAACGGTGTTAGGGAAAGAGTCTCGTTTGAAGTGGAAAAATTGACACTTCTGTTAAGATGCACTAAATAGTACAGATTCATCACTCGACCAACACCATCAAACAAACCCTCATGTCTGATTGCTACTAATTAAAAAGAGAAGATGCGTCCACTGTGTCCCAGAGGCAAGTTCAGGCAAGCTTATCGCAGTCCTCTGGTTTTGTGTTGCCAAAAATTAATACTCGTTTATTTTAATGTAGGCGATTATGAATAGGGTGCTTTATCAGATGAGGGGTTTGAATTGATCTCCTTGTCCTATCGCCTGACTTCTCTTTAGATCTGTGTAATTTGACTTGCAAAAATAACTCGGACAGATGCTTGCTGAAACTTGAACTGGACACTGTACACTCAAGGTGGGGTAGGATGGCCTGGTGCTGCCAGAGCTGCGTTAACTTGCAGCTTTCCTGCTGGAAATGGACTTTGCAGGTCTCCTCGTGGGCCATGCTGGTGTGAGCGAAGCCCTCGCCCTTCCTGTGATTGCAATGGTCACATTTGGTTGTGGAGGCAGTGCCATTCTGCCATCGAGTCTCTCTGGTTCCCCTCTGCCACCTTCTCCCCTCTCAGTTTTCCGGCGGGCGTTTGTGGTGGCGCGTTCTCTTCCCCAGGCAAGAGCCACGGGCACAGTTCTCAGCTGGAGACGCGGGGCACGCTGCACACGACTGACAAAATGGGAAAGAGGATTGATCGGCCCGGCAGGTGCCAGGTGAAAGGGACTTGACTCCTTCGGGCCAGGACCACAGGGCCATTTATTAATGAGCTTTTTGGCTGTCTCAGGCTGTACGTGGGGTTTTTTTGTTGTTGCTTAAACAACACAGCACACCCCTTTCCCTCCTTCTGCCCCCAAACCAGATTGGCCGTAGAGGTACAGCTGCAGCTTTTATTGAAGGCCAAGGTTCCTGGGAAAAGAGGGAGGTGAAAACCCCGGTCCGTTCGTCTCCCTCCCCATGGCGAGCAAGGCGCTCAGGGAGGGGAGCGGAGCGCAGCCCTCCCAACCTTGAGATGCCAGATAAAGCAGCAGCGTGGCAGCGAATCCGCACAATTAAAAGCTTTAATTAGTGTCTCCTCCATTTTCTCTTAGTTCTGATAGGTTTTATCTAATGAGATCTGGTCGCTGGCTTAGATCTGCTCGGAATGACGTGTCCGAAATGAATGAGAGCCGCGTCGCAAACAAAACATTTAATTAACAAAATTGGCCTCTAAGAGAGAGCAGGGAGTGGTGGGGAAGGGGGAGAGGGGGAGACTGCCCGGGCGCCTCTTAAAGGGGCAGCGCCCGCCGCCCTCCCGGGCGGGCGCTCGGCGCAGCCCCGGGGCGAGGGGCGGCCGGACCGGCCCCGCCGCGGAGAGCCCGCTCCGGGGAGGGGGCCGCCGGCAGCCAGTTCATTTCCCTGGTAATCAGCGGCAAGCTGCTATATTCAGGGAATGCTGTCCCTTTAATTGAACAGGCTAGGTAATTAAATGGCACTTTTCCAATAGGACGTGCTAGGTAAATCTAATAGTTGGTTATTTAATATCACTTTGAAGTCTGCCCACTCAAGCACAATGACAGTACAGGAGCATGTGAACTATTAGCTAGGAAAAAAAAAAAAAAAACAGGATCTCAAAAATTAATTAAATCGCATGCAATTTAGGGGGAACGTTTATCTTGATTTGTCATAACAGAATTAATTCAAGGCCTCCAATTCACTTGGGGGCAGATCTGTTACTCTGAATTAACCAAGCGTAATTTGGCTGTTTTTTTTTTTTTTTCCTTTTTTTTCTTCCTCTTCTCTAATGCAGCACTTGCCATTATGCACAGCCCCCCTTTTAAGTATCAATAGCTTCTGGTGCTTTTAAGGTGCTTGGTCTCTAGTTATTCTGAAGTACCTTTAATGGACTTTGCTTCAGGCGTAATTTCTGTGTTGCCTTTCTTTGTTACATTTAATATAGCTGGTGCAGAATTTAGATTAAATGTGGGGAATGTACAAAAACACTGATTCTTTCTGGATCAGTAGGTCTGGATGTGCATTTCCCTTTGCTAGGGCTTGGGTGTATGTATGTGGACACAAATGTGCACCATGTCATGCAAGAATCAGAGTGCTTAAATCTGTCTCCACGATTTTGGAAAGCAGTAGAACCTTATTTTGTTAGTACAAGTTGCTAGAGATGTGTTTCTGCTGATGCTGTAGTTTGAGCAGCAAGATGGGAAACTGGGTTGAGAAGATTTCTTGCTGCTTTCATTCTCACTCTCCTACAGAAAGTCCTGAAAAAAAAAGAACCCACCCAAAAAAGCCCCATCAACAAGAAAAATAAACCAAACTAGAATAATTTGGGGGTGCAGGGAATGCTGTGTTGGAACCACACAGTAGTTAATTTAAGGTGGCTCAGTAAAATGCTGCTAAGTGTAGAAGAGCTGCCTTGTCCGTACAGGGAACCTCTTGATGTTTGTGATTGATTGCATTGCCCAAATGTTGAAATATTAATGACCTTCTTGGACTGAGGACCCAAAGAGGAAACTGAAACCAATTCTGTCATCACAATTAAAGAGTCCCCTGGCTTTAATTAGCCTGACCTGGGGTATCTCTACCCATTGCTGCAGTTAAAGAGAAAAGAGCCCATTAAAGTCCAGTCTGAGACCGATAGCTACTTAATTGAGCACCTAAAGCCTCAAGCCTTTTAAATCAAATACTGTCCTGGACAGTCCCCCTGGTTAGATAATTAGCTCTCCAGCTTCCCAGAAACCATGCAAAACAACTTTTTCAGTAAAGAATAGTTAATGTGAAAGACTTCCTTTGCTGGTAAAGAGAAATAACATTTTTTTAAAAGATAAAACTTCTTCCTGCTAATGGCATTACAGAACAAACCCATTCGTAACAGTAGAGAAGGAAAAATAAGTTTAATTTTCTTGGTAAATAATAATAAGCAGCGGAAAGGTGTTCTGAGTTTGTAAGTAATTTTTAGAAATTTTAGCAGAAGGTTTAGCTGAAGTGGCTTCCCAAAGTAGAGTTATTCTGGGAACATGCCTGGGGAAAACTTAAGATGTGTGGAAAGCCTCAGGATTAGTTTGACGCCGTTTATTAGAATTCACAGACATTCAAGGTGTGGGACCACTCTAGTTCAGAGAGAATAGTATAACAAATGAATGCTTAATGAAGACAAGCAGTGCAATGAGATCAGTATTCTGAAAGCTGTGTTTTCAGTTGGGTGGTGCAGTTGTACAGGGGGAAGGGGGGGTTGAGAGCTCACCATGTTCAGATTCTCCTGGACAACTGACATCATCTGTCCATCTTTGCCCTTCTACCCAGCAATGCCCTTGCTGCCTCCCCCTTACTCTGGACTGTTGGATCTTTGCTCCAGAAATGTAGCAGTGCCTTCTGCCTCCTCTCACAGCCCTTCCTGTGCACTGTCTCTAGTGCCAACTTCATTACTAGTAACGATGGAGGAAGAAAAATGCACGTTGCAGTGCTTTGGAAGTAACCTCGGTATGTCGTTCGGAACTGGTCCTGGTTTGGAAGATGCCCTAATAAGGGACCTTTAGTTTCCAGACAGTGCAGTCCCTTTGGCGGGAGGTCCTGACAATGTATTAGTTCAGCTTTCCCTTTGTAACCGCTGTGATTCTGCAAGAACGTGTCAATGTGTCGTGGATCTCAGACTAATTAGTTTTGAAATGGAGTTTTGATTGAACTCTTCAAATCGATGCTGCTGCAAAATTTGTTTCTCAGCTTCCTATTAAAAGCCATCTTAAGGGGCAGTTTTACTACTCTCTCTGTCGTTCAGTCGATACATTTAATAACAACTTACAGGCTATTTTCAATAAAGTGGCGACAGCAAATTAGTAGTTTGAACATGACAAGCCTCCTCTGCAAGCTCAGATTCTGAAAATTCAAAGCAATTATTTTTATACAGAGGCACACTGCAATCATTCAGATTACGGGTATTCTGTTGTAATGCGTGTCCTAGGTTGACACAAACAGAATTTTATGACTTTATTTGGACAGGAAGGAGATGCAAATATTAATATTTATTATGACACCAATACGCTAATTTGTAAATCCTATTACTGTGTTTTACATCGTGCGGAAAAGTGGGTCTGTGACCCTGCCAGCTAGTTCAGTTTCCTTTTTTACTGCAAAATGAATTGTGGTAGTCTTTATAAATATTTGTGTCTATTAGAGACTTGCGCAAAAGCAAATAAAGGTTTTTCTAATTCTAGCTGAGGCAGCCTGTAAAAGTAGAACTCAATAATCATTACTGTATTATATTTTGAATCGATGTGTTGTGCCTTTAAATGGATTTGAAGAATTATGTATATATTTTTCTTCACCACTCTTCTGCCTGTTCCCCCCTCCCCCCACTGCATGTGCCCCCCCCCAATGGCAGATGTTGTGGTCTCATTTGATTGCATAGGAAAACTGCAGTGATACAGCAAACACCCAGAGAGATATGATGACAAATGGGTCCAGATCCCGGTAAATTACTTTCTGCTCAAATCGAAATTTCATTCAGTTTGTTGCTAGCAGAGATGAAGTAATCTAAATTGTGGACTCAGGAGCAGATAGAGGGAAGTTGGAGCAAGCATTTCATTATCAAGAGAGAGAGAAGGTTAGGATGAAAGAGATGAGCAGAGGCAAATCTAAAGTGTTGACACCATGATTGAAAAGGTTAACCCATACACATTATATATCAACCTGGATAGCAGAGAGTTTCTAATGGAAACTCTGCACTGATGGAGGTTTACTGGAGTTTCAATACACTGAGCATGATGTCTTCTTAGATATACAATCAAATCCTCTTAACCCTTTTGATGACTCATATCTCAAGATATGATTAAAGTACAAAAGAGTTCTTCATATAATTTCAAGGACACAATGCATTTAAACTCCAGTCATGAATTGTATCTTTTTTTTTTTTTTTTATGATGAACCCAGTAATCTGATAAAATGTGTGTAGTACAGAATTGTTTGTGTTTCTAGAGGTGTAAGTCAATATTTCTGATTAAATCCTGTGTAACCACATCCAAGGTAAGGTGAAGCTACCAGTTGTTACACAAAAAGATACTTTTTCATATTATGAAACATAAGGAAGTTGGAAGATGGGGGTCAGAAGTCTAAAATAGTTGTGTAATAAACCATGGCAGTGATGTGCAAAAATGCCTAGAGCCTTCTGTGTATTAAATTATTCACAACCATCACCTCTGTTTCAGGTTATTTGGAAATAGTGGTGCTTGCAGTGCCTGTGGACAGTCCATTCCTGCTAGTGAGCTGGTCATGAGGGCACAGGGCAATGTCTATCATCTTAAGGTGAGGGGTTTTTTCTGTGTACTTTCATTTTTAGCAGTTGATAAGTACTGCTATGCCTCTTTAGTGTAAAACCTGCATCTGCTTATGAATGAAGTGAAAAATAATAACTAGAAGAAAGAGTATCTATTATAAAGCTTTCCTTAGTGCATGACTTTGTTTCCTCGTAATCGGTAAAACTCTGCTTGAGTTATGTGCTGCATAGTCCCAACAGGTAAGACTAATGCCATATTTGGAGATACTAGAAACCAAGCAGCTCCATATCTCAACTGCACTTGCAGTCTCTGAAGTGTAATTTTCAAACCTGCAGCATACTTAATTTGTGCAGTAGTTTCACTTGCTGTCTCTTTCCTTTGCCAGTGTTTTACATGCTCTACCTGCCGGAATCGCCTGGTCCCCGGAGATCGGTTTCACTACATCAATGGCAGTTTATTTTGTGAACATGATAGACCTACAGCTCTCATCAATGGCCATTTGAATTCACTTCAGAGTAATCCACTACTGCCAGACCAGAAGGTGAATACTCCACAATTACTAATAAGCTTTCTTAGAGCTAAATGAAGATCAATTTCTTTTCATTCTAATAGTGGACATTCCCTGCCCTTGCAAAGAGACCTTTAAGTAGCTGAACTTGCCTTAAGTTATTTAGGCACAGGGTGTGGGGAGAAAATAGTAACCTTTTAAATATGACATACAGGGTGAGTCAGTTTATTTTGGTTTGGGCACGTGCATCTGTACAGGTGTTGAGCTCCTTATGTACAAAGCAAAATGGAGAGCATACATAAATACAAACTTCTAAGAAAGAGAAGTATTTTATTTTATAATCTTGAAATTAAGGGCTACAAGAGAGATGGTTTCTGAGGGAGGAAAATTAGATCCTTTAATATGGAAATAAATGTCTTCTGAAGAGAAGGTTCCTGGACTAAACTAATGTATTTCATTTTAATATTAAGATTTTAGTTGAGGAATCATGCTTAGGTACTCTTTCAGAAGTATTTTCTTGCCTGTGTCATAACTCAGATTTTAAAACCTAAGTGCCATTTTCTTAAAGTTCCATAAGACTAATAGCTCAACTAGAGATTGTGTATTTCTGTGGTTGATTGTTTTGGTTTCTAGCTAAATTAGTAAATAATGACTGTACAGATCATAGAGTGAAGAAGAAGAAAAAAAAAATTCTGATCAACAGTTGTCTTGTAACTCTGAAACTAGATAGTTTTAGATGTATTTTAATCATCTTAATCAGTCCTAAAGCTATGCAAGTGAGTGCATTTTGATAACTGCTGTGCCTAATTTGTAACAATTACTGTCAACCTTGAGTTAAGAGACTGTTCATTCCACCCTGGTCCAGAAAAGAGTGGATGTATGACTCTTGCACATAATTTTATTCACATCATATTTCATACTGATTATGTATTGATGACATTGATTCATTTACTCTTTACAGCGCCACTTGCATGGATATTAAATCTTATTGACCACAGATGAATTTTAATTTCAGATTGGTGATAGATTTTTCCATCAGCTCTGATAGTATATTTGACTTTTTCATCATTAACCCAGGCAATCACACAGCACTGAGTTATTGCAATGAAACAAAAAGTGCACACTTCAGTTGGTAATTCTTTATAGATTTACAATAGGAACTTCATTAATGTCTGTAAGGATCACAAAAAATAACATTTATCTGCAAGTTAGGAATTTGGAAGATGAAAAAAAAAAAATCTAGGACAAATGCTAGGCTGATCTATTCTGTAGTGCACAGTATATTTTTTAGTGCTTTTAGTCAGCGGAGAAATATGTCCAAGAAAACAGAAACTGTTCTTTAATTTACTTTTTTTTTTGGTTGTGTTGCTACATTTCAATATCTGTGTTTGCTTTTTTTTCTGTGCATAAATTTACTGATTAATTTTAAGTATTCTTTCAAGTCTTATACAATGAATGTAATTACATCAAAATATAAAGCATGAACCTTTTTTATTTACTTAATTTGTCAATCGAGGTGATGAGAGAATTGAGTACAAAAATGCTACATAGTTAGGCAGAACAAAGATAATTAAGATTGGAAGAGAATGTGCAGCCTCTTCTCAAGGAAGTACAAATACAGTTAAAGATTCATAGATTTATACTGTTGTGAATTTTAATGAAACAAATCTCTAATATAGACTAGCTAGCAGTGATTCTGTTAAATGAATATTTATAGGTATCCCATTTCAAAATATAGGTAAAACCATTCATCTTTATACACTGCAGTAAAAGGTTTACCATTCTGAGAGTGGTTTATCCACTTGTCTTCTACGAATGTAAACTTTAATGTAACTTCAAATAGGTGTCTAAATTGTCATTTAGTTTTATCAGTTTCTTTCTCTGCCTTAGCAAAACATATAAAAATGATTTAGTTGCAATAAAAGCAGCAGACATGATGAGGAACATAGAACATGGAAAAAGAAGTAGAACGGGATTGGGCTTGCCGAGCTCGTGGCTGTAGGTACCTGGTGGGAGTAAACGCAAGGAGAATGGTGAGAGCAGGTTTTTGTTAGCTCCTGTCACTGACTGCAGTGGCATTGCTGCCAGAGCTGAGGCAGATGAGCAGCTACTGGGGAGAAGGCTGGGGGGACATGTAGTTTGAGGGGCTTTTTTTCTTTATAATACAATCTCTCTAGAAATTGTTCCACCTTCTCCTACCGGTTTTCAAAGGGAATTGCAGAGCACCAAAACTCCAGTAAACAAACACAGTTAAAGAGATAAGTTGATAATTCATGCATATGTCAGATTTCTGGAACTTTGGAAGCTACAGGGGCAGTTGCTAAGAGAGCTATGCTTTATATTTTGCTTTTTAACAGTCCAAAGATTTTAACAATAGAGATGTTTTCCAGAAAGCTGCATGTTTTAGGGCCACTGATTAAAAGTATTCTTCCACTGTAGCAGAGTTGCCTGTAACAGATACTTTTTATTAGACATTACAAATCAATCATTTTCCATATTATTCTGTCACTAGAGATTAGAGAGATAGCAGAATATCCACAGGTTTGCTTGTTTTATTTAACCAAAAAGATTGAGACACTCCCAGCATTAAAACCTATTTTTGTTGTGCATATGAGAGTGACACTTACGAACTTACTCTTGTCTCACTGCAGCGTGCAGGTGCCCGGTGCAGGCAGGAAAGGTTGCATGGCCTAACTTGGTTTAAAACTTGGGGTTTTTTTAAGGAGGCAAACGCAGGGATGTTTGCTATTCCTGCCTTTTGCCTCCCTGAGGCAATTTGCACGTGTAAGTTATAACTTCCCATCACTTGCCCTGTAGTTTAAAAAAACCCTGTTTTCTCTAAACGCAGTATTGCTTGCCTGCAGAGTGCAAACTTAGTTTGTGATGTCCTGTGTGCCATTTCAGTCAAAGGTGCTGTATAAAGAATTCTCTCTGCTTTTTTTTTTTTTTTTGTGCTGGTAGTATTCCTGTAGTATTTCTTGTTTGCAACAGTATTACCACCTACTAAAAGTGTAAATTTTCCACCAGTTGGCAATGTTTGTAACAAATGCTTGTCTTCAGCTTGCATACTTTTAAATAAAGTATGAGTTACATTGCGTCTCTTACAGAAGATCTTAAAAATCTTCTAGTTTATGTATCGCTCAACAATTCCCTTGTAGTTACATAATTGGTGTTGTCTGTGTCCATAGTAGAAGATATTTGATGCTCATTTATTAAATATGCTTGCTGGCTGCTCCCTAATCTTTGTTCTGGACAGACAAATTACCTTTCTCACACTGAGCTTCAGCTCTGGGGAATTAAACCTCCAAGCCTCTACTACTTTAATTAGCTGGAAAGTGGGGGGTTGCAGTTACTAATAGACCTCAGGCTTTTAGTAACTTAGAGAAAGGGTGAAAAAAGAACTTCCTGGGAAGCGCAAAATGTCATTTAAAAGCCATAAAAATCTAATACATATTATTTCATTTTGGTAATTGCAAACAGATTGTATTTGAAGACTATGGATGATCATTCCTATTTTTTCTATGAAACTTTAGATTTTTATTGAGTTAGACACTTTTAATTATCACAATTCATTAACACCAGTATAAAAGCACATGTTTGACTTCATATATTAAAATGTTTATGTAACATTAACTAACGTACCAGATGAGGAATTTAAATGGGAGGAGGGAATCCTGAAATATCTATATTTAGCTCTTGTGCAATGCAGCATATTAACCAAAGTTGCCTTGGGAGGATATTGGCTGTACTTCATATTTGCTTTACACACTATTTCTTCCAATTACAAGATCATATTACTCGCTTCTTCAAAGGCATGGCATAATGGTTCTTCCCTTTCAAATGCAGCCCAGAAAAACCACCTTATTCACTGTATGATTTGTTACCAGAAAGTACACTTATTTCTTGTTGCAGTCTCTTTTTTTTTCATGTCTGTTTGCTTTAGTAGTGGAACGGTGAAAAATGTTTGGTTTTTGCTATTTAAAGTTGAAATGTTAGCAGTATGAATGGACAGTGTAGAAAGCCTTAATCAAGTCACAGTTGGAAAGTAGTCTAATAAAAAAGAGATTAGTGAATAGGGAAAAACAAAAGCAGTCATGTTGTAGTTTCCTATCTCAAATTTAGCTAAGATACCCATTTTTATTTCTTACAGGTCTGCTAAAAGGTCAGAGTAATGCAGAATGCGTGCCTTCATCTCAAATTTTGTTCATCACAGATGGATCCCATGTCTCCAAGTAGACAAGTCACCTTTGTAGCTAGCATCAATGCCAGCTCCATACCATTGCACCTTCTTTATTCTTGATTGCCCTTCCCACATTTATTGGTGTATTAAAATGACTGAATATGAACATTAAGGACTCCATGAACCTGGGCTAATGGGAGACTGTAGAGAAAATGAAAAAAGATCCACCGGAGGACATCTTGGGGGGGGCGGGTGGGGAAGATGACTAATGAAGCTAATTAAAAGAAGCATTGAAATCTGCTTTCTACCCTCATTAACAATTAGCAGGGCACTGGCCAGTTTGTACCCTGTTTTACCTTAACAACATTCTATTTGCTCTTTGTATATTTAAGTGTTGTAAGGAAATGTGTTTCAATCAAACTGAACATGAGATAAAGATGTGGCTTTTGTGATATTCTATCACAAACACTTTTATTGTATCTCTGTAAAATACAATGTATGTATGCATGTAAGTGTTTTTGTCCTAATGTTGCTACTTCCCATGGCAAAAGAAAAAAAAAAAAAAGAAAAAAAGTCAGGCTCATAGCAGCTACTGTGTAGAAATTTTCACCTACTTCTAATTTGCTGAATGAAGAAAAATCTTTTATTTGTGATATTTTCAGAGACATTTGCTCTAGTATGGTGTATTTAAATAATAAAAAGTAAAACAAAACTGAGTATGGGTTTTAGAAGCTTTGCTTTTTTTTTTTTTTTTTTTTTTTTTTTTAAATTACATTCAAAACATTCTGCACCTTCATCTTACCTAGCCGTTACCTTAATTGTCAATTACCTTTAAAAGCAGGGGTTTGGTTTGGATTTTTTCTTTTGTCCTATGCCAGGAAAGACTCTGCTAAACTACTTGACCATGTTACTTGTGGCAAGGATAATGAGTACTACAAAATTGTATTTTTTTTTTTTTCATGGAGATTCTTAATTCTGGTTACAGCAAGTACATTATAATTCCCATTGCAGTGAATTACAGCACACACAGAGGTACTGTGGTCTCTTTCTTTCCAGTTCCTTCTGTGTTAAGAATGTGTCTGTGTCTCTTGAGCATGCAAGCATAAGAGGGTATGAATGTAGCATAAGAGGTCAAAAAAACAAAAGCCAACGAAAGGTCTGTACCTCATGCAGAGCACTAGAATTGAGTATTCATGAAAAAGAATACAATAGCTATTCTGATCTGAACAACATCAAGTTGTTTGCTGGGGTGAGAGACTTTAACTTTTCAACACTGATAATCTTAAGGAAAGAAAAACCTGTTTCCTGGGCTGTTTCTGAGAACTAGCTGATCTCAAAATATGATCTGTTCTCTGAAAGCAAACAAACAAAAACCACCTCCCCCGAAAGCAGCAGAGCCACCGCTACGCTTAGAAAGGGAACAACTTAATTTTGCATGCCCTTCCCATCAGCTATCTTATGGTAGATCTGTGCAGAATACTTTTCAGAAAAGAAAATCTTTTTATGTTCTTAGCAAGAATACTAACGTGGATCTGTGGCTGTCCACTGTATGCCTTCAGTCAGGAACCTGCAATTAGCAACTCTGCCTTTGCTGCAGTTCAAAGCAAATCAATATTAAGTAATACTCTGCATTTAGATGTTTTCTTTTTCTACTATGTTTTCTTTTATAGAAAACAAATACTTATAACACATCATTATTTTGTTTAATTCTGTTTTTTTAGAAGGTGTTCACTGCTCAGTTGCTTGGTTATAGAGTGAGCTTGACTTATTTTTGTTGTGATGCCAATACACAAAAAGCTGATTTAAAAAAACAACCAACAGCAGATATTTTTGTTTCAGATTCTACTTCATGACCTCTAGTATATTGGAGGGCTGCTGCATTTCTTCTTTAAACACTTCAGTGCATGAGGAAGAAACACTATTTTAGTGAAAAGAAAATGTAGCAATGTACAATATCAGACAATAAATACAAAAGACTACTTGCATATAAAGCACAACATAAATGACTGACACTATGTATGACTTTTAATTAAATGCACTTGTGGGTATTTTAAATAAGTTTCTAAGCTTTTTGATCTGGCATTAAAGTCTTCAGAGTCCTGCAAATTGTGCTGCTTAGTATCTTTGAAAAGACACTTGAAGTCATATGAATATAGAATTCAAGTATTAGTGAGACTGTAGACATCTTTTTATATTATTCCAGTATAAGCACTCAAGGTACAGTGTTTAAATCTAACATGTACGGATTTTTGGTTGTCCAATATAACCTAGAAGTGCTAAGAAGATAGCTAATAACTTCTAGTAAGTAATGTAGTATAGCATTTAGTGATGTAGAGGTTGAAGTTCATTAACAGCTTTAAATAAACTATTATATGACTCATTTGTAAAGCACAGCTACCTATTTAATAGCTTACTTTAAAAGCATTTCTTAAGTTGGAGACCTATAAGATTACAAATGTCACTCATGTTAGCATAATCCACATGCAAGTGATGAAGCCTTTGCTTTGATGTGCTAAATTGCAGGAGGACTAATGGAGCTATGAATATACAATAGAACATATTTAAGTAGTATTCTTGCTTTAGGTAAAACACTTTGTTGAAACCAGAGGCATTTCACACAATGAAACAGGCTGTAATGGGGACAGTAGGTGTGGGCAGAAGGCTATTGGAAACACTTAGATTTGTCCTTACGTGAAAAATCACTTCTTTTTAAGGACATCTGTAAAGAAAAAACACATGTATTTGCTGCTCTGAGACTGAAATACACCCTCTGCATTTAGTGCTGCTGAAAAGTCAAATAATCATTCAGTAAGAGCTTCCCATACTTTCAAAAATGAATGCTGTTAAAAAAAAAAAATCAAAGGAAATATTACTAATCTGAAATCATCCTCATGAACCTGGATAAAATGCTCTGTCTATACTGCATCTAAACATCTCAATCATATAAATTGTCACTCTTATTAATGAAACAATTTTGTAAAAAGATTGCCCTCTAAATGGGTTTAATGTTTTTACCTATCCAGCTGTCTAGTTATGAGATTTACGCATCCTGGCAGGCAGTGGGACATTAAGCTTTTCCAAACCAAATTCTGTTTGCAACAAGATACTGTCTTTTCAGTCCTACATGATTTATCTTTAAATATTTTAACAGGTTAGGCAGTATCTTATGAAATATAAAATGAGAATGTCTTAACAAAATGAAGCCTATGAAATTAAGTTACATCTTCAGAATATTAACCACACTGAGTTTGTCTCCCTTTTTCCCTGTTAGTTAACACTGATAAAATTTGCATCACCTAACATTAGGGTAAATGCTAAAAAACCCCCAAAAGTCACACACTGGCAGAGTATGCCTTGCTATCAGAGCAGTGGAGTCAGTGCTCCTGGAGGTGTTTAAGGACTGGACATGACACTGAGTGCCACAGTCTGGTTGACACAGAGGTGTTCAGTTTGACTCTGTGATCTCAGAGGTCTTTTCCAACCTGATTCTGTGATTCCAAAAGATCATTTCAATTTAAATATTTATCAAAGTATTTTGCTGGTAGTTGTATGTGAAGCTTGCAGCTTTTTGCAAGTATCTATTCTGAACAGCTCTATTAAAATAAAAAATCAAATCGAAATTAGGAAATTTATGTATATGCATTTTTTTAAGTATTACATGTAATCAGTGTGAAATTGTGTTCTGCGTTTGATGGCAGTGCCTGAGACTCCTGTACATGCAGTACCACACAGCCCTTGTTGCTGCTTGTTACTGTTACTACCTGGTGTATGCCTATTGTCAGTCCAGCTAAGCCACAGACAAGCTTATTGCAATTAAATAGCAATTTGTTTCTATGAAACTGCAATTAAAGTATTACTGATCAGCCATTTTAGATTGGCAGTGCTGTGACTGCATGTTAAACAGAGGAGCTCTCGGTTCCTCCCTGCAGTACCGGTGAGTGCAACACGCTCACCTCTGTCCCTTGTCAAGCTGGAAGTATGAGTCCTTGTGAAGAGCTCTGATCTCATCACCAGCATGCTGAGAGCGATGACAAGTCAGGGCTGATCTCTGTGAGCTGAACTTGCAGCTTACAGGACCTGAAGTTATTGCTGTTTCTGTTCCTGTATAAGCAGGGATGTGTACGCTTCCTACGGGGATGTTTTCAGCTCCAGATTGATTCTGTGGAGAATGGACAGCAAGTTGTGGGCCCCAAGCCAATAACGTTCTGCAGGTCCTCACTTGTTAGAGCTGTGTAAACAGGGCTACTATAGCTCCTTAATCATAACTAATAAAAGACTAGAAGAAAGCAATCAATTACCTTATAAGTTTGGTTTGTTTTGTTTGGGTTTTTTTAATAAAAAGCAGAAGTTCATCTGACACAGTGATTATTTTCATGCTCATACAAAGGATGAGAGTTTAAAGCAATCTGATGGGCTTACCTGTGTGCACCTGGGGGTTGCTGGCAACTCCATGCTTGTGATATTCCCAGGAAGCCACAGTGCTCCTCCCCCAGGCCTTGCAGAACCAACCAGCCACTGCCTGGAGTCCCTGGCCAAGCTTGTACCGCTCCTGGTTGACTGGAAATCTGAAATGTAAATTTTTGGTGCAAATTAAAAACTTGTTTATAAGAACTCAGAAAGGAATTAACTTTGTAGTGGTAATTTTGCTTTTTAATTATCACCATATTTTAACAAAGTCTGAGATGGTAACTTTAGTTCCTGCATTTTTTGTAGAGTGGAGGCTGTAGACATCCTGGTTCCTCCGCCAGAGGGGATGACATCACACCTGTGGCATGCATGAGATAAGCATTGCTTCATTTAGGCACAGGTTCTTGTCTCTGAGAGCTGTTCCTTGTGGGGGTGAAGGCTGGGGCCCTGCAGTATGACCCATGGGGTGGGTGATTGCTGCTGGGGAAACTGCACAAGGTTTGCTGGTCAGGTGGCACAGGGATAACAAATGTCACCTGAGCAGCTCTTGGCTCCCGGCAAATGGCAGGTAAAATGCCTGTGCTTAAACCTAAGTGAAAATGGCCCAGCTGACAGTAATTCATTCACCCTGCTGGAGTGGTCTTATGTCTGAGCCCAAGGCCTGAAAAGAGCCCTGTTTACTGGAGACAGACGCTACTGTGTTGAGGAATTTTTTTTTCCTTCCTCTGTGGGTATTTTTTAATGAGTTCTACTGTTGTGTTTCTTTTCACAGTAGTTGTAGCATTAAGCTCACAGAAATGTATGTGGTGTGCAGGAGGCTGCACAGGTCAGAGGGGGAGGCAATAGGGTGTAAGGGGGCACTTGGGGGTGGCCCACCAGAGGCTTTTTTCACCCCACCCTGGAGGAGGGCAGAATTGAGGAAGGCTCTGAGGGGCTCGGGCTCCTGAAGCACCAGTCCTGGAAAGGGCTTGGGCTTTCAAACAGCAGAGCATGCACCCCAGGAAGGCTGGAAATTTTAATAGGTGCTAACTTTCAACAAATGCAAGCTGAAAGTTCTCTCATGTTCATCATCATAATGGAGACCTTGCTGTTTTGTTCCCATGTGTAATATTGCTCTTATGTTTTTGTGATAATTTTATCTTTTTAAATCAGTTCTCTGCTATATTATTCATCTAAGCTTACAAATGCTGTAGCTTGAAAATTGCCTTTTTTTCAAATTATCAAAATGTTTTAAAAATACAATGTTTGCTTTTTAGAATTGTTTTTATTCGCTATTATGTATTTAACTTTAAAAAAACAAAATAAAAACAAAAATCCTCAACAATTTTGTTGAGACACTCCTACAAACTGTAGCATTAAGACCAAAATTAGACTTGAGACATGCCTGACCCAAAAGAATTTTTTTTGAGAGAGTATAGTATAGAGAAAATGGACATTTTGAAAAATGTTGTTCTTCCTGGCTGGGTGCTGGCCCCAGGGAAGCTGCCTGTGAGGAGGGTGCTGTTCTGCTGAACACAGTGAGGTGGGCAGCATGAAAGGAGCCCCTGCAGACAGAGCCTGCCCTGCCACCTCTGCCAGCTCTGGCCAGGGTCCCCTCTGGTGCCAAAGCTCTCCCAGTGCAGTCAGATTCCTCTGCAGCTAAACCAGACAATGTTTCTTTCTCACATTGTTGGAATATGCTGTTAATTACATTTTGAAATATCCATATACTTTTCCTCTTAGGGGATCTGATGAGCAAGGTTCTCACTAACAGTAACAGCTTCTGTGGTTCACCATAACCTCTCAGAATAATCATTGCTTCCATTGAACCTATGCCAGTTGTTTTTTTAAACTAAGTTGAGAGTACGGGGCCTGTATTAATTCTCAAAAGGCAAGAGATTGCCCTGTGATTTGGGGAAATCTTGATTGCTTACAATATGAATAAATGAACAAGGCAGATATTAACTTTACACCTGACTTCAATTTCTTTGAGCAGTGAAGAAATGTCCAGTAGGAGGGTAAAAACCCAGCTGAAACTCATAAGCCAGCCATTAATAGGCTAACTTTATTGTGCTGTAAAATCTTCAGCTGCTTACAGAAAACAAAGGGGTAACGAATGCAGTATGTGTCTTTTATTCTTAGAAAAAACCGTTAAGATCAAACAGCCCCTAAAAGACGGAGCTGATCTGCATCCCACTTGCATATTTTTGGATATCGTCTGATATTCGTTCCACTGATGTATTTGATAGGTAATTATATCAGCCATATCGAGATGCTGATACCAAACAGTGGAAGACTTCAGTGTTTTGCCATAAAGCTTATACCCCTTGTTACTAAACTCTCATTGCACTTGAGATCTGCAGCAATCATTTGAAAGCTGTAGTTGGTATTTTTGTGCTTATGCCACATTTAAAAATTATTATTCTTGCTTCATCAGTTAGTCTTTTTAGCTGACTTGGAAAAAAAAGCATATTGCAAATGAGCTACTATTCTTATTTGTTGTTTTAAGAAGGGTAAGCACTGAAGTATTCAAATGGAACAGATTATACCTTTAATTACATCCAAACAGGATGCTGAGCTGATTTTTCTATTTTCCGTTTAATTGCTATAGTTCAAAAAGATATTGCAAATTTGTAGATGAATTATTTAAGCATAGCCTTCTGGCCTCTGTGTTTATGGGAGAGACCAAACAGAGGGGGAAAAAGAAAACAGAATTTAAAGGGGAAAATTACCACTTTCTTCTTTAAGAAAAAAGCTTGAATAAAACATCTTGAGGGAAGTGTTTTACCTGGATAGATATTTTATGCTTCATGGGAGCATCTCGGGACTCCGCGGGGATTTGTTTGTATCCCACCAACCACAGCGGGTGCCTAACTCCTCAGGGCCCCTGTCTCATGCCATGGGTACAAAAGTGCTGTTTCTTCTCCAACCTGCTCCTTGGTGACTGTGCTGCTTCACAGATGCCATCCCAGCCAGCCACCCTTTTCATGGATGTGCTTGATCTCCATTCTCCTATGTGCAAAATGAGAATAATGAAAGCAAGAACAATTAATCAGATCTCAAACTAAATATATTTCCATTTTGTTTGCATGTGCATGTGTATATATCCATCACCATATATTTTGAATATGTACAACGACATTACAGCCAGTGATAAATCCTTCTCACTTACTATATATTTGCTGCAACATTAAACTCAGTAAGAATTTTATATGTAACTTGTACCAAAACTAAATATATTGTGAAATTGATGCACAGTTGTAAACAAGAACATCCCTCCCTGCTTCAACACAGTTGAAGGTGGCAGCTTGTGTGGCAATTCTTTTGTAAACAACTGCAGACATTCCAAAGAAAAAGCCAGTTAATTACATTTTTAATGATGTTTTTAGAAAATCGTATTCTTGGGAGGGGGAAAAAACCCCAACCTATAAACCAAGAAGAAAAGTAAACCTAAAGCTTGTACTGTATAAAGAAATTGTGGAAAACTGGACTCTGCTGGGTTCAGGTCTTTTGCACCCCCCATCTTATTTTTTTTCTTTTGCTGAACTTGCCTGCATAAAATACTTTTTATAAAAAAGCTCTACTGTGAATTCAAAGAAAGATGACACTGGCACAATCTATTTAAGTTTTTTGGTGGATTATCTTATTTCATTATTTTCAATACTGCTAAGTATGTGCTACCCACTTAGAGAGCTGATGTGGTGCATAGCAAAGCTCAAGATGTCCTCTTAAATACACAAAGCTTATGCAAGGCTGTGACACAAGTAGGTTTTAAACATCAGCAGTGTTGGCAGCTTTGAAGGGCTGATATGATACAGCCTTGCCAACATTGTCACAGGTTACAAGGAGAGATTCAGGAGAACCTGAACTAACCAGAGTAAGAGTAGAACACAACTTTTATTGATGAAGTTCAGGGGAAAGAGGCACCGGGGGCAGCTGTATTAATCCCATAATAACTTGAAATATAATCAGTACATTGCTGCAGGGATGGCTAGGAAGGCAGGGAGGTGGAGGTGTCAGGGTTTAAGTTCACAGGCTTTCCCAGTTCATTAAAAAGTGAATCAATCAGAAAAACAGGCTGGCTTTTCAAAGGGCTGGCAGTTGTGAACGGGCTTCGGACGTTGGGAGGAACACAGATGGTGAGCCCGGCCTCGTGCAGGGGCTGCTGCAGCTCAGCAGCCATTCATTTGAGGAGACGGCTGTTTTACCCTGCTCAAGCCAGTAAAATGTGTTATAATGTGCTAGGGGAGATTCTGGCTGGATTCTGAGAACTTAAAAGCTAGGCAGTGTTGGTGCTGTGGGCCATATTAAGGTGATGCTGATAGATGTTTATAAAGGGAAAAAAGTTTTGTTTTATAATTTCTACAGTGGTGGTTTAACCAGCAGGCAAATGGGCAGAAG